>NC_057924.1:12035000-13444441 GCF_018873765.1 Telopea speciosissima
CAGTGATGAATCTCAGATTGTCATAGTAGAATCTTGAAGTGAAATAACTAGAGCAGCAAGTAGCGAAAACAAACTGTATCAACCCAATCGAAAGTCCTCAAATAGGCAACAACCAAATATCTTCAATATTTCAATACTTCAATCTCCCCCTTACGGCAGACTCAACCCAATAACAAAGTAGATACCCATTGGCAATGGTGAAAACTCTGATCGTCTATGCTTTGCACCAAGTGTTCCTGCAAGTTCTGCTTCTACAATGTCTGCAGGTGTACTGTACATAATCCCCCCCTCACGTGTAGTACACGTGGACATAACAGAGATAATGTAAAAGATAGGGCAAAAACATAATATTCCAGAATTTTCTAAAAGTGCTATGGGTAATTAAAAAGGAAGGAATGGCAAAATTGTAATTTACCAGAAGTTTCCAATGGTGTTATGGGTAAATGCCAAAGGTATGTTTTGAGATATGAAGGGAATTAGAATTATTGAAATGGAACTGTGTTGGAAAAAAAAAAGGATGGCATGACTGTAATTTGGTGGAAATCCACTTTTAAATACAATCCAAGCCTAAGGGCAAACTGGTAATAAACCAGAATTTTCAAGGGTCAATTGGGTAGTCAAATAGGGGAATGTATTAAAAGGTAATGACAGTTCCGTAAAAAACCAGAATTTTGCACGGGCCTTTTTGGTAAACAAAAAGCAATGGGATGCAATAAGTAAAATAATGGCTATGGAGAGTGACAATCTTGTAAATAACCAGAATTGTCAAGGGGCTCTTGGGTAGATAATTTAGATGAAATCTACTTACAAATACCACCCAAGGCAAAAGGGTAATGTTGGAATGAGCAGTAAAATAAGGACAAAGGTAGATAAGAAAAGGTGATAAGGGCATAAAAGGGAACTTAAAGAATAAAATAAAACGCTAGGAATAAAGTAGAGTAACCAAAAAGGAAACCAACTCATAAAAGGAAACCCACTTTGAGATATTGGATGCCTTCCTAGCGCAACCAGCCAAAAACAATATAACTCTGTCTTCAACGGTTCAACCTCACGATGGGAGAAAGAACCAACCACAAGAGGAAAACGAGCCACAGAGGAAAACGAGAACCAGCAGCCAACTGATTCTTCGATCAGAAACAGCAGCAGCTCATGGAGAAAATTAATGTAATCTCCAAAAACTCAGATCGGAAAGCAGGGAAAGGAGGAGGCGGAACAAAAGCTGCAACTTCAACCTGCAACTCCAATCTAGCGGTAGGGGAACAGTAGCAATAAATATTTGACTCCGTGGAAGAACAGCTTCAATCGAACCAGCAGCAACAAAATACCAGCAAAGAATCGATACCACCAGAAATCAATAGCCAACATCAGAGAACAAGAGCCCATCCAACAACTAAGCCAAGCAACACTCAGCAAGACGAAAACCAGAAAATCAGAGATCTTCCTCACGATAAGCAAAGAGAAACTGAGCAAAAATAGGGCAGGTCCTGAACTCCAGCCCCTCGATCACCGTCAAAAAAGGGATTGCTCCTTCAACGAAAGCAGGTTCTTCAGAAGCATCTACAGCTCGGAACCAGGTTCTTCATTAATCGATCAACAAATCAGTATTTAATCTGCAACTCATCTAAAGAGCAGAAATCAGATTCGAAATCTGATGTAGAGTTTTCAGAATCGAATAAATGAATTGAGTACATGAAACCCTAGTTCTTCTTTTTCTATGAACTAGGGTTTTCTTCTTCAAACCAGAAATTAAAATCGACTCTCAAAACAGCAATCTTGGAGAGAATCAGTCACTGGTTGCCTAGCTCTGATACCATGTAGAAAACCTAGGACCTGTAACCAGTAACTTGAGAGAGAAGAAAAGATGAGGAAGAGGAAAGAACAATTAAACTTGTTGTCTTTATTGATAGGAAAGTCCCTCTATTTATAATAGAGGGGAAATTACAAATAGAAAGGGGAACTCCTAATCAGATTAGGAATTCCTAATCATGATAGGATTCCGAGTTATAATAGGAAAAGAACTAGAACTAACAACTCAAACTGAAACTAAGACTAACAACTCACAGTAGAATTAGGACTTGACATAATTAGAAATTAGGACTCCAACTAGGACTAGGAAAATAGAAGATACACATATCAACCAAATCACTGTTCACGTGAACAGTGTCATGTGAACAGTACTTCTCAACACTTTTCTAATAAAAACTCTAGTTGCGTAACATTACTAACAATAAGACTCTAGGACAGCTAAAATAGGATAACTCTATCAATAGATTCTAGGGATAGCTACCGTGTTATCCTTAAGACCCCCACTTTTGGACTTTATATTTCAGCTCATTACAACAATAAATACCAAACACTACAGCCCAACTAAAACAATTACTAAAACCTGACCCAACTTTAACCGGACCTGCATTAATTAACCACATGTTAAATTTCAGGATCTATCTCAATCAAATACACTTTCATGTATTGGCATGCATCCTTGTATTTTACAGCCGTCCGTGTATGCCCATGCACCCTCTTGTAGTCCCTAGATTTTCAGAGCTTCATTTGCCCACTTGGCAAACTTTGCTGAGTCTGAAACTTGACGCATAGGCGGAACTTGAGATCTACCTGTCTGCAAATTTTGGGGGCCCTCTGATCTGCCACATGGCAGAAATTGAGCCCTTCAGACAAGCTTATCAGGACATCCCATCCTAGCTAACTTAGCCCTAACAAAAATAGACACAAAGACAAAAGCTGAAACAAAATAACACTCTGAAAGGAGTTTGAGCACCCCTAACAATTGAAAGAAGTTGCTCTTAATGCCAACATTAATATGGCAGGGAAACATCATTCATATCTTTCAACACCAAATTCAGCATTCAGATCTTTCATCACCAAATTCAGCAGCTCTCACTATAATCTTTTTTTTTTTCAGTAATCAGCTCTCACAATAATCAAAGCTATGTAAATGAAACTCTCTAAAAACTTTACTCCTAAATTACGGCAGGTCGTAGAGCAGCGCCCTTGCCAAAGCTGTTACGGTCAACCTCAAATAACCTCAGTGTCACACAATTGATCAATGTAAGCCATCAACCTTCACTTTCTGGATCTTGAAGTTTCCATGCACATATAGCTTTTATCCTTCAGTGTTCTCTCTGAGCATTATGTTGCATGCTTTTCATAGCTTATCTTAGCATTATGTTGCATTCTTTTCATAACTCAACTTAAAAAACAGATTATAAATAATTATAAGATGAGGGATGCTGTACAATTTTCAAATCTGAACACAGTTCCAACTACTAATAAATCACGAAACTCAAAGCCCCATCATTGAAATGTTAACACCCCCCCCCCCCCCAACACCCCAAAACACACACACACACACTATACACAACCATGGTTTGAAATTTTAGCGAAATATTTTGGTTTTGAGAAGGGCCGAAAAGAAATGAGTATTAAAATTTACGAAATTTGCAAAATATTTCAAATTTAACAAAAAATGACTGAAATATTTTGGTTCAATAGGGGTCGAAATCCCACCGAAATCCAAAATTTTGAACCTTGCACAGAACACCCCCCCCCCTTCCATACACATACCAACACAGAATAGGCAATAACCATTACTAAATACTTGGGATTCAATACCACTAGCACTACCAACTAAATAAGGTGCACAATGCCAGAGTGCAGATTCCAGCCAGTGCCCTCTCACATAATGAGATGTCTACCATTCTCTGTATTGCCATTGGTGTGGCATGCAGATTCCTCGCTGCACTGGCATTGTGGGAAACCCTCTCCTAATAAAAAAAAATAGCAAACAAAATTAAAGCAAGTTTAATTCAAGATTCAACACAAGTTCTGATGAGCAATTGTATTAAATGGCCTGAGATGCAGTGCTCTTGGTGGGATTCCAAGTTGGAGATAGCTGGGATACCTTCTCTGCAGTAAGTGAGATACCTACATATCCTTTTTCCTTCTTCTTCTTATTTCTATTTGTTAACAGCCTTGGGAATTAATGCTTAGATGATCTGATCGATCACCCCAGCCTCTTACTTATAACAAAAACAAATTACAGCAAAATATGAATTCCCCCCAATCCTATTCCTACTAGGAATTCCCACTATAACTAGGAATCCCAAATAAAAATCGTATAGGGGGGAAAAACAGGAATAAAACAATTAAAACATAAACAAAATAAAATAAGTAATAAAAGCCAACTAGGACTAGGTTACCCCTAGTGGTTAACGTAGCCAATCTCAACACTCCCCCTCAAGTTGGAGCAAAGATGTCGATCATGCCCAACTTGACTAGATTGGGATGAAACAGCTACCCAGACAATCCCTTAGTGAAGATATTTGCAAGTTGATCAGTAGACGTCACAAAGGGAATGCAAATCAGCCCTGCCTCTAACTTCTCTTTGATGAAATGTCTATCCACCTCAACATACTTGGTACGATCATGCTGTACTGGGTTGTGTGCTATGCTGATTGCAGCCTTGTTGTCACAGTACAACATCATAGGAAGACGAATAGGAACACCAAGATCTTGTAGCAACCCTTTAAGCCAGAGTAACTCACAAATACCCTGTGTCATAGCTCGAAACTCAGCTTCGGCACTAGAACGAGCAACAACATTTTGCTTCTTACTACGCCACGTGACAAGATTTCTACCTACAAAGGAGCAATACCCAAAAATAGACTTGCGATCTGAAGAACCAGCCCAATTAGCATCAGCGTATGCTTCTATCCGTAGATGACCATGTGTAGACAAAAGAATTCCTTTTCCAGGAGCTGACTTCAAATAGTGCAAGATACGAAGAACAGCCTCCATATGAGAAGAGTAGGGATCATGCATAAACTAGCTCACAGTACTCACGGCAACAGCAATGTCAGGACGAGTGTGTGAAAGATAAATCAGTTTCCCTACAAGTCTTTGGTACCGACCTTTATCAACAGGCTCACCCTCTTTCTCCTTGAGTTTAACAGTAGAGTCCATAGGAGTATCTGAAGGATGACAGCCTAGCAACCCAGTCTCAGCCAATAAGTCTAGGACATACTTCCTCTGGGAGAGAAAAATGCCTTTAGAAGATCTGGCTACTTCAATCCCAAGAAAGTATCGCAGTTTCCCTAGATCCTTAATCTCAAATTCTTGTCCAAGGAAGGTCTTCAACCATCTGATCTCATCACCATCATTGCCAGTAACCACTATATCATCAACGTAGACTATAAGAACAGTGAGTTTTTCACCAACCCTCTTTATAAAGAGTGTGTGATCAGCATTACTCTGCTTATAGCCCACAGAAATCATGGCCTTGTGGAACCGCCCAAACCATGCTTGAGGTGACTGCTTCAGCCCATAAAGTGCACGCTTCAGTCTACATACTTTTCCTTGGTTTCTGTCACAAGAGAACCCTGGTGGAATGTCCATATACACCTCCTCATACTGTGTTCCATTTAGGAAGGCATTTTTTACATCTAGTTGTTGCAAATCCCATCCAAGGTTGACTGCACAAGATAATAACACACGAACAGTATTTTACTTGGCAACCGGTGCAAAAGTTTCTTGGTAATCAATGTCGTATGTTTGAGTAAACCCCTTGGCCACGAGTCGTGCCTTATACCTATCCACAATGCCATCCACCTTCTGTTTCACCACAAACACCCATTTACATCCAACGGTTTTCTTCCCAGGTGGAAGAACCACAAGCTCCCATGTGTTATTTTTTTTCAAGGCTTTCATTTCTTCCATCATAGCTGCCTTCCACTTTCCGTCTGATAAAGCTTCCTGCCAATTGTTAGGAATACGAACAGAAGAAAGAGAAGAAACAAAGGCACGGAAGGATGGGGAAAGGGAATCATAAGAAACGACATGAGATATGGGATACTGAGTGCAAGTTCTGACACCTTTGCGAAGAGCAATAGGTAAATCAGGAACATTACCAGGTGGAGAGGTAGGTTCTGGATCCGGGTTCGGCAATTGGATGGGTACTGGAGCAACAGTTGATTGAACCTGCTTATGTTTCCTTGCATAGGTCTTCATATTACTGGCATCAATCCTCCTCTAAAATTCACTAATAGTCCTCTGGATAGGAGTCTGGATCGGGGTAGCTTGCTCCCCCTGAATAGAAATGGTCTCCCCCTATATAGGAACCTCTCCCCCTGACTCGGGGGAAGTACTAGGGGCAGGCCGAACTGGTTCAGACTCATGGTAAACAGACTAAAGTGGAGGTGGAGAGTCAATAGTCAGCACATCTTCACTAACACTCTCCTCCTGAAGAGGTGGGGACACATAATATGGAACATTTTCATGAAAGACAACATCCATGCTGACAAAAGTCCGGTGGGATGGAGGGTAGTAACATTTGTACCCCTTTTGGGTAGCAGAATATCCCAAGAAAATGCAGCGGAGGCTACGTGGGTCAAGTTTACCAGGGGACCTTGTATCCCTGGCATAACAAACGCAGCCAAACACCTTAGGTGGGACTATAAAGGAAAAAGAACCAAGTAATAGCTCAATAGGGGCCTTTGAAAGAAGAACCCGACTGGGCAGCCTATTAATTAAATAGGCCACAGTAAGGACAGCATCCCCCCAATAAAGGGAAGGGACATTGCGAGCAAACATAAGAGCCCTAGCCACCTCCAAGAGGTGGCGGTTTTTTCTCTCAGTCACACCATTTTGGGCTGGAGTGTCGACACAGCTAGTCTAATGGAGGATTCCATGTGCAACAAGGTATTTTTGGAACTGACCTTCCATATACTTTTTCCCATTGTCACTCCTCAAAATTTGAAGAGGGGCATTAAATTGGGTCTTAATCATTTGATGAAAGTGCTGAAAACATAAAAATATTTCACTTTTTGTGTGCATAAAGTATACCCAAGTGAACCTAGAATAGCAGTCAATGAAAGTGACATACCACCGATGGCCAGTCAGGGAAGCTTTCCTACTAGGCCCCCACACATCAGTATGAACGATATGAAATAAGGAAGATGATCTTTTATTAGAAATATGATAAGTTGAACGTGTCTGTTTAACCAAAACACAAGGCTCACAAAAAAAGTCTTCCTTATTACAGTCTTTAACTAATGCTGGAAATAAATTTGATATAGTACCTAAGGGGGGATGGCCTAGTCTAGAGTGCCATTTATGTAAGTCAGAGGAGAAAGATGTCGAAGGTAAAGTCTGAGTATGTTTAGGATCGCCATCAAGTAGGTACAATCCACCATACACTTTACCCGATACAATCGTCTTCCCCCGAGTCCAGTTCCTGAAAGACACAGTGACTGAGAAAAAATGTCACTTTACAATTCAGGGATTTAGTGATACTGCTAATGGAAAGAAGGTTAGTTGTAAATTTGGGAATATGCAACACAGATGATAGTGTAAGGGAAGGAGAACAACCAATGGATCCCTTTCCTGAGATGGAGGAGAGGGACCAATCAGCAATTTTGACTTTGTCCTTACCAGAGGCAGGAGAATATGTATTAAAAAGGCTAGAAGAACCTGTCATGTGATCAGTAGCTCTAGAGTCTATGATCCATGGAGTGGATACTACTGATGCACAATGACCAGCAAAAGAAATACCTGTACGGGCAAAGAAGGAACCTGAATTGGCAGCAGACGTAGTAGAGGCAGTTGATGTGTTCAACATACGACGCAGAGCCTGAAGTTCTTCCTGGGAGAAACCAATGTCAGCAGTGGGAGTTGGAGCTACACTTTCAGTATGATTGGCTTTGTTTTTAGACTTAGCACAACCACATTTGGCCTCAAAATCAGCCGGCTTCCCGTGTAATTTCCAGTACTGAGCCTTAGTGTGATATGGTTTGTGACAATGCTCACACTTAACATGCTCTTTGGTAGTAGTAGTAGAAGCAGCAACACTGTCAGAAGACGCAACAGGAGTGGGGCCAACAGTCTGTAAGGCTGATCGCTCAACTTTAGGAGTAATCATCATGGCAGCCCTTCGTGTTTCTTCATTGTGAACACAAGAAAAGGTCTCCTCTAGAGTGGGGAAAGGAACCCGTCCAAGAACTTGCACCCGAATAGGATCATAGTCATCATTGAGGCCAGCCAGGAAATCATAGACACGGAATTGGTCTACATAGGTGTGGTAGGCAGTAATATCAGCAGTAGTAGTAGGCTAAAACTGAGCATAGTGATCCAATTGCTGCCATAAACACTTGAGGGCAGCATAGTATTTGGTGACAGACATCTCCTTCTAAGTAGTGGTTTGGAGTGTCTTCCTGATTTCATATACCTGAGCACCATTACCTGAACGACCATAAGTCCCCTTGACAGCTGTCCATATTTGTGTAGCCGTGTCAAGGAGAAGATACTGACTAGAGAGGTCAGTGGTCATAGAGTTCAGAACAAAGGACATTACCATTGCATCATTGGCAGCCCATTTAGTACGAGCAGCACCTTCTTCAGTAGGTTGTTTGGTGGTGCCAGTAAGATGGCCAGTGAATCCCCTACCAGCCACTGTCAAGGATAATGATCTGGCCCAAATTAAGTAGTTGGTACCATCAAGCTTAATGGCAGCAGCATAGGGAAGAAAATCAGACCTTGTTTGATCCCCTCCAGAAGTAGCAGTAGTCATCTCTGAGTCACCCATGATTCATCCAGGCAGAAAAATCAGATCTGCCCTATGGTAACAAAAACAAAAGCTGGAATACAGCAACCAACTGCCCTTAAACCAAAACCGAGAAGCAGGGTTTAAGAAAAAAACCCTAAGAAAGGTAATCGATCTGGTTTTAGGGGTCTTCAAGTGCTGAGAAAAAAATCTGCAGATATAAGGTCTTCAAAGGTTGAGAAGAAACTGCAGATATAAGGTCTTCAAAGGCTGAGAAAAATCTGCAGATATAAGGTCTTCAAAGGCTGAGAAAAATCTGCAGATATAAGGTCTTCAAAGGCTGAGAAAAAAACTGCAGATATAAGGTCTTCAAAGGCTGAGAAAAATCTGCAGATATAAGGTCTTCAAAGGCTGAGAAAAAACCTGCATCGATGGTACTGATTGTTGATGAAGTAGCTGTGATAACAGCTGTCCAATGGATCCCAATAATCAAACCAGTGTCAAATTGATAGAGGAGACTGATCAGCAGGTGGGGAGAACTCCAAACAAAATCGCAGAGGAATGTGCAGCAGCTATCGATCCAAAAAGCTTCTTAAAGCATCAAGGGATGAGGTGATTAATTAGGGCAGCATCTAAACAACAGATCACCTCATTAGATCTGCCCTAATTCAGAAGAAGAAACCAAAAAAAAATGAAGAAGATCGAGTGGAAGTAGGGGAGGGAAGATGGGATCGAATGAAAGAAAAAAACAGAGAAAACTGAGAAGGAGAGAACCAGAAATCGAGAAAGCTGTTCTTAGATCAGATTCTGCTCTGATACCATGTTAACAGCCTTGGGAATTAATGCTTAGATGATCTGATCGATCACCCCAGGCTCTTATTTATAACAAAAACAAATTACAGCAAGATATGAATTCCCCCCAATCCTATTCCTACTAGGAATTCCCACTATAACTAGGAATCCCAAATAGAAATCGTATAGAGGGGAAAAACAGGAATAAAACAATCAAAACATAAACAAAATAAAATAAGTAATAAAAGGCAACTAGGACTAGGTTACCCCAAGTGGGTAACGTAGCCAATCTCAACACTATTCTTACTGCTACTAGTCCCTATCCTATGAAGCATCGATTCATCCATACCTCAGTGTTGTGCTGCTGTTAAACAAATTGAAGAGATGTTCCCATCGATCCAATACCAAGAACAGGGACTGAAGGCTTTACCCTACCTGTGGTAGAGTTCTGTTGGAGTTTTCTCTGCACTCTGCAGCATATCTCAGTCCTTCTAACTCCAGTTATGGCTGACAGATCCATAGTTCCCTCATTGGGCTTTCCCTTCGATAGTACTCAACCACATAAATAAAGAAGACGATATAGAGGATGAAGTTCCACAGAGAATTAAAATAGGATAAATGAAGTGGAGAGATGCATCCGGAGTATTGTGTGATCGACGTATTCCGTTAAAACTTTAAAAAAAAAATTATAGGACAGTCATACAACCGGCTATGACGCATGGTGCGAAATATTGGGCAATTAAGAAGCATCCTATAGATAAAATCAGCGTAGCTGAGATGTGGATATTGAGATGGCTGTGTAGCAAAACTAGGAAAGATGAAGTAAGGAATGATCATATTAGAGCTGATTCAGGAGTAGCTCCGATACATGATAAGCTACGAGAAAGTCGTTGGAGGTGGCTTGGCCATGTTCAATGGAAGCCTTCAGATGCTCCAGTACAGAGAAGTGATTTGATTCATATTGAAGGATCTAAAAGAGCCAGGGAGACTTAAAATGACTCTGAGAGAAGTGGTGAGGAAAAACATACATAGTTGAGGCCTTGTATCAAGTATGACCTCAAATAGAGTTGATTGGAGTGTAAGGATCCATGTAGCCAACCCCATGTAGTTGGGATAAGGAGGCTGAGTAGTTGTTTTTGTTTGTGTTATAGCCTAGATCCTCTCTTCTCTTTTTTCGTCAATTCTCTTTGATACTTTTTATTATAGGGGGGATTGTCAAACCTTGCCCACTTTGATCAGCATCTCATGTGTGTGTGTGTGTGTGTGTGTGTTAGACTATAAAAAAGGTTTATCCAGTGCATGAAGCTCCCGCCACTGTGGGGTCTGGGGAGGGTCATAATGTACACAGCCTTACCCCCGCTTCACGGAATCTTTGTATCCGAATATATAAACCATAAAATGAAAACACAACATTTTTTGCATTCATAAATTTTTTTTTTAAAAATGCTGAAACTATCAAAGAGCCCTGAAGTTGATGCATATTGCATCAGTGGGTAAAGTCCATTAAACATGGAACCTAGAAACCAAGACCAAGGTGTCAAGTGTTGGTATCAATCAACATATTGGGAGGGTGGTTTTAAGAGACATATCAGAGAGACACAAGATTCACTAAAGATCCGCATAGAATTGGTCAAGAAACACATGGAAATGGTAAAGATACGCATTGAAATGGTCAAGATACACATGGAAATTGTCAAGAAATGAATGGAAATGCTTAGGATACATGCAAAAATCCAAGATAGCATAATGCATCCACTAGAGAATTGCTCAGTTATTTGGGATGCTGAATAAAAAAAAAACAAACTTGTTCGATGAGATTAGAACACACCCCAAATGCCATCTTAGATTCTAAGAAGTGGGAAACAAAGCCAGTTAAGAAGACTCATAGCGCTTATAAGTGTGATATTGTGGTGAGGAAAGTGAGTTGGTCCCCTTTCATTTCTACATAAAAACATTTAGTTTACAGTCACAAAGGAAGTGTGTTTGAACTTTGAAGTGACAAAGAACAAATTGTACAATAACGTAAAGTACAGAAATTAGAAATAGAAATAAAAGAATCAAAAGATGAGAGACTGGGAGTTCAAAAAAATAACATTTATACATTAAAAATGCTGGTTAGACAGTTCACTAGTAAACTAAGCAAAACTCACAGCTTTTCCAGGAGCATTTCAGTCATCTCGATCCGAAAAGGATCCCGTGGGTCCATCTGTTTCAAAATGTTCACGAGCTTCTGCGCCATTCGACATAAACCCGAATATCTAAAATACAAAAGAAGCATTAAACCTCTTCATAATCTAGATATAACAGGCAAGATAAATGATATAAAATTGTGAACCCACAACTCGAAAGGCCGCCTTTGTCCTTTTCCCCCTCTAATATTGAACACTGACTGAACTTCAAAACGCAAATCAAATAATTGAATTTTATAACGAGGCAAGAAAATACTTGAGAGTAGAAGAAATTACTTTTTGTAGTCATCACGTCCAGTTACATGGTAACGATGCATAACATAAGCCTCTCTATGTCCACCTTCCCTCTTCCATTCTAGAAAATTCACCTTCTTCAGAAGCTTCTTCTCATGGAACTTGAGCTTCCTCATGATTCTTCCCTATAACAAAGTAGAATCAGTCTATTACGGCACAGAGACGCAGTCACAGCGCATGCAAAGCGAGCAAACAAAAGAGAGAGTGAGAGAGACAAGTTTACGCAAAAACCTGGGTAGCGGCAAAAGATTCAAGGTTGACATTGCCCTACCCATAGTTAAAACAAGAACGGCAAAAAAAGGGTGTTCGGTACAGACATGTTTTAAACTGCTCAGAACAGAACAGTAAAAAATACGGTCAAATATTTCAAGAACGGCAAAAAAATGAAAACAGATGGTACAAGTTTTAAAGGTTTAAATTTGAACAATATACAAGCATACACTGGGAAATAATTATCTAAATGCCTGCATCCAAATTTCAAAGCAAATTATAAAGCCAAAATAAATGTAAATAGTATCATTCCAAATTTCACAATCCAAAACACATCATCCAAAGATCAACAAAAGATCCAAAATACATCATTCCAATATCAGAATCAACTATAGCACTTCCAAAGAATTTATTTGAAACATATCAAGTAATAATTACTAAAATTATTTCAATCTCAGAAGGAACCGATTATTAAAGAATTGGACTACAAATTGTCAAAATCTCAGAAGGGATTAATAGACTGCATAGAGAATTCCAGAAAAAAAAAAAAAAAGGTTGCAACATACAAAATTACAGATTGCAAGTTGCATCATATAGAATTACAGAATGCAAATCTCAGAAGGGATGTACTAACAAAATATTGTTAAAGCATGCAACAATAGGGACAGAGAAATTCAAGACATTACAACCCAGGAGGCTTGGGATTTACTCCTAGACAGACAAAAATATTTATTGTATGTGATTTACTCCCTCTCTCCCTCTTTGGCATTGCAACTCAGGAGGCTAGGAACCCATACGAAATTTGAGACAGATATTAATATTTGAGGGCATTTACCATGGAGCACTACAGTGCCGCAGGTCGGTGTAGCCCACAGAGTGTGGGAGAGAATAGAGAGAGGTTCTAAGATTTCTAACCTGTTTCCGCAGGTCGCTGCTCAGCTCTACTGTCCACAGACAACACACCACTCCATGGTTTAGACAAAAGACTGAATGATAGTATATCATTTCTGTGCATCTCCTACATGAAACAAAATGCATACTCCAATATCCCTAAAGAGAGTAATCCACTCAAAAGAGTATTGCAAGGGAAGGCATATTCAGAGGTGGCCCAAATCTTCTCATCAGACATACACTTCAACAACATTTGTATCAAGGCCTTTCTTGAATTCAGATAATAGTACATAAAGGAGTTATAATCATAACAGTTGGCTTGTGAACAAAAAAAAAATGCTTGTATGGCTGCATTTGTTAACACTCTCTGGATATACTGAATCCTAAGCCTATGACGATATTCTGAAAACCCATAGTGCAAATAACATCTCAGTATACAAGCAATTACCTCAAAACCCAGAGGCCAAACTAAAATCTCAGTATACAAGCCATACAACCAGTATACACGCAATACTCTGAAAACCAATAGGCTAAACAAATATTTAATTGATTATACAAGCAATCTAATATTAAGTTTACAAGCAATAATCAGTAAACAAGAATCTTATTAGTTAAAATCTGATCTTCCTGTATCGTATAGGCCAAACAATTGAAAGCCAAACATAATTTACAGAACCCACACAACCAGAAAAAAGGAATGGAAATTCAGGGAAAGAGAAAGAAAAGGAAATAAAAATGGTGATTCTGGAGAATACATGTTGCTATTTGAGTAGCAGATTTTGAATAAGGCATAGCTGCAATGGACTCTGAAAGAAAAGAAAAAAAAAAGTAAACGGTTGAAGGGTAAGGTCATGCTCGATTACAGATTTAATCTTTATGGTTCTAGGGTTTGGGATTGAAAACCCAACCCAATAATGGATTTGCAGACAAGCGACTGGAGTGGGAGATGAAGAAGACACACACACAAACAGAGAGAGAGAAATGTGAAGGTTGAAGGCCATGGCCGAAGCATACCTGGGTTCTTGCGTCTGCCTCCTGGTTCGAGCGTCTCAGTCGAGAGAGAGAAGTGTGTGAGAGTAGGGTCGAGGCCAATTAATCATAACAGTTCGCGCAATTTTGTTCATGAGCGGCAAAAGCCAAAAAATTTTGCTCTGGCAAAATTGTTCATTGGGCACTTTTTGAACCAGAACTGTTCAGTGTGACCAAAAAGAATGAACCGGTTCAATCTGCCGCCGAAGACCAAGAAATCAATGAAATCGTTTCCCATGACTGTTATCAAATTCAGCCTAAACGGGTTAGACGGCAATAATATTTAAAAAAAATCTGATACAATAAATTTGTGTACGGCAATGATACGGTTGTACAGCTTGCTTAATACCTTCGCTATGTAAGAAAAAATACAGGCCTATATTCACCATGGAACTAAATCTTGGTTTCACAGTTGCTCGAGACGAGTTGAAGGGAAATTTTAATAAATGCAATGTTTCAATGTATTTCGACCATATTTCAGTAATTTCATAAGTTTCGACTTGAACACCTATATAGATTCACTTATCCCCATCAGGACAACACTTTTTTAGGTCAAACATCATTGAAGTAAATGTTTTTATATTTGTTAGTTTTTGCTGGGCCGAAGTACAAGGGTAGTTTTGACCATTCACTTTAAATAAATCACTGTATCACATCCCTGGCCCCTCTGATCCCCTCTCCCTCTCCGACACCCTTCCCTGCCCTCTTGCTTTCTATCCCCTCCACTACGACTCTCAGGCCTCTAAATTCGATGTAGTCAAAGGTGGAGTAGGTGCAGAGAATCAGGGTGTTTTGGTAATCATCCTCTTCGATCTGGCTCTTCCTCTCCCTCCGTCTACCTTTCTGCAATCAAAATGCAGCACATGATTCTTGCAACTATGATAAATGGTAACGGTAATTTTTATTGTGAAATAATGGAGATATTGGTTTTACTACAAATAATGCTTGAAGAAATTGTGTAATTCCTCTTTTTTCATGATATATTTAAGTGAAATGGTCACAATAAGCAGAGTCCAGAGAGGGTAGGGATGAAGCATAGGGTCATGTGAATTGGGCATAGTGGATCAGATATAGTGGAGATCCAACGGGTGGTCTTGGATGTCCTTTAACTAAGTTTTTATGTTATAATCCTACCCTTGAATGAAGTGAGATTCAGGTTTGTTATTCATCCGTGTTTTTGAGTTTTCCAAATCTGGATCACCGATGCATTCTTTATTTTCCCTTTACTTTTTCCAATTTTGTGGTTGGTTGTTTAAAGCCTTATTGATGGAGTTTGCAAATTGCAATCTCATTAGTATTGTTCTTGATTGGATTTTCTTCTTGTAATATTGCTCTTATTTCCCTTTTTAAATACTCAAATAGTAAGTTAGAAACCGTAGTTAGGGTGTAAAAAGCAATTTTCCCAAGTGGTTTCTCTTGTCCTGTTTTTTCAGAGAGAGAGAGAGAGGTGAAGTACCTGTTCTCATTTATGTGAATAGATCAAACGATTATGGGTTGGGACTCAGGTACGAATAACTGGCCATTCCCATGCAAGGGTAAACTAATTAAAGAACAATTCGAGGGGGGTAGAGTGCAGGGGTGGGGTGGGTTAGGGTTGGGATGGACAGAGAGGGAGATGCAAAGGTAGTCGAAGCTGACTAAGGAGGAGAGAGGGTCGGTTCCTATAGAGATATTGGTTGTGTATTCCTGAAGTGGGAGGCCTATGCCACTGGGATTGGGGAAGTGTGGTTGGCAGACCTACACGCGGAGAAGGAGAGGAGGTTGCCGAAGAGGGAGAGGGAGGGGGAGGAGCCACGTAGGGTTTGGTACAATATTTAATTGTGTGTAAAATTCTTATAACCACCCCCTAAAATTGAACAACATGAATAAAAAGTATGGGCAAAAAAGTGATAGTGAAACAATCCACTTCACTTGCCATAGTGCTATGGAAGATTACTCTATTCATAAATAAGCAAATACCCGACTATTGAATCAAATAAAAATAGTTAAAAATCAAATTCCAAAAGGATGAAAATGAACACCCAGTTCAAGAACAAAAGTTGGATTTTGACAGTAGATGCAATGTTCAACTTTTAAATACTGATGTTTTTTCTCAAATCTAAAACTTCAATAAATTTAAATATGATAAACCCTACCCTACACCCTAAACCCTCTACCCTAGATAATAAACCCTAAACCCTTAAACCCTAAAGCCTAAAGCCTAAAGCCTAAACCCTATACCTTAAACCCTATATTCTATACCCTAAACCCAAATACCCTAAACCCTAAACTCTATATCCTATACCCTATACCTTAAACCCAATACCCAATACCCAATACCCTAAACCCTAAATCCTAAACCTTAAACTCAAAGCCCTAAACCTTAAATTAGGGTTGCAAGTTTGGCGCTGTCGGCCCGAACCCACCCTGGTCGTCCCTGAGCCCGAACAGGGCCTGGGCTAAGATTTCTGGCCCTGAGGGCGGGTTAGGGCCAGAAATTCCTGGCCCTGAGTTAGGGTCGGGTCGGGTCAGGGTTGAGACCTCGGGTTAGCCTGACCCTGATTTTGGCTCTAAAGAAATTTCTTTATTTATCAAAAAATAGAAGTTATTATTCATATATCAAGTGTTTAGCGTACTTGGTAGTTTGTGTTGTGTAAAAACCAATTGCAAGCTGGGGCTGGGCTTGGCCCGTCAGGGTCAGGGTTAGGGTCAAGGTATTTAGGCCCTAAGTCAGGGTCAGGGCGGGCCTGGGCCCAACTAAGGGGACTTAGGGTTGGGCTAGGGTTTTAAAAAGCCCGGCCCAACACGACCCTGTTGCAGCCCTACCTTAAACCCTATACCCTAAACCCTAAACCTTAAACCTTCAACCCTATTTATTCCCAAAACCCAAAACCCTGAACCCTAAACCTTATACCCTATATCTTTAAGAGACTAGATTGGGTGGTCAATCCAAATTTGATCAAAACCATAGTTATTAAAGTCATGTATTATGCACGTATCATACGTGAATCTGAACATATAATTAAAAAAAGGTACTTTTTTCCCATACAAATGCACTGATATAGGACTATACGTACCATTCAAGGTCCAAAATACGTTTATGTTTAAAAAATAAAAAAATAATCAATCATTCAATCCCTAAATTCGTGAAATCCTCTAACCCTCGAATCCCTTAACCGAGCTCCCCTAAGCGTCGCCCTTCAGAAGTCAAAATACACCACCCTGGAACACTAGCGGCCTAACCCTCTTTTCTCCGGCTCCGTTCGACCTTTCCCCAATGATATCAGTGGTGGCTGACGACTGAAACTCTTCCCCTAAAAAAAGCAATCGATCATTCTAAGTGGATAATGCATTCTAAGATGCTATTAAAAAAAGGTCCCAGGAAAACTAACCCCAGTCCATTTCAAACCTGGGCTATGTGCAATCCTGGGTCGGTTTTGTGTGGGCAAATTTGAGTGGAATCATTTGGATGATCTGACCGCCCTACCCCTGCTCGGGTGGGGTCCACCTTTGCTTGTGTCGGGTTGGAGATTTGGACTGACTAGGGAGGTCGGTCGGTTTGTTGGAGAGGAGTCGGGGATCCATATTCTGATGGTTGTGAGTTGTCTTTCCCTGTTGTCATTTCCAGCTTCAGGGCTTTGACCATTAGACCCTATTCAAGTATTCAACTTTGTCTTTCTTCTTGTCCTGGCTGAGCCCCTGGAAGACGCAGCATGATTCCACCAATTTTCTGCTTGTGATTGTGAGTTTTTCTCTTGTTATTTTCGGTTCATTTTGCCTATGCGGATCCAATGATGTAGTTTCACATACTTGTTTTTGGTTATTTTTTGTAAGCTCTTCACCATTTTCTGCAAATTGGCTTTGTACTTGTCTGTTATTCCGTGTCTCTCTTGATCTTAGAAACCCACATGCGACATTCATTCTCTTCGGTTGTAATGAAATGGTATTAGGACCAGGATAAAGATAATGAATGAACTAATGCTATTTTTCAATGGTGGACTAGGTTTTATCTTTAGTTTGGTGCAAAATTGATGTTTCCCCTTAATAGTTTTTTATTTTTATTCTGCATATAGTTGTCGTATCTTCAATGTGTAATATTTTCACTGATTCTTGAATAGCGATTAGGAGGTGTTTGATGAAATTCTCCACTGAAAATCTATTTCTGTGAATGTTCGAGCACAAACTTTTTTCAGCTTGTTCTCATTTCCTTTAACTACTGCATAATTAAATTTGAATTGTGAATTTTAAATTATTCGTCACTAGCACCTAACACGAGGATGTCTCATACTATAGATAAGTTTTAATGACTATAGATGTGCCTTGTACTATAGATAAAGTTTTAATGACTATACTGATGCTATTTCCTGAATTGCGTAACTGGCTATCAGCTGCTTGATTGGAATTCTTTCTTCTTTATTTTGCATTTCTCCTTAGAGATATACATAGAGAGGTTTATAATACGTGTAATAGATATTAAAAATGACAAGAACAACTTCTTGAGGTCACATTGATGATGGAAGAGCCTAGGTTTTGCAGTGATGTCAGATCCTTTAATATGAAGGCTTGAAAAAATGTGTTTGGTTTGTAGAATGATAGGATGTGAGAGAGAAAATTGCACTACTAGAAGGAAAGGTCAAAAAATTGCGGTAGACATAAGAAAGTGGAGGGGCCTGGATTTATAGGCTCCGACGATGCTTGCAAACCAAGAATTTGGTCTTTGATGCATTTACAAAGTTGGAAACATATGAGTCAGAATGTTGATAGACAAAACTTAAAAAGGATCTAACAAGAACCTCAGTAGTGCTAAGTACTCAGATGAGAACCAGGTGTTTAGGGATCCAAGATTCAAGAATAGGCTCGGTGTTCACTAGTTGATTGAATAGAACTGAACTGTTATATACTTGTTCGTCAACTGATTAAGTGTACTATTTTACATAATGCTGAAGACAGGTGGAATTGACGAGTACCTCCTGAAGAAACCCTATCAAAAGATGGACACAGAGATGGGGTTATTCTGGAAGGCCAAAATTGAAAAGATGTAAGAAAAGCTTGGGGGGATGGATGTGGTATTCTTCTCACCTGAGGATGAAGCCAAGTTTGAGCAGGGGTTCAAAGACCTGAAATTGGCTGAGAGGGCACATTGGAGGGAGGTAAACATAAGTTGATTGTGGAAGGCAAATCAGATGCTCCAAAGGATGGGACTAGGTCTGCATCAGATGAAGAAGGAACAATTGATCATGCACTCGAGCAAATGGTTGCAAATACTTGATGGTAGTCACTATCCCAATGAGTGTTTGGTGGTCAATTATTGGCTTTTACACTTGGAGACAGTTTCTAACCTATTCAATTTTGTTTGGTATTTCACTGTCAGGCTAAATAAAGGACAAGAAGCCAAGCTTAATTTCCTGTTTCTGCTTTATTGCTTGCTTGGCAATCAGATTGGTGTATGGATGTTGAACTGTACCTTCCAGATTTGAATCAGGAATGGAATGTGACCTTTGTCTACTTGAGTTACATGGATAGTATCAAAAAGGCCCAATTCGATTCTCTACTGACTCCCTCCTCTTTCATTCAACTTCCTTGGCTCTTAGCAGGGGATTGGAATTCCTATTTATCAAAAGTTGATAAGAGGGGTGGAAGACCAATTACAGATGCCCAACTGGTCACTTTCAACAACTTCCTTAATTTGGCTTGTGTGTCAGATTTGAGTGATTCGAGCAACCATTTTACTTGGACCAACAACCAATTCGGCGACAGACGAATTGAAGCAAAACTCGACAGATACCTGGCTAATGCAGATTGGTTCAACCAGTTTCCAAATGCTACTGTCGAACATGAATTTTTGGCGACATCTGACCACAAGGCAATCATTCTTCAGACTGATTTTTAAAGGCTAAGAACACTTCGCCCTTTCATATTTGAGGCTTTCTGGATCTCAGAACCAGGTTTTATTGATGTCATTTCAAATTCATGGAACTCCTTCCACCTCAGAGGCTCTCCCACCTTCATGATGTGCTCCAAATTGAAATCTCTCCAGCATATTCTCAAAGATTGGAATAAGTTTCATATTGGGAATATTTTTTCAAAGTTGGATGATTCTAAGGCTGATCTCAATTCTCTCTACCAGGTTCCCTTCCATCTGAGGAACGACCATTGGTACCTTCAAGAGAAGCTATAGATTGCTTTGATTAAAAAGCTTGCTCATCAACAAGAGATCTTGTGGCAACAAAAATCCAGGCAGATTGGTATAAGTTTGGCGATCGCAACTCTAGGTTCTTTCATCTTACCACTTTGAAAAGGAGAGCAAGGAATACGATCAAGTTTATTAACACCAATGGACTCACCTTGATGGAGGAGGTGGACATTGGAAGAGCTATCTCAGAGTTTTACAAAGATCTCTACACTTCTCAAAACCCCAAGCTTGAAGATAGTTATTTCAATCATACCAAGGGCAGAGTTACAGAGCTTGATAATTCCAATCTTCATAGTCCAGTCACTGAGGAAGAAATCTTTTCAACCGTCATGTCTATGCCTTCCAACTAGTCTACAGGTCCCAATGGGTATTCTGGAATGTTCTTCCACAAATCTTGGGCTATCATTGGTAGGGATGTCATTGCTTGTGTCAAGAATTTTTTCCTAACTGGATCTTTCAATTTGCAGATGAACCATACTTATATTGCTCTTATTCCTAAAGTGGACTACCCCTCCTCGATCTCTGAGTATAGGCCAATAGGTCTGTGCAACTTTGTGTATAAAATCATCTCTTGTATCTTGGTGAGAAGACTTCAGCCAATCTTGAATAGAATCATTTCTTGCAATTAGAATGGGTTTATTAAAGGTACGCATATCCAAGACAATGTTCTTATTTGCTATGAACTTCTTCATAAGATCAAGAAATCAAGAAAGAGCAAGAAAGGCTATTTCTCTATCAAGATAGACATGAACAAAGCCTATGATCGAGTTGAGTGGTCATTTTTGCGAAAAGCACTCTTAAGCTATGGCTTTGATCAATCTTGGGTGCAGCATGTAATGTTCTATGTCGAAAGTACACAAATGAGTGTGTTACTAAACGGCTCTCCCCTTCCCTACTTCAAGCCATCAAGAGGCCTTAGGCAAAGGGATCCCCTCTCCTCCTATCTCTTTATGCTTTGTGCTGAAGTCCTATCTACTCATTTGGGTCTAGGAAAGGAGAATAATCACATTCGGGGTCTCCAAATCTGTAGGCGTGGAGAATGCATCACTCATATGGCCTTCGCAGATGACTTAATTCTTTTTGGTGAAGCTACAATGTCGGAAGCTCGTGCCTTACAAGATGTTCTTCAAACTTACTGTAACTATTCGGGTTAGGCTATTAATATCAACAAGACTCGAGCTCAATTCAGCCCCAACGTCTCTTCATCTATCAAGAGGCAATTGAAAGACTTCTTCCAGATTACTCCTACTGCGTCTCTTGATACCTATCTTGGCATTCCGTTTATCAGTGGAAGGATTTCTAAAAGTCATTGTTCTAGTCTGATCTCTGGAGTTTCTAACAAGCTTCATCATTGGAAATCACAATTTCTCAGTCAGGTAAGTAAAGTGGTGCTCATTCAGTCCACCCTTTCTGCGATGCCTCTATATACAATGTCTTGCTTCAAAGTCCCATCAGCAGTGCAAAAATCCTTTGATTCAATTAGCAGGGACTTCTTCTGGTCAAATGGAACTTCCAAAATGGTTCCAACTATCTCTTGGGGTTCAATATGTCTTCCCAAGAGATTTGGAGATCTTAACATCAAATTCTCAGCTCATATGAATCAAGCTCTTCTAGCAAAGAAAGTCTGGGAACTCCTCAACCCATCTCTATCTCTTTGGGGTCAACTAATGAAAGATAAGTATTTCCCTTCAGCTTCTTTTCTCAATGCAGCTTGCCCCACCACAGCTTCTTGGGGTTGGAAGTCAGTGTGTTCTTTTAGGGTGCTTCTAAAAAAAGGGATTTTCTATCGAATCGGTAATGGTCTAAATGTTAACCCATGGCTGGATTTTTGGATCCCAAACTCTCCTCCTTCGGCAGCTCCATTTCCTTTACCAAGTAATGCTCCAACGTCAGTTGCTCACTTCATTGATTCTTCAAACAGTTCATGGAACAGAGATATGGTTTTCCACTGGTGGCCTCCAGATATTGTGCTCAGGATCCTATCCATCCCAATCCCCATCTTTCCCACCCAACACAAGGTCATATGGGCGGCTACATCTAATGGTTGTTTCACTATGGCATCGGCTTATAATATTGCAATCAATGGTTTTGACCATCATTTGAATTCGATTTGGTTGCAGATTTGGCACCTTCCAACAACTCCTAAGGTTTAATATCTTATATGGAAATTCTCCTTCAGAAACTCCCTCTACCAAATTTTCTTATTAATAGGGGATTGAATCCAAATCCAATCAGTTTCTTATGCCAAACTCAAAATCAATCACCCAACCATCTTTTCCTTGAGTGTCCTATCATTCAACATGTTACGGCTTGGAATATTTTTGACCCGAACCCTAACCCGAATCCAAATGTAGATCCGGAACCCGAAGTAGTGGCATCGTATACGTTATAGAGTATTGATTTGATGTTCGAATGGGTGGAAGATAAAGAAGGAATTCTGGTGGTAACCCACCGCTTGGCGGTAAAACGACAGATATCTTCCCTGTGCGGTTGGGGGATCCACATCCAGATGTACAACTCGTGGTAAGAGATCTTAACCGCATATTAGGTAATTTTAGCGTTATAAGTATGTCCGTGTGGGTTCGCATATGGATCGCATAGACTATTGGGTGTTCTGGCACGAAGATAATGAAGACAGCAATCACAGGTTGGTGTGTTGGTCGATTACTGCATCGACCAGAGATTTGTTGCCACCACGAATTTTGCTCTTAGAGGTGCAGGACCCAGTGTTTTGAGTCGGGGATCTAGCCGCGGCGTCCCGAACAGTTGGTTAGAATGTTCCCCAACATTTTTGGACCCATGGGACCCACCAATCTGACTACCCGTGTTAGTGTCGGCTTTAAATTTAAATTATTACAAACAAACCACTAAAAACAAACATTGTAATTAGTATTAATTGATTGTTTAAAACAAAAGAAAAACTAAATTAAACTAATGTAATCCTATCTAACCAAACCGACTGAATAAGTATTACTTATCTAAATAAACATTGGATAAAACTAAACTCAATTCTTATCTAATCTATTAGCCGATTAAATAATATAATATTTAATAAAGGATATGCAAACTATCACTAAGAGACAAACTTAGTGATTACTGTTAAAGTTGGCTATTTTGGGATATGAAGATTTAAATAAATTAAATCCTATCTAAACCCAAACCGACCCATGTTAGAATTAATAAAAAAAATTAAAAACGTATCTAATCTTCTCATCTACACTATTCCAATATATAATCTATTCATCTACATTGTTCCAACCGATTGAAACTAAAACAAAGGAGAAGGGAAAGAAAAGAGAAGAAGAAGAAAGGGAGAAGAAAGGGAGAAGAAAGGTGCTGGACTAATTGGTTGTTGACCTAAGGTATAGATCCTCACCTCCTCATCTTCTCATCAACCTAATCGATTTTTCCTATAGTGAACTCTATTGAACTCATGCTGATTTTCAAAATTCTATTAAGAAAAGAGAAATTGTGTGATAAGAATCAACAATTCTTTTACCCAACTCTTTGGAAAGACCAATCTCCAATTCAACCTCTTAGATCTATTACTCAAGTTAAAATTCTGGAATAAACCATGCTCTGTTCCAGTTCATGTTTTCTTATGAAATTAGGTTTTGAATTTATAGAATTGAAACCTAAAACCCATATGCATGTTCAAATCCTAAACCCCAACCCTATGTTAGCCTTAATTTTAACCTATTCACATCTCTGATGTTTGAATTAAAGCAATTGATTCATGTTTCAGCCATACAAAACTGTTTTATCCAAAGTTAATTCACGAAACTCCGTTCATAGCTATACCCATTTTCAAAACCCCAATTTCCCATGCAAATCGATCATATCATGATTCCAATTCATGGTATTTATCATCTGAACATCATCCTCTAAACAATTTGATGGGAAATCGGCCAAAATCCCATCAAAACCATGTTTATCTGCGATTCTGGGCTGCTGTTGCATCTCAGGTTGATGTTTCGGTTGATTGCTGCATCAACCTGAGAATGCTATCTCAGTCTTTTAAACCACTGCCATCTCTGGTTGATGTCCCGGTTGATTTCTGCATCAACCAGAGAATGCTGTCTCAGTTTTATACCTACTGCCATCTCAGGTTGATGTCCCGTTTGACTGGATCATCAACTAGATAATACTATTTAAGTTTCTGCAGCTACTGCCATCTCAGGTTGATGTCCCGGTTGACTGCCTCATCAACCTGAGATGCTGTTTCATTCATAAACACGTCTTGGACCTTACCTAACCTCACCACAAGGTAACCCTTGGACTCCACATGTACTTAGACACCTTCCAACACATGTGTATTGGTTTAATAATCATAGGACATAGCTTCTAGGTCTTCGAACCTATCGGCAACCAACTCGAGAACCAATCTAGCTACGCGAACGCAAGTAATCAAGGTGAATAGGAATATGCCATACATGTAGGTGTAATACAACTGTTGTGCTATAATATGGTAATTGATTACGTTATTTCTCATTCTTATTTCTTATTATTGTTATGAGATTTATATGAAAATTCTTGATGGATGATATTATTGTTGACATGCTTTGATATATTGTTGACATGCTTACATGTGATTGTTAGAATAAATGCCGTAGTCGGCTTGGATATAAAAGGTATGGTGTACCGCAGTATGGGATGCGGGAGTACCGTACACTTCATACTATGTTCATATAAAATGACATGTGGCTAGGGATCAACATCACCCGTACTACGAACCCTTACCAACAGGGGTTAAGGAGTTGGATACCACAATTGTGTGAGGTCAAAGTCCTAAAAGGGCATTGGTCGTTCAGTAGACTCATCGGGTCATTAGGACAGGTGGTGTCGGTTGTTCCATCAGCCAATAGGACTGGTGGTAGCACAGTAGTAACTTAGAGGGCTGATTGGGCTGACCTTGGGAAGGGATGCTGGAGCCGATTAGTATTCTCTGACAACTCAATGGATGCATCGCGGATGGAGTTGGAAGCCCGTACCAGGGATACATGTATTGGGATTATAGTAGTACCTTCTTACCTGGACTTAGTTTTGTCATTAGGTAGATTAAATAATAAAACTAAACCTCATGCATACAGGGTCATGTTTGTGTTGCATCTGCATGCATGGTTTATTTTTCATTCGCAGGGCTCGGTGAAGCTCACCCTCGTGGAATGTTTTCTTTTAGATTATCTTGCAGGTGGATGTGATAGTAGTAACAAGAATTACTTCGAGGCAGAGGCTGACGACCACTGTAAACGTGTTGGTGTAGACCTAGAGGGTTGTGACCCCAATCATACGGACGATTAAGGTGTCCTTGGAGAACAAGGACTGATGACGTGGTGTTATCTTTATGTTTTCTTTTGTTAAACATCATCCTTTTTGGTGGATGAGTTTCCACTGTTTATATTTTAAAATAGTTGTGTGTTAGCTCGATGGTCATGAACTTGGGAATATCGAGCTGTTGGAACTTTAATGTAAATAATATATATAGGACTTGTAAGTAATTAATTTCCTTGCACTTTGATCAATGTAACACTTGTTATCTCGATATTGTGTTGTGCTTGTGACGTGTATTTACTGCATCTGGATCCTGGAGGTCTTCGAATACTTCGGATATTCGGGTCAACCATCGAATCCTCCCAAGGGGTGGGTTCGGGGTGTGACACAACATCTATGGCAGCAAGCAGGACTTCACCATCACTTCACTGATCAAAGCTTTATTGCCATTATTCACCTCTTCATCAAGAACTCGAGTTTAAATGTTAGGGACAACATAGTTATGCTAGCCTATTTCTGCAACATCATCTGGCACATTTGGATGGGCTATTGGGACCTTATTTTCAGAGAGCAAACCTTCAGTCCTGATATCATCATTAGGAGGGCTATTAATGGAGCTCGAGACCATTTTCCTCTGTTACAGACCAAGCTTCATCGTAATCACAAATTCATCAAGTGGATGCCCCCTCCCATTCCTTATGTTAAGTTCAATGCTGATGGCGCAAGCAAAGGTAACCTAGGCAGAGCTGGTATTGGTGGTGTGTGTCGCGGTTCGGGTGCCTCCTTCATCTGCTGTTTTGCGAGTGGTATTGGTTGGAACTTTGCCCTGGTAGCTGAAGCTCTTGCTATTCACAAAGCTATCTTGATGGCCATCTCCATGAATGTCAACATCCACAATAAAGTATCACAAGCTTCACCTTGGAAAGTTGCTCCAATTTTAGCCGACTGTTCTCAACTCGCTTTGCAGTTTGAGAACATCCACTTCAATCACATCCTACGGCAAGTCAACTCAGTTGCGGATTGCCTGGCTTCTTTTGGGGCCTCTATTCAAGATGACTTTGTTTGGTTTCAAACCTCTCCCCACTGTTTAAGCTTGCTTTTGTACTATGATTCTTCTGGAACCTTGTTCCAACGTTAATAAATTTATTTTATCGGAAAAAAAAAACCTTGTACCTTTTAATATTTCTCTCAGGCCAAATTCAGGACAAGAAGCCAAGCTTTATTTTCTGTTTTGCTTTGTTGCCTGCTTGTACTGACCACTGAGTATCCAAAACTGTTGGAAATATGATTGATCAATTTGGTCTAATGTGGGATGGATTTTATTTGACCACTTACATATTGGATAGGTGCCAACTCCCAATTGCATGAGACTTAGAACTATAGAGCCTTCGTGAGGTAAAGCAAATAGGTTATTGGCAATGGCTTAGAACTATATTGAAAGAAGAAATTCTGTATGGAATTAAATAATAACTTGATTCAAGCTTTGCATCGGAGAATGCAAATGTTGGATTGTTGAATCAGTCTCCACTGTATCCAGTCAACACTGTGTGGTACTTCAAAGGCCATTCCAAGTTGTAAGGGCTTGAACTGGGCTTTGTCAGGGAAAAATTGGGTTGAGCCGGGCTGAGCTGCTTAGGCAACCTTACCCAAATGGATGATATGGGCTTTGCGTCTTCTCTAAGAGGAGGCTGCAAATAGTAAGAGTGTAAATGGAGGCCGAGCCAAAAAGATAGATTGGACCAGATCAAAACCGACTGGGCCAAATTCCTTATAGGGTTGGTTTTTTTAGTTTTGATTTGTAGAAACCACTTTAGGACTGAAAATGACTGTTAAGAACAACTTAATGGACCCAGTGCACGAGGGTCCCGCCACTGCAGGTCTGAAGAGGGTCATAATGTATGCAGCATTACCTTTGCTTTTGCAGAAAGACTATTTCCAGACTCGAATCCATGACCACTTGGTCGATAATATTTTTTTTTCCTTTTTATATATGAAAAATCGAGACCAAACGATGAGAGACACTGATAAGGGACCGAAACCAACCGGACCAATGGTTATTGGTTCGCCCCAAAATGTCAATGGCTCTTTGCATGAGATCGAGCAGGTTCCCAGACTAGGTGAAAGCTGAATAGGCCAGTTCAAGATAGATATATAACAGAAGCAAAGCTTCTTATTGGATCTCTATTGGATAAGGTGATAAGCCCACGTGGCGAACTATAAATCCCTTTCCCATTCCTTACAAATCCTACTCTCCCCTCTGAACTATTCCATTTGGTTATCTTTCTTTCTGATAATCAATCTGCTCCTCAGTAGTAAAGATTAAAGACTAATGTCTTCTCCTACTCTCATAACTCCCAGTAGCAAACCAAAATTACTTGCAGGTTTCAGACCCAAATCCACCTCCATCACCACCACCACCACCACTACTAGCATCACTTCCGATGCCTCTACATCGATTCGGCAAAAGGGTCGGCGAGAATTTATCACCTTGATAGCCGGAATCCTCTCACCGGCATTGATTTTTCAGGTTTTGCCGGCCTCAGCAGCTTCGGATGAAGAGTATGTGAAGGAAGCAGAGGAGGTGATCAACAAGGTTCGGAGCACCATTAACATAGATAAAAATGACCCAAATGTAGCTGCTGCGGTTGCTGAGCTGCGAGAGACATCAAATTCATGGGTAGCTAAGTACAGGAGAGAGAAAGCATTGTTGGGTCGGGCTTCATTCAGAGATATCTACTCTGCACTCAATGCAGTCTCTGGGCATTATATTAGTTTTGGACCTTCTGCTCCCATTCCTGCTAAGCGCAAGGCAAGGATCTTAGAAGAGATGGAGTCTGCAGAGAAATCCCTACTCAGAGGTAGATAAATTAAAAAAAAAAAGGGTTTTCAATTCATGGAGAGAACCCAATTTTTTTTTTTCTTTTTCTTCTGAAATCTCTCCTTTTTGCTACTAATTCTTATGTTTTCTAGAACTGAGAATATAAAAACCATGTTCGAATGTGAATTACAGTTTCAGTGAGGACTATGGAGAGATCTTGGTTATATTAGGTTCATTTTGTTTTGATTCATTTGGTATTATGAGAAGATTGGAAGACATATTAGTATCTATTTTAGATTAAAGATGATATTAAGCAACATAATCACACCTTACCCTCACTTTCCCCAATTAGATCGAGTTCACAGAACACCAAACCGAAACACAACTACTGAGCATCCAGATTCCAGATGAACAAAGATATGGACTGAAATTGTACTTTCTTGAATGTTTTGTTAAATTAAAATTGCACAAGAATCATATTGTAGGGATCGACTAGGCTCTGATGAAGCCAATTAAGGGTGTCAAAGTTCAGCCCGAACCGGGCAGAACTACCCGATATAGACTGGTTCAGCCCCGATCGAATTGAATCAAATTGTTATTGCTTTGGCTTTGGGTTGGGGTTTATAAAACTGTTAAAAACCCGAAATCGAACCTGACCAACTGAATGCAACCCTCTGAAATTAAAAACTGGATAGAACCCAATAAAAACAGAGACATGGCCGATAAGAAACCGAAAACCCCCCCCCAAAACAAGGATTTTCCCCACTAATTTTCTTATGTATCCATGTGAACCAGAAACTGGACCAGCCTGAACCCAGTAGCACGTCTACACACCCATACCAAAAAGCCAGTAAGAAACCAGACCGAAACCAACAACTTCCTTTATGGTTTGGTTTCTGCTAAAGAAATAAAAAAAGATAATTAAGAAATTAAATAAGATAAAAATAGAATAACTTGTTGCTTTCCAGACGAAGCTTGATGTCGTGGCATAATTTGGAGGTCGCCGACCCTCTTTCTCCATAAAGAAATTGTAAGAATCCAAACAATCAAAATCTATCAAAATCTCTTCTATTGATAACCTATTTAAAGTATTACATACGGTTACACTAATTATTGAAATAAAATCTCTACCTATCCACTATCCACATATATGACACATTCCTAATCGTTACAATTCTTATTAACTGAACCCATGACTCCACAACATCCCTTTTTATTTTTTCCTAGGACTCTCACTTAATTACATGCATGTCCCATGTATCACATGTAACAATTCCCTTCCCCTTAAAAATTGCCTTGTCCTCAAGGCCAAATATAAGAAATTGCTGGTGCATTGGTATTCCCAAGTTGCATTTGTGGGTGAGAATCCGTGTCAATGGGTGAGGATGATTTGTAGTCGGTGTATGTGAACTAGGGTTGCAACAGTGTTGGGTTGGGCCGAGCTTTTTAAAACCCCAACCCAACCCTGAGTCCTCTTAGCTGGGCCCAGGCCCGACCCAACATTGACTAAGGCCCAGAAAAATCCAACCCTGACCCGCCCTTGGTGCCAGGCCGGGCTGACCCTAATTCGCCCTAAATATGGTGTCACAGGTGATGATGGAAGTGGCTTTGGTGGTAGAAATGTTGCTGGGTATGGAGGCAGCGCCAGTGGTGGAAGCTATGATGTTGCAGGTGGTGGCGGTGGTAGTGATAATTTTGTTAGTGGTGCTTCCTTAATGAGTGGAGATGGTAGCTATGCGTCTGGTTCTTATGGTGGCAGCATGGGTATGGGTTTTGATTGTGATCAGTATGGTTGCAATCAAGGCAACAATGTAGATGCTGCCAAAGATTATGGCCAGGACGATCCATAATGGAATTACATGGACAACGATGAGCCCTATCGCTATACTAACAACAAGAAAAAAAAGAAGACAGGGTCGGGCTGGGTCGGGTCGGGCTCAACCCTGGCCAGGCCCTAAGTTAGGGCCAAGAATTCTCAACCTTGACCCGCCCTTAGGGCCAGGGTATCTCAGCCCAAGGCTGTCGATGTGGACCCTTGGATCTAAACAGCTTGAGGTTGTAAATAAAACATGTTAGTCTTTCTCTTGAACTGTGGCAATGCTCCTTGTATCAATTGGGCATCCCCTGTTTTTTTTTTTTCTTGGAAAATAGGATGATTCAGGAATTCGCCGCCTGGACTCTGATATGCCCAATTGTGGGAAAAGAAAGATAGTAGGGGGGAAGAAGATAAGAAAGAAAAAAAAAATGGTAATTAAGAAATTAAATAAGATAAAAATATAATAACTTGTGGCTTTACAGAAGAAGCCTCACGTCGTGGCGTAATTTGGAGCCGCAGGTTCTCTTTCTTCATGTACAGAGAAATTTTAGGAACCCAAACAATCAAAATCTATACAAATCTCCTCTATTGATAATCTATTTAAAGTATTACATATAGTAACACTAACTATTCAAGTAAAAGAACTACCTATCCACTATCCACCTATACAACACACTACTAATCAGTGATAACTCCTATTAACCGAACCCACAACACCACAACATCCCCTTTCTTCCTAGGGCTCCCGCTTAATTACATGCATGTCCTGTATATCACTTATAACAATTCCCTTCCCCTTAAAATACTGCCTTGTCCTCAAGGCCAAATATAAGAAATTGTTGGCACATAGATATTCCCAAGTTCCATCTGTGGGTGACAATCTGCGTCAATGGATGAGGATGATTTGTGGCCGGTGCTTGTGAACCCTTTGATCTAAACACCTTAAGGTTGCAGATAAAGCATGTTATCTTTCTCTTGAACTGTGTCAATTCTCCTTGTATTGATTGGGCATCTCCTATTTTTTGGAAAATAGGATGGATTCGGAATCCACCGCCTGGGTTCTGATACCATTTGTTACATACACGTTAAGAAAAGAGAGATGATAAGTGGAAGAAGATAAAAAAATAAAAAATAAAAAGATAACTAAGAAATTAAATAAGATAAAAATAGAATAACATGTGGCTTTAAAGACGAAGCCTGACGTCGTGGCGTAATTTGGAGGCCACTAATCTTCTTTCTCCATATGAAATTGTAGGAACCCAAACAATCGATGTCTCCTTTATTACTATACTATTTAAAGTATTACACACAATTACACTACCTATTCAAATAAAAGAACTACCTATCCACTAGCCATACATACAACACACTCCTAATCAGGGAAAAAAAATCCTCTGTAGTGCACCGATCTTCACTGCAGTTCGGGCTTGAGAACTCGACATGTGGAAGATGTGACATCCAACGGTGCTGAGCTCGAGAAGAAAAAAAATGTGGTTCAATTGAGCTCACACCGTTGGATGAAGCATCTTCCATGTGTCGAGCTCCCAAGCCTGAACTGTAGTGAACCGCAAGATCGGTGTATTATAGAGGATTTTAATTCCCTATTCAATTACAACTCCTATTTACTGAACCCACAACTCCACAACATCCCCTTTCTTCTTAGGACTCCCACTTAATTACATGCATGTCCCATGTTTGGTCCAGGTTGGCCCAATAACAAATTGAAACCCCAAAAGGAAATCGGTTCAGCCCAACAAAAAAATAGACTTAACCAACCAATTAACACCCTTAGAGCCAATCCTAGTGGTTCTTACTGAATGGGCCCATGATATGGCCCAAGTTGAAAATTGGGATAAAATAACTTGCAAAGATGTTTTTTTTCTTGCGGTCCAAGTAGCAACAACCTTAACCACATGGACTCATTTTGCTCCAGTTGGAGGCAAATTTGTTTATCCTTTTATAGCAAAAAATTTGTGTCACCAAAGGTTAAATGAATCTCTTCAACCACAGTGATTTGACTCCCACCCATTAGTAGTGAAGGACCATAATACCCTTCCTGGGTTCAATCAAAGGTCCTCATAGCTAAAAAGATTTTTTGTTCACCAAAGGTTAAGAAAGCTGTCCTTTATTAGTTTTTATTTTATTTCTACTTTTTTTTTTGAGGCGGGAGGGTGGGGGGAGGGGGGAGGAGTCATAAAGATTGGACAACCCTGAGATGGAAGGCTTAAGTGATCCCTTAAGGTAAAGAGAAGGACTATATAACCCCCAACTCCCCAAGCAAATGTATGGTTAAATAAGATTAAAGCAGCCCAACTTAATCCTCCATTTAATGGTTCAAAACAGCCATTAAATATCAAGATTGAGCATCCTGAGATGGAAGGCTTAAGTAACCATGGAAGGAAAGTGAAGGGTTGATAAGAAGGGAACTCATGGAGTAAGGGATTGGGTGCTTGCTTGCCAAAACAACATTGATCACGAGCGATTCAAATGAAATAGAAATTAACAAAAGCAACAATAAAGATTATATAATGATAAGTGCTATCTTAATTAGTATTAGAAAGAAGGAGGATTAAATAAATGAAGAAGACAGAAAACCTAGAGCATGGTTTGAGGAATCAGTATCAAATCGGCTGAATCGATCGATTTGTATCTATATCGATAGAGGATGATACCGATTCCTAGCCAATCCCGTATTGGCGGATTGCTGAGGACCAAGGTAAAAACGTTAAAAAAAGTTCAATTTTTTAAGAATAACAAGGTGAATTCGTTCGATCCAAACCGAAATGGGCCAATCTGGAGATTACTAAATCCGTAGACTAGAGAGCTTCGGTCTTCCAAGTCCAAGGGTCCTGCAAATCAAACGTTATGAAAATTTTACAAGAGAGGAAAATATGCTATTAAGATTCATCAACAACATGACACAAACCACAAGTATGATCAATCAGAATAAATTATCCCAATTGTTTTAATGGGGATTCTACCATGCCATTTTGGATGAATCTTAAGGCTCCGTTTGATTCGATGCAAAATTTTACTTGAAAATTTTTTCGCGACAAATTTTACTTTGTAAATGTCAAGTTTTACATGGTGCAAAATTTTTAATGTTTGTTTCCGTAAAAAAACATTGGAACACTTTTCAACATTTAAATTTCACTTCTAAATTATTTTAAAATGGGAATTTTCAAGTAAAATTTTATGCCGAAACAAACGGAGCCTAAAGTTTCCATGGAACTTTCCAAATGACCATTCCTAGTATTGTTATTGGATAAAAACGAAGCAACAAGTTTAGAAGTTAACAAACTATTTGGACATAGCGGTGAGCAGAGCATATTGGATAAGAAATCATATTCAGTTTAACAATAAAAATAGAATTAGCAATCTTGTAGAATTTCAGATTAATATGGGTTTCCCGCATATTATTTTAAAGGGTCATCATACTGACCAATTACTACTAACACATTTTTAAGGGAGGGAGAACGCTACTTGGTCGTGTGGCCTCTGTACCAGTACGTGGATTAATAGGAGCGTACACCCAAGCATCTATTATGGGGGTGGGTTGATCATTTTGCCACCCATGTGTCTGGGTGTAGAGGGCATGATCAAGCAACCTTCTTTTTCCCTATTTTTTAGTTAGGCAGGGAGGGAGACATGAGCTTAGTTAGTAAGTTTGGGAACGACAATTGAATGGGAATGGATACGTACGGCAATTAAATGGACTAAACGGTAATAATACTTTTCAAAAATCCGGCTTAATAAAATGTATATAGTAATAATATGATACGTATTTAATACGTGTATAATACGGCATAGAAGGCAATAATACTTTTGAAAAAAAGGCATATATTCATTATGTAACATGCATTCACCACCTAATAAACAAAATAATATCATGATTTTATGAACTAAAATAAACACAATAACTAGTAGTAGTTCATATATCCTCGATCACGTCTATATCCATCAATTGGTGTGTTTCAAGAAAGAAGAGATGAATTGATTCTGATATATTTCCCGAGATATTTTATTCAGTTTGGGAGAATCAGCAAAGTGGAGGGGAGGAGGGAGGGGGACCCTTTTTTTAACTAAAGTGTATGCAGAATGCATGGCTAATAACTAGTTAGCTGGCAAATTGGGCATATGGATCGACAGGAATAAATTGGCACAAAGAGGTAGCTAGCTAGGTGTTGTGAATGATTTGATTTAATAAATGTCAACATTTGCATAAATTCTACTTAGATTTCAGTATTTTGCTTCTCTGTTGTATGGGTTTGCAGGTTTTATTTGACATCTACTGTCAAACTTATGAGGAACAACAACAGAGATGGTGAGGAATAAGATGATGATGGATGTTGAACGGAGATGGTGAAGAAGAACAACAGTGGAAGAAGAAATAAAGAAAGGGATACTAACCACATAGGAGAAACGTCGCCGTTGCCGTTGCCGTTGAAGCTTTAACGATCGCAAGTGGCTGTTGAACGGAGATGGGAAGAATGATTGGAGATGGAGGGGGGCTGCTGCTGCGGTGCTGCCTGCTAGGGTTCGAGACTTCGAGTGTTCGACGCAAATCGCAAAAGGGAAAGTGAAAGTGTGAAACATCGTTTCTTTGAATTTCTTTGGATTTTTTTTTTTTTTTTTTAAACATTAGGGTTAAAACTTAAAAAGTATAAACCGTATGATATCCGAATTATACGAGTATAATACTAGATCGATTAAAAAACATATTTTTTTATAAAAATATGAAAAAATGTGTAGACGAAAATATTTTCCATCCAAACGTTCGGATACACATATAATATACATATTATACGCATACTTACTAACTAAGGACATGAGTGGCCCTTGGTCCTCATAATATGACACACAACCCCTGTACTGTTGTACAACGGATCTCATGAGGCCCAATAATTTAGTCAAATTGTCCTCCTTATTAAACTATAGGTCCCACCCATTAAGTAAAGGGTAAAGCTGTTTGTTACCAATCTGGTTACAATCATTTTCTTTTCCTTTTTTACCCATTATTTTGTTTCTCAATCTTTACTTGAGTGGAATTATTTTTGTAATGTCACTCACCCTCTCCCCCTCTCTCTCCCTCTCCGTCTCCGGCACTCGTCCCCCTCTGATTCTCCCTCTTCCTTCCCCTACCTTGCCGGCTCTGGTCATTCCTCCTCTCCTGTATTTCCCTGAACCCACCTCGTCCTTCCAACCTCTGCCCGCCCCACCCCCATCTCCACCTTCACTCTCCTGCTCTCCCCAACTCCACCGACATCTCAGCTCCCCTGCTTTCCCTAGCTCTACGTCTTTCTGCATTACTACTTAAGTGTCAGAGAGAAGATAAAAGGACAGAAATTGTTAATGTTGATGGAAAAGGAAAGGTAGAGGATTATGTGGTTTTGAAGGGAAGCCTGAGAGGCACAATCGGTTGGTCAAATCCCTGCTCATAATTCTTCTTCGTTCTCTTGTCAAAGAGCTGCAGCTTCGTTGAGTGCCTTTTGAAGATGACAGCAACACAATACCAATCTTTACCAAAAAAAACAAAAAAAAAAAACACGATATACTAATCGATCAGTTGATCATAAGCGAGACGAGCAAGGTAAAGGCTATTTTATTTTTGTCTTCATTGCCAGAACAACCAGAGGGACTTAATGAGTTAGATGGAGTCAGCAAGAGGACGGTGGCTCAAGTCTGGTGGTGTAGACAGCCACAGGATTAGAGCGTCGACAATGGAAATCCCTCCCCCCTCCCCCTCCCCTGCACAAATTCTCTGTCCTTCTCTTTTGTTGGGAAATCACATTTTTAGCCTTTCTATTCTACTGCTATGTTATTATAATGGGGGATAAAAATGTCCGGTTACAAGTTTCTGTTTGTAACCTGGTTGGTTACAAACAGATGCACCCTTAAGTAAATCCTCAATTCAAAACATTAGATTGCTACATTGTCCTTTACACATTCTTTTATGGACCGAGTTTTCCTTCACCCACTGTGAATGGGATCCTATTCACTGTAGGGCAGGAGAGGGCAGGAAATGGTATAAGGAGGGGTTTGTGAACCTTAGGATGGTGGGTGAACCGTCCTCTATGGGTAGAGGGAAACTAAGTCCAAAGTCCTTTTATACCCTCTTCACATAATAATCAGTAGGCCTCACACCGACATTTCTCTTTTTTATTCTAACCATGTGGGCTTCGGTGTGTAGATTCCTTCTTACACAACCCTTGTAGGAAACCCTCCCCCTACATGCATTTGTATCTTTTGAGAGAGGGATAATTGCCTACGTGCAACAATCAAACGGGTGCCACTGATAGTAATGGGGGTGGGTGGGTGGGTGGGTGGGATGGGACATATACAAGTGGGGTAAGCGATCATTACAAAAGAGGGAAGAGAGAGATAGACACAACGGATACTAACTTGCGGTATACGAGCAATGTCCTAGGGGTGTCAATTTAGGATCTGAACCGAAAACCGGAACCGAAACCGGACAGCCCAATAGCTTATTAGGACGGATCTGGTCCTAATGATATACTATTGGTCTGGGCTGGTTCTGGTCCGAGTCTCCCAACGGTTCTAGAACTGATAGCCCATTTAGGACCCGGTAGCACCGTAACCATTGGAACCAGATGATATGTAAACAAATTGAATGGAAAATTAGATCTCTAAAAACCCTACAAGGCTTTAAACCCTAACCTATTAATAATATTACATTGTTTGAGACTTTTAACTGGCATTCTTTTGTTGCTCTTTAAGCCATAAGTTTATGAGTTGAGTTTGAAATGAAAATTATGAACTCTTAAAGCTGTCTCTTTATTTATATATGCATCAATATTTTTATTTTGGGCTCTACAAGACTATATCTACGTATGATGAAGCTCCCGTTTTGCCAGAGAAACTCTCATTGTCCTTGTTTTAGGTTCAATAATGTTTGAAACTGATTAAGAATCGAAAATGGACCACCCATTAATTAACGATCCGGAGTCTCAGATTTAGATGCGATAAGCTTATTGATCTAATTATGATCTTAACACCTTAAAGCCGAAACCGCTAAGAATCCAAACCGATAACCCAAAACCCAACCAATTTACACCCTCAGAATGCGCCCAGCCTTTTCTCTTTCTTGTTTGTGTGCAGATACCATGCCTTTGGGCACGTTCCCTTTGGGCTTTGGCTCTTTATGAAAAGTGAAAAGGAGAAACCTTCAACCATCCTCATGTGTGTGTCTTTTTATGCTTTCCTTCTTTTCTTATCACTATCTAATAAGTAATGGATTAAAGTGGCTGTAGAGTCCACCTGTCCATCGGTCCAACTAACTCCTGCCCCAATTATAAAGAGCATTAACTAGTGAGACACAGCGAAAGAGAGACAGAGAGTGAGAGAGGACCAATTCTGCAACTACACTTGGGCGTCACTTTTTTGCATTCCATTGTCAAATAAGAAAATCTTCCACTCATCCACTGAAACAAACCCAAAAAGTCAAACATCTCCATGTTGCCTGTTCTCTAATTGAATATGAACTCACTGCTCACATCATTCATGAGTTCTAGAAAATGTCTTCCAAGTAATTCTTAAAGACGGACGAGAGAGAGAGAGAGAGAGAGAGAGAGAGAGAGAGAGAGAGAGAGATTAATTGAGGCTAATTAACAGTTCATCAAAGGTTACCTAATCCTTTCTCAACTAACCTATGATTCGGTGTAGGGGTATTTAAAATTTACACCCGAATCGAATCCTTATTGGATTGGTATTAGTTTTGGTTTTTAAGAAACTGAAAAAAAAAGAGATTGGATTGAGTGATGAGATCAATCAAATCGATTATTTGGATTAAATGTTGTATCACAGAATTTAGTTTTACATCGACTCTGTCTAGATCATGGAATGTTCATATAAGTAACGATCAACCTTCATATATAATGACGGATTTTAAAGTCGTACGACGAACCCTAGCTAGAGCACCGTAACCCTTGTAGTTTCTACTAAAGATTTTCACTACTTTACTATTATACAATATAAATCTTTCTTCTAGTGTTCAAACCTTATGGGAGATTTAGAAAAAAAATGTATTTAGAAACTTGTTTTCTTCTTGTAAATTCATTCACTACAGCAATAACAGATCGGAACTGATCGAATCAATAGCTAACGATTTCGGAATTAAGCTTTTATAAACCTAATTCCTTATCAATTGATATATAAAGAAAAAGGACTGTAACTGAACCGACCATTTGACCCTTAATTCGGTGTCACCAGTCATTGGGCAGTGGATTCACATCCTGTGCTATATGTTAGGCATTTACAACTCTAAGTGGTCAAGCATTTCCCCATCCACCTCCCAACCTGTCCCCTCCTCCCCACCCACATTTTTATTGAAGAAAATTCTCCGTGTGAGAGTGTATCGCATACGCTCAGACACCGAGGAGGGAGGCAAACTGGAATTGTTATCCTCTCCTGTTACTGTATGGTGCAGTGCTACAGAGGCCATGTGGTACAGTGGACCCCACATGATGCACATGGCCTCTGCAACCACCACACGATGTAGCACTGCACTGTGCAATAATAAGATAGGATAAAAATTCGGCAAACTGATTGCCTTGCCCCCATGAAAGGAGGAAATCTTGTTGCCATGATGCCAATGCGTGCACTCTCATTGGCCCCGTGCACGCAGGAGCCACACTCCCCTAAAGAAAAACACCAACCATTTTTTATGGGATAAAGATCTCTAACCAAGCCTCTAAGACCTGCACATGCGCGGGCCAATGAGAGGGTACACAGAAGAATCATGGGGGTAGGATTTCTACTTTTCCATAGGGGTGGGGTAGTCATTTGGTACCAGCATGAGTTTAGGTGCAGGGGCTACTGGCCTGGTTAGCGTTCTTTTTCCTTGCTTTTATATATGGGTTAAAAGGTTGGGCTACTCGGCCAATCCAGCCGGGTTTAGACATATAGCCAATTTAAAAAACCAAAAAGAGTTGGATGAGATTGTTGCAGTGTGCAACCAGTTCAATAAACCCACATGATCTACTGATACATGTTGGGCTGGGCCTTCCCTTAAAATCTAGGTCTAGTAATTTAGCCCAGGTAATCTAAGCCCGAACCAATAGTATATTTTGGACTCCTATTAAATCAACTGTTACCTATAATAAATAAAACTTTGGAAAAATATCTCTACTTGGTGATGTTTCCTACGCCCTCTCACAGGACACCGTGAGATGACGCCTCTGCTCCCTTGGTGTGTTCACCCATTGATCCAGATGCTTGTGTAGAGACCATGTGACCAAGTAGAGATTGCTTGCCCATAAAATTTATCTAACATTTGATAGATCCGTGATGTCAAAGTGTATTGCAGTAATATTAACATTTTTCTGAGGGAAAATTTTGTTTATAAAGCCTTAAGAAGGCGAGCTTGCTTTATAGTCTACCTAGGCCTTGTGGAGTGGTGACTTTTTTAGTCTAACAATTGTATAGTTACTCCTTTTAACCCCCACACCCCCTCCCCGCCCCCAAAAAAAAAAACAGAAAGAAAGAAAAAAGATTGGTACTCCTTTAGTCGAGATTGACCTTGAGAAAACTTTCATATCCCACCTTAATCATATAAATCATATCTGTTCAATCAATTTTCAATTTTTCATAACATCACATGGAAAAATTATTCAACTTCTTTCGTCTCGAAATCAAAATCTAAATAATATTTAATATTCTTTTAGATATTTTTTTGAAAGACAAGAGATTAATGAGAGCGCATGTAGGGTCATCAACATTGATGATAATTTTTTTTTATTTCATGGAGGTGTAGGTTATTTTGCGTGCTCCTATATCTGGGCACATGATGCACACGACCATGTAGAGTTATTTTTCCTTTTCGAAAACAATTGCTTCAAATTTGACCAATTGAGATATCTAAAGATATTATTCCATTACTTTTTCATTTAAAAAAGATATCTTTATTCTATTTCTATATTATTTCTAGTAAAGAACTAATCCATTGACTACAAGTAAAACAAAAAAGAGGGAATAGATCCAAAGGTTTGATACTCAATTATAGAATTATATTTGATAGAAATATCAGATTGTATAGAGTCGACAAATGAAGTGGTCAAGTGGGTTTATTAACGATTCACATTTTCAAAGTAAAAGGATCATGTGGGACAACATGTTCATGGTATTCAAAAATGGAGAGAGAGAGAGAGAATATCTTGATCACAATTACCAAATTGGTGAATAGGTCGGCCGGAAAAAAGAATTCAATCCTTAGAAAAGGCATGTGATTTATAGTTTGGTGGATAGACCGAAATGGTTCTTCTAATGGCGACTCAGAGAGTGTCAAAATTTTGTGTACAGGTAGACCCCTAAATATTTTTTTAAATATTTAATTTGAGTTCAAACAAAGTTTGCCATGTATGACTAAGCTTTGAAAAGCATGACCATGGGTGAATACAAAATAGTAGTCAGAGTATAAATATGTGTACTTGGACATACATGGGGATGCAGACAAATCCATGGATGATATTTAATTGAATTAGGCTCTGAAATATGACATGTAGCTAGTCCGGACTATGTTCTGATATCCAATATCCAATGGTTGGAATAGCCACATCACCTTTCCATGTGGCGCAAATAAGTTTGCTACACTCGTCTAGAAGTGCAATGTATTAGGGATTCGAATCGTGCTTCACTCGCCAAGAAATCGAATCAGATAATAAGGAGATAATTGATCTGATCAATGATCCCTCAAGACTCAAACCATTGGAGGTTACAGTTGTGCTACAGGATATTAGATCACTTTTGTCATCTTTTCAATCCATTAGTTTCTCTTGTATTTCAAGCACTGCGAATTGTGTAATAGATACCTTGGCTAAGAAGGCGTTGTCCATCATGTGTAGGACAGAATGGCCTCATTCTATTCCTTAGCTTTCAAGACTTTATACGTCTGAAGCTTTAGGTTATATGCATGGTTATCTTATTCAGGAAATTCCTTCTTGAAGGTGGCCCTTGCACACGCGCTGGGGCCAATGAACAAATGCTTGAGAATTGTGAGAAGGTTCAATTTTGTGATTTGAAATTTTCCATGTAATCTCGATTGTGTATGAAATCATTCTAGTTAAAATAACCAAAAGGCCCTTGTAAAGTTAACTAGGTTAAAATATGGTTAAACGACATTAAAATCAGCCTAAGTTTCAAATAAAATGTTTTTTTTTTGCAGTAAACATGTTCATACTCAAAATTGGTTTGAAAATGAGTTCATTTAAATCCCATATTTGACAAAAAACAAAAAAAAAACATATTTAATCTTGTGGGATCAACTTTGAAGTTACTTTTTATTGATCAAAATAGTTCTTAAAGTAGGGAGAACAAGTGAGTCGACGTTTTTTGTTAACCCACGTCGGATTTCAGCCCAAGGATGAAGTATTCAAAATTCTACACTTAGGACTGATTTGGCATGTTTTCTATTTCAATTTCATTGGGATGATTTCTATTTCAAAAATTATTTGGTTTGATTTTTGCACCTTATTTCAGTGAAATAGAAATCAAAATGGAATAAAAATTTTGAAATAACTGAAGAGTTGTTTCAATTTTGTAATTGAAATAGATTTCACTTTTTCTCTTTAAAGCATAGTTGGAAAACTAGGTTTTCTAACTTGACTCGTCTTTTAGAAAAATTTGGTGACTTGGCCTTGTCAAACCCGGTTAAGATGAGTCACGTTTTTTAAAATTTTAATGCAATAAATATGTATAAATTAGTAAAAAGTCATAAAATACAGAAAAAATATGAGAAAACCATAAAAATAATAATAATTAGGATCACATATCAATGCATTTTGAGTTTATACCATTGAACAAGAGAAGGGAATCGAGGAGTTGAGGGTTTCTTACTAGAATATGGGTTTACTATTTTTTTGATGAAAGTGTAATCACACAAGCCACACACCAATCCCAAAAGGTTAACCGACTTTTAGGACCGTGGAATGACAGATATACACAACAAACACCACATGCACACACATGATGTGGGACTAAACTCACGCACTCAGCGCACACAACACAAATTTTTTTTGATGAAAGTGAGATTTACTATTTTACTCAACTTATTTTCTAAGTGAATATCGGCTTTATGGTTTTAAAAAAAAAGACTAAACTCACCAAGTTTGTCATGACTTGGATAAAAATACCGAGTCTTATTTGACTCGGACGATTTATGACCAAATCTCGTCATTTTCTACTTTGACCTAGTCTACATGACGCTTGACCAAGTTTTCCAAAAATTTGACTCGACTCGGACGATGTATGATCCAATCTCGTCATTTTCTACTTCGACCTAGTTACATTACTCTTGACCAGGTTTTCCAAAATTTTGACTCGACTCGGGCAACTCGTCCTAGTCAAAATCCGATTTTCCAACTATGTTTTGAAGAGCACATGGTTTATTTGATGGGCAAAACAATAATTTCATATAAAAATAAAAAAACCATCCTTCTGTTTCTACTGATGGTCTTACTACTACTATCCCACCATCACCACCATCTCAATGATCGGTTGGAAAAGGTTCAATCACCATCTTAGGGTCCTAAAGCATCCTTCCCCCTTTTTACTTACCTCCATCATCCCTTGCTATTGTAAAATACCATTTGATGCGAAAGAAAGAGGAGGATGTCTAGGCTATATATGAATTATCAGGCAGTCACCCTATAACCGATTGTGCTACTTTCAATCATTAGATTCAACTCTTCAGTGAGTCTTGCTATCTCCTGTCGTAATTGTACCTTGTGGATTCTAACAAGTTCTCTTCGCTTCTCCCCTGGCTTTAACAAGCCAATACATCCGTCTTCTTAGTATAAGGCCCTTCACCATGGCTTACGATAAACTCTCTCCAAGTTTTAATGACTGTAGGTAGCGATGTAAACGGATCGGATTCAGCGCGGATAGTGCTATATCTGCATCTGGATCCGATTAGCTTTCAGACGGATTCAGATAGTGTTAAACGGATACGGACACAGATACAGATCGAATATTTTCTCCGTTTACATGTAAATATAGCCTATCCATATCCGTATCCATTTAGTTTTTGGACAAATTTGAATAGTACTAAATGAATACAGACATAGATACGGAAACAGATTTCGACTATTCATTTACATCCCTAATTGTAGGTTCCAAGCGGAAAGTGGTTCTATTGATTAAAATAAATTGATTTTATTCTCTTAATTTCAATAACTTATTAGGATCAATGGTTTTCTAGGATGTCAAAATAGAAAACCACATTAATGAGAGGGCAAGAGACAGTTTCATTCAGTAGAAGATCCATAATAAATTTGAGGAGTCAAACTGTCAGAGTATCAGTATGAATCCTATGGCTCATCATGTGATAGGGTCTGGAAAATAATCTCCATCCCAACCGACATTGTGGGGAACTTCTTCCCTTTATTTAGTGGGTTCAATGGTTATGACTGGTCGCCAAAGGACTGCATTGATTTTAGATAAAAAGAATTTCGAGACAACCTATTTGCTATAGGAATCTTTGGATTAAACATCTAGTTATACCATGTTAAGAGATGATTTCTTAATTCGGATCATTGGATATCGTGGAAATCTTTTAAGGGTAAAAATTGTGTACAACGACAACTCAAAAATAAAATTGTACACCCCGTCACATATCACTAATAGTCATATTTTAAATTTCATACTTCGTAATTTCAATACATTCTTTTTTTCCTCAACAAAACCATGGGATCTACCAACCGGCGAGTTGGGAGATGGACCAGGATCCTCTGTAGTACCGGCGGAGCGACAGTGCACATCGAACGGCACATCAGAGGCCAGGTCGCACACATGGTACACATGGCCTCTGCTGTGCCGTCGGATGTGCACTGCCGCCTTGCTGGTACTACAGAGGATTTTAATGCGTTGGGAGATATCTGTCTCATCAATAGAATCCATTAAATCAACATGTTGTCTAGGAAAACCACTTCCATTGTTTTCAACTTTCAAAAGATACCAATCGAACGGCCTAAAGAATGACAATTCATGATCAGAATAGATTATAATGTGTATCCAAAAGTACAGAATTTCCTTTTGTTAAAGGCATTAAAACGGATTTGCTCACTAAAATTGAACGGTCACAATTGATTCCCAACAGTTACGGTACCCTGCCTACCCTACACTTGCAGATCTCCACTGTTCTTGATTTGTTGATAAAGATAACTCAAAACAATTAACTCAAAATTGCGTAAATCTACAATTAACGGAAGATATTTCAGATTACAGACATTCCATTCTGAATTAAATCTTCTAATCTACTGTGTTTTAGAGAAACCCAAAGTAAAAGTAAAGTGTTTATGAACAAGCCATGGATTGATGGACCAAGTCGACTTTCGAACTCCAAAATCAAATTAAATTTGGAAAAAAGGAAGAAGAACAGTCAAGGACTCACTTTTCTGCTACTCTGATTTGTTATTTTCAACGTATGGGGTCGTTCCAGTTCTTTATTTCTGAAATTCTACAAATTAAAGATAAAATTTACGCGGAAACCATGGCTGATTGGATTCACCGTTCCTTTTCATTTCTGTGGGGGTCAGGAGAAAAGTAGCACGAACTAAAATAATAAAATACATCAGATTTGACTTATTATAGGCATTTAGATCAGTTTTTTATTTTTTTAATTTCTTATTAAGTTATGAACTCATCCAATCAAATTGCTTTCTCGTTTTCACAGATAAAATGCATTTATCCTGTTAAATTCTGGGTTACAAAAAGACCATAGCGCGTTTTTATTCTTTATTTTTAAATTTTGTGAATGAATGTCTTTTTCTGGCTCCGTTCTTTACTACACATTCTAAGTGGGTTTGATTCATCTTCAAGTACAGACCCTGAATCTCCGTCACTTCTTAGAAAGAAAGGCATTTCTTGAATCGTGCTTAAAGCAGCTGAAATCTTGGAGTTCTCTGCAAGGTTTCATTTTTAAGTTTTTTTCGTTTTTTTTGTTTTTGGGTTTTCTTCAACAGGAAAGATTACCCTCGATTCCAGTTTCCTCAATCCTTCCTTCGCTGTGATCAGATTAGAACCATTCAAGTCTCCAACCAGAGAGGCCGATTTTCCGGTAATCGGAAATATTTGTGTCGTCTTTATAAGGATTGGATTCGTTTGGGAAAATTTTGACGGATTCTCAGGTTTCAATAATATCTTTCCTTTTAGTAGGAATTTGGGTTTCGATGATTTCAGTTTTTATAGGGATTTCATGGGATTGAGCCCTTAAAAGAGATGCTTTTGTTAATATCCTTATTATGAGGAACTTTGCTGATTCTCCCTTTATAATTCGCTGTCCAAATATTAGAAAATAGAAAATCGCTTGGACCGATTTCTCCTCATCTCTTCACTTTTCTAAATATAAATTAGCTGTCCAAATAGCAATATATAGAAATCCCTTTTTTCAATCTTCTCTCTACCTCTTCTTCTTGGGTGGGGAGGGGTGGGTACTGGGAAATTTCTCTCTTTTTCTCTTTCTCTCTTTCTCTCTCTCTCAGAATGATTTTCGAGAGAGGGCCAACGCAATCGAACCTCGAATGTTTTCTAGAATGTACAACACCAATTGTTCGATCACAGTTTCTACCGAAGGTTCGTTCGATTGTTGTTCATCTCAATTGTTTCCTTTTCTGTTACAGAGTATGAATTCGTAACTTTTCTGGGTTTTCCCTTTTTTTTTTTCCTTGATTTGCAGACCGCCATGAAAAATCTTAATCGGCTTTGGCATCCTTGGGAAAGAGAAACAGTTGAGTATTTCACATTGGAAGATCTATGGAGTTGTTTTGGTGAATGGAGCGCTTATGGGGCAGGAACTCCAATTATATTGAACAATGAAGAAACTGTTGTTCAATATTATGTTCCTTATCTCTCTGCAATTCAGATTTTCACAAGCAATGCAACCTTAACCAGATTCCGGTAAGCCCTCATTCAATATTTTATGTTTTAGATTTCTTTCTCTGTTTTGGATTTATTTAGTTAACAATGCTTCAAGTTCCAGCTTCAAAACTGTTCACTTTTAAGACATTTTTCCTTCCTTTGTTCTTCACAGTTCAACAAATTTAGAGCCCAGATACCACCATATCAGAACCTAAACTTCCCAATCTCCATTCTAAACCAACCCTTTTTTCTGATCAGAAAGATCATATCTCAATTGATGATTCATGAACTACACCTGTATAGTTTCCATATTTACTTTAATTTCAAGTGAGTTCTATCTGTAATTGATTTGATTATAGAAATAAAAAAAACAGATGGGTTCCTCTTTGGGAATAAAAATTGATGTTCTAAAGCTTATTTACAGGGAAGAGTCTGAAGCAGGGGATTGTGAGACTAGATGTTCCTTCAGTGATTCCTGTAGTGATGAAAGTGAGAGTGAGAAGATGTGGAGATGGGATGGTGGTTCCTCTGAAGAATATGGTTTTGAGAGAGAAACCCTTTGGCATCTTAGTGATCGGTTGGGTTACCTTTACTTTCAGTACTTTGAACGATCTGCTCCTTATGGAAGAGTTCCTCTCATGGATAAGGTACCCTTTTTTTTTTTTTTTTTTTTTTTTCTTATTTATGTTTTTTACCCCATGAGCACTACTAATTCGAGCTTTAGAATGGTCTAGGTTTTTTCCAGGTTAGTGAAGCTGCTTATGGATTAGTTAGAATCCTTTTTCTGATTTGATAAAAACTTTTTGACTTTTGAAAAGATGCAAAAAAATTTTCTTATAATTCTTTTTTCTCACATTATTGCTTCACCTTATTCTATGTTACTCTATTTTGTTTCTTTTGGAAAAATTCACTTCTTTCCCTCAAGTTTATCCTAAATATGTGATGTTATTGTCAGTAGTACTTTTGTTAAATGAATTTCACTTGTCATTTAGGAAAAGAATGGTGCTAATTAACTCAAATATAATCTCAGTTATTTCTTTTAAATCAAGTAATTGACTTGACCATTTCCTTGCAAATGATCACCTAATCTTACTGGGTTTTTCTCCATTTTTTATATTTATTTTTCAGATCAATGGATTGGCTAGAAGATATCCTGGATTAATGACTTTGAGAAGTGTTGATCTCTCCCCAGCTAGTTGGATGGCAGTTGCTTGGTCTCTCTCTCTCTCTCTCTCTTTTAAAAAACACACACATGGATATAAAAGATGCCTTTGGCCTTTGGCCTTGCTTGTGTGAAACAGAATCTCATTAGAAACAGTTTTTGGAAGGACCTAGTTGTAGGGATTTGGGTGCCAGGAATGCATACTAGAATGGGTGTTTAGAAAAAATAGAAGTTGGTTTTTGTTTCTATAAAAAAGTCCAAAATGTGTGAGATGTATTTGGAACCAATAGATGAGGATAGAAATAGTTTGGGGGGACCTAAATAAATAGATTAATGGTTTTTCTTTAATCAAACCCTAAGATGCCCTTAGGTGGTGGCCCTATTCTACTGTGGTTTGAAGAACATCATCCAATGCAAAGGTACAAAACCATTCTGTGATGGATAATGCAATTAATCCTGTTAATAAAAAAGGACTTTTCATGGTTCATGTCTTGTGGGACAAATGTGGTGGATTATTTAGATGTAACTTTAGAGAGATCAGATGGTACTGATCATTTTTGTAGGGACCCTACCACCCAACACATCTAAGATTTTGTTTAAATGCTTACAGAAGGGCCAACATCATCCATGATTCACACACTAGCTCTAAACATCCCCATAATACATGAGCATTGTTCATGATTTTCTTTTGAAAAATATCTTTTGTCCTTTGTATTTATTTCAAAATTTTTTTATGTTAAGGATAAAAACAAAGGTTTTCAAAATAAATTGAAAATGATTTACTATCATGTCATTTTCATTGTTTTGTACATTTTTTTTATTTATTATGTCGATGAGCAAAAAAATAAATAAATAAAAATCACAATTTCTTTTCTTTATCAACTTTGATTTCAATTAAAATTTCCCTATTCTTATGATCTTTAGATTTAAGAGACACATTAAGCAAAGCTGATGAAGTCTTGTTTGTGCTTTAGGTACCCAATCTATCACATTCCCACAGGGAGAACCGTGAAGGATCTGTCGGCATGCTTTCTCACCTACCACACTCTTTCATCATCCTTCCAAGGTATGCTTCCATGGATTCTCTTCTCATGATTTCTTTTTTCCCTTCATTACATCATACCATGAGTGATGAGACCTTGGTGATGAGTTCCTGATGGACGGTTTAGATCAGCCACTTTCTTAGAGAGTTGTCGTATCAATAGTGTCATGTAGAATAGTATCATCTAAATAACAAAAAAAAAAATAATCCATGGTAAGAGAATGAGAATACACTGGCACCGTGGGAAACTTTTTCTTATAGGGATGCTGTTCTCTGTGCTGCAGTGCAGGCTACGCCCAGGCACATGGGGGTGTGTGCAATGATCACCCTGCCCCCCTGCACAGGCTGTCCATGTGCCTGGGCGCAGCGCTGCGGCACAGAGAACATTCTCCCCATAAAATATGGGATAAAGTTCTCTGCACTGGGGCATAGGGTACGCCCAGACATATGGGGGTGGGTGAAATGACCAGCCCCCCCTCCCCCTATGATGCAAACTCCGTCCCTGTTCCACCCCATGTGTCTGGGCTCAAGATGCACATGATACAATTAATAGCATTGTCCATGCTTTCATACTTTCTATATCAATATCACATTCATGTATATATATACGCTCAGCTCAATTGTTAATAAAACAAAGCCAAGGAATTGAAGTGTGAATGAGTGAAATAAATATCAATGGATGTTAACGTCATGAGTTGTCAATGTCAAAATATAGATATGGAACCAGAAGAAGAGATTGGAAGCTCAAAAAGAAAGCGAAAGGAAAGGGAAGGTATCGCTCTTCCTCCCTTCGGGCTCGCCACTTATAAGATGCAAGGCAACGTGTGGGTCTCAAGCAGTGAGGGTGACAGTGAGGGTGGAGGTGGAGGTGGAGGTGGAGGTGGTGGTGGTGGTGGTGGTGGTGGTCGGGACCAAGAGAGGTTGATGTCAATGTTGAGCGCTGCAGATTCGTGGCTAAAGCAGCTAAGAGTTCAACACCATGACTTTAGCTACTTCACAAGGAATCGTCATGGATGAACCAAAATTAATGTATCAAATTTTAACACCACCAAGAAAGCTTTTCCCCTTTCTGGTTCAAATTACTCCAACCCCAACTTTAACTTTACAAGGAAATACAAAACAAAAAGAGAACTACTTTGCTGTTGATTCTCATCCTTTTTTGTGTTTTGTTTGGAGTTATATGAGATCCACTTGGGACCCACTTCAGCTGTGATTTGATTGGAAGGTATATTCTGATTGAGTGGTCTCTCTTTTTCTTTTTAAATGTTTGGCCTTTGAGGGCATATGTTCCTACTTTTCTCTTTAGATGAGAATTGATTTGAATAGAGTTTGAGGTTGTGACTTTGAGAGAGAGAGAGAGAAAAGCATATGGAGCTCCTAAGATGTTCTTTTTTTGATGAAGTCTATGGAAAAAGACAGATGCCCTTCTTGATTAAGAAGAAGAGAGGGAATTTCATTCCCTACAAGAATATGAATGTCTTGCATTTGTGAACCAATTCAAAATTTTTTTTATTTAAAAAAATGAGATTGAAATCATTTTATTTAAAAAAATGAGATTGAAATCATACTCTCAAATCTTATGAACCACATACGCGAAAGATTGTATGGCCATGTGAAGTTGTCTTCAGTTAATTAAACATGTTCATGTGAAGTTAGCACAACCTAACTTGTACCCGTTGGTATAATTCTTTCTCATTTAATATTTGTAGTTATTCTGATTTTCTCATATGTCAAAATAAATGTTTAAAGTTTTTCTAAATTAATTTTTTAGTTGATTATATAAAGAATATCTCAACAAAATTTGAACATCAATAGAAACGACAAGTAATAAGTATATAGATTGAAACATCGGGAATTAAAGTTACAATTTGTTAAAACGTTAGGTACCCTGGGTGTCATTTACCTTTATATATATATATATATATATATATATATATATATATATATATATATATATATATATATATATATATATATATAAATACTTCTTTACAACGTAAATGATAAAAATCTGACTAATTAACCTAATAGGAGTATGTGACTAAATGACACTTCTATAGGTGTACTTATAACTTAACACCTTCAGTTAATAAAAATATCATTAACTTTATGATCACAATAAACGTAATTTGGCTTGTCTTATTTCTAGTTATTGTGCTTAATTGCATGTATTGCCATTAATTAGATGATCAAAATTTCTCTATGACAAATGATATCAGATATGGCTCTGTATGAGTTATTGATCTTAATCCCATTAACCAATATCTTAAGACTCACGCCAAGTGTCTAATCCAAATTGGTTAACGTACATTTAATGCATTAACACATGGTTAATCACAAGTGGTTTCATGTTTCCATTTGTTGGTAGTCTAAGTAGTATGTTATGTGTACGGGGTCAATAGCATGTGCGATCGGGTCGACTTTCACTCTTTGGTCCTGGCTACTGTGTACGAGGTCCTTGTGCTTGTCATGTTATCTATCCAGTTTATGTTTCGTGTTTTTCTAGCATTGGGCGCGCATGAATGAATAGCCCTCTTTCTACCCCAAAAAAAAAAATAATAATAATATGTAATGAAGCTATGCATGGTTAAAGTTTAAACACGGCTTACTACACCCTCTCCCACCCCAACACCACCTCCCCAAAATAAATAAATAAATAAATAGGGTAAGAGATCTCTACTTGGTGGCATGGTCTCTACATAAGCAACTGGGCCAATGGGTGAGCACGCCTGGGTATCTACTCAGGGGGCAGACGTCATCTCATGGTGCCCCGTGATAGAACGTAAGAAACATACCCTAGTAAGGATTATTATTCTATAAATGAAGAGATAATATAATCGGAAAACAACCTCTCCAGGAAGTGGGATAAGACTGCATACGTTATAACCATCATCAGACCCTACCGTGCCAAAAACTTCGTGCATTGGGTATGTCCTTTTTTGAACGAAGAGATAACATAAAGCTGCCCTTTGTATGTGTCATGAATTGATGGTTTCACTACCTTTGACATTTGAGACCTTAATTTGATCGCATTTCACAATTGTCAAGGGTACAAGAAATTCGTTTACATAAGAAGAAGATTTTATTTTGTCTCTTAAGATTATAACAACTTAACATTTTGGTTTATCCACTTTGACCTAAAGGAGGGCAGCCATCTTATTTGGCCTTATACATATATGGTTGCTCATGACCATTCTCATCTTATCTAAACAAGAATGTGAAACCAACCTTATCACTTTGACTACACACTATCGTAGTTCTTTGTTCTCAATGAACCTCGATGGTTAAACCCTATAAGGGTCTTGTGAATCATAGGATGGTGACTGAATCTTCATTGCGGTGAAGGAAAACTTTGTCTAATACATTAACAAGATCTTTGACACTACAAACCCATAAAATAGGTGGAGAGAAAATTAAAGATTATTTTTCTGATAGTTGATTGGTCATATGACTTTTATTTACATAGATAAGTATATTAGAAATCTTGGTTTAACAAATACTTTTTTTGTTATACAAAAATTGATAAGTTTTCATGCACGACCATGCATGTGTATGACCTGTATTAAATGCAGTTATAATGGTAAAAATGTCCACCCAAAATAACAAAATGTCGTTGCCTCATATTTTACAGAGTCAATGAGAGAATCTCTTTATATTAATACCTTCCCCTTAAGGTGGGGAAAAAAAACTTTTAAACTCATTGGTATGGACTTTGGGCATTGATTGGTTATTGCTTCCTAGGCTCCTAGTAGCAAATTTCATATATTTTTAATAGGGCTCTAATTAAAGGACACCTCTATAGGTGTATTTAAACTTGACACCTTCTAATTGCCCATTTTCTTATTCCCAAAAGATCTTTATATTGGGGGATATAAAAGAGTTTTAAAAAATAACTAGAAAATTACTTATTGTTATGTCATTATCTAGAGCTGTCATTGTTTTGCATATTTTTCAAATGCATATGTAAAATGACAATATTTATCCTCATTAAAAAAAAAATGTAATATTTTTTTGGTAGAAAAAAAATGTTATATTAAAGGGGTAAAAAAGTCAAGTTTCATTTCAAATTATCTAACACCTTAAGGGGTGTCAATAAGAAATTTTCATTTTTAATTTGGATAATTATCTGTTAAAGAAATTATTTGCTACCAATTCTTTTTTTGTTTATAATAAAAGATAAATAACCAAAAAGACTTATACAACATACTTTTTGTACACAAAAGAGTGCCCATAGATACTGGTGAAAGACGAGAAGAAGTCACAAAATGATAAATGCAGTGGGGAAGGGGTGACAAAGACAGGCATATCAGCCAGTAAGTTTTGAATTTTTATGAACTGGGTTACTACATGCATCGGCCAAAATGACAAAAGAAGTGTGGGCGCTTGCACCCAGACGCAAAAGCAGGCGAAATGACCATCCCACCCCCATGAATGCGAAACATCTCACTCCTATTGATGCTACTACAACTTTGAGGAACATTTCCACTGGCTTTTGTCTCCGTAGGCTTCTCAACTCCATCTCCTCCGACAGTTTCCTAGTAGTATGCATGATAATTCCCTGCAGTGGCCTGAGTTTGATGGCCATCTTCCACTAGGGGTGTCAATTTTGGATAGGAACCGTCCCGCTAGGAACCGGAACTAATCCACCCAATAGCTTCTTGGTCCGGATTTGGTCTGGTCCCAGGAACTGTTAAGGAACCATTAAAATAAAAAAAAATGACCAGGACTAGATTATCATGTAATAAAATCTGACGAATTATGTCATATAAAGGAAAAACAACTTCAGAAGCTGTGTTTTTGGTATTATCTCCACTCATACCTAACAAGTGCAATGTATAGATTATTATTTCAATAAAAATCTTCATTCACGAACCACCAAATTGGCGATAACAAATGGCGAATTATTATAATAGTTTGCTATTTTTAAACTCGCTCTCTTTTTCTTTGCATAAACAAAGTCTAAATATGAGGAATTATGTGAAAGTTGTAGACATCAAAATTAGTTCAAGTCTAACATATCTGTTCGCACGAGTTGATAATATATACATTGACACATTGGAACGTCTACCGTTTCTCTAGAGCAACTCCTATTGTCCTTGTTTTAGGCTCTACATTATAATAATGTTTGGACCCGCTTAGGAATCAGAACCGAACCACCCATTACTTAATGGTCCTAAATCGCAGATTTGGAATCGGTGAGCTTATTGGTTCGGATATGGTCTTGACATCTTAGAGCCGGAACAGCTAGAGAACCAGACCAATAGCCCAGAACCTGACCAATTGACACCCCTACCTGAGTACCTTCCACTACCTAGCTGTGGTGGGTCTCAGCCTTGCAAGGCGGAGCAGGAAGAGCCTTCACGGATTGGAACCCTGAAGGTTAGCCCAGGGAACAAGGGCCAGTCCTCTCGGCCTTTCCATCTATAGGGCTGAGCTCTACAGTTGGGCGGATTTATCATTGATAGGCATAAGCCCATAGTTCTGGTTCTTCTCAGGCGGAGGCCCACATCCAGGTACTGGGCCTGCAGGTATGTTGGACGATAAGGTTCTGGAAGTTAGGGCCCAGGCCTATGATTCCTCAGCCTCAACGAAAATTTCGAAAATTAGACTAAAAAGATGCTCAGCCCACACAGCTCATTAAGCCCGATCCATTTATTACTTCGGTTGTAACTTATAAGTGAAGAGCTAGAGCCCATTGCTGACAGCCCATCTAACTTGGTTCCTCTTAAAAGAAAGGCTTTAGAGCTTCAGAGCCCACTCATCCGGGGCTCTCAACGTCTGCAACTCTGTCCACGCCTGAGAGTTCCATCTCTGTCTCTTCCAGCCCTAGTCGATTGGCATAAGGTGAAACAATGGACGAAGACGCGGCTAGATGGTGATATTTAAGATTCTTTGATTTTGCTTTGCCTCATGAGATACCTGAGCAATAAAAGAGGGTTTGGGTGTCTGAGCTCTCTCTCTCTCTCTCTGTGATTTTGGTGGGCAACTTTATGTTAAGGGAGAAAGAATATTACCTGGTCATGTGCCGCGCATGGCCCTTGCGTCTAGACTCTAGACACAAGACCTTACTAAATGGCCACAGAGGACCATACTAAATGACTGCCGCGCTCTTGGGAATTTCCTATTCTTCCGTTGTTCTCCATATTCTATTCTGCTATAAATATTCACATGCATTTTAAGATCAAGAGATGATTCATTGCCAGCTCTCTCTCTCCTCTCTACTACAATTGTTGGAAATAGGCTGGATCTTGGATTCATCCAATGATCCATCACATCCTATAGAAAATAACACAATCCCCTACAAAATTGTTGGAAGTAGATTGGATTTTGGGTTCATCCAATGATCCATCACGTCATATAGAAAACAACACAATACTCTCATAGCAAACCATACAATATAAACTAAGAATGCGATGTAATAATTCATAGAGAAGAGATTGAACTTACCTTACACCGTTTGTATGTGGATGGTGAATAATCAAGAAAACTCTATCTTGATTTGAGTCTTACATAGCACCTCAGACATCTTTTTTTTTTTTCTTTCTCATTTCTCTCGCTCTTATGGTAAAGTGGAGAAGAATAGAATGAGGGCTGCAAAGACCCAAAACATATATAGTATATATATAATACTGTATAGACCTTAAACCCTAAACGACAATGGGTTATATTGGGCCAGTATATCCCTAAATTGAAGAGTGAACTGAATCGGTCTGTGCAAATTGATTCTCACCAATTAATCAACCTAAATAATTAATTAAGCCCATAATTCTTACACTCAGAACTCACAAAACAAGAGAGAGGCTGTCGGGCTGACACATATGCGTAGAGAGGAGAAAAGTAACATTGTATAAAATAGTATTAAAGATCTTGTTTCTAATACAATTGACAGTTATTCATTTAGGACATCAACAATTTGAACACCAAGATCCAAAATATTCAACAGCGATAAGGACCTCACAGGTCTAGGGGCTAGTTATAAAATAGCATTAAAGATCTTGTTCCTAATACAATTGACAGTTATTCATTCAGGACTCTGATGTGATGCAGTTCAATATACACATATATGTATACTCACATTTCTTTTGTTTAGAATCATTATTCCTAATAACACATAATGCATTGACCATATTAGCGAACAATTTAAGGTTTAAACCTAAGGTCAAGGTACAAACATACGCTCAATATATAATACGATGCAAAACAATTACTAAAATTATTGGATTTAATACACACATAACTACAACATATGATCTCTTAGAATAGAAGGAGGAGGAACTACTTCAGAAAAACACACTTGTGAATAGAAAGTCTATAGTTGCAAGCATCCTTTAAGGCTCAAGGATACCTTATTGAATTGGAGGCTTGATTTATGTTTCAGCAATGCAGATCTCTTGCTATAGCCTTTCCTCATAGAGATGTAGTCAACATGGTTCATAGATTTGCTACTACTAGTGCTTATACATAGACTCTCCTCTCATAACTTAGAGACATGAAGACGATAAGTTGGAACAGCGAGGAGAGGCTTCGCCCTTGACACTGTTAGGCCATACATCTCATTCATGTCTAAATCACTAGGTAACATTCCATTCGGAAGCGTCCAATCGAAGCAATGAACCAATTGTGCAAGAACTAGTCGAACCAGAGTTAATCCCAATTGCAAACCAGGGCAAACTCTACGACCTGATCCAAATGGGATAAGTTGGAAATCATGTCCTTGAATGTCGACACCGTTGCCTATAAATCTCTCTGGGAGAAATTCTTCGGCGTTATCGGACCATACATTAGGGTCTCGACCTATTGCCCAAGCATTTATAATAACACAAGACTTCTTAGGTATGTAGTAATCATCAATTGTTACATCCTCCATTGATTCACGAGGAACAAGCAATGGTCCAGGAGGATGAAGCCTCATACTTTCCCTTATCACCATATTCAAGTATTCTAGGTTTAATAAATACTCTTCTTTCACAAACTTATCCATACCAACAACATTCTTCAGCTCTTCTTGAAGCTTTTTCATAACTCTTGGATGTTTCAAGAGTTCTGAAAATGTCCATTCAATTGTGGTTGTTGTTGAATCCATTGAACCAACAAGCATATCAACCATGATTGCTTTGATATTTGTTCGATCCATCATGTATTGCTGCTGATCCTTTATTCTCCCATCAGATTTTAACATCAAAGACAACATTGTATCTATGAAGCCCTTGTGATGATCCTTGTGGTCTTTAGTTGGTTGAAGGTGATTGTCAATGAGCTTCTCTAGGAACTCATCAGCAACTTTGTTCACAGCTTTCATATGACGAGTCAATCCCTACAATAAGGAATCAAATTAATGTGTTACAAGAGAACAATCAATTTTTGGAACATGAAATTGAATTATTGAGCCCTAGCTAGCAAACGTGTGGTTTAGGAACTCTCTTATCTTGAGCTTCCATTTTGTGGTATATATGTGTACGATGTTTGAAAAATGGACCCAACTGATTCAATGGTAACTGGACAAATTTGGGTTGAGTCTAGTCATGGAAATGCCTTGGATTCAAATGTAACATATGAGCCCAAGGCTGTCAATTAGGTCAAAAATTGACAGGTTGGGTCAGTTCTGTCTAATTCAGCTCCTTGGTTCTGTCGTAAAAAATGATGGGCGTTGAAATCGTACCTTGTCTCTATTGCGTGGAAAATTTCTCACTGTTACAGGGAAACTAATGGGGGTGGTAGACAACCTTGCTAAAGAGGTGGCTATTTATGGGACCTCTAAAGCTTTTTCCAATCTCCCTTCTCAAGTGTGGAATGAGTTGAATTGGGATGTTCAATATTGTACCAAATTTCGTTTTGATTATTAGCTTTTGTTAGCTTGTTTTTGGGATCTAGTTTCCTACTGATGGCAATGTCGAAGGTGGAATCCTAGATTTCTTTTCATGTCAGGAGAGATGAGTCTAATTCTTCTTTTCGTTTTTCTAATATATTCTTGCTGGCTTTTAGCATAAAAAGAGTAAGAACCTATAACATACAAGAACCTATAACAAAGTAAGAAATAATGGAAATCACAAACAACAATCACACAAAGCAAAAACTTAGTGTTCATCCTCACACCTTTGTCAGATCGATTACAAAGAAAGAACCTCACTACAAATTTATCGTAAAACCCTACATAAATATCTTTTACAGAAATACCCATATAGTGAAAACCTACATAGGTATACTTTGTGCAAATACCCACATAGCGAAACCCTAGATAGGTACAATTTATGGAAATACCCATATAGCGAAACCCTTGTATCACTAAGGCCCTTTAGAATTAGCCCACTTATTCACTAGAGGCATACTAATTATACTCGGAATGGGGATTCAAACAAATAAAGTAGCCTTATGTTCAGATTTGACAATACCATACCATAATCAAAAGGTATAACAGCCCGACCGACCAGACTTAACATAAATGTGGCCACTGAAGCCATTCTAAAAAGGGATAAATTAACACTACATGGTGAAATATGTTCTTTTAGAATCAATTTCGAACCATCTGCTAGAGGTTGTAACAATTCGAACAAACCCATCTAGCTGATTCCGATCTAATTAATTTTGTTCTAAATTGGTCAGAATCTGTTGGGAATCGGTCAGATTCTACCTGAACCCTAGAAAAAAATTATTAATTGCCCATTTGAGAATGGGAGGATAGAGTCAGGTGCTTGACTCACCCAATTCAGATCCTTTACGGTGCGTTGCTTGTAGCGGCCTGAGCAGCGTAGACTGAGCCGTGCATGCAATGACTGCCTTACCCCTGCCCAAATACCTTGCCCGAGCAAGAGTAAGGCGATCATTGCATGCGCGGCCCAGTCTGCGTCGCACAGGCCGCTATGGGCAGCACACCATAGAAGATCTGGATCCTTGACTCACCTGGTTTTAAAACAGTGTTTGAAAGTCACAGAAACTTACCTGAATATCAAGTGAGCCAGGAATATAATCATCCAAGTTGAAGGCACCAGAAAGCCTTAGAGCTTCCTTAATAACTGGTTTGATATTGAAGTTATCATCCCTTTCGCCCAATACCATGAGGTAAGTCATTTGCTCGATGAGTGATCCAACCTTAGCAGTGAAATCCACCATGGTACCGGCTTCGGCATCTTTCTTGAGTATTTCAACAAGGCGGCCAAGCTCTTCTTCCCTCATTAACTTGAACAATCCAATCTTTGAGTGGCCAAAGAACTCAGTTGTGCATAGCCTACGCATTTTAGTCCAGTAAGGGCCATATTGGGTGAAGGCTATACCTTTGCCACCATAAGACAAATGCTTGGATGCCATGGTGTTGGGTCTACTAGCAAAGATGGAATCATAGGTCTTGAGAACCAATTCAGCTGCTTTAGGGGAAGAGACTACCATGGCTGGGACTTGGCCAAGTCGAATGAACATGATGGGTCCATATTTATTGGCTAATTTACGGAGGCTATGGTGTGGGAGCTTGCCTAACATGTGGAGGCTTCCGATGATTGGTAGTCCTCGAGGACCGGGCGGCAGTCGGCGATGGCCGATTACATTCCGGCCACCAGTAAACCACCAGTACATCACTCCTAGAAGTAATAGTAGAACTGCAATGAAGTTCCAAGAAGACATTTTGGTCACGCTTGGTTTCCTCTGTGTCTGTTCTTCCACATAAACAGAGAGGAAACCAAGCGCCTTTAAATAATGATTGGCTGTAGGTTGGGCTCTAATTTTGCAAATGGGTCCAATAAGATGATGCGTCTGGTGTTTGAGATCCTCCTCACGTTCGGAGGGGGACCCACTGTTATGATCATTTAGTCAGTTTCCTTAGTGAGTGAGATCTCTTTCAATCTCTGCTTTTTCTGTGAGTGAAAGAAGAGATGAAAGAAAGAAGAAAATGTGCTCTCTCTTGGGTTATGGTATGATTACGTTTTTTCTATGAAGGGACGAAAATGAAAGTATTTTGGCTTTTTCGTATTTTTCATGGCAGATTTGAGGTGAGAGAATTGTGATCTTGTGAAGTGACATTTATTTGATGAGTTATTTTGTAATCCAAGAAGGGTTATTGTTCTTAATGTTTTTGGTAGCCTTTGATATTGTCTAGAGAAAAGAAATTGTAATCCCATTATTTATCATAGTGAAAGCTTTACTTGAACAAAGTCCTGTGGTTTTTTTCTTTCACCTTGAAAAGGTTTTTCACGTCAAAATTGATGTGTACTTTTGTAGTTTGGAATTATTAATTTGTTTTGGTGTGTTATTACTATACACATATTTGAGTATCATTGTGAATCTGCGTTAACTTGCACACATGTATTAAAGGATTGTTTTTCCCAACATATGAGACTCCAAATTGCCCTAATTTTTCATCAACCTCATGGTTAAAATGCAAGAGGGTGGGGATCTTATCCAAAACCTGTTGGATTGAAATCATCAATTTTGTTGAATATGAAGAAGAAAAAATAAAAGAAAATTTTATAGGACAATCATATGATTGGCTATGATGTATAGTGTGTAGTGTTCGACAGTTAAGAAACATCTTATAGATAAACTCAGGGTAATTGAATGAGGATGTTCAATGTTGAGATGAATGTGTAACAAAACTTGAAAAGATAAAATAAGGAATGATCATATCAGAGTTGATTTGGGAATAGTTCCGATACATGATAAACTGCGAAAAAGTCATTTGATGTGGCTTGACCATGTTTAATCGAGACCTTTGGATGCTCTAGCATATAAGAGTGGTTTGATTCAAATTGAAAGAGCTAGAGGCGGACATAAAATGATTTTAAGAGAAGTGGTGAGGACAGACATACATAACTTATACCTTGTATCAAATATGACATTAAGGAAAGTTGATTGGAGGATAAGGATCCCTGTAGCCGAACCCATTTAGTTGGGATAAGACTGAGTTGTTATTGAGGGGGCTAAAAGACCACCCTACCACAACCCCCAATGTGACAACTCGCGCGCTCTCATTGGTCTGCACGTGCCGAGGCCACACTCCCCCCTACCTGGTCTCATCTCTCTCCAGGTATGAGTTATGAACCTATGATCCGATTCAATCCGATACAAGTCAACAAATTTGATCTATATGCAAATTCTTAAGGTAGTTTTCACCTCAATTATTTACAATTCCAACTTAATTATTTGATGCGTGAAACACGTACGCAGTTAAACTTGACCTGTTTGGTCATGGATTTGTAGCTGGGTCGAACTATTTTGTTACTAGAGATTTCCTATTGCAATATAAATGCCAAAACAGAGTAGACAAGCGAAAAGGAAGGAAGAGAAAAATTATACCACATTTTAATCTCTTTGATGTGATAATGCAACCATCGATTCAGGAATATGTCGATAATTTTGGACCTCAATACTGTCCATTAGAAAAGCATGCTGAAAAGGTCATTGTGGGGAAACTAACTCTTCTCAGGTTTTCTGTCCGGTCAAGTTCATAGGTTCCTCTCATAGGGGGTTGGAAATGACAACCTCACCCCCTGCCCAGGTGGGGTGAGGTCGTTATTTTCGCCCTCCCTATGAGAGGAACCTACGAACCTGACCGGGCAGGGAACCTAAGAGGAGAAAATTTTCATTGTGGGTGGGACGTTTTGTCAAACACTTGACTCGCAGGTGCAACTGCGAGTGCAACAACCGTCAACACTTGACTCATAGTTAAGGGTGTCAATTGGGAGGATTCCCGGTATTTGGGATGGGACGGTACCGGTACCGGTATCAAAAGTGCCAATCCCAGTATCGTCCCATTTAGTTAACGGGACCAAACCTAGATCCCAGTCCCGATTACTAGCGGGGCGGGACGGTACCGGTTCTTAAACGGTTCTAGGCACTGTAGAAAAAGGAAGAAGAAGTTTAATTGTTTCTATCAATGCGGGTTTATTAGTGTTGCGGAATTTTTTCACTATCATAAAATCTAAGTTGTCTACTGCTTTTTATAAAACAACTTAAATTATGAAATCATAGTTTTACTTCTTCAAACTCCCTAAGAACACATATAATAAGCTTCTCATTTTTTTAAATCTAGAGAAGTCCTACAAAATGGAAGAATCCTGTTGTGTTTCCTCTTTGATTTTCCCAAACAAAACTCTATTTATCACACATGTCATATGATAATATGGTACGAAGTATGAAGTGCAAAAAGGAAGAACCTAGTAGATGTAGTTGGTCGAGGGAGGAGGGAGGAGGTAGGAGGGAGTAGCAATGTAGCAGATTCTGTGAGGAGAGACTTCATGCTACGACTGTTGATCTGTTGTTCCTCTTCGTATTCAAAAGACAATTAGTAAAACCCTAATAAATCGTAATTCTTATATCCTTTTTTTTTTTTTTTTTAATCTTATATACTCTTTCTTTTTAAAAGATACTAGTAGTTTCGGTACCATTTGGTACCTAATTGGTATTTCGGTACTGGTACCGTTAGAAATTCCATCCCAGAACCGTCCCGTCCCATTTATCATTCGGTACCAAAATCAGATATCAATACTGTCCCATTTACTAATGGGACGGTTCCCGGTTCCGGTCCCAAATTGACACCCTTACTCATAGTTGGAACCAAAGATCACAACCTTAATTTTCCAACCATGATTTTAAATATCTGAACCCATTAGTTCTTTATTTGATATATATTTGTGATCTCATCTTCTCAACCTCAATATTTTATACGTTCTGGACACCTTAACGCTTGACGATCTCAATTCAAAATCGGGGTTAAAGAGAATTAACTAGACTGCAACTTTGGAAGTATTTAAAATTGTATAGTAGACTTTTTTGAAATTAAGGTTGTGTTTGATATGTTTTTTTTTGGAATGAATTATTGACCTAGAAAAAAAATAAGAATGCATACCATATGCAACATGAGTATTTCCCCCATGATGAAAAAATTCTCTCCGACACACGCCCCGAGGACAACTCCGGCCATCTGATGCACGCTACACTAACTGGCGCACTAGGGAGGATTCAAACTCTCCCTCATGGGTCACATGCAGCTAATCTCTAGATTATTGAAGTACCAAATAATCATAGTGACAATTTTGGATTCAAAAATAATTTAGAAGGAGAATAACCCAGCTTTAATTCCATTTTCAATTTGAAAATTTCATCTCAAAAAATGAAATGTTGCAAAATAAAATTAGTAGATAAATAATTGTCCTAATTAAAATTTTGGGAACAAATAGAAGGTCCATTCTTAATTTTTTTTTCATTGGAATTTTGTTAATAAACATTAATTTTTGGGCCAAAATAATTTGATTCCTGAATTATTTATCATAGTGGAAGTTTTACTTGGACGAAGTCCTGTGATTTTTTCCTTTCACTTTAAAAGGTTTTTCCACGTTAAAATTGGTGTGTGCATTTGTAATTTGTAATTATTAATTTGCTTTGGTGTGTTATTACTTTATACATATTTGGGTATCATTGTAGATCTCTGTTAACTTGCACACATATATTAAAGGATTATTTTTCCCAACATATAAGACTCCAAAGTGCCCTAATTTTTCATCAACCTCATGGTTAAAATGTAAGAAGGGTGGATCTTATCCAAAACTTGTTGGATTGGAATCATTAATTTTGTTGAACATGAAGAAGATAAAAAAATAAAAAAAAATTGTAGGACAATCATATGATTGGCTATGATGTATAGCGTAGAGTGCTTGACAGTTAAGAAGCATCTTATAGATAACCTTAGGGTAGTTGAATAAGGATGTTGAGCTGAATGTGTAACAAAACTAAAAAAGATAAAAGAGGGAATGATCATATCAGAGTTAATTTGGGAATAGTTCCGATACATGATAAACTACGAGAAAGTCGTTTGATGTGACATGACCATGTTTAATCGAGACAGACATAAAATGATTTTAAGAGAAATAATGAGTAAAGACATGCATAACTTATGCGTTGTATCAAATATGACATTGAGCAAAGTCGATTGAAGGATAAGGATTCCTGTAGTCAACCCCATTTAGTTGGGATAAGGTTGAATTGTCATTGAGGGGCTAAATTAATGACAACCCCACCTCCCATAAAAGACAGAAATCCCACACCCCAATGTATCAACCCGCACGTTTTCATTGACCCGTGCCGAGGCCACTCTCCCCCTATGTGGCCTTATCTCTAGGTATGAGTTATGAACTTACGATCCGATCCGATACAAGTCAACAAATTTAATCTGTATGTAAATCCTTAAGAAAGTTTTCACCTCAATTACATACGATTCCAACTTAATTATTTGATGCATGAAACCCGTACGCAGTTAAACTCGACCTGTTTGGTCATGGATTTGTAGCAGGGCCGAAGTATTTGGTTACTATAGATTACCTGTTGCAATGTAAATGCCAAAACAGAGTAGACAAGTGAAAGGGAAGGAAGAGAACAATTATACCACATTTTAATCTCTTTGATGTGATATTTCAACCATCGATTAAGGAATATGTCGATCATTTTTTACCTTAATTCTGTCCATTTGAAAAGCATGCTGATCCAAAAACTCATTTTTTAAAATTGAATAGTAGATTTTTTTGAAATTAAGGTTGTGTTTGATATATTTTTGTTGAAATGCATTATTGACCTAGAAAAAAAATAAGAATGTGTATCATATGTAACATGAGTATTTCCCCCATGATGAAAAAATTCTCTTCGACATACACACGCCCCAAGGACAACTCCAACTGTCTGATGTGCCTTGCACTCATTGGCACGTTGGGGAGGATCTGAACTCTCCTCCATGGGTCACATGCAGCTAATTGATCTCTAGATTATTGAAGTACCATACAATCATAGTGACAATTTTTTCTACCAAAAAATAAAAATAAAAATAGTGACAATTTTGGATTCAAGAATAATTTAGAAGGAGAACAACTCAGTTTTAATTCCATTTTCAATTAGAAAATTCCATCTCAAAAAATGAAATGTTTAAAAAAAAAAAATGGCAGATTAATTATTGCTCTAGTTAAAATTTTGGGAACAAATAGAAGGTTCATTCTTAATTTTTTTCATTGGAATTTTGTTAATAATCATTACTTTTGGGACAAAATAATTTGATTCCCAAATTATCTATAAGGACCAAAATTTTGAAGCAAGAAATTTGCTGGTCAGGTTATTCATTTTCTAGATTATTTACAAACGCTAAAAAAACTCATGAATTTTTCCACCATTTATCAAATTGGTCTAGATTCAATCCATAAATTCATGAATATTCTCTATATCTTCTTCTTCTTTTTTAAAAAATCGAAAAATTAGTTTTTTTAATTCGTAAAACTCGATAATATGGTAATACTAGGTGAAGATACCGATACGTGACAGCTGAGACATCCAACGGTTGAAACTCAATATAAAACCCCCTCTGTTTCTCACTCCCTCTCCCCTGACGATGGGCCTGTAAGTAAGGACTTACAATATTTCTCTATAAATTGACAGTGGGGCAGAGATTCAGGGAATCACTTATATAATCACGTTATTTGAAAACTGAAAATCTATTATTTTCCAGAGTCATTTCAAAGAGCTTCAACCAAAAAAAAAATCTATGAATTATGGGGAGTAACACATTTTTGTCATGGTCAACATGGGATCTTTATCACCTCCAGTTTGCTGACCGGCCCAGTTCCCCAATTCCTCTAACAAAGGGGGGCTGAAATGACCTCTCTACCCATGCCCAAACACCTTGCCCGGGTGGGGTCCACCATCCCCCTATTAGAGGAACTGGGGAACTGGGCCGGTCAGCAAACTGGAGGTGATAATTTTCCGTCAACATGTGAAGAAAGGAAACTAAGAACTTTCAACTGCTCTCTATGATGCGACAAGAGAACAATTATTAATGTGGCTCGTGAGTTTGGAGGTAATTTGTTTGTTACCCTAGCCAAGCTAGTCTTTTATTCTACCATTAGTCATATCTGCCACGGGTGGGTGGGTGGGTGGGAGGGGGGGATCTTCTATAGTGCCGTAATTTACGGTGCACTACAATGCCGGTCTGAGAGTTCGACATGTGGAAGATGTGACATTCAATAGTGCCAAGTTTGATAAGAAAGAAAAAAATAAAAACTATCTTACATCCTCCACCCATACTTCCGATGAAGATTTTTCTATGTGTTGAACTCTCAGACCCACAATACACCGCAAGATGCCTCCACAGTAGAGGATTTTAATCCATATCTGATGTGAGAAGAATTTTAGAATTTAGAGAAATAAGACAAGTTATATAATGCAGTATTGGTGGAGGGAAGAGATTCTCATGGACGGACTCTAGAAGAAATAGGTTTCTCATTTCACAACTAGAAGCTATAGGCAATGTCCACTGATATCTAGGGTTGGGTCCAATGTTGCGTTAGGTGAGTTTTCTGGGTTTCGGAGCTGTTTGTTGTTTGTCTTGGTCATGAATATATTTCTATTGTACAAAGTTGTCATTGCCCTTAGGAGTCCTATCCAACGAGAATGAAGCTAGAGAATCTCTTCACTGTGGGTGAAGAGAAACTCGATCCACAAATAACAATCTTTTTTTTTTTTTTTTTTCTTTTTCTTTTAATCAAACAAGAATAATTTCCTTAATAAATGATAGAGACAAGAATATCTCCTGAGTGGGGATTCGACTCCTCTGCTTCCAAAGCTAGGGCGTCACGTGGACTGACAATGATCTAATGGTTCTTAATTAAAATTTCAAATTAAAGTAGCAAACCAAGTGGATTGGGACTGAGGTCCTCACAAAATGCAAGTAAAGTTAGAGGAATGAAGAATAAAAATGAAGAAATAAGATAAGAAAAATGAAAAAAAAATAAGAATAAAAAGAAAGAGGCAAGCTCAGGAAATCATGCTTGTAAATACATGTGATATGTTTTAGGGGAAAGAGAACTTTGTCCTGAAGCATGGCTCCTGCACCAGACTCAGGCCCTGCAAAATGACTCTGTCACCCCCGTGAAAAGTTGAAATGCTGTCCCAATTGATGCTTCCATGTGTGCTCCCATTGGCTCCTGCATTGGTGCAACAGCTGCACTCCTAGACAGAACTTTTCCCCTATGTTTTATTACCCTTTATATCTAAGGACTGTCAAAGGGTACAAAATACCTTACTCCTTGATGGACCGGCCCAGTTAATGGGAGTCAGGGCTGAAGTTCGTCCAAGCCTCTTCAAATCTAGAGAATCTGGGCCTGGGCTTGCCTCTCTAACCAAACCTATTTATGAAAGGAACTACAAAGCTCTAAAGCGATAGGCCAGCAGTTGGTCGTAAGCTTTGTCCAAACTTGGAGAATATGGGCCTGGGCTTGTCTCTTCAACCTACCCAATTCATGAAAACTGCAAACTTTAAGCTAGAGATTAAAACATAACCAAAATTTCCTCAAGCCAATGTGAAGGAGGAATTCCCTCACCGATGATTCTCATTGGTGTTGGATGTGCATCGGGAAACAATGAAGGGTATATATAGAGAGAGTTTGGATCCTCTGGTGCCGCCTGCCTGTGCGGCTGGCGTGAAGCCTCACACAGGTAGGGGCATGGACCCCATCCAAGCAAGTTACTCGGGCAGTGGGTAGGACGGTCATTTCGCCCTTGCCTGTGTGAGGCTACACGTTGACCGCACAGGCAGGCAGCAGCAGAGGATCCCGATCCAAGTATTGATGACCTTAAAACTTCCTCCAAAACTTATTAGACCGAGTTTTCAGTCACGCACGATGAACGGATGGGGCCCGAACACAGTGGGAAATAAGGATAGTTTGAAGGGGCATATCATTGTGGCATCCCAGTGGTGGTATTCCTTTCACCTATGGCTAAGGGTGTCAATTGGGATAGTTCCCAATATTCGGGACGGATCCATACCAGTACCGATATCAAAGGTGCCAATCTCAGTACCATTCCATTTAGTAAACGAGACCATACCTAAGTCCCAGTCCAGATTATTAACGGGACAGGATGGTACCAGTTCTTAAACGGTTTTAGGCCCAATAAAAAAGGAAGAAGAACTTTAATGGTTGTAAGATGGTTCCATTATTAGAAAACAACTTGGAATACAAAATCAAGATAAATTTCATGGTTTTAGTTTTCACACTCCCTAAGATCAAATGTAACTCCCTAAGATCAAATGTAAACTTCTCAAAACAATGTCTAAGAATTAATGACAACGAAATAAACAAGCTCATATATGATTTTAGTGTCATCACAAAACACGTTTATAGAAATAGAACTAAAGGTAGGTTCATTAGCTGAAACCTCTATAAGAGAAAATACCACTAAAATTCATCAAACTAGATTACTTATTGGATATCCTTGCCAAGGGTTCGAAGACAAATTAAGCACAATAATCAAGAAATTAAATCACTCTGGGTAGGCTTCAATAATGGATGGAAGAGCTGGAATCTGGATGATTTTATGGTGAGGAAAGCCTGCTTCCTCCAACAACTTCTTCCATTCTATCTTGGTTCTCTCTTTCCCTCCAGTGGCATGTGCAACCATAAGTAAATCAAAAACCAGTCCAGTTTCAGCAAATAAGCCTTCACCTTCTGGCTCAAGTACCACTTCAACAATGATAATCTTTCCACCTTTTTCTGGCATTGCTTTTCGGCAATTCTTCAAAATAATTATGCAGTTTTCATCACTCCAATCATGCAGTACCCACTATACATTATGAAAGAAATATAAGAAGATGGCATTAGCAAGTGTTAGAAATAATCTCACATTGGAGGCTGATTTCACATTCTTAAAATTACTTATTTTTATCATCCAAGAATGTGAAATTGACCTAAAAAGTATTCCAAGAATGCATACCAAACACTGTCTTAATATATTTAGTTGAGCTTCTATTTAATCTTGTTCAAATTTTAAATCAAACATTCACATGACAAAATAGAACATTGAAAAAAATTGTAAGAACCAAAAGCAGATTAATCACATAATAGAAATGAAAAAAAATTATCAAGTGATACCATATGTTGCCCTTGAGGGCTGCCGAGTGTAGTACAGCCTAACACCTAGGAGGTTTGACACGTTTTGTTCCTCATTTACCCTAAGAATCCTCTACTACCCCCACCAAAAAAAATTCATTTTTTTGGAGAAAAGATCTCTACCTAGTTGCGTGGGGCCAATGTTTCTCCTGCGCCTAGACACAAAACCACCCTATCCCCATGAAAAATACAACTCTGCCCTCATAAAAAGATAAAAATCCATCCAAGTAAATGTTTGCCTACACATTCCCATTGATTAACATGCACGTGCAGACTTTAGAGGCACCAACAACGTTCTCTTTTTTCTTTTTTTTTGAGTTTTTTCTGTAAGTGTCAATTTTTTGTTTTTTTTTTTTGGTTTAAAAATGGAAATTTGAAGTGTCAAATATATATCATATGGAATTTACCTCGTCTCTAGGGAGGCGTACTCCTAAGGTGCTGTCAGGGGGCATCCAGTGACTGAGCTGTGCCGCACACATCTCAGTGTGCGCCTAGAAATGTATGCTGCAGCCCAATAATTGACAACACACTGGGTGTTCCCTGTTCCCTGAAGACGAACCTGATCCTACCATATGTTGATTTGGACCGTTAAGTAGTGCCTCAAATGTATGCATAAAATGACAAGCATGGATGGCTCCAAAGTCCAAACCTATAATGTGAATCGGTAGGCCCAATGCACCGGAGAGATCCCATCAATCATTGAATCATATATTACACGTGGCAAGCTACCTGTCAACGTGTCCTTTATCCTTATCATAAGATAACTATAAAAGAAAAATAAGTATATATATGTCGTGAAAGAAATCCTTTCCCAAAAGAAAAAAAACAAAACACAATTGATTGTAGCAATGTAGCATGGTCTTTCAAAAATGGTAGGTGAATGGAGACAAAGTTCCTCTACACTCACCGGTCGAATTTTAATTCTACCCCTCTATTTGAGTTTTTAAATTGAAAAAAATATATATATTGAAAAAATGAAGGACTTACTAGGGACCTGATTCATAGTGAAAAAAACTCGAAAAAACTCATCCGTTAATCGTCGATATTGTTACTATGATTTTTCATGGTTGTTTCCTTCAATCAATTTTTGCATTAAATGATTGTAATTTTATTCAAACGGTTATTCATTTAAATGCTCAACATACAGTCATTGGTTACATCACCAATTTTCATAGTTGACCAGTGGTTATATACCTTCAGTTTCATCAGTTTTAACATCTCATAATGGGAATAAGTTTCCACAATTTCATTTCTACAAGTAAGAAATGGTTATATATATTTTCGTTACACTTAGTGGAAATGAGCTTCTTCAATCAATATGAATCATAATAGCCTTAAATTTCTCAACAATCAAATGCACTAACTGTACTGACACAAGTGACCAATGAAATGTCAAATGCCATAACGTTACAAGGACCCTCTAAGAATAATGCCCCAACGGATATGCGGTCGTTACAGTTCATTTGGCATCTAGTTTGAAATCATGTATTTTCATTTTTATTTTAAAGACGAAGGAAAACAACATGACTGAGTACCCTTGTTAAGAAGGCTCAGATCTTAACTGTAGAATTAACTCTTTGACCCAATGGATCATCTGCACGTATGTGTAGGTGAACGTACATCTCAGAGCCAATCCCATGTTTATTTTGTTTTTCATAAATAATCATACTCCCTTTATAAATGGCAAAAATAGGACAGATGATTACCTCTCACACATTAATTCGTGCAGAGGAGCCGAACTCCTTCCATTCTATGGTTTTATGAAGCTTGTAATTCAGTAAAGCTTTTTTTACCGAAAAAACCCAAAAAAAAATAAAATTCATCCATATCTAACTATTCACATCCAATTTAAGATAATTGCTTTCGCATGGAATCCAATCAAAAGAAAAACACAAAATGATGGAAAGTCGCAAGGATGTTAATTAACCATTATTAAGAGAGAGAGAGTTAAGTAGTTAAGGTTACCTTGAGGAAGAGAACATCAGCTTTTGGAACGGAAGCAAACATATCACCTCCAACGTGAGAGACACCTGGATACTGAGGTGCAGTGTCAACGACGTGTGGTAGGTCAAAGTTAATCCCTTGTATATGCGGATGAGTCTTCACGATCTCCGCCACCGCCATCCCAATCCCTCCTCCCACATCCACCACCACCGTCCCAGATTCCATAACAGCAAACCCTTCTCTGTACGCCGACAACATAGCCTTAACAACAACCATGGAAGTGCAAGCCAAGCCCTCGTTGAAGAGAGAGTTGAACTCTGGATTGGCCGCAGCGAAGTCCCAGATGTGGCAACCATGAGCCTTGGCGAAAGCCGTGCCGCCTTCTTGGATACATTTAGTAAAGTAATGCCAAGGCGCCATAAGCCATGGATGGTCTTCTGCTAACACCATTGCTGCTAGGGTTGGTTCGGTGGAGTCTCTTAGTAGCCATTTGGAGGAGTTGGTTAGCCCATAGACAGCTTCTTTGTCGTCGGAATTGGGTTTTGATGAGGTGAAGATGCGTTTACGAACTAATAGCCTCATGACTCGTGCGAGGCAGTTGATGTCTGGAGAAGGAGAGCCGATGCTTGTGGCGATCTCTGATAAAGTAATGGGATGACCATGGGAGTTTATGATATCGGCTATGCGAAGCTCAACTGCACATTTTAGGACCATGGATTCTGCGAAGCTAAACATTATTTTCCATATCTCTGCTTGCCCTTGCAGTTTTCCTTCCTCCTCCACCAACTCTTCTTGCTTCATCATCTCTCTCTCTCTCTCAATCTCTCCTGCTTGAGAGTTTCTGATTCGGAGTGACTATGACTCTGTAAGGGGTGAAGAAGAGATGGAATAGAAAGCACACAAAAGAAAGAAGTTTAAGGGAGAGGGCTCACTGAGCAAGTAGGATATATAGGGATCTTCCCGGACAACACTTGGCTGCTACCCTGGTTGCAGCAATGTTCCAGCTGACCCCATCATAGGTGCAACACAGACAATTTGGATCCTCTATGGCGCGGTATCCTGTTCTGCTTGTGCTGCGTAGACATAAGACCGTGCACAATGACTGCCTTACCCCCCGCTTGAAGATAAATTACGTGGCATTTCAGTGATCACTATACCTTCATTGCCATCAGTATGATCAGGACATATAATCTACTTGCCAGCCACCCCCATCTAACTTAGAATTTCTACCAACAACTGCCTAGCTCAGTTGGTGAGCCGTGGTGCGTCTCATGCCCATGTTCACCAGGAGGTCTCGAGTTCAAATCTCCTTGCTGGTACCTTATCCTCTCCCCGGTTCCATTCCCCCCATTCAAAATATATATATAAAGCTCTCAATTCAAAAAAAAAAAAAAAAACTCAGAACTTTTTTTTTATGGAGATATGCCACGTGTAATCATCATAACCATTAAAACCTAACTAACGAAGAAAGTAGAAACCCTTAATGAGGTTTGAATGAATCAGATAGAGAAATAAACCAACCAGTTGTCTATAGACTTTTCAAAATGTTGTAGGAAAAATTTCACAGACATCCCTTAAAAGTATCCAATATCTCAGAAATTTACCATATTTGATCAAAATGTCACAGACATCCCAAACGTTAAGCACAGTTAGTACCCAAAGGTGAAATATCCATTTTACCTCTTAGTTATTTAAATAAAAGGACAAAATTGTCATTTCATCTTCTTCTCTAAATATCCATTTTACCCTCTTAGTTATTTAAATAAAAGGATAAAACTGTCATTTCATCTTCTTCCCTCTATGGCTGCGGCTCCGGCGATCATCACCTGCTCCGGCCTAGATGAAGGGAAGTGGCAACCATCCCTGATTTCGCCTCTTCCTCCGACGAATCTGTGACTACATAGATCTGACCGCCCTTTCCACCCAGCGCCCCAGCTCCAAATCCGATCCCACAATCGGCTAAGCGTTGCCGGTTGGCTGCCCAGTTTGGGTCACATCTCCAACAGTCGTCGATGGGGTTTCCTGCCCACCTTCTGGTTAGAAATTCTGTTGAAGCTAATAATATTTCTCTGGGTGGCATAACTACTTGTTTCCACAGGGGACAACAGAGAATCAAGGAGCAGGAGGAAAGTCAAATTAAGGGCAATTATTGACAGTTTGAAACTATACAGCTCTCAAAGACTAGTAAATCGAAGTTTGAATCTGATTCAAGAGACTCATTCTGCAAGTCATTTTGTAGGGAGAAATGATAAAACATAATAGAGATTTCAGCCTAATTAATTGCAATTGCAAATACTGAAATTTCTCTTGATCTGTGGGTTACTTGAATTGCACTTGTAGCTTAATAACTTGTTTTGGTTACAGCTCCAAATTGCTAGAAGAATTTGAGGATTATCGTGTATACACAGTGTGTATATATCATTAACTTCCACGGAAACCAGAGGCATGACAACAAAAGTAAATTTCTCTTAATTCGCAAGGTGAATTGTCCATCTATCTCATTTTATCTATAAAATTGGAGGCAAACAGACTCATCTTTGACTCAAGCAATTGATGCACACGAGAAAACTAAAAATCAGAATGGAAATTTGAAAAAGGCGGCAATGGCTTTTATAAAAAAACCCTAACGCTAACCCGTCTGGGTCTTTCTCTCTGCAACCACAGCAGCAGCAGCGACAACAAATGGCCACAACCACCCCGGCAGCAACCCAGGCTTGTGGAGCCAAACCCAAGTGAGGATGGTTTTTATAAAAATGATTTAGTTTAATTATTGTTGTTTTTTTGTTGTATTGGTAGCTTTTGAGATGATTTACAAGAAAAGTAAGGAATTGGAGCATCCGATTAGGGGTTTTGTTTGAGAGATCCAACTGGAGTGAGAGGGGAAAATGTCGAGCAGTGGGAACACACATTGGTATCACAGATGTGCAACTTCGACGGTGGCCTGTCACAGTGAGAGGGGAAAATGTCGAGCAGGCAGCCTGTGCAACTTCGTCGGTGAGATGCAGTTTGCCCTCATTGTGAAGGCGGTTTTGTGCGAGAGCTTGATGAGATTAGTCCTTTTGATTTCCTTGGACTGGATAATGATGATCATGACCACAGATTTGGGATAATGGAGGATTTTTCTGTTCTTCCTCTAAAAATCGTTTAGGGTTTTAAAAAAAAAAAAGAAAAATTGCAGAGGTTTGGGGAAGATGGGTTGGATATTTTTTATGCACTGGGAAAAAAAAAAGAAAAATTGTGACTCAAGAAAAATTGTGACTATGTCCATTTCGTTATTTTTTATGCACTGGAACTGGAAGCCACAACACATAAAAAACCTGCTGGAGGGGTTGGCGGTGGTGGTGGTGGCGGCGGCGGAAGAAACAGCAGAAAGAGAAGAAGAAGAAGAAGGGGAGAAAAAAGGAATAAAAAAAAAAGTATTGAATAAAAACAAGGGCAAAATTGTCTTTTCTAAAAAACTAACTTCTTACATCACTAATTCATCATTAAGGGTATTATAGGGATTTCACTGTGATAAGGGTAATTTCGTCATTTAAAAGAGTTAACAGACACTTAACTGCAGAGACTAACGGAGTGGACTATCTTGAAATAAATTCATACAAATAAGGGGTGTCAGTGACATTTTGACCAAATATGGTAAGTTTTTGAGATATTAAATAATTTTAGGGGGTGTCCGTGAAATTTTCCCAATGTTTTAATTAACTTGTCTGTCATTGCCGATATCAATACCAATACGTATCTGTTTAATCAGTTTGTATTGGATCAATTTCAAATCAAACGGCTATTTTTTTTTGGTTTAATAAAAATCACTTTTTGATCATAATGGTGCTGTATCAGAATCAGGTCCGTCTGACTAATATCGATACGTATACCTTCGATCCATACACCGATAGGATACTTAGATTTAAAACCAATGATTTATGTTCATTTCATGAAAATAAAGTTTTGCTTCATTGGTTTTTACCCGGATCTAGATCCTCTCTAATGAGGAGATCGTCCAATGAGTGTCTAATGAGGAATCCAATGGCTGGGCTGGCTGGCACGCATCGTATTAGCACTTCCAGCCAGTCTAGCCATTGGGTGTTCATTGGGTGATGCACTCATTGGAGAGGATCCTGATCCCTATGGGAGAGTGACACCCATGCCCAAACACATGGAGTGGGGGGGCGGAAAGACCACTCCGACGCTCCACCCCTATGAAATGTGAATTGACACCCTTGTTGATGTTTTTGCATGCTCTCCCATTGGCTTCAGCATGTGCTGGAGCCACACTTCCCCATAGGAAACACTACTTATTTTTAAGGGAAAAAGAATGGTGTCAGTCATGTTCCCTTCACCCACACGTAAGAGGGTGAAATGATCATCCTACCCTTTTGTTGGATGCCCCTAAGCATCTTCATTGGCCCCGCAGTGGTGCAGGAGCCACGTTCTTCTTCCCTATTTTTAAATTTGTTGTCTTAAGGTCCTGTATATTATCATTGACGATTTTTCTCTACTATCTAGATGGTGGGAACAAATGACGTATTAGAGTGTATGCGAAAGAATAATAATAATTTCGATTCACATAGGTGGAGATGATTTGAAGTCTTTGTTAAATTAGTGATTGCATTTTAAAGAGAGAATTACAAAAAAAGGGACAACGTTCTATGTGGGAGAGCGCAGGGGACATGCACGTGCAACAGCCAATGAGAGCATACTCTGACATCTCAAGGGGTGAAAATTCTACCTTTCATGGGGGTGGGGCGGTCATTTTACCCCCCACTGTATCTTGGCATGGCCTGCACCTCCCCTCCACAGAACATTTTTCCTAAAAAAATAATGATGATGATGAGGAACTAATCAACTAAAAGACTCCGAACTTAATTTAAAAAAGAAAGATAGAATGTTAAGCACATCACTTGAAGTAATAAGATGACCCATCAAGTTTGTCATCTCTAGTTCTGAACTGTCTTATCCTTAAGAAAATGAAAAGATAACTCTCTCTATAATTCATATGCTAGGACGCATCTCATACAGGGTGGGTGTTGTTCCACTATTTAAATATACCATGTGGTGATACTACTCATGCTCAAATTTTGTGTATATATTAGTATGAGAAAAAGAACACCACCTGGTTGTGCTGTGCATGCCGCCCTTTTTGACTAACATACGGTTTCATTATCCATTTCTGAGGCACAAAGCTCAGGGCTTGATGATGTAAGGCGGTCAATGCGCACCACCTTGTGTCTGGCCAGCACGGCAGGACAGGCAGCCCGCACCTTAGAAGATCTGGATCATCATAGGCGAGGACTTGGAATCTTGAAGAATATTTTGGAAAATATTAAAACCTAAAGGTGAAAGGAATTATTCAAAGTTAGTGCTTACTATAGGGGGGCAGCGACATGGTTGAAACCCCGGGTTCCCCAATGCCCCTACCATGGGAGGCGTAATGACCATTTCACCCCTGTCCAAATACTCTGTCTCGGTGGGATCCACCCCCTTTATTAAAGGCACTGAGAACTAGGCCTCACAAGGAACTGGAGGAGATAATTTTCCAATAGGATACCCTACATCTTTCCACAGTCCAAGAGTCAAATCAAGTAATTGTTCAACATGCATACAACAACATGGGGACCTGACATTCCACGGTTTCCACCAAATTGTAGGGTTTTTTTTTTTAGGTGGAGAGGGGGAAATAATGTTTTAATCTACTAGATAAAATCGAAAATTACAAGATAAATGGGTTTCAAATTTGTTTTATTCAATCCTTAAAGTTTTTTTATTTTTTTGAGACCTACAAATTTGAAACCTACTTATCTTGGAATTTTGATTCTTATCTAGTAGATCTAAGAAATTTAGGCCGACTTGATGGATTGATCCGATTCGATGGAGTATTTATATTTTTTACCCGCTTTATTGTAAGGTGAGTGAGATTTGGGGTTTTCGATTTAGGGTTTTTGGGAGAGAGTAGCAGTGCCGTTTTGGGTGTTCTTGAGGGATCTTTATTGTAACTTTCTCCGATTTAAAGAATGAAACAACTTTGCCTTCGTCCGTGGACATAGCACACCATACTAATGTGTGAACTGCGTTAAATCCCTATGTCGTCTTGATCTGTTTTTGTTGCTTTTCGTGTTTTGGTTGGTGTTTGCTCTAACAATCCTTTTAGCTATGGAATGATCACAATTAGGATGGTATCCAACAAAAACTTTGATTCTTTAGAGTGATTCTTAGAAAAATAATTTTCTTAGTGACATCTTTTACATTATTTGTAATCCTACTTTTTTTTCTGCCTATATAATACATTTTTTTTAAGGTGCAATTTGTTGTCACTAAAGTGGTGAACTAAGAAGCTATATCCTTCTCGTAATTAGTCCCCTCTCTCTCTTTCTGGCATTTGGGTTTCACAGACCTAAGCTGCAGCTAAGTTGGTTAGCACTCATCTCAGATTCTCAGGTAAAAATTTGTAGAATTGGAAGGAGTAGTTGGGCCTGAGAGTTGGGGGATGGGCTTTATGGGCTTATCACTAGTGTTTCTCTGCTCGACATCTTTGAACAGTCAAAAAGTCAAACCAAATCGTGTAAGCTCTGGATTGGTCCAACATAAATCCTCCACCCAAATATAATTTTTTTATTTTTTATTTGTGGTTGGTGATGAGTCGTTGAATGGACCTCCAACTATGAAGTGAAAGGGTCTGATTGCCTTTCTGTGGCGGGCGGGCGGGCGTGCGTGCGTGCGTGCGGGGGGGACTACTAAGGTATGAGTGTTGATGGCTGGGTAATGTTGGGGTAATATTATGAATCCTATAACCAACTAATTCCTGGTGCCTCCACGTGTGAAGATATAAGGAAGTAAGAAGAAAAAATGAAAATAATTTGAAATAATTTTAGTTTGAGTGAGATAAACACATAAATCAATCATTGTATCATTATAATTTTTGTTATTATATTTTTTTTCCAATATCCAAACACTATCTTATATAAGAGCAAACGGTGAAATTATAGATTACAGACGGCCCTACCAAACAAAATCTGCGAAAAGGATTGCTCAACTACCCAATGTACCCCATTGCCATTTTTGTTTTATCCGATGGTTAGCGAGCCAATGAGAGGGCATGTAGAGGCATCCAATAGTAGGGGTGGGGATGAGATCATTCGCAGTGTTCTTTTACCCTTTTTTTTTTCAGAAAAAAATTTGCCTCACCTAAAGAGAAGGAAGAATCATGGATGAACTGATCCTATGATTGTAGGTCTTTTTTAATTAAATTTATTCTTAATTCTATTTCTATGTACTGGATGTCTTGTTTTCATTTTTCGATTATTGGTTGTAACCAATTGGATTCTATTAGTGCTAAGTTTTGGAAGGGGTTGCATGGTTTAGGTTTTAGGAGTACTGTCATCCATAATAGGGATCTTTTTATCAAGTTGTATTGGAGATTATTGACTCGCGGCAGGACTCATGGTCTAGAGTTAAAAAGCTAAATATTTCCCTTATTCTTCTCTCTTTGATCAGGCGGCTATAAATAAAAAGGGTTCTTTAATTTGGGATGGTTGTCTCAAATTCTTCCTTTGCTTGAACTGTTGGTCTGTCCAAAGGTGTGTAATGGGTCCTCCATTGCTCTCTGGAATGATCCTTGGATTCTTGCTCTTAGCAATTTTAAGATATTACATATCTCCTTGTACTACTAATCGGAGAAATGGGATTTGGGTTCGCAGGGAAGCTATCAATAGAGAGGAAGAGCCTAGGGGATTTCACGATTTTGATTTTAGTCGTCGGGCGGGTATAGTTCTCAAACTGGGTAGTAAAAATGGGGGAAATGGGTAGTTTCATTTGAAATTATGTAAAACGATTTTCAACCACACGATTTGTAGAGGCCATGTGGCGCTCTATGGAGGCCGCACTGCCACTGCACCGCTAGATGTTGCATTGCAAAGGATTTTTATCGGTAATTATGTTGTCACAAATTTCCAGAATTTACCGTTTTGTTCTTGTGGTTCTTTTAAGTGAATCGGATCTTCTAATTTCTATCCATTATTTAGTTTTGTGTGCCATCATTGAGTCATTGGTCTGTTTTCTAAATAAGGCGATGTTGAATGTTGATGAATTTTTATCTTCTCAATTACACTATCCGTACTTGACCGTCAAGTACATCTAATAGAGGGAGGTGGATCCCATCTCAGGCAGTGTGTTCGGGCAGGGGGTAGGATAGTCATTTCTGTCTCCTCTGTTAGATGTACTTGAGTCAAGTACGAGCAATGTAATTGAGAGGATAAAGATCCCATGTTGATGATCCAGAGTTACTAGAACTTGTGGAAATGGAGCTTTGTGTAGAACTATAAATGGATAATCAAAAATTCAAATTCGATCCACATCTGTATCTGTTTTGGAACATTTGTATTCGTTTAGAGATATCCAGAAGAAAAAAAAATCCGAATATTCCGATAAAAATTCGTCGAAAGAAAATCCAAAAACTTAATAATAAAAAATTAAGTAAATAATGATCTTGAGGGTTTTTGAAGTTCAACAGGTTCTAAAATATTAGGAAAAGAAAATAATGATCTAAGAGATATGGATTGAGAGTGAATTGTATCCGCTAGGAAGAGGAAGATCCAGATTTACACAAGGTAGAGATGTAAATGGATGATCGAAAATCCAAATTCGATCCGCATCCGAATCCGTTTAGAGGCATTCGTATTCGGCCAGGGAATATCTGGATCTGATCACATCTGATTCGTATCCAAGCTGAATCCGATCCGTTTACAGGCCTAGCTTTGTGGTATGGCAAATGAACTAAATGGTAAATTAGTTTTATTAAGAGAGAGAGAGATGTTGGGGGTATTTTACTTTGTTCCTTTAGCTTGTTTTACTTATATGGGGATTTGGTAAATCTTTTCAACATATGATTGTAATGTTGAGGTTTTGGTGTCTTGACTTCGGATGATGGACTGTTGTGTGGGGTCTCCTTGGGTATTTCAGTAAATCTCCTGTATAGGGTTTTGCTATAAACATGTAACGAGAGTTTTTTCTCTGTAACAAAAATCTGAGAGAGATGTGAGGACGAGTGACTGTAACCTTATTCTCTATTGATAGTGAAATAGATCTCATATCACTATGGACATAACCAACCTTGTCAAACCACGTAAATTCTTGTGCGCATTGTGTGATTCTATTTGCGTTTTTTCCTTTACTTTTCTACATCGTGTTAGGGTTCTACATGTAAAACATTATTGAAGAAGTTCTCATTAAGGGAGCGTGACCCATGCATGCACACAAGGCCAATGGAAGCACACAGAAATATCAATAGGACGGGCATTTTCATCTTTCATGGAGGGTGGGACAATCATTTTGCTCCCATCTATATCTGGATGTAGGGCCACACTTCCCCTGAAAATTCTTTAACGTAATTTGTATCTTTCAGATTTGTAAATCTTTTTGCTAATTGGCAGATGTTGCCTATTCCCCCCCAAAAAAAAAGAGAGCATACGACTATATTAGAGGTTTTTTTGTTAGAAAAAGATCACTACCCGATCGTGCACCTTACTTGAATTCCACACTTAAACATACAAAGCGCCTTGGATGCCTAGAAACTACCATCTTGCCCCCATATAAAAGTGAAATTTCCAATCACTCAAGATGCTTTGTGTGTCTAGGCGTGCACACAACCGGATAGTATTCTGTTGTTACTTTTTTTTTTTTGGGTTAAACGACAAGATTAGACATTAGAGATTATACAAAACCCAGAATCTGCGAAAAGGAAAGCTCAACAAACCAGTGGACCCAACTGCCATTCAGAGTCAAACATGGGTATAAAATCTTTTACCCAGGGTAGGTGGAAACATTGATCCTTCCCTTCCATTGGTTGGATTGGGATTAGAGGATTATTTATTTAAATTTTTTTTTTTTTTAACAATTAGAGGATTATTTACGGGATTACGTCCGAAGAAAAAGGAGACAAACGATAAAAATAAAAGTCAAAGTGGGTCTACCAGTGGCCCTCCTTTTGTTTTGTGAGGGTCTGTGGTTTTGGCCTTTCTGTTTTTTTGTTCTCTCTTTCCCTTTCTGTTATTTTATATAATATAAAGTTTTCCTTTTCAAAAAAAAAAAAAAGAGACAAACGATAAAAAAAAGTCAAAGTGGGTCCACCTGTCGTAATGTAATGACAAAGAAAATTTAATTCTTTCCAATAGCTGATTGGTATACGAATTTTGTGTTTTTTTTTTTTTTTTTTGGGGGGGGGGTGTTAAAGTAAAAGATTTGTATAAGAATTTGATCATGAGGTTCTGTGAGGTCAGCATTTTATTGGGTTGGTCCTTAGTCTCATGGAAATCAATGTGTTTACCTAAATCTTTAAGTCGATGGGGGGGGGGGGGGGGGTTTTAAGAGTAGTGTCATTCATAATAGGGAAAAAAAAAAAAAATTTGTCGGTAGTGCCTTTATTTTGGGGCACTGTAATGCGGGTTTGAGAGCTCGATACGTGGAAGATGTGACATTCAATGGTATCAAGCTTGAAAAAATTAGAAAAGAAAAAAAATGTGTTGCATCAAACTTGCACCGTTAGATGAAGCTTTTACCATGTGTCGAACTCCCTGGGCCGCACTGCAGTGCACAACCAAATGCTTGCATTGCAGAGGGTTTTAATCCTTCATAATAGAGATCTGTTGATCAAATTAGATTGGAGATATGTTCAACATCGACCAAATTATGCTTTACAACTGATCAAATTAGATTGGAGATTTGTTCAACATCGACCAAACTATGTTTCACAGCTATTTTGTCATTCTCTCTATCATCAGAAGAAACACCTAGCTAACCATGTATTTGGATTAGTTCCCTAGAGTAATCAACAACAATCATCAATTTATGAAATGAAATCTTATCTCATGGTTTCCTTATAAGGTCCCAATACCTCTCGTATATAGGGTATCCCCTACCAAATATTTTCTCAACGAAGATGGATAAGTCACCTCTACTACACTTTTAGCTAGTATCATTTCTTTGGAGTGATCACGACTAGGTTGGTATCAGGCAAAAAACTTTGATTCTTTAGAATGATTCTTTGAAAAATAATTTTCTTAGTGACACCGTTTAAATAATTTGTAGTCTTACTTTATTTTTGCCTATATAATACATTTTTTTACACTTCAATTTGTTGTTACCAAAGTGGTGAACTAAGAAACTATAACTTTCTCGTAATTGTCCTTTGTTTTATTCTCAAAAGTTATTTAATAAAAGAGGGAGACTATCTCTCTCGCCTACGTGAGAGGGTCTAACTCCAGGTGAAGAAGAGTTGAAAACTGAGAGATGGAAACCACAGAGACGAAAGAAGTAATGTATATGAAGATCGAGGAAGAATGGCTTTTGCATTTGGGCTTCACAGACCTAAGGTGCTGCTAAGTTGGTTAGCACTCATCTCAGATTCTCAGGTAAAATATTGTAGAATAGTAAGGAGTAGTTGGGCCCGAGAGTTGGGGGGGATGGGCTTTATGGGCTTATCACTAGTCCTTTCACTAATGTTTCTCTGCTCGACATCTTTGAACAGTCAAAAAGTTAAACCAAATCGTGTAAGCTCTGGACTGGTTCAACATGGATCCTCCACTCAAATGTAATATTTTTTTTCTTTGACCTTTGAAAATCAAAGTGGAGCCGTGGATGGTTTGCGGTTGGTGATAAATCGTTGAATGGGCCTCCAACTATGAAGTGAGAGGGCCTGAATGCCTTTTTGTGGTGGACGTGCCGTGGGGGCTACTAAGGAATGAGGAGTCCGGATCCTCTACTTCCACCTGCCCGGTATTGTCGTGCGCCCTACACACAGCAAGGTGGTAAAGACCGCCTTAACCCAGCTCGGATAGGGGTAAGGCAGTATTTTCATCGCCCTGCTGTGTATGGGGGCACACACGGCAGAACCGGGCAGGCAGAAGTAGGATCCCGATTCAAGGTATGAGTGTTTTTATGGATGAGTAATTTTAGGGTTTATATATGAATCCTATAACCAACTAATTCCAGGTGCCTCCACGTGTGAAGGAATAAGCAGGAAATAAGAAAAAAAAATCAAAATAATTTGACATTCTTTGAGTTTGAGGGAGATACACATAAATCAATCATTATACCATCATAATTTTTATGTCATTATATTTTTAATATATTTTTTTTCTTTCTGAGCATCCACACATTACCTTATATAAGAGCATACGACGAGATTATAGATTAGAGATGGCCCCATCAAAACCGAATCTACGAAAAGGACAGTTCAACTACCCAATGTACCCCACTGCCATTCAAAATCTAACAATAACCATATCTTTTGTTTTACCAGATGGTTAGTGCGGGGCCAATGAGAGGGCTTGCAGAGGCATCCAACAAATGAAGGGGTGGGGTGATCATTTTGGCCCCCTCTTGTGTTTGGACACAAGGGGATACTACCGGGCTGGGTTCATTTTCCCTTTTTTTCAGAAAAAAGTTTTCCTCGATCACCTCTAGAGAAGGAAGAATCATAAGTGAAGCGATCCCATGATCATAGATCTGTTTTAATTAATTCTATTTCTACGTAGTGGATGTCGTGTTTTCATTTTCATTGTTATGTCTATCTGAATATCAAGCATTTCCTTAATTCATAAGATCTTGTCTAATAAGTCTAGATCCCTTCCCTTGCGCGCGGGTAACTATCGTAGGGCATGTCATGTCACACCATCCATGAGGTGTGGGGAGTCCAGATCGATCCCTTTCCCATGTGGGGTCGGTGGGGACATATCCACACCCTCTGGGGCTCTGGGGCTGTGGGTTCTCATCCCAGTCGTCCCACATGGGAACAGAATCCAAACTCAGGGAGAGGAACCTGATTCGTCTCTATACGGTGGATGTTGGGAAACCATAGAAGGCATGCAGTGAAGACTGGGCCGGGATAGAGCTAGCACATCGTCTTGGGTGACGAAACCTGTTTCTCCTTTAGAGTTGGAGAAGGGCTGGGCATTGTAATCTCCTCCAAGGTGCTCCACCAACTCGACTACCCAATGCAGTTAAGAGAGCTTGCTTCAGCTTCAGCTTCAGCTAGCAAGCTGTGGTATTTCCATGCAAAATGTTGCAGGCAAGGAGACTGAACCGTTATTAGTCTTCAGCGAACCGTGCTCAAGAGGTTAGGAACTAATTAGATCCCCAGTTGAGGTCAGCTTTAATTATTGGATTGCGTTTTGTTAGGTCACAATGGAGTAACCTCACCATTGTGCTGAGGTAGTTGCAGTAAGGGATGGATTCAAAATGTTCTCAGTATTTTTAGTCAAGGGTTATTATCGATCTGTTTCAAAGTCCATGCAAAACCCTAAAAGTGGGCTCCTCTCTCCAGTCTAGCATCATCTTGGTATTGGAAATTTGGATTAAAACCCATCCCCCCCCCAAAAAAAAGTAAATAAATAAAAAATAATAATAAATAAATAAATATAAAATATAAATATAAAAAAAAGAATAATAAAAAGGTGGGCAAACTCAGAGGCTCTCATGGCTAGCAGATGGGAGGCATATCCCTCTCGGCCTTTCTGTCTTTTAATGTATTATTTTTTTAAATTTTCAATTAAGGTAGGATTTTATTGCAAAGAAAAGCAAATAATACAACACAAAATACAACAACAATAGCAGAGATAGACCGAAACCCAACGAAAGAGCTGAGGGGTAAGATACTCTTGCCTTCTCTCTTAGCACAAACAAGAACCAGTGGAGCAAAGGTAGACACACAACTCATTGGCAGCCTGATGCCACAGGGAACATTGCCGCGGTTTGACGCCTCAACTCTAACCCAACCTGCCCTTGGCCTCGGGCTGGGATTTCTCATTCCTAGCTGGGACTACGAACCAAAAATTCCAGCCCAAGCCTCAAAGATAGGGCGAGGTTTGGATGAGCTCAGGTTTTTGGCCCATCTGAAACAGTTGTTACTTGAGCTAGGCTAACCAGTAACCAGATCAGCCCAACCAATATTTGATCCTTTATCCAATGGTTGAAATAATAAATGGGAAAATGTTTTCTGTGCCGGGGTTGCAGGCTGTGCCCAAACACATGGGGGTGGGCGAAATAATCGCCCCGCCCCTCTAATGGCGGAAATACCACCCTTATGGTAATCCTCTCATATCCAAGTATGTGGGTGACACTTTTGTGAGCTGTGTTTTGGCAATCATTGAACTGGGCAAAATCAGAGTCGGCCTTCTTGGTGTCTTGGTGGCAAGTTCTGTTTTAAAACTACGGGTTGGTGTTTACACTTCTTTTGGGGGAGGGGGGGAATGGGTGGAAAATGATATCGTGAACCCTCAGTGGTATGTAACTATCGTGAATCCTCAGTGGCAGTCAAATAATTACATAAGAAAGGGAAACTTAAATTAGCTAATACATAAGAGTCCTAATAGGTAAGGATGTAAATGGATATTCAAAAATTCGTATTCGATCCGTGATAGTATCCGTTTAGGAGAATCTGAATCCGTCCGAAAACTAATCGGATACGAATATGATAATCCCCCTATCCGACCTATTATTATCCGATTCGTTTAGCAATCCGACAATAATAAAATGTCTGAAATATATCTTTGTGTCTTTCTATCAAAATAAGTTACCTTATGGTATTTGTTTTCTTATTTTTATAATTTTATAAGTTAAGATAATGTGATTCTTTTTCTAGATTTTCTATTAGTTTCTATATATTGTTTAATGCATTGTGATACATGGAATCACATATCAATTAAAATATATACAAGGTAAAATAAAAAATAAAAAAACGTAAGAAAATCAAAGACTAAGAAGAGTAGAAGAAATGGTAATTGTTGAGCTCTCAAGTCTCACCTTAACCCTCATCAACAAAACTGTAAAGATGTCAACGGATAGTTGAAAACTATCTAAATCCGTATTCATATCCATTTAGGAGAATCCGTATTCAAAAATTAATATCTAGAAACTATCTAAATCCGTCCGAAAACTAATAGAATCCGTCTAAATATAATCGAATATGAATATGATAATGCCACTATCCAACCAAATTCGATCCGTTTACATCCATACTATAGGAAACAAATGTTAATGAACAAAGAAAGATTAAATATTACGTCCATTGTATCATTGAGTCATGGAGTAAATCAATTTACATTCTTATTTTTCTTTGGTAATCAATCAACATCATTACAGATTCAAAAAAAAGGGGGGGGGGGGAAATACACACATAAACATTGATTACCATGAGGATTCCTTATTTCATGTTACAAAAAATCAATGAAAAAATTTGACTAGGAAAGAGAAAAAATAAATGAATGAATATAATGACACTTGATATTGAGTTTGAGGCTTAATTTTGAGCTCACAAACCCAATATATTAAACACATAAAATTAGAAGAATCAATTTCAAGTTATTGTTGGGCTCTTAATTTAGTCTCCATTTAATCATCCATCATCAGATAAGGTGATGACCAGTAATGGAAGTTGGGAGTGAGGAGCGACGTTTGCTTTCTTCTTCTACCTCCAACTCAATCAAACTCTTGACCACAATGTCCGTAGTGTTTCTTATTAATTCAGACCAGTCCCTTTAATACGTACCCACAAGAGAAAACCAATTCATCAGAAAGAAATAAAGAAACACGAGCATTTTAGGTTGCGTTTGGTATGAATTCTTGAAATGCATTCTAGGTCGATTTTGTAGTTAGATAATAAAAATCAGTTAGAGAATTCCAAGAATGCATACCAAACGCAGTCTTAAATTAGAAGAGAATAAGGGACTCTTGGTTCTTACCCATTAGAGGAATCAAACGTGAGGCCTACGGTGTACTTAGCTTCTTCAAGTGCACCTCTAAACCTCTGCAACTCCTTGGCCGGACAAATCCCATCGTCTAACACCGCAAGCTCCGACGGCTTGACGTTGAAAAAGATAGGAACAACCTTCTTCTTGCACTCCATTAAAAGAGCCAATTCATGGAGGCAAAAGTAAGAATTGCAATAAGTAGGAGAGAAAATAGCAACACCAATCTTACAAGATCGAATTCCAGAATCGATATGTTCAAAGAGCTTATCACCAGGTTTCATATTCTTGCTGTCTAAGAAAGGGTGAAGATTTAGACGAAGGAAGTAATCGTAAAGCAAACCAGCAACTGAGCGTTTGGTGTCGATGCTTCTGTGGTTAATAAAAACACCACAAGACCGAGCCATCGGTTGTTTTCGATCACTTCTGTTGTTAACAAGAAGCTTACGTCCTAAGTGCTTCGCTAGAGAACGCTGCATGGCCATGAGTTTTGGAAAAAGAGAAGCTAAAGCAACTCAGCAACAGCAGATCGAGAGAGAGAGAGAGAGAGGATTCACTTACAGTTGAGGATTTGTGAGGAAAGAGGGAATGATGGCTCCACGTATAAATAGGGTATTGTGTGTTTGGTTTGAAAATTTCAAGATTTCAAGATTTGGACTCTCATTACTGCTGCCGCGTTATAAGAAGAAGAGAGGAATATGAAATACGTTTTTGAAATTGAAGTTTTTTCCGTTGCATTTCATGAAACAATTTATTTAAATAATTTACTTTAGAACTAGAAGGGAAGTGTATTTCTTAAAGTATCTGATTGTCTTTTTCAAGTTCCAACTTCAACTTCAAACTTCAAATTGACGTTTAAGACGGGTCATAAATCTTTGTCTCTCTTCTTACTCAAAAAAAAAAAATTAATCTTTGTCTCAGTCACGTGGTGAGATGACTGGGCCGATCAGGACCGGTTCTTTATCTGTATATCTTCTTCTTCTTTTCTTTTTTTTTTTTTTTTTTTTTTGGGCAATAAAATGACCAAGAAGGTTAATACTTAAGTGGGATCAGGATCGTCTCCAGGGTGCTGCTAGGGGGCATCCAGCGATTGAGCTGTGCCACACACATCTCGGCGCACATCTAGGGATGTGTGCTGCACAGCTCAACGGTTGACAGCACCTTGGGCGTGCTGGGCTCCTTGGAGATGAGCCAAAATCACTTAACTGACCCATAATTTTTATTTTCATTTTATAGTTTAAGGGCTTTGTGGGAGAGCATGGCTGGAAAATTATCTCATGCAATTCTCTGTCCGGTAATTTCCCCAAGTCCCTCTAATAGGGGTGGTGGATCCCACCTGGGTTACCTGGGGACCTTTATCTACTCTATTTCTTGGGTAGGTCCATATCCCCAAGTTCCTCTAATAATAGATGGGGGCTGAAATGACACGCTACCCCTGCTCGAACACACTACTTGGGTGGGGTCCACCCTCCTCTATTAGAGGAACTTGGGAAAATGAAGCGGATAGAAAATGGAGTAGATAAATTACCCCCACCCAGGCAGTGTGTTCGAGCAGGGGGTAGGGTGGTCATTTTTGCGCACTCTATGAGAGGAATTGCAGGAAATGGACGGGCATGGAATTGTAGGGGATAAAGATCCGAGCATGGCCCCTGCGTGCAGGATCAATGACAGAGCGCACGTTGGCATCATGGGGATGGAATTCAGACTTTCATGGGGGCGAGGTGGTCATTTTGCATCCTTAGTGTCTAGCATGGACGGTACACTCCCCCCCCCCCCACATCATGGTTCTAAGCATCGGTATCGAATCGCCTATATTGGGTGATCCGTACCAGTTTTGGACCTTACTGATCCCAATACTGTGTCGGTGGCATGTTATGAACAAGGGGTAAAACGGCTAAAAAACCAATTTTTCAAGGAGAATCAGGGGCAAATTGTTTGATACATACTGCCCATACCGATCCAATACTGTATCAATTTTGGGTTGATCGATACCTGTTCCGATACCGTGCAATAAAACCATGCCCAACCGAAAACTTTTCTCCATAGTTTAATTATACTATTTTTTTAGTTATGTAAACCAACAGTTTGAGGCAATTTGGATTTGAGGGAGTCGAGAGATGCTTATTGCCTTGAAGCTTCTGGAGCTTCTCCAGTAGAAGTGGACTAGTGATATTTTACCAAATTAAAGACTAGTGTGGTCGGTGGTACACAGGATTTGAGAAATTCCGGTCAGACTACCAGAATTGGACCAATTGGGCCATCCAGATTGAAAATCGGCTACCTGGATCTCAATTTCAGTCGGATGTCAATTCTAAGGTGACTTGAGGCCGATTATAAGGCTTTTGTAACCGATACAATTTCTTTCTGGTTGATCCGAAGTGGAATGGAACCGCAAACAGTGGTTGACGGATTGGTGGACTATTCAATTGATTCTGGTTGATTTGGAACGGAATCGAACCGAAAACGGTGATCAGATTCCAAACTATTGAACCCGGACTGGTCCTGATGGGACACAAAGGTGTTTATGTGAGTGGACTATATTCCGAGTTCGGGCAGACTCCTGACCAGCCAATGTGAAAGATACTTGGGAGAATGCTTTTAGTAGGAGATTTTGTACGCCAGATATATGTTACCCGAAAAAAACGGTCAAGACCATAACCGGAACGATAAAACAAAAAATTGTTCGAGAAGACATGTTTAAAACGATTCAGAATTTTTGAGGACGGTAAAGATACAATCAAATATTTTACCAACTATTAAAAACAAAATGGACAAAAACTTTACGGATTTTAAAGTTTAGATTTACAAAATGGGAAAAAGATCCCTGCTTGGTTGTGCCCCATGTGCCATCTCATAGGGCATCGTCAATTGACACCCTTGCCCCTTGGGTAGATACCCAGACACGTTTCCCCCCCCCCCCCCAACCCTTGACCCAATGTGGGTGTACAGACCATGCGATCACTTGCCCAAAAAAATTACAATATGCACATAAATTGTGAAGCTGACTCATGTCTTATTTAGTTAAATATTGATATTTGATGTGTACACCATAAGTCTATATACTCTAAAATAATAATTTTTGGGAAATCAAGAATTAATATTTGGAAAAGTATTCTATATTTGGGAACGTGGTTCCTACGCACGTGCAGGGGCCAATGGGAGAGAGAGTGTGGGGCATCAATCATTTCGCCACTGATGTGTCAGTGTGATGAACCCAAATTCACACCAACCAATCGGAGATCGCCACGTGGCATGACCCAGAAGAGTGGGCCAAGATAGAGTCAATGATGCACCATCCACCAACACCCATGGGCGCGGCCACCCTTGGGCGCCAGCCCCCTTGGGGACATGGACCTCCCTGGGCACCAACCCCCTTGGGGTGCGGACCCCTTCTCCGAACACGTCATCCCTGGGCACAGTCTCCCTCGAACAAGGTAGTCATCACCGCCATCAACAAGACACGGAACGCATCACCAAGGACTCTAGGCCACCGGCTATCGAGTCACGTAGTCTAAACGAGCTCATTTACTAAGAACCTCATCTACCACGTAGATGAGGTTTATCCACCAAGGATGCCAAGTCTATCAAGGACACTACGTCTTATAGGAAGACGACTACCAAGTCTATCGTGACATCACGTCTCATGAGAAGACAACTTATCTAGGAGGAGCCCTGCTACTCAGGGACTCTATCACTTACGACAAACACTCTACATCAACTGGGACTCTCCACACCACCATACACTACTATAAAAGGCAAGGTACACGACCTCATCAGGGGACATCTTAACTCATATTGAATACTACTATTCATCTGTTTGCTCAGAGAGATCTAACTTAGGCATCAAAGAGTCCTAGGCCGGAACCACACCGGTTCTCCTTTGTCACCCAGGGTCTTTTGCAGGTTACGGCACTCGAAGGACCGCTGAGCGATTTCTTGACGCAACACAGTGCGTAGGGCAGGGCACACAATCCCGGACAAGGACTCTACTGTCCAAGAATGCAAGAAGAAGCCATCCAGTATGTCAAAGCTTGCGAGCAATGTCAGTTGTTCACCCCAGTACCCCATCTACCCACCACCAAACTTACATCGATCCTCAACCCTATTCCCTTTGCCATGTAGGGGGTAGACATCTTGGGAGATTTCACAGCAACATCAGGCAACCGCAAGTACTTGGTGGTTGTCATCGACTACTTCACCGAATGGGTAGAGGCCAAACCATTGGCCAAGATCATAGAGAATGAAATGGAGAAATTCGTCCGTGACGACATCATCTATAGGTTCAGTGTGCCAAAGATCATAGTCTCCGACAATGGGAAGCAATTCAACAACCCCAAGTTCAGCACCTTCTGTCAGAGCTACAACATTGACTATCGGCCTGTTTTGGTAGCCTACCCACAAGCCAATGGTCAGGTGGAGGTCACCAACAGAACCCTGCTGGACGGAATAAAGAAAAGACTGGAAGGAGCCAAAGGGAAGTGGGTCGAAGAATTACTGAGTGTTCTGTGAGCATACCACACCACAGTAAGGACACCCACAGGAGAAAGTCCATTCTGCCTGGCATATGGAACAGAAGCATTGGCACCGATAGAAGTCATCGCCATGTCCCACAGAGTACTACACTTCCATGAAAGAACTTACACAGATGAACTGCGAGCGAACCTAGACTTCTTGGATGAGGTGCGTGAGAAAGCACTACTGAGGAACGTAGCCTACCAACAGCGAACAGCCAAGTACTACAATGCCAGGGTACGTGAACGGTTATTCCATCAGGGGGACCTAGTCCTAAGGAGGGCAAGTGCATCACAACCAAGGAAAGAAGGGAAGCTATCAGCAAATTGGGAAGGACCCTATATAGTTTCCAAGCAGATACGTCCTGGGACATACCGTTCGAAAACTCTGGGGGGCAAGAAGGTAGACCGTACCTGAAACTCACTACACCTGAAGAAGTACTATCAGTAGAAGTAACAACAGCGGAGTAGCAGCACCACCAACAGTAACAGTAGATGGCATTACAGTTTCAAGGATAATTTGAAAAAAAATTCAGGAATACTCAGCTTCTTCTACTACTCAACCGACGCTTTATGCCTAAGGCGTTATGCCACCAATGAGGCTTTAGGCGTTATGCCACCACCGAGGTATTATGCCACCACTGAGGCTTTATGCCTAAGGCGTCATGCCACCACCGAGGCTTTATGCCTAAGGTGTTATGCCACCATCGAGGCTTTGTGCCTAAGGCGTTATGCCACCACTAAGGCTTTATACCTAAGGCGTTGTGCCATCACCGAGGCTTTATGCCTAAGGCGTTATGCCACCACTGAGGCTTTATGCCTAAGGCGTTATGCCACCACCGAGACTTTATGCCTAAGGCGTTATGCCACCGAGGCGTCATGCCTAAGGCGTTATGCCACCAAGATCCGTGGACCACCGAGACTAGACATCCCTATGGACCGCCAACTACATGCGATTACACAGATACGAGAACCATCAAAGCAACAAGGATCAAATCCATGTCATATCAACATCACCAGAAGAAAAAGTCAAGTACATACAAAAGATAAAAAGCAAGCATCACAATCCAAAAGTTCTCATAAAAAAAGTTCTCATCCACGAACTCAACATCCAAAAGGAACATCTATAAACTCATGGAGCATCTGATGGAGGGGCGACATCTGACCTAGCAGGGGACATCATATCGGCCTTAGTGGGGTGAGCAACACTCTCCTTTAACAAGACTGCACCCTCCTCTGTCACCACAGCACCATCGTCAGGAGAGACACGAGCCACAGTAGTAGTCACAGGTAACAGTGTAGTGACCTCCGAGAACCCCGAGAAGTCATAATGAGGGGTCTTCTCCAGAACGTGAACCGCCAAATCCAAGGAAGTCAAGACTAGGGTCACAAACAGAGACAGAAGCTCTGGAGGCCCTACGACCCCTACTAGGGGCAAAGTCTCCAGAAACCTCCTCCTCCCTATCACTAGCAACAGGGGAAGGCAAAGAAGAAGAAGTATACGCAGGGGAAGACGACCCCAAAGAAGACTCCTCAGCGGATCTAACCACGACCATCGTCGGATCAGAGTCGTCAGGTGATGACATGGATAAACAATGAAGCAGACTAGCTACTTACTCAGAACAATGGTCTCCCAAAGCCAAGCAACCAACGCGAAGAGAGGGATGCCAACCTGCATCCATCAGTACAGATTCAATAAAAAAAATAAAAAAATAAAAAAAAAGAAAAAAGAAGAGCGTAAGAAGAGGAGAAAGAAAAGAACATACCAGAGAAGGTGCACGTCGATCGAGCCGGGCACGGACCGAATGGGCATCAATGATCGCAGATCAAATGAGCTTCAATGACCGCTGACCGAACGATCGTCAATGACCGTGGATCAAACAAGCGTCAATGATCATAAATCGAAGGAGCGTTAATGACTGCGGATCGAATGAGCGTCAATGATCGCGGACCGAACGATCGTCAATGATCGTGGATCGAACGAGCGTCAATGACCGCGGAGCAAATGAGAGTCAATGATCGCGGATCTAATGAGCGACAATGACCGTGGATCGAACGAGCGTCAATGATCGCGGATTGAACGAGCGTCAATGATCGCGGATCGAATGAGTATCAATGCCCGCGGACCATGAGCGACAATGATCATGGATCGAACGAGCGTCAATGACCGCGGACTGAACGAGCGTTAATGATCGCGGATCGAATGAGCATCAATGCTCGCAGACCAAATGAGGGTCACCAGATGCGAATCGGATCGAATGGGCGTCCAAAGGCGCGAATCAAGATCCAATGGGCCTCACCAGGCGTCAATCAAAGGGGCATTAATGGGCACGGATCGAACGAGGGTGCCATCAATGGGCGTCGACTCTCAAAAAAAAAGGAAGAGACAATAAAGACAACATGTACCAAACACAGCCAAGACGTGGTCAAGGGCACCGATCGAGTACGGGCGCAGATTGAGCGCAGTAAATAGGCGCAGACCACGGACCTGCATAACCGCGGATTGAGTGCTATGTATATACACGGACTCCAAGTGTGGCGCGGATCGCCAAGAGGGGCGCCAATTGAAGCAGGGGTGCGAATCGCCAAGAGGGGCGTATATTAAAGCAGGGGCGCGGACCTCAAGAAGGGTGCGGAGCACCCAGTCACGGGCATGAATCGCCTACAAGCGTGGATCGCCAAGGGCATGGACCACCCAGCCACAGGCGCCAATCGCCTACGGGTGGGAATCTCTATAGGGCGCCGATTGAGGCAACAGGCACCAGGCGCGGATCATCACGGCCGCGGATCGCCAAGGGCGCGGACCACCCAGTCACGGGCGCGAATCGCCTACAAGCGCATATCGCCACAGGCGCGGATCACGCGGACCACCTAGTCACGGGCAAAAATCGCCTACAGGCGCGGATCGCCAAGGGTGTGGATCACCAAGGGCGCGGACCACCCAGCCACGGGCGCGGATCGTTGTGCGGGTGCAGATCGCTACAGGGCGCCGATCGAGGTAAAAGGCACCAGGCACGGATCGTCACAAGCACGGATCGCCAAGGGCACAGACCACCCAGCCACGGGCATCGATCGAGGTCGTAGGCACCAAGCGCGGTAAGACACTGATCGAGGCCATGGGCACCAGGCGCGGAGCGCCACTAGACGTTGGTTAAAATTCGAAAGAGCACGAGCCCCAGGTCAAAACCCAAACAAAGAATCCACAGCAAGGCACCAAGCCAAGGCAAGCAAAGGGTATATGCCACAATAAGCAAAGGCCCAAGACACTAAACCAAGCAAAGCACCAAGGGTAAGACAAGTGCCTAAGAGCTAAGCAAAATGCCCCTCCATGTGACAAATGATCAAACACTTAGGGGGCACGGTCATGGGACACAAGCCAAAGATCAAGCCAAAAGGTGAAAGAAGAAAAAGTTAGAAAGAGAGAGAGAAGATGGAAAGCAAAAAGTAAAAAGTGAAATGAAGACAAAGACATATATATCTACAAAAAAAGAGTGGGAAAAGACAAAAAGATGGGCAAGGAGGGGTTTGAACCTATGATCTCTCCCTCACCAAATTATTCACAAGCACACCCTCAGAGAAGAAATTATTTATAGGGAGCCCCCTAGTTGATATAAGGAGATGGAGGATACTCTCTTGAGCACTCCGTTCCAAGAGAGTGGGGAGCAAATGATGAACCCAAATTCACACCAACCAATCAGAGATCGCCACATGGCACGACCCAAAAGAGTGGACCAAGACAGAGTCAGTGAAACACCATCCACCAACACCCATGGGCGCGGCCACCCTTGGGCGCCAACCCCCTTGGGGGCATGGACCTCCCTGGGCGCCAACCCCCCTGGGGCGCGGACCCCTTCTCCGAACACGTCATCCTCGGGCACGGCTTCCCCGAACACGTCATCCCCAGGCATGGCTTCCCCGGACACGTCATCCCCGGGCACAGTCTCCCTCGAACACGACAGTCATCACCGCCATCAACAAGACACAGATCACATCACCAAGGACTTTAGGCCACGAGTCACGTAGTCTGAACGGACTCATTTACTGGGAACCTCATCTACCACGGAGATGAGGTCTATCCACCAAGGATGCCAAGTCTATCAAGGACACTACGTCTTACAAGAAGACGACTACTAAGTCTATCGTGACACCACGTCTCACGAGAAGACAACCTATCAAGGAGGAGCCCTGCTACTCAAGGACTCTATCACGTACGGCAAATACTCTACATCAACTGGGATTCTCCACACCGCCATACACTACTATAAAAGGCAAGGTACACAACCCCATCAGGGGACATCTTAACTCATATTGAATACTAATATTCATGTGTTTGCTCAGAGAAATCTAACTTAGGCATCGGAGAGTCCTAGGCCGGAACCACACCGGTTCTCCTTTGTCACCCAGGGTCTTTTGCAGGTTACGGCACTCGAAGGACCGTTGAGCGATTTGTTAATGCAACACAGTGCATAGGGCAAGGCACACACTCCCGGACAAAGCTCTTTTCCCCTTAATTTTTCTTAAAGTACCATTTTTCATTAAAAAAAAGTTACACGCTAAAAATAAAATGGCTGCTATTTTTTCTACTTTTTTCTATATTTTTTGGGAAAATATTTTCTGTGTCGGGGTCGCAGGCTGCGCCCAGACACATGGGAGGTGGGCCACATGACCGCCCCATCCCCTGAATGGTGGAAATGTCACCCCATGTATCTAGCTGCATCTTGCGCTGCGGCACAAAGAACAATGACCGGATGTCCTTTCTGAACGCTATGGTATAGTTGAATTCCAAACTAAAGTCCTCAAATATTGGATAGATTTTGGTGGGTGGCTTTGTATTGCTCTCCAATATTATTTGGATTAAAAGAAACTCCAAACGTTAAGAGGGTGTTTCTATAAGCTTCAACGTGTGGTGACTTTATCTGTCAAAGAGTATATTTGTGAGGCTGCAGCTCTTATGGATGCATTGCCTACTCCATTGGTCGTACTCTTTAATTTTTTGGAGTTTTTTCTCGACTAGCAAATGCTCCCTAAATTCTTGAAGCTTTCTAGGGCAAACCAGAGGAAGGATGGTATAAGTTGAACATTGATGGGATCAGGTTCCTCTCCAAGGACCTTAGCACCCAGGGCAGAGGGCACGCCAGGGGGCATCCAAGGGTTGGGTTGTGTCGCACACATCTTGGTGTGCGGCACAATCCAACGGTTGAATGCCCCCTAGGAATGCTGGGCTCCCTGGAGAGGAGCTCAATCCATGTTGATGGACATACTCTCGAGAACCTAGGCTAGAACTAGGGGTATCTTTAGAAAGTTTCTTGGGGTTCGTCTATGGTGTTTTCCAAATTTTCTTGAGGTGCAAACATACTATTTTGCTAAATTTGAAGCCCTTGCTTTTGGGTTGGAACTAGCTAGAGAGAAAGGTGTTTATAAGCTTTGGATTGAATTTGACGCTATGTCTATTGTTTTGGCCTCTACTTCCTCTAATATTCCATGGATCTTTCGGGCTAGGTGGTAAGTTCTTCAGTCATACTTGAGTGGGATCTATTGGTAAATTACCCATAACTTCCAACAAGCTAATGTGGTAGCCGATGTTTTCATGAAGGCGGTAACACGTTCTTGTTTGTCATTTTTTTATACGGACCGTCATTTAAGTTTTCTTGACATTGACTGCATGTGGGATGCTTTTGCTAGATCTAGGTTTTGTTTTCTCTAAATTTTTTTATGTTTCCTTGTTCATTATATAGATTTTCTTGTTGATGGTGATGCCGAAGGTGATTAATCTATCTATTTGATTCTTAATTGGTTTGTTTACCATTTGGGTATTGCCTGAATGGAATTCTGTAATATTTTTTGTCCATTTTTATATATTTCTCTATTGACAGTTGACCATTTGCAAATATATAGGGATTGTCTGAATGACACCTCTATATGTGTATTTAGACTATATAACCTTCTTTTGATTGCCCTTTGTCGTGTTCTTAAAGTTTTTTTTTTTTTTTTTTTAATTCAACTGACAAATTCCCCAATTTCGATATTGGCTAGAGTAGACCGTGTGTGGGACATGGATACAAAGTGTTGATACGGAGGTTTAACAAGTTCTGACATCCAAAACAATGCCCGGCGCCAACAACATGCCGGATGCTGGTCAAATCATCCCCAATGTCGAACAAAGAGCACTTGACGTTGGTATGGACCCTAATGGATCCCGACATGAATTATATTTTGTTTCGAACGAACAGACAAGGATCTGATATCATATAAAACCCAGACGATGTCAAAAGGAATGCCACCAATATCGGGAAAAACCTATCCAACACCGGTAAACGTAAACCTAGAAATTAATCCTATTCGATGCAAAATAATATTTTATACATTAATAATCACATGTCAAATTTTAAAATCCAATTTAATTAAGTATCTTCTCGTTCATTGACATGCATCCCCATGTATGTCCATAAATTTTCAAACCTTAAAATTTTCACTTGGCTTGGCAAACTTTATTTGGGTTGCAATTTTACATGTGAATACTTCAAGGTCTTCAAGTCCATAAAATTTGAGGTTTAAATAATTTGCATGTGGCAGATTTATGGGTTACCGTTCAAGAAAGGTTTACTCTTAATAATTATATTTGCATATAAGTGCATTTACAAAATTAGCATTAGAATTTATTTATTTATTTACTTTTTTGGTCTATTTAATTTGGTCGGATGTGTTGACTAGATCATTCCACAAGTGCTTAATCACTACCAATTTTTTTAATGCAAATCAATCCTTAATGTATAGTTATTTTAACTATGTATGCTATTTTTCCACTATTAAATGGGATTGTTAAACTTAATAAGGATTTCTATTTTTCGTCAATGTGTCACATGGCAAACTTGGGCAAAAAATAATTTTCCTAAAACAACTTCAAAACAATAAATCATAAAATATGCTACTAAATTCAGTTTCAATGAAATTTCTTGCAACTTATGAAACCAAAATGACTTTTAATCACTTCCTATGCTCAGTTAAGCTAAAAACTTGATAAAGATAGGTTTGGAGTCGTATATTACATGGACGGCACACAACCTACTTTCAAGTTTCTCACATACCTTTTAACGAATTCAAAGTTCATAGAACCTAATGCCCAATTTGAAAATGATAATTCATTAATTTTATAAAACTTTAAATTCATTTTTTAACCATTTCTAGGGTTGTTGTAACTAAGTAATGTAATGTAAAGACTTTTGAAGATGTATAACTTTTCTATCTTCAACAAAGTGTGGTTCCTCCATAAAATTAGATTGAATCAAGTGAAGATGGTGAAGGCTGAGTTGTACCAATGAGCACTTTCCTTAATATAGATGTCTATATTGGTGCAATCTGGGTGTTTATAAATTGGCCTCCAATATACAACAGCCTAGTGGCCTCGAGGAATAGTACCTGGCCTCTCTTACTGCAAACCCTTTCGAATTCTACAAAGTTGTGCTCAAACTCACAAAGAAGAAACAAGAGTAGATGTGTAGAATCGATAAAATAAATCGAATTTAAAGTTGTACATGAAAACACAAGACAAAGAGTGTTTTTTGTGAGAAAAAATCAGTAGAGAGTAGATTTTAAAAGGCCAAGGACGACCAATGCCTTTTCCTAAAGATTACAATCCTTCAGAAAACCAGCCGTTACTGGCACCAACAGAGATTTGGCACGGACAGCCAGAGATCCGATGTCGGCTAAAACCCAAACCATGTCGGAAGGAATGCCACTGACATCAAGAAAAATTTATCCAGCATCCGCAAAAGTAAAACCCAAAAATTAATTCCATTCAGAGCAAAATAATATTTTATACATTAAAACTCCGCCTCGGAGAAAAACATTTCAGACCAACCCCGGACATGAAGGCGGAGAGATACCTCTCTTCAAGGAATCCAATCCTTTTTTTTTTTATATAGGAATCCTAACTTTAGATTCTTATTCCTACATATTAACCTTTTGCCATTCTCATCCACTTCCAATGTGAGACTAAAATTCCGATATCAAAAGTATTTTTTTCAAAGCAACTCCAAAACCTCAACAACTTGTAGAAAAGAAAACGCACAAGTAGGGGTGCAAGTTTGGTCCTGTCGGCCCAAACTTGCCCTGGTCTGCCCTAAGTCCGAACAGGATCTGGGCTGAGATATTTGGCCCTGAGGGCGGGTCAAGGCTGGAAATTTTTTGCCCCAAGTCAAAGTCGGGTCGGGCCAACGGGCTAAGTGTAGCCCTACCCAACCCGACCCTATTTTAAGTTATACTATAAAATATATATTGATATAATATATATATTATAAACTTTAAACGTCACCCACATTTTGTTATATAATATATTATATATGAAGATAATAAGTGATATAATACATTTTATTATAGCGTTATTTTACTTAAAATTGATCATTTTCTCCCCGGCCCATTCCAACCCATGCATTTCCTTCCCCCTCCCCATGATCAAGGCCAATCAGGGTCAGCCCAGCCCAACCCAAAAGGCAGATCAGGGTTGGATTTTTCAGGCCCTGAGTCAGGGTTGGGTCAGGCCTGGGCCTAGCTAAGGCGACTTAGGGTTGGGATAGGGTTCTATAAAGCCCGACCCAATCTGACCCTGCCGTAGTCCCACGCACAAGCCAAACTTTCAAAACCAAACAAAAGGTATTTTGAAACTTAATTTCATAAACCAATTTCCAGTAAGTGTTTATTTTGGGATGTCTCTACATGAAATGGGTTTCAAGTCTTCTATCGCATGGACCAGCCATCCCTTGGGCCACATTTTGTTCTTTAGGGGGAAGGAATGAATGAAACTACTTTGTTGGGAAACAATAAAACTACTTTCCCCCTCCCTGTAGTTGTAGTTAAAGTCCCATTGGGCAGTTAGATAACACAAATATTATCTGACACTACTCTGGAGTTCTGAACTTCTAATCCTCCCACTTCCAATCAGATCAGTTAACACCCATTTCAGTAATAGCTTGATGCCTGTAAATAGTCAGACTATCCAATACATAAAAGCAACTGTTTCATGGGCTATAACCTACAAAATCATCACCAATTTGATGATCCCAATCCCTGATTGATCTTTTTACAGCAAAAAGGGGAAAGGGGGGGGGGGGGGGAGGAGTGAAAAAGAGAGTGAGAGGGCAATAGAATCTGTTGAGCTGGATTTGGGCCATGCAGAGGTTGAAGCTTAAACCAGGGTGCACTGTGGCCGTGTATGCAAAATTTCTTGCGAAGTGCTTATCCAGACTCTAGATGTTCCGTTTAAGAACTACCGGTGCCAAGCTAGCACCAGCTTCACAGCAGATTTGATATGGTGATTCTAAGTGGGAGTTCCTGAAGACTTTTAACAGGTTAGCCACAGAAGAGACTATTGGTATAAGAGGTTGTAAGCTGGTAAATCTTGAATTCGATGTACATCCTCTAAAGACAGTTCCCTCTCCAATTGGGTCCTTGTTACTTGTAATACCTCCTGAAGGTAAAGAACAGTGAGTTAATAGCAACAATTAGCACACTGAAATGCCAAAACATAAGAGAGAGAGAGAGAGAGAGAGAGAGAGAGAGAGAGAGTACATTAAACTCCATGTATGACGCACGCATAGCAAGCCATTGAGCATCCATCATTTCAAATGCTATACAATATAGTACATCGAAGGCTTCTTCATCTTCTGCAATGAGGTATATTTCTCATGATAAGAGTAATATGGCAGTAATGAGTAGTAGATCAGCAACTGTAGTTTCCTTGCTTCAAAAACACATGAATCTATTGTAGTGATGAGTGGTAGATCATCCATCATTACCTGATAAGATTTTCACAAAATTTATTCCCGGGAGACATCTGGGTTTTGCTGCAGAAGAGTGGCAAAAAAAAAAATCACATGAGTACACAAACCAACAGGTAGGCAGCAGAAGAAATTATCTAGTTTCAGCAAATGTCAGTAGTGCATGTGTCCTCCGCTAAGCGTACGTGCACGGCCAATTTTGGAAAAAAAAAAGACATGTATGCCGCTGAGCATACATGCACCGGAGCCACACTCGTAGTACATAGCTTAGTTTTTATTTTGTTACATTTGAGTAGCCAAATTGAAAAAGTCACTTCATTGAAATTCTCCGCCTATTATCTTGGGTCTTTTGCTCATAACCGTAATGATTTGGCTCTTTTAAGTCATTTCCTCTGTTCTGGTTGTTTCTTCTGAACTCAACATTCATAGAGATTTACTGGTTGTAATTAAAAAATAATAAAGCAGAGCACAGCCCATTTCAAGCCATCCAATCAGAAGAAATTAATGCCTCAATTTTTCCCGAGACTTTGGGGTTGAACAGTTATGTTTGAAATATTCATATTGGGAGCAAACCAAAACAACAATTGGAACAAAATTTAGAGCTGAGGTGCATAGATAGGCATGCTAGAGTAAAGAATTTATGGCTTATTAGGTGAGGCATTGCATTAATATCTCAGATCCAATTGGCAGTTATGTTAGGTTCAACCAAATCAACAGACATGCCAAAGGTTGTTTCCAAGTATTAGTGACTATATTGTTCATCTGGACTTCTCAGAGAAAGAAGACTATGATGTTTATCTGCAACCTCATATTATTATAACTTTCAATCCATCCATGTCACTGAGTGAAAAGTCAATATGTTCAAATAAAAAGAATGAACCATTTCCATGGGATCTGACTCAAACATACCACAGTTTATTAGGAATATTAAATTGTAGAATTTATGACTCTAGATTTTACCTCAAAATTATTTTTTTGGGGCAGAGTGGGGGGAATTAAAAGAACAATAAGGTCCAGCCAACTTGGGGATCAACCGTGGACCAGGCCATAGCTCTGTGACCAGTTAAACTAGTAGTTTCCACCGCAGAAACAGTGTAACAGGGTTTGTTCAGTCTTCAACTGGGCATGATTGGTTTCATTTGCATGACGTTGATAATATATTTTCTTTGGTAGAGCTCTATGTTGTCACAATATATGTTTCAAATTGATTATTCTTCAGAATTGTATACATTGCAAAGAACTCTCTATTCCTACTCTTGCAAACCCATTGATTCTTAACACCTTGCTCTGAAGTTTTACATCACATGCCAAACATACAGGATTAATAAATTTGTGCATCCAAATTTCATAACTTTCGTTTAGCTCATAGAACCAATTAACAAGCCTGTTCTGTTCCTGTGTTGCTTTTGTTGCCTTCAAAAATACCTAGGACAGAAAATAAATATGAACAATGATAATGACTAAAATATAACGGCAGCATGTTTTCAATAAAGTACGAACTTCCCACTAACCTGCGTACAAATCCAACATCTGAATCAACATAAATGACACATTAATGCCTGCAACAGCAAATGGGTATTCCCAAGTGGCTCGCTTGCCATCCCGTTTGAATAGTAACCTATGAAAAGAAGCCTTCATTTTGATTTTAATGACTATCAGTAAAAAGTCAGTGAGCATAACTTTTTTTGTCGGGTGCAGACGAAGTAAAAAATACGTACAAAAAAGAGAGAGAGAGAGAGATTGTTCTTTCTGCCAAAAAAAAAAAAAAGGTTCAAAAACATAGCTTTTGGCATACCGGATATGTCCTCCCGAAAAACAGTAAATTCTCTAGTGAAACAAATCCACATCCCCTATAGAAAAGAAAAAGACTTAATAATGTCATGTAGAGTTTGTTGAAACTGTTAAAGGTAGCATTACAAGTGTCAAGATAAAAAAGATAAGCAATGTGGTTTAGTCTTGAGATATTCACATTTTATTTTTCTAGCTTTTCAGTATCATTTGTGTACTCAAAAGTAGTTGAGCTACTAATGACTATGGTACAACTTGGGTAAGGGAGCCATGATCAATCTGGGTGCCAAAGTTACATTGAGTTTCTGGTTCATCTACTCTTCCCCCACCCCCCACCCCCCCAAAAAAAATGATGTCTTTAGTATCAACTCAAGTATCACTAAAGTTTATCCATAGTCAAGAGGCCAACACTTAGTGTAAGGCTAGACATTGACCACAACTATAAGCACCCCAAAGTATTCTGTTTCTATGTGAATTTGTTTCTATATCTAGTACAGCTACAAATAAGAACCAAAAGTTACATAGAATCAAGTTGCATGAAATGCAAGTGAAGTCTGTTGATGACCTTCCCTTTTCTGCCCCATTGCTACATGCTTGCAGCTCTTGATGCTTGAGTGTTTTGGCCCTTCTGGTCTCTTGCAGCTGGGTTTTGCAGTACAAAGGGAAAACACTTCGGCACTCATCCCCTTAGAGGTGGGTCAGTAGACTCAGTACTACAAAACTACATATACTATTGTTTTCTTGGATCTATCCATCTTGTAATATTTCCTTTTCTGGGGATCAAGTGATCAACCATATTTATCTCCCCACTCATTTGGTTTATATTTCTAACAAAATTACCTTATCCAAAGGAACATATGAAAGAAGATAGAGATGGAAATTAGTGGTCATGAGGAAAAAGTAATACCTAAAGTCAGTAGATGGATTAGGACCTTGCCACCCCATGTCTTTCCACTGATCGGAGATCAAACCTTTAAGATGAGTATCTGGAAAAGCAACCTGCCACAATGCTTTGAGAGCTTCCTGTCCATTAGATAGATTAATGAGAGAAATATGAAGAAACACAACGAAGAACAGGGAAAACATTGAAGAAAACCCATGCCAAACCTCAAAATTGCCAAATATTAAGTAGTTTAGTGCACATTAAATGATCTTTATACATTCATAGTATTCATTATTCATCGATAGAAGATTCTACAGCCGCCCTAATTAAACGAATTTACACATTTTAACTTGACAATCCATTAATCCAATAACAGCCAAAAGCTATGGCGTATATCATCATGCTTGCAAGATGATAAAAGGTGAAAATACTGCCAATCCAGTTACAATACAAGAGAGCCAGGTAGTGAGGAAATAGTTAGTGTAATTTTATGAAGTCCATAGATATCCTAATAAAATGGGAAATGTGGGAATGATGAAAGCAAATAAGCTTCATGACAATGCTCCATAAGGTTCAAAATTTTAAATTTATAGCTCAGTACAAATGTGTCATGAGAGAGAGAAAGAGAGAGAGGCACGAAGGCAATACTTGATGATCTGGTCGAGTCTCATCAAAAGGCACTTGCAATCGTTCTTGAAGCCGTTGCAGTCTTTTCTCCTGCTAAAAGGAAATCTGTGATAGGTTAACACTAGACCAAAGTGCAATGACTAATCAGAAACTCCTTAATTATGACTAATTCCAAGTGGAGACGATCAAAGCTAGCCAAATTTTAAGGTTTCTAGAGCTGAAGAAAAAGTAAAACAGTATTTCAACATGCGAGTTTGACAATCAGTCAATTCAATGGAGAAGAAATGAGGCCAATATTTTGTTCGTTGCAAGATTAACCATTCCCCATTACCTGAAGAGGGCTCAAAGGAAAGTCAATTCCATGTCGCTTAATGCCTGAACGATAAAGGAGTGCTCCTATCCATGATCTTGATCCAACCATAGCATTAGCTGCAACCAATTTTGCTGATCAGTGATTTAAAAGAAGCATTTTTGTCAAATTGAAGGAATTGAACGTTAAACATTTGCCCCTGAGGAAAATTTCAGTCAGATGGTTTATGAAGAGAGAGAGGAAGGTAATGTCTCTACGCTCAAGAAATCTTATCCCAACTACTTGAGGTCAGCCCTTGACTCCTGATGCCCCATTCCACTTTACAAGATCAAAAGAACCAACAAGGTTCATGCTCAAATGGGTGCTAAATGTTTTATGCTGATGGCCAACTTGACACAACCCTCATATACCTAGCCATGGGACGGTAGTGTGACAAAAACTTGCAGAGTCAATAAAAATAATTCCTAATAGATCAAGAAAAGGTTTTCCGGGGTTAGGGTTGACTTTCCTCTCAATGCTGGGATAATTTAAGAACTGTTCATTGGAAATACATAGAACAGCATTTTTTGGGAGTATTGTATAATGTACATCCCATTGGTCATTAGTATCCACTTGAAGCTTTCCAGATTCACTGTGTTATACAGATAGATATGAACATGGGGCAATAACTTTTTTTAAATTACTTATTTCATTTCAAATGATGCAATTTTTATGAAATACCCATGAAGAAAGCATTAAAGTAAAACAAAATTAAACCAAAACATGAAGTGCAAAACCAAGCCCTCTAGCTTATACTGTTCAGATGGGTATCTGGAAGACCACAGAAGAAAATCGTACATGCTAACTAGAAAATAGTTTTTTGATACAGAGTTGCCAACAACACAACCAGAATATCGGACACTTAATAGTTGTTGTGGTGACATCAATATGGCTAGTAGGAGGCCACTTCTAGTTGTCACTTTACTAGTTCTTGGATATGGTGTACTCCATTTGAATCAATCTCTTTCAATTGGAACACATTTTTCTGTCAGTCAATTTCAGTTAATTAAAATACAATGTGCTGTAATAAATGATAATTCACACTAACTAGAGAGGCAGAGACCAACAAAAAGTCGCTTTTCCTTTTTTATATCACAAACTAAACTGAAAATATGAAATAAGTACAACAAGAGAATTACAAACTGCGAAGGGGTGATAGGAATTTTAATTTTTCACTTACAAAAACATTGAGCTGAATGTGATATTACATGAGCAAAATTATGTGCCCATGCCACCTCTTCATGTCTGCCCTTTCGCCTCCAATAACTTTCATCCTCATCAACCTGTATTTAGAAGCATCCGAGAGTGAAATGAAGAAATAAATAAATTGAGAGAGACAACTCAACGATCAAGTTACCTCTTTTTGTTTCTTAAAAAAGAAAGGATTGCTAGGCAATCACACAATCAACTTATAAGTTGTGGTAGGAAGTTAATGGACACAAATGATCAAGATTCAAGAAGATCTCAACATTGTATACATGGAAGAGGAATGCTAATTGAACAATTCCCCTCCCTCCCTCAGTCCCTCCCTCCCACCCAAACAGCAAAAGAACCCAAAGTCTCCCTAAATAGTGCCTCGTTAACAAGCATACAGAAACAATACTAAGTCACAGCTACATTATCTGAACTCCGAAATAGATTGAATAGAATGACCACCAAGCTCCAAAACTACACAAGAATAAATCAACAAGGTCACGTATTGAAGCCTCTAGAGAAAGTGAAGGAAGACAGTTTCATTCTTCTTTTTCTTTTGCCGGGCAAGGCAACGTTTCGTAGAGATAGATGGGTAAGGTAGGGTGACCCAATAGAGGGGAAGGGGGGAGATGGCCGGGAGAGGTGAGCAAAGGGCTTTACCCTGCGAAGAGAAGCGCAGGATGGAATGCATTGGCGACGCCTCAATCTCATCTCAGGGGGCGTTTGGTATGAGATTACTTCTCCCTTTCAAACCGAAAAAGGAAGGGGAAAGGGAAGGGGAAAGAGTAAAAGACCAAATGATTGCAGCAACCCATGCTCTACTCTAATTTCAAGCTTTCATCATTTCTATTGTCTCTACATAGAACTAACTACGCAATAATGCTATGAAATTTTCAAAAAAAAAAATTTGATAAAAGCCGAATGGTCAAGAAATGGAGTGATAGGTGAAGGGCAGATAGATTTCCAGTGCCTAAAATTCCCGACAGGAATGAAAGGGAAGAAAAGCGTGATAAAAGAAGAACCCAAAAGAGAAACAAAAGCGAAAAAAAGAGAGAAAGCAAAGGAAAAGTGTAAGGGCGCAATCAAAGGCCCCCACAGTCTCTGTTTATTAGACGTCGTAGATTTCCTCGTGTTATCAATTTGTAACGTTGACAGACTGAATACGTCAAGAACGAAACGGGAAGTATCTGCAATGGTGGAGTTCGTAAAAGACAAAAATGACAGAGAAAAGGAGAGAAGGAAAGATAAAATTTAAAAAAAACAGTTGTTAATGATTGTTTGGAGAGAGAGAGAGGGGTTACCTGCGACCATAATGGAGATGATGAGAAGGGTGAATTGATGAGATTAAGATCCTGGGAGGGCCTTCCTTGCGTCGGCTATGGTGGTGGTGACGGTGGTGTTTGCGGTGGAGGTGGTGTGGCCAAGCCTGAGAGAGAAGGAAGTGTTGGAGCATTTGACCGACCTCGACCCTCTCTTTCTATAATTAGAGGGGTCTTCCTCTACTCCTTTCTTCTTCCTCTTTTATCCCCTTCTTTTGTTTATTATTAATTTTCGTGTTTTTTTTATCTTGTTGGGTAGTCGACGGACGACGGTGGTTGGTCGTTGGATTTGGGAGCTGCCAAGTTGGTGGCAAAGCAGTGGGGGGCCGCAGGGCTAGATAGAGAGAGAGAGAGAGGGGGGGGGTTATGGCTGCTTCGGGCTCCAGTAGAACGCGGAGCAGAAAACGGCCCAATGGGAGAAAAATAATAAGGGGTGCTGCTAAAATTCCGCCTCCGCCGACGTTGTTGGTGGCTGAACCAAATCCCGGTTTCAATGCTCTCCACCTGCTCCGCCTCTGTCTCCACCGTAGCAGCCGGGTGTGACAGTTATTACAGTTTTTCTATTTTTTTGGAAAATTACACGTGCAAGTGCACGCCTTTACTTTGATTAAAATACTATTCAACCGAAGTTTCAAAAATCACACTTGTACATCTCTCCTAGTTATAAAAAATGGTTAAATATGCGTAACCCCCTTTTGTAATGCACCCAATATTCCTCATACCCCCTAAGCTTCTGATTAGTTCACGTATCACCCCTCAATATTCTTGTATCACCCCTATTTTACCCCCTTTAATGCCATTTAAGTCCACATCAGGTATTAAATGCTAAAAAATGATCAAACTACCATTTCTTTTATCTTTTCTAAAATTTGAAAAGACCTAATTGTCCTGACCTATTTGCTAAAATTTGAAAAGACCAAAATGCTCTCATCTTTTCCAAATCATCATCTTCTTTTACATACCCATCACCACCACCACCACCGCCACCTACCATTAACACCATCACCATCCCACCATGAAGCCCCGCCTCACTCTCAGTCATCCCAGCATGTGAAGTACATGCAGAAATTCACAAAGTAACCAAAGTTTACAAAGAGTCAATGACCAACAAGACCGCTCATTGATGGGAGAATCGTAACAAAACGCAACATTTCATCACAAATGGATGACAACAAATACAAGAGAAGCAAACACCAAATGAACCACATGATTTTTTTCTCTCGAAAAAAAAAAAGAAGAGACCATTACCGCTGAGAAAACCCTAAACGAGTGTCACCGCCCTTATTTCCCGTCAAAATATTTTCGAATAAAAAATCACAAATTTCTTCGGAACTCCTAAAACCACAGAATTATAGCCCATTAAATCTAAAAAAATTTATTATCGAAACTAAAATCAGCAAAAAAAAAGAAACCAGTACCTGATTAACACAGGAGGATAACGATCGGCTACGAAGATCGATATATTTATCAATCGCCCTTCGCCGGTCGGTGGCTAAAACAAAATGAGGAAAAAAACACTTTTTTTTTGTTCTTCCAAAGAAAAAATACAGGAACGCCAAAACCCAGAAATAGCTGTAAAGAGAGGTCTCGCTTGCTCTCTCCGCAAATGTATTCTCCCTCTTCACTCCTCTTTATCTCTCTCTGGTTTTTCTTCTTAAAAGAGAGATGAGACGAAAGCCATTTGAAGAAACTAAACGGATGGAAACGAAAGATTTTGAGAGATGCGTTGCACTTGGAAAAGAAAGAGAAAAAACGAAAATGGGGTGGAGAGATTTGAGGGAAATGAGTATTGGGATCGGTGGTGGTGGTGGTGGGTATGTAAAAGAAGATGATGATTTGGGAAAGATGAGGGCATTTTGGTCTTTTCAAATTTTAGAAAGGATAGAAGAAAGGATAGTTTGGTCATTTTTTAGCATTTAATACCTGGTGTGGACTTAAATGGCATTAGGGGGATAAAGCAGGGGTGGTACGTGGAATATTGAGGGGTGGTAACTGGACTTATCAAAAGCTTAAGGGTGTACGAGGAATATTGGGTGCATTACAGGGGGTACGCGTATTTAACCCTATGAAAAAACTATAAAATTGACCGTCCCTTAGAATGTGAGTGTTAAGTGATGATGTCATCACTATTTTTAATTTGAAATGATCATTCTACCCTCTTCAAGGACAAAAAAAATGGAACTCAAATTCGATGTGGCTGAAACCCTTCATTCGTTAAAACCCTGCATACCAACGACAACCGCTGCACCACATAGTCAAAGCAGGAGATTTATACCCTTATCAACGAACACTGGCTAAAAGCGATGCGGAGTCAGAGAGGGAGAAGAAGGTCATTTGCCAAAGTGGGGGAGGAGACTCAGACATATAAGGGTGTAAGTGTCATTTCATGTCTAAAGGAGGGGGAGGAGACTCAGACACATGACGGTGTAAGAGTCATTTCATGTCTAAACTATACTCCACTTCATCATTTAACATTGTTTGGTAACGGATTGTTAATTTTGTATTTTACTTGAAACTTCGGGTGAAGTAGTACTTTAGGCAAAATATACGGGAGTGTACGTGTAATTTTCCCTTCTTTTGGGATAGAATATTTATTACAGTTGAAGTTCAATCTACCACGATGGAATCTATGGCTTGCATAGGGATGAGCTTGCATAGGGATGATCTAGCAATTCTAAGTTCAAACCTATGATATCCATCAATTTCTCCTTATTGGCCAAGTCATGAGGTTGTGTTTGGTATGTGGCCTTATCAGAAACTTAGGGGGTATGAGGAATATTGGGTGCATTACGAAAGGTACGTGTATTTAACCCATTATTTTTTTTTTTGAATACCATAATCATATTGTGTCAGTCAAGTATAGATATTGTTCATGGCCGATACGGATAAACCATGCGGTTAACTTTTGACTCTAGTATTCATCCTAAAGAAAAACTTCAACCCCTATTTTTGATGAGTTTGGATTCTCTGTGTGAACGTGTAAGCTGTACGTACAGTTAAAGGGTGCCAAGTGTCCTTTTCACATCTATTCCCCTGTACACCCTAAAATGGTAATAAACGCACGTGCAGCATACTCATATGTGCAAAGGAACTCAACTCATTTTCGACACCACTCTTGAGCTGCCACATTCCTCGTATCAATTCCTTTGAATTCGACGGACCTACTATTGTACCTGTTTTATAACAAGCGTCAAGGTCCTCTACTTTCGCCCTGCCCGTACTGTCGTGTGCGCCCCACACATAGAAAGGCATGAAAAGACCACCTTACCCTTGCTCGAGCACCTTGTCTGAGCAACGGTAAGGCGTTCTTTTCCGCCTTGCCATGTGTAGGGCACACGATAGTAGGGATAGGGCGGAAGTAGAGGATCCGGATCCTTTATAACAAACTAACAAATAGTACTGGTAGTGAATTAATTTTCTTCTTAGTGCAAGTAGTGACCACACAAGTGAAAGTTCAACCATCATTCTAGGGTTCACAAAACCCCTATAGGGTTTTAAAATGTTCCCAAAAAATAAAAATTCTAAAAATTATTTGCTTCACTAGGTTTAGATCTAATCTTATCTTATTAAGAATAAGAAAAAGCCTGGCACCCTCATTTATTATAGTCTCTCCCTTCTCTCTCTTTTGAAAAGACCCTCTTGTCCTCTTGTACTAGCTTACTGAAAGGTGGTGGCATACCTCTCCCGAATAGAATAATATCACATTGATTAACTTCGGGATTCTATATAAATTAAATTATATGCCAATTAAGCATCTCCACTTGGAGCTTAAGTTTTTTGGTTAGACACTTTAGTGAATCAATATAGTATCAAAGCACTCGACCCATTATATTAATTAAATATTTATGTATCAATTAATTTTGGAACCTTAGATATTGAATAATTTTATTAATCAATTAGGCTCTCTCCACCTACTTGATGTAGAGGAGATATCAGATGAGCTTTTGAGCCGATTGGACCAGTAGAAGTCCACTCGGACTGGTCGAAGGTATTAAGCGAAATAGAGGGCATTATGTATCAAATCAAAGATCTCAACAAGCTCTTCTTGAAAAAGTGCATAAGGCGCTGAAGTATGCGCTTTTTTTTGCCATTTTTGTGCATTTTGAAGGCAAAATAGCCCACCAAAGTTTTGAAATTTGAATTTTGAACTTTTGTTTTGTTATTTGTAAGCAAGTCTGTCTATACAAGGGCTTTGAAATATCCTTTGTAAGAAGTTTACATTTTGAATATAAGAAATTTTTCCGCTTTTTTCTACTTGTAGATTCAAGGCTTGTTGTGTTAAAACGAAATCTAACCCACCTATCTTCTACTAAGTCATTACTTTTAGCTAACTAAATTTGATATATATTAAAAGAAAATTTTGTGAGAGTTAGCTCATGCGTCAAGGGAAAAAGATCCTATCCAGCACTCTGCCCGGGCTGCATGTGCAGCACTAGACAAAGTGAGGGGTGAAAAGACCGCCTCACCCCTGCTCCTGCGTCAAGCCCCTTTCCTCACAGATTTTGTAAGTGGATTCATGTAGAACCATATTTGATCCATCCAACAATAACTTATCTGTATTGAATTGAATTGAAATCGAATAGTTAAATTCACTTTGTTTGGAACTTTGCATAGAACAAACTTTCATAGGTTAATTATAAGCAAAACCAACTATCTATTAGTGTAGTCAAAACTGAGAAATGTGATGTACCCACAGGAATTACACAAGGGAAGACAAGGTTACAGAGGTAGGTACAGAGCTTGATACATCTGAGCTGATATTTATAAGCAAGTAGTGTAAACACATCTCTCTCTACCTAACTGAAAAGGATTCATGAACTCTCCTATAACACAATGTGTATCTTGAACTCTTATCATGGAACAGGATATGACTTGCTATTGCACATACATTTGTAAGCCATGGGACATGTCTCTGCTTCTGCAAGTGAAGAACACATGAAGCTCACCATTACTAGTTTACACGGCGAACACGATCCACACGCATGCGAACAATCGGGCAAGCTCGAACCTGCAATTTGAAGTGTGTCTGCTTGCTTTGGCCTTGGTTTTGTTGATCCTACTTCCCAATACAAGCCGGGCTTCACCGTCTCTCCATCCCTATTTCTTGGCCTTACTGGATGGCGGTGGTGGCCAATTTTCCTGTTGGACATCACAGTTGGGACAAGGAGGAGAAGGGTTAGGAATGTTACAATGCTTACAAGACTCCTCATGGCTTTGATTGTTTCTCTAGATGAGAATTTTAGATTGTTGAGAAGAGAGGGAGAAGAAGACCATAGATTTAAAGGGCTAAGGTATTGAAGCGAATCACAGGTGGAGTATGTGGAGAAGGGAGAAGTGGGAGAAAGATCACATGAAAGAGGGAGGAGAAGGGAAAATGGTCACAGGGTTTTGGTGGATTCAGGTCAGAAGGTAAGTGAAACAGAGAGGGAAACTCAAATGAAATTTCTTTTACGTGAACTTCTGACCAACTTGGGTGAGTAAAACCCTGTTCCATTTAATTTGAGAGAGTTTGAGAGTTAGGTAGTTTTTAATATTCATTCTCAAGATACCTGAAACTCTCAGAAAGCTTGAATGAGGTATGCCCACGCCTGCTAGTATGTATAAATTATCACTGAGGAGCTTTATGTGACTGCCATTAATGTATCTACACCTCAGTACCCAAACTCAAATCCGCCATTAATGTCATCCAAAAATCTCAAATCCTAAGGTATGTTAAAGGCAAGAAGATGTGTGAAGTAAAGTACCACCACCAATAGAGCTATAGCTGATCACGAATCAAGGGTTTATGCTCACATGTTCAATTAAAGTTCAAACTTGAAACTGAAATTTTCTAGCTAGGGGATGGCAACTTGGTGGACTTGGATCCTCTAACGCGATCCTGCTGCGCTCAACCCACAAGCCACCATATGGAATTAATGTCGATCCAATGGTTGGTAGATGACAGTCTGACATTTTTGAATTTTGAGCTACAATATTTGAATTTTAAAAGACTGTCGTATATCCACCAACCATTGGATCGACATTAATTTCACATGGCGGTTTGCAAAGGATCTGAATCCCAACCGGGTGGGCCGCAGATGCTGCGCCACCTACCCATTTGCTAGCATCATGAGAATCTTCACGGAGAAACATTATGACCTCTCTATGTCGTCAAAATGGAATAATCCCACTCCAATTAAAAGAGATTTTGAAAAAGGAAAAAGATTTGCACAACGTCAATGTCAAAAATGAAATTGCATACTCCCACACCCCCTCACGTATCAATGTTCATGTGTAGGGATTATATGTTATAAATGATCTTCCCCTTATTGTCAGATTTTAAAGGGAGTTCCCTTGTATCCCGAAACTGTACTTGGATAGTGTAGGGAACCCTTTCCTTTTCGACAAAATACTAAAATCTAAGGGGGTATTTGTGAACTCATATGGGAAGTGAATTATTCCATTTCAGCGCATGAGATTACGAACAATAAGATTAATCCTAATGCCCGATTTGCAGGGGGAAAAAAATCATTTTGGGGTGTCAAAATTTTTTTTTTTTTTTTTTTTTTGGTAAAGGGGTGTCAAGATTGCGATTAAATATATAGGGATTGGAAAAATAATAATGGTTGAGATTTGGCAACCCTACTTCTGATGTTGATGCTCTTGGGCTTTTGTAAATGTAGGACCTCAGCCGTGTCCCATTAATTTCATCAACAAAAAGGTACTAATGATCTAATTGCAAAGCCTTATGAGTCAAGAAGGACAACATTTACTTACCCCAAAAAAAAAAGGACAACATTTGTTGTCTTACTCAACAGGACCATCTTGATTCCTTAGGTTTATCCTTTTGCTTATTTTTCATCGTCGATCATCTTTCCTTGTTCAGTTCTTTGGCCATGCATCCCATATAAGTTTTCTATCTCATTATTTTTTCAGCACCCAACCAACATCAGATCTGATACTTTGATTAGTATGGGGACGGATATTTTTCAATCCTATATAGTAGGGGTGTCCAATCACAAGCATGGTTGATATCGGATCGGTCAGATTAGTCGATTCGTATCAATATCGGTGGAGAACAATTCCAATTTCTAGCCGATCCCGTAGTAGTGAATCAGTACAGACAAGGATAAAAATGTAAAAAAAAAATAGTTTTTTGAAAAAAATGTGACCGATCCAGATTGATATCGATGCCAATTACTAAAAAATTGATCACAAGGTCACATCACCATTGGTGAAAGAATTATTCCTTCTCAATGGGTGGAGTAAAACATAATAATCCATTTTTCAGAAAAAAGAGCTCTGTGGGGAGGATTGAGCTCCTCTCCCGCGCGGGATGATGTCCAACGCACATCGTTCGGCTGGGGAGGCCTTGATCCACATGCTACTGCATCGAGATGTGTGCGGTGGTGTGGATCGGAGCCCCCCAGCCGCACAATGTGTGCTGGAGAGGAGCCAGATCCCTGTGGGGAGCATGGCCTACGCCAGTGTTTCCATGTGGCTATTCATCTCTTCCTTATGTGAAAAAAAAAATCTCTATCCTTTGTTTTAGAAATGAGAGAAATACAAACACTGAGTGCCCCCCAATTTGTTTTTTAGTAATCTCTTTTCTATTTAGGTTCCATTTTTTAAATAATTTTTATTTTTTTAACTCAATACTTAATAATGATTAATAAAATTAAATTAGACCACCAAACATGACATGTGACAAATCTAAATTTTCTTTATCAGTCTCATGGATAGCAACTTAATAGTCACCCCTTCACGTGGCTAAAACTGATGCTCTTAGAACCTTCCCAAAGGAAGTAATACTTTTTTGGGAAGCAGTTTTCTGTACGGGAGTGTGGCCTACGCCAGCACTCCCATGTGTCTATCTCTCTCCTCCTTAAAACAAGGGGCAGAGATGTCTTTTCATATAAGGAGGAGAGAGATAGACTCATGGAAGTGCTGCCGTAGGCCACACTCCCGAACAGAGAACTTTTTTCCTACTTTTTTTTTTGGGGGGGTTAAAAAAAGGAAATACCACTTGCATAGCCCTTTTTCCTCATTTGCACTTCAGTGGGTTGTTGTGGACAGTAGGTCGAAGGTTTGCGAGTAGAAGTGCTTGCTCCTAGCAGGTCACGAGTTCGACCCTTCTTGTCACATTTGTGCCATTAGAAGGCATCCTTTCCCCCTCTTTTGATATTTGTAGTTTCTGTTGGCTCGTCTTAGCCTTCCTTTTGTAGCCAGTTGGCCAATGGGCCCTTGATTAGGATAGTCAAAAAACAAAACTTCAGTGGGTCATTATAGGCCCACTAGATCCATCCGTCCATATAGGTTAGCTTTTAGAAAACCTTTGGCTGGCTTAATGGGCCTTAGACAAAACTGTAACCAAAAACTTATCTGTTGGGCCGGACCTATATCGGCCTGCCCTTACATCATCAAGCCCTGAGCTTTGTGCCTCAGAAATGGATAATAAAACCGTATGTTAGTCAAAAGGGGCCACATGCACTGCACGATCAAGTGGCGTTCTCTTTCTCATAATAATATATACGCAAAATTTGAGCATGAGTAATATCACCACATGCACATGGTATGTAACAAATAGTGGAACAACTCCCACCCTGTATGAGATGCATCCTAGTAAATGAATTATAGAGAGAGTTATCTTTTCATTTTTTTAAGGACAAGACTGTTGAGAACTAGAGATGACAAACTTGATGGGTCACCTTATTATTTCAAGTGATGTGTTTAACATTCTATCTTTCTTTTTTAAATTAAGTTTGGAGTCTTTTAGTTGATTAGTTCCTCATCATCATCATTATTTTTTTATGGAAAATGTTCTCTGTGGAGGGGAGGTGCAGGCTATGCCAAGACACAATGGGAGGCAAAATGATCACCACACTCCCATGAAAGGCAGAGTTTCTGCCCCTTGAGATGTCAGAGTGCATTCTCATTGGATGCTGCACGTGCATGTCCCCTGTGCTCCCCCACATAGAAAGAACGCAGTCCCTTTTTTGTAATTCTCTCTTTAAAATGCAATCGCTAATTTAACAGACTTTAAATCTTCTCCACCTATGTGAATCGAAATTATTATTATTCTTTCGCATACACTCTAATATGTCATTTGTTCCCACCATCTAGATAATAGAGAAAAATCGTCAATAATAATATACAGGACAGTAAGACAACAAATTTAAAAATAGAGAAGAAGAACGTGGCTCCTGCACCACTGCGGGGCCAATGAAGGTTATCGGGGCATCCAACAAAAGAGTAGGACGATCATTTCACCCTCTTACGTGTGGGTGAAGGGAACACGACCGACAATATTCTTTTTCCCTTAAAAATAAGGAGAAGTGTTTTCTATGGGAAAGTGTGGCTCCTACGCGTGCTGGAGCTAATGGGAGAGCGCACAAAAGCATCAACAAGGGCATCAATTCGCATTTCATGGGGGTGGAACATCGGAGTGGTCTTTTCTTCCCCCCCCCCCCGACCCCCTTATGTGTTTGGGTGTAGGCGCCACACTCCCTTGTAGGGATCAAGATCCTCTCCAATGAGTGCATCGCCCAATGAACACCCAATGGCTGGGCTGGCTGAGAGTGCTAATACGATACGTGCCAGCCAGCCTAGCCCAACTGTTGGATGCCTCATTAGACACTCATTGGGCGATCTCCTCACTAGAGAGGATCTAGATCTGAAGCAAAGCTTTATTTTCATGAAATGAACATAGACCATTGGTTTTAAATCTAAATATCCTATCGGTGTATGGATCAAAGGTATACGTATCGATATTAGTCAGACCTGATTCTGATACTGCACCAATATGATCAAAATTGACTTTTATTAAACCAAAAAAAGAAATAGCCGTTTGATTTGAAATCGATCAGATACAAACTGATTAAACCGAGACGTATTGGTATTGATATCGGCAATAACAGACAGGTTAATTAAAACCTTTTGAAATGTCTATAGACAGGTGGTTGGTTTATTTCTCTATCAGGCTCTCGACGATTCATTTAAACCTCATTATGGGTTTCTACTTTCTTCGTTAGGTGTTTTAATGGTTATGATGATTCCACGTGTCATATCTCCATAAAAAAAAAAAAAGTTCTGAGTTAGATGGGGGTAGCTGGCAAGTAGATTATATGTCTTGATCATATAGATGGCAAGTGAGGTATAGTGATGACTGAAATGCCACATAATTTATCTTCAAACTTATCTTCAAATCTAATAACCTTGAGTTGATTGATACATCTCGGAATTGGCTCTCCTCCAACTGTGGCAGGAGCTGGAGAATCGAGCCCAACAAAAATAGGGGGTTTTGGTCATTTTATAGTGGGGCTCGCCTGTGAAATGATCCAAACACCCCTATTATTGCTAGCTACGTAGGCAGGATCCTCCAGCTCCTGCCACAGATGAAGGAGAGCCGATTCGCTACATCTCTGGCACTAGGCATTTAGCTCTCTTTGCAATTCAATCTCTCATTTTACCAAAAAAAAAAATTCAATCTCTCATTGATGATATTAGTCATATTGCTTCTTATCTAGAGAATTTGTTCTTTTGTTTTTCTTCGAAGGGTAGCAAATATTATTACTAATTCCCTTGCCCAAAAGGCCATTTCCTTAACATGTTGATTGTTTGGATTTTTATCCTTTCAAGTTTAGTGCACTAACCAGTGCACCTCACTTGAGCATCCAACCGTAAAAACATGGGTAGTGACATCTTTTTATCTTCTCAAGTATTAGGTGGACAGTTGGACACTCAAGTGAGGTGCACTGGTCAATGCATCGCACTTGAGAGGATAAAAATCCTGATTGGTTTGGCTGTTGTCCACTCCTTGCATGCGATTCTGCTTACTTGAACCATGTCTGGCGCTACTCCCATTTTTTGCTAAATTCTTCCTATAACCATAGAAGAGTGTTTGCATGGTTTTTTAATAGACTACAAAAGACCACACAACCTTACCCCCCCCAAAAAAAAAAAGTTCAATTATATGATTAATTGGATAAAAATTATCTTAGGGAAAAGAAGGCAACTTGGGCACGTGTGGTATACTGTCTCTATGCCAGATATAGAGGCGAGCAAAATGACCATTGTGCCCCTAATTTCACTTTTCCATGGGGATACGGTGATCATCCACTACCCATGTGTCTAGGGGCAAAAGCAGCGCATCGCACGTGCCCAAATAGCGTTCTTTCTCCCATATTTATTGTATTGATTTAACAATTGGTTAGCTGATGAAGAAACGGATGTATTTTCACGATTCATTATTAATAGTTTGAAAGCAAGAGGAAGAAATAGCTAGCTTTGTTAGTCAACCAACTAAGTGATAACAACTATTCAAAGGAACCACCTTGGTTCCATGGACCAATGAAGGTGCCTAACCAAACTCGCTCAAATCAATATAATTCTTTGAAGAATTGAATTAAGTGGTCTCAAAATTTCAAGCTTTTTAAGAGTTTAGGTTCCAGTAGAGAATTATCGTAAGAGGAAATAGTGGCGATTAAGTGACATTGATTGGTGGATGGGTTAATCTAATATTGTGTAGATGAGCTGTGAACCAAAACCATTAATTTTATTCTGTCCTATCAAATATAATATTAAGGGAAGCAGTTTTCTGTCCGGGAGTGTGGCCTACGCCAGTACTCCCATGTGTCTATCTCTCTCATCCTTAAAACAAGGGGGCAGATGTGTCTTTTCACATGAGAAGGAAAGAGATAGACTCATGGGAGTGCTGGCATAGGCCACACTCCCGGACAGAGATCTTTTGCCCTAATATTAAATAGGCAGATCATGGGAAAGGAGTTCATGCACGATCGCAGATGGGAAGGAGCCATTTATTAAATGGAAAGGGGGTTGAGGGTTTGGTCATTTCGACCTCCCTATTGTTCCCATCTGATATTTTGAGGACGATCATTGCACAAAACCTTTGGTTACATATCATATAGCTAGAGAGAGAAAAAAATGTGTGGTATTAAAATGTGAGAGAATAGAGAGGAAGCTAAAGAACAGACCAATGGACCAAATTTTATTTCAACTACGGTGAAGAGAGAATTTTTTCACTCGTGGTTTATGACACTTAGATGAGACTCTAGAACTAGTGCCAAGGGTACTGTGGATATTCATTCCTATATATATAGAAGAGATCATTATTATATCTTAGTACTGGTAATATCTACGGTGGAGAAACTTTCTCCAAGAAAAATTCACAAAATCGCACCACTAGGATGTCATTATTACATCTAAGTGTCACGGCCTTAGACCTTTCTAAGTAATCGTACCGGCATTTAACATTCACACTAGCACTAAGTCAGCCTTTCACGACTCTAGCGAGTGATTTGAGAAGAAAACTTAGAGAACACTTGAGAGTTTGAGTAAATAGAAACTGAATTGCGCTAGAGAGTTTTGAGTACAATGTTTGAATGTTCGCTTGCTTGGTGCATTGGCCAAATGAAAACACATCTATTTATAGGCACCCCAAGTTACAATGAATAGTTAGGATTTTTACATGTGTCCTCCATCCAATGGTCGAAAATATTATAGCATTGAGATCTAGAACTCTCCCACCTCCTTTGTAGAGGATTCTAGCAATTTGGAGGACTCTAGAAACCTCTCTTTTTCTAAACTGTATACATGGCTTCTCTAAAACCTTCCTTGCTTCTAGAGGTTCTAAAGAATATGTCTAGACTAGGGGTACAAGTTTAGCCCTAACGGCCTGAGCCCTCCCTAACCCACCCTAAACCCGAACAAAGCCTGGGTTGAGATATCATGACCCTGAGGGCGGGTCAGGGTTGGGAATTTCCAACCCTGAGATAGGGCTTGGCCGGGTTAGGATTGAGGCCTAGGGCTGAGCCCGGTCAGCCCAACCCGACCCTGTCTTCCTCTTCATGTTATTTCTTCTTTCTTTCTTTCTTTCTTCCCAGCTTGGCCAGCCAATGCATCTCCCTTCCCCCCCCCCATGGTCAATGCCAATCAGGGTCAGCCCGGCCCGGCCCCGACCCTAAGGGCGGGTTTGGGTTGGGTTTTTCCAACCCTGAGTCAAGGTCGGACCGGGCCTAGGCCCATCTAAGAGGACTCAGGGTTGGGCTAGGGTTTTTAAAGGCCCGGCCCAATCCTGACCCTGTTGCAGCGCTAGTCTAGACTCTTTACAAGTATGGAGAGTTCTAGTTGACGGGCTTGTAAGTTAGGCCCATAGGCCTTTGTTGGGTGGGCTATGACATAAGGATGTGAAAACCAAACTAAAACTTTTACCTAATTGAATTGTTTACATTAAACTGTGCAACCGTTTTATAAATGGTTCATTTTTTGTTTCAAAATTGAGACCATTTAGTTAAACCGTTTAAACTTATCCGAACTATTTAATCCAATGGTAAACTGTTTATGTAAACCATTTAAAACTGATTAACATATGTACATATCAAGTTAGGTCATTCATTGTTAAAAAAACAACTATTGTGTAAGAATAAACAAATCCCACTAAAAAATTAAGAGACATTCAAACCTATTGAACAAAAAATTAAAACATATAATCAATTATAATCTTACAATTATTATAATAAAACATCCAACAACAAAAAATTCAATTCAATTTTAAGCTTACATTTACTTTAATAAAAAATTAAAAGAAAAATAAACTGTTTGGATAAAGAATTAAAAATTTTGTTTGTCCAAATTTATGTGATTTTTTTTATATTACCGTTGTTTACCAAAAATAGGAGGTCACTTTTTTTTTCACACTTGACAATTAATTTTTTTTTGATAAAGGGGAATTTATTGACATGAGGGGCATGAAAAGCCCTATAAAATTCCCACTATACTAATATACCAAATAGTAGGCTTCATTAACAACAACCTCAAGAAACTAAGGAGTAGAGTTTGGCCAGTTTGTCTTACATGCCATTGATAAGGCCATGTGGGCCAGTGAGACAATTGCATCTAATCTCCTGAAAAAACATATTAGAATGCCAAAATAAATAAATTTTCCACTATACTAGTATACCATAGTCTTCTCGCATGGGTTTTTGTTTTCTCTCTTATGTCCTAATAATATGGATCCCATGTGAATGATGCCATTCTCTATGCCACATTTCGAATGACATGAGAGATTTCTCACATTGGCGATAATCCTCCTTCTAAGCAAATAATTGGATAACTAAAGGAAAGGAAGTCAGTAACCAGATATGTTACAATCTTGTTTGAACCAAGATTCACACCCCCCCCCCCCCCGATATCTAACCGATACTAGTATTGATGGTATCAAAACATGAGAAGATATACACACACACATATATCTTCTTCTCATATGAAATGGCCTCTCTGTCCTTCTATATATTCCCTCGCCTCCTCAAGCCTTATTAGTATGCTCCCTACCTGTTCATAACCCGCTCCCTAAATCTAGGGATGTAAATGGATAACCGAAAATCCAAATTCGATCCACATCCGTACCCGTTTAGGGACATCCGTGGGAAAAAAATCTGAATACTTCGATAAAAATCCGTCCGAAAAAAAATCCGAATACTTAATATTAAAAAATTAAATAAATAATGATCTTTAGGGTTTTTGAAGATTCAACACGTTCTAAAATATGAGGAAAAGATAATCATGATCTAAGAGGTATGGATTGAGAGTGAATTGCATCCGCTAGGGGGAGGAAGGTCCGTCCGGGTTACACAAGGCAGAGATTCAAATAGATGGTCAAAATTTTGAATTCGATCCACATCTGATTCTGTTTAGAGGTATCCGTATTTGGCCAGAGAATATCCAGATCCAATCACATCTAATCCGTATCCGAGCCTAATCCGATCCATTTACAAGCCTGCTAAATCATTACGATAGAGAGGAGTCAGAGGACCCATCTCCATCACTCCATGGTTTAAGGTATTGGTATTAGATCGATCGTAAAGACTATATAGCAATATTTTGAGGGGAGAAATGGTCCAATCAAATCCAATATAACCTATCCATATCAATATTGAAATTCGATATGAAAAACACTAATACAAATATAGATATTGATACCAATATCGATAACCAAGTCCATGCCCTTTAACCCTCCCTGTAGTGCATTCTTTTTACAAATTTTAATTTTTTTTATGGAAGAAAAAATTTTAACTCGTCGTGCAGTGTGTACCTACGCCTAAACACAGCTGTGCATGAAATGACCGATACACCCCTGATCTTTTCTGCCTTTCCACAGGTGCACCGGTTATTTCCTTGCAGCTGTGTCTAGCGCAGGTACACACCGCTCTGCGCTATCGGGTGTGGCGTTGCTTTTCTCCTTTTTTTCAATTCATTTTATATATATTTTGGGGGATATGAGTGAAACAGAGGCGGCGTTCTTTTTTCCTATTATTTATTCCTTGTCCCCTTGCTTACTCCACAGCTATGGCTTTATTAGTGTGACCTTTAACCTCTTCTCTTCAATTGCAAGCCTACAGAGTACAGTACAGAAGTGAACCAGTAGAAGTATAAAAGAAGAGACTTCTCAACCAACCAATGATTCCTTCCCATTGATTTGAATCATGATGGTGATGATCCATCCATCCATCGGTGAGAGGAAAGCTGGTTTGGCATTTCCTACACCTTTGCGGGCCCTACTTCCCCCAATCGTCAAAATCCTGCTTTCCCATGTGCCGTGCTTCATCATCTCTTGCTGGCAAATCACCTAATCATCCAATCATCCAATCACCCTCCGTCTCTCTCTCTCTCTCTCTCTCTCTCTCTCTTCAGTCTCTACTATACAGAGGAAGCTTCAGATGCAAATGGCAGAATGAGAAGAGAGTGTGAAATCTGGAATGAGTAGAGTTATTGAAATCATTACAGGTTCCGAGATTTTCTTCTCTGGGATTATCCACGTTTGAAGCTTTCTTTATCTCTCTCTCTCTCTTCTCCTTCTCAGAGTATGGATTCGAGTACTCGTCTTGAGTATGCTCTGTTTCAACTCACGCCGACCAGAACCAGGTACTAAATGGCTAATAGCTTCTTACCTGTTTCTTTCACTCTCGCTCTTATAGTCTTGTATATGCTCGGATAGTTGTATTCATCTCGCTTGGGTTCTGATGATCTTTGTGTTTTGTGTGCTTCTGCATTTTGAATTTGGAAGGTGTGATCTCGTTGTCTTCTCTAGAGGTCTCAGTGAGAAACTAGCATCTGGACTACTTGAGCCCTTCGTTTCGCATCTCAGATGCGCCAAGGAGCAGATTTCCAAGGGTGGCTACTCCATCACGCTTCGCGCTCCCACCCCCGCCGACGCCGCCTGGTTCACCAAGGCCACGTTGGAACGGTACTTCTCCATACCCTCCATATCAGTTATTTATTCTCTGCTGTAAATGTATGCAATTCCCATACAGTTTCTTCTCGAACTCAGATCCCTAGATTTCTTTCATCCATAATTCGTTCAATGAAGAACAACAATCAGTATCACTTGCTCCACTCGGAACTCGGCTGAGCCAACCTTGCTTCAGCTTGGTTATTGGGAAGAGTATGACTCAGTTGATTTTGGTTTCACTAGGGAGGTCCTGTATGGCTCATTCGTCATGAATTTTGAACAGGTTTGTGAGGTTTGTTAGCACACCTGAAGTTCTTGAGAGGTTTGTGACGATCGAAAGGGAGATCTCACAGATTGAGACCCCGGCTCAATCCAATGAGTTGTCAAATCCTACTGCTCAAACAGAAGAAGGTATGCTCAAACCTGAATTTCTATCTGTAAGCATGTCATTTTATAATGTAAGTTTGAAGTCCTTCGATTTGATTGAATTGCCCCATATCCGTTGATTCAAAATTTGGATCTCTCACAAGTGTTTTTTGATGGATTGAATCATAATTTTCATTTGTTTTTCCTGCTCATGACGGTTCTATGTGGGATAGTTTATGAATATAAGTCAAATCCAGGTATATTTCAAACCATCCGCTCCTGTGTTACAAGCACAGGAAGATGAGAAACTCAAATCTATAAGGATTTATTCTAAATAGTGATAAATGGTTCATGATACAGCTTTCTTGACATCCAATTTTTTTGGAATTCCGTTTACATGTAACTCTACTTGAAATATTTTACTTGATCTACTAATTTGGACTTGAATTTATTTCACAGGCAATGTGAGAGGTGCTGATGGCAATTCCAAGAAGTCGACTACTTCCTCTCAGGTATTTCAGTGTTTTACTAAACTATGACAGTACTTTTGTTTCAAGATGTTTCCTCAAGAGCACATGCCATAACTTTGAACTTTCCATGATGATGGTGGTCCCAGTCAAAATCTGACTCTAATGGCAGTGATAATGTTGCACAAGAAGAAAACTCCAAGTAAATCATCTTTTTCTTATAACTTGCTAAATCTGATTATTTTTCCTCTACATTTCAGTACATCAAATTCACTTTTGTTGCTTAAGCCATTGTTTGGTACCAAACAGGCTTCGCCTTCAGCGTCTTATGGAGACTCGGAAAGCGGTGCTTCGTAAAGAGCAAGCTATGGCTTATGCTCGTGCTTTTGTTGCTGGATTTGATATGGACCATATAGATGATCTTTTATCCTTTGCCGCAGCTTTTGGAGCTTCCCGCCTAAGGTATGAATGAATCTCAGCTATAACAATGGTCAAGGGCATCTAGTTAAGATCAAGCTGAGGAAGGTTGAATTTTAGTTCTTAAGATATAAAAGCTAATCAACCTTAACCATAAAATGTATGAACAATCTTCAACCAAAAAAAAAAAAAAAAATGTATGAACAATCTCTGACATAATGCTCATTGTGTATCGTTTTGTGTTGGATTTTCTTTTTGTTGGTCGTGGAGGAGGCAAAGTCAGCTATAATGATTTATGTTTGACCCATCACAATTCTTTTATAATATTTCCCCTCTTATCCTTGTTTTGTTGTTCCACACACTGCATGAAGGGCTCTGTCATATCAGTATCAAGGACTGAATTTGCCATATGCCAAGTCCACTGTGGTGAGAAAAACTTGGTGAGTTTGTATGAGTTAGTCGATGCAAATCCTTGCATATTTACCTGTCAGTTCTGGATTGACTAGACTTGGTGGACCAGTTCTTGAATAAATTGACTGAATTGGGTCGGATCAATCTAAAAATATCATCTCTGTGCACGAGGCCTCTGCTACTGCAGGGTCTCCAATAATTTGAAATTTAGCTGACTTAACCGGTCAGTTCTGAATTGACTAGACTTGGTGGACCAGTTCTTGAATAAATTGACTGAATTGGGTCGGATCAATCTAAAAGAGCACCCCTGTGCACGAGGCTCCCATTACTGCAGGGTCTGAGGGGCATATGTACGCAGCCTTACCGCCTGCTTCGCAGGAGAGGCTGTTTCCAAGTTTTGAACCTGCAACCAACAGGTTGCAATAGCGCAACTTAACCGCTGCACCAAGGGTTGGATCAATCTTAATCAAGGCAAATTGCGAACTACTTAATTTGGATTGACATAGAAGGACAGATTATCTTTATTTATTTTATGGAGCAGAGGTTTTGTCTAAACCATTTTAATCAGGCATAGAAGTATTAGTCCAGTAGCCAATATTAGTCCAGTAGCCAATATTAAGATGGAATCTGTAAGTTGATTGGATGGCTTTCTGATTTCAGTCAGGAATGGAAGGTGGGGTCTGACAATGTTAGGGCTGTAAAATTCAACATTAAGCCCAGCTTCCTAATAATTGAAAAGGTTGTACTTTCTTGGTAAATTTATTATTCCACCTCGCTGTTAATGTAGGACAGATTTGAAAGCTTCAGATAATCCCAGAACAGGATCTTAAATCAGGGAATGAATCACACTTAATAGAACTCGGGCTGTAATAAAGCTGATGGGAAAGGGTATGAAACAAAATAGGAGAAAGTCAAGCTGTTAGGTAGCAGTTTAGGGACTGTAACAGAACAGGGGTATAAGGGTTTGGGTCTGAAATATGGCAGAGGCTAATAACAGGGGTTATTAAGTAATCAGCAGGCTAGAGCACTTCAACCGATTTCAAAAAACAGATCGAAACTGCAGAAAATTTCAACACAGGACAGGTGAGGGAGAAAATCAATAACTGCAGATCAGGTGGTCAACAGAAGCTGAAATTGGATCTAGTGTTGTTCTTAGGTGGTACAAGATTCGATCAAAAGATGGGAGGAAATTGATGGTTGGATTGGGTTGGGGGCTAAGGTGATGGAATTAGAAGGTAGGGGACAGAATTAGAAACTAACCAGAAATCAGGTCTGAACTTGCAACAGTGAGAATGGATTGTTGAAGACAACCTTCAAATAGTCTTAGAGGAGACAAAAGTTGATAACAGCCTCCTGGGCTTCCCACCGCAAGGAGTCGACTGGATCAAATACCAGCCTTTTCCTCCTCGGATCAAACACTAAGGAACCTCTATGGGAGAGTGAGCAAGCATGCAAACAGCCGAAATCGTAGGCTCTCTTGAGCCCTCTTGGGTTGCTTTATAGAATAATAAAAGGCAGCAGCAAGGGTCGAAAATTAGAAGGTTCCCAAATTAGGAAGTTTCCAATTTGATCCCCCTTTGCTTGGAGTTCAAGGCACAATCAGTTTCTAAACTGATGTGAACTAATTGTTGACAATTACTAAAAAATAAAAATAGAAAGTAAAAGCGACTAACATCAATTAGACCACTCGACTGGACCACAACTTAAACTGAACCAACCGGTTCATACAAAGACATAAAATAACTCAAACAACCGAAGACCATAATCGTGGCTGCTAGGCGGCAGCCTTTTTCTTTCTTGAATACACCTTCAGATCTGCATCAACTGTTCTATGCAGAATCTTTTTTTATTCGTCTGTTTATCCATATGCAGTGAAGAACTTCTACAACCAACATTTTTTTTTTTCTTTTGTTAGAATCTACGACCAACATTCAATATTATATGAGAAGTTACATCAAAATACTCAACTTAGACTTCAGAACTGCTTTCGAAAAATTTTCCCAGATAAAAGCATGATAGGACCATCCTTCGTGCTGTATTGTATTTGAATCCTTGTGATGTGTGATTATTTGCAAGTATGTTTCCTGTTTCTCTCATCATATCTTACATTTCTTAATTAATTCCAATTTTCTTTGGAATACAATCCCATTTCGATTTCCCTCTATATGTTTTCAAGAAGTGCGGTGTACCTCAAAAACACTACTCTGCGTCTCCATCCGGTACCACTCAGTGCCCTTTAAGTTACAAAATCTTTGGGAAATTCTTTCTTCATTATTGGTGAGAGTAAAATATGACAGAAACATCAATACATGGTAGTTAGTTTGCACTTTTCTATTCTGGTCTTTTGGCCCTCTTTTGAAATTCTTAGCTTGTTGGGGGGCGGGGGGGAGGTTCCACCCATGGGCATTTTTTTATTTCTTATTTTGTCATTGCATTTTTATGCTCTTTTTTTATGGGTTCTTATTGTTTACATGTACTGTTGAACACTGTTTTCATCCATAGACTTCCTGACCATTAATTGTTCATTCCCTCAAGGCTGTAAGCATACTATTTCTTGAGATTTTTCTTGTGTAAATTTCTAGAGATTCTAAATGCACAAATTAATTTTACGTTATCATATCTAGGGATCATTGTTGGTGGTTTCTTGAAGCTTTTTGGTTTCCCTCCATAGTCATGACTTGATGCAAGGAGCTGCTTCGTATCCAGCACCAGACCTTATAACTTTTATTGATAAAAGATTCTGGTTACTTTAGGTTAACATAGCTCATACTTTAAATCATGTTTTTCTAGTTCTAGGCAAAGTTTTCACTGCATACAATCTTTTTAAATGAAATCTTGCTCCGTAGCTGGCAAAGCAGGAGTTAGAAAAGTCAATCATCGTTAATTGCAACTTAGATAAGACATCAGCCCTCCTTATGTTGGGGTGATATAATCCTCTTGCTTCTCAAGTTTTGGCATTATAAGTTCTATATTATGATGTATGTAGGGAAGCATGCTTAAATTTCAAGGACCTCTGTAATAAAAAGCATGATGATGGGCTTTGGATGGATGAATTAGCAGCAGTGGGGGCATGCACTCAGCCAGAGTTGCCATACTTGGGAACATCCGGAATCATACTTACAAGTGAAAATAGCAATCCAAGTCCTGGGGTCATGCCAATTGCTCATTTTGGTTTCTCTAATGGGCAACTAGAGCCAAATGGGTCTTTAGATTCTGATTCAACTACGGGCAATGCAAGTACAGACATTAGCCAAGGTAAGATACCCCCTTTTCCTTTTGGCAATCACCACCTGTGAGCTTACTATATGTGGAAAGGACTCATGATCATGATCAGGATTGTCTCTGAGGTATGGGCCAAGTGCCTGACTGATCTGATTGTAAAGCAATGCATGGATACAATATTACCCTGCCTACCCCTGTTTTACCATAACTCGATTAATGCTGGCCAAAACTTGGCTGTGCTGATTTGGAATTGTATTGGCCAATCCAATCCCCAAGTCTGAACCATAAATTCATGCATACCATACATCTCTTCTGTGAAGGTCTACCTGTGATTTATTCACATCATTAATTGGTTGACCACCTCAAGGATGGACCATGCTATCCATTCAAGAGAAAAGCGAGGGACTACTTTTAAAAAGTTAAAACAAAGAGACATAATTGTGAGGGGAAAAGAAAAGAAATAGAAAATGTGAAGAGCCTAGTACTGCATTTTTTAATGCTGTCATGACCATTCAAAACATTCCAAGAATTGACTGAATAACATGGACTTTCAGGTCTATACTATAGCCCAAAGAACAAAACTATCTTTCCCAACATAGAAATATTTTCTTTAATCCATGAAAGTTATGGCATATGTATGTATAATATTGAAATGTTTTTTTTCCAGATTATCATGTTTGAGGATAAGGAACATTCATATTAAGTTAGAAAATAATATGCTGAAGTAATATAGGTATTTCTTTCAAGGGCCTACTGGCTTATCTATTAAATAAAAGAATTTCATGTATAATTAATAGCTTGCAATTATCAGGTCAGATGCCACCAACTACTGTGAAAAATCAAGTACCAATGCCATGGACAGACCAGCTTCCTCAGTACATGTACAATTTCCAAAGCCCACATATGCAACAAATGCCTCCATATCAAGGGTACAATATCCATGGGATGCCGGTTTTCCCTCCATATTATCAGGGAAATATGCATTGGTCTCCAAATACTGATATTGGTCATGGTCCTGTCCAAGAACCAGAACGCCGTCAAAAGGGAAGGCTCCCAGATGGACAAACTGAGCCCAGTGACTCCACTTCTGGCAGTGACCTAGATTCTGATTTGCAGCAGGAACTCAAGAATTCAACGGAACAGCCTCAACTGCACAAAAGAAGGCACAAAAAGAAATCATCAAGAATGGTTGTTATACGCAACATAAATTACATCACTCCTAAGAGGAGTGAAGCAAATAATGATGGTGAAGTTTATGATTCTTCTTCACTTGAGGATGAATTCATTGATGGAGATTTTCTCAGACAGAAGGTAAAGGAAGCTGTTGGTTCTTTAGAGAAGCACCATAAGTCAACCCCATTTCATCATAAGAAGAGAGGTGGTGTCAAACATGCAAACATTTTGAATGGATCTAATGTTGCTGCTGATGAGGATCTTGAGAATGACTTTGATGCAAAAACTTCAGATGGAGCCAAAAATTCTGAGAACTGGGACACCTTCCAGAGCCTTCTGATGAGAAATGAGGAGCCAAAGGCCAATGGTGTGGAGACACAGTGTACTGTAAATGTCCGAGATGAATATTTTGCAATAAAAAGTTCGGAGGCAGGAACACCATCTGCACTTACCAGTCTAGTAGACCTGGTATCAGAGAAGGAAACAAAGCAACGGCATGCCGACACTGATTCTTTCCTTATGACTAAAAGGGATTCAAGTAATGAGAGTAGGACCCCCATGGAAAATTTTGAAAGTAGTGAAAATTTCCGCCCAGGCATGAAGAAAAGGGATTGCACCGATGAGGAATTGTTATTTCCACAGAGAATAGAAGGGGCGAAGAGAAATCTCCAGGATGCTCTGTCTGAATGTACAATTGAGTCATCTGTGCTCAAGACTCAAAAAGCTGAAGACTGGTTTGTTATAAATCAATCTAAAACATTTGGAGACCAAGACACAACCATTGAACATGCTATCTTTGATGGAGATCGGAGTTTAACACCAAATAGTGTTTCTTTCCAAATAGGGAAAACTAAAAAAGATCTTGTTGATGACTCTTTGATGGTGCAGGATCGATCAATAGTTGATCAACGTGATTCTCTATGGAGAACTGATATAAGCATGGTTTCAGACCTTATTGTGGCTGTACCCCATGAAAATGGTTCTGCAGATCTTTCAAGAGATAGGTCTGTACTTACCTATGAGCCACCAGATGATCTTTACATGGTGCTTGAACGGGGTTCAGGAGTGGAGTCTGCTGTGGCACCATGGACTCCTGAAATAGATTATGGAATGGATTTTTCATTTGCCGAATCTGAAAAAAGGAGCTCTAGTGTGGAGAAATATGATTATGTTGATGATAAGCTTCCCTCTAATGGTAAAAGCATTGACAGTAAGAACAGTAAAAATCTCCAAACAAAAACTTCAGGGAGAGAAACAAACTCTAGACCCTCACGTGGATCTCTAGTAAAGAGCAAATCTGAGAACATGTCAAGGATCAAGAAACCATCCACTGTAAGCAAAGCTGCAGTACTGAAAAGCAAACTGGAGAAGGTACTAAATGGCTACTGTTTAAGTTATTTAATTAATTATTGTTCTTTTTCTATTGCTCTTTTACTTCTTCCCTCCACTTTTCAAAGGTAATTGAACTTTTCTTCTAAATACAGGAAGAAGAAAATCGGAAGAAAAAGGAGGAATTATTGATTCAACGCCAAAAAAGAATTGCTGAAAGAAGTTCTGCTGGTGGTTGTGCTTTAGCAACACCTAGAAGAGCCTCGCTGGACAGTAAAACAATCACTTCAACCAAGCATGACAAGAAATTGTCTCAATCTACAACTCAAGAAACAAAGCGGTTAAGTCTGCCCAAAACAGGCATTACCAGTTCAACCATAAAAAAACAGGCTCAAAGGTGAATGGCGTTGTGGCAGCTAGTAAAATATCAAGGATCACTGCTGGGGATGAGAATAAGAAGCCAGTTCAAATTAGGTCAGATCATTGAACTGATGGAATGAGGTGACTCACCTAGTAGTGAGTGTACAAAAGGCTACGAAATTGAACTTTTTTCTTCTGTAACTGATTCTTTTGAATAATCAATGCGCCACACTTCATCAAAGGACATCTGGTAGTAGATGGCCTTTGTAATAATAAGGCGAAGGGGTGTTTTCTTCTGTTTGAGTTGTATTATTATCTTATTTTTTTATCTTGATCCAGTGATGGTGCATATGCTCGCCTCTTGCGGTCACCTGCACAGTTTTGTGGCAGTAATAGCCACCCTTGTTTAAAGATTCAGTTTGTATGTATCTTCACCTTGTAATTTATTCTTTATATTGGATGTCTGGATAATTCACTTTATATGGATTTTTACCGCATTTATGTTGGAATAGTAGGTTGACAATTTGTATCATCAATTCTATGATCATCTGTTCTGAACTTGGTTACATTCCTGGGGGTTGCATATAGGACAGGTCAGTCGGGCTGAAGAGGTTTCAAATATGGCATTGATCATGAGCATTATATTTGGCAACTATGGACTTCTTACATGGATGTTGTGTTCAGGCCACTTGTTACTCCTGTTCATTCCCTTTTACACAGCTTCCATGGCTGCCAATGACTTTATCAATATGTTTCCTGGCTCTTTTACAGCTCCAAGGTTTATTTCTATCTCTTGGCAGCCTCCTAAGCCAGGGGTTGTAAAGATTAATGTTGATGGAGCGAGCCTAGGAAACCTAGGATTATCTGGATTTGGAGGTGTTTGCCGTGACTATCAGGGCGAATTTTTATTCTGTTTCTCTTCTGGGTGTGGTTACACTTATGCTTGTGTTAGTGAAACCCTTATCAAACAAACTCTCCATGCTGATTTGAGAGGTCTTGAGCATATCTGTATTGAAAGCGCTAACCTTATGGATATTAACATTCTGAATGGTCTATCTCTTTCTATACCATGGAGGGATTGCTCATATTATCACCGACTGCAGAATGTTTTGTGAAAGATTTGCAAGGGTTACATTCGAACAAGTGCTCTGCAAATGACTAGATTTTGGGAATACCCTCCCCCTGATTGTATCAATCTGCTTTTGTTTTTTTGACTTTTGTGGCTCTTACTATCCCAGAGGTTTTCAATAAATATTTATTTTATCAAAAATAAAGTCGGGCTGAAGAGCTTCAGTGGGAGTGCCAGCTGAAGGTCACTTCCCCGGTTCCACTGATGCATTTCTATAACTTGACAATCAGATTTTAGAAAGCCCAACTCACAGGCAGGACAGGATTGCAGTGAATGAAAGTAAACCAAAATTTATGAGAAGTTTAATTGAAGGAAATTAAAGAGTCAATTCAATCTCAAAAGCTGGTCATGGGTTGCTAATAACCTGCAGAAATTAGATCCCAAATTTCAAGAAGATCCAATGGCTGGATGAAATGTAAGTTTAACTTGCTCCTTGATTTGTAACTCCCATAACAATCACAAATGTAGGAAACCACCATGTATGGTAGGAGGAATCCCTTACAACTTAAGTCTCTCTACAAAATAGAAACTATGGCTGGAATGTAGGACACATAACCCCCATAGTTGGACTCATGTGAATGGATCCATTACAACAAAGAAATCCCAAAATACTATACATTGGGGACTTAAATATAAGTGTAACTTTAACCAAACCCTGAACCAATGGCTCAGTTGAATTAATTCTGGTTCAGTTTTAGAATAACTATAGCCATTGAGCAGGTTGTTTTTCCAGCAGCTGCAAGCTCTATTTTTACTATTACACGCTCTGATCTGCATCTTCCAATTAATTGGTCAAATTAACGATGGGAAGAAAAATTGGTGACCAATGCATGTACCTAGGGGTGTCAACTAGTTGGGCCGGTCAGTTTCGGCCGGGCCTGATCGGTCCCCACCAATTTAAGTACCTGCATCGTTTCCGCCTAGTTAGGTAAGCGGGCCTTATAGGTCAGGGCATGGACATGTATCTATTCGGTCAGTTAGTCGGTTACCGGTGCATAATCAGGCTAATCGAGCTTTAAATGGGTTAATTGATTAATTGGGCTATAATTAAATGGTCCTTAAACAGGCTATAGTTGGGCTAAATGAGCTTAAATGGTTGTTTATCGATCAAACCCATACAGTTGAGCCACTACCTTGCACCGAGAATGCCTGATTATTAATCAATCAGTGCTTAAGCCCGACATATTTAGTAATCATCGGACCGGTCTGGGGATTCAACTGGTCGGTCAAGTCAGGCCTACCGGTGTGGGCCAATTTTTGACACACCTACATGTACCTATACTAACTTTGAAGCGAGTTTAGCTTCCGCAACCAGAATCAAAACGACTATCACTAAGTAGAGTTCGGTTCCTCTGTACGTACCAACAGGTGAACGTATATGTGAAAGCCAACCACCTGGAATTTTTCTCCTCTTAGGTTCCCTACCCGGTCAGGTGCGTAGGTTCCTCTCATAGGAGGGCGTAAATGACGACCTCACCCCACCCAGGCAGTGTGTTTGGGCAGGGGATGAGGTCGTCATTTCCGCCAGTCCTATGAGAGGAACCTGCGCACCTGACCTGGCAAGGAACCTGAGAAGAGAACGATCGAACCACCTGTCCTATTTTTGCCATGTACAAGGGGAGGAGGGGTTTTTATGAAAACAAAATTAAAAGGTGATTGGTTCTCACATGTACGTTCACCTATTGGTACATGCAGATGATCCATTCTCCACTAAGGTCTGGAGTCTTCATGGATGTCCAACAAGGTTTATCTATGGAATATTGTCATCCAATTAGTTACCAAGTATTAAGAGAAATGAAAATGCAACAATCTCTCAGTGACTGTGGCACTTGCAGTTCAATCATGTGGCAAACTTTGTTTGAGCTGAAACTTGACATACGAGTAGGAAACTATGGATTCTACGACTATGTTTGTATGTATTCTTAGAATAGATTATGGGTCTAGAGCGCAATCTGAAGCTTGATCCTTCTCTATTTTCTCGCTTTAGAATACGTTCACGACCCAAAATCTATTATGAGAGTGCATATCAAACACAATGCATGGGCACATACTTGAGAAAAAAAAATAATATAATAAGAATAAGAAAGGATCTTTATCTCCTCGAGTTCCCTACCCGGCCCAGTTCCCTTGTTCCTCTAACAAGGGGGGGCTGGAATGATTACCCTACCCCTGTCCGAACACTCAATCTGAATGGGGTCCACCACCCCCCTATTAGAGGAATTGGGGAACTAGGTCAGGCAGAGAACTGGAGGAGATAATTTTCCGCCTCCACATACTCATTTGGGGTTAAGAAAAAAATATCTTGAAGGAGGCATTATTTTCTTTTTTTTTTGCCCTTCTTCAACTTCTTTTTCTTTTTCTTTTTCTTTGTTTTTTAAAACTTTAAGATGAAATATTCCAAATAGATCCTTTTTCTTGGCGTGGAGGGATATCCATTGCGTGAATGGTCTAGGACTTTTTTTTTTTTTTTTTTTTTTTTCAGAGAAAAGAGAAATTTTATTGAATATATAAAAGGAGGCAAACAAGCCTATGACAGAATAGTGGCAAAGAAGCTAAAGCTTAAAAGGGGGAACTCAGTCCTAAACCATATTGGCGAGGGCATCAAGCCACTCGCTTACCCGAGAGCAATAATAAAACAAGGCTACGGGGGTTCTGCTAGGCGCACCGAGGGGGTCCTTGTCCTATTTGATCGTTGGGGGATCTCAGCATATACACCAGGCCAATCAAAAGCCACACGAGCCAAAAGACCCTCCTCCTCTGGTGAAAAGGGAGATGAAGTCTCCTTTTCAACCAGAGGTTTTTCTACTGCCGTGTCCACCGCTTTAACGCCAGGCTTTGCCTTCTTATGACGTCAAGTTCTACCAATAACTGGAGTTGCCATACGGCAACCCACACGACCACCTCGAGGGGCATTCCTACGACCATCACGATTTTTTCGACCCAACACCTGAGTCCACCCACCTTGCATCTCCTCTTGATCAAATTGGTCATAATCCGACCCACCCACATCTGACCCAAATGCACAAGCAGAACCCATACCCATATTTGGGCCCGAATCCACACCATCTGACTCACCTACGTGAGCAAATCCCTCCTTATTTGATTATAAAGACTCCTTTTCCAACTCAATCTCCACCTCATCATTACTTTTAAATCCAATATTCCTTGTTGCATTAAGTTCTCTATATTGATTACCATCATCCTCATCTACAGCCATATGAGAATCCACAATGGGATCAAGATGATTAACATCTTTGATAGACAAATCTTTACCTACCAAATCAACACCAATATCTTCAGTATTGGACTCCAACGAATCCTCCTCCAAGTCCGCCAACAACGCAAAAGCGTTATCAACAATAACCGACTTCCCTCTATTATCTCCAATGGTTCCAAAATTTAAACTTGAATCTTGAAATTGTGAAATTTGTGGGAAATTTGTTTCAACCCCTTGCCACCCTGGCCGACTGCCGGATAACCATCACCTCCACTCAAAACCACCACTGAAGATGGTGGAACGCCACCCTTGGCAGCAACTTGGGGAGCATTACCTTCAGCACCCCTCTTCAATCTCCACTTCGTCCTCTAGTCACCCCCCTGAACGGTTTTCACAACCACTTTAGCACCTCCATTCAACCCGCATTGGAGTGATGAGTGACCAAAGACACTACAATGCTTACATCTTGGCGGTTTCCATTCATACAGAACCTTTTGATTGAAGACCATCCCTTCATCATCATGGACAGCCACTGAATTTGGTAAATCATTCGCAGCAGAAACTTCAACACAAATTCGAGCAAAAGACAGTCTTTCCATAGATTTTGTCATTTTATCAGTAGTGGTTGGTTTACCTATAACACTACCAATGATACTTAAGGTTTCAGCCGTCCAATAATGGAATGGTAAGTTAGGCAAACTAATCCACACAGGCACAGTGCACAGATCAATCTTCTCCATTGAGGAAGAAGGACTCCGAGGACGTAAAATTAACGGCCGCTTCTGAACATACCATGGCCCCCCCTTCCAAGGCCTTTATTTTGTCTTCCTCCAAGTTAAAGCGGAATACAAACCATCCACTGTCAAGCAAATTAAGATCAACATGACCAGAGATCCTCCATTGTTTCACCCCACCAAACTTTCTTTGGTAGCATTAAATGATGGCCTCCTCCCAAAAAAATAACCCATCGGGGTATTCTTCCATTTCACCATCTCACCTAGAATTGAAGATAAAGAACACCATGCAACAGCATTACCATCAACTATAACCGGTTCAATAAACGAAAGATCCAAACCTTCATCTCTTCTATGAGAAGAGGCAGAAGAGGAGGGAGGACCAAGACACACCATTCAATCTCTTACTAACCGCTACGCCACCACTTGGACCACCACCATGTGCAGCACAGTCAACATTCAGGTCATCTTCACCACCATGTACAGCACCAACTTCTCCTATCACTTCAACCGAGAGCCCCATAGTACCCTCTGAAAATTCTTCCGCTTCACCCATAACTCAATCATTCCAATAGAGTGATTAGATTTGAGGAAGAGGGTGAACCTAAGTCCTTCGATGTAGTATTGGAAAAAAAAAGAATATCTTCTTCTAAATCAATGCATTGACAAAATCAATTATCTCCTTTCTCTTCAGTATTATAGCCATTATTATCTACCTTCTATGGACCGCCAAAAACCATATTCTGTTAAAAAAGGAATCTCCGAACCCCTATCAAATTATGACCAACATCTTTAACTGGGTTAAGAGCTTAATTGTCTTCCCTATAGCCACACAATGCATATGAAGGGTGGAAGCTCCGACATATTTTACCCTGCAAGATGTTAGGTAAAAGCTCCAGGTGCACCATCGTCAAATACACCTTGTGATGATAACACGTGACATAATGGGATCTAATGGTCCAAATTGAAAGAGAAATCTGGACTTTCATTTCACAAATCCGATTTTTCCCTACAATCGCTCTCTGTCTCTCCCGTCTCCCCTTTCGCAAGACGACTTGACTAGAGCGCCGTCGGTGGAGGTGGTTTCCGTCACCGTAATCTGCATCCTCACGCCGGCGTGACAACCTCACGTCGATGGAGCACCCTCACGAATCTCTTTCTTTTTAAATCCCTAACTCCCATAACTCCAGATTCGAATCGTTCTTCTTCTTCGCATAAACAAAGCTTTTGCCCCTGCAACTTCTGGTATGGGACTATTTCAGTCAAAGAATCATGGTTTCTCTCTAAGAAGAAGAAGAAGAAGAAGAAGAAGTCAAGAAACTAGATTTTACCCTTTATTTTTTTTAATCTTTGTACTTAAACTATTGTCTTCCATCAGAAACCTTCTTGTTCTTGTCGTTCAATTTGATCTTGATTTGGTAAACCTGCTTTTGGGTCTCTGTTTTTTCTTTCAATACAATTATCAGTCTCCATTTTCCAACCTTTCTAGGATTCTCTGCTTTGTAGGTTCAATTTCAAGTTGCCCCTTCTCTTCTTCAATCCAATCAGAGCGAGTGGGTTAGTCCCATAACTATATAAATTTATGTTTCTATTCATCTCTTTTTAAAGTTTCAGAATTTGGGTCTCCTTTTTTTTAATTTGTTTATGAATAGGTTATACAAATTCTGATTTTAAGGGTTTTTTGGCTTTTTATCAGTTTCTGCTTCGCCCCAAATCGAGAGATTAGGAAAAGCAGCCAGGATTCTTGGTTCTTTTTGGAGCTATTAGCCACACAAAAGAGCTGCAGAGGAGTTGAAAAACCTCATGTTTGACCTCCACTTTGGACTCTAAAGGAAAGAGTTCTCACAGCTTCTTCTCTAACTTGATAGATTCTTTCCCACTTCACATGGTTTCTGATGATACAAAGATGATGGAAGGTTCTTTTGTTTCTTACGGTGACGGAAACCACCTTCACGGACGGCGCTTTGGTCAGGTCGTCGTAAGAGACGAGAGACGGGGAGAGACAAAGAGAGACTAGAAGGAAAAATCGCATTTTGTGAAATGATAGTTCAGATTTCACTTTCAATTTAGACCGTGAGATCTCATTATGCCACGTGTCATCATCACAGGGATGCACTTGACTAACACGTGAGACGATAAAAATTCTTTTAACCTATCCTATACTAAGCTGGTCCAATCTAATGATCAACCACTCATCATCTCTAATGGGAGTTTTGATGGGATAAACAACGTAAGAGAGGCAGGATGGGCAGCCATGATTATTTAATTTTAACAATACCTTTGAATCAATAGTTATAGATTAGAGGTTTGCAGGAAACCCGGAAGAAGCAGAGACGAAGGGGCTAGAACAAGGAATCCGTTGGGCATTGCACTAATATGGGCTTCCAAACAGAACACTGTTGGCCTATTCAGCTCAGCCAATTCATCTGCTGCCTTGAAGCTGGAAATAAACTGTTAGGTCTAAAAATAGTGAAGACAGTAAGAAAATGGTGTGAAATGAGAGATGAATTGGTTGGAGGAATGGGTGATAACCCTCCCATTTAAGCCTTTGTCCACACACATTCAACCAATACACCTTGGCCATCGGAGACCTCAAAAAAAATTAAGAGAAAAGAGGAAAAAACACACTCACCATTTCCATCCTCATCTCTCCTTCATTTCAAAGTTTCAACAAACAGAACTATTTCTCCCAATTGCCCAATCCTCTGTAAATAGACATTTTGATTTCTTAGGGGAACAGAGGAGGCTTCACCGAAATTCTCCTCTTCCTTTCTGGTCTCACTCCAATTCAATTATGTATAATAATAACCAGAGGGTGTATCCAATGGATACAGACATGAACGACAATGGTGGTCATCCTCCTAATCCAACAAAATACGTGATGCTTTCAGAGAACGGCGGCAGCCTTCGACCTCCGCCATATCGCCGGAATATCCCACGTTACCAGTCTACCCCCAAGAGAAAGGGTTGCTCATGTGGCAAATGTCTATGCTGTTGTTGCTGCTTCCTCCTCATCCTCATCATCCTCCTGGTAAGCTTCACCTTCTTATTCTATAGCTATTTCAAGCCTAAGATCCCTTCCTATAAGGTACAAGACCTCAACGTTGGCGCCTTCAATGTACAACCCGATTTCAGCCTCTACACAGAGTTCATTGTCCATGTTAAGGCCGAGAACCCCAATGAAAAAATTGGCTTTACTTATGGCAAAAACAGTTCGGTGGTTGTGGCTTACTCTGGCGCACCACTCTGTTCTGGTAAGCTCCCTGCTTTCTATCAGGATAAAAAGAACACAACCCTTATAAAGGTAGTGTTGAAAGGGAAAAGTGAGTTTGGTTCTGGGCTCCAAGCTGCTTTAATGGAGAATAAGCATACTGGAAGGATACCTTTGCTGATTATGGTGAAAGTTCCTGTAAGTGTTGTGCTTGGGGAATTACACATGCAGCAGATTGTTGTTGAGGTTAATTGCTCCTTGGTCGTTAATGATTTGTCTCCAAAGAAGAAAATTGGGATCTTGTCAAGTAAATACCATGTATCAGCTTCATTATGACTTATGAGATGATAATGTTACTCTTAAGTCTTTTACTTTGTCCCTCTTCTTTTGGTTTTTTTCAAGTTTCTAAAGTCTGCAAATTCAAATTCATGGTGAAGTGGGTGGAGGAAATGGGGAGAGGGAAGAGAGGAGGATAGGTGAAGGGAAGAGCTTCCATTGTAATATACAAAAATGGGTTCAAACTTAAAAAGGTTTTGCAGTTGCAGGTCCTATAGGCTAAAATTCTCTTCATATCAGCAAAAACAAAAATTTTTGTTACAGTTTATTCATGGTGGATGTATTTGGTTCTCAACAAAAAGGATCCACAGTGTAATATTGATTGTGATTTATATAGGATACTTTAGAATGTAATTATAAAATGGGGGGAGTTTTTATTTTTTATTTTATTTTTTATAGGTATTCAAAATAGGGAGGGGGTCACTACCCGGCTGTATGGCCACTGTGCCGCGCAGCATTCTTTTTCCTCCAAAATATAATGAAAAGGAGATCAAGATAAAAAGAAAGAAAGAACCTACAAAGGATAGGCAGCCCTAGTATTTTTATCTGATCCATTTTCTGTCCGCTCCATTTCCCTAAGTTACTATAATAAAGGGAAGTGGACCCCAGCTGGGCAGTGTGTTCGAGCAGGGATAGGGTGGTCATTTATGCCCCCTTCTATTAGAGGAACTTGGGGAAATGAACCTGCCCAGGAAATGGAGCAGATAAAGGTCCGACAACCCTAAGATGCTTTATTTAGACAAACTTGAGGGGGTGAATTAGGGTCACAGATTTTTTTTCATAATTATTCCCAACACTTGTCGCAACCAAGGTTTAAAATCTTGTTTCGTTTCGATGTTTCTATCTGATCGAAATTTTCGAGATACCAAATTTTCGTTGAAATATGGTATTTTTTCTGTGAGTGTAAAATGTCAAAATGACCGAGATTTCCAGATTTTCCGAAACGAGATGACCAGAATTTTCAAAATTTTCAAAATATTGCATTTTTTTCAATTCGATGTTGCATTTTGTTTCAACTCGACCGAGATACTTGAAGTTCTAGAAATATCGACCGAGACGAAACGTGTTTTTGTACTATGGTTGCAACATACCCTTGATATTCCACCACTGATGGCAGTATGTCAAACAACATTGATGGGACGACACTCACAACTTGCACACAAAAACTATCTCACTGACGACACACACACATATAAATGCACAACCACTGATTGGCTGGGGCAATCCCAAGTTTACCAATCCCACACATAGAATAAGCAAACACATTGTCGTATGCACTTCCACCTCATTACCATAAAGTGGTCAAGTCTACCAGATAGTGCACACTCATCCTGTCATCATCATAACACTCCAATAATAATAAATAAAAAAAGGTGTACCCAATGCACGAGGTTCCCACCATTGCACTCTAATATGCACAATAATAATGCAATCACACAGAGAGACAATATATACATGGTTTGGCGATGTGCCTACATCCAAGAGATTTTCCTTTGTCAATTTTGATTAATAATAAATTTTGGGTAAATCATACATCACCCCTTGATTTTCAAACGAAACTCAGATCACCCCCTGATTTTTGAAAAAACTCAAATCACCTACTCTACAGTAACAGTGTTAGTTTGCTATTAGTTATTGGTGTGAAAGGACCATTTTACCCTTGTACTAAAACATTAGAATTAAATTTATAATACTACCCTTCAAAATCTATGTTTGGAGGTCAAGGGTAGTTTAGGGATTTAAATTTATTTAACTAGCTGACATCATCACTTAACAGCATAAAACTAATGGTAGGGACTAATTTGTCATATTGGGGTCTAAACCAGGGGTGATTTGAGTTTTTCAAAAAACCAGGGGGTGATCTGAGTTTCATTTGAAAATCAGGAGGTGATGTGTAATTTATCCAAATAAATTTAAATCCCTAAACTACCCTTGACCAATGTTGAAGATGAAGGAAGGGTAGTATTATATTTAATTCTAATGTTTTAGTGCAAGGGTAAAATAGTCCTTTCACATCAATAACTAATAGCAGACTAACATCGGTGATTTGAGTTTTTTCAAAAATCAGGGGGTGATTTGAGTTTCATTTAAGAACTAGGGGGTGATGTATAATTTACCCTTGTTTTCAGTTCTGGTAACATTTTATTAATGGGGAAATGTCATCCCCCTCCCTTCTAAGTTTGCCTAATATCAATCCAGTACCCAAGTTTTGAAAAATATCTTTACCCTCCCCTATTTTATAAAGTTGCCATCAACCGTACCCTAACTAGGTAACGCTGTTAAAAAAAAAAAAGTGTAAAGACAAAATTACCCTTTTTAAAATTACTGTAGAGCCCTTCAACAAATTTAACAATTCAGTATTAGAGACAGCCATGTGAATCTGTGATTCTTCTTCGTCTTCCTCTCGGAACACCAGTGGTTTCTCTGAATGCATCTGTAACTCCGAGCCACCCAGCCCTGTAAACCTGCCCCAAAATCCCACCATCACCACCATTCCGCCTCCTAACCCCATACCCTCCCTTCCCTGCCAACTGCTCCGCCATTCCTTAGTTCCCTGAACTCTGATATTTCTATCTCAAATTCATCTTTCTTCAGTTCTTCTACTCTCTTTCTCTCTCTCCCCTTTTACCTCTCTATTTGTTCTTATTCTCACACTCTCTCTGGTGGGTCTTTCAGAAAATTAAAATCTATTACAAGCGAAAAAATGGGTTTTTTTTATTCATCCATAATCCTCCGATAGCCTCTGTTACTGTTTGTTTCCTTCGTTTTACACTACTAGTACCGATTATCTTTTTGTTTAGTTGCTTCCTGAACCTTATCCTTGTTGAAACAGAGACCCATGGCTAAGTACACCTGGAATTTACTATTTCAAGAGCGAAGAACGGATCTAATTTTTTGGAGGATTCGTGTACTGTGAATGCTTCAAAGAGAACCCAGATCAGATTTCAGAGCTGAAATTGATATTGAAGATGAAAAAGAAATGGGATGCTGGATACCCCATTGCTTCATCAGTCTGAGACTCAAGAACTGGACCCTGACATCAAAGCCAATCGTGGCGGCCGTCGGAGAGATAAAATAATAAATCAAAAAACAAAAAGAAGAATATTTTAGAAAGAAACCAATTTGGGATTCTGATATTGGGATCAAATTTCAGGCACTAAAGTTGATTTTAAAGGAGAGATCAGGAACAGGCACATGAGCACATCGGAGACTTAGAACAGATGCAAAAAACACATAAAGGGAAAAATTAATGGAAAGTAATTGAAACTACAAGTGCGGGTTTTATTTTAGAACAGGAAGGAAGAAGTAGGGGGAGACAGCGAGAGAGAGAGAGAAAGATAGAAAAGAGGCAAAAGGATTGCAGACTTGCTGTACACAAATGCCACACTGCACCAAACCCGTCAATAATGTATTGTTTACTTCTAGGAAGAAGAAGTGATGATTATGGTGGTGCTGGCGGAGGAAGAAGACAAAGAAGAAGAAAGAAGCAAAAGGGCAAGTGGGGGAGGGCAAATTGGGAAAGTAGGGGAGAGCAAAATTAGACTATACTTATACTAAGGGCATTTTGGGGTTTTATAAATTTTGTACATACCATATCATCACTTTTAATGGATTTTTTTAACGGTGAGGGTATGGTTGATAGAATCTTTATAAAGTAGGGGAGGGGATAGATATTTTTCAAAACTTGGGTATTTGATTGATATTAGGCAAACTTAGAGGAGAGGGGATGATATTTTCCCATTTATTAATTTATTGGGTAAATTACACGTCACCCCTTCATTTTCAAACAAAACTCAGATCACCTCCTGGTTTTTGAAAAAACTCAAATCACTCCCTGATTTAGACCCTAATATGACAAATTAGTCCCTACCGTTAGTTTTATGTTGTTAAGTGATGATGTTAGCCAATTAAATAAATTTAAATCCCTAAACTACCCTTGACCAATGTTGAAGATGAAGGAAAGGTAGAACTGGAAATTTAATTCTAATATTTTAGTACTAGGATAAAATTGTCCTTTCACACTAATAACTAATAGCAGACTAACAACGTTACTGTAAAGGGGTAATTTGAGTTTTATTTAAAAATTAGGAGGTGATATATAATTTATCCAATTTATTTAACTGGTTGACGTCATCATTTAACAATATAAAACTAACAATAGGGACTAATTTGTCATATTGGGGTCTAAACCAAAAGGTGATTTAAGTTTTTTCAAAAACCAAAGGGTAATCTGAGTTTCGTTAAAAAACCAAGGGATGACGCATAATTTACCCTTAAATTAAATATACAATACTACCCTTCCTTCATCTTCAATCCTTTCCTTTTTCTTCCATCTTCTTCCACTCATCCCTCTGTACCTCAAGTTCGCGCCGCCACCGTCACCTCCACCGCCACTACCATCACCACAACCACCGCCATCACCTAAAACTCTGAGTTGCAGAACCTCTCCATCGCTCCACATCCGGGAGAACCTAGATTGCTTTTATCCAAAGAGCAGAAGTGATTACTAAGCCGGTGCAGGGCTCCTGCAGCCTTGCAACAGTTCTGGTCCCTTTAAACTTGCAGAAGATTAAGCTAATGAAGAAATCAACCCCATTATCGCACCCCAGTAGGCCAAATTCCAAATTCCAAATTCCAAACCCAGATAGAGAAATGCATAGCATTTCATTTCTTACTTAATAGTAATCCATGAAATTCAAAAAAAAAAAAAAAAAGAAGAAGAAGAAGAATATTCCTTAAGTCCTTATAGAGATGGAGAAAAAAAGAGAAAAAATGGACATGGAAGGATTGAAAGACTGATTTGGACGTTAGAGCCCACTTTCTCTTTCTTTCCAGAAACATACTTGAGCTACACTACTTTTCTCCTCTCTCTAAAATCTACAAACTACAATGAGAGAGATTAAGCTCAAAAATAAAAAGATCTCGATTACAGAGAACGAATTCTGAATTCAAAAGCTAACAAGGTAAAATTAAAGAAGAAAGAAAGTAATCCCAAAAAGGATTATAAAAAAAAAGAAGGAAAAAGTCAAAGGCGGAATTCAAAAGTGTGGTGGTGGTGGTTGTTGTCTGGCGGTTGGGGCCCAAATCAAACCGAAGAGAGATTGCAGCCATAGATTGATACCCCACATGACTCCGCTGGTGGAGCAGGGTGGCTATGGCTTCCCCCGCCACCACCACCACCACCGCTTCCGAAACCTGACGGAGAGTGACCAACGCTACCCGAGCCTGAACTCTGCAACTCATCTTCAGCTGGCAACCGGTGATAAGATGGGTCAGTGAATGCAACAACGACGATATAAAGAGTGTCGGCAGCGAGCAGAGAACCAGCAACGGAACCTCCAACGAACGATGGAGAGGTTATGCAATTCAGAGTTTTAGGGCTTTTCGTTCGAAATGAAATGGGGATGAGTGAAATGGAGATGGGTTTAGTTTGAGGGATTCACATCAGTTCAGTTAGAATTGGGTTTAGTTTGATTGAACCGGTTGGGGTGGAATTTTCATGGAGATATTCTTGTTCGTAGTGAAGGTCTTGCACTCAGGCATTGTTTGGAACATGAGTTGCAGAGGTGGGGTTTGACATCTAGGATGCTCGATCACCGTGACCCCTCCATTAATGACCTCTGCCGTGAGCTCCTACACACTAGGGGTGTCAATGGGTCGGGTTGGGCCGGGCCTGCCTAAACCCTGACCCTGACCCTGACCCAACCCTGGCAGGATCAAGAAACCCTCAATCCTGATCCGATCTTGTTAGGATTTTCCTTGACCCGGTCCAGCCCGACCCGACCCTGCGAGGGTTGAGGGACCTATTCCAAATTCAGGTCACATCAGAATCAATGCAAAAATTCCTTTAATTAGTCTGAAAAATGATACCTGTCTTGGTCGATTCATGATTTTTGAAACCCTTAACGCTAGTAGAAGAGAGAACGGCAGCCATAACCACCAACCTAAATCCCCAATAAACAACCTCCATGGCTACACAGACACAGTACACTCTGTCTTCTTGATTCCCCAAACCAACATAAAGACGAATTTTTTTTATCTCAATTTTTAGAGATATACCAAAAGTTCAGAAAATTATAGATTTCAAATCGATCACCCAAATCAGAAAATAACAGAAAGTAACTCTAACCTCCGTTAAGGTTATCAAACAGCCGAGGTTCAGAGCTTGAAGAATGAAGAAGTATGAGTTTCGGACTAGGCTATTAGGTTTCTGCAAGTTTTATGATTTTCTCAGCCTACACAAAACAAAACAAAACAAAATAGCAAATCTGGGAAGGAGGAACCGAGGAAGAAGAAGGCTAGTTGAGCGACGGCTTTCTCAGTTTCTCGTGGATGAAGAATGAAGGGTGAAAAATTGAAAATGAAAAGGGAATATGGGATTAGGGTTATCATCTCTTATGGGTATTTTGGTATTTTCAGATATATAAATGTTTATAACTAATTCAGGGTCGGGTCCGGGCCTGGCCGGGCTAAGCCCGGGGTCTTAACCCAGACCCGACCCGACCCTGCCAGGGTCAGCCAAAAACTCAACCCTAACCCGCCCTTCGGGCTGGGAGATCAGGGTCGGGTCCGGGCCGGGCTCAGGGCGGGTTCGGGCCAGCCGGCCATTATTGACACCCCTACTACACACGTCCCTCTATCTCCTCACCATGACCCCTCCATTAATGACCTCCGCCGTGAGCTCCTATACATGCAGTTGTAGGTCATCTGAGGAAGAGGATCAATTTTAAGGTTTTTAATCAAGGGTAATTTAGAAATTTAAATTTATTTAATTGGCTGACATCATCATTTAATAGCATAAAATTAGGTAAGGACTAATTTGTTTTATTGGAGTCTAATAAAGATAGTGATTTAAGTATTTTAAAAAATCAAGGGTGATTTGAGTTTCATTTGAAAATCAAAGGTTAACGTATAATTTATCCAAAAATAAAATAAAATCAATTAACAAAATTTTGGGTGTTTAAGAAAGATTTATTTAGGAAAATTAATAAGAGAAATAATATTCAGTCATACTAAAATTTGGGGTTGTTCACAAAAAAATACAAGTAAAATTTGGGGCTTATAGAACTAAAATTTTAGGGCAAGGGTCCCCGCGTGGGAAGAATCCCTCATGCCACACATTTCAGCATGTGGAAAACAGTTTCGTCAATAGGAAGGCACAAGTCATGGAGAGAAAAGAAAGAATCCACACACTCTCGGCCTGGGGATTTTTTTTCCAAAATTTTATACCTAGAGAAAGAGAAAACCTCAATACATATGTAGAGAGAGTGGCTTGTCTAGTGCATGTTGGGTGGGACCGTGGGATGGACAACATTCCTAATTTGGTGGGAAGTGGTTTTTTCGGTTGATTTATAAGCAAGGCTAATCATAAGCCCTAGAAAAATATCAACAATGGAGAAAATGGAATGCTATTTTCTATTTTTTGGAAAACATTCCAAGAAAATATGGTACTAGGATACTATTTTTCACTCTTGCAGCCAACCCATTCAAATACAATGATTGCCAGAATTCCTTCATCATGGCTTTAGGGAAATTGATTCTATTTTAAGAGACCACACATTTCTCGGATTTTAATGCTCTTCAATTCCTAAAGTTGAACAGTGTGGCAATCCTAGGTGGAGATGTCGGCACTTGACAGTTCGAGCTCAATATAATCAATGAACTCGATCAGACCGTTGGATGTCCGAACTGTCACGTGTCAATATCTCCACCTAACACTGCCGAACTGCACAACTTCAGGGAATTGGAGAGGATTTCTCTTGTTTTAAGGGTTACTAGCTAGAAGTCCTTCACATGATCAAAGAGGTGAGAGAGAGAGAGAGAGAGAGAGAGACTAACAAATGATCAATATATACAATGCCTTGGTAGGATACTTTTGACAATGAATTTGAAGATGCTATAAATTGTACTTTTATTAAATGTGAATGTGAGACACTATCCTAAAGATCATAGATGCCCCAATGGTGCAATTGGGAAAAGTGTGAATTGGTCTTTAAGATGTAAAACAATTTAAAGCTTATGCAAGTATTAGTACACACTCTCCTACTATATCCCTTCAAATTTTATAAAATTATGATTATAGCTAAAGAAGAATTGGTCTCCAACATGTAAAACAACACTTAGCTTATGGGAGTAGTATTGCATTCTCCTACGATGCCTTTTAGTTCTACAAAGTTGTGCTCATAGCTCAAAGAAGACTTTCAAAGGAGAATCGGTAAAAAAGAAAGAAAGCAATAGTGTATTCCTTGCATGGACACACACACACACAAGAGTGAGTGTGAGAGGGAGACTGATAATTAGAAAATCACATTTAAGTATATCGATGTCCTTTATTTATAGAGGGGAGATACCCATTGGAAACACCTATCCAAAAAGGTCCAAAAGATGTGTCTCTCAGAGAGAGAAGATATAGAAGATTACTTGTTACCGACATACAACATACAATTACCAACATTGTCGTTGTGTCAGTTGACACACAATAGACGTCAGTAAATCCTTGTTCCATGTCGGACTTTGTTCAAGGCTTCAAGCTATGTCGTCGGTAAGTTTTTGACAAATCTGACTCCAAATGTGCTCTGTCCTGTACAAAAAACAAATTCCGATGTTAGGAAAATGACATCTAATTTCCATGTAAACTATATAGCATCAATAAAGGAATAAAATTTTGCTCAAATTGATCAACAAAAGAAAACCGCACGCACCCAATTAGGGATCCAGATCGTCTACTACGCAGCTGCCCCAACTGCCCTGCTGCGCAGACATAGCAAGGCGCGAAATGGCCGCCTTACTCCTGTCTGAATGGGGGTTCATTCGGCCTTCTTGCGTCTACGCAGCAAGGCAGTTGGGGCAGCCATGTGCAGCAGGAGACCCCAATCCCACAGTTAGGGCCTTGCCTTGCCTTGCCTTGCCGCACCATGACTCTCCCACTTATTTGTTTTGTGAAAAACATTAGGGAGATCTTGGATTTAACAATTTTTATTTTTTTTTTGGGGGGAGGAACTAGTATCACCTAAAAGGATGTATTTTGAAACGTCTTTCTATTTTAAGTTCGTGGGAAATAGTTCTCAAAGTTGTCAGACAGCATACACTAGCACTTCTATGTCTATCTCGCTCCTTCTCACATAAAATGACATTATTGCGGCATAACAAAATGAGAGGGCAACTAGGTCATTTTACATGAGGAGAGAGAGTCTGGCGACACAGATAATCTTTTCTCTTAATTTAATTCTCTACATGTAAACAACCAATTGCGACCTACAAAAAGACACCAAACCAACAATATAATATGTTTATTAGGGTTTGCCTCATCCAAAATTCCTAAATATAAGGGGAGGGTGGGTTAAGGGAGAATTAGTCGTTAAAAGGTGCAGCCCTAACTGATAGTTGGCGACAGGTACGCCTACGCGGTTGGGTGTCTTTGGACACCCCCCAAATCAGGCATAGAGTCCCGTTTGTTGTCTTTGGCTCTTAGCCCCGCTCTTGTAACAACACACATATTTCAGCGTTTTCTTGGTTTTTTTTGGGATTTGACTCTTTTTAGATTATTCACTTCCCCTCTCAGGTTCTCGTTTCTTTCTTTCTCTCTTTCTTTCTTTCTTTCTTTCTTTCTTTACTCTCTCTTTCTCTCTCTCTCTCTCTCAACTCTGAATCATACAGAATTTTTCTGGGTGTTTGGTTTCCTGAAGCTGCTAAGAGCAACAAAGAAAAAACAGAAATAAAGAGATAAACCAAGACAGTGCGCCGCACGTTTTCAAAATTTTCAGCCAATCCCTTTGAATAAATCCGTTTTAGTAGTTTCATCAAAAAAAAAAAAAAAAATTTCCGTTTTAGTTTTGAAGTTGGAATGCTTGTTTGTTTGTTTGTTTGTTAATTTGTAATTTATCTCCACCAAAAGCCTGGAGGCCCTGAACCCACCACCCCTTCTTCTCCTTCTTCTTCTTTTTCTTTTTCTTCTTCTCCTCTTTATAATAGACTGTCTTCCCCTTTCCAAATTCGATCAGCCACCCTGTTGGGAAGTGAGCAGCAATGGAATCCAATACATAACCAGAACCCCAGTTGCTTTGATTCATCGTTTTCTTCTCACAATAGATAGGCAGCATCAAGGATTAACAATGGCACCCGGAATTCAGTCGCATCAACAACCAATATCGATTCCTCTCAAATCTAATCGATCCGAGGTAGTCTACCTGTTTCCCTCTTTCCTCTTTCTTTACAATAACTGGGTATGCAGAAAAATGGATTCTTGTGGTTGTTCTAAAACTCGTTTCTGTTGAGGTTCCTTTTTTCTGGGAAGAATATATAAACTGATGTCATTTCTAGACTCAATAAGCTTTCCCAAAAACATTCTTGATAAAATAAAATGTACCAGATGATGCTATGGTATCTTGAATACCCTTGGAAAATATATTCAAACTGCATTCGATCAAGATTATTTCAGTTCCTCTTCTTCATATTGGTTGAACTCTACTCTGTTCAACTGATCAATTGAGGAGTTCAATTAACAAAAGAAGAGAAAATTACAAAATTTATCCAAAAAGGGAAAAAAGAGGAAAGCATACAAAAAAATAATCCCTCCAGTAGGCCATGCTGCTAGCTTTACCAATCCACAACTCTAGAAATCCAGTTTGGTCTCCCTTTTAAGTCACTAGTCATTCTATTGTTAGTCATTGATTGGTTTCTTCATGTAAGAAATTGAAAAATAGCACAGAGATTATTTGTTTAAGATCCTACAGAAACCCACCTATGTTTATTTCAACAGATAATTCAGTACCATCAAAGACTTGTTTATTGGTGCAGGCAACCAAGAGATATGATCAACCAAAGAATCAGAAAAAAAAGGCAGATTGGATGATAAGCAAGTCATGTGGATGGGCAGGAAATTTGATGTTCATGGTTGAGCTTCGGAAGAAGATTCTGATCTTTAGAGACACAATTGACCTTGCTCCTTGCAGTGGATCTGGTCCCATCAAGGAGGTACATTGTACTCGGTGTTTTTTTTAACCCCCATGATCTCTTTTTTTCTTTAAGAACTCCTCAGCAATCAACACAGAGGAGAGTAGCACTGCTTCATTGGCACTTTTTTTTAAATTTAATTTTCAGTGTATCTTTTTGTAGTTGTTGATGAAAACTGCCAACGACCTCCATAAACTTTACCCCAAAGTTCTAGCTAGTGTTCAAATGTCAGATACGGATGGCACAACTGTACAACAGGTTTGCCATTTGTTCATGAAGGCTGTCTAAAAATTGTTTAGTGACACATCCATTAGCTAATAAAACAATGTTCTTCATTTAGGCATTGGCCTTCTTCTACAATGCTCTCAGATCTGTTGGAGATTCATGGACTGAGAATCACAAGTGGTTGACCAAATTCAAATGTAAGAAAGATGGTAACATGGATGACATTGCTTCTGAGGAGTTTGGTATGTCAGCTTCTTTCCCAAGAGATAAAAAATCTGTCTTAGTTGAGGCCAAATAGCTGCTTTAACTGAAGTTGATAATTTTTTTGTGTTGAAGGTGAAAGAGTGTTGGAGAAGCTGTCTTACATGATTACGATAGCAAGAGAAATGTTTGATGTAATGGATGAGGAAGAACAGAAGAACAATAAGAGTTCAGGAGACATCTTAATCGGATCATACTCAAACAATAAATCCCCCTTCTGTCACTCTCCAGACACCCCAACTTCAGTACTTCCAGAGGTGATCCACAATTCCACAAAAATTGGGGATATTGCAGACTTTTCTTATTCACCACCTCTTCTCATGCCTCTCAGGATCCAAGCTGTTGGGAAATTGAAACCCATTGATGTAAAGCGACTCGCATTCCACAGTTTCTCTCATGTATCATCTCAAGCTTCCAGCCCTGAGAATCAAAGTAGCAGGATATTGGATGAACCTATGCCAGAGGGCCAAGAAGAAAAGAGCGATTTAGAACCAAAACCAGATTCAGGGAGCAAACAAGAGATTAGAGTAGTTAATGCGGCAACTGTAACCCGAGAGATTACAATGTATGATTCAGATCAGATGGCTAGAAATGAGAGTGGGAATCTCACCAGTTGTGAATCTTCCAAAAGGAGAATGCCCTCTGTTCCAGTTTCATCACTTACAGCAAATGGACCCCAGCTACAGTCACCACCTCGACAATCAGGGAGCAAGCAAGAGATCAGAGAAGTTAAAGCTGCAGCTGTAACTCGAGAAATTACAATGTATGATTCATATCAGATGGCCAGAAATGTGAGTGGGAATGTCACTTCCAAAAGGAGAGTGCCCTCTGTTCCAGTGTCATCACTTACAGCAAATAGACCTCAACTACAGCCGCCATCTCGACAATCAGGGAGCAAGCAAGAGATCAGAGAAGTTAAAGCTGCAGCTGTAACTCGAGAAATTACAATGTATGATTCAGATCAGATGGCCAGAAATGTGAGTGGGAATGTCACTTCCAAAAGGAGAGTGCCCTCTGTTCCAGTTTCATCACTTACAGCAAATAGACCCCAGCTACAGTCACCATCTCGACAATCAGGGAGCAAGCAAGAGATCAGAGAAGTTAAAGCTGCCGCTGTAACTCGAAAAATTACAATGTATGATTCAGATCAGATGGCCAGAAATGTGAGTGGGAATGTCACTTCCAAAAGGAGAGTGCCCTCTGTTCCAGTTTCATCACTTACAGCAAATAGACCCCAGCTACAGTCACCACCACCTCGACAATCAGGGAGCAAGCAAGAGATCAGAGAAGTTAAAGCTGCAGCTGTAACTCGAGAAATTACAATGGATGATTCAGATCAGATGGCCAGAAATGTGAGTGGGAATGTCCCCAGTTGTGAATCTTCCAAAAGGAGAATGCCCTCTGTTCCAGTTTCATCACTTACAGCAAATAGACCCCAGCTACAGTCACCACCTTGGCAATCAGAGAGCAAGCAAGAGATCAGAGAAGTTAAAGCTGCAGCTGTAACTCGAGAAATTACAATGTATGATTCAGATCAGATGGCCAGAAATGTGAGTGGGAATGTCCCCAGTTGTGAATCTTCCAAAAGGAGAATGCCCTCTGTTCCAGTTTCATCACTTACAGCAAATAGACCCCAGCTACAGTCACCACCTCGGCAATCAGAGAGCAAGCAAGAGATCAGAGAAGTTAAAGCTGCAGCTGTAACTCGAGAAATTACAATGTCTGATTCAGATCAGATGGCCAGAAATGTGAGTGGGAATGTTACCAGTTGTGAATCTGCCAAAAGGAGACGGCCCTCTGTTCCAGTTTCATCACTTACAGCAAATAAACCCCAGCTACAGTCACCACCTCCACAATCACCCACACTGCCACCAAATGTCTCAGCAGCACCACCACCACCTCGACCTCCACCACCAATGTTTCCGGAAAATTTAACCGCAGCCCCATCCCTACCACACGAGTTTCTGCCAAATGTATCCCCAGCAGTAACTCCACCGATACCACGACCACCAACACTGCCTCCAAATGCTACAGCAACCTCAACATCAGCACCCAATTTTCTGCGGAATGTATCAATACCACCACCACTACCACCATCAGGAGCAGTAGCAACACCACCTCCGCCACCACTACCACCATCAGGAGCAATAGCAACACCACCTCTGCCACTGCCACCACCAACACTGCCTCCTAATGCTACAGCAAACTCACCATCAGTGATCAATTTTCTGCCAAATGTATTAATACCACTACCACCACTACCATCATCAGGAGCAGTCGCAACACCACCTTCGCCACCACCACCACCACCACTACCATCATCAGGAGCAGTAGCAACACCACCTTCGCCACCACCACCACCACCAGGAGCAGCTCCACCTCCACCTCCAACACCAGGAGCAACAGCACCACCACCACCTCCACCTCCAACACCAGGACCACCACCACGACCAGGAGCAACAGCACCACCACCACCTCCACCTCCAACACCAGGAGCACCACCACCGCCACCACTACCAGGAGCAGCTACCCCACCCCCACCACCCACACTTCCATCAAACGGATCAGTACCACCACCTCCCATGCCACACGGAAAAGGTGCAGCTCCTCCACCACCCCCTGGAGCAAAAGCACTGCGTCCCAAGAAAGCAAATACCAAATTGAAGAGATCAACCCACATGGGTAACCTGTATCGAGTGCTCAAAGGGAAGGTTGAAGGATCTAGTGTTATTGCTAAGTCATCTCAAGCAAAGAAGAGTCAGGTTGGGGCCTCTGGGGGTGGCAAACAGAGCATGGCTGATGCATTGGCAGAGATGACAAAGAGGTATGTTTTCCATCTCACCAGCTAATTACTGTGGACTGCTCAAAGTATAAGAGATTTAACTGACAACTTGATTAATTAATTGAGTTGTTTTATTGATATCAGAAAGTTGTTTTCTTTCTTCTCTTCCTTTTCCCCCTCTTTCATTATTTAAACTATTTTTCTTTGGTATCTCAGATCATCCTACTTCCAACAAATTGAAGAAGACATCAAGAATTATGCCAAATCAATAAATGAAGTTAAGAAAGACCTTAATTCTTTTCAAACAAAGGATATGGCTGAGATGCTTAAATTCCACCAACAAGTCGAGAAACAACTTGAGAAGCTGACAGATGAAAGCCAGGTCATTTTGGCATGAGTACTGGTATTTGATTTGTTTAAGTAGACCTCCTTTCTATTAGCTCATACCATTCAAAAATATTGACTTGCAGGTATTATCAAGGTTTGAAGACTTCCCATTAAAGAAGCTGGAAGCATTAAGGCTGGCAGCAGCATTGTACTTAAAGCTGAATGAAATAGCCACCAACCTAGAGAGCTGGAAGATAGTGCCTCCTTTGGGTCAGCTTCTTGACAAATTTGAGAGCTACTTCAGTAAGGTAAAATTTTGGTTTGCTTCTTTGGAAATATATCTATATAATGTTTTCATAATTGTCAAATTTGCATCACTAATAAACACTTTTACAAACAGATCAAGGTAGAATTAGAAACACTGGAAAGAACCAAAGATGAAGAAACTAAGAAATTACAAAGTTACAACATCCATTTTGACTTTCATATCCTGGTGCGAATCAAAGAATTGATGGTCGATGTCTCATCAAATTGCATGGAGTTGGCACTGAAGGTAAAATCAATGAGGAGAAATTCCTAAACCCACTTAGTTCTTCCACAGATTTAACTTTCCATACAGAAAGAATATTGACTCTAATCTGGACATTTGGCATTATTTTTTCAGGAGAGAAGAGAAGCAAAGGCAGCAGCCTATAAAGAAACTGGATCCAAGGCTGACAACCGATCGAAGGCATGCATAAAGATGCTTTGGAGGGCTTTTCAGTTAGCCTTTAAGGTCTATTCCTTTGCTGGTGGACAGGATGATCGGGCTGACAGGTTGTCCAAGGAACTGGCTCATGAAATAGAGACCCATCCTCATCACTAATATGCGAGATCAGAACCATTTCTCAATTTGCAGTGGTTAGTTCCTCATTTTTGTCTGGAAGTTAACAGTGATGATCAGTGAGCAAATGTGCATGTGAGTTTATGATCTTAATAAACCAAAGAGGTAGAATGGAACACATACATATAAGTGAAGCTCCTACTCCACTGTGCTAGGTATCAGTCAATTTGTCAATTCTCTAAATATAACTGAGTGATTCCATAGTCATGGATTAGAAACATTTTTATGAGGCTTGTGAGTGAAAACCATTTGAGAGTTTTTTTTTTTTTTTTCCTTTTTGAATTCCATTCTTACTTAAGGATACTGTATGATCCATTAAAAAACAAAAAAAAGTTACTGTATGGAAGCTACTGTCATGTCTGATTTATATGGGATATTATATTGTACGTAAGGTATTATAGTATGTAAATCAAGTAAGCTTGAGATCCCCATCCCCTCCTCCCCAAAAAAAAAATTTGCAAGAAGCTTACGAGCAAGAGAGACACTCCTAGCCTTATGGGTCACATTTTAATTTTTTGCTCCGTTCAGCATCAAGAGGGTTCCTAGAACACAGTTGATGTGGTTAGAAACCAAAAATTCTGTCTATTCACAGCATTAGAAGAAGAGCAAGCAGTGGCATTTAAAGGGTGGAAGTCCAAGAATTTAAAATTTTTTTCTATGAGACCTAATCAAATTCTGGTACCCAAGGTGACTGAGGTATTGGTATTAATACCAAATTCTTTATTTGGTATGTGGATCAGTCTGTATAAATTTGAAAAAACAAACAATTTATTTGGCCAATTCTTTTAATCCTTATCATTCAGTGATTTTGAAATGGATGAGGGGGTGATGTTTAGAAATTCTCGACTGTGATTGCAATGGGGATAGAGATTAACAGAATTGTGTGGCCTAGAAGGCTAAAACAAGAAGTAGCGATCAAATACCAAATTTGGAATTCATGGCAGAATTGTGTGGCCTAGAAGGCTAAAACAAGAAGTAGCGATCAAATACCAAATTTGGAATTCATGTGTACTACACGTTCTTATCATTAAAGCTTTGTTCACCCCCAAAAAAAAAAAAAATCTAAGAGGCTAACTCTATCTTGAGCCCTCCAATGGTAACGACATCTTTCCCTTGTCGTGGGACCAAAGTCACTACCACTGTTTCATCATCTTCAGCTTCCAAGTCCTCCAGTAAATCTGTTATTCCTAATCTCAGACACGTTTTGAAATTCTTCATATTCATCTTCTTCCCATGCTTGTGTGGTACATTGACGAAGCTTCCTGCAAACTCACTATTACCAGGCCCTGATACCGTCTCGTCTTCGTCATTAATAAACACATCAAACTTCACAAACACGTCTCTGTCAAGCTCTATTCCTTCTATCACCAATATCTCCTCCTCATCGTCCTTCTCTTTCTTGCTTCTCGATTTCTTTGGTCTTTTCACCACTGTCTTCACCACTGAATCCAGAGCTCTTGGGAACTGACCACCACTATCGTCTGCCGTTGGCTTGACTTTAGTTTTACGAGGTGTTGGTCGAGCTTTGAGCCATGGAATGTCCACCTCCTGGTATGTGTACCTGAACTTCTTCTCATCCAGGGTATCTCTAACCTTAACTCGTACCAGCTGCGCGTTTTCGTCGTAAAAGAGAAACTCTGCATTTGTGGTATAAATGGAGTGGTTAGAGTTGAAATCCATCTCCAACCATTCAAATCAAATTTAAAACAGTATCTAGTATAAGATAGGTTAAAGGACTTGATTTAACGCGTTTCATAGCTTTAGAGTTTTGACGAATCAATCAAATACTTAATAAACAACTAGTGGATTTTAGTAAACCTTTTAAATTCATGCTCACTTGGCATCCTTCGACGGATTTTCATGCTCTCAAATGCACCCCTAGTGCACTTGGGAAGATAAAAATCCAATGCACAAGTGAGGTGCACCATCCGATGCACTTTAAAGTTACCCTCGATAATGCACCGCATTTGAGAGGATAAAAGTTCTCTTCTGACCGTACATTTTAAACACGTAATGGGTCATTAGCAATTCCAATCCAGATCAATTTTGGAATTGGCCTGAATCGGTGCTCAGGAACCTTTTAGAATCAATCCTCATTTTCAAAAATGAGAATTTCTAGGGTTTTTAAGTGTGAATTGAACGTGTTAGATCAATGGAAATCAGGATTGGTCATCACTAATTCTGATCCAAATCCACTAAGTCGACGAAGTCTTATAACCCTACCTACATGAGTCTGTTTATGGATCCAAATCTTCTATGGTGCGGACTGCCCATCTTGCCGTGCTGCACAGACAAAAGGCGGTGTGCATTGACTGCCTTACCCCTGCCTGAGCACCTTACTCAAGTGGGGGTAAGGCGGTCATTGCGCACAGCCCTGTTTCTGTGCAGCACAGGCAGGACAGGGCAGTGCATCGTAGAAGATCTGTGTTGGTCTGCTCATACCCTACCTGTGTTCAACCAGTCTGGATCAGTGTAGTCCTTTCTCTTTCCTCCGAGCCCTTTCCATATCGTCCACAGCCTGTCAATGTTAGAATGGTGAGCAAAGAAGATGGGATCCCGAGCGGCCGAGTAAAAATTACCCATATCCTCAAGATTGGGTTGACTCCGGTCACCACACCATAAATGAACCGGGCCATGGGGAACATTCTCTACCGAACCAGCTCCGGGATCTGGTTCATCCCCTGCCCTGTAAGGAGTACCAAAGAAGAGCTGTGTAGTCTTGGCGTTAGACACCACCTGACGATACATGATAGAGAGATTGCTTGCAATTTGTTCCTGACCGATCGTGTTGGGATCAACTTTGTCGTAATCTAGATCCACCATTGTAGGGGGTTGATGCTTTGGATCGCGAAGCTTATCATAAAGAGGTGAGTTTGGGTTAGCATACATTGCAGGCATTTGCATCCCCCCAGGGGAATCATAATTCCAGAAGGGTAAAGCGAAAGTAGGATCATTGATAAGCTTTCCACAAATCTTCTCAAAGAAATAAAGATAGTATCGATGCCATGGAAAGAAAAACCATGAATTGTGAACTTGGATTTCCAAATGTGGAAAACCAATTTGGTCATAAGCACCATCACAATAAGCACAATGAACGTTAGCCTGTTGCGTGAAGCTTCTTGGGTCATCAGCTGGGAGAGCTTTCATGAGTGCGATTGCTTTAGAGTACTTAGCGATGTATTCATCGTTCACCAAGTGAGCTGCTTGCCTGACCCTCATCGGCGACGACGACGACAACAGCGATGGAAGCTTGAAATCAACGATCTTTAACTTCTTTGGTGGGCAGCAATTGATAGGTTTAGCACCTAGAGGCAAGTCTGCTGCACCACATTTGGAGAGGTCTGGAGACTTCAGTGGAGCTGCTAAGGCTAATGGATCAACATTGAAGCTTGTTGAACCATAGAGCCCCCCTAAACCAATCAACACATCCCTCCTGTCTATTTCTTTTCCACCTCTATCTTTAGATTTACAGGAAATCTTGCGAGGTGATGAGAGATACCTTCGCCTACCAACTACAGGGATTTGCAGCCTCTTCTGATTGGCATTATAGAAGGGAAATGTAGAGGAAGCAGACAATGAAGCCATTGTGTTACAGTTTGATCAGTTGTCCTCTTTAGATCTGTTTTTATAAGGGACAAATAATATCTCATTTACCTTTCTTTATTTACCTTATTTTCAACCTTGGATTTGAATTTCTCCTCATGCACGGATTTTATGGACTTTTGGGTTTTTAATTTTTTTGGTGTCTTATGGAAGGACTATTCAAATTGAAGTAGCTAACCATGTAGATTAAACGTTAAAGTCGTGCTTAATGACTTGCCGTTCTAATCCTAGCCCGCCTCCGTTTATCCATCTTGGCCGAAGAGATTAAAAGGTTACGGGTCGTTGACGCTGGCTTATCCAAAACCTCTCACTCATCTTCAGAACCATTTTTTCTCAAGGACAACCACCGACATGCTGAACACATACGGTACGAAAGCTTGGTTTTGTTTTATAGAGATCTTCTTATTGTTCACGTATTATAACCAATTTAGTTTAGGCAGCTTTCACTCTAGCGATAGGTATGAACGGCTTCACTCGATAGGTAACCCTCTCTTAGGTAACTTCTTTCTGTTATTAAAATTTGTGACGTAGTGTCTGGTTTTGATACCAAATGTTAGGTATTTGACCGATACATCAAAAGCTCCAGAACTGATGGAACGCATTAAATCAAGTCCTTAAACCTATCCCATACTAGACTGACTAAATTTAATACTCATACACTAAAGTGGACCCCATTAGGCACATAGCATTCCCCCACCCCTCTCGCCTTTAGTGATAACAACCATGGAAATAGATTGAGTAGCTTGACTTTTCCCCCTTATATCCTTTTTTCTTTCTCGATTTGCTACAACTGTGTTTAAGAATTTTTAGTTTTCCTCCATGATGATGTCAACCATAACGATCCCAACAACAACATTAACAACATTATAGTCTTATCCCAACTTAATGGGATCAGTTACATGAATCCTAGAAGAGTCAATAAAATAACAATAAAGAACTATAAAAAAAAGAAGGGTGGGGCATACAACATTGACACACACACTCTAGGACATCGACCCTTCTTAGCTACCCAACATTCCTCTCTAGGCCAAATGACAAATAGAACTAATGGAGGTCCAGAGGGGAGTGATCTGGAATATGTAAAAACAAAATTAATTATTTAACAAAAAATAGTTTGTAAGAGATCTATCGTAATGGGTTCTCTACATTAGATTCAATCTATTGAAAGAGAGAAGATTTCTTGATTAGGAACTTAGAATGGATATACAATTGGATACATTGGAATTGTCAATTTCTTGAATTTTTATTCGCTGTTGTAACTAGAGCGTTGCTGTGCACATCGTGTTGCGTAGCAACGACTATGTGTACACAATAGATCCCATTGTACGCACATGGCCACTGCTAGCAGCGCTCTAGTTACAGCCGCAGATAAAGATCCCAATTTCTTAGACTTAAGACTTCTGGTAAGTGGCAAAGGGCTAGATAGTTGGATATAGCGTAAATCTATGAAAAGTCTGAATACAATCCTCTTACCCCACCTATCTTGACATATTAATAGCAGTGTAATAATAAATGTGGCCCAATGGGTCCTCTTCCTGGCCCCTTTAGGTTCCTGTCTGACCCAAGTGGGTCCTTATCTGGCTCCGATGTGGGACCTAATACTCAGAAGAAGAAAAAAAAAAAAGGACTTCTGGTATGTCTCTGTCTGTTAACTGTACGTGAGGATGAAAATCGTTTTCATCTTTTATTTTCCTAGATTACGAATTTTCGCAGCTACAGATCTAAGAAAATTTTCTATATTTAAAACGTGAACAATATCTCATGCTTCGTTCAATAAATACATCCTTGATTTTAAGAGTTAAAATCTTGAAACAATCTACTTTTCTTTCTACATTAATTAATGGCTTTATCTCTTGTCACCATCTACCAGCGTAGTGTACAGCTTGCAATAGGACAATGGTGTCCCATTGACCAAAATGTCCTGTGGAAAGTAAGGTCACACAATACCATATGCCCACTTGCCAGTCGTGCCATGGTAGTTGAATCCGAATCAGCTAACCACATGGGGACGGATGGGGACAGATCTGATCTCTCCATGGGACGTGGGTCCTATACTCTAGAGGCGGGTCCCACACCCCATGAAGGGTTTCAAATTTGTCCCTATCGGTCCCCATGTGGGTAGCAGATCTGAACTTGTGGAGAAGTTGGGGTTGATCGGGAGTTGAGATCGTGGTTTGTAATCTCGGGATCGAATTGGTCGAATCGTCCAGATCGGAATGGTATTGGTTGAAGACTTGAAGTCAATCCTAAAAAATTAATCGAATCGATATCAATCTACTAGTAGAACTAAGGGTGTCAATTGAGACGATTCTCGGTACTTAGGACAGGTCTATACCGGCACCGATACAAAAGGTGTCAATCCTAGTACCGTCCTATTTAATAAACAGGACCAAACCTAGGTCCCAATCCCGATTATTAACGGGATGGGACGGTAATGGTTCCTAAACGGTTCTAAGTCCGATAAAAAAGGGACAAAAAGTTTAATGGTTCCAAGATGGTTTCATTATTTGAAAACAACTTCGAATACGAAACTAAAATAAATTGCATGGATTTATTTTTTCAATGTCATCCCTAAGATCATATGTAATCTTCTCAAAACAATGTCTAAGAATTGATGACGACAAAATAAACAAACTCATATATGGTTTTAGTGCAATCACAAAACAAGTTTATAGGAATAGAACTAAAGGTCCATTAGCTAAAACCTCTATAAGAAAAAATACCATTACAATACATCAAACAGCCATAAAACTTCAGATAATAACATGAAATATACCCTTTGAAAAGATATTCATAGTTCTGGTACCTAATCGGTATTTCGGTACTAGACCACTGGTACCATTGGAAATTCTGTCCCAGAATCGTCCCATCCCATTTATTATTCGGTACCAAAATCATATCTCAATACCGTCTCATTTATTAATGAGACGGTCCAATACCAGGTTTTAGCAGGACGGTTTCGATCCCAGATTGACACCCTTAAGTAGAACCTAAGGATAAAAAACATAAAAAATAAAATAATACTTTTTATTAAAAAACAGGGGCAATTTGGTCTGATCAGAACTGTATCAGGGCGATCCAGATCTAAATCAGCCAAAGCCAATCCCGATCATAACAGCCATGTGCGCGGTAAGCTAGATCTTTTTCATGTGATACTTTTGAGTGTATTGATTGATGCTTTCTTGATAAAAATTGTGGGACGATTGGGGCAACCATAAACGAACAAGCTTCCCGTTCAAATACCACTTCAAACCACAAGTATTGTCGCACGGTACGGTGATGTATTACTTTTAACCGCACAATCATACAATGGGATAGAATAATAGATAAATGAACACATGCTAAACTTCATATTTGTTTTTTGGGGGAATGTTCTTTGTGCCGAGGGCGCAGACTGCACCCAAACACATGGGGGTGGGCGCAATGACCACCCTGCCCCCTGAGTGGCCGGCCCATGTGTCTGGGAGCAGCCTGCGCTGCAACACAGAGGACAATGTTGAGAAATTTCATACTTATTCAATCATTCATTTTCTCATGTATTCGTATATTTCCTTAAAGCTTTGTTTTGCTGTAAGGAAAAGCTTTAAGGAAAATTGAAAGAAACGGAAGTGAAATTTTTAAATTTTTATAATTATTACCTAACATGATTGTATAAATTAATATGACAGATTTTCATACACGACTGTATATGATACATGGTTGTGCTTCAACCATTGGATGGGCATGATCATGTACAATACAAGGTTTCTCATCCCCATCCAACGGTTGAAGGCATGGTCGTGCATGGTGCATGATCGTGTAAGAAACCTTTTGCCTAAACTAATTAAATTTCTTACTAGATGTAATAAGGGCAAGAGATTGTTGTCTGGTTTTGTAGCCCTTACACTAGCATAGGGACCAATGAGAGCACAGGAACATCAACATGGATGAGATATTTAACCAAAAAGAAAAAAAAAACATGGATGAGATATTGATTTTACAAAGGCAGAACAATAAATTCATGTGATCCTGTGTCTGGGCATAGGGGCCACGTGATCAGGCTGTTTTTTTTTTTTTTTTTTTTTCATTTAATAATGATACCTTTTTTTTTTTTGTAGAAAATAATAACTTTTTAGATGTAAGTTTTATTTTACTTTTCAAATCCAAGAGATTTTTTTTTTGATAAACAAATCCAAGACATTTAAATGCAAAGTAAAATAAAATTTAATAATCAAATATAGAATAATTTAGAGTTAGTGACATACCCAGGTGGGATAATGATTATAAAAGTTTCATTATTAGGTTTGAAATTTTCATTTCCTTATGTAAAAGCCATCCATTTCCTCTTTGAAAAGTTTAATTTCTTCACTTATTTTTTGAAGCCACTCAAACAACTTTGTTTGGATTGCAATTTTTACATGTGAACATTATCCAATCTATGTGATAGATATTTGTACCGATCTAGAGGGACCAGGATCCTCTATAGTACCGGCGGGGCGGCGGCGGGGTGGCAGTGCGCATCCGACGGCACAGCAGAGGCCATGTGGGCACACATGGCCTCTGCTGTGCCGTCGGATGCGCACTGCCGCCCCGCCGGTATTGTAGAGGATTTTAATTCGATCTAGAGATACTTTCTAGACATGGTAGACTAGCTTGAGAAACTTCCCTTATAAGAGTAGTGTTTGAAGTAGGGGTCAACCGGTCGGGCTCTATCGGGTGGTTCGGGCCTAGCCGGGCCTCATGGTGCTTAAAGCCTGCACCGTGATTGCCCATTTATATAAAAGACCACCTTGCATAAATAAGACCAAAGTTAACATGAATGGTCGCGTTCCAAGTATTTCTTTGTGTGTTATTTGGATAAAATCATTCTATCCGATCAAAATTGTTCTTCCCGATCTGAATTTAAATTCTAGCTGAATGGATCTTTCATGAATCAATTTTCTTAATTTGGTGGTTTGCGTAGATTTAATGTCACATTATTCTCTCTTATTTAATACATGTTTGAATCGTAAAGAACTTAATTTTCATTTGCAGCATGAATCCCATAAGTAAATATTGACATAGCCACACATGGGACACCAAGAGAGGGAAGGGGAGGGGAAATTTATAAGTCAATGGATTGGGCTACGTTGAGCCTGTAATTAGTTGATCTGATCGGGTACCCGACAGATTAGGACTCCTAATTGGGACCACCCGATTACTATACGTATTGAACTTAAGCCCAACACATTTAATAAATGGACTGTTCTTTAGCCGGCCGAGCTCATTCGGGTCTATTGGGTCACCGGGCCTGGAATTGACACCCCTACTTTGAAGTATCCGAATATGGTACACAACTTCTATAGAATCTATCGGACACAAGGATTAAAAAGAAAGAAGAGAAGAAACACAAGACCCTCATCGTTTTGTGGCCTTCAAAATTCAAATACCAAGGCGAGTTAATGCATAAGAAGTTAATGGAAATTGCTTACCATTAAAGATATCATTAAACAGAAAAACACTAAAACCTGCAAATTTATGTCCCATGTTGCCTTCATAGTTCATCATCGTCCTAATGTAGAACCAATGTGCATATGTATATATGGGAGAAAGAACGCTACCTAGTCGTGTGCAGCGCATAGTCCCTACATTCAAATACAGGGTCACACAAAATGACCACCATGCCCCCATAAAAAAATACAAATTCCTGTGGATGCGACGGTCATTTTGCGTGGCCATGTGTCTAGCGTAAGGGCCGCGTACCACATGCGACGAGATATTGTTCCCTTTCCCTATATATATATATATCATGAGTCATCTGATTAAAAATAAAATAAAATCTGATCAGGAATCAAGAAGGTTTGCCCAAATTAAAGAATTGAACGGTCTAGGTTCAAGTCAATCCAAGTTTTCTTGTTAGATCGCTACTTGATTGCATGGTCTCTACACCAATGCCTGGGCCAATTCTATTCATAGCCCATAAGTTTGGTGTATAATTAAATAAACTTTAGAAATATTTTTTTTGTTGTCTTTAATGTTAGCCATTTTTTCTTTATCACCTGTGAAGTAACTATAGCCCCAGTCCCTCTCTCTCCTCACTTGGAAAAGGAGAAAATGAAGATATTAAAAAAATAAGAAAAACATGACTCACTGTGACCAGGTTTTACTCGCCCGACTCATAAGGTTTTGAAAAGGGCGAGTCAAGCTGAAAAATCTGGTTTTATATGTATGATGCAAGGAATTGAAAATAAATGAAAACACTGTTAAGACTTTTCCACGATAAGGTCATAAAAGTTTGTGGGCTTAATCCTCAGTGGACAAACTTGAGAGTGGGCTTAAGCTTATGTCCCCTAAATGAATTTGTTTCTCTTGAGTGGGCATATATCCTACAAGGAGATAGCTTCCTAGCAGCTGCAACAAAGTTCATGGGCTTTAGAATCCAAGGTCTGAGGCCCATAAGCAAAGGAGACCAAGTCAATTTCAATTCGAACTGCATATGGCATGCATGGTCCATTTATAACCGGTTGGTCGGGTACTGACCTTTAATCGAGCTACCAATAATTGAGTTAAAAGGGTCTTAAACGAGTTACTGAGCCATTTATTTCTAAGTGGGCATAAATATGGGACTGGGTAAAGGTGTTCTAAACAGACTTCAAACATGTTGAGTTGAATTGGGCTCCTAATCGATCGATCTTGGTCGGGTGGGACTTTTGCACCGAGAATGACCAAATAGTATTCGATCTAGGCTTGAGCCCAACACATTTAACAAACAAGCCAAGCCGGATTCAGGTTTTCCTCATCGGGCTTGATTGGGCCTGTCGGTGCGGGTCTGGAATTGACCACCCTACACTCAATTTACTTTCTAAACAGGAGAGAGAGACATACCTTTTTCGATCCAACTGATATGATTGATACCATATCAGTGTCCATATTAGTTTTGGAACAGGCAAATCTAATACCATGCACTTAAACTCGTGGCTCCAAAACATAAAATCATTGATTGCCAAAACAAAAAACATAGTCGTTGGATAAAATAACCGTTATATTGTATATTCTTACCACAACCATATTTTGATTTCATATCTAATTTGAGTTTTGTTTTTAGAATCTAGCCGTTAGGTAGCCGTTAGGTTGCACATAGAGAGAGAGAGAGAGAGTAGAGCCGGGGAGAGAGCGGTGTAGAGAGCTGCTCGTACTGGTGAAATTGTAGGGCCTTCAAAACAAGGCTGACGGCTCCTCATCCATTGTCTTCGAGGGTTAAGAGATTGAGAGATCAGACAGTCGACTGATCTTGTTCTTTGTTCTTAATTCTTCGTCCTTCACGGTTGTCTGTCCGATTCTGAGTCACTACGTGTTCCTCTGATTATTGTTTTTTCCTTTCTCTTTTTCTCTGTATCAGGGTTAATGGTTTTCCCGTTTTCATAGTTTTGTTGAGCTTAAGCCCTTATTTTCCTCCTCCATCGTCTTCTAGAGTTAGGAGAGAGCGAGACCAGATAGCCAACTGATCTTTGTCTTTGTCCCTCACGGTTTTGTCATCTTCTCTCTCTTTCTTTGTGTTAGGGTTTTATCGTTTTCAAATTTTCATCGAGCTTAAGCTCTTATTCCCCTTACAATCATCTGTGTTAAGTGATGGAGAGACTAGACGGTCGGACGATCTCATTCTTCTTAGTTCTTCATTCCTTCGTCCTTCATGGTTGTCCGACTCCGAGAACTCCACGGTCATCATCATCTGATCACGGTAAGTTTTCTCATCTTCTTTCTTTGTACTAGGGTTTAGGGATTTTCTATTTTTATAGTTCGATTGAGCTTAGGCACTTTTTCCTGTAACATGTAGCTGTGTTAGGGTTCTTTTTTCTTTCGCATTTGGGGAAGAGATTATGTCTTGCCAGGAGTTGCAGACCTATCGAAACCTCAAAGGTTAAGGTCGGGAGCCAAATCTATATTGGGAGATGTACCCTGTTCAGGTCGGGAGCCAAGTCTAATGGAACCCTTTATCCTCTTAAGGTTCCAAAGAGAGGTGAAGGAAGAACCAACTAAGCTAGTCAACTCTCAACCTAGAGGACCAACTCTGATACCAAGTTAGAATCCTAGGACAACCAAACTTACATTAGTGATGTAACTCCACATCTCACAGCAGCCATTCACATATACCATGCACGAAACTTAAAATTTGAGAAGAACAGGGTACAACAACCGATACCTGTGCAGTAGCAAAGAAGAGAGTAAAGCTCTCTAACCATTCCCTTTCACAAATTGAGCTTTTGGGGATCTAAAAGGGACCCTTAGACGATCCAAATAGGCTTAGTGGCATAGCAAACCAAGCTGAGATGAACAGAGTACAACAACCGATACCTGTGCAACAGCAAAGAAGAGAGTAAAGCTCTCTAACCATTCCCTTTCACAAATCGAGCTTTTGGGGATCTAAAAGGGACCCTTAGACGATCCAAATAGGCTTAGTGGCATAGCAAACCAAGTTGAGATGAAGCCAGAAGTAGGACTGAGAAGAAATAGGTTGGCAAAATTTTTGGGTAGCTCTTCTAGGGCTTGAATGACCTTCAACAGCTTCTAGACTTCCTCTATTGCAGATTGGTGTGAGGAATAGACCTCCAAATAATGTAATATGAGTATACTTTACATATTAAAGCCTCTAGTGGAACCCTTTATCCTCTTAGGGTTCCAAAGAGAGGTGAAGGAAGAACCAACTAAGCTAGTCGACTCTCAAACTAGAGGACCAACTTTGATACCAAGTTAGAATTCTAGGTTGGATCGATTCTAGGTAAGAGAGAATAGGTTTGCAGCTAGAGGAGAAGAAGGAGAGAAAAGAAGAGAGGAAGAGGAAGAGAGATTGAGAGAATTGTGTGTGTTAGGAGATTCATCTCCTAACACCTATTTACTTCATTGCTATTAACTTTAGGAATTATAAGGGCCTCCCTAGGGAGGTAAAAAGTGAAAAAACATAAAAGATAAAACTATAAACTTCAGGACTTATAATAAAGATATTGACTAAAGTACTCCTAAGACAATAACTCTTACAAAATTTGCTTGAAATGTGGGAACTCTTGAACTAAAAGGGAGATTATTTACCAGTTCTTTTATTTTTCAAAATTCTTATCAAATAAGTTGGGGTGTGATTCTTGCCTTATTTTTGTATACATAGGTCATCATTTGGATGGACTCAGCAACACATTTATTCTGTTAACTTTTCTTGGACAAAGTCCCCATTGTATTGCCCGATTACTTAGATTTCTTTCAATTTCTCCAAATCCTTCTTACCATTCCCCCATCCCTTCAAATGGTACAAATATAGGAAACAGCTGAAAACTCTCTCTCTCTCTCTCTCTCTCTCTTATGCAAGTATTTTTTTCTTTGAAATTAAAGAATATATTGTTTGATATAATGACCTAGAACCCCGTAGTGGCGGGAACCTCGTGTACTAGGTACGCCCTTTTTAAATGACCTAGATCCCTGTTTGGAATGTAGTTATATTATTATATTCTAATGGATATAACAGTAATAAATGAAAACCAAGTGGTTGGTTCGTATTCTTAGCATTTTTTTAGGGTAATTTACACATACCACCCCTGAGGTTTGACAAAAGTATGATTTTACCCCCCAATTTTGGAAAATTCTACGTAACCCCCTGAGGTTTACAAACGTTAACAAATACACCCATTCCGTCAGTTCACGACTAACAGTGTTAAAAACATGGGGTGAAATAACAAAATTGCCCTAGTAAAGAAAAAAAAACCTGCAACTCAGTAATTTACTCACTGACTCAGAGCAAGGGAATGATAGTGATGTCGCCGGTGGACATCGGAAGACCTACCTTCGTTCAACATCATATTCGCTCACCTTCTTATTACCAACACCAAGACTGATAGCTGCTGCAACCTGATCCTTTCCTTTGCATCTTTGCCCTTCCCCACTCTATCGAAATCGTCGGCAAGGAGAGGGCAATTGGCGAGGGCATCCCAGAACTCCGAAGGCTCTTTGCCTTCATCGATGTTCAGAATGGGTCCTTGAGCTCTCTCGTAACGCACGACCTGAGACGCAGCAGCGCTGGCGTGATTCAACATTACCTGAGTACAATTCTTCTTGACCCAGATGTAAATCATCGAAGGTACATAAACGATGAAAGCCCCAAGAGAATCGAGGCCGAGTGCGCTTGGATGATTCAACATTTTGGGAACCAAGTGGAGGGAATCGTAGGCAGAGTGGGGGGCCATCTAGTACATCCGAAGCACAAAGTTAGGGCTGGCCGACACAGTGTGAACCCTCTTCTAGCACTACAAGAACTGGCAAGTGATGCCCATGTTTGGGTTTGTGATCCTGCGAGTAGCCTTCATAAACTGGAATGCATCCTCAAAGCTTTGGTCGTCCCTCCACATAAGTCAAAGATTAAAGAATATCAGGATTCAGATTCAGAAAGTCCAGAATTTCAAGAAGTATATTTGTAATAGGGAACTCAAAAATTGATTGGAGATCTGATTTGAAAGCAAACTCTGATTTTTAATAACAGTGAGGCAAATCGATTGCAAGGTTTCTCAAGAATCAAAACAAAAATTGAACTGAAATAAACAAAAACTAGAAGCTAAGAGAATCCAACAAAACAAGAAATTACAGGGAATTCTAACTTGTTTAATGGAGAAAAAGATAGAGAAAGGAGAGAGAGAGAGAGAGAGAGAGAGAGATTCAGGAATTCACTTTAACCAATCTGGAATCTATCAGATCCTTGGTGAATCCACTAATGCGCAGTGAGCAAGTAGCTGCGTGTAAAGAGTGTGCAGCTAGGGTTGTGAGAGAACAAAATTGAGTAAGAATAGGAGAATGAAGCAGCCATGAAGTCATCAAAGCTTACCGTTCGTGTATTGTTGTTTGATGGAGCCATTGATTGAGTGCTTCTAGTAGGTTTGGAAGGAGCAAAATGATCCACATTCGGTGAAAAGGTAAGAGACCGAGACACAGCTGGGAGTGCTAGAGCGAGATTTAGAGTCTCTAGCTTCACCTTCTTCTCTCTTTTCTCTCTTTCTATTTCTTGTTCGAGCTCTCGCTTCGTCCGAAGCCTTGTGACATCTTCCCCAAAATCGTGTTCCCATACCTGCTACTCATTTTTCCCAATCCATTTTGGGGAAGATGAGTTGCGGGTTTGTTTTTTATTTTTTTCTTCTTGTAAGGGCAATTTCGTCAGTTCATAGCATATTTTTAACGTTGTTAGTCATGAACTGACGGAATGGATGTACTTGTTAACGTTTGTAAACCTCAGGGGGGTACGAAGAATTTTCCAAAACTAAGGGGTAAAATCATACTTCCATCAAACCTCAGGGGTGGTATGTGTAAATTACCCTTTTTTTTTATTTTCCTCCTCTCTTCCCCGCTTCTTCCTCTCTTTTTTTCTGAGAATAAAATAGTTGTATTGAAAAAAAAAAAAGAAAAAAAAAAAACATAAGTTATTTGAAACCAAATTTGGGAAAATTATGGTCAGTTTACATAGAGGGTATCATGTTGTGATGTGATTTTTTATTTTGGAACCTTAAGCTGGTACGTAATTTTAGTTCACTTTATAGGTTAGTTTCATTCACTTTCTATTTTATAGTTTTTCTCTATCTTATTTGACTAGCATCCATGGGAACTAAAACATTTGTAGTTAAGAGTCAAAATTATAATCCAGAATTATGGGTCACAAAAATCAGAAAGTAGTTCAAAAAATTAGGATATTTTTTAAGTTTGGATCATACCATATCTTCTATCAACTTTGTGCTAGTGCCCCATCATCTCTAAAAGGTTTTCATTCATTCTTGTTGTGTCTTTGGCGTTCTCATTTATGCTTAATGTATTTGGAGGCCAAGTTTTCCTACATTTTTGGTCTATTAAGGAGTCATTTCTTTAAGAATAAAAAGTCAAGTTAATTTTTAAGGTTTTGCAATTTTTGATATGATGTTATGAATAAAGCTATAACTTTGTCTTGCTGCAAATGTGACACATATCGAGACATGTTGGAATTTGAGATTTGATGATTATCAGATATCTTCTAGGTCAGGTGTCAACCATATTAGATGATTCTAATTCTCTAATGAGTACGTTTTCATGGATGGTTTATCATGTTATGATCAAGAGATATCTTCCAATTTGTATGTGGATCTGTCTGTTGGATATTTCTGCCACAAGTGTAAAAAGGCAAACAACATGAATTTATTTCATCTATTTGAAGTAACTCCTAACTTTTTTCATATGGCTAAAGTTTCAATGCTTAGTATCCCTTCCCTCCCTTGAACTTAGTTAGGTGATATGCATTCTTCAAGACAACCCATTGTCTCTATAGTTGCCATTTCCAAAACTGCAGAGTTTATGTTTTAATTGAAAAAACTACAACTGTTGATGTTTTGTTGTACAAAAGTGATATTTCTTAAGAAATTCAAGGGTCTGAAGTTGGAGAACTTTTAAATGTTGACGTACAGGGTTATGATTCTGTTTTTTGTGTTGCATATTGATTCTCTTTTGAGAAATCATGTCCTCTATATTAAAGCAATTCATTGTATGTTTTTATGATGATCATATAGTTCTAAAAAAAAAAAAAAAATTATGATGAGCTTATATATTTTGGTGATGTCATGGCTAGTAGGTCTTTTGAATACTTGAGTGCAAATCCAGTGCAAGCTAATATATTTATATCATATGATGTCTCACATAGGGCAGACTCTCTTTTCTAGCAATATCGATTAGCAACTAAGAGGCAAGGTTGCCAGCAACTGGGTGGGTTTTAAGAAAGAACTTTGCCATTTTGCTCTTTTGATCATATCCTTCATAATCAGTCGGTGCATACAAATTTGTCTTTATATCTTGCTCTCTACTGGGATCCTGTTCTGATTAGTTTGTTGTACATTGGCTTTTAATTTTATGTGATCTTGGGGAAAGCTGAGAGAATTGATAGTCCAAACATCGATAAGAATAGAAAAGTAAGCTCCACTTTATGCTACTAATGGCCTTGTCTCATCAGATTTCACTTGTCTGTTATCTGGATCTTTTTACAATGTCAAGAAACCTTCTCAAAATATTAAGAAAATCATGTATTTGCAAATAACTTATTTCCTTAATTTTGAATTCTTTTGGCATGTGTTTTTTTCTCCATTATATAGTTTAACATTAGAAGTGGAATCAATTGGAATCAGAACTGATTACTTTGTATTGATTGCACTGTTGCTCTTATTGTAGTAGTGAGATTTGTCTTGATATTACCTAAAGAAGAAAACTGCAGGAACTTAGTCTTAGCTGACTTGACAGTGGGACAGCTTTTTTATGTAATCCACAAAAGAATCAAATTGAGTGCAGAAGGCAATATTCATTTTGGTGTACAATGTCCTCCCTCCAACTGGTAACCATTTTACAAATGTTGTGTTGCTTCTTTACACCCTGTTCCCCCCAAGCTGGCCAACAAAATGTTGTGCTTTTTTTATTTTAAGTAGCTGGACTTATGAGATGCTAAAGGTTGGTTTTGCATTTGGTTGTTGCTAGGGACAATAATGTCTGCCATATACGAAAAGAATAAGGATGAAGATGGATTCCCTTATGTGACATACAGTGGGGAGAACACACTTGAGCACCAGATACAACTATAGAGCAAGGCTGATGGGGTCTCTTTTGACTTCCATCTTTAGCTTATCATCCTTTCTCCTTCTTTTTTTTTTATTATTTATGAGAAAAATAAGAAATATATATATTAAAAGAAAGGCAAATTCGTACAGTGTTCAAGGACACAAGGTATATTAGTACGGGTGGTGTATTGGGCAAATGATCTAAACCAAGTTAGTAAAGTGGAGTTTGTCAAAATCATCATTTCTTGTTTTTGTGTAAATAATTTTATTTTAATTTTCCAAATGTAAAGAGCTCTCCATTAATAAGATGTACATTCATTTTATGTATATATTTTATGGAGAAGTTGGTAAACATAAAAAATTGATTTATGCTTTAAATTATCTATTTACTTCTATTATATGAGCTTTACCCATGGTGATGCTTGCACTTTATTCAAATGACCTAATGGAAAACCAATTTTGAAGTATTCATAGTCCATTTCACATGTCTTTTTTGGATTTCGGAAGCAAATACGATTGGGTAGAGCAAAAACAATGGAAATAAAATTCATCGGTTCTCATAGTTCTAGCGATGGAGGTACTGATGTAAATATCAAAAATAATTTATGATGATTTATGGACTGAAGTAGTGACCAATGCTTGCTTATCTTATAGTATTATTATACTTTAGCTACACATAATTTAACAAGGGGAGATCCACTATTAATGGTCCACGATTGGTATGAGAATAAATAAAGCTCGACACGACCTATATTTCATGGGTTTGAAAATGATCGATATCGATACTTGGCCAATCTGTATCAATTAAATGGTACAGATAAGGGGTAAAATAGTCAAAGACCTATTTTGTAAAGAAAATCAGGGGTTAGTTTGTCCGATACGACCAATCCTTGTCGATACCGTATCAGTATTATTTGGGAGGGCATTCCTGATAAAATATTTGAGGGCCTGTAGAAGTAATGGTATTCTTGTAATTATATTGTAGTTGAGCAGTACAAGTTTCAGGTTTAGGAAATATATTCCACAAATATAAATTACCAAACCTATTTCTAATTATATAATATATTGTACAAATAGAAACCAAGCAATTTTAATTTGTAGACCATAATTTATTGTCAGAAATGATTTCTCAAAAATAGGTAATAAATACAAATACAAATCATACCAAAGAGACCCTTTAAAGAGGCAAACCTTTGATAACTAGTTTTTTGCAAGTTATTCCTATAAAAACCTGAGCTCCATTTGTTTAGTAATGCAAATTCTTCCTCTAGTGCATTATTCCAAACCCTGATATGGATTTTCACTCTTTTTGGTGTGTTTGTGCCTTGGTGGTGTTGGAATCTAAGCTTGTACATGTGACACATCAGTGCAGTTCTTATTTTGACGTGTCATGTTAATGTTTGTCTTAATTACCTAGTTGTTCTATTCTTTTATTATGTACATCAAACTCGGACACTTTTGAAATAAATATATTTTATTTTATTACTATTGCAAGAATTTATTTACGAGTTTATAGGTTGAATCCATAGATTTTCATCCAAAACGGTTCTTGACTAGGGATATGACCAGACATCCTGTTCATATGGTAGTTACATTGGATATCACTATAAATATTGATTTTAGGGCATAAAAGTAGGTACACATAATGTGTGTGTATAGAAAATAATTTGGTACAATTTCTTGCATGTGTTACTGCCTGCTGTATGCAGTAAAGATGCGTACCTATAATTAATGACCCTTTGACCTGAAAGATCTTTATCGTTACGATGTTGCATTATGGGTTTTGGTACATCAATGGTTGATGTCATATGGATTGTACATCAATGTGATGGATTCGTAATGACGCATCGTGATGCTCAACATGGGATCCACAATCCTACATTGAGGAATATCAAGTAGATAGAATGCATGTGATCAATCTGACTGGAATCTGAATCAAGTGACATATTTATAAATGATTTACAAATCTTATTTTCTATTTTATTAAACATATTATTATATTAAGGGTTTGATAGTATTTAATTACATGCCCTATAGTCTATCATGAGATGGATTGTATATGGACTGTATATCGGTGTGATGGATTCGTAATGACGCATCGTGATAATATGGGATCCACTACCCTACATTGGGGAATATCAAGTAGATAGAAAGCATTTGATCAATCTAACTGGAATTTGAATCCAGTAACATTTTTGTAAATGATTTATAATTTTTTTTTTATTTTATTAAATATATTATTATATTATTTCAAATAATATTTAATCACATTTTTTATTGTTCTGTAATCACATGATCTCTGATTAAATATATGTACGATGGATTATGATTTAGTAGTATTTAATTACATGCTCTATAGTCCATCATGAGATATTGTTTAGTAGATGGTCTTATATGCAAATTAAAGAATTTAATTATGTATGATATTTTTAAGTTTAAGATTTTGATTGGCATAGATGGGTATGTAAAACAAGGGTTAAGAAGTATTCAGCTCTATTGACCGATGATGTTGTTAGGTTTTTTTTTTTCCCCCCGATAATATGAGAATTCATTCATTAAAATTTCGTAGAATACATAAGGCTTATTGAAAAACTAGTTTATGAAGCCAAGGAATGGAATGCGATCAATTTTGTTTTGCACAAAATTGACAATGACTTCCTTGCCGGACAATCCATAATACTTTTGCAAGTTTTGGGAATACAAAAAAAAATTACTAAAAAGAAGTCGCTACAAAGATAATATCCTTGATAATTGGGTCAATACTGTGATAGATAGCGGTTCTACCGAGATTTGTAAAAATGGAAATAACCTCTAATTTATCTGATTTCACTATAATATTGTCCAAACCCATGGATTTAACATGAATAAGTCCCGCACATATTGCAGAAGCTTTATCCATTGTTATTGAATTGAATGCAAAAATATAAAAAACTGTTGAAATTTATGCAACAAAATTATCCCAAATAACGTAATCAATGCCTCCACTAAAACCATATTTGGGGAGAGCGGGATTACAGTTCAGCTTGACAAAACCAGCCAATGGTGACCCCAACAAACACCGAATGATGTAGGAGAAGAATTTATAGGCTTAAGGAAGTGTGGGCTCTTTTTTTTCACTACAAGAAATATAATTTTTCGCGACGGTAATAAACTGTCGCCAAAAAAATTTATCTGTCGCTGAAACTAGAAGCGACGGTAAATTTAACCGTCGCCAGTTCGTCGGCTAAACTGGCGTCGGGAAAAATAGCGACGGTAAAATTGCTACCGACTAGCAAAATACTTTTTCACGACGTTTTTATTTTACCGTCGCGAAAAATACATTTTTCACGAGGCTTTATGTTTCCGTCGCTAAAAATATATTTATGGCGACATTTATACTTTCGTCGCCATAAATATATTTTTAACGACGGAAACATAAAGCCTCGTGAAAAATTTATTTTTAGCGACGGTTTTAATAGTCACTAAAAATGTAAATATTCGACGACGGTCTTTTGTATACCGTCAGGGAAAATATAATTTATACGACGGACAATTAAATAACCATGGGTAAAAATAAATCTTTAGCGACGGTAAACATATTACCGTCGGCAAAAATTGTATTTTTTTTTTTCCATTTATATGCTATTCATTATTTGTAATTCAGAAAAGGAAATTTTCACCTGCAATTTACATCTATATATAATATTCATTCCATAAAAGAAAAACTATTAACTACAAAATCCATATATTGTAGTTAATTCATTGCTTTTCATTAACACAAAAAACTCAAAAGGCTAGGATTCCTTTAAAATTCACTTTCAATCAACTCTCCACCAATGTTGTTAACCAAAACACCAACAAAAAAAACCCAAAGAGAAAAAATTTCTAGCCAAGGAACATCATAATCTAGTACTCCTTCTAATAAAATACTTCATCACCGTTGCTCTCCACATTGCAGATCAGGAACATCATAGTTGGAACTTTCTAGCTTCTAACTTCATTGCACCTGAAGGAAACATAGATGAACAAATTACACATAAGTTAAAATCCTTTGAAGGACTAAAAGAAACAAAAAGGCATCATCTTCACACTAAGAAGTGGCAAACCATATCCAACCTGCCAAGTCATCATCTTGACACTTTAATTTCATTGATAATGCCAAACCAAACTAAACTATCATTTTTAATCACTAACACCACATTTAAGTGAATATAGGTTGTATTTTCGACATCAATTCCATAAAGTTCAAACAACATGATCAGAAAAATAAAAAAAAAGGAATCATGATATATATTCCAACAGTAAAAAGGAAACAAACATGTCCAGGAAGAAGGTGACTAAGGTGATCAGCAAGTGCCTTGGAGATCTAAGGAAAGTACAAAAGCAGGGTGCATTTTCATCTCACTTAAACAAAAACCATGACATTGTTGCCACGGTTAGTGTGCTAAAAGAGTCACTGTCCTCAATATCCTCAACCAGTAGCACACTCTGTCTTCCATAAGCACCCAAATTTTTTTTATTCAAGGGAATTGCCTTAGGATTTCACTTTGTACATGGAAAAGGAATACATGTATACAGAATATAAAAACAGGTTCTCTGATCATTTCTAAGTAGGAAATAAATATGAAAAAACAGATCAAGAAAACCAAAAAGTAGATGAGAACAGGTTTTTCCAATATCACAACCCAAGTAATAAACAATTTTGGTTCAGATTGGCATTTCTAAGTCTAATTATATACAATCTAAAACAAACCCAATATGGCACTTTACAAACTACCCCAGCTGATCCACCTACTATTTCAAGGTTCAGGTTGGTACTCTCAACCTAATTACTAAAGGGGTCCTTGAGAGTTTTGCAAATCACAGTTCCTTGTTGTAACTCTCCATGCTTATGCTGTAATTTCAATTAAATTGTGATACAAGAGAGAACAAAATTTATGAGTAGTATCATTAGCAAATTACAGTATACAAGTGCACAAATTTATAGTTTCAGTTTCTAGTTAGAGTTGGAGATGGCTATTAAGATGTTTAGGTCTAAGTTTATACAGCTTTCCTCAAGGGATTTAAAGTCCATAATATCTCTCTCTTACTACTTCTATTGAATTGAGGGATATATTCTTCCAAAGGGCAAGAGAAAAATAAAGCATGCACACCTGCAGATCAGAAATCAGTTTCTTTTCATTTATATAGATTTCTTCTACCAACCATGACACTCAAATGAGAAGGAAATATGCATATATGTCATTGACCAAAAAATAAAACCAATGGGAAGATGTACAAATCCAATAAGGTCAAATTGGGAATTTTCATTTTCAATTAAGTTGCAAGCAAGTAGCAGCAATGCAACAGCCATGTAGTATCATTGATTCATCGTTACAAAGGAAAAAGAATAAATATAAATCAAATATATGTAACACTTCTCACCAAAGATATATGTTCAATGACATGGCCCACTCATCATCGAGTCGAGATTAGTTCAAAGCGGGACAATCAAAGATGCATCACATGGCCCACATCATCTAGAGAGAAGAGAGAGAGAGAGAGAGAGAGAGAGAGAGAGAGAGAGAGAGAAAGATATTAATAAATCAAGGGAAGAGTTTTATCGGAGTGTTGTCTACGCCAGACTCCCATCTGTCTATATCTCTCCTCCTTAAAACAAGGGGGCTAGTGTCTTTTCACATGGGGAGGAGAGAGATAGACTCATGCAAGTGCTGGCGTAGGCCACACTCCCGGACAGAGATCTTTTTCCGATAAATCAAACATATGTAACACTTCTCACTAATCATCTTCAAAATTTAGTAAGAAGACAAGGAGAGCAAGAGAACAATGATGGGTTGGTACTGCAGATTATGGGTAGTTTTACTTGCACTGGCACTAATGTTTTCTCTAGGGGCAAACCAAGGCCAAGCAAGAGTTCTTCCATCACAACCACAATCTTCAGTGCATTCTCAAGCTAATGAAAATTTGCAAGCAGAAATGAAGAAGCAGCCCATGAAGCAAGTAAAAGAAAGCTTTCACAAGGTACCTCCAAGCATGTCAAATCCAATCTAGAACAAGTAATCTCCCTACCACCTGATGTCCCTTCCCTTCTTTTTTTAAGAGTGAGTTTTTTTCAAGATGAAGTTTGAAATGTGTTATCATCTCAACAATGAAATTTTTCTGTTTCCATGCATGCTAGGTTAAAGCCTCATTTTAATGGGTGAAGGAGAAGAAATACAAATTGTCGTAGCAGGCTTTTTTCTACTACGAAACCATTCCCAATTTTCTGTGGACAGTGGGAAAGTGCATAACATCTTTTAGGTAGTCTTGTATTTTATACTTTGTAGACTTTACTGTACAACAAACAAGGCATTACAGAAGAAAATGTCACATGATGTATAGACTATGCTGAAAATCTGCCCAAGCCACAATGCAAACCCTCGCACCACTCACAGAAAAGAAGTGGGGGGGGGAGGACTGGGATTCTATTCCATAAAATGTGGGGTTGACTTAGTAGCCTTGCAATTTATTTGTAGACTAAGAAAAGGACCTTGGCCTCAATCAAATACTGATTAGGATTTCCTAAAACTAGTTTAAAAAATGAGAAAGCGAACTGCCACCAGCTATAGCAAGTACCGTATCAGGACACTAATTAGGACTTAACATAGAAAAACAGGTCTAATCAACTTAGATCGATAGAGCAGGTCAAGTCCAGTATCTACAACCAAGTCTAGTTTGCGAACGAAACAGGAGACATTTAGTAACCAAAACAAGGTCATTGCACAGTCAGGTTCTATTTTTCTGTGAGCACTCTTATAATCGTGCATCAACGCCGCACCAAGATAATAAACAGAGAATAAAATGCATAGAAGCCAAAGTAGTCCACATGAGTTCGAAATTGTTTCAAAATAGCACATGACATGCAAATATGGAGGCAAACAAAGACAAATAAATTGTATACTGTAGGGGTACTCTAGACGCATATCCATAGGTCCCCATGACTCTAGTAGACACATGGTGTTATCACCAGTTGGACCATCCTTGGCCAAACCAAAATCGAAAGCTTTGCATTGTAGCTCGTGATTTTAATTTTCCAAAAACAGGTTTAGTGTTAGCAGATATAGGTCTAGTAAAATGTAAAAGCTAAAAGCTCAATTGCTTTTAATCGAAGAGAAATTAAGAATCGGTGAGAGGTTGAAGATATTGCAGGATCTAGTACCCAATGGAGCAAAGGTTTGATTCTTATCTAGTTCTTTACCCTGCTTTTATTTTTTTCTTTTTAATTCTGTATTGGGTTTTTGGAGGTGATGAGAATAGTCTCCCCTTTCTTTCATTTTATTACTTTAGGTTGATTTGGTTACCATGCTAGAGAAGGCCATTAGTTATGTCAATTTCTTCAATTGCAAGTGAAGGTGATTACTTAACTCAATTATTCAATCAAAAAATTCTCTCTAACCTTAAAGAGTGTACATGAATATAATAATAATTATGTTTGGTTCAGGTTTTGGCTATGGATGAATTTTGCTGGCTCAAAGTGGAAAAGCTCCTGAGGTTTCTCAACTAAAGGATGCCATTGATGCAATTCTCTCATCAAATTAAGACAGAGATTCAAGCTCAAGCTCAAAATAAGAGACAAAGAGCAAACAGTTACAAGGAGTAGAATCAAGGCCAACTCTACAACAAAGAATCAGATCGAAATCAACTCCAGAAACTACCAGAAACCTAATAGAGTAAAAGCAGAGAAGACTTCTCCCTTTCTTCTTTCGAGTGCATTGTTAAATGTATTAAAGAAAATCATTATGTAAACATAACTTGTAAATGAGACCTCTTTAGATACCACCTAGAGCTAATGTCATAAAGCTAAATATTGATGGCAGGTCCTTGGATAAACTGGGTCCGTTCTTAAGGGAACTTAATCATAAAAAATTCAGGTAATATTTGAGTAGCAGATTCAACATCACTGAATTGATGTCTCTCTCTCTCTCTCTCATCCTCAGATGAGGTCATATTCTTTTGATCAAATAGTTTTTTATGTCAAATGACTTTTCATCCTTCAAGCTAACCTTGGCACAAAGCTAAGGTGACCAAACTTATAAGAAGAGACACCATTAAGTACATAAGAAAATACAAATTTCTTTTTGATGACTACAGACTATAACATAAATAAAAAATAATAACTTGCATAGCCTAAGAAATTATACTTATGTGTTAAGAGCAAAATAACCTTTCGGAGAAGTTTTATTGTAACATTTTGCAGCATCAACATAGTTTGAAGCAGCTTCATGCTTGCTTTCCGACTGAAAAGAGGATTATTGATAGAGTCAAAAAGGAGCATCAAATAATAATTTAAGTGTTTAAACAACAATATGTACATCAATACCTTCAAATGACAATCAGCTATTTTGATGTAGGCAGATCCACCTTTATCCCCTGAAAAACCAATTTATCAGAGGTATTAGCAAGCACATAATATGAACTTGTTGTATTTCCAATAAAAGTTTTAACAATTAGCTAATTCAATTAATTTCAAAAGAAAAAAAAATTGATTGTTGGATATTTCAAATCAGTGTTATTAAAATACGTTGGCAACCCTAGGCAAATGGACCATCTCATCAAATAGGCCTGCCTGGAAATCCAGGCTTGCATCTAGCTCAACCTCACCTAAGCTGTTCACACCTAGACCTCCATGTACCACCTAGTTGCCTAGGCGACACGCGTATTACCTCGATGAACGCTGCAAGCATAATGAAAGAAAGGTGATAACATTTTCAAAACTTTCACATCATTAGCAAGCGAGAATGAGATTCGATCATCAATTAAATAAATCATGCACTCATTGTTTAATAGTTATCACATCCAGGGCTCACCCACTTCCAGCCTGTTCAGCAATTCCATCCTACCAGGGCCATATGGCTATATCCATTGTAATCTTTATTTCTCAGCTGTTCTAGTCTTTTTCCTCTGAACTTCTATAATTGTGTAGTAGTACATTATGGATCAAGTATAAGGTGATGAAGAAAAGGGAAATGGAAAGAGGGTTACTGAGAAAAGGAAGGGGGGGGGAGATAAAAGGATAATTCCAAATGGATAATTCCATATGGAACAGAACAGTAGGGTGGATTAATGGAGAATCCATGTGGTCTCAACCTACTCAAGTGGTGCAACCCACCTGCACCTCATGAGCCTACTCATGGAACATTCCAAATGGATAATTCCATATGGAACAGAACAGTAGGGTGGATTAATACAACATAAGAAAGAAAGGGGTGGGAGAGTGTGAGTGTGTGAGTGTGTGTACGGGCAGCAAGAGGTGGGTGAGTTAGCCATAGCGAATGATCCATGAATTAAAAAAAAATTCTCAATATGTAAGGAAGAAGGGAGAGTTTAAAGGACTTGGAATATTGAACTCTGGTTTGGAGATCCATGTACCTCTCATTTGGAAGCTTGTGACAAAGACATAAAATCCTGAAATGATTTCATATGTGCCCCAAATTCAGCCAGCATTTGTTCCTGCTTAGCCAACCTTGCATCCTGTTCAGCTGCTCTCTCTTTCCACTGAGATATTTCCTCTCCCTGTTGAGAGACAATCTCTTTCAACTGATCATTTTGCTTTCTTAGGTCTGCAATCTGAGATGCATTATGTTGGGTGCGCATTGCCTCTTTGCCCCACATCTTTGTTGGGGTTACTCCAAGCACCCATCAAGCGGACTCTCGCATGAGAATCTGTCAGAACACCTTTGAAGATTTCTTCCGGACTTCAGGGTTTTGTTGATCTTCTTCACTTCTCTTACTAAGCTCTATGTTTATCTGTTCTGCAAGTTATAATGAACAAGAACACTTTAATTTAGGGAATATAGAAGAGGTCAACTGAAATAGCTAAGTTGGAATGCAAACCATTATCCTTTCTGATTCAGGGTCTATGAAATTTCCAGTCTTCGTCGATCTATGTGTCAAATCAAACATCTCAATACGAGAAGGAGATAAACGTTCGGATGCTCGTTTTCTTAAAAAAAAAAAGAATAGAAAGAAATATCGAGAAAATGTTGGGACTAAGAGATAGCCAACTTCAATAAAAGAAATATTAATGTAAAACAAATCACTTACCTTCCTTTCACGTAATACTGCAAAGGAAGTACTTCCTGTCGTATGGCGCATTATTTGTTTGGCCTTATTATCTTTATTTCGTTGTGAAAGTTCCTACCAAGAATATTGCATTCAATTAAAACTGCAAAGACAGTAAATGTAGTAAAAAGTATTTAAACTACATTCAGTTCTATACAAAAGTATGTTTACCAAATGGTTATTGTCCCCCCACATCTTGAACATAGCTTCCCATTGTTCTTTAGACATACATTTCAGATCAATGTTTGCCATACGTTCTGAATCCGTCTCATACTTATTAAAATGTTCAGATTTCAGTAGAGATTTGTAATCCCTCCATCGAGCACAAAGTTTCTCTAGGATCCAACTCCGGCTAGATTCCGGTATGTCAAATTTCTCCTAAAAGAAAAAAAAAGAAGATATTAGTTATCGTATTATTATTATGTAAGCCATACAAATTATGGATCTGATATTAATAATACCATGACTTTGGCGCATGCATCATCTTTGTACACTTGCGGCACTTTTCGCCAATCAGGGTACGTTAATGGTAACAAGTCGGTGTTTTTTGCTAACAACCCAATCCAAGTAGCTATTTTGGCTGTCCTTGTAGAGTTTGCTTGGCCATACTTGTTTACACCAATACAAATTTTTTCCCCACTAGGCATGTTTACAATGTCTTTTGCCATTGTTTTGCCCCTCTTGCCTCTTCCCCTACGAACTGTAAATGGCCCAACATAAGAAGAAATTAATCATCTGTAACAATAATACTTGACATCAAATTTAAAGAGTAACATTACAATTGACTAACCCAGAGTAGTAGCGCCACTATCCTCCTGGGTCCAATCCTCCGACCCAGGAGGCTGGGTCGAATCATCCTGACTCATGATTCTTCCCCTGTTTCACTCCTGCAAAATCAATAAACTCAAATCTGAAATATCAGATAAATTTTCTATATGACAATATCAATAGTGTAAACTGATGAAAGTAACTAATCCATAATTACATGACTTTTGGTGTGAAGTATACATTAATGTAAGCAACGGATATGACCCACTATCAAGTAAAAAAATCTGAAGTCTTTCTATGTCACTACAAGACAAAAAATCAATATAGAATTGGGAGATGATGATCCAATTGCTCAATCTATCTTTCCCTCATATAGAGAAATAAGACCTTTAAATATCTCTCTAATTTGATGTCTCTCTACTGTAAAATTGTGTGGTTGCATTTGCTGAAGCCGAAACATAAGACCTTTACACATTCTCGACAGTTTGTTCTCAATCGAGCATGGTTTATAATTCAACTCGTATTCATTTTGTTTGGATGATTTGATTCCTTGCATTCCATAAAAATAAACTGTCGCCAAAGAAATAATAGAAAGAACGACTTATCCAAGTTGGAGAAAGAGGAAGTTATGGTTGTGTTTATCAAATCAAAAAGAGAAGAAGCTTAATCAATGTCACTAAAAGACTAAAAATCGATATAGAATTTATTGGATATTGGACTTTGAATGTTAGTGAAGGAATAAAGAACGCATTGCATTTAAGTCAGTACATTTCCATTTATTTCTCAAAGAATATGCGACTTACTTGATTTTAATGTTCAATCAATTTGATATATCATCATCTGAACTTTCCATTGAATTGATCAATCCGATGGGGGTGTCAATTATAATACCTTCCACATCAGATCTTACCCAACTAAGACTGGCATCACCATCATCCTCTGAATGTTCTACATATTGTCTATATTGTAATGTACTCTGTGTATATGTCTGATCTAAATCATCACGATCCGGATCCTGCTGTCCCATATCAAAAATATCCCTACTTTTAGGCCTCATGGTAACTTGCCATTCAGGCCTATGAGAATCTACAATGTAAAACACTTGCTCTGCTTGTGATGGAAGTACAAATGGTTCGGCAAGCTGATCTCGGCTACTATACAATAAATGGTTAAAATTGACAAGTACAAACCCCAACTCATCTTCCTCTACTCCCTTTCTGTTATCAACCCAATCACAATGAAATAATATTACTTTGAGATCCTCTGCATATTCCAATTCAACTACTTTTTTCAACAAACCATAATACGTGATAATTCCTTCAATAGGATGTCTATCTCTTGAACTGGAGTAATCTTCTGAAATTGCCGTAATAAGGACCCCGCTATTTTGAGTTTTCCTATGCTTCTCATGTGACTTACTACGAAACTTGATGCCATTATAGATGTATTCATTATAACTTCTCACATCCAAGTTAGGACCTCGAGCAAGCCATCTGATATGATGAGGCACCTCCTCCCCATTCTGACGTAGATGCAAGATCTGATGACACAATATTAAGCCACATATAAGAAGATATAGGCTCTAACCTAGCTCCCAAACAATTGAAATGTGTTGCACTTACATGCTCATTGAACCAAGCTGGAAACTCCTTAGCATGTCTTGTCGCAATAAGATGTGGGCGAGATTCACGACCCATTAATCTTTGCAACTTCTCTTTGTGGAGCCTAGAAGTATGTACATAATTTTCTTAAGAACTATTACTTTCTCATAAACATATAAAATATAAAGTTCAATCAAATATAAATATATTGTAAATAGAACATTGATATGTAATACTTACTTTCGGTATTCATTTAATCCATCATAGTTCTTTAGCACGTACCGATGAGCCTGGTCCCTTTCTTGAATGTCTAGTCGTAATATCTCACACTTCCCTACAGGCCTACCTGTTCTTGAGAAAATAGAGATTGGATGTTCTAGTTCGTTGAACCTGCATTTCGATCGCTCTATTCGACCTTGTTTCCACACCTTCAAAGTATCTAGAAGCAGAAAGTCAAACACTCATCCCCTATGTATCCTTCTGCTATTGATCCCTCTGGCCGACTAAGATTGCGCACGTAGTCCTTAAGTTGTTTAAGGAACCTAAACACAAATAAATTTATGACATTATTTAATGATCATAATATGAAACCTACACTAGTAGCTTCACTTTTTAAGCCAAAAATTTCAAACTAACCTCTCTATTGGATACATCCAACGGTATTGTACTGGACCAGCCAAGCTAGCTTCATGGGCTAAATGAATAATCAAGTGAACCATAATATCAAAGAATGAAGGTGGGAAAAGCTTTTCCATACTGCTAAGTGTTATGCCAACACTTTCACCAAGCCTCTTAAAGTCCTCCTCTTTCCCAACTTTACTACACAAATCCCGAAAAAATGCACATAATTGTATTAATATAATGGTAACATTCTTAGGCAACACACCACGCAATGCTACCGGAAGAAGTTGTTGCATCATGATATGACAATCATGGCTCTTCATTCCTAATATGTTACGTTCTTGCACACACCGTGCGATATTACTGCAAAGGCCATCTGGAACTTTTACACCCCTTAAAACGGAACAAAACAAATCTTTGTCAGCAGTAGACATTGTGTAGCATGCTGGAGGTATGAATATTTTATCCTTCCCTTCAATAAACTTTGGGTGAAGAACTGATCGTATTTCAATCTCTCTCAGATCTAAACGTGCCTTCACGTTATCCTTTGTCTTTTTTTTAAGATCCAACAATGTGCCAATGATACTATCACATACGTTCTTCTCAATATGCATCACGTCTAAATTGTGACGGATTAGATTAGATCTCCAGTATGGCAATTCAAAGAATATACTCTTCTTCTTCCAATTAAATGGAAGCTTTGGCTGTTTTAACTTCCTTCGCCTCTTCTTCTTCTTTCCATGCTTGTCAATAATATCTTTCCCAAATAAAGGAAACTGAACACCTTCCAGCTCCTCCAAAATATCGTAACCCGATAGTGGCTTTGGTTGTAGTTCATGTTCCTCATAGCCATCAAAGCTCTTTTTATCACGTCGAAATCTATGTCCTTGGGGAAGGAATCGACGATGACCTAAATAACAGTGTTTCCTCCCATATTTAAGCCAACGAGAAGTAGTATTCTTGTTGCAGCATGGACAAGCGAAAACACCTTTAGTACTCCAACCCGATAATACCGCATAAGCCGGGAAATCATTAATGGTCCATAACAAACATGCATTTAGCTTAAACTTCTCCTTCTTATATGCATCGTAAGTTACAACCCCAGTGTTCCATAATTCTTTCAACTCTTCTATCAATGGCTGTAAATATATATCTATATCATTGCCAGGTTGTCGTGGTCCAGGAATAAGCAAAGTAAGCATGAGATACTCTGGCTTCATGCACATCCATGGTGGCAAATTGTAAGGCATCACAACAACAGGCCATATGCTATACTTTACACTCATTGACTTGAACGGGTTGAATCCATCACTAGCTAATCCAAGTCTGATATTACGAGGCTCCTCACTAAAAGTAGGATGCAACTTATCAAACTCTTTCCACGCTTGCCCATCAGCTGGGTGTCGTAACCTTTGATCATTTGTACGACCCTCGTAGTGCCACCTCATGTTAAATGAGGTTTTAGACGACATGTATAACCTTTGCAACCTTGGGATCAATGGAAAATGGCGTAATGTCTTACCTGGGATTTTCTTATCTACTGATGTATATCTTGAAGTACCACATTTGGAGCAAGTCGTGGCTTTCTCTTGTCCCTTCCAATACAACATACAATCATTTGGGCACGCATCAATCTTGTTGTAATTAAGCCCCAACTCCTTGATGATCTTCTTTGTTTCGTACATATTTTTTGGTAAAGTATTCGGCTCGGGAAGTGCCTCTTGCAACAACTCTAACAGCATTGTGAATGCTTTGTCGGTCATTTTGCAAAGGCATTTTATGTGATATATACGAAGAATGAAGGACAGTCTGGTAAACTTCACGCATCCTGGATACAACTCCTTCTTTGCATCTTCCATCAATCGATCAAATTTATCGCCGACGGTACTCCCACCCTCTGTACACTCACCGGTGACACCATCCTCTATTTCTTCATTTGTATTTATTCCACGCATCTCATTTAACATAGTATGTGTAACATCATATGTTTCACCTTCCTCATGTACCACTGTGTTAACATGATGAATTGTATGTGAAGATGAACCTTCCCCATGGTAACTCCATTTCGTATAATTCCATACGATTCCATCAACTATCAAATGTTCTAACACTGTATCTCTAGTCATGCGTAGTTGATTTACGCAATTTACACATGGGCATAGTATCCGATTTCCTACTGCAATACTAGAAAATGCATACTCTATGAATTTGTTGACTTCTAATTTATATTGTGAAGATAGTCGGAAATTTGGATCCCTTGACTTTCCAATCCAACTCCTGGGCATGGTTTATCAGTGGTCTGCAATCAAACTTGAGATAAGAAAACCAAAAACAAAGACTTAGATCGAAATCAATAGCTTTTTTGTAGGTTTAAAACAGATCTAAGATGAGGATAAGAACCAAGGTACACAGAATAGAAATAAAGGTAAAGTAAGGCTGAAACTGATTAGCAGAAAAGTATGAATTTTTTTTGGATGAATGAAAAGTATGAAATTAAAGCAAGTAGAATCAAGATAAAAGGGAGAATTAACTTGCGCAATGTAGAGAAAGTTTAAAGAAAACTAACCTGATCTACTTTATCAACGGAGAAAAAAAGGATGAAGGCTATGAAACAGGAATCCCACCTGATCCTATCATAGCTGTCATGGGGGTTAGGCGACCCAAGGCGGTGGAGAGGGCCAAAGTTGAAGGTGACACCAAGTAGGCGAACAAGGCGTCCAAGGCGCCCGCCTAGGCGACCAAAGCGCCTGGACACCTAGGCGATGCCTTCACAACTATGGATCCTATGCCAAATCCATAGCAGAACTATTGTGCTGTTACATGTTACTTCATTCAGATATATTAGCAGTTGACCACCTTAAGAGAGGGATAGTGCTTACCTCCAGTTTGAAGAGAGACATGTTTTAATGCTTTGGCTTTAGGGAGAATAGCATTCAAAGCATTGGACATCATAGCTTTGTTCTGTTCACAACACTCAGGGGAATCCAATGGGTATTGGCTTGCCCAAGTGATCCAATACACATGAGTTACATCTTCAAGCAAAGAGACCTTCTCTGTAGTTTGAATTGGGTCTAAGAGGTCACATGAGATGAACTTTTAGTTAGAACTTGGAATTTGGAGTTCACCAGCTTTACGAGCTATGCCATACACCTTACATCCAACTCTAATTCTCTCAAACACATCCTTAGAAATGGCAAAAGGGATCGACAGCAGGCCCCCCACCTAGAATCGATTTTTTAGAATACAAACATTGCCATACAGAGCCTTATTGGCTTCGTTTCTAATTCTGTCCAGCTACTTTCTATTTACTATACTAATTTGTTCCTTAATTTCTATTTTAAGGCTTGCTATTTTTTCAGTTAAGTTGCTGTTTGCTACTGATTCTAACCTTATATTTCTAATTTTAGTCATCAAAACCTCTTGATTTTTCCCAATCTAACCGTCGGATTCACTTGTAATTTTAGCAACCCCTTCCTCACACGTAATATGCGTTGTGATGAGAGTTGCAAACAGATCTTGCTGATATTGCTCTTTTGGAGGGTTATTGACAGACCTGCTGTTCTAGACCATAGCAGGCCATTGGTTCACAGCTTTGGGTGCATTTCTCAAGATTTTTTTGACACGATTCTTATGGACTTCAGTTACAGGTCCTTTCTGGTAATGTTGACTATGCAAATTTCAGGTAACATTGGAAACAAATTATTGGTGACTGTAAGTAATTGGAAGTCAGATTTTTCCCCCTCTTGTAAGTATTCTTATTCTTCTCTTTCTTTTCTCTTTTTTATTTGTGGCTAGTCATTCCTGTACCACCATATCCTAGGTACTGAACCAAACCAACCCTGTCACCACTAAATTACAAACAAAAACTCATCACTGCCCCAATCCATCTCAATATAGGGTGTGGTGAGCCAAAGCGGGATCCTATGAAACCCCAACCATACATGAAGTACTAAATGTTTCTAATTTATATCAATTTTGAAATACTGAAAGAAATAATAGTTACTACATTCAATAAGACTACAGGAGTCTAATGAGACAACATGCATAGTTGGTATAACAAGGTAGACAAATTACATAGCCGTTTTTGTTAGGAATCAATTAAGAGGTTCTTCAGAAAACATTCTAAAAGGGAGATATACATGAAATAAACAGGTATCCGTCGTTGAAAATTATATTTGGCTACGGAACATATTTCTTACCGTCGCGAAAAATCATATTTCTTGTAGTGATGCTTAATCCCTACAACTGTTCCTTAACCTACTGGAGTTGTGTTGCTGATATATTGTGAGTTCTGACCTTTTCTTGGAGTTCTATTGCTTTTACTTCTCCTTCCTTATATTTCTCAATCTGCCCAGCAGATCTTTGAGATTATTTGGATAGTTCCTCCACCACTAGTATTCTTCCATTGACCAGAAGTTGAACCACATCCACTAGTTAGTTCTATTCACAATTAGTCAGTTACTAATTCCGAACTTACTTACTAATTTCAGAACTTTGTCTATATTTCCTAATTTAACCATTGGATCTCAATCACACTTAAAGGAGTTATTCATCCATCTTAGAGGCCTGTTCGACCTTCTTCCCCACCCCATCTGAGTTGTGATTTATCAGATATCAATAGTTTCCAATTCTGGTCCTGCAGTCCTACCTTGTGGGTGATTCTGTACTTTGTTGTTTTTGAACCTAGAATAAAAAGAATTATATTAAATAAATGAACCTGGAGATTTGACTTGTTTGGAGTTTTTTATGATTGAAGGAAGAGAGGAGATTTTGTGACTTGTTCAAAAGAGAAAAATTCTGAACTTTTCTATGGAGTTTTAGGTGGACTAGGGCAGTTTGGTATTATCGTAAGATTAAGGATCATATTAGAGATTGCACCTCCTATGGCGGGTGATCAAATATATATGATTAATACAAACTATATTTATATATTATTGTCCATTAATTGAATGCTTGTTACTTTGATCTCTATCTGCAGGTAAAACATATAAGATTGTACTACAATGATTTCAGTTTCTTTATTAGAGATCAGGAAATAGTGAACCCTTGGCTCATTTACTACTAAGTAACTAGCCTTCAAGCATCAATGATGCCGCTGCCGATTATATTATTGAAGTGGCACTGTTCTATAATGAGGCAACAGTTGTTCAAGAGGTTCTAAACAAGTTACAGTTAATTTCAGGGCTAAGGAAGAACAAATTTTCATTTAATTATTAGTATTATTATTTTTCAGGTTATGGATCAAGTATTTTCACAATTAAGCCTACTGCCATAATCAAGTATTGCACAGATTAATGATACCTCCTACTTTGATTTAACAACCGGGTGGAGCAAGAGGACAAAAAACTTAGAAATAGAGGACTTTGGGAAGTGCCTCATCCATGGCTTAATGTTTTTAAACCAAAATCACAAATAAAACCATGTAAAGACCTTCTGCTCAAAACCATCTCTGCCATTCCCCCTAATGGACCAATGCTAATCTACTCAATTCTTAGACACTAGTAAGAATTAAACCCAGAAATGCTTATAGCTTTAAACGATATACAAATGCTTTAAACCCAGAAAAAATTAAGCTGTACAAATACTTATATCTTTAAACATATACAGAGCTTTAAACCCCAAAAAAATTAAAAATAAATGCTCAACAAAACCGTGAAATGGAAACATTGCAGTCAACCTTCCCTTTGATCAGTCTTCAAATTTCTTCCTATCTATCTAAATAGTTGAAAATGATTAAGTAGGTCTAGTTGAGGACAGGTAATTTAACATACAATTTTTTGGTGTCTGAACCTCTAGTCCCTTATTGCAATTGTGCAAGTGATATTGTAGAAGTAAGGATCCTTGTATAGAATTGATTTTTACTCTCCCCCCTCCCTCCTCCCCTCACCCCCACAGTCCCTCTTCTTCTTTGGTGTCTATTTCCTCTGTTCTGAGATTGACTAGCTAGAGCTTTTAAGGATGAGTTCTACCCAAGTCCCTAACAATTGTTCCCTTCTCCTCCCACCCCCATGAACTGGCCCTGGTTTGTGGAAAGGATTAGAAGATGTGTCTAAGGGGTGGGGGTGAGTGAGTGTGTGAGTATGTGTAGGGGCAGCAAGGAGTATGTATGGTTTGTGTGTATTTCTTTATAATGTTGTTATTGCATGGGTTGCTGGCCATGTGGCTACGAGTGTGCTTGGTTCAGATCCATGTGGTCTCAACCATAGCTATCAAAGGGAAGAGAAAAAGTAAAGAAGAAAATGAAAGCAGAAGAGTAGAATGGGAAGAAGAAGTTGAAGGAGACAAAATATAAGAAGTGTTGCAGAAGAGATGGAGACTGGGAGCTGCTGCCCTATTGCAGCAGGGCTGGAGGTCAGCTTCCCTCTTTCCTCTCCATGTGTGTTGTGATTCGGTGGTAAAGAGAAGACTAAAGAAAAAGAAAAGAAAAGAAAAAACGAAAAAGAAGAAGAGGTAAATGATGATGGTGCTTGAATTTGTGTTTATTTGTATTCGAAAGGTGGAGCGGTGCTAATCTGCCCATTTCTTAGACACTTCAGTCTAGATTACTGAATCATGGCCGTGCTCACATTCGCCTAATTCAGTGCCCAACAAATTGCATGTATGAAGTGAGTGAGATAGAGAGAGCTTGGAAGAAGATTAATAATACATATAGAAAACAGAATATCTATATTTTGCCTTTTGATTTCCCCAAATTTCAGCATCGGATTAAAAGCTATTCTTAGAGTGAGTGAGATCGAGAGAGCCATACCTTGTAACAATCTTCAAAGCTTTAAACCCAGGAAAAAATGCTCAACAAAATCCTGAAATGGAAACATTGCACACAACCTTAAATAGAGTATGTGTTTTTCATCTTAAAAAAACCTATTAAATATAACAGTGCTCATTCCTCAAAGTAAGCCTGTAGGAAGGGCTTTACCACAATTGAAAGAAGAAAACAAAAAAATAGAAGGGTTTTACCCCTGAAATGCAAAACCAGCCCTGTCCATCCCATAAGGTCCCCTTGAGATTAGCCATGTGGAAAAGCAATAAAGTGTGCATCTCAGCTTTATATTCCACCATGTATAACACTTCCCACAAGTAAGGATAACACTTCAATTTAATCAAGCCTCATTTTGCCACAACCTTTCCTCTTTGGAGTTTACAAAAAAAAAGAAAAGGGGTGCACCCAGTGCATGAGGCTCCTCTGTTGGAGTTAGTAATTTGATATTTGATATTTTGTCATGCTCTAATGTTTCAAATCAATCAACAATTTGAAAGAATATTATATGCTATAACATGAGCAGCCCTGTCTATTGAGGATGAAGACTGATTTCAAAGAGCTTCTCTCTCTCTCTCTCTCTCTCCTAAAGCTAATGTAGTTTGGCTTCCACATTGACAGAATGAGGAAAAATTCTCTTTCTGGTAATAGATTTGAAGACTATATGAGATTGTGAGAGGGTTTTCATTTTCTCGGGCAGAGCCCTGTTTCCCACCATGGTTCCTTCTTCTTCTCTCTTTTTCCCTCTCTGTGTCTGAAGTTAGTTTTCTGCAGTAAAAGATAAAGAAGAAATTAAATTAAATTTTTAAAAAAATGATTTTTAGTAGAAAAACTGTGAGAAATTAGCCTGAAAATAAAAATAAACAAATAAATTTACCTTCCTGTCGGCTTCTTATTTATATATTCTACTGGTTTTGTAACCTGACTTGGGGGGCAGGTTTTAGGTTCCTTTCCTTCCACTAGAGAAGCATTTCTCTTGATCCTAATTTAAAGAATAAAATAAAATAAAACTGCATTACCACCTAAATCTAACACATAAACACCAAAAAACCTGGCCGAATAGAGAGACTAAGTTTCTAAGTTGCTGTGGTTTGGGATGGAAAGAGAAGAATGGGGATAGTGGTTTATTATAGTAGTGTGGTTTATAAAAGGAAGAACTGTGAAGAAAGGGACCCCATGCTGCCCCTATACATACTCACACACTCACACTCACCACCACCCCATGCTGCCCCCACACACACTCATACACTCACACTCACGCACCCCTTGCTGCCCCTACACACACCCACACACTCACACTCACCCCCACCCCATGCTGCCCCCACACACACTCACACTCACCCACCCCTTGCTGCCCCTACACACTCACACACTCACACTCACCCCCACCCCATACTGCCCCTATACACACTCACACTCACCCACCCCTTGCTGCCCCCACACACACTGACACACTCACCCCCACCCCATGCTGCCCCACACACACTCACCCCCACCCCATAAAGACTCACATATGAGATAACAAATGAGAGTAATTCTAATTGAATAAAAATGCCTTCTAATATGTACCCTTACTAAGCCAAGATGAAATGGTTGAAAACATGAGAGGGAGGGGAGGGGGGGGGGGAAGCCATAAACCTTGTTCCAGCTCTTTTACTCATTTATAGATAACTAACCTTCTTTGGTGCAGTTTGAAAATTGGAATTGAGATTAGACATATACAGCATAAAGGACTTATTGGATCAACAAAGGGGGAAGGTTAAGACAGAGATAGCATACCATCACATCCACTCACCATAACAAGTGCAGCTCATCCACAATCATATCAGACAAGAGCCATATAATATTGGTAGGTCAAAGCATGATTTAATTATTTCTGGTAAAAATCCAATAGAACTTGGTATTGTCATCACCTAAGACAGAAGAAAAGTGAGAGATGTGATATGCTCAAAATCATCACAATTACCAGGAAGATAAATACATGCAACTTAGCGAGCTCATCCACAAACTCTCATGGAAATATATAAAACCTAGTTGTGGGTCACTGTCCAAGTTTGATATAAGTTGGACCAAGTTAGAGCAGACGGTCTCGCAACCATGAGGTAGTTCCTTGCCTTCTATTTTTCTAAAGATAGAAAGCATATAAATATCAAACTGAAATACAATTTGTATAAACTAAGATACAAGAAGATGTGACACATCTGTGCATATGTTGGAGTGTGCATATCACTACCAATAACTAAATGAAAGTAAAAAATGTACATTAAGAATGAAAGCAAGAAATGTCACTAAGAACACAAACGAATTGAGTCACAAAAATTACTTGCTTATCTTCTGTGAAGCCTCCAATATATACCCACTTTGCATTGTTTTAAAAAAAAAACATGAATGTAGAGAAAGAACAAACAACCAATTTTAAAAAAAAAAATGAAACATAAAAAAATTCAATGAGTATACTATGAATTTAAACCACCAAAGAGGAGCTCTACTCATTAGTTACTGTTGCAAAAGTCCCACTTGAGGGGTTGAAGGGTTTGGGAACCAAGGTCATCGAAGAAGGGGAGTGAATTACCCTGCTCTGGTTTTGTTAGGTAATTTTTTGGTTTTTGATCATATTTATGTATTTCAGAAATTGTCTTTGTTTCGGATTTTGCAACAATTTTTTCTACCTGGAAATGGATGTAATTTGAATTATAGGGCATCATCATCATCCTTACAGAGAGTTCTTTTCTTGAAAGGAAAAAACAAACCTTCTGCTCAAAACCATCTCTGCCATTCCCCCTGATGGACCGGTGCTAATCTGCCCATTTCTTAGACACTAGCTAGTAAGAATTAAACCCAGAAATGCTTATAACTTTAAGATATACAAATGCTTTAAACCCAGAAAAAATTAAGTTGTACAAATGCCTATAGCTTTAAACATATACAAAGCTTTAAACCCAGAAAAAAAATGCTCATAAAAACCCTGAAATGGAAACATTGCACTCAACCATAAATAGAGAGAGAGAGAGAGAGAGAGAGAGAGAGAGAGAGAGAAAGAGACAAACCTCTGTTTCCACCGTAGCAACTGCTCAAAAGGGGGAGGCAGACAGTAGAGAAGGGAGTGGGAGAGGGGTTGCAGAGATGGGGGAGGCGATAGTAGAGAAGGGGGTTGGGGCTAGGGAATCAAGGAGGTGTGAGTCCGATTGAAGGTTAGGGTTTCATCATGAGAGAGGATTTCAGACCTGAAATTGTTGGTGGCAGGTTTGAGGTCGGAAAATGTAAATACTCATCAGAAAAAATGAGGTACTACAGCAGCAATGGCAGCAGGCCTCTAAAGAGGTAGCTTTTGATCATTGATCTCCATATTCTCCGTCGTGCGAGAATGGGGTAGAGATGGTCGGGTAGAGAGGAGAAGAGAGAGAGATGTTTCAAGCCGGAATGGAAAGAAGAAAGCGGGAAGATAAGGTATCCCTCCAAAAATTTAAGGCAATTTAGGGACGGTATCTATTCTACCGTGGTTACGATGATATTTTCAACGACGGTATTTGCAAATACTGTCGTTAAATATATATATTTTTCACGACGGTAATAATTCTACTGTCGTCATAAATATGTTCCGCGACGGTAATATTAATAGTGTCGTTAAAATTACATTTTCTGCGACGGTAATGTTATACTGTCATTATAAATATTTAATCGACGACGCAACGTTGGTACCGTCGTTAAGATTCTATTTTTACAGACGGACTTTTTACTACCGTCATTAAAAATGTATTTTTCACGATGAAAATATATAATCTGTCGCCCAATTAGATTTTCCACGACGGGTACCGAATAACCGTCGCAGAAAATAATATTTTGCTACGATACTATAATATCCGTCATTGAAAATGATATTTGGCTACGGAACATATTTCTTACCGTCGGCAAAAATATGATTTCTTGTAGTGTTTGCTTCATCATATTCATGAAATGAGTGTTCTGCATGTTTTATCATCTCTTTCGAACTCTATTGTCTCTAATAAAAAATAATATTATTTTTTATGTTCTAGATATTCAAACAAATAAAGGAGGCAAGAGGTAAATAGTCCCAACCGATGCTCTTATTAGAGGAAAATAAATAATCCTGTTGCTGAATCCAAATATTATATTTGGATTTCGGGGAATGTAATAAGATAAAGAGCATCCAAACCATACCGCCTGTGTAAAAATTCAATCAAATAATGTATGGTCTATTACCTCCATATATGACTTTCACATCTGAGGCACGTTGTATCAAGTAGTACATGCTTATGTAAGAGGGCTTCATTGGTAGCCAATCCTTGTGCACAAATCTGCGAAAAGAAATTCTACTAATATATTTTATTTTTGCTCATGAAAAAGATGATGTAAAATATAAATGTTCTAAAAAAAAAGAGTAAAGTTCAAAAAAATTTATACAATTGATAATAGAAGAAAAATGTGCAATATAAGGTGAATTATAAGGTTGAAATCCTAGTTAGTAAAAAATGTGTTTAAAACACGTTTATGATTTTAACCTTTTAAACGCATTTGGCCGTTTGTTTTTCAATTAAACGGAAAAAAACATCAAATGGTAAAAAACAATCGTTCCCGTTTTAAATACATTTAAAGCAAATTTAAAACACGCTCCTTTTTTTTTAAAAAATTTCTTTTTACATTTTTTAGAATCTTAGACTTTTAACTAACCATATATCTTTTTACAATATTTTGATCAACCTGATTTTTTCGCTGACGTAAAGCTAACTCAAAAATCTACACTTCTCATGTTCAATGCACAAACATTGAAATTGAGCTACAAACTGATACATCCACTGAAAAAGGGTTTCTAGTGTGTTGGTTGTATAGAAAACTCTAACAACACCATATTCAAGCTACATTGTTCAATAAGATTTTAGACATTTTATTTTTAATGGTGTACGGACTATGAATTTGAAATTGTATTTTGGATGATATGTCTTGAAACTTATAATGATTTTTTGTTTATATATGCATTCATGTTGGATGTTACAGTTTTTTAAGAACATTAGATAAAGTCTTAAGATAATTATTCCTTAATTTATATGAATATGTAATTTTTTTTTTAATCTACACATTTATAATCCATATTATTTGTTTCTATATTTATTTCCTTTTTTTTTTATATTACTGTTGATTTTTTTTGCATTTATGTACAAAAATTAGGCACATAAATAAAGATGTTATAAAATTCTTCAACCCATGAAATTTTTTGATAATTCAAATTTAACATTGATACAATGACAATATGTTGCAGAAACAACATAGTGTGACAAAAAATGAAATACTTTAGATCTAATCTTCTATAAATTTTGATCAGAAGATTGTGAAAGTCAAAACTCAAATTCACGTGATAAATTCAGGTACATCTAAAATAGATTATTAGCCTCCAAAATAGACCATATTCAACATTAAGCATAACTTGCAAAAGCATTTCAATGAATTAGATAAGGTTTTCCCTCGAGAAGAGATGATGGTAACGACCGCTACTCTCTTACCATAATATGTTTTTTTCCCCCCTTTCACCATTAGAAGAACATGGATTCAGAAAAGTGAACTAATAATTTTAGTTCCTTTTATCGGTGCATGTTTTGTAGGAAAGATGGTGTCAATTTTTATTTTTTCACAACTTGTGATATTTATGTGTATGCGTGTATTTAGATGTAGAGTTGTATGAGTATATAAAATCAATGATACCCAATATAAAAAATATCAATAACAGATCATCGAAGTCACAAAAAAAAAAATACAAAGTAGGCCAAAACGAGATAATGAAATAGATGTAAGGAAAAACAATAATCTGCAAGTCTTTATCTTCTTCGTAATAAAAAGATCATTCATTATCAACTTCTTTGTAACCTTCCGCATTGTCTTCATACCGACTACCGTCACCAGACATCTCAGCTATTACCTGAAAACCCTAACCCTGGACTCGCTTGTGCATGAGGAGTGAGCTGATGAAGTTAGCGTTACCCAAAATAAAGCTGATGAAGTTATAAATGGAGAAAACAGTGACAATGTTATGTTCTTATGTTACGTGTATAAGAGGTATTAGACCCCAGCTCACGTGTATAAAACTCTAGTAGTTCGTAGAAAGTAACAATTTTTATTTTTTATTTTATTAAACATATTGTAAATGGTTAATAATTTTTTTTTTCTATTTTTTTAAATATATTATTATATTATTTCAAATAATGTTTAATCACATTTTTTGTCGTCCTATAATCACATGATCTCTGATTAAATATATATACGATGGATTTGGATTTTGTAGTATTTAATTACATATTATATAGTCTATCATGAGATATTGTTTAATGGATGATCTTATATGCAAATTAAAGAGTTTAATTATGCATGACATTTCTAAATTTAAAGTTTTGATTGCCATAGATGGATATGTAAAACAAGGGTTAAGAAGTACTTAGCTCTATTGACCGATGATGTTGTTAGGGTTTTTTTTTTCCTGGTAATAAGAAAATTCATTCATGAAAATTTCATGGAATACATAAGGCTTCTTGAAAAACTAATTCATGAAGCCAAGGAATAGAATGCGGTCAATTTTGTTTTGCACAAAATTGATAATAACTTTCTTGTCGGACAATCCATAATACTTTTGCAAGTATTGGAAATACCAAAAAATAAATAAAAAAATACTGAAAAGAAGTCGCTACAAAGATAATATCCTTGATAATTGGGTCAATACTATGACAGGTAGTGGTTCTACCGGGATTTGTAAAAATAGAAATAACCTCCAATTTACCTGATTCCACTACAATATTGTTCAAACCCATGGATTTAGCATGAATAAGTTTCGCACGGATTGTAAAAACTTTATCCATTGCTATATAATTGAATGCAAAAATATCAGACATTGTTGAAAATTATGCAACAAAATTATCCCAAATGACGTAACCAAAGCCTCCACTGGAACCATCTTTGGAGAGAGCGACATCACAATTTAGCTTGACAAAATCAGCCAATGGTGACTCCCTATAAACACCAAATGATGTAGGAGAAGAATTTGTAGGCTTATGGAAGTGTGGACTCTTTTTTTTGATTCATTTTATTCATGAAAGGAGTGTTGTGCATGCTTTATCATCTCTTCCGAACTCTATTGCCTCTTATAAAAAGCAATATCATTTTTGGCTTTCTAGATATTCCAATAAATAAATGAGGCAAGAGGTAAAGAGTCTCAACCAATGCTTTTATTAGAGGAAAATAAATGATCCCGTTGCTGAATCCAAATATTATATTTGGATTTCGGGGAATGTAGTAAGATAAAGAACATCTAAACCATACCGCCTGTGTAAAAATATAATCAAATAATATATGGTCTATTGCCTCCATATGACTTTCACATCAAGGAGTACATGCTTATGCAAGAGGGTTTCATTGGTAGTCAAGCCTTGTACGCAAATCCGCCAAAAGAAATTTTGCTAATATATTTTATTTTTCTCATGAAAAAGATGATGTAAAATATAAATATTCTAAAAAAAAAAATAATGTTAAATTTTTTTTATACAATTGAGACTATAAGAACAATGTATAACGTAAGGTGAATTATAAGGTTGAAATCCTAGTTAGCAAAAAATGTGTTTAAAACACGTTCCTGATTTTTGCCCTTTTAAATGCATTTGGCTGTTTGTTTTTCAATCATACGGGAAAAAGCATCAAATGGTAAATGACAACCATTCCCGTTTTAAACACATTTAAAGCAAGTTTAAAACACGTTCCTGCATTTTCTTTTTTGTTGCATTTATTAGAATCTTAAATTTTTAACTAATCATATATCTCTCTACAAAATTTTGATTGACCTGATTCTTTTGCTGACGTAAAACTAACTCAAAAGTCTACACTTCTCATATTCAATGCACAAACATTGAAATTAAGCTACAAACTGATACATCCATTTAAAAGAGTTTCTAAAGCAATGAGTCCCAACTCTAACTGAACATACATTATTCTGGGAGTATGTTGGTGTGTTGAAAACATTTTATCCTCACCAGCCGTAGGTTGAAGGTGTGAATCTGTCAAACGGGGTGGCTGCCCAGAAAGAGGATTATCCCTCGGCAAGGCAGTACAACTGCTTACTTTATCCCTCTTCCCGGTAGTCCGTGACGCACAAAGTGCTGGAGGTAAGCAGTCGATGTAGTCTAAGCAACACCATATCCAAGCCACATTGTTCAATAAAATTTTAGACATTTTTTTTAATGGTGTACGAACTATGAATTTGAAATTGTATTTTGGATGATATGTCTTGGAACTTATAATGATTTTTTGTTTATATATTCATATTGGATGCTACAGTTTTTTTAGAACATTAGATAAAGTCTTAAGATAATAATTCCTTAATTTATATGAATATACAAAATTTCATTTTTGAAATCTACACATTTAAAATCTATATTATTTGTTTCTATATTTTTTCTCCTTTTTTTGATATTACCGTTCAAAGTTTTATGCATTTAAAACTAGAACCGTCTGTTTATTTATTTATTTATTATTTTTCCATTTTTATTAACTATGGTTTAAATAAAAGCTCATATTTAACACTTAACCAAATCATAGTGCTATCGTCTTATTGGATGCTTCAGATTTTTTTTATTGACAAGTTAAGTGGCAAAAATAGGGATGTCCGAGCTGAATTTATCATCTACTCTGGTGATCTTTAATAATGAAAGCATTTATTTATAAAATAAAATATTTATTTCAAAATTCTAAATTGACTTTAATAGTGGTTAGCATACGATAACACGCAACTATCAGAATGAGACGTCCTGGGGACCACTTGAATTTGTGAGTCCCCTACCATCCACCAGATTAGAAAAGGAAATATATATTGTATGTGTAATACACAGTAGTAAAACCCTTGATCTGAAAATTTGAAAAATTTCAAATCAGCTGAGGGGGAAGGAAATCGCCGAATTAACTGGAAACGGCGTCGATTAGTTTACAAGTCTTCTGTCATTCAAAGGGACCCACATGGACCTTACGGTTTAAGGAGACTTTTCTAACCGTTGGATCAGTTTCAAATTACACCAAACTTTCACAATTTTCACAATGTGGGCCATGGTTTTTAGTTTTGATTCCAATCTGACGTAAAATCTCGCTCCCATGTGGTACACCCCTCATCACTTGCACCGAAAAAAATAAAAACCAAAAAGAAAGAAAGAAAAAGAAAAAAAAGAAAAAACTGGCTCTCCCTCTCTCCCTTCACACTCTCTCTTCGATGGGCGTTGTAGAGATATAGATATTGTACGCACCGTCTCGTGCTGTTTCCTTTTTTCCCTGTCATTTTGGGGCTCTCTCTTCTCCGTTGCCGGCAGAGACAGAAGAAAGAAAAAGAGAGAGAGAGAGAGAGAGAGAGAGAGAGAGAGAGAGAGAGAAAGAGTTTGTGGTTCATTATCGCTTCTTCGATATCTTTTAGTCTCTCTGCAGACGTAAAGATAAGCGTTTTCGGAGAAAATATAGACAATGTCAGAAGACGAGAAATTGTTAAAAGAGGCGAAGAAGCTGCCATGGGAAGATCGTTTGTTACATAAAAACTGGAAGGTTAGGAACGATGCGAATATAGACCTTGTCGCTGTCTTCGATTCCTTTACTGATCCTAAAGATCCACGTCTCAGAGAATTCGGTGAGTTATCTTTCTTCTTTCTAGGGCACAGATCTGTTTCGTTATTCCATTGACATTTGATTGATCGATCTCTGTATCTGCATTGTGCGCTAATGCATTTGTAGATTTGATATATTGATTTGTTTTTACGTGGATCAAATGATAATTTTTCTTTGTCTGCTTGTTGATCTCACTTGATGCGTCGTTGCTAACATTTATTTTGCTCAGGTCATTTTTTTAAGAAGACGGTTGCTGATTCCAATGCTCCTGTACAAGATAAGGCCCTTGATGCCCTAATTGCATTCTTACGGGCTGCCGATGCCGATGCTGGAAGGTAAGGTGTTCCTTTGTTATTAGGGGATATTTTTACTTGTTGCATGCGTATGTATGCATATATCTCTTAAATTTTTTGAACTTGTGTCTGCTATTTTTTTTGGTAATCCCGTTCCTTAATGTCTGTTGTTCAATTCAGATTCGCCAAAGAAATATGCGACACTGTTGTTGCCAAGTGCCTCACTGGTCGGCCCAAGACCGTGGAGAAGGCTCAAATGATTTTCTTGCTTTGGGTGGAGTTGGAGGCCACAGAAGTGTTTCTGGTAAGCCATTGTAGCTTATAGAATATGGTTGCCAGTTGCTCTCTGTCTCTTGTTAATGCAAAGTTTAGCAGTGCAATTCTACTAGTTATTAGTGATTAGAGAAATTCTCCTGAACTACCTTTCTTTATGTCTCTCAAGTTAAGTTTGGGGAATGCCTCTTTGGGCAGGAGGTTTTATCCTTTTGTCTTCCTCTCATCTTTGCCGTTCTTATTAAAATCTCGTTAAAAAAAAAAGTGAGGGGGTGGGGGAGGGATGGAAGCATAAAAGTTCAAAATTCAGCACAATTTTAAGGAGGCAATTTCCCTTCACCCACTCCACCGATGGGTCTAGGTGTCTCGCATCGGGAAGAGTGGGTTGGGCATTATTGACTTCTTACAGTAGGGGGCAGATTAGTAATGATCCTAGATGGGTGCACTTTTCCTTCAACCATGGTGGAGAAAAACGTTCTCCTAATTATAATGTCAATTATTATGCTCCTATTAGTGAATCACCTGTTTTCAGATTTGAGCATTCGTTCATTATGGGGAATTTTTTTTTAAATTTATTTTAGTGAGTATCTTGGATTTTATTGGATAGAATGGATGCAGAGCAGACCATTATATGAGATTTACAATTGCAAAATGAATGAAAGAACTATTCTCCCCTCCTTTGGATAAGTGACAGTTTATGAATGAATCAAATGAAGAGGATAAAACAAGCCTCCAAAGGAGGTAACCTAACTAGTATACTAGAACAAACTATCCCCTCCGTTGGATAAGTAACATCTAATTAATGAATAAATGACGAGGATAAAACAAGCCTCCAAAGGTGGTAACCTAATTAGTATACAACAAATTAGCAGTCCTAGACTTCTATGTTGCAACATACAACCCTGCCTATTGGCATGATGCCTAATAGATCGAGAGATGAGAAAACCTTCCAAGTCTAATCTGAGGGGTCAGACATCGAAGTGATAACGTTTTCACAAAACTACATATCTACTTTATAATTGGATTAGATCCATTGTAAAGATTTTCCTCTTCCAGTGCCTCCCTTTACTCATTCATCTGCCGTAATATTGCATGCTGCTCATTGTGGTGGGAACTGTCTTGCCCTTTTAATCTGGTGAGTTAGCTTCTGCACTCTTCTGTCTTCTTAAGATGTCATGCTATGGATAGCTGTTATTGAATCTCCTTCAATGATCATCAGATCAAAACCTATAGAATTTAAGTTATGATCTACATTTTACATCTAAAGCTCTCTTTGTAGCCAATTAAGATTGGATGCAAATCAGTTTGTCTTTGTTTTTGTGATCAGTTATGGCTTTCATACTAGGGAGTTGGGAACAAGCATCTAATTACCTTGGGGTGTGTGTTTGGAACTGGTAAGCAGAACAAGGATGCCGTTGTTAGTTGCCTTGAGCAAGATTTTTTGATGCTCTCACACCCTGATTTATCTGGGTCTTCCCTTTCAGCATAGATATCACTGTCCGTCTTTGGTAGTTTTGTCAATGGATAGGTCTTGGAAACAGAATACATGGGCGGCCAAACTCTTAGCTGTCATTCTTTATTTGTTTGATTGGTGGCATGGACTTGTAGTTGGTTCACTCTGTAAGCTCATGCATGATATAACTGGTTCCTCTCGCTAAAACCTTGTCATTGCTTGATATGCAGTTGCATTTGATTCGGTTCAGGTTTTCATTTAAGAACTAGCATTTACATTTCTTTGTTCATTCATGGGAAAAAGAACTGAAAAGTTTTGATGAAACATGGGTCACAGAGAAGTATATGCTTGACTATTTTACTTTCTTAAATTGCTGGCAACTCTCTACGAAGGAATAGTTCTCTATATTATTATATAATATTAACTGAGTATCCTGAGGGTGGGCCTTGGTGCAATGGTAAGGTTTCTCCATTGTGACCAGGTGGTCACGGGTTCGAGTCTGGAAACAGCCTTTCTGCGAAAGCAGGGGTAAGGCTGCGTACATTATGACCCTCCCCAGACCCCGCAGTGGCAGGAGCCTTGTGCACTGGGTACGCCCTTTTATTAATTGAATGTTCTACAGTCAAGAAACCTACATCCCATAATGTTCAAGACTTCAAGGGTTGGAAATGAAAATAATAACAAAAATACTCCATGAAGCTGAAGAAATTTGTGTTGACTTATACAATCTTCTATTCTTGAATTCTTTTTTTTTTGTTGCTGATTCTATAATTTCATGGAAGGCGTTGAGTTAAAAAAACTTAGAAGTGCAGCTATAGTCTTGCTCATCGTGATCCTTTTGTAAGTGTCTGCACCAAGGACATCAAACTCAAGGTTCCCATCTTTCTTTCTCTTCACTGTTGGGCCTCTTTCAATGAGGAATCCAAGTAGCCCAAAATTATGTTTAATGAGTTGCTTCCATCCAGATTTATTGGAGTGAGGATACCTAATTTTTGTGTTTCAATGCTTTCTTTGTTGTCCTTTACAAAACATCACTGCCCTTTTCACTATTGATTTAGATTTGGTCTGCGAGAAAGAAAAAACAACTGAAAAGTCGCTGGTGACAGATTTAGTTGGAGATATGCATGAGTGAATTAAATTAGATATTATCCATATTTACTGTAGGAATCATCCACAGATGATGGTTCTACCTCAGAATTTGATTGTTTCTGCTGCTGCTGCTGCTGCTGGTGATACAGCTACCATTTTCTTTGAAACCGTGAAGTTGGCATGCTTATGCATCGAGCATGGTCTGGTTAGATGTGAAGTCAAGTGAAATAAAAATCTCATTGGTAAAATATAATAAGATAATTGAATGAAAGTGAGTGGAATGTGATCAACATAGTTTATGCTGAAAATCAATTTCCATGTGTTTAATTGTGATGAATATTTTTGGGGTCGCATTTTTTTTTGTTGCGTAATATTTTACCCAAATGACTATTTTCCATCTTTTGCAGAAATACGTGAGAAATTTTCAATTTCTGCTTTGTATATGTTGTGGTCTCTAAGTGTTTCTCATGCCACCTAAGTACCTAACAACAAATTTTTTTTTTCAGCAAAAACTTTAAAAATTTTCTTTTGTAATTGCCTTTTCATTTAACGCCAGCTTTCCAATGTAAATTTTATTTTACTTAACTTCACATCTAAGGAAGGGCCTTATTCTCTTTATTATCCTTTGATTTTCTTTCCTCTATTCTATTTTCTTCTATCCTATTGAATCTGATTTCTTTTCATTCCTTTAAACCTTCCCAAGCCCTAACTTCCTATTTCTCTTTTCCAACTCTGGAATCTATACCTACTCCTCTAATAAACCTTAGTTTGAGTATCCAATTACTATCAACATTTACCCCTCCAATGAAAACCTCTTTCCACCACCTCTTCCTTGGAGTATAGCCCTATGTATTTGATGTTTACATATTATATCTTTCCAAAATAGATATCAATAATTTCTCATATTTGAGATGTTGCTGATGCATTTTATCTGGTCATGTGTTAAAGTAGTTACAGCATTTTGTTAAAAAGAAAAAAGAAAAAGACGTCTGATGACGAAGTATTTGAACTTTAATTAGAATTTTAGAGGCCAAATACTAAAAACTGAGCTTGTTTTTCTTCTCATGTTTCTTGGTTCTAGCCCTTGAATATACATCTCTATTTTTATGTACTCTTGTTAGTCCTGGTGAGAAATTGCATTTCTGGTAACTTTTTTGTCTTGTAGTTCTGTTCATATTTTATGGAGATCTAGGTTAATTTTCTTTTGGATGATGAGCAATTGAACTAGAATAAATTTTGCATGTGGTCAATCCAGGCAAAAAAATAAAGGTGTACCCAGTGCATGAGGCTCCCACCACTGCGGGGTCTGGGGAGGGTCAGTCCAGACATGGAGGAAAATATGTCATGTTACTATTTTCCACACAATCATATGAGTAACCATGGCCTGTTCGCAAAATTTTGTTATTAAGGTTGTGGTGTATGCCCACATGACTCATCATTGGCTTCGAGGTTGTTTTGTTAACATTGGGGAATAGAATTGGCATCTTATTGAGTGAGCAGTTTTATATTGGAATTACCTTGTACAGATTTATTGGGCAGCAGCACTACTGCCACTGCTCACAATAGGGATGATGGCTTTTGAAACACCTGTAATTCCTTCTGGTAATGTTGAGGGATAGTGGACATGGAGAGGGAGTTATATCTTTGTTTATCATGTCATGGACAAAGAACAGAATTCCAATGGTAATGGATCTTGTTTGTGAGGCATATAAGCTAGTCACTATTTTTATGTCTAATGTGTTTTACTGTTTTTAGTTATTATGTTGTTGTTCTCTTTTAAGTCTATAGCAGTTAACAGTGCATTTTCTATTTTTTAACTTTTTTTAGTGGTTTGGTTAAAATATTCCATTCATTTTCCTAATGTTTCCCCAATTTCTAATCCTTCTCTCCCTTGCAAAATGAAATATTCGAGTCAAATTTCATAACACTAAATCCTGGGTACAGAATGACCATTGAGATCAAAATGACTAATCTTGATTGTATTTTGTTATGATTTTCTTGTCATTGTTCTTTTCTAGTGCTGTTGGTTTTTTTTCTCCTGTAGGTTTTGGATTTTACATGTTATATGAGTAGTCCCTTAATTACCTTGATAATGTGGGAATTGCAGGATGCTATGGAGAAAGCAATTAAAAATAAAGTTCCTAAAGCAGTTGTGCCGGCTATTGACGTCATGTTTCAAGCCCTTAGGTTTGCATTTTAGAAAATGTCAATGGAGGCTATATTGTTTTCTTTTCCTCCTCTTATCATTTTTTATATTGATATCTATATTTTTTTACATTCAGTGAATTTGGTGCAAAAGTTGTTCCACCCAAAAGAATTTTGAAGATGCTTCCTGAACTTTTTGACCACCAAGACCAAAATGTTCGTGCATCTTCTAAAGGGTTGACACTCGAGCTTTGCCGCTGGATTGGAAAAGACCCTGTAAAATCAATCTTGTTTGAGAAGATGCGGGATACTATGGTTAGTATATGTATTGATGAATTACATGGAAGTGGACTATGTAATTAATTCAATATCTTATGGCTAAATTGGTGGTTCAATTCATGATTGTTTCAAGAAAAAAGAGCTGGAGGCGGAGCTTGTCAATGTCACTGGTGCAGCTAAGCCAACCCGCAAAATTAGGTTGGTATTCAGTATTTGTTGTAGAACAATTAATTTATCTCTCAAAAGCTATGCATTTCTTTGTTGAGGTGAGAAGTTAATGGCTATCTAATTAGCCAAAGCTGGGAACCAATAGCCTACAAAGTTCTTGAACAACAAGCACAATAATAACCCTAATTAGCAACAAACCAGCAGCCTGGTTTAGGGTGATCAGATCTGGTTGCAACTCTGGTCACAAGGCCTTTTAGATGTATGGAATGAGTTGCCAAAATTAAAAGTGAACGACGTTTAGATTGCAAGATATAAGCAGTTATGAAAATAGAAAGTTACTAAAAATTAGAAGCTTAAGGTTAGAAACAACAAAAAATAGGAACTAAAGTGTGAGAGTGTAAACAAAATAGTAAGAGAATTAAAATAGCAACTAAGGAACAGATTAGTAAGTGGGTGTAGAAAACATAGTTGTCATGGCTTCTAGGCGATCCTAGGCAATAGTTCTAGGTTTCAGTTTTGAGCATGATTTTTGACCAAACTTGAAACAGAAATATTTTGGGAAACCGCAAAATTTTGGTTGAAACCTGGAAGGTTTTGGTGGTTTGTTTTGAGTGAAGATTTCAAGGTCCAAATGATCAAATTAGGTCCCAAAACTTCTATTAGGCCCTCTAAACATAGTGGAATCCTTCGATTAATAAAACACACACCCAAAATGGTTGTTTCACTTTGGATTCTAGGTTGGTAGTGTATGCTGTACGCTGCTGTATACATTCTCTAATATGACCTATTCCACACAAAATTCAGTCCTAAAACACACAGAATTCTATTATACTGCCCAACAACTTGGTCCACGCTTGTATGAGAGGGATTTGGCAAAAAATTCACAAAAAACCAGGTTTGTAGGGTTGTTGGAGGTGAAACTAGCGAAGTGAACGAAATGCATTCAAAACCTTACAGTTTATAGTTAAGGAATGGTGAAGCAATGCATTTTGTTGAATTATCTTTGAAACATTGAAATTTTGATTGAAAAACTGAAATCTTTGTGTATCATTCAAGGTTTCATTTTGACATCTGTCGAAACCGAAATATTTTGCGAAATTTTGGCAAAACCTTGAACTATGCCCAAGGCGTTGGAGGGTGGCCTAGACACAAGGCGGCACAACAAGGTGACCTGGGCATCCTAGGCGCCTAGGCGATGCATTGACACTATGATAGAAAATACAAAGTAGCAGGACAGAATTAGAAGCCAAGCCAATAGAAGGCAGTGAACTACCAACAGTTTGAGGGATTGATGGGATGCCATACAATCAACTACAGCACCAAAAATCTGTTCAAAACTTAAGAAGGAACTCAAACAACAGTTAGTGTACAGAATAGTACTCAAGAATCAAGATAGCAAACAATATAAGAAAAGAAGCATGCGTAAGGCTAAAGAACAGAATTTGACCTTTTAATGGAAGAAAAAAGAAACGGTAGATAGAAAATAGAAGAAAGGATATGTTAGGCTTCTCACCTAACTGTAATGCAGGGGTAATAGGTTGGTAGAGACAAACACTAACACACCTGTCTGATCCCAGAATCGAAGTGACAAATAACAGAATGCTGAATTTTTGTGTGGTTAGGATAAAAATAGAAACAAACAAAGAAAATAGGAAATTAGAGAAGAAAGGGGAAGGAGAAGGATACGTAGGAATCTCACCTACTGTAGAGAGGGCCTCCCACTTAACTCAACAAGGGAATCTCAGCCAAGGTCTCTCACCTCAAACACTCTCTCATATTGCCACTGTATCTCTCAGCCAAAAGCATTTTTCCTTTTTCCTAAACTCTAAAACCAATCAAGGGAGGTTTTCTCCTTCTTATATTTATGATAAAAATCGATTACGATAGAGATCCCCCATGCATTTGCGATACATAGGCTGCAAATCCAAATTGAATACCTTCCTTATTACAAAATAGAAAACAAATAAATTCGGAACTCCTATTGTCTAAATCTGGAAAACTGGAATTAGAAACAAATCCTAACTAATAGCTATTACAAAGAAATAAAATAGAAAGTAGATAAAGCTCTTTGATAGCTCGATCTCCCTTGGAAATAAGGTCTTCACGCAAGTAACAATTGATCTTCAAGGCTAATCTCCTCTGCATGGGGCCCACAAATATGGAAAATAATCTTCCAAAGGATACTTCATGCAATCACCAATTTTCCCAGAAAATAGTCAATACGCAAGACTGGATTTGTTTCTTGATTTATCTCCAAATTCTTCACCATAAGAGCTGACTGTGGGACCCATGAAAGCCATCAGTTATCACCCAAGTTACTGCTAATCAAAGGCACATAATTTGGAAATATCTAGGCCCAAAACATAGGCTTAAATCTGGCATGAAAAAAAACTGGTTTGATGGCCTTCTTAGCTGGTTCGATGAAGACAAAAATCTGGGCAGATTTCTGCCATTGATCTACATCAAACTGTGGAGAAGGAATCCCACAAACTCCAGCCTTGGCATCCTACCAAGGATTCCCTACTGCGGCCCATAATAGAGCAGTTCTACATAACCATGCTCCGTTTCTCATAGAACTCACAAGCTCAAGGCTAAATTATTTCTCACATCGTGCTGGGCTATGACTTTGTCCTCTTACTATTTTTGCATCTTTCATTTCTCATCTTTCATTTTTCGTTTCTATTTTTCATTTCTCACCTCTTTCCCCATCCCTCCTTTCCCATCTTTTCTTTCCCTTTCTTGGTTAGAACTTTGTTTTCACTACTTTGTTTTGTTTGGATCCATGTAGCCGACCCCAATAAGTTGGGATAAGGCTGAGTTTGTTGTTGTTGTATAAGTATAATTAAAAAAGGCTCCACTTTTGAGATTTTGGATGTGTGGATTTGAGAAAATTGTTTCATTGACATTTGAATAAACTAAAATTTTTAGATGAGTAGGTAAAAATCTTTATGTCTGAAAATTATTTTGCCTTGGGGTGAACTTTGGCATCCGTGGCATCTCATGGCTGTAGTTCTACACTGGTTCCTGCAGCAGAGGATCCAACTGGGCATTCTAGCTGCAGAGGAGTGCCATCTTTAGTATTTATTTTATTATTTACTAAAAGTAGTGTGTGCTACTTTTGAGGGTGTTTGAGTATTAGGTGTAAACTGGTGAGAGTGATTGCAACTATATAATAATATCCTGGAGCATCTTAGATGGATATCTGGCATGTAGCGGAGGTAATCTTTATAAAAATTATTGGAGAGGATTGGGCTATATTCCTGAGTCTATGTTCTTCATGATATCTTGGTAATATCCTTTGAAGAGGTGGATCTTATGTACCTGTTAGACTCAATCAAAGTACGAAAAAGTAGTGAACAGACTGATCGAATGCTTCTTGAGTGTTGAAGAAACAAAAATATTGGGTTAAGCTACAATATATTGCTCTTAGTTTGTATGTATAATATATCTTTCTATTGCTTCCTGAAAGATGTGAATCTCTCTAAACCTGTTAGACGAATGGGGCACTGATTTTAACATAAATGGGGAAAGCAGGGATTGACGCTAAACTGCTTCTTTGTTTAGGCTGTTTAATACCCTTTTTGTTAGCTTTAGCATTGGTTTTTTGTTCATAGTTCTCTGAAATACTCATATCTACTAAATTTACAGAACCAATTTCTTGGCTGTGAGGAAAGTGTAAAGTAATTCATTGGCACCTTTAACAACAACAACTCAGCCTTATCCCAACTAAATGGGGTGGGCTACATGGATCCTTTCCAAACAAAGTAGGGAAAACTGAGGTCCTCACAAAGGGAAGGGAAAGTAAGAGAAATGAAGAATAAATAAATAAGTAAATAAATAAAAATAAAAAGAAGAAATGAGATAAGAAAAGTTAGAAATAAAAAATGAAAGATGAAAGTAAGAGGAAATAGGATAGCCCAGACAGTCAGGAAAATCTCAGCTACATGGTGTCAACGACGTGGATCCTTGGTCTCCAATAAGCTCTATCTGAGGTCATACTTGGCACAAGAGTGACAAGACCCAGACTATGCATGTCATTCTTCAAAACCTCACCTATTGTCATTTTAGGCCTGCCCATAGCTCTTTTAGCTCCTTCAATCGGAATCAGATCAGTCCTTATTGGGGTGTTCCCAGACCTCCATTGCACATGACCAAACCATCTCAGACGACATTCTCGGATCTTGTCACTAATCGGGGCAACTCTTACATCAACTCTATTACGTTCGTTCTTCACTTTATCCTTCCTAGTTTTGCCGCATATCCATCTTAACATGCCAATCTCTGCAACGCATAGCTTCGCTATATGACATTTCTTAACTGCCCAACATTCTGCCCCATACATCATAGCAGGTCGGACAACAGTCCTGTAGAACTTTCCTTTAAGCTTTAAAGGAATGTGTCAATCACACAGTACTCCGGTAGCCCCATACATCATTGGCACCTTCTAATTAACATATTTTCCAGCTATGCTATTGGGCAGTTATGTTAATGGAACAAAACTAGTATACTTGGTCAATTCATTATTCATCCTTAAGTTTGCATCCTCTTCATCTTCTTTGTGTATTCTTGCGCTCATTTTAGTATTTCTGTTTCTCTATCTGTTATGCCATTGTCCAGTTCTAGATGTTAAGGTAGATTGTTACTTGCATATTTTTAATTGCTTTTAGAGTCCATCATAATTCCCTGAATGCAAATTTTTACGACCTTTGGGCTGTGAATGTGTCATGATGGATCTATTTATTTGGTTTTATGTCTTCATCCTTTATGCTCATTTGGTAGCAAAGAGATGAGAGTACATGGAAAACAAATAGAAACTGAATGGAGAGTGAATACAACTTTTAATATTTCTGCTTGTTTGTTGCATAAAATTGAAAAGAAATTTAAGAGACAGAGATATGACCATTAATAAATGGGTGAATGCTTTAGAAAGTTAAAAAAAAACCAAGACATTATTTAGTTACAGGATCAAATACACCATCTTCACTCAAAATCTATTGTTCTCTTATGGGCCATGAAACAAAAACTGAAAGCTATCAGAAAGGAAGGGATCTCCTTGAGTGGGACAGAAAGAAAATTCTAAAGTTCTTTGGTATTTGATCCGTGGACATAAAAAAGGCCTCACTGATATCTTCGTGCCAAGCTTCTCCTGTTGTTTTTGAGTTCCAAGGAAGATGGGTTTTTTGGGGCCATCCATGATTTTTTTTTTTTCATTTATGACCCGAGCTTCCTTCCTATTTCACATTCTGATATTCATCAAGGATTTACAGGGCCCAACAGTCCAATAAACAAAAATTTAGAAGAAATGCAGAGCAATACAACTGGAGTTAGTGCTAATGATCATTTAATGTGGAAACCAAGAAGAAGAAGAGGTGACAACAATTGGGTTTGTTGACTCCAGTTGATAATGGCTATGGCCTATGGTGCCTCTATCAATTGTCATCACCCGGTCAGCCAACTGTTTAGATCTGTTTGGGTTTCAGCTTATTTAGAGATTATGGAAGTTTTAAGAGAGGTTAAACTCCATTTTGACATTCTTCCTCCCCCCCCCCCCTTTAATGTAGCTCTAGATAGGAGAAAAATCCCACTAGAGGCCAAGCAATAGGATCTAAAGAGGGGCTGTTGGCTCGAATGGGCAGAATTAGAGTTTTTAGGTTAAATTCTAGGGTTAGGTATGGGGGAATGGGGTAATTTATATCTGATTTTAATAGGCAGGCTTAGGGGAAGCTATTAAGACAGGTTTGACACAGATTTGAATCAAATTCAGAATCCAAAATTTTAGGGTTAGGGTTTTGGGTTTTAGGGAAACAGCAAAGTAGTCAAAACTAGGGTTTATATGGGAATCTGAACCAGGGGTTAGGGTTGTGATGCAGATTCATCACCAAATAGGGCTTGTTTCATTAGAAATAAGTCTAGGGTTGGGTTACATAAATGTTGGGCCTTTGATCCCATGGGTTTCTAATGTAATAGGCCACTTTTCTGGGCCTAAAATAGGGGTACATAGGTTGCATACGGGATTAGCCCAATACTTAGTTTTTATTGTGTGTTTTTAATTGAACCGGTTTAAATTGGTTGCATCCAATTGGTTCAATTGATCTAATTTAAGTGAAGTGATCCTATTGGCTAAGAGGTTCTTATATCCTATTGGCTACTAGGGAATCTTCTTTATTTTAAGTAGTTTAAGTTGTTTTTAAGTCATTAGGACTCTTTTTTTAGTCTATTTCAATTTCCTAGTCAGTTTTAGTTAGCTAATAGGTTAAGGATTGGGTTAGGCCATTCCTTTTTAGTGTTTAAGTCTAATCTTGAGTCTTTTATATAAGGTTCTAAGGGGGCCATATATTGAACACGAATTTGATTAATAAAAACTCAGCTTTATGCTTGCTGCCTTTGTTGCTGCCTTTGCTCCATCGTGAGTGTGCCTTGTGAGTAATATCAAGGTTGCCTTATGTGTAATATCAAGGTGAAGGGATTGGTGGACTCCGATCGACTCCTTGCATCTTGTAGATCGGGAGGTCTTTTCTTCAATTCAAGCTTCTTCAAGCTGCTGCCTTATATCTGCATTACAGTAAGTATCTTGCTGCCCTTTCCTCCCTCTTACACAAACCTGATCTATAGTCTTCTTCCATCACCATTAAACCTCACTAAAACCTCCATTAATCCTGCAACTTAATTCTGCCCCTACAACAGAATTTGAAACCTTATCCAAACCCTAGCCTCTTTACATCATTAGAACCCCCTAAGCCTGCTTATTAAAACCCTATAAGCCTTTTTCCTAGATTCTGCCCCTAGACCCTAGATCCCACAAACAGCCTATTTTCATAAAGCATCCTACCCAAAACCCTAGATTTCCAACTTCATCCAAATCAAACCAAACTTACATTAATAGACTCCTAAAAATCTGCACATCATTACCAAATAAAACCCTAGCTCGAAACCCTAACCATAACCCTAATTCTGCCCTAATTAGCCTAAGCTGTCCCAATCAGCCAGCCTTGTTAAGTGATCCTATTACCCTGGCTCCTAGTGGGATTACTCCTACCTAGGACTACATTAGGTTGAGTGTTCAGATGTGTAGGAGGGAGGTTCGAGTGAAAGAGGCTTGGATTTGAATGGCTGGAAGTATGAGATCAGGATTCTAGGGTCTGGGGTGTTAATAGGGTTTTATAGAACTAGGGTTTTGAGTGAGAATTTGGGACAACAGTTCAATTCGAGTGTAGGACTGATGGAGGGGAAGCTGTGATCAGAATTTGGTAAGATTCTGATTAGGGGTTGTTGCTGGATAGGGCTTAGATGATCTAGGGTTCTAAAAATTCAGACAGAAAATAAGAGGGATTGAATGGGGGGAAGAAGAATGGATGGAACAGAAAATTAAACTTCAAATGTAGAGCAGATCTCCACCGGCAGCAAGTCTGACAAGGGTTGAAGGATAGAGCCACCTTCAGAGAGAGAACCTCCCAGCCGTCACGGCATAAGGAGTCACGGGAGATCCACCTGTCCTTCTTCCTTGATAGATCCACAAGGCAACACTCCAAAGGAGCAGCAGCAGCAGCAATCGGCAGCCAACAAATCAGTCTTTTTTCAAAAATTCAATTGTGGGGGAGTCTCCACGATTTACTTTATTTATAATATGGCTTTATGCCAAATCCTAATACAACCTAATTACTTCTCCTTCACAAAATCGTGGAAGGGAGAGGTTTAAATCTAAACTAATTAATTAAAACAGAAAATGACCAAGATACCCCTACTAACTTAAGCTAAGAACTAACTAGCTAAATAACTTAAATTGGACCACTTGGACCAATTGGATACAACCAATTCTAAACCGGCTCAACCTAAAAACAGAAAATTAAACTAAGTATGGAGAATACTAGCAAATAAACCTAATCTATGGCTCCCTAATTAAGCCCCAAGTTCAGGACTTCTTCTTCTTCCTACTTGGAGCTGCATCACCCCTGTTTTCTCCTTTTGAAATTAGAAAAACGTGAATGACTAAAATACATTTGTCTAAAAAAATTGTCTACGTTTTTTTCTTATTGGCTTTGATGTAGATCGTGTTAGCAGAACCGTGAGTTAGAAAGAAAGAATAAGAGAATAGAATAGCTTAGTATTTCATTGATAGGGCCCTCTATTTATAATAGAGAGAAAATTACAAGTAGGACTAAAATACCCTTAACTAGCTGACTCAATAAGAGCAACAGTCTAATTCTAATAACTTAATAACTAAGCAAGCCCAAAAGGACCAGAATACCCCCATGGTATTCTGGATTACATATTCCAACACTCCCCCTCAAGTTGGATTATACATATACCAAAAAAAGCTCCAGCTTGAACTAATAAGAAAAAAACTCCAAAATTCTAACAGATCGAAATATGTAGAAAAAAGACCAAAACTCTGTTCAGGGTACTGTTCATGTGAACAATGTCACAGTCCATATTTACCTTGTATGGGGATGTTTTTTAGAAGATCTTGTGGGCCCATCAAGTGGAGAAAGATTCTATTCTAATGCTGTCATAGTTTAGTTTCTATTTTCAGTTTTAGAAAGTATATTTTATTTCCTTTAGGTAGTTTCTAATTTCTGTTTGTTACTATTTTGATGTATGACAGCTAGATTTATCGGAAGTTTCTATTTTGGTTGTAAGCTACTTGGTAGCAAACACTTTGTCTTTTGGGCTCAACCCTTGAGTCTATATAATTTAATGCCCTTAGAGGCCTCCAACGGTTGAAGATTGAATAAAATAGAGAGCTATGACTTGAAGCTGTGAGAGGCAGTGGCGTGAGAGACCTTGGACTGAGAGTCCTTTATCCCCCTTCCATATCTCTTTCTTCTTCCATACCCTTTTATGTTCTTTCATATGTAAACAGAAAAGAGAAATAAAAAAAAATTCAGATTCAATTTTGTTCTCCCTTATTTTATTGATCCTGCTGCAATCAATTTCCCACTGGTTTTTCCCTGGTTCGAGTTCGAGTTTGCATTAGGTTTCCTCGACAGTCAGACCATGTAAAATTGTTTTACAGGCTATTCTATTCTTTGGGAAATGGTTCTTTAAATAACCCAAATGGTCAATATAGAAGGTTTCCTGTATGATTTGCCCAATGTGCCATGTGGAAGGATGGTGTAGGCAGCATGGCAAATCTGACTGTTGATTGATATGTCATGGTTTGGATTGCTCATGTCTCAAATTCAATGCCATGCCATCCTTGGCATTATCTTTTGTATTTTTCAGATGTCCATTTGTTTTCAACCATTTTTTCCCCAAAGTTTCATTTTCTTAGTGCATTTTCAAAGCTTTATTTTGTCACATGGCCAACTCTGTTTGAATTGAATCTTGACAGTTGGGCAGGGGACCAATCTATGCACAAATGTTGGGCCACTTAAGACCTGCCATGTGGTGTTTATTAGGGCTGTATAGGAAGCATTTCATAAATGACCCATGCATGAAATTTTCTTTTCTTCTGTCCCTTTTTGTGAACAAACGCAGCTTAAGAATTGTAACCAATATAGCAGATCTTTTTCTTGGATTGTATTTAGGACTTCAGAGGCTCAACCATGTTGTCTAATAGGCTTAACAAGTTGATTTTAGTGCAGATCTGAACAAGACAAGGAACTAGAGCCGGAGACTACACCTCAAGTCGTGGGACCTGGCCCATCTGAAGAATCTGCAGCTGATGGTAAGGCACTCTGTGAATAATTCAGTTTCATAAATGCCATTGAGTAATGTTATTTTTTTTTATCAGCTTGACTGAAGCAAACTAATATAAATATGATGTTGGTCAGTTCCTCGGGAAATAGATGAGTATGAACTCGTTGATCCAGTCGATATTTTGACCCCATTGGAGAAATCAGGCTTTTGGGATGGAGTGGTCAGTGTTCTATGTCTTGTGTTACATCTTGATGTATACTACTTCATATTCATTTTATTTGTTACTGCTATCTCACATTATATCATGCGTGGTTGAGTTTTCTTATGTTGATTGGCTGAGTGTCTTCTTTTAATGATTCTAGAAAGCTGCCAAATGGGCTGAGAGGAAGGAGGCTGTTGCAGAGCTTACAAAACTTGCGTCAACAAAAAGAATAGCTCCTGGTGATTTCACTGAAGTCTGTCGGATGCTTAAGAAGGTCTTCTAAATTCTCTTTTACCCATAACAACTATACCCAATATGTTAGTAAAATCTGTTTATGGCATTTCTCAATACCATTGTATGGTTAGGTCATCCTATCAAAGAAAGTACATTATATGGTTTTCTTTTTCTGGTTCGATACGTTTTTCCTCTCATCTTGTGTCCTTTATCTGTTTCTTTACATTTCTATTTACCTTTATATTGACTTGTATATCGAAATTAAATTTCATTCACTACTTATTTCTTCTTCCATTTTACCTTCTGATTGTATTGTATGATTCTTTTTAGTGCTTTGTGTTTTTATGGAATTGGTGTTTGGTGTATGAGCTGGATGTATGGCGGGTGCAATGCTAATCTGGCCACTTAGAACACTTAAGTGTAATATTAGTTTTCATTTGGATTATCCTTTATCCCATTTGCTCTTCTTTTGAACATATTTCTGTTTACTTTCATAGAAATATTAATGATAATATGTATTTCAAGATTGTCATAACCTCTACGCCAATGTGTTTTCTTATCAAGTTTCCAGAAGTTGCTTCTATAATGCCTGAGATGGCAATGATGAATTATCTCACTGGGCCTGCTTAACCTCCTGGACGTGGCCCGTTTAATTAAAAGGCTGTTATTGGGTTTGACCTGTTAGCCATATTACTTAAATGGGCTGGGCTAGGGCATAGTTCATGGAACCCCATTGGCTAGTATTACCATTGTAGCCTGAGCTTGCCCAGATTTTCTAGTGGGCAGATAACACATATTTTAGTGGAGTAAATTGATGTATATTAAAATATAAATTAAGCTGATTTGTTATTTATGCAAATTAGCCCCTATGCACCCTAGCTCAACATGCCATACCTGCCTGGCCCTGTTGCTACCTCTAACAATCACTTTTATGTAGGTGTGAAACTGATGCTCGAATCCCCATGTTTCATTTGTTCCCTTCTATGTTTGATATCATGTATCTTAATTTTTCATGTTATGTTATCTGTACAGAGAATTTACAAGTAATTCTTTCCTGCTTGCAGCTTATAACAGATGTGAACATAGCTGTTGCAGTGGAGGCAATCCAAGCTATTGGGAATCTAGCTAGGGGTCTCAGGACTCATTTTTCTGGGAGTTCACGCTTCATTTTGCCAGTTTTACTTGTGAGTTCATTGAAGCACACAATTTGGGGAACATGGTTGTCTGTTGTTGTATATGTCACTGCTTCTTATTTCTTTAAGTAGTGAGATAACTGGAATCCTTTGCATCTTGGAGACTGGAATAATTTGTGTCTTGGAAATTGTGATTGTCGTTCCATGATATAGTCATCTGCAATCAACTGCATCTTTTGTCCCAACCCTCTTGAGTACTTATTTGGTCATCTGTCTTATTGTTTCTACTATTACTTCAATCTTTAAAATAGGGGATAACCAACATACCAAATGTAACAAGGGTTGGTTATGTATCATCCTCGAGTCTATTTGACCATTATATATTCCTTTATTTTCTCTTTATCTTGATACTTTGATGTTCTGTGCCATTATATTGTGTTCACTGAATCAACTTCCTACCAGAGATGTATTTTGTGATCCTTGTGTTTTGAATATTTAGAACATTTGGCTTTACCTTAAAGCATACATGCTCTTGGAATTGTGTTTGTTGGACTTAAAATATATATTTTTTCTTGAATAGGAAAAATTGAAAGAGAAGAAACCGACCCTTACAGATGCACTTACTCAAACGCTACAGGCAATGCACAAGGCTGGCTGCTTAACCCTTGCTGATGTCGTAGAAGGCATGTTTTCCTCTTTCAATGTAGTTGGAAAATGATATCATTAGTGGTGTGACCAACTGTATGCTTTATCTCCATGGGTAACAAAATATTGCTGTTCTGTTATGAATTTTTGTTCCATTTTGCTCATTAGTTTTATGTATGATATACACTGTTACCCCTTTAGATGAGGTTATAATACGTGTGCATTTCAATACCCCTTTCCTTAATGGTGGTGCCTTGTTATCATGCCATGTCTCTGTCTTTTCTGTTGTTATTTATTTTACATTTGTAGGAGGGGAAAGATTGGACTGACCGAATAAGTATAGAGATAAAACAATATTGTGAATCCTCTTATACTGTGGACTGAAATGGTTTCATAGGATGAAAGCTTCGGATTTCTCAATTGCCAAAATATATCTCCTTCCAACAGATATAATCTTCGGACTATGGTCTCCACAAATCTGGGTGAAGGTTGTTCATCACAATTTATTTTTTAAATCTTTCCATGAGCCACAAGGGCCACAATTAATTGCAAGTGGCATATTTTCTGAAGATTTCATCCGTTGCAATTAAGAAATGGATGGTCATGATGAGATGAGGGATTTTTTTATCTTTTAATTGCAAAGGAATGGATGCTCATGATGAGATGAGAAATTTTTTTTCTGTAGTTATCTAGTTGATATGAGGCAGAAAATTTGAGGTGTTCTAATCAAGCTGGCATTTCAGAAAGTGGCTGGATTTTGTATGGAGCCCACAGTCGACCTCCTTAGGATAGGGTCCCAATAGAAGAAAAAGCACAAAAATAGTAAGGAGCAGTTAGATACTCGACTTTTTGATTTAATTAATGAAGTGTGCCGTGAGATGTTCTTTCTGAGGATGGAGATTTTTAGCCCTCTTATGATGCTTAGAAGTCATAGTGAGACTCTATGTAATCTATCTCTTCTCAGCATTGCTTTTCTATTCTTGGAGGATAACTGAAGAGCAGTTTTATTCTGGGATATTTTGCTTGAAAATGTTTCCAAGAAATTTGAAACACAGAAAAAGTATTAGATTTCTGTTTAATGTAGAAAATTTCTATTCTTTCGTGGTAATTGAACTCGTTGCTTATGGAATTTTTTTAGGATACAAAATAAGTATTGTTGATTTAATTTTTTCGTTCTTTATTTAGCTGTAATAGGATATAGTTTTTGAGTTTATCGTTTGTTCACTTACCTAATAGGATATAGTTTTTGAGTTTATCGTTTGTTCACTTACCTGCTGTACTTGCTATTGCAGATGTTAGAACTGCAGTAAAAAATAAAGTTCCTCTTGTTCGCTCTTTAACTTTGAACTGGGTCACTTTTTGTATTGAGACGAGCAATAAAGCTGTTGTTCTTAAGTTGCATAAGGATTATGTCCCCTTATGTATGGAGGTTAGAGAAGCCTTTACCCCCACATTTTTTTTAGATCCTTATCAGTTTAATTTTTCTTCTGGTAATTTCTGCTTTATTTGTTTGGTTCAATTATCATAGTTAACTTCTTAAGTATTTTTTGATCATGTAGTGCCTGAATGACGGAACCCCAGATGTGAGGGATGCCTCATTTTCTGTTTTGGCAGCGATTGCTAAGGTAGTTCTCCTGCAGTCCTGTGTGAAGTGAATATTATTTTCCCTCTCCCTTTAAATTTTTCCATAGTTATCAAGGCGGCAAGGCGACCCAAGGGCGTGGAGGGTTGCCTAAGTGATTAGGCAAGAAGGCGACTGCCTAGGCAACGTCTAGGCGACCAAGGCGCCCAAGTGTTATTTTGTATTTCCCCTTTTTTCTAACATTATTTAGTATGCTACAATATATACCTTATATCATAAAAAATCAACATTAAGCCACATCAAGCATAAAAAATCAACATTAAGTCCCAAGTCATAAAAAGTCAATATTAAGCCACATCAAGTCATAAACAATCAACATAGAACTAGAAGACAGTAGAGCTGAAGAAGTAAGCTATTGGAAGTTTAAAACAATCAAAACATACATTTGGATCGTACTGTTCTTGGAATTGGTCATTGTCCTGGTATAACTAGTTTCACATTTGGTTTATACTGTTCTTAGAAAATATGATCATATCTATAAATAATTAAACTGCTCTCAATTTAGAGAAATGTTTTTGTTCTCTAAGAAGTTTGACTGGTCATATGATTTTTTTTTTTACATGAGACCTTTTGTATTAAGTAGAACACAAAAACAGCTTTCCAACAAATCCAAGGTTGCTTAAATCTAATTTATATTGAAGGAGTTATGTTCCGGTCAAACCTTTTTTGATGTGCGCGAATATTGTCAAAATCGTTCTGAATGAAAATATTTTTTTTTTATATATCAAACAAATGATTATTTTACTGTACTTTTGGTTTTTAGCAATGTTTTACCATATTAAGATTATAGAATTTTTAGATTTGAAAAAAACTCCCGCATTTCAAAGTTAAAAATTCATCTGCTGCCAAAAATCCAGTTTTTGTTCTTGAACTGGAGGGTTGACTTTTTATCCTTTTGGAATTTTATTTTTTAACTATTTTTATTGGGTTGAAATAGGGGGTATTTGCTTATTTATGAATAATATCTTAAGTAAATGAAATATTACTTAAATGATATTTGACATAAATAAGGGTCAATAACACTAAGGCGGCAGTCGCCTAGGTCCCCAAAATTCTGCCTAGGTGGTGCCTAGTCGACGCCTTGACAACTATGAATGTTTCTTTTGTTGCTTTAGAGATAACTAGTTCCAATTTCCTTCTTTGTACTTTAATGCATTGGACAGTTAGTTGGTATGAGACCCTTAGAAAAATCCCTGGAGAAACTTGATGAGGTGAGAAAGAAAAAATTAGCAGACATGATTGGGAGTTCTAGTGATGGCGTGCTTCCAAGTACGGGCTCAGGTTCGAATATGCTTTCCCCCTGTTTTGTACTGCTTTTGCTGTAGAGAATCCTTCTATATGTTTACTTCTTTATTTTGTTACTCTTTTTTTTTTTTACTTTAATGTCCTTACAAGTTTATTTTGTAAAACACCAGCTGCTGCTCCGATTTCGAGTGGGAGCGTCTCATCGTCTATGGTGGGTTGATTTTGTATTTTCTGATTGATTTAATGTTCCAGATTTGGCTTAACATAGACCTCTCTTAGTCCGGATTGGTATTGTCAATGTAAAAGTTTGTATTGTTTGCTTCTTGATGTTTTCCTCTCAGTTTATTATTTCGCAGACCAAACACTGTCTACACTTCTGTAGTAGTATATTTGGTTCTTGACATTTTTTTTATAAAAATTAACTTGTCACATTGAATGATAAACTCAGAACATATTAGTTTAGGGAATTCCTATTTAGGTGGTGATTTGAAGGTTTTGTTTATAGAATATCATTTCAGAAAAAAGGTGAAGTTTTTGTTGTTGAACTAACCAGAGACAAAAAATTTATGGTTTGGAAGAAGAGCTGAAAAAATGGTAGATTTTGGGTATGGTTTCATAAACTAGGGATTATTTATCAGCAAGTTTCTGGAGGGTTGGGTGTGCTGATGGTTTCAGGAGTTCTGGTTTTCTTGAAGAAAGGTAAGTTTGGCAGGTACATTTAAGATTAGTAAATGTTCGTTGAAGATGTATTAGGATTAATGGTTTAGCGATATGGTTATTAGATTGTGTTTTACTGTAGAAAGGCAACAGCGAATTGCTGGGGGGTGGGTTGGGGGAAAGGTAAGAGAACCAATTAGAAAATGCTGAGCTGTTCGAGAAGAAATCTAGTTCGTCAAGCTTCACATTTGACGAAACAAAGCATTATGTCTTATTATGGGTTAACCAATCTAAACCAATGGAATATCCTCCCTCCCCACCATCACCATACACACAAAATAAAAAAAAAAGGGAAAATTACACTGCCACCCCCTGAGGTTTGTATTAAATACAGAGCGATCCCCTGTGCTTCTAAATTATACAGCCACACCCCTTGAGGTTTGGTTAGTTGTTACAGACAGCCCCTCTCTGTTATATCATTCCCGTTAAGTGGTACTGTGTTGGTAATTCATGATTTAAAATGACTAATATACCCCTAATTCTCAATTTTTTCCTTTTTACTAATTTTACTCTTGAAACAAACTTAATGGGACCCACCATCCCTCCTCCTCCTCCTCCTCCTCCTCCTCCTCCTTCTTCTTCTTCTTCTTCTTCTCTGCAACCCCACTGGCCCCCACCACCTGTTGCAACTCAATCCCACCCGCCCTACCCCCCTGCAACCTAACAACACCCCACCCCACCCTCCCTGATGATGAATTCAACTCTGCAGGTTCAGATTAAAGGTGAGTTTCCGTTCCTCATCTTCTCCACCATCTCCGGCGGCATTTCCCTGATCGGCCTTCACTCGTAGGTGTCATAATCCACTTCCCAAAGCCCCAGTCCGTGCAAGTCCTTAGGTTCCCCCATTAGCCCCACCAGAACCAGCCGGTCGTCAAAAACGGTGAGCGTTACTCCCTCCAGGAGTCCATAGACCCCCAATACGTGGAAACTGGAAAGCATTTAAACAATGTTGGAGAAAAAGCTAAAAAACAAGAGAGCCATTATACAAATAAAATACAAGAATATAAAATTAAAGGCGATGGAATGATGAGAGTGAATAATGGGCAAATGAAAATTTTTTTAAAAAACAAGCGAGCAAGAGCAACTTTTTTTTTTTTCCTGGTTGTCATCTCTGCGTGGAACTGAGGCAGTCCAGACTCGAAGGATCGGCGGTGGGTGCAGCGCCACCGGCGACGGAAAGCAGTTGAGTGAGGGTGGTCATGGCTCTGACCTGCATCTCCAAGGCTGCTATGTAATCTGTGGCTTCCTCGAGAAGATCCGGGAAGGGGAGTTTCCGGCATCCCGGAACTAAGCTTCCGAGGACACGCACCTTCCGTTGAACCGTTGGCAATCTCTTGTCTTTCTTCAAGGCAAGGATGCTAATCCCCCCTCGTCTCTTGGATCTACAGTTGTTGGGGATAGCTACTCTCTGCTTCCTTTTCTTCTTGAACTTCAATTTGAGTCTGTTTGTCAGGATCGCTCGACTCCATCTCGTTCGTCCCTTGGCTGCTACGGCTAAGACCCTGTCTGCTGCTTCTCTCAAGGCACGGCTCTTGTGCGGGATAGATTCCACTGGACAAGGAGAATCAGAAGTGGAAGAAGAAGAAGAAGAAGAAGATGCCGGTGCTAGTGAAGGTGAAGGATTACGGCGAACTTGACGCAGAGCTTTGATGAGCTTGGAGGAATAACTCTGTTGTTCGGCAGGGGATTTCCGTCTCGTCTGGTTCTGATTCTGGCTCGGATTCGAAGGTTTCTTCTTCCTCTTCTTTTTGGACTCTCGGGATCTCTGGGTGTTGGTTTCGGGATTCAAGATCAGGGGCGACGCCACACAAGTGGTGCTTTCACATGGTGCCAATTCAAGTGGAAGGGATCGAAGGAGAAAGAGAATCTGGTCGAGTGGGACGAAGGTTGCAGCGGTGGTGGTTGAAGAAGAACAAGAAAGATGAAGAAGAAGAAATAGTGGTGGGTCCCACTTTTTTATGTTAGAAAAATAAAAAATTAGAATAGGGTTATTTTAATTGAAGGGCAAAGTTGGTATTTAAAATATATTATTTAACACCGTTCACTCACCGTCCACGTAGGGGGTCTGGTTGTATATTTTAGAAACACAGGGGGTCGTTCTGTATTTTATATAAACCTTAGGGGGTGGCATTGTAATTTACCCAAAAAAAAAAGAAAAAAAAACCGAACGAATGACTTTTGAATCCCATCACCTTGAGAGCATAGTTATCAAGGCGAGAAGGCGACCATGGCATTATAGAGGGTTAAAAATCCAAGGCGAAACCGCCATGGCGGCAAGGCACTCGCCTAGGCGTCCAAGGAGCCTGGACACCATGGGCGACGTCTTGATAACTATGCTTGAAAGTTTAAAAAAGAATCTGCTTAGAAAGGGTGGGCCATCTAGCTCCCTTCCACTATTCTGGTTACTCCCTCCAATGTTTGAATTATTTGATCTGTTGAGGTCTTTTTGTTGTTTATTTTTAGGAACAAAATATTAAGTCTCTATCCTTGTCCACTTCTGCTATTTTTCCACTTCATCATCATTATGTGTAATCAATCATTGGATGTTTGTATTTGATCTTTTGAGATTTGCTCAATTCTACTTACGTCTTTATCGTTGAAGTTCTTGAATCATCTTTGAACATAATTTGTGTTTTACATAATGTCTCTTCAACCTTTGTCTTCAGAAACTAAGAATTTTCTTTGTTGCAGTTGCATTCAAACTGATATTATCCTTTTGCAGGCCATTGAGAGTTCATTTGCAAGAAAATCTGCTGCAAGCATGCTTAGTGGGAAGAAACCTGTCCAGGCAGCTGTGAGCTATTTATTTTCCTTTATTTTTAACTAAATTTATTTTGTATTCTATTGTTCTTATTGTAATCCTGTTTTGACCTAATTGAATATTTTATCAGCTGGTCATTAAAAAAAGTGGGGCAGTTAAACAAAGTGTTGGCAAGAAAGCTGATGGTGTTGGACAGTCAAAGGCCGTGGGATTGGTTGAACCTGAAAATGTTGAGGTAAATGGCCAGCCACTCAGTGCTACTTTTATGTTGGGCTGCCCTTTGAGCTGAATTGCATCTAGTGGCATGTAATTCTGTTCTTAATTTTGACCTTCAAAATATTAAGTTGTTGATTGCCATTTGGTTTTCTTTATGTCCTCAGCCAGCAGACATGAGTCTTGAAGAGATTGAAAGCAGATTAGGTTGCCTTCTACAAGCAGATACACTATCTCAACTGAAGAGCACTGTATGGAAAGAGAGGCTTGAAGGTCTATGTTGTTCTCTTGATATGGCTTTTTTTCCAATCATTAATTTTCCTATTATGTCTAGCTTATTTGTTTGATTACAGTTATTACCTTGGTAAAATGATCAGCTCATCAACAAAGAAGAAGGATAAGAAGAAGAAAGGAAAGCTTGTTTTCTGCTTTTTTGGTCTTCTTCATTCATTCCCATACAAATCTTCTTGAAGCAGACCATTGACTAGATTCCTGAAGAAATAATAAAATTAGACGTTAGACTAGATTCTCTCTTTCTCCCGCTAAATGAAGTTGGAAGAAATATACGCCTGGTCAAAAAGCCCTGCTGATTGACGGGGTTTGAGTGGTAGGTTCAAGAGCTCTCTGCTTTCGTCAGATTAGAGGACTATGGAAAGATTCAGCAATGACTAGCATAAAATTTGTATTGTAGGGAAACCCTGCAAGCAATCTCAACCCTTCAGATATTTCAATCTTAACCTCAGCCTAGATTGAACTGACCTGCCTTCGAACTCAATAATTGATGTGCAATAAACTCCTTAGCAGGGTGACTCATACCAGATAATTAAGTAAACAAAACTCAATGTGTATAAAACTGAACTCAATTTCCTACTAGAAAGTAGAAAATTTGCAAACCTCTTGAATAATTGGCTGAATCACTAATCAAGTTTATCTTCAGATAGTTTTTTTCCCCTTTTTCTGGGGTGATTCGCTTCAGCTAATTTTTTTTTTTTTTCTAATTATGATTTTGCAATTGTGCTTAATTAGCATGGTATATCCTGATTGTTCTTCAGTTGAGCGCTCTCTCTCTGCCTTTTTTGATTTATTCATCAACATATTTGTTAAGGCAACTAGGCGACCCAAGGCGTTGGAGGGGAGCTTAGGTGACAAGATGCCCATCTAAGGTGCTGCCTAGGTGCCCTAGGAGTGCATTAATGACTGTCATATAATTATGTTTATATGCAACATAGAAGCCATATCAATGCAATGTGATATAATTATGCTAATAATGGCCTAATATGAGAAAATCAACCTATAACAAACGAAGCATAGGATATAATATAAGTATAATCATTAAAAATAAAGCAATAAATATAAATCAACGTAAACTTATGAAGTGTCAGCAAGGCGTGCTGTAGCCTTGGACCCAAGAAAGAGCCTGGACGCTTAGGCGACACCTTGAGAACTATATTCCTCTATCATTGCCTAACTGTTGGTGCTCGTTACTCTTCAGTTTAAGTTGCTGTTGGTATGATGGACCAAACAGTGTCTGTACTTAATAGGATTTTTATTATAGGGATAGAGGAGAGAGATTGTTTTTCATTTAGATCAATCCCTTTTTTTAAAGGCAGAAGATTATTAGGTGTGATGCACAATTTGGCAGCTCAGGCACTGAACTGCCACTCACACTCTATCTCACTCTATATTTGAGCTTTGAATTGATTTGAGTTACGAAGGAAGTGTTGAACATGGATTGTTCTGTGTGTAGTTTATATATTACCTGTGAATAATTATATTGTTTCTTGGAGTGCCATTATTAAGCTTCATTTCCTGTTGCAGCAATTGTCTCTCTGAAGCAGCAGGTAGAAGGTCTTCAAGAGATTGACCAGTCTGCAGAGATTTTGATTCGTTTATTATGTGTCATTCCTGGGTGGGGTGAGAAAAATGTTCAGGTAAGCTAAACCGTTCTGGACCAAGATCTCCAGGAGCTAATTTTATAATTGCAGTAGATCAATCATTTTTTTTCTCCCAATGGATGCAGGTCCAACAACAGGTTATTGAAGTAATTACTCACATAGCCTCATCAGTGATTAAATTTCCGAAACGATGTGCTGTACTATGCCTTCTAGGTGAGTATTATGGTTATGGAATTGCATTGCTTTTCATGGATGTTAAAGCTTTCTGTGAAATCTGCTGTACAGTAATTGTACCAAGTTGCAGTCCCAAATTTACGTTTATGAAATATGTTAGAATGGGAAAAATTGCATATTCGGGTCAGTTCGATCGATGACGTTTGAGTGTTGTTGAATAATCAAAACTAGTGGGTCAATGCTGCATTTTTGGCCTCCCATTTGAAACAAGTTATTGGCTCGGGGCCTGGTTTGCTCATCAGTTGCTAAATTTTACGATGTTTTATATTTTCTGGGCTTGTGTAGGGCTATTCTGTGTCTTTTAAAGCATAAGCTGATGTTGTAGCTTTTCCAATATCCCTAAATTACAGGTATAAGTGAACGGGTGGCTGATATTAAGACCCGTGTTCATGCAATGAAGTGTTTGACTACTTTCTCTGAAGCAGTGGGTCCGGGATTTATTTTTGAAAGAGTAAGTATTTTTGGTTTTCTAATTGACCCCGGTGTTCTAAATACACACATACAACTCTCTCTCTCTCTCTCTCTATATATATATATATATATATATGTGTGTGTGTAGTTTTTTTTTCCCTTTTTGGGGGGTTTCTTGCTTATTTTCCATCTGTTTTTTTGGAACTTGTTCTGTTGAATAATAACTTCAGAGAGTTGTTTATTGTAGCTTTACAAAATCATGAAAGAGCACAAGAATCCCAAGGTTCTTAGTGAGGGCATTTTGTGGATGGTTTCTGCAGTTGAGGATTTTGGCGTTTCACATTTAAAGCTTAAGGTGTTTTCCAGTTTCATTTTTGTCCATGCTGCTATGTTTATTCCGTATTCATTTTTCTTCCTCTTTGTAGCTAATATGAAGATGTGTATAATCCTGTCTTATTTTTCAGGATTTAATTGATTTCTGCAAGGACACAGGTCTTCAGTCGAGTGCCGCTGCCACTAGAAATGCAACTATAAAGCTTATTGGTGCACTACATAAGTTTGTTGGTCCAGGTGCTCATATTAGTTTTTCCTATCAAATATTGGGTAGTTTCCATTTTCATCGTGTGGCTAACATTTCTGTTATTACTTGTTAATAGATATTAAAGGGTTTCTTGTGGATGTCAAGCCTGCACTTCTTAGTACACTTGATGCCGAGTATGAGAAAAATCCATTTGAGGTTTGTTTTTGGGCTCCACATCTCTGTTTATTTTCTGGTCGTGGAATGCTAATTTTGTTGAATTTTTTTGCAGGGGGCGTCAGCAGCTCCAAAAAAAACTGTTAAGGCATCGGACTCTACTTTGTCTATGTCTGCTGTTGGATTGGGTGGCCTGCCTCATGAGGATATTAGTGGGAAAATCACGCCTACTCTACTTAAGAACTTGAGTAGTTCTGATTGGAAGGTATGTGTCTCAAAGCATTCTTATGAAGCTTGTTGTATGTCATTTTTTTTTGTTGGTTCTTGTTGTGCTTGTGTGTGTGTGTGTGTGTGTGGGTATCTGTTTGTGCAGTAAGCGGATAGGATCTTATTAGTTAACCATAGGTTTGAACGTTATTCAATTTTCCAGGTCCGTTTGGAATCTATTGAATCGGTCAATAAAATTTTGGAAGAAGCCAACAAACGCATTCAACCAACTGGAACGGGTAGACCATTAATTTAATCTGTTTACTTTGGTATCATGCAGTCATTTGCTAGTGGTTGACAGAACTTTTACTTGTTCAGTGTACTTATCTCTAGTTAATTATCTGTGGTATGCCAGGGGAGTTATTTGCTGCGCTTAGAGGCCGTCTATATGACAGCAACAAAAATTTAATAATGGCAACCTTAGCCACTCTTGGTGGTGTTGCTTCTGCTATGGGTCCATCTGTTGAGAAGGCAAGCAAGGTTTGTGGACTCAAAGGACCCGTGCTTGGTTTGATGTTTTTTGTTGCTTTTTTTTTTTCCCCCTTTCATATTTTAGTTTTAATTACAATTTGAAAAGTTTGGATTTTTGCAGGGAATTCTTTCGGATGTTTTGAAATGCCTTGGTGACAATAAAAAGCATATGAGAGAGTGCACTCTGAATACAGTGGATTCCTGGGTTGCTGCTGTTCATCTTGATAAGATGGTAGGCTTAATTTTTTTATACCTAGCATAGTTGTCAAGGTGGCAAGGCGGCCTAAGGTGTTGGAGGTGCCTAATCGTTTTGGCGACAAGGCGCCCGCCTAGGCGCCCAAGTGTTATTTTTTATTTCCCCTCTTTTCTAACATTATTTAGTATGCTACAATATGTACCTTATATTTAAAAAAATCAACATTAAACCACATCAAGTCATAAAAAATCAATATTAAGCAATATCAAGTCATCAAAAATCAACATTAAGTCACATTAATTAATCAAAAATCAATATTAAGCCACATAAAGTCATCAACAATCAACATAGAACTAGATGACCGTAGAACTGAAGAAGCAAGCGATTGAAAGATTTGAAACAATCAAAACATAAATTTGATTTATACTGTTCTTAGAAAATATGAACTTATCAATATGTAATTAAATTACTCTCGATTTATAGAAATGTTTTTGTTCTCTAAGAAGTTTGACTGATCAAAAGATTTTATTTTTACATAAGACTTTTTTTATACGTAGAACACAAAACCATCTTTCCAACAAATCCAAGTTTGCTAAAATCTGATTTATATTGAAGGAGTTATGTTCCGGTCAAACCTTAATTGGTTTCTGCGAATGTTGTCAAAATCACTCTCAATGAAAATATTTTTTTAAATGGCAAAGCAAATGAATATTTTACTGCACTTTGGGTTTTTAGCAATGTTTTACCATATTAAGATCTATGAAATTTTTAGATTTGAAAAAAAACTAAGCATTAGAAAATTGAAAATTTCACCTACTGCCAAAAGTCTAGTTTTTGTTCTTGAACTTGGGGGTTGACTTTTTATCGTTTTGGAATTTGATTTTGTAACTATTTTTATTGGATTCAAATAGGGGGTATTTGCTTATTTCTGAATAATATCTTAAGTAAATGAAATACAGATATTTGGCATAAATAAGTGCCAGAACCTGGTCCGATATCATTGAAACCAGTGCAAGGCGCCCTACACTATGGCGGGATCCGCCTAGGCCCCTAGGGATCCATATAGACGCCTAGGCGGCGCCTGAGGACGCCTTGACAACTCTGTACCTTGTATTTATATTATTTGCCTATTGAATAATGGGAATTATGGTGGTCTCCAGGTTCCATATATTACAGCTGCATTCACTGAGGCCAAGCTTGGTGCGGAAGGGCGAAAGGATCTTTTTGATTGGTTAACCAAGCTACTTTCTGGACTAAGTGATTCATGTGATGCCATTAACTTGCTGAAGCCAGCTGCCTCTGCTATGACGGTCAATATTATATTTTGGATTTAGTTTCTCAAGTTCAGTCAGATGTTAGAGACTTGGAGTTATGGTTAACTTACTTTGTCTGTAATTTGCCTTTGTATTTAGGACAAATCTTCAGATGTTCGGAAAGCAGCAGAAGCATGCCTGGGTGAAATTTTGAGAGTTTGTGGACCGGAAACTGTATGGGTCTAGGCCCTAAAAGTATAATCTTCTTTTGTATTTGGATATTCGACCTTGTACTGTCATATAACATCCTCTCAATTGTTTTTCTATTCTAGGTGTCCAAGAATCTAAAGGATTTACGCGGACCAGCTTTGACTCTTGTTCTTGAACGTTTACAATCATCTGGGACCCTCCAAGGTGTCTTATCATTAACCTGATTGAAGTGTAGTTCTTTTCCTTCTTCTTTATTCTTCTTTTTAACATATCTGCTGTGTTTATTGTGCTTGTTCCTTTCCAGATTCATATGATTCAGTGAAAGGAATTTCAACTACACTAACATCTAAAACAACCGCAAAGGTTGGGAAATCTAGTTCAAATGGTTGTGGTGATCGTGTGTCAAAGCATGGCGGCAGAGTCGTTTCTACGGTTTGTCCTATTTTATTGAAGCCCTTTTCTTTATGGCATAAATGGGTCCTGATTAATCTTTTTTTTTGGGGACAGAGAGCTATTCCTGCAAAGGTTTCAAGATCAGATTCCATTGTGTCTGTTCATGATCTTTCTATCCAGTCTCAGGCTTTGTTAAATATCAAAGACTCAAACAAGGTATCTTTGTAGGCTGTTTGTGTGGTTACTGCTTAAATCCTTTAGACACCTTTTATAGTGTGTGTTGATTGTTGACCCTGTAGGAAGATAGGGAGAGAATAGTTGTGCGCCGATTCAAATTTGAAGAGCTACGATTGGAGCAGATTCAAGATCTTGAGGTTTGCATTAACAATACTCATTGTTTACCTTGTCTATTTCCTCAAACTTCAGTCGGTGTTTATCTCATCGGGACTATATACTGCAGAGTGATATTATGAAGTATTTCAGAGAAGATCTACATAGGCGGCTGCTGAGCACAGATTTTAAGAAACAAGTTGATGGGCTTGAGATGTTACAAAAGGTTTACTTGATATCAAATTCTTAAACCCCTGGCTTTGTTTTTAATTTTCATAATGTTTTTTGTAGTTATATTATCAAGATTGTACAGGTACTCCCGTCCATTGGGAAGGAAATAATTGAGCTTCTGGACATATTTTTGCGATGGTTTGTTTTGCGGTTCTGTGAATCAAACACAACATGTCTTCTGAAGGTGCAGTTGCCTCTTTTTTTCCTTGCTTGTTGGGTTAATTCTTTTGTAGATCTGATAATTGTTGTTCGTTTCTGTCTTTTTCTTAATTGTTTGTTATATTATATTTTTATATATATATTTTTTTACCATAAACAGGTCTTGGAGTTTCTTCCTGAACTATTTGATATATTGAAAGATGAGGGTTGTACTCTTACTGAAGCAGAGGCAGCCATTTTTCTTCCATGCTTGATAGAGAAGGTTTCTACCTGATAACTCTGCTGTAGCATGGATTTTGCATGCATTAAAATCGTATTGCTGATTGATCGAATGCCTAGCTGATGTTAGGTGTTTTCTTATTTTTTTCATGTTATTCTCTTTTTCATAAATACCTATTTATGGTAATACATACTTTTTATAATGAACATTTGAGTATCTTGTTATATAGCCTGTATAAATTACATAGTTCAATTGCTAGTACTCTTGTTATCTTGTCAGCCAGGACGGGATATACTAATATAGTATCGCGAACATCTTACATAAAAATCTCTAACTTACTCTCTCCCTTGATCATGCTGCAGTCTGGACATAACATTGAGAAAGTACGAGAAAAAATGCGGGAACTGACAAAACAAATTGTTCAATTATATTCAGCAAGCAAGACTTTTGCATATGTGTTGGAGGGTTTGCGCTCTAAAAACAACCGGACTCGTATAGAATGTGTTGATCTTATTGGTTTTCTAATTGATCAACATGGAGCTGAGGTAAAAATGGGGTTTTGATTCCAAGTCTTCTTTCTTTTTACTATTCTTAGTATTTAGATACTATGTTTTACTTTTATCCCCCTCTACAGATAGGAGGACAATTAAAGTCCTTGCAGCTTGTTGCTAACTTGACAACTGAACGAGATGGTGAAATTCGGAAAGCTGCTCTTAATACTCTAGCTACTGCTTACAAAAATCTTGGTATGAATGCTTATGATCCTTCAGTTATTTGATTTAATTTATTCTGCATGCTCTTCACCTGAAGTAAGGTGACTCGCTAATATTAGTTTGAGATATAATTCATACTTTGTAAACTTCACTGTATCGGTGGAAAGGTGAGCAACGATTATAGCATATTTGAATATTGGGGATATCTCTATGAAATAATTGTAGTGAGATTTTACATTGTGATTATTAGGTCTTTTCTCAGTCTAATCTTATATGGGGTACAGGAGAGGACGTATGGAGGTATGTCGGGAAGCTGTCTGATGCTCAGAAAAGCATGTTGGATGATAGATTTAAGTGGAAGGTTTGTATACGTTTGCTTTACAATCACTTGTCTTGTCTATTTCCATTACTCATGGTTTGTTTTTTGTTAGGCCCGTGAGATGGAGAAAAGGAAGGAAGGGAAACCGGGGGAAGCTAGAGCTGCTTTGAAGCGTTCTGTTAGAGACAATGGGTGTGCCTTTTCCATCCTTATTGATTATTTATTTTTACTGAGCAACAAAAAATCAGTTTAATTATGTTGAGATGTGTTACCCGATATTATAAGGGTATTTTTGGAATTTTTTCTCTTGTTATTTCCCTATTGCTATTATGGTCGGCTATACAGGTTATTGATGTAATTTCAGTATTTTTTTATGCAAGTTATAAATATAAGGGCTGAATAATCACATCGATTATTCTAGCCATTCCCCAAATTCTGTTTTGTTAACATGGCATCAGAGCCAAATAATCTTTGATATAGGTTTTCAAAACCCACCACCCTCCCTTCGAATTTTTTCCCTCTTTCCCTCCCTCCCTCGAGCTTCTTTCTTCCTCTTATTTTGGTTCTTCTTCTTCCCTCAGGGCAGCACTAATGAGGTGATCGTAATGATCTAGCTGCTGCCCCAACCTACCTCTCTTTTATGCCCTTATTTCAGATTGTGATAGGAGCTGAGGCATTGTCTGCGATTTGAAGATTTCCCTTTTTTTTGAAGATCAGGCTTCTACAATTGTTTCGGCTGCATCGTCTATTGTGGAATCTTCATCTGAAGTTGTTCTCAGCCTCTATTCTATTCATCTGATTGTTTGAAGACCCCTCCCCCTTATCGATCTCTCTTCTCAAAAAACCCTGACACTAATCGATCTAGGGGTTGGGCTGCTGGTTGCTGCTGCATCTGATTGGCCTCCTTGCTGCCTCCATTCAACCACATTCTCAGCCTATATCTCTGGGATTTTTTTGCTCCAATACAGCCACCTTCTCTTGGGGTCGATTTCTCCTTGCATCGATTCGAGGGATTTTTTTTGGAGTTCATTGGAAGATTGGTGCTTCATTGAAGACTTTGGTTACCTGCTGCAATGACTGGTTCAGATTCTTCTTCGGCCTCTTCTGGCATTGATGGACAGCCCCGGACTGATTTACTTCCCCTTGCTGCACCAATCAAACTTAATGGCTCCAACTACCTGAAGTGGTCTCGGTCTACCTACTTGACAATAGCTGGCCGTGGCCTTGCTGGCCATCTTCTCGGGACAACACCAAAACCTGAAGAAGAAGGTTCTCCACTCAACAAGTGGTTATCTAATGATGCAATGGTGTTGTCCTACTTGATTCATTCTATGCAAGGGGATATCTCAGATAATTTTCTCCTTTTGGACACAGCCCATACTATATGGAATGGTGCCAAAGAGACTTATGGTTGCACTGGGAATGATGCACATGTCTATGAGATTCGAAAGAAGGCTACTGCGAGTGCCCAACGGGAGCTCTCTGTCTCCAAATACTATGCTGCCCTCAAAAACTTATGGCAGCAATTGGATCACTACTCAGACTATCAACCCTCTACTGGTACTAATCTGGCTGCCTATTGCAAACACGTTGACAAAATACGTGTTTATGATTTTTTGGCTGGCCTAAATAGGGAGTTTGATCCTAGTCGGGTGCAAGTGCTTGGCCAATCTCCTTTTTCCATCCTGGAACAGGCCTTTGCCATGGTTCATAATGAAGAATCTCGTCGGGCTGCTATGCTGCATTCCTCTACTGTTGATCGATCTGCCTTGCAAATTGCTTCCAATGCTCCTTCTATTACCACTACTGATGGTGGTACTGTTGTCCCTAAAGGCCCTATGAAGTGTGAACCTGCAACAGGCTATATCATACTAAGGCCCAATGCTGGAAGCTCCATAGGAAGCCTTCTGATTTTGAAGAAAAGAAAGGACGTGGGAAGTCTAAACTCAAGGCTCATCTGGCTGATTCTCCTACCGTTGCTGCTGCTGCTGCCCCTTCATCTGACATTGGGCTTACTCAGGATGAGCTCCTAGCTTTCTGCCGCATGCTCCAGGCCTCTTCCGCTGCCCCTACTACGACATCTGCACCTGCTGCCCATCTTGGTTCTCACTTTGCCTCAGGTATTCCAGTCAGTAGTCTGTGTGCATCGGCTGTATCTAATCCTTGGATTATAGATTCCGGTGCCATTGACCATATGACTGGCTCCTCCCATGTGTTTCATCTTTATTCTCCATCTTCTGGCAAAGACAGTGTTCGAGTGGCTAATGGTTCCCTTTCTCCTATTAATGGGAAGGGTTCCATACGCTGCTCCCCTACCATTTCCTTAAAACATGTTTTGCATGTTCCATCCTTTTCTACCAACCTTATCTCTATTAGTAGTCTTACTAGAGATCTGAACTGCAAATTGAAAATTTTCCCTTCTCATTGTGTCATACAGGATCTAGAGATGAGGCGCACGATTGGGGGTGGTATGATGTAAGGTGGTCTCAACTTCCTTGACATGGGTCAGCCTTCTACTTTGCATTCGGCTTCCTCTACAGCTCATTATTTACAGTTCACCTCGTTACCTAACCTTCATCTATGGCACTGTCGGCATGGTCACCCATCCCTTAGTACTTTAGCTTTTTTGTTTCCACACTTACTCAAGCATTGTAATAGGGATGAGTTTTTATGTGTGGCTTGTGTTTTGGCCAAACAGACTCGTTCCAGTTATTCTTCATTAAATAAAAAAAGCGAGTCTCCTTTTGTTTTGGTTCATTCTGATGTGTGGGGCCCTACCCGTTGTAATTCCATTTCTGGTCATAGATGGTTTGTCTCCTTTATAGATTGTTATACTCGTACCACTTAGGTTTACCTGATGAGCCATAAAAGTGAGGTCTTCCGCTGTTTTCAGTTATTTCATCGTATGGTTCAGACCCAATTCAATGCTACATCGCACATTTTACGCAGTGATAATGGCAGGGAATATATGTAGGGTCAGTTCCAACTTTATTTGGCTGTCCATGGTATTGTCCATCAGACCAGCTGTGTTGACACACCTGCCCAGAATGGGGTTGCTGAGAGGAACAATCGACATCTCCTTGAGGTAGCCTGGGCCATGATGTTTGCACGGCAGGTCCCTTCCCAATACTGGAGTGATGCCATTCTTTCCGCTGCTTACCTCATCAACCGTGTGCCTACCCGTGTCCTTGATGGTCGTTCCTCCGTTGATCTCCTTCAGAGTTCGTCCTCCTTTGTGGTTCCCCCCAAAGTTTTTGGTTGTATCTGCTATGTTCGCAATCATCATCCTCATGGGAAATTTGATCCACGGAGCATTTTGTGTATCTATTCTGCGACCTAGAAAGGATACAAGTGTTATCATCCCCCTACTGGCCGTACTTTTGTCTCCATGGATATTGTCTTCTATGAATCCTTGTCATATTATTCCCAGACACCTCTTTAGGGGGAGTAGGATCAGGTTTTTGAAGACGTGTCTACTATTCTTCCGGCTCCTATTCAGGGGGAGCCATCTGTAACTTCTGCTCCTACAGTGGTTCCTCATCAGGGAGGCGTAGACCAGTCAGTCAAATCCCTGTTGATAAAGTATATACCCGGGAAAGCACAGGACAAGTTGAGACTGCCACCACCACCATACCACCTCTACAATCGTCTGCACCTGATCCAGATTTAGACCCTGCTACATCACCTGGTAAGGATCCTTCTCTTGATTTACCTATCGCTGTTCGTAAAGGCGTTAGGTCATGCACCCAACACCCCATCTCCAATGTTGTTTCCTATGATGCTTTATCTCCTTCCAATCTTGCATTTGTTTATTCTCTTTCCTCTGTTTCTATTCCTCAGAATTGGCAGGAGGCAATTCCAGATCCAAAGTGGAAAGCAGCTCTGATGGAAGAAATAAAGGCCTTACTTAAAAAATGAGACATGGGAGCTAGTTGTTCTTCCTTCGGGTAAGAGACCAGTCGGGTGCAAATGGGTATTTGTTGTCAAGCAGAAGCCAGATGGAACAGTGGATAGATATAAAGCCAGGCTTGTGGCCAAAGGCTTCACTCAGACTTATGGGATCGACTACCAGGAGACAGTTGCCCCTGTTGTGAAGTTGAACACTGTCCGGGTCTTACTGTCTTGTGCTATCAACCTTGGCTAGGATCTACAACAATTGGATGTAAAAAATGCATTCTTTCATGGAGAGTTGGAAGAGGAGGTTTATATGGAAGTTCCTCCAGGTTTTTCCTCTGACAAGAACCATGGGAAAGTCTGTAGACTAAAAATGGCACTATATGGGTTGAAGCAATCTCCACGGGCATGGTTTGGTAGGTTTCATAAAGCCATGGTCTCCTCTGGATACAAACAGAGTAATGTTGATCACACTCTGTTCATCAAGCGTAAGGGAGAAAAGGTCACTCTTCTTATGATTTATGTTGATGACATAGTTGTGACTGGTAATGATGCATATGAAGTTTCTCACCTGAAGGTTTTCTTGGGACGGGAATTTGACATAAAAGACCTAGGACAGCTAAGATATTTTCTTGGGATTGAAGTTGCCCGTTCTCCAAAAGGCATCTTTCTCTCCCAAAGAAAGTATGTTCTAGATTTACTATCAGAGACTGGTTTGCTTGATTGTCATCCTTATGACACTCCTTTGGAAGCTACTGCTCGTCTGCAAGAGAAGGATGGTGAACCCGTTGATAAGGGCAGATATCAACGATTGGTGGGAAAACTGATTTATCTCTCCCACACCAGACCAGATATTGCCATTGCTGTAAGCCTAGTAACCCAGTTTATGCATGATCCTTATTCCACTCACATGGCTGTTGTTCTTCGTATTCTCCATTACTTGAAATCAGCTCCAGGAAAAGGGATCCTTTTGTCTCCTAATGACCATCTTCACATTGAGGCTTACACAGATGCTGATTGGGGTGGTAATCCAGACAGGAAATCTACCTCCAGTTATTGTACTTTTGTTGGAGGAAATCTGGTCATGTGGCGGAGTAAAAAACAAAATGTTGTGGTAAGATCTAGTGTTGAAGCCGAATTCCGTGCTATGGCCCAGGGCATATGTGAGTTATTGTGGCTTCAGAGTTTACTCCTAGATATCCATGGTTCTGTTCATCTTCCAATGATGTTGTATTGTGACAACAAAGCAGCAATTAGCATTGCCCACAATCCAGTACAGCATGACCGTACCAAACATGTGGAGATTGACAGACACTTCATCAAGGAGAAGTTAGAAAGTGGACAGATTTGTATCCCTTTTGTGAAGTCCGGAGATCTACTGGTAGATGTCTTCACCAAAGGGTTGAGTGGGAAGTTGTTTCATCCTAGTCTAGTCAAGTTGGGCATGTGTGATATCTATGCCCCAACTTGAGGGGGAGTATTGAGATGTGTTACTCGATATTATAAGGGTATTTTTGGTATTTTTTCTCTTGTTATTTTCCTATAGCTATTATGGTCGGCTATACAAGGTTATTGATTTAATTTCAGTATTTTTTTTGCAAGTTATAAATATAAGGGCTGAATAATCACATCGATTATTCTAGCCATTCCCCAAATTATGTTTTGTTAACAAATTATTATCATGTAGTGTGACCTATAGATCTGTTGTGCATGTGCAGTGAACATATTCCATTTAGATGTGTCAAACCTACAGAAGGAGGTCATTGTCGTAAAATTAAATTGCACTTCGTCTGAATTAATGATGTGTCTTTATCTAGGGGGGGTGAGATCCTTATGTTTGCATGCATGGGTGGACAATCAACCGACACATACATCTCTTCTGCTTGTTGTTTCTCACATTCACTCTTCGTGTAGATAATAACAGATGCCCATGCAAGTTAAGGTGTGTCCCATGATTATGTCATGCATTGTTTCCGGCACACACTTTCTTAAGAAAGATCTTTACTAAACTTGGTAATGCTTTATCCATGTCTAGTTAAATCTTATCCAATTATCCAATTGGTAAGGTGTTATTCATGTCTTAGGAAGTAGGAACTTGGATGATTAGCACCAAACTTTTAGTATGTTTTTCCCTTTTTCATTGGATTTCTACACTTGCACATTTTGGACTGCTTCTGTAAGCATCTCGTAGTTATAGAATATGGCAAAAAGAGCTTTAATCAGCTAACTGCTTCTACAAAGATTAAGATGAACCGTCCTCCATCTCCATAAATCCTATTTTGTTTATTGCCTTCTCTCAAGCGAAAAAAAAAGAAGAAGAAACCTATTTTGTGTGTTTCTTCTTTCTTGTGGTATCATGCATTTGATGGTCCATATTTTGTCAGATATGTTCCACTTTAGATATAAATAAGTTTCTTTTGGTACTCCAACTATTTATAATGGAGAGTGCACACAGTTAATCTCCGTTAGTCCATTGGTTTTGGTGAAAACTGTCGATTTTTGTAGCTCATATATGTTCTATCTCCAGGGTAGATGTAGCGGAGCAGAGTGGGGAAGTTCTTGCACGCTCTATTTCAGCCCCAATCTTTTCAAGGTATTCTACAAGTTCTAGATAAAATTTTTTTTTGATATTCTAACTAACAATATTTTGTCCCATTTGTCCAAAATTTTCTTGCTGATACTGCTCAACTTCAGGGAAAACATTGGTCATTCTGAACCTTATGTGGAGAGGCATCCATTGGGCCGTTCAATGTCTAGTGCAAATGGCCCATCAGACTGGAACGAGGCTCTGCATATCATCTCAGCTGGCTCTCCTGAAGAGGTTTTGTGCCTTTTTACTCTAGAGTTTTTGTAATACATTTCATGAATTCAGCATCTTATTGCTAGTACTGATTCATTTTTTTCCCAATTGTATTCTAAAATACATTACCTGGACTGCTGGACCTCTTAGAACAGGATCCTCATCCTAACAACAGTACTCTACTTCCTATCCCCAGTCCTTTTTAATTATTTTACGGACTTTTTTACTTCTCTGTAAATAGACTGGACACTTTGGTAATGCTGACCAGAAGAGATGACTTGGAGTCTTGGACTTTAAATTGGGATACGCTTTAAATCTTTCAACCTTGATGAGTTGGAGGAAACCACCATAATTTTCATATGATCCTTGTCTTGTTTATTGTATTTTGTGTCATAGGACTAGGAAAATACTAAACCTAAACTGCTGATAATAGGCCACAGTATCTCCACAAAGAATTGCCGCAGTAAAGAGGCAAATTTCGCAATACATTAACACAATAATCTTATTCCGTGAAGGATTAAATAGCATCCAAATAGACATATTATTGATGAAAAAATTAATGAAATTGGTTTCTCTTAGATCAGTTGACTCTAGGTTCACCGTACAAGTCATCTGAAAATATTGTGATGCAGATTCCCCAACTGGCCAGAAAAAGAAGAACCAAAAAGGATCGAGCCTGCCTCGAGTGGACCAGAACTGGACCAGATCGAGCATCCAGCTGACCTTCTAGAAGATCCCTTTGCTGCCCACAATTTTGACAGGAATCTGGTCTTTGACCAGTCAATCTTAGTAGTACTTAGTCACTAAATCTATTAGTATCTATTTTAGTTACTCTTGCATGCGGCTGAACTCCAAAGCCTAGTAGTTTCTAATTCTAGTTAGTTTCTATTGTCACTAGTTACTAGTTTTAATAGTTACGATTTTCTTACTTCCTAATTTTGTAAGCTAGCCTACTTCATTAAATAGGCAGCCCTTTTTGCAGTAGTTAGACAATGAATAAATAAGTGTCTGTATACCAAGGTTTGCATAATTAAGTAGTTAGACACTTATTTTGGCTGGTCGAAATAAATGTCAGCACCAATTTCTTGAACCTTGTTGTTAAAGAATAACCCCACAACTCATAGGCAGTGGCTTGGTTAAGGGAACCCACCGGAGCTGTGGTGAAAGCGTGTCCTTCATAGGTTAATTGTCACTGCTTATGGACCAGAACATGGGTGGTCTATCTAAGACCATGATGAAGCTTGAGTGAAACTAAGTGGAGGTCTGAAACAATTGATGGTGAAGAATCAGTGGATGAGTTATGGTTTGGGGTGAAATGTCGCTCAAACCCGGAACTAGCTGGTTCTCCCCAAAATGCTTTGAGGCGCAACAATCGATTTTCAGGCTGGGAACCTTTAGGCTATTGGTCCTTAAAATTTTATACTAACCAAACAATCCTAACTATGTTTTTATATCAAGTGTCGAATTTAATTTTTCTAGTGTAGATTGCTTTAAAGCTAAGTCAAGTTTGAGATTAAAAGATACATATTTGTAGTACTTATTAGTTTCTCATATTCAAAGGCATTTTTAACCTTTTTCATATTTGTTTGAAATTTTGGGGTACATTGTTCTTAGTTTAGTAATGGTTTATAAAACACGGTGATGTTGATAGGTTCTCAGGCCTTAAGTACAGCTGCAAGAACCAGCAACAGAAAGGGGGCTAAGTTCAGAACCAACATCAACCTAGGCCTAAAATTGGACCAGGTTCATTGGGTCTCGAGCAAGCCAGCACTCTGCGATCGGAGTGTTGTGTAATCAGTGTATTCCTTTAAAACTTAAAGAAAAATTTTATAGGACAGCCATATGACCGCGGCTATGATGTATGGTGCGAAATGTTTGGCAGTTAAGAAGTATCTTATAGATAAACTCAATATAGCGGAGATAAGGATGTTGAGATGGATGAGTGGCAAAACTAGGAAGGATAAAGTAAGGATTGATTATATTAGAGCTGATTTGGGAGTAGCTCTGATACATGATAAGATATGTTTGAGGCGGCATGGCCATGTTCAAAAGAGGCCTTTGGTGCTTCTGTACAAAGGAGTGATTTGATTCGGATTGAAGGAACTAAAAGAACCAGGGGCAGACCTAAAATGATCTTAGGAGAAGTGTGGAAAGACATGCATAGCTTAGGCCTTGTATCAAGTATGAACTTGAATAGAGCTGATTGGAGGGCAAGGATCCATGTAGCCAACCCCATTTAGTTGGGATAAGGCTGAGTTGTTAATGTAAGACTAGAACCAGAATGGTCTAATCCCAGTCAGGATCAAATAGAAAACCTCCAGACTCCAGAGAACAAGAAAAAGAACAATGGGATCTCAATTGGTTGGAGGAGAATGAGATGAACTCAAATTGGTAACCACAAGTAAACAAAAGTAAATAATAGAATCCTTCAAATCAGTGACCTGTTGAAGCTGCAATTGAAGTTGAATTATCTCTTGAAGAATTAAGTTGAACTCCCCAATAGAAGAAATTGATGAGAACAAGAGAACTGAGATCGAGCAGCAATTATGGTTTTGAGAAAACCCTAGATTCTCCTAGATCAAGGCTTGGATTGCTCCTGCTGATTCGGTTGATGGAGATGTACCCTGGCAGCAATAATCTTGATGTAGTAATCTTCAAGAAATCGATGTGACAATTAGTTGAAAGAAATCCCAGAAGCTTGAAGCACTCTTGAACTCAATTTGACTGAAACTAGGGTTTGGAATCAAGAACCGATGGAAGAGGATGGGGGGAAGGGGATGGGCCTCTCACCCTAGGCCTCTCACCTATCCTATCTCAGGATTTCAACATTGCATAAGCAAACTTTTCTATTATTCCAATTCTTGTACAATGCTGGCTGCGCTTACAAACTTATATAGAAGACTCAAAAATAGACTTAAGACACTAAAAAGGAAAGGCCTAACCCTATCCTTAACTAATAAGGTAACTTAAATTGACTAGGAAAGTGAAATAATAAAAGAAATAGACTCAAAGCAGAACTCTAACTCAACTAATGAAGTAAATCCGGTTTTCCTACTTTCTACCCATATTTTAGCTCATTAAATTGGCCAATTACAAAGTAAACCCATGGAATTAAAGCCTAACACCTACATAACCCAATCCAAAGCTTTTTTTATCAATAAAATAAGCCCTTTAGGTGACTTATCTGCATCATGTTGTTGTAAGTGCCTGAGTCAATCATCCAGGGAGTGGAGGATGAGGAAGCGAGACATGTGAGTATACCTGAATGAGCCAAGGTGGTAGGAGATGTGGAATAGGTTGTCTCAAGCTGTTGTGTCCGTTTGAGTACTTGATTGAACACATAGTTGTCACAGAGTCTAGGCAACCCAAGTGATTGGAGGGAATCTAGACGCGAGGCAATCAAGGCACGTGGGACACCTAGGCGATGCCTTGATAACGATGATTGAACATCTGATCACGAGATGACACGCCACCTCTAGACGAAGAAGTCTGATTAATATCATAAGGTGACACCACTTCAGTACTCCCATTAGGCACAATACCTTTCGCAAACTGTTGTTGTGTCTATTAGAGCTTACCATGTTTGGTCAATCGCTTCTCGACTATATGATTATTGCGACCGCAATGAGTACATTATTTGATGAATCGATCTGATTGTTGGCTGCCACAATAAACTATACCATGTTCACAACCTCTTGAACCACGACCTTTACTAGGAAACCCAGTGTCATGACCCCGACCACCATTACCAACAATAAAAACGGAGTTGTCCTTAGAAGAAGTGGTGGATTCAGATTTAGACAAGGGAGACACAATCTGTTGAATTCTACTGTAAGCTTCATTGATTGAGAGAATCTTTTCACCAGCAAATTTTTGACACTTGACAGGCTGAAGGTCAGAGTCTAATCCAAATAAAAATTTTGCAACTTGGAATTCAACATGTTGAGATTTATGAACTTCAATATCAGTAGAAAGAGGTTGTTACACATTGAGTTCCTCCCACATGCCCTTTAGATCATTGTAGTGGTCGCCAGCTGATTTGTCATTCGGCTTAGAAGAGAAGTACTTCTTGTATAAATTATATACTCTGGACATATTTTTATCTTGAGAATAACTTTCTTTGAGATCATCCCAGACACCCTTGGCTGTAGTACAGGAGGCTTCATACTGTTCCACAGCCAACAAAGTAATGTAGCATTCTTTGTCGTCCACTCCTTATACTCAGCGGAAGTCATACTAGGTGGAGACGTAGTTAGATAGTTTACCTTTTGTTTGGCGGTTTTATAAACTCTAACTGGCTGTGCCCCTAGACGATAATTGGAAGTCCCATTCAGTTTAATAAATGTAATCTGAACATTGACATTATCCGTAGGAATCTTAGAATCAGCCATAATGCTGTAGATAGTAGAATTCTTTCACAAAGAATAAACTAGATGCAAATAGTCACCAAAGGCACCGCCAATAACAATAAGTAGCAATAGGAACAGTAGCCAGAGGCACAAGGCTCAAAGACAGCAACAAAGATCTGAAAAACAGAAAATTGCTCTGAGGGATGAAACCCTTAAATCGTCGAAGCCAAACCCTTGAAACCGTAGATAGTTATCAAATTACGATGATTGTCAGTTTGGTCTGAAATTTTGACCACAGATAGTGTAGTGGAGAGAGAAGTCATCCAAAAATCACAACGATCAACTCACGAGATAGGATTCTTTGAAAATCTCTCAAAAAAGTAAGGGTTCACCTTATAAAATAGGGTTTTGGCAGGAACAAGTAAAACCTTATCTTCCACATCAAACGTACATCATCAGTCCATCAAAAGTATTTACAATGATGTTTGTCACTTACCAGAGGAGAGGAATAACCAACATCATCTGTCAAACCCTCATGGGTCGAAAACAGCAAACCCTAGCATGTGAGTAGGGCACTTCAGATAAAGAGCTTCTTCCTCAATTAACTTCAGTAACAATAATGATGGAATCATAGTTATGCATGTTCAAGAAACTAGGGTTCTAACAGAAGGAAAACAGCATAGGTGGCTGTACTCCAGAAGATAGCAACAACTAAATTTCATGTGATGAGCTCTCCTGGAGGTTTTGAATATTGCTTTCAATAGCCAAACTTGCAAAATATCACAGCAACCATGTTGCATAACACTTAAACAAACAGGGTTTCCCAACATGGCAGCAACCATTGCTTTCCAGTTTCCACAACCTACTTGATTATATTGCATTAATTACAGACCCTCCTCTAGCTATGGTATCCCAAGGGCAAATTAGTACTCTCTTAAAACTCATTTCCTGACCACCATATGATAATAGTTCTAAATGAGAAAATAGATAAGGGCAGCACTCACTTGCAGCCTTTTCCTGTTTTTCAATTAGATACAGATGAAGTGTTTGGAGCAAAACATGGGTGCCAGTAGCCTGATTCATAAGTAATTCCAATAAAAACCATTGAGTAAATTTTTCTTGATGAAGTAACAAAAATTTTATTGGGCAAAAGTCGAAAAAGGTATTCACCTACCATGAGATATACATACGCATGCAAAAGTGTACACCAGATGCCAAAAACAGCCACGAGGGCCTCTATACAAATCTCTCCCTAAATCATTGGATATGACCCTGTATATGTGAACTCTCTCTAACCCCTTAACAAGCTAGAGAATCTTCTAGAGAGTTTGCATTCCTAGGCCAGAATCAGAGGACACCTATCTTATCGCCAATGCCGAGTCCCATTCGATTATGAGTCTGAGATTTTGAAGCCAAATTTTTAGTCCTTAAAGACCACTTTGACTTCAGCAGTATTAGGGTCTTACATTACGATGGGGACCAAATAAAGCTGGCAATTGTAATATATAAACACCCCTCTAATACCTGCTGTTCTGGGTTGCCATGAACTGAAAGTTAGAATGGCATTTTTTGGGTATATTTAACAGAACTATGGTAAACCTCCCTTGCACCATATTCTTTACATTCTTCTCATTCTATATTGCTGATGCTTAATAGACTACTTTCTCTCTCATGGTAACGTACCCAGCAAACTTGGTGGCTCCTTGGCCTATGCCCTTGAAATAAAGTGGCCTAGATTTCTGAAATGCTCCGACATCAGTTTGTTAACATTTTTAAAATAGACCAAGTTGTGTAAGGGAATGGCAATGCAGTTCTCAAAGAATGGTTATGTTTTGCAGGCTTCCAGCTGTGGAAGCCTGGAAAAGCTCCCTTTGTTTTACTTAGGAGCTCCAATCTTCAAAGACGTGCTCTGTGGGTTCATTGATTTTTCCTAGCTTATTGCTAACTGTGGCGTTAGCCTTTTCAATTTTGGTTGTGCTTCTTAATCCATGTGGCTTTTGCTAAGATTTATGACTTAGGGAATTAAAATATAATGCATTCATTTTTGTATATTTTTTATTTTAATTTTGGAGAGCAGTGTTCAGAGTTTCAAGTGGTCTGTTGCTTTTTTGGATGCAGTCGGTTGAGGGTATGAAAGTGGTTTGTCATGAGCTGGCACAGGCTACTAGCGACCCTGAAAGCAGTGCATTGGATGATCTGATCAAAGATGCAGATAGACTTGTTGCATGCCTGGCAACCAAGGCAAAATGGATTCTGATACTCTCATCAAAGATGAAGATTTATTCTTTGTTTTTTTCTAACTTTTACATATCTTAATATTTGTATTCTTGTTACTTTAAATAGGTGGCCAAGACCTTTGATTTCAGTTTGGGCGGAGCTTCCTCAAGGTCATGTAAATACGTCTTGAACACACTCATGCAGGTAGGTTTGTCATCTATGTACGGATTTACTTTGCTGGCATTCGAGCAACAGGATGTTATATAGTATGAAAATTTGTAGAATAGGGGTTCCTATTCTAGGCATGTAAAGTTTGGAGACACCTCTTTTGGAGATATCTTACATTCTTACCCCTTATATCCTACAAAATGAATTCTTTTGTGTTGTAAAACTAATCTTTCGATTTCACTGCAGACTTTCCAAAATAAAAGGCTTGCCCATGCTGTGAAGGAGAGCACACTTGATACCCTTATCACTGAACTTCTGCTTTGGCTTTTAGATGAAAGAGTTCCACTTATGGATGACGGCAGTCAGCTTCTAAAAGCATTGAATGTTTTGATGCTCAAGATTCTGGTTAGTTGTCCATTGAGATACTATTGTTTGTTTCAACATGTGGTCCTCCACAGTATATTTTTTAATAACCTGAGCTTGACATACAGGACAATGCAGAACGCACATCATCATTTGTTGTTCTGATTAAGCTTTTGCGCCCATTGGACCCCTCAAGGTGGCCATCACCTGCATCAAATGAGACCTTTGCGGCAAGAAATCAGAAGTTCTCAGATCTAGTAGTGAAATGCCTTATCAAACTTACCAAAGTAATGCTTCCTGCCTTGGGTCTTGTTCACTCAAAGCCATTTGTCTGTCTTTATATGATTGTGCTTGAAATTGTTATCAATGCATGCGTATCCTGCTTCAACACCGATACTAGGAGCCAGCACTTTAAAATCTAGAAGCAGAAGTATTACTCTAGAGATGAAAGTTACTATGAGCTACATAATACATAAGAAATTCTGTAAAAGCTTCTGCCTTAAGTATTGGATTCAAAGATTTGAGTAGTACTGGTATCCATTGTGCGCAGATTTTTTTATTTATTTTCATTTTCATCTTTTAAAAGCAAATCATGCCTGTAACCTATCCTGCAACATGTTTTCCCCAAACTGAAATTTACTATGCGGGTGTTGTGGAGATGAATTATCCTTTGAGTTTGCGAACTGCAGCTGTTGGTGTCATTTCATTCTAATATTCAGCATGTAAATGGTAAAAGATTATGCAATTTAGTAAGCGATCACCATTGAATAGTGTTTGAGTTAAAATAATACCGCAAGCGTACGGGTCAATCGTAGCTACGGGTCGAACACGAGGAGATATACGCCACTCTATTTAACTAACTTAAAAGTAATGCAAAGTGAACCAAATTAAAGTGTTAAATTAAACTAATTAAATTAATAAAAATTAATGCATCCTAACTCATAAGCATCTAACAAAATTAAGGGATTAAATTGGCGTCCTAACACATGAGCATCTAACCTATCAGACTAACGCAAATTGAAAGGAATAAAAAAAAACAGCCACACATAATAACCACATAAAAAGGAATAAGGGAATAAAAGTGCATCCACAAACCACAACCATATAAAAAAAATAAAAGAAATAGAGGGAGAAGAAGAAGAAGATAGAGAGAGATAGAGGAAAGGGAGAATGAGATTAAGGGTTTAGAGAATGAGATACCTTGATGTGTTTGAATACTTGAATAAACTCACCATGGCTTCCTCTTCTAAATCTCCATGTCTTGTCATCAACATAGGAACTTAGACTAGGAAGCTTTAAACTATAACTATTACAACCATTAAACTAGACTTATGAAATCAAAACTAAGAACTTGAAATCAAAACTAAGAACTTAAGCCAAAAATAGGAAAAGAAGAGAAAATTTCAATAAGTGAATGAAGTAAAAATTACACTAAAAAACTGAATTAAAATTGAACTAGAGACTAACTAAAAAACTGAACTAAAAAACTAACTTCTTACAACCCAAAGGGCAAGGGGTATTTATAGGGGGGAGAGAAGAGAAGGGAGAAGAGGGAAGTGTAGGAGAAATATTCCCTAAGAAAAGAGAATATTCTCTTCTCCTTCCTCTTTTACAATGCCTTGAATCCTAAGAAAAAAGAAAAAAAATAGAAAGAAGAAGAAGAGAAGATTGTTTACATAGACCTTCTATTTCTAGAAAAGTAAACTTCCAATTCTAACAAGTTCTTCCTTTTCTTTGTAGATATCTTCTCCAAGCAATAAAATCAAAGCATCTTTGATTTTTCAACTTTCCATAGGTGAGAGAATATTTTTCAAAATAAGTCTATCCCAAGTAGAATTCCAGAAGTGCCCTTGAGAAGTTGGAGGAGAGAGAGAGTAAGGGTGATGACTAGGATTCCTTCAAGAATAAATAAAATACCCATTCTGTCCTTTAGGAAACGTGGAGCATGGGGTGCTTATATAGGCCTCACCATTGTGTTCCTTGCGAAAAATCATCCAAAATAGACCCAAATTTCGTCCAATTTGGAGTTCGGGAGCCCAAGATATCTCAAGTTGAAGTTGGACTGTCCAGAGCCCTCCAAATGGAATCTTTCGGGTACAAGAAATGTAACTTCTAATAATTCTGTTAAGGCCCCTGCAATCTGAACTTTCGCTTCACTTTGTCCCCAGCCGACTATCAATAATTACAAATAAACCCCTATAGACCATTTTCGTGTTTCGTTACCGAAACGGCCATAACTTCTTCGTTTCAACTCGGAATCATGTGCCGTTTAAACCGTTGCGAAGCTGACTCGATGGGCTACGCATCCAAGCCATTAACACCTTTAAACACCTTAAAAATATTTCCTTAGCATCATCTCCTCCATTTTCACAAGAATTCACCTAAAACCTGAAAAGCACAAGAAAGCACCGAGTAACTCTGTCCAATATGATAAAATGTATGCTTTGTGCCCTAAGATTTCACACATAAATGTGCTCATCAAATAGTATATTCTTTTTTCATCTTGTAGCTTTGTCTTTTATAGTAAATTTTATACGTGAAGTTTGGGATGTGTTAGTATCTAAGAAACTTGAATTTTGAACATATTGTCATAGCCACCCAAGTGTGGTTAGTTAAGAACTCGATTTAGAGTAACATAAAGTGTCTACGGATCTGCTATTATTGAGGTTTGTTGGGTGTATAATAGATGCAACTTTAAATTTCTGCAGGTTCTTCAGAGCACAATCTTTGATGTTGACCTTGACCGTATCCTTCAAAGCATACATTTGTATCTACAGGAATTAGGGATGGAAGAAATCCGGAGGAGGTAACTGTTTACACAACCCTGTTAAAATTGATTCCAGATTAACCTTTTTGAGGCCAATGAGGCTGATCTTTTGATCCTCATTACAATCTCAATATTAACTATGGCCAGAGCTGGTGCTGATGACAAACCGTTGCGAATGGTCAAAACTGTTCTGCATGAACTAGTTAAACTTCGTGGGACAGCAATAAAGGGTCACCTTTCCATGGTTCCTATAGACATGGAACCTCAACCTATTATTCTTGCCTACATTGACCTTAATCTGCAGGTACTCTGAGCTGAAAGATTTACTTGTTGCCATTCTCATATGCAATCAACCGATTTCTTTTATGTTACTTTTTTCTTGTGAGAATATTTTCCCTTATATTTTTCTAGTTTTCCAGACACTTGCTGCAGCTAGGATGTTGACCCCCACTGGCCCTGTTGGTCAAACTCATTGGGGTGATTCTACTGCAAACAATCCATCACCTGCCACTCATTCTGCGGATGCCCAATTGAAGGTATAACTGTGTGACCTCATGTGGCATTTTTTTTTGAAGTGTTGTATGGTTTTCTTATGATTACCAATTTTTTCTAACAATACTGCCATTTTGCTTGGTGGTATTGTGCAGCAAGAACTTGCTGCAATATTTAAGAAAATAGGAGACAAGCAAACATCGGCAATTGGTCTACATGAATTGTACCGTATCACCCAACTGTATCCTCAGGTAGATATTCGTGCACTTCATTTGACTAATTCTGTACCGTAAGAATTTTCTATTTCATGTGGAGACATCTAATATCAGTGATTCAAATTACTTGTTGAGAACTGGTCTCTCATTATTATTTTGGCCTCTTCTGAAGTTGACCATTGTTGTGTAATTTCAAGCAGGTTGATATATTTTCTCAGCTCCAGAATGCAAGTGATGCATTCCGCACATACATAAGAGATGGATTAGCTCAGGTCCCTATTGACTTAGAAATATATTTCAGGTTTGCAGGCTTGAAGGTGTTTCGGGTTAGTTGACCGTCTTATTCTGTGTTGCAGGTGGAAAGGAATGCAGCTGCTGGGAGGACACCTTCAAGTCTGCCAATGTCAACTCCTCCCCCAGTTTCTCTTTCCCTTTCCTCCCCAAAATTAGCTCCATTATCACCTGTACATACAAATACCCTGAATGATGCCAAGTCTGTAAATGTGAAGATTGAATCCACAAACCAGAATCTGCCATCATCCTTAGCTGAAGTGGACAGAGCAGGGAATGTTATTTCTTTAAGAGGACCATCATTTTCACATCCAGAGTTGAGGCAACAAGTTGGAGATGAGAGAAATGACAGATATCCATCTGGAGGTAATAGTCTGACACCATTCTTTGGTGTCATTTCTGGAGTTCTCATGTGTTTTTGGTTATTTAAAATTTCCTTATGACAAGGATTGTTACAATGGTAATTATGGATTTAGTAATTGCAGTAACCACTGGGACGTTGGATGCAATCAGAGAAAGGATGAAGAGCATTCAACTAACTGCTGCTGCAGGGAACCAAGAATCCACAAATAAGTCTTCAATGTACATGAATGGTAATGTGACCAATGGACTCCAGAATCAGATTCCTCATGGATCAGCCCCTGTTGATGCTGAAGATTCCACGCAAACTGCGGTCCTTCCTATGGATGAGAGAGCACTATCTGGCCTTCAAGCCCGAATGGAAAGGCTCAAAAGCGGGACAATTGAACCCCTGTAAACTTATAGGGCTCAATTTCTATATTTAGAATTATAGCACTTTTTTGGCTTTCTGTTTACCACTTTGGTGTATTGTGTAACGCATCGTGTCTTTGTTCAGTGATTGGCATCCATTGTTCATGCCAAATTCTTCTGTTTACGCCAGTGCAGAAGGCAGATTTAATACCTGTATCTGGCTGTGCTGCCCCGTTTATTGAAGTTTGGATGTTTGAATTGGTCACTGCTTCTGTAAATAAATATTATTTCATTCAATGGAAGAAGCTATACTGTCTCTGAAAGAGATGTCTTAAGACTTGATCCAAATGTGCATTCTATTTATTTATTTATTTATTTTTTTGTTTGTCAAAAAGGCTTGCAGTGCGAGCTTGAAAAGCTTGACACATGGAAGAAGCTTCATCAAATGGTGTGAGCTCGGCAGTGTTGGATGTCGCATCTTCCACGTGTTGAGCTCTCAGGCCCGCATTGCAGTGCACCACCAGATCAAGTCACTGCAGAGGATTTTTTTTCCCTGAAGGTGGGGCCGTGTACTTTCTCCAACAATGCATTTCTCGCAATGGTGTGCCACATTGAAAGGCAAGAGAACGCTCGGAAAAAGAGGGGGAGCTAATTCCTCTGATATCTCCAGTGAGAGTTTGACTGGGTTGTTTAATGTTGAAATTATAAATTTAAACACGGTTTTGTTTCCTTAAATCTCTCATAATATTTGCAATTTATAAAATTTTCTTGGTAGAAATAGCAATGTGGGATCATTGGATGTCACATCTTCCATGTGTCGAGCTCTCAGGCCCATACTATAGCATACCGCCAAATTAGGGCACTGTCGAAATTTTTTTTCAGTAGAAATAAATGGGGCCTTGCATGTTTAAAAAAAGAATGTACCCAAGAGTCTCTCGCCACTGCAGGGTCTGAGGAGGATCAAAATGTATACACCCTTACCCTTGCTTACGAAGAAAGATTGTTTCTCCGCACTATAAGAGGGCCTTGCATGTTTCTCCACACTAATTTTGTTAATGCCCCTAATTTGCTAATTCCTTCTAGTAGCATACCTTTGATACTAGTGGTTTCGATTAGATGTGAATATAAGTCCTTGGACAACCAAGCCCCATCTAGAGGTCTTTTTGTCGGGTGTGAGAATAGGGAATCGTCACTTAGATTAGAGTTTAGGATCTGCATTCAAAACATTGATTCCAAATATGATCAGATTTTTATCATTAAAAAGAAACAAAAAAATATGATCAGATTTTTGTCAGGTTGTGGACCAAAGACGTGTTAAATCTCGATCTACTTGGTTAACCCGCTCTTCCATTTTGTTTAATGTTCTTATTGAATAATAAATATTCCATGCTGCAATTCACCAAAAAAAATATCCCATGCTGCAAAGACGAACATACAAAGTTATAATTCATAGAAATAAAATAAAGATAACGACGAAAAAATATATTTACCCTTACGAATGCACCATAAAACACGGATTAGTATACGAAATCTAACCTGTGTTTAGGGGTGCAAGTTTGGCCTCGTCGGCCCAAACCCGCCCTGGCCCATCCTGAGCCCATGTCTGGGCTGAAATATTTGGCCTTGAGGGCGGGTCAGGTTGGAAATTTCTCGCTCTGAGTTAGGGTCGGGTCGGGTTAGGTTGAGGCCTCGGGCTAAGCTTGGCCCGGCCTAGCCCGACCCTGATTTAAGTTATACTATAAAATATATATTGATATAATACATACATTATAAACTTTAAACGTCATCAACATTTTTTTTTATATAATATAATATATATGAAGACAATAAGTGATATAATACATTTTATTATAGTGTTATTTTGTATAAAATTGAAAATGTTCTCCTTGATCTATTCCAACCCATGCATTTCTTTCCCCCTCCCCATGATTAGGGCCAATCAGGGTCAACTCGGCCCGACCCTGAGGGTGGGTCAGGATTGGATTTTTCTGGCCCAACTAAGGGGACTTAGGGATGGGCTAGGGTTCTATAAAGCCCGGCCCAACCCGACTCTGTTGCAGCCCTACTTGTGTTGTTAACCCTGCGAAATAGGAAGCATACAATGCCTAAGTGTAGCGGAGAAGATCTGGTTTCGTTTCCTCTAGCACTTGAATTCACCCTGGCAAAGTGTCAACTATATTATTGTGAACATCCGTCAAGTGCAAGTTTATAAATGTCATACTCCCAATTTGATACTGTTACACCCTATTTTTCAGAAAATAATTGTTTCGATTATACATGCCTTAAGGCCATGCAATGTTGCCATCAAAGAGGTTCCTTTTTTTAATGACAATAGGAAGATGGTGCAAGAGATTGTAGGTAGTTACTTAACCACCTAAGGATGTGTATGGAAATGGTTGGAATTACCACAACCGCCAAGGGAGCAATTATAAAAGAACAGAGTACGAAGAAGAAAGACACAATCAACAACGCAACACTTTACAACAGAGTTTTTATCTTTCAAGATGTAGATCTCTCATTTTGTCTTGTATTTTTCGTTGGATTTGGCTTCTAGCCACCGATGTCTCATTGGCTCGTGTTTCAAGGAGCATTCAAGTAGGTCTTGCTTGGAGAATAACTCCATCACTTTTGTCTTTTGGCCCGTGTTTCAGAAGACAACCATCATCATCAAGTTGCAAACTTCATCAGTCCGTGGTTGGCAAAGTTGTGGAAGCTTCATCAAAACCCTTTTTGGGAGATGCTTGGAGAATAACTCTAGCAATGTTGTCTTTTGGCCTGTGTTTCAGAAGACGACCATTAACATCAAGTTGCGAGCTCCATCAATCCATGGCTGGCAGAGTTGTAGAAGCTTCATCAAATCCGTTTCTACAAGATTATGCGATTTGGTCATAGAATAGTTGTAGTGTAAATACTAAGTTGTAAACCTCAACAATATCGGATTTCACAAGTTGTACTGATTCCAATCGGATACAGACTGCAAGTAAGCAATTTGATTTTTAATCTTCTTCCTTTGCTTCGTCCATCGCGATTTTTTTTTACCCAAAAGACCTTAGAGTTACTCAGGCACGAAAAGATCCTCTTAGAACAGGCCATTTTCGACCTTTTAGAATAGGCCATTTTTGGCCTGTTCTCTAACAGGCTGTTTCGCCTATTAGAACAGGCCGTTTTAGCCTGATTGAAAGTTAGAATATGCCGTTTCATCTTAGAACAGGCCGTTTCGTCCTAATCGAAAGTTAGAACAGACCGATTCGTCAATTAGAGCAGGCCGTTTCGTCCTGGTTGGAAGACAGGATAGGCCGTTTCCAGTTCCGTTTGGGCCTGCGTCAAAGGCTCTGGCACGCTCGCGTTACTTTCACTACATGCGTTGTGCCCCTTTGTGTAGGTTTTGGATTTTTCCACCAACAGATACAATGGCATTCTTTTTTTTTTTTTGGTAGCTTATCTATCTCCCAACAAAATTTTGAATTGATTTATTTCCACAAAAGTGGGACTACCCTGTTCTATGAGGGCCAAGTTAGCATCAAAGAACGATGTCAAGATAAGGTGTTCAAAAACACATCAATTTCATTCCCTACATAGAGCATAAATTTGGTAGATATGTATACACAAGGAGTGGGGAGGGGGCATGTTTAAGAACATGAAAAGACCCAAACATAATTAAACAAAAACCACACAATTCCTCTACTATGTTCTCTTCCGGTTTCTAATGAAGAGGCTGCCCAGATTCGGTTCACAAGTGGAAATGAATAAGTACATGTGAATGTTAGGCACTGTTGCGGGTGAAAACCTCCGACGCCCGGTTCGCCCACAGATGAGCCTGCAAAAATCAAGCGATGAGCACAAGAGAGCCGGTGTGGCTCCGGCCTAGGACTCTCCGATGCTCAAGTCAGGTCTCCAATGCAACAGCGTAACTGCGTAGTAAAAGCAAGTTTAGGAATGGTGCTCCATACCTGGGTATTTATAGAGTGAGGATGAGATGAGGCGGTGGGGAGAGTCCTAGTATGGTAGGAATCCTTCTTTCTGAAGGTTCTCTCGCGTAGAGCGAAGTGGAGAGCTATTTTTGGGGTCGGGCTCTTATTAAGGTAAGAGTCCATGTAGAGTGCGATTCCGTGTTGCATTGGGATCGTGGCTCGATCTTTATCCCGTGATTCTCGGGATGCGCTGACATGGCCCGGGGATCCTCGGTGGGGCGCCATGGCAACTTCAGTGGAGGAGGGCTCGGCCTCGGAGGTCGGCTTAGGAGGGCGGCCTGATAGGTCGGCCTTGGCTGTTACCTCAACCTGGGAGGTCAGCCTTGGCCGTCACCTCGGCCTGGGAGGTCGGCCCGAGAGGTCTGTCTCGGCAGTAAGCTCGGCCAGGAGTCTATGGCTGACCTGTATGAGCTCGGCCTTAGCCATCGGCTAGCTTGCGCGAGTTTGGCTCTGTCAAGTGACTTATAGTGGAGATGGGGTCGGCCCGGTTTCTTGCTCGGCCCAACTCGGTTCTCGGATTAAGGTCGGGTCGGCCCTGTGGCAGCCTCTGATAGGTGGGGTGTTTTATGCCTCATCACAGGCCCCCCCATTCATCAGGGGTCGGCTCGGCACTGATGAGTGAAGTTTCCTGGTCTGCTTGTCTGGAAGATTTTTGTGGTCGAGCTGAGCTTATTTTTTGCGGTGGATTTGACGTTGCACAGTTTGACGGTTGGGTGTCAGTGCCATGTCAGCAGAGTCATTATGGTAGGCTCGGGAATTCGAAATGTCCTTTGATCTGGGCCGTTGAATTATGCTGAGCTCTGCTCGGTCGTTGGATTAGTTCAAGCCAAGAATTATAAATAGGCGACTCCTAACTATTCATTCTTCACTGCTCTAAGTTATTGACTCCTCGGTAAGCTCGGATTCTTCAGCTCTGTAGCACTAGGCGTTTACTGGTTCGTGATCAGCTCGGCCTTTGCTTCGTCCGCACTCAGCTCACCCTCAGCTCTTCTTCAACCAGTAAGTCTTCTTCGCCCAGTATGTCAGTTGGTAGTAGTCTCATGGGCGAGCTGTTCGTCGGGGCGGCAGAGGGCGCTAGTCTGAGCCGAGAGCTCCCTGCTCGTTCTCCCACCATAGACTTGTTATGTTCGACTTCGGATGAGCCCGATGTAGCAGAGCCTCGTCAGGCCGAGGTGGCCGAACCTCCGTTGCTCCTGGAGTTCTACCACGCGGCCCAGCCAATTACCACGGACCGAGCCGAGAACTCTGGGTCGTCCTCATCCGATGAGGAGTCAAGTGAGGGAGATTCGTCCGAAGTGGGGGTTGGCTCGGTCAGCTCGTCCGCTGACGCCCCTGAGCTTGAAGAAGGGAGTGTCGACACCGTTCCGAGCACGATCACGGATGCCGACCTCGACTATCTGAGGATGACCTATGCCATCCCCGAGGACATCCAGCTCTGAGCTCCTAACCCAGGGGAGATGGCCTGCTACATCAGGCCCGACAAGGTGGCTTTGTACGAGCTGCCCTTCAAGTATGCGTTCAGGCTCCCCGTCCTCGGCCTGGTGGACCAAATCTTGGACCACTTCCATCTGTCCCCAGGTCAGCTGGTGCCAAACTCCTGGCTGGCCATGTACGGTTTTTACGCCTTATTTTATGAGATGGGCCGAGGCGCAAGCGTGGCGCTCTTCTCTCGGCTCTTCTTCTTGAAGAAGTCTCCAGAAAAGGGGTGGTATTATTTCAACCGTCGATCTGGGAAGAGTGCGTCCCTAGGCGGCCACAAGTTTTTGGTCTGCATGTCAAGCTTCAATAAGCAGTGGAAGCCCCACTTCTTCTTTACTTAGATCCCGAATAGCCCTCTCCGAGCCGAGTGGAAGGAGATCCATTTGAATTATGTCAACAGGGTACTACCCCTGACCGAGAACGAGATGACCTCGCTTGACCTGATCCTCCAGCGTCCGCCCTTCGATGTCCTCCAGCTTCAGGACGAGGGGTTTCTTAAGAGGAGGCATATGATCCCTGGTAGGAGCCCGAGCCGAGTCCGTCTCTGTTGTCCGAGTTGACCCTTTTACTTAGTCTTCTTTTATTTTTCGACTCATTTTTTATGTTCTCGATTTTTCTTGCAGTGGTCGGCCATATCCCCCCTATGGATACAGCTCAGCTAAGAGCCGAGACCCTTGCAGACCGAAGGAAGAAAAATGTTGAGAAGAAGTCCCGGGGCGAGTCTTCCAAGGCCCCCAAGGGCAAGGCTGTGATGCCGGGCCCGCCAGACGTTGTGGTCGGCCTTGAGGCCGAGAAGAGTACGGGCCCAGCAGGGTCTCCGAGGAAAGGGAAAGGCCTAAAAGGCGAGAGGAGCCCGCCGAAAGACACCAAGCGTCAGAAGCTCTTGATCAATCTGACAAGTGGTGGCCTTCCGCCCGTGGCTTCACCCCCCAACATTTCTCGATATGTCTTGGGGAGGGCCTCGGCCAACAACGTTCCTGTGAGGCCGACCTGGCGCCTCTTCCCAGGGGACTTGGCATTGACGTCGGCCGCACATGCCAAGGAATGGCTGGACGCAGGTCGGCTGCCAGCTGACAGGGAGAAGCTTGAGGCATTGTCTCACCCTGAGCTCCTCTCCACGCTGTTTCCCTATTTCAACATGGAGAGTTTCCTGGTCGGCTCTTGTGATTAGGTCCGACCTGTGTAGTCTATCCTGACTTTTGTTCTCATGCCTTTTTGCAGGGCTTCGCCAAGGCCGTGGAGACCATGCTTCATTTTGAGCGGCTCTTGATCGAGAACCACTCCTTGGGCGTTCAGTGCAAGAAGGCCTATCAGGATGCCTGGGATGCCGTTCAGAGGCGTTGAGAGACCCAAGAAAAGCTCACTGCCATCGAGGCTGAAGTGGAGAGCTCTCAGGCCGAGGTGATCAGGCAGAGAGAGAAGGTCCGGGCTCTGCAGGCTCAGCTTGCCGAGGTGAGGGAGAAGGCCAAGGAAGATCTGGCCATGGCTGGATGAGGCGATCAGCAACTATCTCCAATCAGAGGAGTACGCTGATGTGTGCCATGAGATCAGGAAGCCTCCCTACGTCGAAGGTTTTGAGGCAGGCCAGGCTGATCTCTTGGTCGAGATCAAGGCGGTCTACCCCGATCTCAATCTCTCCCATTTTGATGATGACGCGACTACCTTTGTCAGGGAGTTGGGAGATGAGGAGGGAGCCGAGGTCACCCAGGCTCTGCCCCTTGAGGAACCTACTCAGGCCGACGTCTTCCCTTTTGACGCTGGACCAAAAGACCCCCCTGCCGAGCCTACTGCCGTGGATACCGCCGAGGTCGCCTCCAAGTCCAACGCCGAGGAGATTGAGATGTAAAATTTTGTTTATTGTTTATTGTTTTTTATTTTTTGTTTTTTTTGTTGGGGCCGAACTGCCCATCTTGTAACCATGCCGAGCAGTCGGCTTATAATGAATGAAAAAATCTATTTTAGTCAGAATTTGTCCAAGTGTTTTAGCTTAGCACTCTTAACCTTCTCTTCCTTGTGTACGTTGTTCTATTTGAGGTTGTGGCCGAACTGCCAAGTCGTTCCGCTAGCTAAGCTTAGGAGCGTGTCTCTTGTTTACCCATGCTTCGCGTGGTCGGCGGCTCGGCCATGCCATGCCCGAGGTCAATGTGATCCTCGCTTTGGTTGGTTAATTTGCCATTCCCATCGGCCCGATTGGACAGGCTATTATATAAGCGGACGCGTGGCCGAGCAGCCTTCCTGGCCGAGCATAATGCCTTAGCTTAGTTTCAAACTTTGTTAGGCTGGGCCAAAGGGGGAATTTTCTCTTGAGAGGTCGGCCAGGTCGGATCGGGCCCGGAGCCCCGATTATACCCCACTGAATACCTCGTGCAAGGAGATTTTGATGCAAATACAGGACGGTGGGTACATCCGCCGACCCCGACCGATGCAAGCGGGGTCATCTCAGAATCCCAACTAATATTGTCAGTTCCACAAGGACACCGGTCACGACACCGAGGATTGTTATCAGCTAAAAAGAGAAATCGAAGAGCTGATAAAAGCGGGTCATTTGAAGTGATATGTCAAAGGAGGCCGAGAAGAGCGTGGGGGTCGGCGGCCTGAAGAGCGGGATCAAAGAAGAGCCGAGCTAAGGCCCGAAAATAGGCGAGTCGAACGAGATGAAGATAAAGTCCAAGCTGAGAAGAAAGAGGACGGGTTTGGGCCGAGCAGTGACAAGGGAGCTCCCATATACACTATCCTCGGAGGGCCCGGGCAAGAGACCACTCGAAAGGCTAAGGTAAACGCACGGTTCATCGGAGTTGCCGAGATGCCCACCAAGAAGTTCAAGCCAGCGGCGACGATCTCCTTCACCGAGGCCGACCTCGAAGGTATAAATTTACCTCATGATGATGCTTTAGTGGTGCAGGTAGAAATTACGAAAAGACCCGTCCACCGTGTATTGGTCGATATCGGCACATTCGTGGACCTTATGTCACTAGAAGCATACATACAATTTGGCTTCGGCTACGAAGCACTCAAGCCGGAAGGCACCTCATTTCACGGGTTCTCGGGAGCTGCCGCGACCATCAAGGGCTCAATCGACCTGCTGGTCATGATTGGGCAAGCTCCATGCCAGGCGACGGTCCAAGTCAAATTCATGGTAGTACGATCGGTAGTGGCTTTCAACGCCATACTCGGCCGTCCTTCATTGACCGCTCTCCAAGCCATCATCTCCCCGACACACTTGAAGATGAAGTTCCCCACCAAGAACGGTGTCGGCGAGGTCCGAGGCGACCAGAAGAAGGCCTGGGAGTGCTACGCTACTTTTGTCAAGCAAAACAAGGGTAATGTCCGAGGAATGGCAATGTGCATCGAACACCTCCCCGAGGATCAGCGGGATGAGCTTATCGCGAGGAGAGGACGACCCGTGGAAGACCTGACTCCATTTCATCTCAGCGAAGATGACCCAGCAAAGGTGGTCCAGCTTGGATCATTACTAAATGAAAATCAAAGGAATCAGCTCGGAGCTTTCTTCGTGGTTAGCACACCTCCCCCGTTCCCACCCTCCGGTGGGGGAATGGTGCCCGTGATGGGCTGCGCACCCCCTGCCCGAGGGGGTCTTCTGTTTATCCCCTGCCGAGAGGCTTCGGGGGGCGGTGATCGCCTTGTCTGCCCAACGGGTTGTGGCTTGTTCGTGCGGGAAGTCGAGCCATGCTGCCCTGATCTCGTGTGCGCCATTATTGTTGCTCTTGAAGTTGGTAGAAACGATGATGCTTGCTGATGTCGTTCCCACAGATGGCGCCAAATCTGTTGCGGGTGAAAACCTCCGACGCCAGGTTCGCCCACAGATGAGCCTGCAAAAACCAAGCGATGAGCACAAGAGAGCCGGTGTGGCTCCGTCCTAGGACTCTCTGATGCTCAAGTCAGGTCTCTAATGCAACAGCGTAACTGCGTAGTAAAAACAAGTTTAGGAATGGTGCTCCATACCTGGGTATTTATAGAGTGAGGATGAGATGAGGCGGTGGGGAGAGTCCTAGTGTGGTAGGAGTCCTTCTTTCGGAAGGTTCTCTCGCGTAGAGCGGAGTGGAGAGCTATTTTCGGGGTCGGGCTCTTATTAAGGTAAGAGTCCATGTAGAGTGTGATTCCGTGTTGCACTAGGATCGTGGCTCGATCCTTATCCCATGATTCTCGGGATGCGCTGACGTGGCCTGGGGATCCCCGGTGGGGTGCCATGGCAGCTTCAGTGGGGGAGGGCTCGGCCTCGGAGGTCGGCTTAGGAGGGCGGCCTGATAGGTCGGCCTTGGCCATCACCTCAGCTTGGGAGGTCGGCCCGAGAGGTCTGTCTCGGCAGTAAGCTCGGCCAGGAGTCTATGGCTGACCTGTATGAGCTCGGCCTCAGCCACTGGCTAGCTTGCGCGAGTCTGGCTCTGTCAAGTGACTTATAGTGGAGATGGGGTCGGCCCGATTTCCTGCTCGGCCCAACTCGATTCTTGGACTGAGGTCGGGTCGGCCCCGTGGCAGCCTTTGATAGGTGGGGTGTTTTATGCCTCATCAGGCATCCAAAGGATCTGATAAGATATTTATTACATAACTTGTCGCTAATCGCAGGGGAAGAGCGACTGTAAGATCTGTGTCAACAAAGAGGGAAGAGCGACCATGAGCCAGTGAAGAGCCTCTTGCGATTGTGTCAAGAGAGGTATTAAAATCCTTTGCAGTACCGGCGGGTCGGCAATGCACATCTGGCGGCACAACAGAGGCCATGTGTGCCATGTGTGCCACCTGGCCTCTGTTGTGTCGTCAGATGTGCATTGTCGCCCCGCCGGTACTGCAAAGGATCCTGGTCCGTCGAGAGAGAGGTGCTGAGAGGAAATAGGGACTCGGTAGTGCGGCAGTGCTAGGTGGAGATGCCGACACATGGCATCTCGGACATCCAACCATTGGATGTCCGAGATGCCACGTGTCAACATCTCCACCTAGCACTGCCGCACCGCCAAGCTTTAGGGAATTGGAGAGGGTAATTTTTCAAGAAATCGACAATCTTTAGAGGCCACGTGGCATTCTTTGAAGGCTGCACCGCCACTATACCGCAAGATCTTGAACTACAAAAGATTTTTATCGGTTGCACGGCAACTGCAACTTAGAGAGAGAGAGAGAGAGAGAGAGAGAGAGAGAGAGAGAGAGAGAGAGAGAGAGAGAGAGAGAGAGAGAGAGAGAGAGAGAGAGAGAGAGAGAGGAACTTCAATTTGGATCATCTACTGCCGAGCTGCCTGGCAGGACCCTACTCCCAAGACACAACAAGGTGGTAAATGACTACTTTACCCCCACTCGGGCAAGGCGCTCTGATAGGGGTAAGGTGATAATTTATTGCCTTGCTATGTCTTGGCAGTAGGGTCTTGCCAGGTAGGGTTGTAAATGGATACCCAAGAATCCGAACTCGATCCTCATCCGTATCCGTTTAGGGGCATCCATATTCGTTTAGAGATATCCGGAAAAAAAATCCGAATACTCCGATAGAAATCCGAATCCAAATACTTAATTATAAAAAATTAAGTAAATAACGATCTTTGGGGTTTTTGAAGATTCAACAGGTTCTAGAATATGAGGAGAAGAGAATCATGATCTAAAACTATGGATTGAAAGTGAATTGTATCCACTAGGGGGAGGAAGGTTCGAGTTACACAAGGCAGAGGTGTAAACAGATGGTAGAAAATCTGAATTCGATCCGCATCCGAATCCGTTTAGAGGTATTCATATTCGACTAGGAAATATCCGAATCCAATTACATCCGATCCGTATCCGAGCCGAATCCGATCCGTTTACAAGCCTATTGCCAGGCAGCTCGGCAGTAGAGGATCAGGGTCCGAGGAACTTACGTTGAGTTTTCCTTTTTGGCCGATTTACTGGCGATCCGGGACCAACCCCAAACCAGGCCGATTCTGCTCAATCCCAATTCCCAACCGATTCCGTGTTTTTAAACCTGGCCGATGCCTATCAGCCTATGCGCTATACCACTCTTTTGCTTCCCCTATACATATTTGCTTCCTCGTCCTCCATTCTTCTTCAAGTTCAAACTTCAAACTCTTTCTCAATTGAATCAGAAGCCGAAGCAATCAAGATTCAAGGCCCAAGAAACGCTTTTGAGCATTAACAGAGTTTGAAGCTTGAGAATGTCATCCTCCTTGGGAGCGTTCTCTTCCCCTATTGGCTGCAAAGCCACCAACAGTCACTCGCCTGAGGCTGCCCACATTCGCCGGGCTGCAGAAATTGCCGACAAATCGGCTGGTTTCACATCTCCACACCCTAATTTTGGTTGCGTGATAGCAGTGGGAAAAAATGTGGTGGGGGAAGGATATCTCTATGCGCAGGGGACCAAGTGTGCAGAGTTGCAGGCTGTGGAGGCAGCTGGAGAGCTGTGTAAGGGCGCCACTGCTTATCTCAATATGGAGCCCGGGGATTGCTATGCTGACCAGACTTCTGTTTCTTCTCTAATTAAGGTTTGTGAGTTCTCATTTTCATCGTTAAATCATCATGGTCCCCTTCCTATGCTCGTTTTAGTTTTTCAGGACTGAATTCTCAAGTTACTTTAATGGTAGAAACTGAAAATGAAAACCCGGGTTAATTGGCGTATTGGATGTTTTGACTTGAATACCTCCAATTGGATTACTACGATAACCATACTTCTGTGTCTGCATTGGTTAAGGCATCACGGTCTCCTTATGAAACTAAGAAACTGAAATTGGAAACCAGTGTTAGTTTGCATATTTTGCAAATTGGGTGTCTCTTTGACTTGGATACCTCTAATATGATTAATGGAAGTGAGTTGTTCCTGCTGCTGCTTTTCTATCAGGACAAAAGTTCAGTCCAGGAAACTTTATGCACTCATGAAGCAACATTTTGAGTGGCTTTATCTAATTAAATAAAGAAAAAGTGTGAGTTTTAGATGCTCTTTTGTAGGCACAGTTCAAGGAATTGGGAGCAGATCAGAATTGGCTGAGCCCAATCCTGATTCCGGCTGGATCGGAATTGGAATCGGCAGAGGTCATTCCCGTTGCCGATTCTCATTACTTGAACCATGTTTGTAGGATATGGTTGCTGCACACAGTGTGTCTTTCAAGGAAGAATCTAATTTGCAATATCGAATATATATATGAAGTTTATGACTGTACTGACAGTCTGACACACAGATTTAATGAGTTGGAAGGAGCTCCTAGTAGTGAGTCTAATGTAGAAGTAGTTCAACTAAGAACCACTCTACAGTACGATCGATTGATTGGAAAGTAAAAGAAGATAAAAGATAGAAGAAGGTGGATAGATAGAAGAAGGGGGGATAGATAAGGAATAGAGATAGGAGGGTTGGCTATCTCAGCCTTGGGTCTCTCACCCACAGCTATCTCAGCTGTTGAAACGAAGATCTCTCTCAAATTTCAAGCAAGCAAACTGCAACTTCATTTATTTTAAACTATTTACAACTGACGACCCATTTATATAGATTGGCCAGGCTTCTCAAAAATAGAAAGTTGAGAATTAGAAACTTACAACTAACAAGGAAAGAGCACAAAATTAGAAGGTGCTCAAATAGGAAACTACTTGCCTAACTAGGACTTACTAAAACTAATTTGCATGCTTGCTGAGCAAATAACATAATGATGTGTGGAATGCCTTTCTCTCTATTCCTAGAATACCCCCTGGGAGAGGTGATTGCGTAGTTTGGTCCCCTTTGTCGCTTGGCTCCTTTAGTTCCAAATCAGCTTGGGATCTTCATCCCTCCAGAGGCTTCTTAGCTCCATGGTGGAAGCTCCTTTGGTTCAAGTATCACATCCCTAGACACTGCTTCACGGCTTGGCGGGTCTTCACAAACTGCCTTCCAACGCAGTCCTTCTTGCTTCACCGGCATATGGTAGTTTCTCCCTCTTGCTGCCTTTGCTGGAACGCGGTTGAAGATGTAAATCACCTTTTTTTTGAGTGCCCCTTCTCATCCTTTGTTTGGAAAGGAGTGCTTGCTAAGTGCTGGCCCAGAAGCTGAAGAATTTTGCCGTTGTCTAGAGAATGGATTTGGGTAGACATGTCTTTTGCGGGATCTTCTATCTGTGACTCCGTGGGAAAAATTAGCCTTTTGTTTTGCCATCAACCATATTTGGATAGAGCATAATATCAGGAAATGGACCTCCAACTCCAGGTCTTTTCGCCAGATTTGGGACTCCATTTCCTTCGAGATCAAAGCAAAGCTCCCGGCTGTCTCCAGTTCTTGTATTGACACTCCAAGGAATAGGCATATTGTTGTCTCTTGGGGTCTTCCCCTCTCCTAGTCTCCTCTCTCCGGGCTTCTCCTTGAAGCCTCTTATGTATTCGTTTTTTCTTTCCTCCTTCTGGGGGCCTTTTGTAGTCCCTTTCTCTTTGGTATTGAAATTTTTATTCATCTAAAAAAAAAAAAACATAAAAAATAGAAATTCTAACTTAGAAACAAGTAACCAACAAAAATAGAAACTAGATCTAGAAACTAATGAAATTAGAAAGTAGCTATTGACTGAAACGAATCTCTGCAATACTCCTCTAAGCCAGCTGTCCAGGTGGGGCTCGTATCACTGTTCATGTGAACAGTAACACAGGAATAGTACTCGGGTACTGTTCACATGAACAGTAATTTCGTGACACACTGTCTTTGCCCTTTTCTTCATGCTTTGATCTACATCAGAATCCAACTTCTGTGTTTTTTCTATTTACTTTTTTTCCAACTCTGTTTTCATCATCAATCATTATGGTTTCTTTCTTATGCTCGTGTTCAATTTTCTGGACTGAATTTTGTATGAATCTAAATGGTAGAAACTGAGATAAAAAACCCAGGTTAATGTTTTAAATTTGATGAATTAGGTTTCTCATTGACTTGGGTACCTCCAATTTGATTAATGGCAGTGGATTGCTGCTGCTTCTTTTCAATCGGGAGAAAAACTCAGGAAAATTCCATCTGTCATGAAGCAAAATTTTCTGGGGCTTCATCAAATTATATACGGAAAGTTGCTGTCTGAGTTGAATTCTATTATGTTTTTCCTAGTAGTGTGTGGAATGTAGGACTATTAGAAACTGAAATTGAAAACCTGGGTTAATTCACTTAATTGTAAATGTGGCAAATTTTGTGTTTCGTTGACTTAGGTACCTCTAATTTGATTAATGAGAGTTAGTTGTTGATCTAGAAAAAGCCTATGACAGAGCCCCTAGAGAGCTAACTTGGCATGCCCTAGAGAAGAGAAGGGTGTCAAGTAAGTTTGTGTATATAATTAAAGATATGTATGATGGCGTGATGATTAGTGTGAGAACCGTGGCTGGTCAAGGTAGTGATTTCCCAATCACAATTGGGTTACATCAAGGATCAGCCTTAAGCCCGTATTTGTTTGCGCTTATCATGGATGATTTAACCAGGAACATTCAAGATGCAATACCATGGTGTATTCTTTTTTTGCTGATGATATTGGTTTGGTAGATGAGACAAAAGCAGGGATTAACACTAATTTGGAGTTATGGAGATCAACCTTGGAATCAAGAGGTTTTGAGATAAGTAGAATGAAGACAGAGTATATGGTGTGTAACTTTAGCGCCTCTAAGACGGATAACGAAATGGTGAAGATTGAGGAGAGAGAGATACCTTGAAGTGATTATTTTAGATATCTAGGGTCAATCATAAGCAAAGAGGTTGACAGAGGATGATGTGTCATAGAGAATTAAAGTGGGATGGAGGAAGTAGAGGGGTGCGTCCGGAGTGCTATTCCTTTGAAGCTTAAACGAAAATTCTATAGGACAGTTGTATGACTGGCTATGATATATGGAGCGGAATGTTGGGGCAGTTAAGAAGCGGCATATAGGTAAACTAAGTGTGGCAGAAATAAGGATGTTGAGATGGATGTGCGGCAAAACTAGGAAGGATAAATTAAGGATTGACCATATTAGAGCTGACTTGGGAGTTGCTCCGATATAGGATAAGCTCCGTAAAAGCCATTTGAGGTGGCATGGCCATGTTCAATGGAGGCCTTTGGATGCACCGGTACGGAGGAGTGATTTGATTCAAATTGAAGGATCTAAAAGAGCTAGGGGTAGGCCTAAAATGACCCTAGGTGAAGTAGTGAGGAAAGACATTCATAGTTTAGGCCTAGTCTCAAGCATGACTTCAAATAGAACTGATTGGAGGGCTAGGATCCATGTAGCCGACCCCATTTAGGTAGGTTTTTACTGAGTTGTTGCCGTCGTCGTTATGCCCTTTTCCTTTATTTTTTATTGTTTCGTCTTTGTAAGGATCCATGTAGCCAACCCCATATAGTTGGGATAAGGCTGAGTTGTTGTTGTAGTTGTTGCTGCTGCTGCTTTTTGTTCAGTTCAAAAGGTTCAAAACTCTGGAAACTTAAGGCTGTCATGAAGCATTGTTTCATTTGTCCCAAAAAAAAAAAAAAAATAATATTGTTTTCAGTGGCTTCATCTAATTAAATAGAGAAAATGTCTCTATGGGGAAGTACAAGTCTAGATGTCACTTATGTGAATTGTCGCTGCACACAATAGGCATTCCATGGGAGAATCTAATTTGAAATATCAACTGGATGTGTGAAGTTTAGACTGATTTTAGTATATACTGACACAGAGATTGAATGAGTTGGAGGGGGTTCCTACAAGTAAGTCCTTGTATGCACTTCCATACTTGCTAATGTAAGGAAAGTACATTTGTGATACCAAACATCTATGGAGTGGATATTATATTGTATAAACAAAAAAATTTTTGGAAGGCTTTTTGATGCATTAGCCCATTCCTTCGTTCGATAACTATATCATCATGCAAAGTGCAAACCATTTTGTTGGTGTTACTTACCATTTTGTGTGTTTGTCAAGTTGTCAGCTACCCTCCGGTCTTGTGCTTCTCTGTTTGGAATGCAGAAGTTGATAGTTATTTCTATTGTAATTTTCCCTTCATGTTGTAGACATGAATTTGTTACCATGGAGGACTCTCAAAACAATGATTTTATCCAACACTGCTCTCGATCGAGCGGCAGAAAATGACCATTTTGCCCCTAGGGTGACTTGGGTACCTTAACCTTTTCAAAACTGACCAAAACTCCTAGGATAAGAGTGTTTTGCCATTTTAAGCCCGAATCTAAACTTTAGTGTGAAGGTGACGCCGTTTGACCATATTTTTTTTTTAATGCAAATTACTGTTTTGCGGGTCCCCGCTTTGAGCAGTTTTAACTCTGATCCTGGCCAAATTTGTGTCTGATCTGCACAACATTGGATAGTACTCGGAAAAATGATTCCAGCAATATATGGCTCGCAAAAATCCGTTAGTTGGATCTCCAGATATCATCGTTCAAAGTTTGTTGGAAAAGATTCCAAACCAGGGGTTTCTGTTGGCCCAAATTGTGTGGAATTCAGTGCAGAATATTCACATATTTCCCCTCAATTTACCAAAATGCCCCTGGGAATTGATATAAATAGTAAGCCCCCATAACTGAGAAATATAGTTCAAAAAAGAGGAAAATTCCAGAGAGAAGAGAAATTGGGAAGAAAATCCAGAGGAAGAGAGAAAAACCCTAGGGAACCCTATACCCCTGAGGCTGGGATTCTGCCAAAAAGTCAACGAGAGCGTCCGAACTCTGCAGAACTGAGTCTGCGAGGCCTCCTTGGCCAATACAGGTATTTTTCTCTCTCCTCTCCTATTTAATTATTTATTAAATAATTGATTTATTTGTTATTTAATTTGTCTATTTACTTAAATTGCCCTTTATAGCTGCCATTTTTTTTGGAGTTTGATTGACACTCAGTCAGTGTCACTGGACTCCCCATTCCCTAAATAGGTGGTTTTGACCCCCGACACACCCAAAATCCCTGTGGGTTCCATCAGCCAATTTGGGCCTTCGAAACAGAATCTTTTCCTGTGTAAATCCGATTGGCATCCAATCATTGTCACTAAACTACATTTGCCATGAATAGATATTCAAGACCTTAAAATATCCGAAAATCCTGAACTACATTTTGACCTGAGTCCTATTGAAGGTATGTAGGCAGCTTGACAAAGTTATGTTCAAGTTTGGTCCACTTACATGGTATTTCTTATTTCCTTTTATTCATGTCAACATTATATGCTTTTTAGCTTTATCATGATAGCTTGTTTATTATATAGCTAGTGTAGATAGCTTCACATTCTTTATATCTTTTCAACCTATCAACCTAGATTAGGGTTAGATTATTTTCAGTATTTTAATATGCATGCTAGTATACAGTATTGGTCTAAATAGGAGGAGACCGGGCTCCTGCTTGGCGGACTGATTGTCTAACATCTTTCGAGCCTGTAACCTTGAGCCTACCCAGAGATTTGGGCTGATCGAAGCCTTATCCGTTGGAGTTCATTCTCTCCCTCGAAAAGGGGGAGACATTTTTGGGTCCTAGACCCTTATCTAGGTGGCCCCAAGAAAACCATTTCACCCCTCTTCTGTTCCAAGTAAGAGTGGGTGATCACTGAGGGCATTTTCTCATATACCCACACATATCTAGTTATCTTAGTCAATAATTTTTCATTTTATAATTATTACCGGCCAAGATTCGTATCGTGGATCTGTTAGCTGAATTACAAGACATAGAGGTTGTTTGAAGTTAAATGCTTTCCCAAGTTAGTTTGTTGTATTGAAGATAATAGAATGCCTCTTGTTTTAAGGTTTTATGTGCCACCGATAAGTGATATTGTGTGTGAACACATTTAAAAAAAAAACTGATATTGTGTCTGTTAGGCAGGAATTTCAAGAGTTGTTGTTGGGATCAGACATCCTTTACGACATCTTCGTGGAAATGCAATACGTGCATTAAGAAGTGAAGGCGTGCAGGTTGATGTTCTCGGAGAGGATCTGCAAAGTGAAGCAACTGAGGTGGTAGAATCTCTTAATTGCATTTCTTTCATGTATTACAAATCTACCTATGTTTATTTCATGTTCTGATGTTCTTATCTTCCTTATGAATAATCCAAAGACGTTTCTTGTAGGTATTGCAATAAACTTAGCGATCTCTCTACTTATGTTGCTCTCTCTTGTTCCCCTCCCCTCAAGTTTCAATGTTCTGAGATTCAACATCTCTTTCTTTTTTTTTATCAGCAATAGAAAGGCCATTCTATTAATGTAATTAATAAAGAATGTAGAATGGGGAGGGATGCAAAATATCCACATGTATTTGTCCTTACGAAAAGAGCACTAAATAACTAGGTACTTACGTCTCCTAAAACGGTGGTTTCAGAGCACCACCCAAGTAAGGGTGTCAGAACCAAACCGAAACACTTTACTGAAACCGAACTGAGCTGTTTACACAGAAACCATGAAACTGTTTAATTAATTGTTTGGTTTTGGTTTCAAAATTGAGGCCGTTTAGTTAAACGGTTTAGGCCGAGCCAAACCGTTTAAACCGATGGTAGACCATTTAAGTAAACTGTTTAAAACGGATTAATATATACATAGTAAGTTAAGTCAATGTTAAGTTTATATCCATTTCAATAAAAACTAAAAAACAAATAAACACCTATAACCTGACAATTATTAAAAGAAAACATATAACAATAAACAATTCAGTTTGATGATAAGTTTTCATTCATTTCAATAAAAAATTAAGAGGGAAAGAAACCATTTGAATAAAAAAATTATAAAACATAATAAAACCGTTTAAATTCATTATCTGAAACTGTTTATTAAACGGTTAGGTTTCGATTTTACTTAAGCCGTTTACTCCGGAACCGAACCGTTTAACACCCTTGCACCTAAGCATGGAACTCAAACTCTCTAAAGTCCAACAGTAGGGACCAAGGAAACTGAAGGTTACCACACCCTATTAAATTGGAAGGGCACTTTTGGGTTTGTCGTCAAAGATTCTTTGGTTGCTTGATTTGGAAATAAGAAATTCATGAATGGAGACAGGAAACCAAGGCCAACCTAGATATCTTCTTTACCTCAACTCAACTAGCCTTATCCCAACTAAATGGGGTCGGCTATGTAGATCATTTTTTTTCCAATCAGCTCTATTCAAAGTCATTATTACAATTCCTAAGTTATCCATATCTTTTTTGACCACTTCTCCTAGAGTCATTTTAGGCCTACCCCTGGCTCTTTTAACTCCTTCAATCTGAATCAAATCACCCCTCCATACTGGAGCATTCAAAGGCCCCCGTTGCACATGTACATGCCACCTCAAAGGACTTTCTCGCAACTTATCATATATCGGAGCTACCCCTAAATTAGCTCTAATTTCTTCATTCCTTATTTTATCTTTTCTAATTTTACCTCTCATCCATCTCAACATCTTCATTTCAGCTACACTAATTTTGTTAAAATGTTGTTTCTTCACTGCTCAACATTCAGCTCCATACTCTGCCAATGTTTTATGCTGCTGGTCCTAAGCCCAGATAGAGGAGGAGGGTTGGTGCATCAGGTCAGCAGCCGGCATTATAAAAACATTAGCCTAACCCTTTTTTATGGATCCTAGGTATCTTCTTCACCTCCTTTGTTATTATCAAATCTACCCCTAGAATATTTCTGAAAGATACAGGTCATGCTAGCAAGGATTTAATGTCTTGTGGGCTCCCCTTGTGTCCATCTTTTTGTCTAGCTTGTCATCCCTTATTGAAGAGAAAATTCAGTTTGGGGGTGTGGTGTTGAAGTTTAGTATGGTCATATACTTAGGGTTTGTTTAAATCTATTCTCTGTTTAGAATTTTGAACTTCTGACATTTCATCTCACATGGTTTTTTCTACGACTGTAGTGGGGTTCCTTACACTTCTTTCTTTTTCTTTTCTGAGACCCTCAATTCTTATCTTTTTACTTGTACCTATTCTGTGTTTGTATGTTGCCATTCTCACTTACCTCTTATTTAAATTACAGTCTTTGTATTACTCTAGTCATATACTCATATCTATCTGTATTTATGCAGGATTTGGTTCTCTTGGGAATGATTCTAAACTGATATAATGTTATACTGAAAGGATCCTGTAGCTTACTATGGCTTTTAAAGTGCTTAATCAGTGGCTGAACTTTTATTGCTATAATTTTTCTAACTTTTCAAAATTATATGCTGTAGGAAGCTTTGAAAGCATGCCTCTTCGTTAATGCTCCTTTAATGTATAGAGCTGCTTCACGAGTCCCATTCTCTGTTCTCAAGTATGCTATGACCCTAGATGGTGAGTCCAATATTTACTAGTTGATTTCTTGTTTCTAGATATAGTTCAGGTTCATTTTGAGATTTGAGGGAAACCTCCATAACTTAGGAAGAGACTTGAACTTCACATAATCAGAGAACCATGATATAGCTTTTGCTGATTGTCCTTGTTATTTGGATAATGTCAGGAAAAATTGCAACCAGTAGTGGGCATGCATCATGGATTAGCAGCAAACAGTCAAGGCATCGAGTATTTGAATTGCGGGGTAGAAGTGATGCCATTATTGTAGGAGGAAACACCGTACGCCAGGATAGTATGTATTAACATTCAAAAGATTAATTTCAGATCAATTGGATAATTTAGTTAGCTGTAGATCCATCAATTACTATTTACTGTTCTAACTCATACATCAATTGTTTTCTAACTCATACATTAATTGCAGTTTCACAATTATTATTAACTGTTCTAACTCATGCATTAATTGCAGATCCACGGCTTACTGCAAGACATGGAGGTGGGCATTTGCCTGTTCGGATTGTTATGTCACAGACTCTTAATCTTCCTGAGGAAGCAAACCTGTGGGACATATCTGAAGTACGAACTATAGTAGCAACACAAAGGGGTGCGAGGAAGAGTTTTCAGAAATTACTTGCATCCAAAGGCGTTGAAGTAGTGGAATTTGACATTGTAAACCCTAGAGATCTCATGGAATACTGTTACGACCGTGGGTATCTTTCAATTTTGTGGGAGTGTGGTGGAGCATTATCTGCGCCTGCAATTTCGTCTGGAGTTATACACAAGGTACTTTCAATCTCTTTTCTTGGAGATTGTTTATTAAAATACATGATGCATTTGGCATCTTTTCACTTCTTTAACGTCTTTTATAGGGAAACAGTTAAAACCATTTATAAGTTTTGCTGGCATCCCGTATTTTATATGCTTGGTATGAGGTGAATCATTTTTTTTTGGGTGAATAAATAATTCATTACCAAAGATAAGAAAACAGCAGCCCTCTAAGAGGGGAAAGGAGAGACAACAAATACAAAAACAAACCATCAGGGAGAAGAGGGGGAGGCCTGAAGAGAAGAGAAAGGGAGACCCCAGGAGACAACAATATGCCTGTTCCTTGGAGAGTCAATAGACTCAATACAAGATGAGGGGCAACGGAAATCTTGGCTTTAATGTCAAAGGATATGGAATCCCAAATCTGCTGAAGAGACCAAGAGTTGGAGGCCTATTTCCCGCTCTCCATCCAAATTTGTTGATGGTAGCACATAGGCTAGCTTCCCAACAACATCACAAATAGAAGATCCAACAAAAGACATATCCACCCAAATCCATTCCCTGTTGAATTGGAGAATTCTACGACTCCTTGGCCAACATTTAGCTATGACCCCTTTTCAAACAGAAGAGGAGAGGGGGCAGGCAAAAAAAGAGATGGTCAATATCTTCCACAACATTCCAGCAGAGGCAGCACAAGGGGGAGACAACAATCTGACGATGGTTGAGGAAGGACTACGTTGGGTGGCAGTTAGAGAGAGCCTGCTACACAATGAAGCAATGATGAGGAATGTGGAATTTCAACCAGAAAAGCTTGCGCCAAGGGGCAATGGAGCCTTGGGTTCGGATGAAATCCCAAGTCGCCTTAGAACTGAAGAGGCCTGAAGAGACTGGAGTCCAAGTAATATTAACCCCTCCTTGGGGGTCTTCTAGCAATAGATGGCAAGGCATTCTACACATTGGTAAGCAATGGGTGGGGCGAGGCTGGAGGGGCCCAATTACCGAGGCTAATAATGTCAGCAACCATAGACTCCTTAGAGAGACCTGAGCTATAGATAGCTCTTGCGCTAAAGAGTGAATGACTCCCATAGGCTGCCAATGATCAAACAAAAGTGATGTGGAGACACTATCATCAATATGGGAGCCATATTGATCAAGGCAGAGATTTGTCCAAATAGAATCAGAACGGAGAAGCCCTGAGTAGATCCAATCCACCCAAATACCTTTCTTAGTTGTCACAAGCTTCCAGATCAACTTGATGATACTAGTGGAGTTGACTTCTTTTATTCGTCTTAAGCCCAGGCCTCCCCTCCTCTTTGGGAAGACAAACAACAGCCCAACTAATGGGATGAAGAAATATAGATGTATCAGTGCCTTTCTAGAGAAAGGCAGACATAAGAGACTCCAACATCTTGATGATGGATTGGGGCAATCCAAAGATACCTGACCAATAAATCTAATAGGATTGCAAAACAGATCTGATAAGAACCAATCGGCCAACATAAGAAAGAAGATTGCCTTTCCAAATTTGGAGCCTACTCCAAATGAGCTCAAGCATGAGGGAGCAGTGGTGAGCAATCAATCTAGAATCAGCGGTACACCCGGGTACTTGACTGGAACCTGGCCAATGGAAAACCCTGTCTTATCAATAATCAATGCGGCTTTATCAATGTTGGCGACCCTAGCCAGTAACAAGAGAGATTTTCCTGGATTGATGCGAAGGCCCGATAGATCTTCAAAGAGCTGCAAGCAAGACATAATGGTCTCGAGGGAGACGATAAAAGCCTTGGAAAAGATCATGAGATCATCTGCAAAGGTGAGGTGGGAGAGCTTAATGGCTACACTTGGGAATGGGATAGATGAGCTGCTGGTTCGTACCACATTGGATACTTCTAGAGAGGACTTCAAGTGCCAAAGAGAAAATGTAGGGAGAGAGGACATTCTTGCTGGATTCCCACAGATGAGGCAAAGTAACCAGCTGGACTGTCGTTGACCAACACATAGAAGCCAGGAGAAGAAATGCAGCAGTGGATCCAATGAACAAACACTAGAGGAAATCCCATCTTAGACATAACCTTAGTAATAAATCCCACCTCAGGGAGTCAAAGGCCTTGTGAATGTCTATTTTCATGAGGGCAGCCGGAGGATGAGTTGTCTGTCAAAAGACTCGAAGCCTCTGAAGATCTCATTACAAAGGAGAATGTTGTTTGAAATATTCCTGTCAGGAATGAAAGCTGACTAGTTGTCACTAACCAACAAATCAGCTACCGACTGCAGCCTGATGGCTAAGACTTAGGCAATGACCTTGTACAAAAGATTGCAAAGGGGAATGGGCCTGAAATCTGACATGGCAAATGCACCTACCTTCTTAGGAATGAGACATAGTAAGGTATGGTTGACTCCCTTGATCTGACTCGGATTGAAGAAGAAGCTCTTGAGGGCCTTGATAAGATCCTCCTTTATAATATCCCAGGGTGCTAAGAAGAAACCCATGCTAAACCCGTTTGGACCAAGGGCTTTGTTAGTCTTGAAAGAATGGACTGCTGAAACAATTTCATCCTCTAAGGGAATAGCCTGGAGGGAGCTAGATTGTATGGCTAGGGATGAATTTGTCGAGCAAATTCTCATGATGGGACCCGGGGAAGACAAAGAATCGCTGAACAACTCCTTAAAATAATTGTCAGCCGTTTCTTTAATATCCTCAACATGATGCAGGGGGGAGCCATTTGGAGCCACAAGCTAAGGGATAGAGTTGATATTTGATCTGGATTTCATAGACCGATGGAAATAAGCCGAATTTCAATAACCCAACTCCAACCATTTGATTTTAGTTTTTTTGCATTAGAAAGCTTTACTCTTGAGCAAGCAGAGAGGAGAGCTTTAAGGAGACAACTTTTTCTTCTTCTGCCAAGGGGGGGCATTATGAATGTCTGATTGAAGCCTCAACTGAATTCCAGATAACTTGTCCTTACAATCCAAGACCTAAGAGGAGATATTTCCAAAGGATTTAGTGTTCCATGCTTAGGAAAACGCCAGATGAATGGAGAAAAAGCATTGTGGTCTCAATTTATAAAAACAAAGGAGATATCCAGAGTTGCAATAATTATAAAGGCATAAAGTGGATGAGTCATACAATGAAGTTATGTGAGAGGGTTATTGAAACCCACTTGAGGAAGGAGACTACTATTTTGGAAAACCAATTCGGTTTTATTCCCGGAAGATCCTCAATGGAGGCAATTTACTTAGGAGACTCATGGTAAGATATAGAGAGGGCAAGAAGGATCTCCATATGGTCTTCATAGACCAAGAAAAAGCCTATGACAGAGTCCCTAGGGAGTTAATCTGGAATATCCTTGAGAAGAAAAGGGTGCCATGTAATTACGTTGACATAATTAAAGATATGTATTTTGATGTGGTGACTAGCGTTAGAACGGCAGGGGCAAAAGCAGTGAATTCCCAATCTCAATTGGGTTACACCAAGGATCAGCCTTAAGCCCTTATTTGTTTGCACTTATCATGGATGATCTAATCAGAGGCATACAAGATGAGGTCCCTTGGTGCATGATCTTTGCAGATGATATTCTTTTGATGGATGAGACACAAGCAAGGATTAACCCCAAAGTGGAACTATGGAGATCAACCTTAGAATCAAAAGGTCTAAAGATAAGTAAAACTAAGACGAGTATATGGTGTATAACTTTAGCAACTTTGGGATGGATAATAAGGCGGTGATCATTGATGAGAGAGAGATCCCTCAAAGTGATTCCTTTAGATACCTGGGATCAGTCGTAAATAAGGAGGCCGACATTGATGACGACGTTGCCCAGAGGATTAAGATAGGATGGATGAAGTGGAGAAGTGCGTTCGGGGTACTGTGTGATCGACGTATCCCTTTAAAGCTTAAAGGAAAATTTTATAGGATTGTCATTAGAGCCAGCTATGATGTATAGTGCGGGATGCTGGGCTGTGAAGAAGTGCCATATAAATAAACTTGGCGTAGCAGAGATGAGGATTTTGAGATGGATGTGTGGGAAAACTATGGAAGTTAAAGTAAGGAATGTGCCATATTAGAACTGGGCTGGGAATAGCTCCGATTCATGATAAACTTAGAAGGAGTCGTTTGAGGTGGCATGGTCATGTTCAATGGAGGCCTTCAGATGCCCCGGTTCGAAGGAGCGACCTGATTCAGATTGAGGGAACCAGAAGGGGGCTAGAGGCAGGGCTAAGATAACCATAGGAGAAGTGGTGAAGAAAGACTTGCTTAGCTTAGGCCTTGCTCCTTGTATGACTTCAAATAGAACTGATTGGAGAGCGAAGACCCATGTGGTTAACCCCATATAGTTGGGCTTTGCTTGTTGTGATGCTATTGTAGTTCACTCCTATCTTGAGGTTTAAGGCTCATTGTTGAGAAGTTAAGATGCGGTTCGTTGCTAAGTTGGGTTGATGCCTAGAGTTTGTGTATTTGTTGTGTGCTTCTTCCCTTCATCCTATATTTTTTACTTTATGTTTTTCTGGGATCCATGTAGCCGACGCCATCTAATTGGGATAAGGCGGAGTTGTTATTGTTTTGTTAGTGTTCCACACTTTAAGAGCACATTTCACATTTCGAAGCTTTCTGGCGAAAGCAATGAGAGGGGATGAGAAGGCTTGAACTGGCTTGTCCCAAGATTCCTTAACAATATAGAGAAAGTTTAGGTGGTAGGACAACATATCAAAATATTTGAATGGTCTGGGACCAAAGGAAATATATGGCTGGACAAGTAAGGAGATGGGGCAATGGTCAGAGATACCTGGGGTGTCAAAGGAGGCATGGGAAGAGGGAAAGGTGGAGAGTCAAGCTTCATTTACAAGCACTCTATCAAGTTTACAAGCAATCTGGGAATCACCAACTCTTTTATTGTGCCTGGTGAATTGGGGGCCAGACCACCTGAGGTCATTCACCCCGATATCATCGATACAATCGTTAAAAGCTTCCACTAAGGCCATGTCCAACTGATCACCTCCCTGTTTGTCATGACCATAGCAAACCACATTAAAATCACCTCCCAAGCTCCAAGGAAGTGGCCCAACCTAACCAGCAATGCGAAGATCATTCCAAAGAGTGGCTCTATTTGTTGGGCAGTTTTAAGGCATACATAACTGTGAACAAAAAACTGGAATTCCCAAGGTTGTTGGCGATGTTAAGGTGAATGGTCTGGGAGAGTGGGAGGTGGATGAAATAAGGGGAATGCGGATTTTTTAGGGATCCCAAAGGACCCAAATGCGGCCATTACTGTGATGTGAATAATTGGATAGTAGGGGCCAGCCAGGAGCAATGGAGGAAAGATGTGAACAACATTAGATTCTTTGATTTGAGTTTCAATGAGGCAGCAAAAGCTCAGGTGAATAAGCTTGATACAAGAGTGGACAGCAGCATGTTTGGAGGGGTGACTGAGACCCTTGGTGTTCCAGATGGCACCCTGATTCATTGGGAAGAATGGGGAGGGTGCAACTCAAGCCTCTGGGTGAGAGGGCTATGAAGAAGATTTTGAGATTGTGAGGAGCTCCGGTGGTGTGCCTGTGATAAGCTCGAAAATGGGTTTTAGGGGTACTGGGCAATATGCGAGGAGGAGGGTGAGAGGTTAAAGAGGCAACAGATGGAGAGGGAGACAAAGGGTTACCGCTGGGTAGGAGAGGTTGGGGGAAGGAGAAGACCATTCGATCGGTTGAAGATGAGCAAAACCCAGTGATGCAGTGAATGCGCTCCATGGCCAGGAATGGGAGGGGAGTTAATGTAGTTTTAGATAGGGTAAAGCCCTACTAGAAGCCAAGTAATCCAGGACCTGTCAAACAGCTGGCCGATTGGGTTGGCTTGGGAAATTAGGTCAAAATATAGGGTTAGGGTTAGGGTTAGGGTAATGGAGATAAGTCTTATTTAGTAATGGTAGGCAGGTGTTTAGAAGTATTTTGATGTAGGTTAGGTTAAGTATAGATGGAGTTTGAATTTCTGGAAAATTAGGGTTTTGGGTTTTAAGAATGAGGGTGATGATGAGATCTAGGGTTTAGGGGGGGAATTAGGTCAAGGGGTGCTGGTCGAGTGTTGTAGGTATGGAGGGGATGGTTTGGTTGAAGTATGGTGAGATTTGGCTGGGCAGAATTTAGGAGTTTTAGGGTTTCATAGAGATGAGGGGGAATAAGGGTTTATGGATGGTAGATGGAGGTAGAGTTTGGGGGATCAATTGGGAGTGGAAGCTTTGGTTAGAGGATGAGAAAGGAGAAGGGTGATTGCAGAAACTTAAAGTTAACTTACTGGTTTGATGTATCAACAATGGCAACAGCTGAGCAATTCAGAGAAGGACCTCCTGATCTTCACGATGCAAGGAGTCGCAGGAGTCCACCTACCCTATCCATCTTGATATTCCCACATGGATGCAAGCACTCACAGAGGAGCAGAGACAGCAACACGATGGCAGCAAGCAAAAGCTAGAAAGCAGTATTTTTTTGAAATCAGAATAGTGGGGGAGCCTCCCACAAATTATATTATGGGTAAAGTACACTTACCCCCCTATAATGCACCCAATATTCCTCGTACCCCCCTAAGCTTCTGATAAGTCCACGTACCACCCCTGCTTTACCCCCTTAATGCCATTTAAGTCCACACCAGGTATTAAATGCTAAAAGATGACCAAACTACCCTTTCTTCTATCTTTTCTAAAATTTGAAAAGACCTAATTGCCCTGACCTATTTGCTAAAATTTGAAAAGACCAAAATGCCCTCATCTTCCCCAAATCATCATCTTCTTTTACAATATAGATACCCACCACCACCACCACCTCTTTAGAAGGGATATGCAGGTACCACCACCTCTCTCTCTGTTCACCCCTCACTTCCTCCATCTTTCTCTCTTCCCTCCAATCTCTCTCTCTCTCTCTCTCTGCAACTGATCGAAGGCGACGAAAGTGAAAAGTGAAATAAATAATTGCTAAGCTCCATTGATGGCTGAATCACTCAGAGAGAGAACTTTCTCGCACACTATCTCATCTCTAGTCTCAGCGGTCGCGCCCACCTCCCATTTTCATCGTACCCTAATTTTCCTATTGTCTCTTATCCTTTTCCGTGCGAGAATCTTGAGTCCTCTCTAATGATTCTAAGGCCCTAGTTTTCAAATACACAATGGAAAATCTCGGAAAGGGAACGGCTTGTAAGGTTGTGGAGAACCAAAGCTTACTAGACACAATGGAAAATCTCTCCCTCAAGATGAAGGAGGAGTTGAGGAAGTTACTCAATTCAAAGCACCTCTTTTTTAGGGAGATGTGCGCTTAAGCTGTTGGCCATCAGTCTGCCGAGGTTTCCGTGGACTCTACCCACCATTCACCGCATCAGCGTTGCCTCCATTCCTCTGAAAATAATGGCGTTCTCGCTAATTCAAGAGGTGGGGCTGATACACAGGGATTGAAGGTGGATAGGGGAGGAATCGGGAAGAGGAAGGATGTAAAATCCGCAATAAATTTGAATTTTTTGAACTTGTGTGATTTCAGGTTCCAGTTCTGTGTCGATGCTTGCTTCAATGTTATGGGCTGCATCGGTCGAGGTACTAGACCAACCATCTGACACACCTATGGAGGATTCCGGGGAGGAGTCTTCTCAACCTGCCCTTCTAGAGTCAGAGAACCCTGGTGGGGTCCCGCATCTGAGCTACCTGTGTCAGATATGCTACCTAGAGGGGATGCAGAACCTATCCCTTAACTAACTTATTGTAAGTATGAACTTATTTGTGTATTCGTATGCCGATTATATGACCAATTAGACTTTTAGGGGTATTCTGGTCATTTTATCCTTGTGGGACCCACATCCCCAGTGGAGATTCCAATTCCAAGTAATTACCCGTACCCAGTTTACCCATGATGTCATGTGACATCATTCTATAATTACATTAAGGTAATAAGTACAAAATTCTGGTTAAAAACAATTTTAAAAATTAGTTTTAAAAGCTGATTTTACATTAAAAGGCCAAACATGCCTTAGATAACTCAACCACTATAAATATAAACCAATTACACTATTCATCAATCTAAGAGGTTAATAAATTAGTTATAGAAATAATTAATACTCAAATTACCACCCTACCCCTTAGTGCTTAAGTATTATGCATATATATAAACCCCCCTTTCTATTTTCCTTCTTCCTCTTGTCTAAACATAAGAAGAATCGATCCAGCCTTGAGAGCCTTAGGGAAACTTAGAGAAAGAAGAAGGAGAGAGAAGTACATCATACGTTGGGGCTTTGATTCTACACTTGGAGTTGAAGCTTGAGAGTGCAATTGGAGTTCTTCCTGCACAATCTGGGACTGCTGTCACACTGATATCACCATCAATTTCAGGTAGGTCCTTAAATTTCTGCTGTTCTCTTCTCTTTCTTCTCTAATCCTAAGCCTTAACCCAGTCCTAACCCATGGCAGCCATTAAAATATGTAAACTAAGCTTTAAAAATAGGAATGCTACCAACATAAACCTAATTTAGAACAAACTAGGTTTTGTTATACCTGAAATTTCAGGGCTGTTTCTCTACTGAATCTAATTTCAGGTTCCATGAACCAATTTATAAGCCTAAATCATTAATTTGAGAAGCAATTAACCTAAATCCCTAATTTTAGTATTTAGATCTGAAATTCAACAAATTAGTGAAATGACCCACCTTAATTATTATCTGAAATCAAAAATTGGGACTGTGCATGTTAAGATCTGCCCATTTAAAGTAAAACCCCCAATTCTGCCCCTTGAACCGGACAGCCGGTTCAGCCGGTTCAGCCATTTGTGACCAAAATACCCCTGATGCCTTTGACTGATCTCTGGCTATGCTCTAACCTCCAAACATTGCTGATTTTCTACTGATAGGGACTGTTTCCAGTCTATTCTTGCTGGTTTGTCTGTTTTGCTGGGCTATTTTGGAGGGTAATTATTGAGACCTTACCTACAGAGACAGGTAAGGGAATTCTGACCTTAATTTTGGAGTGATTATCATTTTAATTTGTTTTGTTCTGATTGCCATGTCATACATCATCAAAATTATCCTGTTCATATAGTTTATTAGCTTTTATTTATTGCATTAGAATCTGCATATGATTTAGGTTGCATTGGCATCTTGCATTTGCATTGATATCTACTTGTTACTAATGACTATTATTGGAAAAGTATTGTTCTATTAAATTCAGTTATACATACATGTGTTATCATGCATAGATTGCACTGGGCTAGGCTGTTTTATCATAACCCAGTACTATGCCCCTTACCAACAGGGGGTAAGGTGTTGGACAACCCGTGGTACAGCCGAAGGGTATGCCGGGGTACCATTCACTGTCCCATGTTAGCGTGTGTACTCCGCTGTGGGAACAAACAGTAGGGTTGGTCATAGAGGGTCTGTTGGGTTAGCTGCCTGGTGATATGCTTTCCTGGCGGGTCCTCACTGTGGTAGAATGGTTTCGCTCGGGTGACCGATGTCTGGGACTGCTTGGTGTCATGTTTTCCGGTTGGTCATTTGGGGTCTGTTAGGGTAGCTGCCTTGTGTCATGCTTTCCTGGCAGGTTCTCTTCGAGGTTAGCATCTACTACAGTAGTACTTATACCACATGTGACTTAGTATCCATGTTAGGACATGCTACTTAGGACATTCATCATAATTGCTGCGATATGTTTGCATGCACTCCCTTATTGGGCTCAGTTGAGAGCTCACCCCTCGTGATCACTCTATTTTTACAGATGAGACTTCTATCGCTGCTGTTTGTGCTCCTTTGGGGACTCCTACTGTTCAGGATTCTCCTGTTGATTGCGGAGCTGGTCCTTATGTTCTGGTGGAGCACGATGCTTCGTGCTCCTGCGACGACTGCTCATTCTCTTGATATCCCAGACTGATCAGGCTCCTCCCTTCCTTTTGTTTATATTACTTTTTGTAGTACTTATGTATATAACCTTTTTGGCTTAGTTAGTGTTACACCTTCTGTGAACTAACTGTGTAACCCTGATGTAAAAGCATGTTCATATATATATAAATACAACTGTTATCACTAGTTTCTTTTAATTACTGTCTTATTTCATATTAAATTGCTTCCGCTGTTCTTAATTTAATTATATTGTGACTGAAACTGCGAATAGAGAACTGCATGGTGATCTTGGTTGGATGTCAAGGACATCCTGGCACACTTGGCCCTTATGAACCGGGCCGGGGTGTGACAAAGGAGATGATGAAGAACTCGAATTAATTGCCTTGACATCATTAAGAAAGATAAACTTCCAACCATTGAGATGAGCACGAACAGCTATATCCATACCCTCTACAGTTGTTCTTTCTAACCAACCCCCAAATCCTCAAGGGCTTTGATTCGCCACACCTCAGCAGTCCCGTTGAAGCCAAAGAAATTTAGGAAAACCCCATTGGCCTGCTGCTCTACTTCAAAGTGGAAACAAAGATTAATGTTTTGAAGGCGAGTCAACAGGTTTTCATTTTGTTCACAAAGGACCAACAAGCCTGAACCAATCCCATTTCAGGATTGCCCTGCAACACCAAATTACAAGCAATAAACAACAAGTATTCTCATCTTTGTCACTTAAATAAAGCTCTTTGAGTTTATTTTACCTTCAAATGTGGAACAGTGAGCTTAAGGAAATCTGGGTTTGGTTGAAAATGAGAAAATCTGGCTTTCCGTAGCTTCCTCAACCTATCCAGCTAGCCGTCACTGGTAGTCTTTCCAAAGAGATTTCTGGAGAAGGATCTTGCTTTCCTTTCTCTCCAAATGGAAGACACATATGCTGTAAGAGACACTCTAAAAAAAACTATAGAGTGAAGACTTTTTCCTTTCCAACTGGGATCTGTTTTCGTAATAAAATCCTGCCATGAAGTGTGGTTCCACAGTATATTGCATTTAGCCTTAACAGTGGTTCAAATTCTCTCATGTTTTTTGGCTTCTTCAATTGTGTTTCTCCCTCATAGAGGAAATAAGTAAGGTGGTATACCATAATTATCCGCTTATTGGAACTCCTTCTAATGACCTATGCATTCTGTTATCATTTCTAGTTGGACGATCCGTTAATCCGGAAGAAACTCACTGTTTCCATTTTGATTTTAGGGCAGTCGCTCTGCGTTGGAGCAGATGAAGCCCTCCTTCTTTCTTATCGGTCCGCTTTGGCTCCTGATCTTGAGCTCGCTGTTCTTGGCCTTAGGCTTGGCTTCTTCTTGGAGTCCTTGCTTTTCGAGACTTCTTCTCATGAACCTGAATCATTTGCTGAAGCCTCCAATCATTCTTGCTGGAGAGATACTATGCAGGAAGAAAGAAATGCCCAGGAAAAAAAGAATAAGACTTAGTCTCATTGCCTGCAGGGAAACAAGCCATTGGCTGCAAGTGGATTTACAAGATCAAGCATAAAGCAGATGGCTCAGTAGAGAGATACAAAGTGTCATTAGTAGCTAAACAAAAATATTGAGTCGAAACTTCGGAAAGATTTGTTCGTTTTGTTTCTATACGCAATTCAAGATTTTGTTTGTGTTCATGTTGGCGATTTCTGATGTAGAAGATGCGTTGCCCCGAACCAAACATGAACACTCATGAAACCAAGAGTGCGCCCAGTGTAGGCTTGTGTAGCCTGTGAGGAGAAAGCTCTTCGAGCTAAGCTTTCTCTCCCATCATGCATATAGAGCCAAGAAATGGCATTGGGACAACCTTTGCAGTGTGCAAGAATTCCATACCGAGTATGACCTGGAAGTCATCCATAGGGACAGCCTAAAGATTGGTCACTTAGAAACCCACGGTTTCTGAAGATTTGGTAGCATTGGGTGGGGCCCGCCTGTTCTTTTGGCGGGTTTCCTTGTTGCGGCATGGCGCTCTCGCTTTCTTGTAGCGTGTCTCGCTGCTCTTGTGGGCGTGCCTCTTTCTTTTTTTTTAGAGGTATGATTATGAAATCGATGTTTGAGAAGCATTTTTTTTTTTAGTCGAGTCTTTAATCCAATAGCTGCCCGGGTTGAATATCGAGTGCTATGGTTTGTTGAATCTTTATAGTTGGTCTTCCTCGTTTATCTGGAGTGTTTTCTAATTTTGGCATATTTATGTATAGAAAATGCTCGTTCCGAACCTCTCACAGGCTCGCTAAAGCTTACTTCTTGCCCCTTGTCTTTCGTTTTGACGGTTAGACATCGGGCATACAAATTCATTCAATCATCTTGAGATGGAAGATACGCTGTTGTTTCGGGATAAACCGACGAGTAGACAGACTTCATTTCAAGATCTTCCCTTAAGTTTCGGCAGGAATGGACTTTTAGGTAACATCCTGGTACTTATTCATCGATTTAGGTATAGAAAAAGGAGGTTGCTAGCCTGCCTCATTCCCTTGACGCGATCAGGATTAATGAAATTAATGTGCGTGGATTTTCACAAGAGCAATAAGTAGCAAGGTCAGTTTTAATTTTTTGGTTTTATAAAGGAGCTAATTGATCTATTTCTTGATCAATCTGTCTTTTGTGTTATGTGTTGGCAGGGTATTTTCCAAGGTTCTTTTTTTTTATATTCACTCGTTTGAGTGGCGCATTAAGGCATCTATGGAAAAAAGAATTCCTAAAGTAAGGTGGTCGTACATCAGCTCGAGTGAAGGTCGTCATTGTGATTTCAAGTTGGAGTTGAACCATGAATTCCTTTTTTGTAGATTGCACTATATCTATATATCCAGGAATCCGGGCTTGATAGCCAAGAGTAAGTCATCTGCGTATCGTGCATATCTTATATGAGTTAAGGAATCCGTTATTTTAAAAGCCAAATTATCGATCCTTTTTTCTCCCCCTTCTTTTGTAATATAATGGATTTGAATCTACTCCAAAATCTGGATATCGATGCTTTTCCCAACCCAGTATGAGAGAAGTGAAACCTTAGTAGTAGGCACAGGATTCGAGTCAAACATCGACCTTCCCTCTCATCTCAGGGTGAGGCAAGGAATTCAATCAAATGTTTGTTGTTCAATATCTCGGCTGCTCAAGAAGTTGGACTAGCTGCTCCTCCAACCTGGAGTGGATTCTAGGGGAAGGGTAGAGCCTCACCTTGCAGTAGGAAGGTGTTTGTTACTGGGAGGGGTTCCAAAATATCTGGACTGAAGGGAGGAGGAATTCAATACTCCGATCTTCCTGGGGATTAATCACTGGCTAGGGGTTTCGAATCAAAGCATGGGCATCTGCAACTAAGAGGGAGCAGTAGATCGTCGACAGAGGAGCTACCGACTGTACTGTAATAGCAGAAGTCCTTGAAGAGTTTAAAGATGTTATGCCACCGAAGTTGCCGAAGAGACTTCCACCTAGGACTGGATGCCGTGTGACAGCTGCCCAACTGGATCAGACCAACGAATGAAGGAGTGTTACCCATGACTTCGTATAACGATAACAAACAGGATTTTTCCATGTTTGGACCTTCGGGGGACAGGATTTGGCTTCACAGCAAGCTTTTGATCTCCCTATAGCAAATCGATCTTGGGTCGTGTCAGGTGGTGTAACGAGAAGCTGTTTCACAAGCGGATTCCGAGGAAGCATCTGAAGCAGCGAAAGTAGAATAATCCTAATCCGATGAATCAGCAGACGCATCTGAACCAGGGCGGTGAGAGGGGAAGGTTAGAGCAAGCAAGAGCTCCTTTTTTGATTTCTTTCTAGCCAACGGGTCCTACGTCCTACTATCTCGCATGATGATCGATCCTATGTTCCCTCATTGGAAGGCTCTTATATCCCATCTGACCTATGAATTGTGAGATTCCCCTGGACATCGAGGTCGCATCCGCATCAAACTCGATCAGGGTGAAACACACCGATTTTTCTATGGAAGAGGGGCAATCATTTATGCACCCAAGTTACTACGTATATATTGGAAGAACTGCACTATCATGGGCCAATCTTCCTCTCCCGTATGGCGCCCCCGTTGCTATCAATCCGAGTCGTCCCAATCAGCATAACCACCCTTATTCCTTGAAAGTAGCAATTGGGGATGGAAACTGCTTCTAAATTACAGCTATTGGATTAATTCGGACTCATTGGTCGGGGTAGGGAGCCTTTTATTGGGGCGAGTGGGTAATACTTGAATAAGAGAATAGGGTTGAGGGCTAGTAATCAAAAAACTCAAAGCTTTTAATGGGGAGGAAACTCTAAGCAAAGGTTGGCAATTCAATGTCTTCCATTCAATTGCTCCCATCTACTCCAACTATTCGATTCATTAAACTTTCTAGGTGAGGCTTTGATTGGGAAAGTTATTCTATTCGTAAGCCCGTCATCAACTACTTCTCTCGGGGCTGGCCTATCCATTCATTAAAGTTCTTAACACGTAGATAATAGTTTAAAGTCGGCCTTTGCCTTCTCCTCATTCCAGACATGTGCCCAATTCGGCTTATACCCGCATTCATTCGAGAAAGGTTGGTTGGCCACTCAAAGCTCCTCTTCAACAACCCGAACCATTGATTCAAGAAAGCTCTATTCGGGCTATTGGTTCTAGTTTCAAAGTAGACTTTCCTTGGGAGGGGCAGGAACCTTACTAACTCGAACGAAAGGGCGGGAACTCCAGGCTAACTGGCCCCTAGTTGGGGCTACTATCCGCTAACAACCGCAGCAAGAGAAGATGGGGCGGACCTCCTTCCCATTCAAGATTGGAGGGCCTTCCCCCATTCAAGGGAGGTGGTTATCCAAGGAAGAATGAAATTCATTTGATTCCAGCAGCATGGGATATAGAAACTGGATCAGAAAGAGATGCTTAAACATCGGCCAAGCGCTGAAGCATAAACTATAGCTGTTGGCTCTAGAGGGTGGCGGGTGGGGTCGGAAGAAGCTGGGTCAGCTCTAATTGAATTGATGAATTCCTCTGCCTGGAGCTCAACACAACAAAGCTCTGCTTGAATTCACTCACATAGAATAGAGAAAGCAGCATTCTTTAGTTGAGCTTAGCGGCAGGAGTGTGGTCTCGTGGAAAGAGACCACCAACCAAATAGGAAGCTACTCAATCTTCAACTTCGGAGCGAGTTCGAGTGCTTCGATCATTAGCAGCGGTCAGGGATAGAAGAAGGAGGGTCGGTTACCGTAACGGAACAAGAATGATCTTTGATCTGCCAAGAAGAACAAGTATAGCTTGAACTGAACGCCTAAACTAAACCGACTATCTAGAGTCACCTGTGAAAGGAACGAAGTTGGGTCCTAAGCCTAAATCGGATCGGCTTGGGTTCGTATGAATGGAACGGCATAGGAAAGCAACCATTGTACGCTACCACGCTGCAATTAATATTTCGAAAGATTTGATTGCTACTATCGGGCCCCTCCCCGCTCATTAGTTGATTCAGTACCAACCCGCCTAAACTTGACTGACCGCTTCTCTTGCCGATGCCAGTTATGCTCATCCTTTTGCTGCCCTTACTAGTAAAGGGGGAGTAAATGATTTGATATCTCATCCGAGAAAAGGATTTTTTCGGGAGCATTGCAACTCGTGGGGAATGAGAAGGAAGGGAGAGCACAGTTAAAGCCGAGGGGACTCCGTAGAATATGCTACATGCCGGCTTTTTCGCTGCGAGATCATATTCTCCTAGAGTTACCCCATTTGATCAGGACCATGCGTAGCAAGAGATGACATAAACGCAACTCCTGTTAACCGTGAACCAGCCCCAATTGATCTTGTTAAAGCAATTCCAGTTCCCGTGGCTTAGCCCTCCGCTTCTTGGAGACCGAGACCCGGAGGTCGGGACAGAGGCTGAGTCAGAAGAAGCACCAATGTGAACATGGGTAACGGAAATAGAGACAGTAGCGCCGGTTCCGATAACAGATCCAAGATCCGAGTATTTCAAGTAAGCCAATTTTGATCGAATTAGGACCGCCTGGGGGCAGAGTTCCGTGTTCCAGAAATAGAGCTGTTAGTTACAGTGGATCGGGTCTAAGGCTCTGTAGGGAAGGACGTAGCCTAGTTACGCCTCGAGCCGGGTCCAATACGTATAACAAGGTAGCCAGGTGTCTGGTCCAACCCCAGCCCTTGATCCCTTGGGAATTCATTTCACTCATTTCCTCTCCTTGTCAGTCAGTCGAGTGGCTTACCTCGCCCTATGACTAAATCTCGCTGGCGCAAAAGCCCGCTATGGATCCGGGGGAAGTAGCAAAGCTGTTGCGGGATGCAGACCGATATGAGGAACCTGTCTTTGACACCTTGCACCACCTACTCAAGTCACAAGTTCCGAATGGGCAACCGGGGACTCTACAAATTGAACAATGTGTAGAGAACCTTGAAAAAAAATACGGAATTCTAAGATTTGAAGAAATCCTACGTGACTTAAAGGAACACGGTCACGTAAGTCCGTATTTTAGCGAGTCTAAGGCATTTTATGATGGGTTACTTAGGGACGGAATTACACGAAAAGTGTTGGAAGAAGCATGGAAGGGGAGAAATATAGAGCCCGGCCCCCCTCTTCACTAAGAGGGGGGGTAAAGGAGGTTCCCCTCTTCTATTATCTGCTTCTTGGGCTGGCAATGAACCTACTATCCGATTAATAGAAGCATTTGCCATTCTACTTCTCCCTTATCTGGTCGATCAAGAATTCCTGGCCTTCTCCCCCAGAGGAAGAATTGGGAATCGGCATCATCTACCTATTAACGTGGGCACTGGATTGAGGAGAAAGATTAATAATATTAAGGAATGGATTGATTTCCCATAATCTTGGATATCTAAGCAATCCGCTATTCAGTTTCATTCATAGATTAATATGACTCCAAAAAACGATATATTAGGAATTGCTGTGAAGTAGATTTGAATCCAGAATGAAATAGAACTGAGAAATGCACTAAAGAGCAAACAGACTCAGACAGAAAGACACTTATATATTCACTAACTATCTCGAAGGAGTGAGAGGAGAGAGGAAAAAGACAGAACATCCGCTATCGAAGAACAAGACTTGTTTGTGTTAAGCCTATAGCTAGCGTTCCTGTACTTGAATGTTCAAAGCATATAGCTATCGTTCGTCAGGCATAAGCATGGTACTAAATCTCGTTTCGTTTCGGTGTTTCGGTCTGACCGAAATTTTCGAGATACCGAAATTTCGTCGAAATCTCGGTCGAAATATGGTATTTTTCTGTGGGTGTAAAATGCCAAAAATGTCCGAGATTTCCGAAATTTTCGAAACGAGATGACTGAAATTACCGAGATTTCCGAAATTTCCGAAACGAGATAACCGAAATTTCCGAAATATTCGAAATATTGCATTTTTTCATTTCGGACTTGCATTTCGTTTCGGACAGGTCGAGATACTCGAAATATTCGATATCTCGACCGAAATTTCGCGAGTTTTAGTACTATGGGTATAAGGTGGTAAGTCTCGGCTTCGCTTTGGCTTTTAGTTCCGCGTTTTCGTTGCATCCCTAACTTTTTTGAGTGAATGTGAACGGCCACTGCTTTCCTTTGTGTTACATGAAATGAGGGCCCAACGACAGCCTCCTAACCCATGGAACCTGCTTGCCCGGTGGATGAGAAAGCTGACTTCGCCCTCCAAACCTGATCTGTGTGGAGCAGGAAAGAGGAGATCGGAGTCAAAGGGAAGGCCAAAGCGAAAGACCTACTTCAAGGAGAGCGTACTTGCTAGAGAGAGAGAGAGAGAGAGAATGATGGAGGAAGTAGAGGAGGGGAGGAGAGACAGTGAGGTGGGGCTTCACGGTGGGATGGTGATGGTGTTAATGGTGGGTGGTGGTGGTGGGTATGTAAAAGAAGATGATGATTTGGGGAAGATGAGGGCATTTTGGTCTTTTCAAATTTTAGCAAATAGGCCAGGGCAATTTGGTCTTTTCAAATTTTAGAAAAGATAGAAGAAAGGGTAGTTTGGTCATCTTTTAGCATTTAATACCTGGTGTGGACTTAAATGGCATTAGGGGGGTAAAGCAGGGGTGGTACGTGGAATATTGAGGGGTGGTACGTGGACTTATCAGAAGCTTAGGGGGGTACGAGGAATATTGGGTGCATTATAGGGGGGTACGTGTACTTTACCCTTATAATCAAGAGGACCAAAGGTCATTCCTATAACAAAAACAAGTCCAGCCCTCTTAGAATCGTGGAGGGGGGACAAAACATAGTTTTAAAACAAAACTACTAAAAGATGCTCTAAGAGCCAATAGGAATAAAACAAAACTAGCCAATAGAAAAGAGTCACTTAAATTGGACCATTGGTTGGACTGGTTCAATTTAAGAGCTCAAAAGAAAAAGAAAAAAAAAACCAAGTATAGAAATAAAATCTAAGGCTCCAATAAACAGTCCCTTAAGGTTGTTTCTTCTTCTTTCTTGTGTGCATCAGGAGTTTAGTCCCACATCGGTTGGGTAATGTGTGGCAGTTTGACTTATGACCTTGGAAGGGCCTCTCCACCCATAAGCTCGGGCTTTTTGGGTTGGATGCCATTACGTGGTATCAGAGTGGGTTGTCTGTGCACCGGCCATGTGGGGGCCCATGGCCCAAAACTGGGGGGAGTTGATGCAGTGAATGCGCTCCATGGCCAGGAATGGGTGGGGAGTTTAGTGCCACATCGGTTTGGTAGTGTGCGGCAGTTTGGCTTATGACCTTGGAAGGGCCTCTCTACCCATAAGCTTGGGCTTTTGGGTTGGATACCATTACTCGGCCAGATGGTCCATGAGTAATAATGAGGCAAGGCAGGAATGTGGTGAATCATTTTTTACAATGGCAGAGTCAGTATTTTCTTCAGAGGAAGCAGTAGATGAATAAACAATAACACCAAGTGCAAGTGTGTAATTTATCACCATACAATGGACCCCCACTTTAGTAGTAGAATGGATCCATCATAAAGTAGGATTTCCAACAGAACAAATTAGAATGAGCTGGGTGCGCATGTTTAGCTCTGGTGGCGCACGTTAAGACTGCTCCACTTTCTCGTTTTGTTTAGGGCATGGCGATGTCTCCTTCTCGGGAGGATCGCCTCCCTGATTCCTGTAATGGGGCACCAGCTAGTGGGGTCAGGCTGTCGTCTTTCGCTGAAGTGGTGGCCAGATCGATGGCTGTTCCTCGTGTTGACGTGGAACTTAGGAAGCCTGCTACCTATTTTGAGGAGCCCGCAGTGTACTTCATAAAGGAGGAGATTCAGCGATCAGAACAGGCTTTCCCGACGACGCTTATCGCCAAGTGCAGCGTAGGCATGCCGTCTCTTTTCGCAATCAAGGACCATCTGCGCAAGGTGTTCTTCCTGCAGGGTGAAGTGGTGGCGACGTCCCTGGACCCGCGGCATGTTCTTCTTTGTTTTGCCTCTCAGGTTGATTTTGTTAAGGTTTGGTTGAAGCAGCAAACGTTTGTCAGGGGTTTTCTTCTGCGCTTCTTGAAATGGTCGACGGAGTTTGTTGCTGGATGGGAGTCCCCGTTTGTGCCTATCTGGGTGGCCCTGCCTGGGCTGCCTGTGAACCTCTTCCAGGGGAATTTTCTTGCATTGATTGCTGGAGCGATAGGGAGACTGCTGAAGGTAGATAGTGCCATTGCAAATTGTACTAGAACTGTGGAGGCGAGATTTTGCGTCGAGGTGGATCTGAGGGCGACGTTGCTGACGAAAGTCTAGATTGGCTGTGAGAGTTTGGGTTTTCACCAGAAGGTTGTTTATGAGAGACGGGCGTCGTACTGTGGCTGCTGCTAAAAAATTAGGCATTCCGCAGAGTTGTGCAGGGCCGGAATGCGCAAGAAGCCTACAAGCGAGTCTGCGGCGGAGGGTTTGGCGAGGCCCAGGGAGGCTTCTGAGGCGATAGGGGTTCAAGAGGCAGGAAGGGATAGGGATGGAGTGTTTATTCCTACAGGGGAGGGCTCGTCGCAAGCCGGCGGTGGGCAGGGCAGTGTTTCTTCAAGAAGGGCCGTGAGGAGAAGAGGTGGACGTTGGAGACTTGCGGGGCCTGCTGCAGTAAGGCTACGCGAACCGGTGACTGCCGGTGATGAGCAAGGTGGTGGTGCTGAACAGGCTTTGGTTCCTGCTCATGATACTGGGGAAGGGGCAGTGTCGAAAGGACTGGTTTCTATTAGTCCAGGCGAGATTGATGTCATCGCGGTTTAGGCTTTAGATGGGGGTGGCTCTCCCGCTGTTTGTCCAAGTGACACATCTGAGCCAGACAGAGCTGAGCTGGGGAACAACAGAGCGTTGGTGCTGGTGAAACCAGCGCAGGTCAGGAGGGAGTTGCGTGCGAAGGCTCTCGAAGGGGTTCTTGAGGGTGTCGAAGCTTGTACGTAGGTGAGGGAGGGGCGTCAGTGCTCTTACTTCGTTAATAAGGACTGGTTGAGATGCACCAGTGATGATTCGCAGGTGCCTGCTCTCACGGGTCCCTCGTTGGGCAGAAGTGAACTGTTGGAAAGCTTCAAAGTCTTTCACGCTACTCTAGAAGGCAGAATGGGCAGAATGCTGGACAGGTGGAGGGAGGGCAGCAGGGGTTTGGTGCTTGCAGGCAGCCGAGCAGGAAAGCGAAGAAGGCAAGCGTCGTCGTGTGCTGCTTTACTCAGTGCAGCGCAAGTTTACAAAAGGAAGAAGATCAAGAAGGCTAAGAGGGGAAGACCGGCGAGGGAAGGAACTGGCCAGCGGGTCACGAGATCCATGAGATCGATAGAGGTTCCCCCACTCGCGTCTTAATGAACTGCTTATTTTGGAATGCAAGGGGGGTTGGAAACAAGCCAACCTCTAGAAGGCTAACGGCCCTGGTAAGTCAACATAAATTGGAAATTGTTGCGATTGCAGAACCAAAGGCACATGTAGATAAGGCAGATTTGATAATGCGAAGGATTGGCATGGACTCTGTACTTGTCCAGGACAGGCTGTGGATTTTCTGGAAGTCCACATTGCAGGTGACAATTCAAGAAGAGCATCGGCAGTTTGTCTTGCTGAAGTGTGTGGACATGAGGGGGGGAGGCTTCATGCTCACCTTTGTTCATGGCCTTTGTTCGGCAGGTGAAAGGCGAGAGATGTGGAACAGACTGGAAAGGTTCTCCACAACAGTTTTGGGCCCATGGGCGGTTGGTGGTGATTTTAATGCACTTGTTTCCCCATCTGAGAAGGCAGGAGGGAGTCCGGCTTGTTCCTTGTCGCTCGAGGAGTTCGAAAGTTTTGTCAGTGGAGTGGGCCTCTTGGATGCGGGCTTCTCTGGCAGCATGTTTACTTGGTCGAATAATCAAGTTGGGTCGAGGAGGGTGATGGCCAGGTTAGATCGCTTCTTGGTCAACTCGGATTGGGTTGGTGCCTTCCCCAGGTGTGAAGTCAATCATCTCAGCAGAACGTGCTCAGACCATGCACTGATCTGGATGTCATGTGCTGCTGCACTTGACCAAGGCTGGTCGCAGTTTAAATTTCAGCAGATGTGGCTCCTCCACCCGGATTTTATGGAGTTTGTGAAAGGCCAGTGGGGTAAGTTGGTTTTTGGTTCACCACTCTCGGTGTTGTTCCTCAAGCTTAAAAACCTGGGGCATGCTCTTCGTGGGTGGAATAAGGAAGTGTTCGGAAACATACATCAGAAGGTTAAAGAGGTTGAAGATGCGGTGTGTAGGGCTGAATTAGTCTCGGAGCAGTGCAATAATGATGAGGCCAGGTGGGTGCTGGAGGAGGCTAATAAGGATTTACAGGGAGTTCTATTGCAAGAGGAGATTTTTTGGAGGCAGAAGTCGAGGGTCACTTGGCTCAAGGAGGGGGATCGGAACACGAAGTTCTTTCACGCCATGGTGAACTTTAGGAGGAGGGCGGCTGGCATCAGCAAGATTAGAGACAGTGATGGAGAGTGGACCATGGACATAGAGGAGATCCAGTCGGAGGCCGTATGGCACTTCTTAGGGATCTATAAGACACAGGGATGCGTGGTGGATGAGGGCTTGTTGGAGCTGATTCCCAGGGTGGTGACCGATGCTGATAATACCTCTCTGATGTAGATACCCACGGAGGAGGAGGTGAGAGCTGCGGTTTTTGCTTTGTCAGGGGACAGTGCGCCAGGGCCGGATGGTTTCTCAGGGGTTTTTTTCATAGGCTGTTGGGAGGTAGTAGGAGGCGATGTCTGGGAAGCAGTGAAGGATTTCTTTTGGGGGGGTGCTCTCCCTAGAAGCTTTACTTCGGCCAATCTAGTTTTGATACCAAAGAAAGGCAACCCTGAGTCCATGGCGGATTTCCGGCCGATCAGCCTCTATAACTTCGCCTACAAGATCCTAGCAAAAATTATGACAACAAGGTTGGCAGGGCTTCTTCCCTCATTAGTGGCAGAAGAACAGGGGGGCTTTTGTGCAAGGCAGAAGCATTCATGATAATATAGCCATGGTTCAGGAGGTGGCTCAAGATCTAAATCGCAAGACGAGGGGTGGCAATGTGATTCTCAAGTTGGATATGGCTAAGGCTTACGATCGCCTTGAATGGGAATTCTTGTGGTTGGTCCTCACCCGCTTTGGCTTTGGGAATGACTGGATAGCGCTTATAAGGAAAACTGTGGAGAATTGCTGGTTCTCTATTGTGATGGGAGGAAGGCAGTCTGGGTTCTTTAAGTCTTCCAGGGGGGTACGGCAGGGAGACCCCCTCTCCCCAGCTCTGTTTATCCGGGCAGAAGAGGTGTTGAGTAGGGGTTTGAAGGGGCTTTTTATGGAGGGACATGCAGCCTTCTACAGGCTCCCGAGAGGGTGTCTCACAGTCTGTTCGTGGATGACACCATTATCTTCTCCCGCGGGTTGAAGAGGTCTCTCAGGCACATAATGGGGTTCATTGGAAGATATGAAGGCTTCTCAGGGTAGCTTGTTAACAGGCAGAAGAGTTGCTTTCTGGTGGGGGACAGGGCCACAACGGCAGCAGCTAGGATGGTGGGCATGGTTACTGGATTCCCTAAGAGGACTCTTCCCATCACGTACTTGGGGGCGCCCCTCTATTCAGGTAGGCTTAAAATTTGTTTCTTTGATGGGCTAGTGGAGAAAATCAGGAGCAGAGTGGCAGGCTGGAAAGGGAGGCTTTTGTCGGCAGGGGGGAGAGTTACGTTGCTTAGGCATGTGCTTGCTTCAATTCCTATTCATATCCTCTCCACCCTTGATCCCCCTAAGGCGGTCATTCGGAAGATCTATGGGATCTTGGCCAGCTTTCTTTGGGGCAGCTCTGAATGGGGCAATCGTAGACACTGGGTGAATTGGCAAATGGTGTGCAGGCCCCAGGAGGAAGGAGGGCTTGGAATTCGGCTGCTGGAGGAGGTAGGCCTCTCCCTTAGGCTTAAAGGCCTGTGGAAAGCTGTGACAGAACAGTCGCTATGGGGTAGGTTCTTCAGGGCCAAATATTTTAAAGGCTTGCATCCGGCGCTTGTAGGACTACAAAGAACTGGTTCCAAAACTTGGCGTAATGTGTTGGTGCTCAAGGGGTTCATGTTGGATAGATCCAGGTGGCTGCTAAGGGAGGGCAAGGTGCTCTTTTGGCTTGATAACTGGGTGGGAGTAGGACCCTTGATTGATTTCGTTGATAACGCCATGCTGGTTGACTTAGAGCTGTGTGTGAAGGATGCGTTGGACGAGGAAGGGAACTGGAGGGAGGACACTATTGGCAGCATTGATTCTGACATTGTTCGAAACAGCGTTGTCCGGGGGAATTTTGTGCTCTTTGACAAGGAGGATGTAATGGTATGGTCCCCGGCCAGTGACGGGTGCTTCTCTACTAGGTCGGTTTGGCAGGAGATCTGGCAGGGTTTTCCTAGGGTTCCCTTCACCAAATGGATATGGAATCAAGTGCTGCCCACTAAAATGGCGTTCTTCTCTTGGCAACTCCTCACAGATAGGATCCCCACGGATGACTCCCTCATGGCACTGGGTATCCCCCTAGCATCCAGGTGCAATTGTTGCGGCCAGCCAAGGAGGGAAATGACAGATCATGTTCTTGGTGCGGGTGTAGTGGCGGTAAAGGTCTGGCTCTTCTTTTCTAGGCTTCTGGATATCCCTTTCCTCCCCTCTCAGGATGTTAGGAGTCGGGTGGGGCTGTGGCATGAGGCAGCAGGATGTGGAAGCCTCAGTGATTTTATAATAGGGATTATGCTTGCTTTGATATGTTGGGAGCTATGGAAGGAGAGGAACAATAGGAGACATGGGGAGAGGCGGCGTGCTGCAAGAACGATTATTGAGCGTGTTAGAAGCTGGGTCAAGGAGGTGAGCTTGCCTACCAAAATTGGGAGGCAGGGGTCAGTCAGGAACGATTTAATATTGCAATGGTTCGGCATTTTGGCCCCTCCAGTGAAGCTGAAATGCCCACGTCCCATCTACTGGTGCCCCCCCATACGGTCGGTTAAGCTGAATGTGGATGGTGCTTGCAAAGGAAACCCCGGCCGAGGAGGAGGAGGGGGAGTGATCAGGGACAGGAATGGAGAGGTGCTGGCAGCGTTTGCTAATTTTTACGGTGACTGCACTAACTCTTTAGCAGAGCTCAGAGCCTTGAGAGATGGGTTGCGGCTGTGCCAGGATCTCCATTTGATAGAGGTGGTGGTTAACTCGGATTCAGCCAACACAGTTAGAATGGTAACTCAAAAGAAGTGCATTCTTTGGAAGGGTTGGTACTGGTTTAATGAAGCTTTGGAGCTGATCACCACGACACACGCTCAAGTGGCCTTTGCATTTCGCGAAAGCAACAGAGCAGTGGATTGGATGGCTAATCATGCCTGTGATTTGGGCTCCTCGGTCATGTACCTTCAGGGCAGGTTGCCAGGTGGGAACTTTGCAGGCATCATTCGAGAGGACAAGGCAGGAATGCCTTGCTTTAGGTTTTAATGTGCAGTTTCTTTTGTAAAGGGAGTGGGATTTCCCCATCTGAGGGCTGAGAGTGCAGTAAGCATTGGGCTGAGGTAAGGCGGTATGTCCCCCTCTTGTATTCTCTGATTTTTGATTGGATTTGAATAAAAGATAGGGGCTGCCCTGGGTCCCAGATAAGTTCGGGTTAAAAAAAAATAAAGTAGGATTTCCTCCTCTAATGGGTCCACATCCTGGATTAACTAATATGAAAACAGAGAACAAGTGGGAGTTCATGTAGGTACATCCTATACACAGATTCCAGTTGTCTCCTGCATTTTTTTTTTCTCCTTTAAAATTGCCCCTGATTTTGGTATTGCTAGCCTTTGATAAGAGCTTGTCTCTTTTCCCTTTTAATAGAGCATCTACCTATCCCTAAAAGAGGGAAAGTTGTAGAAACTGGAATTTGGTTACTGGATGTGCTTACATGAACTCCAACAGGTTCTATATTGTCTTACATAACTGGGTCTGATGTAGCTTCTTCAACTCGAGTTCTCTCTCTCTCACTCCACTTTAGGCATAATTGTAATACAGCTTTTTTTTCTATTTTTGCTTTTGGGGGGTATAATGATCTGCAAGGAGGGGTCATAAAAGGTTCAGGTTGCCAGCACAAATGCCCGGGTTTTAGTCTTGAGGGCAGCCAATTTGCACAAAAAATGCCAAAGGTTAGGACCGATTTCAAATTCACCTCTTCTAGGACCTCACGTAGGCTTGACACACTGGGAAATGGTCCTTTGTAGTATAAAGATCTGCAAATGGGGGGGGGGGGATATCTTCTGTGAATTCTATGATGTTTTCTCTCTTCTTGTCTTTGTATGAAAATTCTAAATGTTAATTTAATTTCTACATCTAGGATGACTCTGTCAGTTCCTCACTTTCCCATGATATGTAGTTTTTCTGTTGTGCAATGGCTATGCATTTATATTTTAACTGCTATTTTGATGCAGGTTTATGCATTTGTTGCTCCTAAAATCATTGGAGGAATGAAAGCCCCTTCTCCAATTGGTGAACTTGGGATGGTTGAGATGACTCAGGCCCTCAATTTGATAGATTTTTCTTATGAGCAGGTTGGTGTATGGGGATCTATTTCTTATATGACATTTTGTAGTGCTTTTGTTGTAGGGGGGTTCACAGTAATTTCAAATATTTTTATTATATTTAATATATTTAATTTTCATTATTGGTATTTATTTTTGTTTGTTGCCCCAGTGCCCTTCTTTCTATTATTTGGTATTGTCTGGTTATAGTGGCATATCTATAATTTCAAATTTGGAATTTGATCTTCTCACTAGTTTCTGTAAATTATGAACTAGCTCTAGCAACTTTCTTCTTCACTTCCATGTGCAATGCAATGAAATATAATTAATAAATTCCAGGGACTGGAAGCTTGTACCTATGGACCTATGTTGGACATCCAGATTTTTACCACTCCACCCACCCAAAAACAAAATATGCTCATTTATCTTTATTCCTATATGTTTATTATATCATGACTCGTTTCATAAATACCGATAGGGAACCCTGTATAAAATGATATAGGATCCTCTCCTGTATGTGTTGTCCAAATCTCTAAGGGCTTCAACTTGGCTGTTCTTCTAGATCCATAGTTGTCAGCGTCCCCTAGGCGTCTAGGTGCCTTGGTCGCCTAGGCGGGTCCTTGGTTGCCTTAGTCGCCTTGTGTCCAGGCCCTCTCCAACGCCTCGGGTCGCCTTGACGCTGTGACAACTATCATGCTACTCGAGGTGTAGGAGGGGGCCCAGACACAAGACGACACCAACAAGGTGCCTAGGTGCCTGCTTAGGCGACCGAAGTGCCTGGATGCCAAGGCGTTGTGTGACAACTATGGTCTAGATCAGTCCATGTAATATGGGTGTAGGGGTAGAATTGTCATTAGGGGTACTTTAGTCCTATACACATTCTAGATTGTTCTCCTCCGTACTATAAATAAAGCTGTCCTGTGTCCCATTCGACACAAGTCATATTCATTAAACAAACATGGTATCAGAGCAGAAGATCTGATCTGAAACCCTAACCGCAGCTCTCTTTTTCCCGTTCTCGATTTCCGCGACTCCACCACCCACAGCTGAGCCTCTCTCTCCCCTCGGTTTGCATCTCCCACCACCACCACTCTTCTAACTGCTCTTGGTAGGTCTCCCCTAGTCCACCAAGAGCATTTTTCCCTCTCTTTGGCGATGTCCCTCTCAAGATTTCCCCATGATTTGAGAGGTATTCTGTTGTTTTTCTTGTGCTTTTTTTGATCCACAAGGCCAACCCTGTATGTCGATTTTTTAGGGCTAATCTTTGCTTCTTAGTTGGTGACTCTCAGGGCCAATCCCTGCTTTTCCTTCTTCAAGGTTGATTATCAGTTTTTCAGGGCCAACGCTGTTACCCATTTTTTCCAGGGACCACTACCCTTTGTTTTTTATTTGAGGTGTCTTCAGGTCTTCGGTTTTTCACAGGACCATTACTGGTTGTCATCTTCTCTCAGTATCAACCTTGCCTCATCGATTTTACAGGGTCCATACCCCGAAAGTTTATCTTTTTTGGCTGCTGATTTTTTCTTTGGCTCTTTATTGCAGCTTGCACGATGCTTGGATCCTTGGATATTTCTACTGCTTCAACTGGATGGAAGGATTGACTTAGGGGAATTTTCCTTCTTTCCCACTTTGTCCTGTCACGCTTGACGATACCAATTATCTGATGTGGTCGTGTTCTTGCACTATCTCTATCAAGTCCCGTGGTTATTACGGGTACCTTACTGGCGATAATCATGGAAGAAGAACTCGACCGAAACCTAATGAAACCACCAAGTTAACTCGGTTTCGCAGATTTCCGAGACGAGTTGAAGGGTGATTTTAAAAAATCCAGGGTTTCTACCAGAACTCGATGGTTTCGACATGTTTCCACCGTATTTCGGTAGTTTCGACCTGAATACCTATATAAGTGTCACTTATCCCCATTGAAACTTTAGGAAACCTGGCTGGAAACTAGGACAGACACTTATATATGCCAGAAACTAGGCCAGACACTTAGATAATATTCATAAATAAGCAAATACCCCCCTATTTGAATCCAATTAAAATAGTTAAAAAGTCAAATTCCAAAGGGATAAAAAGTCAACCCCCCAGTTCAAGAACAATATACAGTATCAAACTTGGATCAAAACCATAAGTATTGTTTTTAGTGTTCTCTATGTGAAACTAATGTATGGATTGGGTTTAAAATGTAAAAAATAGGCAGCACAACAAGAATCAGGGTGAAAAAATAACTTCTGGGCCTCAAAACCAAGGTTCGAGTTAGCCTGGAGAAAGTCCCAGGTTTCGACCGAGCTATGGTCGAAACCAAGGTTCGAAAACTTGGGTCTCGGAGCCATCTCGGCCTAGCCCAAAACCGAGTTGAGTCGAGATCTCGGCGAGTTTTTGTAATTTTTTTTTTCCGACTTGGAAGCCCATCTCGGTCGGTTTTAGACCTCTTTTGAGTCTGAAAGTTGGTATGCAGCCTATTTTAGGTCATTTAAACACAATGGCACTATCAGATTTTGCAAATACAAAAGTAAATGCTTTTGTATTTGTATTTCATTTACTTCAGATATTATTCATATATAAGCAAATACCCCCCTATTTGAATCCAATAAAAATAGCTAAAAAATAAAATTCCAAAAGGAAAAAAAGTCAACCCCCCAGTTCAAGAACAAAAACTGGATTTTCGGCGGTAGGTGCAATTTTCAACTTTCTAATGTTGGGGTTTTTCTCAAATAAAAAAATTCCATAAATCTTAGTATGGTAAAACATTGCTAAAAATCAAAAGTGGGGTAAAATATTCATTTGTTTTGATGTCCAAAAGTATATTTTCATTGAGCGATTTTGTGACATTCGCAAGACTCGAATTAAGTTTGACGCATAACTCCTTCAATATAAATCAGATTTTAGCAATCTTGGACTTGTTGGAAAGCTTTCCAACAAGTCCAAGATTGCTAAAATCTGATTTATATCAAGGAGTTATGTACGGTCAAACTTAATTCGTTGCGCGAATCTTCGCAAAATCGCTCAATGAAAATAGTTTTTGGACATCAAAACAAATGAATATTTTACGCAAGGTTTTTGCAATGTTTTACCATAATAAGATTTATGGAATTTTTAGATTTGAGAAAACCCCAGCATTAGAAAGTTGAAAATTGCACCTACCGCCGAAAAATCCAGTTTTTGTTCCTGAACTGGGGGGTTGACTTTTTTTCCTTTTGGAATTTGATTTTTTAACTATTTTTATTGGATTCAAATAGGGGGGTATTTGCTTATTTATGAATAATATCTTAAGTAAATGAAATACAAATACAAAACCATTTACTTGAATGATGTTAGGCATAAATAAGTGTCTGTCTTGGTTCCTGGCATAGATAGGTGTCTGTATACCAAGAATTTCTAGCAAGATCTCGAGATCTGGCACTCATATAAAGGACCTAGATGGACATTTACCTATGTCAAACCGAGATCCGAGATCACGGCGAGATATTGTATTTTTGTGACTCGACCCCCATCTCGTCTCGGATTTTCAAAATACCGAGAAACTCGTCGAGATCTCGCGAGTTCTCGAACTATGCTCGAAACCGAGACGAACTCGGTTTCTGGCTGGTCGAAACCTAGTTGAAATTGAGTTTTAGAACCTTGGCGATAATAGACGGCCTACTATTGCAGGTTATACTGTTGATAAATGGGAATGTGAAAATTCCCTCATTATGGCATTTCTTTTTAATTCTATGCAGCCCCAGATTGCTCATGGTTACTTGTTACTGGATTCTACTGCTAAGATTTGGAAGGCTGCCCAGGATACTTATTCCTAGGTTGGGAATGATGGTCAAGTTTTTGAAGTCCGCAAGAAAGTTCATGAACTAAAGCCAAAAGAACTCTGCAAGAAGGTTCATGAACTAAAGCAAAAAGAATTGACTCTGTCACAGTATTATTTTGAGCTACGTTCCATGCGGCAGGAGTTGGATTTTTATGAGGAGTTTCAGCCCACTACCACCACTGATGTTGCTGGTTTAAAAAAACTAGAAGATAAAATTAGGGTCTACGACTTCTTGGCAGGCTTGAATGCTGAGTACGATCAGCTCCATGGCCACATTTTGAGTCGTGATACTTTTCCCACTCTGGAGCAGGCCTATTCCATGATTCAGCTTGAAGACAACCGTCTTCTACTACCTGTTCCAGCTCCTCCTGAGCGGTCAACCCTTGTTTCCAGCTCTCAGCCCCGTAGCGATACTCCACGGTCTGGTAACTCCTCTACCAAAGCCCCTATGAAATGTGAATATTGTGGTAAGGAGCGTCATACCAAAGACTACTGCTGGAAACTTCATGGGCGTCCTTCTAATGCTTCTGGTCGTGGCCGTGGCAATTCCAGCCAGGCCAACCATACTGAGGTCTTTGACAATGCACCAACCGGCTCTTCACTATCATCGGCTGAACTTCTTGCCTTTCGTCTCCTTTTGACTCCGATGGAGCCACCTACACTTGCATCTGCTACTTCTGCCTCCGCTATTGCTACTACAAATTCTAACCTTGCCAGTTCAGAGATCCATTTTTGTGCTCATAGTGCATCTGTCTCCACATCCCCATGGATTATTGACTCTGGGGCATCAGATCACATGACCGGTTCTTCCAACCTTTTTGTTTAGTACACCCCCTGCTCTGGTAAAGGCAAGGTTCGTTTAGCCAATGGAACTTATTCCACTATCTCTGGGAATGGTTCTGTTCGATGTTCTCCTACTTTGTCCCTTTCTTCTGTTCTACATGTTCCCCCTTTTCCTATTAATTTATTGTCCATTAGTAGTCTTACTTCCAATTTGAATTGCAAAGTCACTTTTTTTCCCTTCTCATTGTGTTTTTTAGGATCTGGTGACAGGGGCAACGATTGGCTCTGGTATAGTGTGCAACGGTCTGTATCTGCTTGATGATGGCTCTTCTTTGGTCTCTGGTCAAGCTGTTCACACATCTTCTTCGTCGCCTCCCGTTTATGAGTTACTACAGTGGTACCGTTGTTTGGGACATCCACCATTGGGGACTTTAGCTAGGGTTTTTCCTTCTTTTAAGCAATGTAATTCGAATTAGTTTTTTGTGAGGCATGTGTTTTAGCCAAGCAAACTCGAACTACTTATTCTATTTCTGGTAATAAAAGTGCCACTCCTTTTTCCTTAATTCATTCTGACATTTGGGGTCCATCCCGTTGTGTTTTTGTGACTGGCTTTCACTGGTTTGTTACTTTCGTCAACTGCCACTCTCGATCCACTTGGGTTATATGATGTGCACTAAGGGGGAGGTTTTCCATTGTTTTCAACACTTCCATCGTATGGTCCAAATTCAAAATTTCTGCTACTATGAAGATTCTTTGGAGTAACAATGGCCGTGAATCAACCGAATGCTCTCTCGGGTACTTGGCTTCTGCTCTCCTCTGGATGTTCTCCAGGGCTTTGTTGCTTTCCTGATTCCTCCTAAAATTTTTTGGCTCTCGGGACCATCATTCCCATGGAAAATTTAACCCTCGTGGTCTTCGATGCATTTTTTTTGGGTTACTCTGCCACTCAGAAGGGCTACCGATGTCATCACCCTCCATCCAGGAGTTGGTTTACCACTATGGATGTCATTTTTCAACAGTCTGCCGCCTACTATCCTGCGCCATCTCTCCAGAGGGAGCTTTCTTCTATAGTTGAAGATGTGCCGCCTCTTACACTGGATGTTCTGCAACCTCATATTCCTGTTCAAGGGGAGTTTGCCACTACTACTTCTCCGGCTCAACAGCCCATACCAGAGACACATGTCTATGTGCGCAAACGTCAGTAGACTCAGACCACCACTATACCCACTCTACAATGCCAATTTCCACCTCTTGATCCTGATCCAACTTCTACGGATTCTGGTAATGTTCTTCCCATTTTTGATGTTGATGTTGATTCCCTTGTTGATCCCACTCTTGATCTACCTATCGCAGTTCACAAAGGTGTTAGGTCTTGTACAGTACATCCTATTGCTAAGGCTGTTTCTTATGACTCACTTTCTCCCTCCTATTTTAGTTTTGTGTCCTCTTTGTCCTCTGCTTCGATTCCCCAGAACTGACAGGAAGCTATTGTAGAATCACAATGGCATGCAACTATGGTTGAAGAGATGCAGGCAATAAGGAAAAATGACACATGGGATCTAGTTTGTCTTCCTCTACAAAAAAAGAGCATTAATGAAAAATGATACATGGGATCTAGTTTGTCTTCCTCCACAAAAGAAGACGGTTGGTTGCAAGTGGGTGTTCACAGTCAAGCAGAAAGCTGATGGTACAATGGATCGTTATAAAGCTAGGCTGGTTGCCAAGGGCTTTACCCAGACCTATGGGATTGATTACCAGGAGACGTTTGCTCTAGTGGCCAAGATGAACACCATCTGTGTTATATTGTTTTGCGCAGCTAATTTAGAATGGGACTTACTACAACTGGATGTGAAGAATGCGTTCCTTCACGGGGAACTTGAGGAGGAGGTGTACATGGACATTCCTCTTGGTTTTACATGCTAAAAAATACAGGGAAAGGTGTGCAAGTTGAAGCTGCTTTATATGGGCTGAAACAGTCACCTCGTGCCTGGTTTGTACCACAAGTATCAGAAATGCATCTCCTTCGCCTAGCACGATAGCTCTACCTGGTGCTGGCGTGCCACCTTGCATACAAGCGAGGAGAGACATATGTAGATTAGTACAATTGTTGGTAGCACCCTTTTTAGGTTAGGATTCCAAGAGATAGAGTAGCCATATGTTTCTGGGGAGTACATAAGACCCTTCCCGTCCCTTGAGTGAGTTAGATAGCCCATTCCTTGCTGCTTGCTTAGCAGCCCTTGACAATAGACCTTTATCTTCATCAGCCTACGCTGAAATGAAGTTTACTCCCCTCTGCTTCCTTCCCCTCTTTCGGCCACGAAAGAAAAGGAAAAAGATGGGCATGGACAACCTTAACATATGTATCAACCACCTGATCCCGACTCTTGGTACTTAACCATAGTTGTCACGGCGTCACGGCGATCCAAGTCGGTGGAGGGGTGTCACGTCGATATATCGACATGTCACCCGCCATGGCGAGCATGTCGACCATGTTTTATTTTTTATTTTCTCTATTTTTAATGTTTTAATAGATGTATACTCAAGCCATGTTTTATTTTTTCTCTATTGTTTCTCAAGTTTTAAGAAGAAAATTCAGAAATCGAAGAATAAATCGAAGAGGGAAAGAAGAAATCGAAAGAAATCGAAGAGGGAAAGAAGACAGGAAAAAGAAATCGAAGAGGGAAAGAAGAAATCGAAAGAAATTGAAGAGGGAAAGAAGAAATCGAAGACAGGAAGAAGAAATCGAAGAGGGAAAGAGAGACAGGAAGAAGAAATCAAAGAGGGACGCCATGGCGTAGGTCGCCATGCAGTTCTCTCCAGCGCCAGGACGCCATAGCGGCGCCATGGCGACGCCATGACAACTATGTACTTAACCAATACGCCGCGCCGGCTCTTCGACCAAGGAGGCAAACTTAAGTGTAGTGAGGGTGCTTGAGTTCTTGAGACGAGGAGGGGCTCCTCCCGGGCATTGATTAAGTGAGAGAGGAATGCTTGGGACCAGGTAGGTGTAGGAAGTCAGGTCCTGGAAGGGTTTGGAGGCTGATGAGGGCTGAGAAAGAAAATAGCTTTTCAATATGTGGAAATACACTTCGGCATAGGTGATGGTGTTGAAAAATTTCTCGCTTCAAGAAATATCTGGACAAGGAATTTGAGATTAAGGATCTTGGACAGCTTCGTTATTTCCTTGGCATTGAAGTGGCCCAGGTCCTCTAGTGACATCTACTTGTCTCAGCATAAGTATGTGCTCGATCTTCTAGCAGAGACTGGTATGTTGGGATGCAAGCCAGCTGATACTCCTATTGATGCTAACTATCACCTGGTTAGCAAGGAAGGTGAACCTGTTGATAAGAGACGTTACCAGAGATTAGTTGGGTGATTGATTTGCCTCTCACATACTCACCCTGACATTGCTTATGTAGTCAGTTTGGTCAACCAGTACATGCATGACCCTTACTTTACTCACAGGGAAGCAGTGCTGCAGTTCCTCCGTTAGTTGAAGTCTGCCCTAGGTCGTGGCATCCTCTTTTCTCCTCATGATCATTTCCGAGTTGAGGCCTTTACGGACACTGACTGGGCCGGTTCCCCCGATGATCGAAGGTCTACTACAGGTTTTGATAACTTCGTTGATGGCAATCTCATTACTTGGAGGAGTAAGAAGCAAGCTGTTGTGGCTCGGTCTAGTGCTGAAGCAGAGTTTTGTGCGATGACTCACGACATCTGTGAAAACTTCTGTGGCTTCAGGGTCTTCTCACCGATTTGGCTGTCCCCGTTACACTTCCTATGAAGCTTTATTGTGACAGTAAATCTGCCATCAGCATTGCTCACAACCCTGTCCAGCATGATCAGACAAAACATGTGAAGATAGATTGTCACTTCATCAAAGAGAAACTAGATGCGGGTCTTATATGTTTGCCTTTTGTTTCTAGCGGTGAACATTTGATTGGCATCTTTACTAAAGGTCTTAGTGGAAAAATGTTTCATGCTATTGTTTGCAAGTTGGGCATGTGTTATATATATGCACCAACTTGAGGGGAGTGTTGTAATATGGGCGCAGGGGTAGAATTGTCATTGAGGTTATTTTAGTCCTGTACACATTCTAGATTGTTCTCCTCCGTATTATAAATAAAGCTGGCCTGTGTCCCATTCGACACAAGTCATATTCATTAAACCAACAATCCAGATTGCTCTTTTTTCATCTTTTTTTTTTTTTCCCAAGCGTTGGGTGGGGGGTGCTGGTCTTACATTTTGCTTTCCATGATATTCAACTACTTGCTCAAGGTGTTTAGGTTTGTCTTGCTGATGTAGATCGAAATATGAAGAAAAAAAGACCAAACACTGTTAATGGTACTGTTCACGTCAAAAGTGTCAGCCCATATGTCCCTTGTGTGGGGATGCTTTTTAGAAGATCTTGTGGGCCATCAAGTGGAGAAAGCTTCTATCCTAATGCTGCCAAAGTTTAGTTTTTATTTTCATGATTAGAAAGTGGGCTTAAGTTTCTAATTCAGTTTGTTACTATTTTTATTTTGTTCTCTAAAATAGAAGTTTCTATATTGATGTATGGCAGCTAGATTTTATAGGAAGTTTCTATTTTATAGGTTTTATGAATTAGTAGTTTCCTTTACTAGATTTATTTAGTTTCTTAAATAGATTGGGACTTGTTTGCTTTGTAATGGGGTTATTATAAATAAGAGTACGAGGCTGAGCAGAGAAGGACAGAGATTGAAGAGAAAAGAGTTATGGTTGAATCTGTGAGACATGGCAACGGTGAGAGGCCCTGGGTGAGAGGATGATGGGCTGAGGGAGCTTGGCTGAGAGATCTGATCCTATCCCTCCTTCTATACCCCTTTATTCTTCTTTCATATTTAAACAGAAAAAAAAAGCAATGAAGTTTCAGTTCTATTTAATTTTTTCCTCCTTATTGTGTTGATCCTGGTTGTAATCGATCTCCCGCTGGTTTCCCTGGTTCAAGGTCAACTTTTGCATTACTTGCACAATTGGAGGGAAGCTACCTATGGGGTGGCCAGCTTGATTTAGGTAGTGTTTTGGGGAAGTGAGTCAATTTGGTTTTCCCATTTCATTAGATGTGATTTAGAAGTAAGAATTCCACGTGGGTCACAATTCTTGAAATGGATGGAAGCAGTATTTCGTGAGTCATGTGCATCTTCATGTTTTATTTTAAACCATGTCAGTAGTTTCTTTTGTTTAGCAATTCTATGTTTTTGTCCTTTCCAGAAGAAACCATAACTAGTTTCTCTTGTCCATTGTACTGAACTGGGATCCTGGAGAGCAACTATTATTATTTTTAATCATTAGGACCATTATTACCAGATGAAAAGCACTTCCCTTATAAAAGTTCACCTAACATTGGCCATTAAAAGGTATAACAGTATCCAACAAGGAATGATTAGAATGCCTATAGTTCTTGTAAAATCTGAGCTTTTGAGTTTATATTATGTGGATGGAACTTCTGTATGGACAATGTACTCTGATAGGCATCTTCCCTGTTTGTTAAATTTCATTGGCTGCTTTGTATCTGGAGTATTTTACTGGATAACTTTAATGAATTACAGATTGGACCCGACATGCTTATTAGTGGATTTCTTCAGCCCATTCCAGAGTTGACACCTATAATCCCATCTGTGGGTGAAATTTCATCCATAGATCTAACTGTTACTCCTTATGAGGCAAACATCATATTCTTTTATAAAACATGGGATCCTTATGGAGCTTTTTCTAACTTCTCTCCTCATCCTTTGCGGTTGCCTGATGAAAATGGAAATTATCAAACATGGCCAAGTGTGGAGCACTATTATCAGGTAAATTGCTAATCTTCTGCATGTATCTTGGTTTCCTGTTGCAACTTCTGTTGTGAAGTGCCGTAACCTTCCATTTTCAGGCCCACAAGTTTGTTGGGGTAAATGATCTTGTTTCAAGAGAATTTGTTGAGCAAATAAAAGCTGCAAAGAGCCCAGAGGAAGCTGCACGCATAGGAAGGACAATACAGCGACAACATCCTGATCTGGTATTGTTCTATACACTGATTATCCTTGCAGTGGCACATTGTGTTCACAACTTCACATGCATGCATTTAACACCCAATCAATATAGTATTTCAAATATTCATCCAAAAAAAAATATAGTATTTCAAATTCTGTAAGCATTTGAATCGGTTTTAAATTATTGATTTACAATTCGAAAATATGTTTTTGGCGTGCATATTTTGTTTCAGGGGATAGACTGACCACCTCTGGTTGGCAGTCTTGGCACCATTTGGTGGCTTTTTGTTCCTTTGAGGCAGTCACCACCTTCGTGTATTCTCTGTTCTCTCTTAATAATATCAGTTACTCATTGTAAGTTTACCTGCCAAGAGATTTAGAAAAATGTGGAGATCTGATTTTCCTGGCAGCAACACAGATGTCTGCTGGGATTCATTCTGTTCTGTGACATTTCTGAGGTGGACCCGTTGAATGGTGGGTTTTATCCTTTGAATATGATATACATGGCAAATTATTTACTCTCCTACTCCTTCGTCCTTAGAGGTGTAATTTTTTCTGCGTGGAGTTGGACCAATGATGTTTTAAATAGGGACGAGCCTGACACTTGGCTCAATGTAGTATGGAATCAGACTTAAACCTGAACTTCTTATGGACCAGCACAATCTGCACCCTTTTTTATACATCTAGTCTATTATAATTTCGGAGATTAAGGATGATTTTAAGAATTTCAAGATAGTTCTATTCTATACTCTGGCTTTTGAAAACTTTAGAAAACTGTTGATTTGATATATCCTGAAACTATCATTGGCTAGCATGAAATTAATCTCACCAATAATTCTCTTGTTTTGTTCCCAAAAATTATCAATACAGTATGCAGCTGTTGTATTTCATGTAAATGGTCGAAAGAATATCGGAAACTTCTACTAATCATGAATTGTTTAGGCTTTGTTTGTTTCCAGGTAAAAACCATGTGAAGGAAAATTTTCAGGTAATTCTTATTCTTTTACATGGATTTTACCTTATCGTTTATTTGGTTTTTACCTGGAAACAAATGGAGCCATAAGATCACTTAAGTTGCACTCACCAAATTTCAAAGATATGATTATATAAAATAGGAATAAATTTTCCAGCAGCATTTCAAGTACTGATTGCCACAAATAGGTAAGAAACAGAAGATATAACCACAATTTACCTCGAAACTAGAAACAAAGTTGACCAAGCAAACCTAGTATTAGGAGAGCGTTTTCCCCAAGTGAAACTCTCAACACTCTAATAACTATAGAGGTTTAAAACTTAGGAGTTGCAAAAAAAAATATCACGGACAACCAATTTGGTTTTATGCTACTACATAAGCTATTTGTTTTCTTAGGAAACTAATGGAAAGATTTAGAGAATGTAAGAAGGATCTTCATATGGTCATTATTGACTTGGAAAAAGTTATGATAGAGTCTGTAGAGACTTAATTTGGTAAGTATTAGAGAAGATAAGTGTTATAATTAAATGTGGACATAATTAAAGATATGTATAATGGTGTAGTGAGTAGTGACTAGTAGAAGAACTGTGGAGGGGGGGATAGGGTAATGAATTCCCAATTACAATTTGACTACATCAAGGATCGTCTTGAAGCCCATGTTCGTTTGTGCTAATCATAGATGAGTTGACTAGAGACATTCAAGATCAAATCCCTTGATGTATGCTTTTTGCTGATAATATTGTTTTGGTAGATGAAACAAAAGCAAGGATAAATGCCAAGCTGATATTATGGAGATAAACATTGGAATAAAAAAAGTTTTAAGATAACTAGAACAAAAAACAGAGTATATGGTGTGTAACTTTAGTGACAATAGGACTGAAAATGAGGTGGTGAAAATTGATGATAGGGAGTCTCCACTTGGTGAAGCTTTTAGGACCTAGGTTTAATCATAAATAAAGAAGGAGAAATAGAGATGATGTTGCACAAAGAATTAAAATAGGAATGGGATGCCGTGCCTCTCATTCCTAGAAGACCCTCTAGGAGGGATGACTGTGTCTTGTGGGCCCCTGCAACCTCCGGCCTATTCAAATCCAAAGCTTCTTGGAATCTTGTTTCATGTCAGAGGTCCCCTGGCCCCTTGGAGGAAACTTCTCTGGCTCAAGCATCACATTCTTAGGCACTGCTTTACAGCCTGGAGAGCCTTCTCAAACTGCCTTGCAACGCAGTCATTTCTTTGCCATAGGTAGATTCTGGTCTCCCCCCAATGCTGCCTTTGCTGGAATGCTTTTTGAGGACACGGACCGTCTCTTCTTTGGTTGCCCCCTCTCTCTTTCCATTTGGCAAGGTATCCTTAACAAATGTTGGCCCCGTAGAAGGAGAATCCTTTCTTTTGAACGAGAGTGGATTTGGGTTGATATGATTTTTGTCGGTTCTTCAATCTGGACACTGTGGGGAAACTTGCCTTTTGCGCTGTCATCAATCACATTTGGATGGAGCGTAACATCAGGAAATGGACCTCCAACTCCTGGTCTCTCCGCCAGATTTGGGACGCCATTTCTTTTGATATTAGAGCAAAGCTCTCTGCTGTCCAATTTGTTTTGTCCTAATTCCCCAAGGAACATGCATATTGTTGTGTCATGGGGCCTTCCCATTTCCTCTCTCCAGCCCCCTTCCTCTCCTTCTTGAGGGTCCGGGCTGTTTGTGTATTTGGTTTTCTTTCCCTCTTTCTTGGGTCTTTTGTAGTTCTCTTTCTTCTTGGTAATGAATTTTTTAGTCACCCAAAAAAATTGGATGGATGAAGTGGAGGGGTGCATTTGAAGTGTTGTGTGATCGACATATTCCTTTAAAATTCAAAGGAAAATTTTATAGGATAGTTATACAACCAACAATGATGTATGAAGCTGAATGTTGTTGAGCGGTGAAGAAACAACATATAGATAAACTTAGTGTAGCTGAAATGAAGATGTTGAGATGGATGAATGGTAAAACTAGAAAGGATAAAATAAAGAAATAAACAAATTAGAGCTAATTTAGGAGTAGCTCCGATACATGATAAGTTGCGAGAAAGTTGTTTGCGGTGGCATGGATGTATGCAACAAAAGCCTTTGAATGCTCTAGTACGGAGGGGTGATTTGATTCAGATTGAAGATGCAACGACCTAAACCCACATAGAGTAAAAGGTACTGCCCTCACGGGCGTTGATCAAATAATCTTCTATATACCTCGATTTATTATCACAGCTCCCGATATAATATAACATACACAGCGGAAGACTTACTAATTGGAGTTGGATATAATTCATAGTTCTAAAGATTATTTACAAACAAATAGTAACATTGGTGGCAGATAATTGCATTCAGTATAAAAAGTTATTACATTTCTGTTACATTTCCCTTACTTCTTAAACATATCCTATATATTCGTACAAACACAAAAGTATATTAGGCTATTAGCAAGCCTCATCGGCTACTTAGTCTTGTGTCTCAAGTTTATGCAACTGACGCACAAACATCCATTTGTATCTGGTTCAATATATACACACTCTCTTATCGTCTCATCTGTAATATCAACATATAAAATGGGGTGAGCTAAAAGCACAGTGAGAAATAATCGTAAATGTTTACAAGGGTATATACATTTAATAAGAACACATGTTTACTATTAGGTTAAGTCAAGTCAATAGTGTACCACCGAATGTGCACATAAATGTTGAGGTAAATTAGGTCTTGCATCATCTTGGATAGACCACATGACCATGAGGACATGCACTATCATTAACTCTCTTTACTAGACTACATGGTCCGTACATCATGCTCTAGAATTACCAACGTATAACATTTTATACTAGACCACCCTAGTTTGCACTAGACCACATGATCCGTACATCATGCTCTAGAATTAAATGGTTTGCACTAGGCCACATGACCCATACGCCATGCTCTAGAATTACCATTACATTATACCTCATCCAATACATAATACCTCATTCAGTACATAACCCCCTGCTGGAAAGGGATGGTAGACACAGGGTATTGTTATTGCATTAAATTTCATTTCATACATTTTATTCTCTTTCTTTCTCTTTCCATTTCATGCTTTAAACGTCACCATCATAATCTTATTTCATGTTTGTACATCATCATCATCATGTCATTACATACATATACATCATAATCATCTCTTCATTCCATACATTACATCACATATCATTCTCATAAGCATTCTCAGTCCTACACGTGTGGGCGTAGTGACAACAGTACCATTGACTCTGTGATGTTATGGCATCAACGTTTGAGCCACCCTTCTTTCGGTGTTATGCGGAACAAATTGTCGCACTTGTTTTCTTCTATTCCTTCTTCCCATGTATTTCAGTGTGAATCCTGTTTGTTTGCCAAACATTGTCGTTCTCCTTATCCCTATCATGGTAACAAATCCAATGTTCCTTTCCGTATTATGCATTCTGATGTTTGGGGGCCTACTCCTACTACTTCTTTGTTTGGTTATCGGTATTTGTTTCCTTTGTTGATGACTATTCCTGGCATAGTTGTCACGTCGTCATGGCGATCCAAGTCGGTGGAGGGGTGTCACGTCGATATATCGGTATGGCAACGCCATGGCGATCATGTCGACCATGTTTTATTTTTTATTTTCTCTATTTTTAATGTCATTTAGTATGCTATAATATATACCCTATAACATAAAAAATCAACATGAAAATGTACTACTAATCTACTATGGTTTAATTCATGAAAGTGTAATATCCATTAGTGTATATGAAAGTATGAAAACATGGATTAGCCTATCAAATAATTTTATTAATCCAACAAAAAAGATAAGCAAAGAGCAGCTACCCACGTAACACAGACAAGCTTGCAACTCTGCAAGGCAAGAAGAAGAAGAAAGAAAAGAAAAAACAAACCCTCTTTGTCTCTCTTTGAGTGTGTGTCGAGTGTCGACTGTGAGAGACTGAGAGTGGTGTCTGTGTTACGTATTTGAAAAAAAAAAAAAGAAGAGAAGAGGAGTCGTCAGAGGTGAAGAAGATGACTCTCTCTCTCTCTTTGTCTCTCGCTGGAGGAATGGGAGGAGAAGAATAAGAAGAAGAACAACAATAAAATAAAATAAAACATTTACTTACCTGCAGGAGAAGTTTCCGGAGCTAGGAGAAGTGGAGAACATGCCGCCTGCCGAAGTCAAAGCCTCGAGCAGATGAAGTAGGGCTAGAGTCACGGAGTCATTGGAGTCGAAGTCGAAATCGTTCAGTGACTTCCATCATGCTAAGTTCAGTCTGTTGAGTGTGAGTGTAAGTGAGAGACAGAGAGAGTGTTGAGAACTTCGATTTGGTTTTTCGATATGGGATTTAGGGTATTACCGTATTAGAGATTTGAGTCAATTTTTTTTTTTGTTTTGGTTTTTTTTTTGTTAATGTGTATTGCAGGTGTAACTTACACCTCCAATACACGTTAGGATAAAAGCATATTTTTTTAAAAGGTTAAAAAAAAATAATAAGTACTTGAACAAGCATATCGGACTATATGTCCATATTTCGTAGTATGGCATCCATGTCGGCGCCATGACAACGCCATAGAGGCCATATCGGCCGATATGCTTACATTCCTCATATCGTTGATCGATATATACAATTCTCCAGCGCCATGGCGTCATGGCGATCATGGTTCCCAGTTAACTTGGACTTTTTTTTATGAAACCAAAAAGTGATGTCTATGATTAAAAATTTTTATCAGCTCATTTGTACCCAGTTTCGTACTCGCATTCAAATTGTTCATTCTAATAAAGGGGGTGAGTATATGCATGGGGGCTCCAACAGTTTTTTACTGACCATGGCATTATCCATCAGGTTGCTTGTGTTGACACCCCTCAACAAAATGGGGTGTCTGAGAGAAAAAACTGCCATTTGTTGGAAATCACTAGGAGTCTCCTATTTGGCATGCATGTCCCCAAGAATTTTTGGTCTGAAGCCCTTCTTATTATTGCCATTTTAATCAGCCGCATGCCCACTAAATCCCTCTTGGACTTGTTGTCTCCTCAGACTTCTGTTTTCTCTCTTCCTCCCAAGGTGTTTGGGTGTGTCTGCTATGTCCATGTCAATAAATCTGCTAGGACTAAGCTTGACCCCAAGGCACTCAAATGCCTTTTCCTTGGATATTCATCCTCTACCAAGGGGTATAAGTGCTACCATCCCTCCTCTTGAAGGAGCCTTCTCTCCAAAGATGTCACCTTCTTTGAATCTCTACCTTTCTTCACTCCTTCTCAGCATCCTCTTCAGGGAGAGAATAGTGAAAATGAAGAGGCTGTTGATATCCCTTTCCTCCCACTTGTACCTACTTCTCCATTTCTGTTTAATATTGGGAAACACAAAGAAGGGGTTGTTGTTGATATTGATGATCAAGCAGATGTTGATGCAAACAATGCAAAAGAGTTAGTTGTGTACAAAAGAGGTGAATGCTTGAAGGGGAAGGGAAAGAAGACGTGCCAAGAGTCCTCTTTGGATCCACATCCTGAGCTCCATCCTCCTCAGTCAGGTGACATCCCCCCTCTTCCTTCTGATTTAGACTTCCTATTGCTGTTAGAAAAGGAAAGAGAGCTTGCACTAATCCTGTAGCCCAGTTTGTTTCCTATAATGCTCTTTCTCCTACATATGTTGCCTTCAGTTCCCTCTCTTATATTTCCATTCCCAAAAATGTCACTGAAGCTATGTCTGACCCAAAGTGGAAGCAAGCCATGTCTGAGGAAATGATGGCTCTTGAGAAGAGCTGTACTTGGAAACTGGTTGATCTTCCCGGGGGGAGAGTTACAGTTGGATGCAGATGGGTCTACAGTGTAAAGTACCGATCAGATGGTACAAGCGAGAGATACAAGGCCCGGTTTGTAGCCAAAGGATACAGTTAGGTGTATGGGATTGATTATCAGGAGACATTTGCTCCTGTGGCTAAACACAACTCTATAAGAGTTCTTTTATCTTTGGCGGCTAATAAAGATTAGCCATTGTATCAGTTGGATGTGAAGAACGCTTTCCTCCATAGTGATCTAGGAGAGGAAGTGTACATGCAGACTCCACCTGGCTTCAAGTTTCCCTCAGCTGAAGGGAAAGTGTGCTGCTTAAGAAGGCACTATATGGTCTCAAACAGTCCTCGAAGGCTTGGTTTGAGAGGTTTAGACAGGCCATTTTGAAGAATAGGTATTCCCAGAGCCAAACTGACCACACTTTATTTACCTGGCGAGGCAATGGTACCATCACAACCCTTATTGTCTATGTTGATGACATTGTAGTGACTGGAGATGACATGGCTGAGATAGCTAGGCTGAAGACCTACTTGGCTCTATAGTTTGAGATTAAAGATTTGGGTCCCTTAAAGTACTTCTTGGGGATTGAAGTGTCAAGGTCTAAAAAGGGAATAAATATATGTCAAAGGAAGTTTGTCCTAGACTTGTTGAAAGAGACAAGGATGTTGGGTTGCACACCAGCAAACTCTCCTATTGATCAAAATCATAAGCTAGAAGACTGTGGACCTTCCCTTGTTGATGTAGGAAAATACCAGAGGCTTGTAGGGAAGTTGATTTATCTCTCTTTGACTCGCTCAGATCATACCTATGCGGTTGGGGTGGTGAGTCAGTTTATGCATGCTCCCAAGAGTAGGCACTTGAATGCTGTATATCGGATCCTCAGACACTTGAAGTCCTCTCCAGGAAAAGGTCTTCTATATGCCAAGTATAACCATTTGAGAATTGAAGGCTACATTGATGCTGATTGGGCTGGTTCAGTTTCAGACATGTGATCTACATCTGGCTATTGTACTTTTGTGGGTGGTAATATGGTCACATGGAGAAGTAAAAAGCAACCAGTTGTGGCTCGGTCAAGTGTAGAGGCAGAATTTAGAGCTATGGCTCATGGAGTATGTGAACTCCTATAGTTGAGACTTTATTGTGATAACAAGGCTACTATAAGTATAGCACACAAATTAGCTGACATCTTTACCAAGGGGCTCATCCCTCATCAATTTAGTACCCTGTAATGCAAGCTGGGAATGTATGACATTTATACTCCAGCTTGAGGGGGAGTGTTAGAGTTTATGTAATAAGGGTAGTTTGGGTACTAGTTTAATACCTTATTGTTTTATATTGTATTTTTCCTATTTTTCCTTTTACCTCCCTAGGGAGGTGGTTGTAATTCTCTCTTTGTATTATTTAATCAAATAGGGGAGAGAAAAGACTCTCTACCAGTCGGTTGCACATCTTCTTCTTCTTCTTCTTCTTCTTCTCTTCTTACCTCCTATCTTCTCCTCTCTTCTCTTGATTTGATCTCTACGCCATTTCCAACTCAGAGACCATCCTGACCTTGTTGCCAACTGACCTTAGTACCCCATATCAAACAGTTCTTTATCTTATGTCCGTCCTTACCACACCTGTAAAAAACACCAGTACCTTTCCTACACCACCCATTGTATATTCTTCCACACTCAGAGCATCTTGTTTCCTCCTAACTTATGTTTCCCTTTCCTAGTGCCATTTTGTTCTGGCAACCAAAAACATAAAATTCCATTAGACAGAATAATTAAAATTGTCTAATTCAAATAATCTTAATTAAACAAATCAATTCAATTATGCTCTTTTATCTTATTATCTGATCCTATGCCACCAGTTCTAGTTCTCATGACTTCAGATCTAAATTTTGCTCTGATACCATCTTGTAACGACTCAAACCTAGATTGGGTAAAAGGTACTGCCCTCACGGGCGCTGATCAAATGATCTTCTATATACCTCGATTTATTATCATAACTCCCATATAACATAACATACACAGCATAAGACTTACTAATTGGAGTTGGATATACTTCATAGTTCTAAAGATTATTTACTAACAAACAGTAACACTGGTGGCAGATAATTGCATTTAGTATCAAAAGTTATTACATTTCTGTTACATTTCTCTTACTTCTTGAACATATCATATACATTCTTACAAACACAAAAGTATATTAGCAACCCTCATCGGCTACTCAGTCCTGTCTCTCAAGTTTATGCACCTGATGCACAAACATCCATTTGTATCTAGTTCAGTATATACACACTCTCTTACCTTCTCATCTATAAAATCAACATATAAAATGGGATGAGCTAAAAGCCCAGCGAGGAGAACATGCTAATAATCGTAAACGTGTACAAGTGTATATACATTTAATAAGAACGCAGGTTTATTGTTGGGTTAAGTCAAGTCAATAGTGTACTACCGAATGCACATAAATGTTGAGGTAAATTAGGCCTTGCATCATCTTGGATAGTCCACATGATAATGAGGACATGCTCTATCATTAACTCTCTTTACTAGATTACATAATCCGTACATCATGCTCTAGAATTAAATGGTTTGCACAACACCACATGATCCGTCATCATGCTCTAGAATTACCAACGTATAACATTTTGTACTAGACCACACTAGTTTGCACTAGACCACATGATCCATACATCATGCTCTAGAATTAAATGGTTTGCACTAGGTCACATGACCCATACGCCATGCTCTAGAATTACCATTAACATGTCCCAGAAGGAACATGTTCTAGAATTACCATCGTATAATAAACTAGGCCACATGACCCGTACGTCATGCTCTAGAATTACCATTAACATGTCCCAGAAGGAACATGCTCTAGAATTACTATCGTAGAATGGTCTATACTAGACCACATGTCCAGCAGAAACATGCTCTAGAATTACCGTCGTATAATGGTCGGCACTAGATCACATGTCCAGGAGGAACATACTCTAGAATTAGCATCTTATAATGGTCTGCACTAGACCACATGTCTAGAAGGAACATTCTCTAGAATTACTATCGTATAATGGTCTGCACTAGACCACATGTCCAGGCGGAACATTCTCTAGAATTACCATCGTATAATGGTCTGCACTAGACCACATGTCCAGGAGGAACATGCTCTAGAATTACCATCGTATAATGGTTTGCACTAGACCACATAGAATTACCGTCGTATAATGGTCTGCACTAGACCACATGTCCAAGAGGAACATGCTCTAGAATTACCATCTAATTAAACCTCATCCAATACATAATACCTCATCTAGTACATAACCCCCCTGTTGGAAAGGGACGATAGACACAGGGTATTGTTATTGCATTAAATTTCATTTCGTATATTTCATTCTCTTTCTTTTTCTTTCCATTTCATGCTTTAAATGTCACCATCATAATCTTATTTCATGTTTATACATCATTATCATCTCTTCATTTCATACATTGCATCACATATCATTCTCATAACCATTCTCATACTAGAACACCAACATAAACATATAAGATTATCTACAAGTACAAGCTCATCAATGCATTACATCCAAAGAACACATCATAAAAGCACTCACATAGGCATTATCAACAACTGACATATACATATACTTTACATACATGTCACTAAACAGTACATCAATCACATGTATACAATATCCATGATTCCCTCATCTTTGTTTCCTTTCGATTTGATTACCTCTACGTTCAATAGATAATTAAGTATGTGGAAGCACCCTTCAAGAATTCAATCTACAGTTCAAATAGTTCTTTCAACTTTGCTTCTCTACTCAACTTCCTCTTCAATCTCTTCTTGCAATTTAGGCTATCAACAATATAAATCCCTTAGCCCCTATGTAAACAGTCAGCAAAGTAATCAGTTAACCCATCAAAGAAATAAAAATTATGCTAGAGGAGAAGAAGAAACTAAGCTTACCTATACTTCCTTTTATTCTTCCTCTTCTTCTTTCTTTCTTTTCTCTAACTCAAGAACCTAGCAGCCTTAGGAATTTCCAGCAACTATATGACTGTCCCAGCCTGGTCACCACCTACTTAAGCATGCACATGGTGGCTGCCTCTAAGGCCACCATGTGATGCATTGGTGTGCTTAGTCAAATTAGATCCATGGCTACCTCCTCCTTCCAGCCATGTGGCAGGGTTCCTATGCCACCACCTCTTGGCCATGCAAATGGTTAGACTTAGTCAAACAAAGTGGCTGACCCTTGATTACACCTCACCCTTATGCCATGTGGCTACTAACCATACCACCACCTCATCTTCTCCATGTCATGTACCATGTGGCAGCCCTGAAGTAAGACACATGGTCCAATCGTGCTATGACACTTCTAATCCCTCATTAATCCCCATAATAATTGGATTAACTTAATTAATCATATTAATCAAATACTATTATACTAATCAATATTTAATCACTAAGATTAATATAAGCATGCCACCTCGTGCTTGTACTATTCATCATAAATAAATAAAACAATTCAATAGATACTAAAAGAATAACAAACAATCTAATCAATATTAAAGTATTATACTAGAAATGCGCAGCATTACAGAAGGAGCTAAAAGAGCTAGGGGTAGGCCTAAAATGACTCTAGCAGAAGTCAGGAAAAACATGCATGACTTAGGACTAGTAACAAGTATGGCTTTGAATAGAAATGATTGGAGGAAAAGGATCCATGTAGCCTACCCCATTTAGCTGGGATAAGGTTGAGTTCAATTGAGTTGAGTTGAGTTGTTACAACCGCTTATCCGAAAGCTCGAGCTGTTAAGTAAGGGTGGCAACAATGTATATTAACATCTCCCTAGCATGTGCAGACCTGTACATACGCTGCTCTGCACCTGACACACACTCATGCGGAAACACCATCACATGGCACCAAAGGAAGAATGCGTCGGGACACCCCGTTGCACTTTCCAGGGATCGAACAGTCGACCTCTTTGCTCTAATAGCATGTTACAACCGCTTATCCCAAAAGCTTGAACTGTTAAGCAAGGGTAACAACAATGTATATCAACATTTTTATAGCTGTTAAATAAGCAAATACTCAATTTACTAACATTAGATTGACTACAAATCTTAAAAAAAAAGTTATTAATAACCATTAACCAATATTATCATGATGACTTAGGTTGTGGGACAAACTAAAATAGATTCCCAAGGCAGACTCCGCTCATGGTTTTTCTGTTGCTGGCCTGCACTCCCTAGGAGAAGGAACAACTTCCCTTGAATGTGAAGCTGCTCAAGCATCATAAGCCTTCTCGTTCTTGTTAAATTTTGTTCACCTTTTATAAACTGTTAAATTTCTTTATGAAACTTGTTGTTTCCTGTAAAAATAGGTATTTATGAAATAGTTGATTCAATTTTTGTTTTGAAACATAAAACAAAACTTGCATGTCATTGTTGCAGCATTTTTCGAGCAACATATGATCTCTGTCCAAGATAATTAGTTTATTGGTAGTTATTTTGAGACTCATCCATGATTGTTTCCAACTGAATAAGTTCTTCTTCGTCCCCCAACCCCCACCCCCCTTCCAAAGAAAAGAAAAAAAAAAAAAATTCTCAACTAGAGAATTACACTTTAGATTTCTTTCCTTACTGACACATTGTAATTGTTTCATTTTCTCCATGCTTCCATGCAGGTGAGATCTGATTGGGAAAAACAAAAAATTAATGTAATGTACAGGGCCCTGAAATGCAAGTTTTCCATCTATCCTCACTTGAATGCTTTGCTGCTATCAACTGTGGGTTCAGTTCTTGTTGAAGCTTCACCACATGATCTCTTCTGGGGTGGGGGCCGGGAAGGAGAAGGTCTAAATTATTTAGGCAGGCTGCTGATGCAGTTGAGGTCAGAGTATTTGGGAGAGTCCTCTCCTCAATGTCAAGTGAGAGCTCTTGTTTAGATCTTCAAGTGATTGAAAAAGGGGGCATATAGAGAAAAACAAAGGTGAAAAATGGGGAGAGGAAGGGGGAGAGAGAGAAAGAACAATGAGTATATATTTCTGTATTCTTTATTGTAGCATTACTGGTTGCTAAAATTATAATCAGGTAAAACTGAGAAAAAGAGATGATCAATTGATTCAATTCTCTTGTTTAGTATTCTTTATTGTAGCATTACTGGTTGCTAAAATTATGATCAGGTAAAACTGAGAAAGAGAGATGATCAATTGATTCAATTCTCTTGTTTAGATCTACAAGTGATTGAGGAGGGGGGCAAATAGAGAAAAACAGAGGCGAAAAATGGGGAGAGGAAGGGGGAGAGAGAGAGAGAGAAAGGCAGAACAATAAGTATATATTTCTGTATTCTTTATTGTAGCATTACTGGTTGCAAGAATTGTGATCAGTTAAAACTAAGAAAGAGAGATGATCAATTCGTTATTTGTATCCTGCAACTCCTTATTACAAAGAAAAGCACTGTATTTCTGCCACTAACCCTGGTGGTCCTACTGTGCACAAAAAAGCCTAAAAAAATTCTGAATTATCTCCAAGAAAAGCCATGCACAGATACTCAAGCACAATATAGCATTGAGATTGATCCGAAATAACATTCTTATCCTTCTCCATACAAACTGTTCCAATATCATACATTTAAGAAGAAACATCATGAAGTAAAGAAAAGAGCTCCCAAGGCCAGCCTGCTTGAGGTTCGTGGCATAGCCATAGCCATGTCCCAAGCTCTTGGCAATATGTCCAGATGTCTAAGCTTGTCCATGCCAGCTCCTTCGTTCTCTGCAATCCCTGTTGTGAATCTGTGATGCCCTAATTTCTGGATTCTGGTCGCATCATGAAAAACCATGATCAATATTGGTCACAAAAAATTGAGAATTAAATAGAAAGGTTGAGGCTTATCCCACCTCACCATTCAAAGGATCAAAGCTGCCATCAGGGATAGGGTGAGTTAAGATTTTAAGTCACAGGTCCATTTAGAAAGAGTGTAGAAAATAGATTTGGGGTTGGGTTTATCATGATGGAAAATACATTTACTACGAGACAATCAAATATAATACAAAATGATTGTCGCAATAGGTACAATAACAGAAGAAGCTTGAAGGTACTCTATATGTATGCCTAAGAGCCCTGCAACCCAAATTCTCTAAGTGAAGTGACAAGAAATCAGTAGATGCCAATTTGTTTTTAGTCTCTTATTGCAAAAAGCACAAGATGGATCCAAATTAACAAGATGAGAAAGCTTCTTCCTAGTATTTAGAGCACCAATAAGAACTTCCAACAAAAATATTTTAAAATTTGGGATGGATTTTCAGACTCCAAACAAATTTCAACACCTTACTACTAGGTTGATTAATAGACAATTTCCTTTGAGATTGAATTAAACATTTTGCATTCACCCTGGTAGTAAAGACACCATTTCTAGTGTAGGTATAGATCCAAATATTGAGAAGGCTGCACACTTAACAGAATTTGTATGATTGCTTTTGCAATATGAGCTATAAATAGATAAGTAACTAAATTATAATTCCATTTACCATGGTACATAAGTTCATTTACCTTAGAGAAAAATGGTTTAGTGGGACATTGTCCAGAGACACAAAAATTATTAAGGGTCATGCCAAATAGAGATACTAAATCCACCCCTAATCCTGTCAACATATAATCATAGGCAATACTTTAACTAAAGTATTCCAAAATTAAAGACCCTTTTTTAAGCATAGTACGAGAGTCCAATAAATCATTATTATGGAAATAACAAATAACAACCTTTCAAAATTCTAGCCCATTATTGATATTTGGGTATCAAAATAGATTGCCCCATCACTAATAAGATTAATCGTCGATCTACAATATATTATATTTCTAATTTCAAAAGCAACATTTTTATTAAGAACATCACTTTTTTTTTTCAAAAATTGATTTGTGTTGGCCAAACAGATCTTGAAACATGTAAAGAATAGCATGCATAGTATATCATTCTTATTTTTTTGGTGAATAATATATCATTCTTATTACCTTTACAAAAACATAAAAGTTTCATTAGCAAATATGAAATGCGTAACTTTTTGAAAATACTTGTCAATCGTAATGTCTTTATACATATCTAAGTCCCTATAAATATTCAACATAGGCGATAGACCTTCCATGTTTATAATAAATAAATTGGGACTAAGTGGACAACTCTGACAAATACCTCTAGAAGATTCGATAAAGCCAAACTTGTTAGAATTATGTATTCATTAAACCCAAATTTCTTTGTTTTTTTGTTCTTGAATTATTTGGCGTATTTTTTACCATCCTGTTCACATTCTAAGCAATTTAAACACTCCCGTATTGTACACCATTTTTTTTTCCGTTCCCATTTTAATTAACTATGGTGCCAACTAGTCTACCACACACCATTTTAGAGGTCTTTTTTTTTTTTGGGTAAACACCATTTTAGAGGTCAAAAAAGGTTTTTCAGGACAGAAACGATGAAGATGATAAAGGTAAAGAACAACGTTGTGGACGAGAAGCGTTACCAAACGCAGCCCAAATCCATTATTGAAACCTTTTTCGTTGGGAAGTAGTGGAGATCTCATACGTTATTTGCCTAGTACGATTGATTGTTTTGGACCGGTAAATTCAGGAACGACCCCGGTTTAGTGACCAGGCCGGTTTTCTAAGCAATTATACCCATTCTAGCACCTTAAAATGTAAACAGTAAACTCTGAAGGGGTCTGTTGTTCAGTCGTCTTCTCTCACTTCGAGGCTTCGAACTTCTCAAGAAACGAAGCAACAAGCGTCCCCAGTTCCCTTCTTAGTCACCCAATTTCGTGTTCCTGTCAGCAGCTGATCATCTCTAGAAGGTGAGCTTCTTAGTTATCTGTTCTTGAATACTGATTTTTTTTCTCTTGATTGAATAGGTACGACACATTTGAATCAACTACCAAATAATAGACTTCTCTGTTCTCCTCTTATAATGACAATGACCCAGTAATCAATGTTCTTCTCTGTTCTTTTGTTCTAATGGAAACCTTTCCTTCAATGCCGAACCGAAATCCTTCACGGATTTTTATGTTTATTGTCATAAAAAAATAACTTCAGACAACTTTTCTCCTTGATTTAATATGACCCATTTGAATCAGTTTCGTCTGGTTTTTTTTTTCTTCTTCCTATCTGATGATTCTAATGCTCCAGCAGCTTCATTTGTTTGAATATTACGTGTTTGTCTTCACTTGGGCTTTCTGTCGAACAGCTTTCGGCCATGTACATTATGTTATCAACAAGTTACAACATTTCTAGTCCTCTCTCTCTCTCTCTCTCTCTCTCTCTCGGACTTCCGGAGATCAACATGGCAAGAGCGAGTATAGATTTATTAATTACATAGTGTAAGAACTTAAGTTGGAAAATTATCTCTGAGCTGCATTCCTAATTATAAACTGTGCATTAAAAGGACAATTTGAATATGTTTTGGTTCCAAATTGCTTAGTGTTGAATTCATAATTTGAGGGTACTGGATGATACATTTGATTTTAAGTTAAATTTTTAATGACTCAGTTTCCTGTTTGGTTTATCACAATGACTCTTTCCTTCTTGGATTAAGCTTTAAGTAGAGTCCTTAATGTTGAAATGCTTATTATATGATTCTCCTTTCGTGCAATCTTCTGAAGTAAATTGGAAAAAAGTTCTGATAATTTGCTGGCTTATTGAAAAGGTTGTAGAGGAAACTTGTCATCAGCATGTTTACAGCAAGGTTTTTGGGAAGGACATTCCTTGCTGCAGCCAAGTCAGAAGCTTCTGCTACGACTGCTGCAGCCAAGTCAGAAGCTTCTGCTGCGGGTGCTGCAGCTTCTTCTTCTGCTAGGACATCATATAATCCTTTGGAGGAGTTCTTTGAGGCAGATAGAAGTCAAGATGATGAGAAACCTGTTGTCTATGGTACAATTTCTTCTATTCACTGCATGTTAATTCTATTTTTCAATCATAAATTGGTTTGGGTTTCCATTCGTTTTGGTATATTTAATGCTAGTCAAGTTTAAACTGCTAAGGTGCTTAAGTGTCAAAACATGATTTGCAAACTTCACACTATTTTAATATATAAATAGATAAATGGCATGTAGTAACCAAATATATTTATTCCCAATCACAAGTGTGAAGCAGAGAGTTTATTTGTTTGTCAAATAGTAAAAACCTTTTTCTTTGTGTTTTAGTTTTGTATTTTAGGTTAACTTAACCTTTGGTCGACTTTGGAGTTGAGTGGTGGAAAACATGATTGTTTTATTTTCTTGAACCTTCTTTTTCCCTTAATATAATGTAACATGCTAATTAGGGGCATGCTTCCGATTTGAGGTATGAAAATGAATTCAATATTTTGGCTAGGAATTTTTCTGCAATGCATTACATGGACCCTTATGTGCATGTACATCTTAACCTGGAGTCAACAACTTAAAATTTCATAAATCATAGAAATAGACTTTGAGGCCTCTCTTTTTTTTATTCCTGTCTTGTTCAGGTCGCAGTTGGAAGGCTTCTGAATTGCGTCTTAAGTCTTGGGATGATCTTCACAAGCTATGGTATGTGCTGCTGAAGGAGAAAAACATGCTTATGACTCAACGTCAAATGCTCCATGCACAGAACCTACGATTTCCAAATCCAGAACGTCTCCCCAAGGTACATAACAATTCCTTTGGCAGTCACCACATGCAGCTGTAATTCTTTCTGCTCTAACCTTTTCTCAGAAAGTGTACTCTCTTTCTCTCTCTCTCTCTCTCTCTCTCTCTCTGTGTTGGAGAGGGAAAGCTGAACATTGACTCTGTTATTTTAAGAATTTAAATCTTTTTTATGTTTGTCATTCTTCCACTGAAACATGGTTGTTATTATTCACCTTTGCTTTTGGCGTTCATCATAGTTGTCAAGGCGTCGAGGCGGATTTCTAGGTGCCTAGGCGGCTGCCGCCTTGAACTGGTTTAAGTGAGGTATCAAACCAGGTTTTGGCTCTTATTTATGCCAAATATCATAAGTAAATGTTCATTTACTTAAGATATTATTCATACATAAGCAAATGCCCTCTATTTGAATCCAATAAAAGTGATTAAATATCAAATTCCAAAGGATAAAAAGTCAACCCCCCAATTCAAGAACAAAAACTGGAATTTTGGCGATAGGTGAAATTTCCAACTTTCTAATGCTAGGGTTTTTCTCAAATATAAAAATTTCATAAATCTTAATATGGTAAAACATTACTAAAAACTAAAAGTGTGGTAAAATATTCATTTGTTTTGATATCTAAAATAATGTTTTCATTCAGAGCGATTTTGACAGCATTCGCGCACACCAAATAAGGTTTGACCGAAACATAAATATAAATCAAATTTAAGCAATCTTGGATTTGTTGGAAAACTGGTTTTGTGATTTACCTAATACAAAAAGTCTCATGTAAAAATAAAATCATTTGATCAATCAAAATTCTTAAGAGAACAAGAACATTTCTCGAAATCGAGAGCAGGTTAATTATTTAGCTTGCATATTCGGTTCTGTTGTCTTCTATTTCTATGTTGATTTTTGATGACTTGATGTGGCTTAATATTGAGTTTTGATGACTTGATGTGACTTAATGTTGGTTTTTGATGACTTGATGTGGCTTAATGTTGATTTTTGATGATATAAGGTATATATTGTAGCATACTAAATAATGTTAGAAAAGAGGGGAAACAAAATAATGTAATTCCAGATGGATGTCAATCCAACTAAAACCAAAACCAGAATCTGCTTGGGTTTAATGCAATCGGTTAGGGCAGAATGGAGGATTAGATGAACTTAGGGTTAGGGTTTGATGGTATGGATAGGAGAAGAAGGGTTGGGGGGTTGGGATGAAAGCTTACTTGTGTTGGATGGATCCTTAGACTGATAACAGATCTGAGTAACTAATCTTTGAACCTTCACACAATCCGCAACAACAAACTTGACAAACTTGAATGCACTCGAAGGAGAGAAAACAGTGAACCAGTGAAGGTTGTCTCAGCCTCACCTTCACAGCCTATCTCAGGACAGTGGAATGCATTAAAGCAATAATCTTCTTCATTAAATCGTGGGGGGCTCAATGGAGCTCTTTACATTATATAACCTTCAAGGCTGGACATAAAATAAATCCTAACTATGACTAGGACTCAAAATAGAAATAGGAATGCCAACTAGGACTACGACTCAAAATAGAAATAGGAATGCCAACCAGGACTACGACTCAAAATAGGAATGCTAACTAGGACTTAGGACTTCTAATTAGGATTCAGATTTGCACTAGGAATCCTAATTAGATTACAACTCAATAAAAATAAAACATAGGACTTCTAATTAGGATTCAGATTTGCACTAGGAATCCTAATTAGATTACAACTCAATAAAAATAAAACAAATACTAAAAATCCTCATGACTGTTGCTGGTGTAGAGATGAATCCCTACACCTACCCAATGGTTACTTAGGCTGGTGTAGGGAAGAATCCCTACACCTGCGGCTGGTTTTAGACAGCCAGTTTACATCAGGGGAAATAAAAAATAACACTTGGGCGCCTTGGTCGCCTAGGCAACTCCTAGGTGGGCGACTTATTGCCTAAGCGCTTAGACACCCCTCCACCGCCTTGGGTTGCCTTGCCGCCTTGACAACTATGGCGGTCATTAATATTTCATTACTTTTTTGGATATTGTTTAATGGATTGTATCATGTCTCATTGTAAACATGTTTCCTTCTTCATATACTGCTGTCAATATGTAATGTCACTCCTTAGTTTAAAAAAAAAATCTTCTCCAATAGCTCTTGCCATCTGATAACCAAGTGTGGAGGCATCAGTTTGCTGCTTTGGCAACTTTGGTATCACAAATCACTTTCTATGTACATCCATGTTGGTCCTTAAATCTTGGTACCTGCCCTTTATTCCAGTGTCTGTGATGGAGAGTTTCTTTTTAATATGTTTATGGCATAGACTTGTTGGACAATGGCTGACACTAAGAGGGGGGTGAATCAATGTTAGACTTTTTCCCCTTTTAACTGACTACTGAAGCTTGCAACTCACTCCCGACACTGACAATAATCATAACCACAGATTGGCTGGGACAATCCCAGTTTTACCAATTAAACACACAGTCTGTGCACATCCACCTCACAACCATTATGTGTTCGGGTGTACTAGGTTGTACACACTCATCCTGCAATGCACACACATCACTCCAAATATCCACATATACAATCACAACAAGCACACAACCACAACATAGGGATTCTTACATGGTTCAGCACAAGCCTAAATCCACGGAGCACTGCCCCAATTGGGCTTCATATATGCTCAATACTCTACTGCTTTAGTCAGCTGCAACTGTCAAGGAGCAACCTCCCCTAGTTTACCCAGCATACAACCAGGAGGGCCTACAATTCCAAATGGCAAGGTAGCTACAACTACCAGGGAGCTACAACTCCCGTGTTCAGCACACACTGAACACCCCATATATAAAATAAATGGGCTTATAGATGTTGATGCCCTTCAATATAGCGCAACTAGACTAGGATATCAACAATATACAACCTAGCTAGCACATATGGATACAAGAATACAAATGAAACTAGTAAAAAGTGGGAACCCTTACAACCATGCTCAGTTTCGATTCCTGATACACAATGGAGCTATGAGTCACCAACCTTGGCTTTTGTGAACACTGGAATCTTCAACTAATCCCCATTAATGGAGAAACTTGAATCTTCAAGTGAAGCAAGCTAGTGGGACCCCTTTCTTCTTCTCTTTCTTGCAAAACCCTCTTTATATCTTCATCAATGCAAATCAACCTTTCAATGGCCTTCAATGGAGCTTAATGGCATTTAAGAATGGTGGTTGGAGATAGTTAATGCAACATCAAAGATTCCATCTTCCTTCTTCAAGTTTTCTTCTTTTTCTTGGTCCCTTTCTCCTCCTTTTCTCCTTCTCTTGTGTTATTCACAGTCTAGGGCTCATTAGGAGTTTATAGTAAAAAACCTCACCTGATTTGGACTTAAAATGAGCTCACAATGCTCAATTGAATCTCAGCCCTTGGATCGGCTAGTAGGGGAGGGTCAGGATGGCTCCAAAAGGGTCGTGATGGGGAGAACTTGCATGAGTCGATGGCTCAACTGTGGATCGTTGAATCAAGGTTCAAGAATGTGCGGGTGGCACCAGGAGCGCGTGATCGGAATCTTTTCCGTCGTGTGTGATCGACAAAATGGCTTGACAAATGATCTCTCGCGAAATGGAATCTGTTTGGATAAGCTTTTGTGTGCGTAATGCATGAGATTGGTGATTTGATTCAGTGTAACTTGGTGCACTAACCTTTCTGCACTTGACCAATCGAAACACAAGAACCAGAATCTTTTCCATCAATTAAACTGAGCCCGAACACGCTTGAACTCCGTCCGCTCAATTTGAATCTTTACAATGTTGCATGATTCTGGCGGTTTGTCCCTACTACTATGCATGCACGTGCACAATTTTTCTGGGTGCTTGACCTACCAAAACACTCAGAAGGGCATCTCTGCCTAAAGGAGATTTTATCTTGATTTGCTAGTTAGTTACTTTGAACAATACCTTGAGATCCATTTTGATGGTCAAGAGCTCTATTTTGGGTGCTTTACTCAGACATTTGGTCGAACAATTGATGGACTCACCCATAATTAGCCATTTTTATGGCCTATCACTTGCCCCATGCGTGACCCTGGCCCTGCTGCCTGTGGCCCCTGTGCCCTTTCTGTGCGCACACTGCCGGCCCTTGGCTAGCCTTTGTGCGTGGCTTGTGGCCCCTGGCCCCGGGTGTGGCTGCTGCTGTGGCAGGTACTGCTGCCTATGTGTGGCCATGGTCTGGATGGCCCTGCTGCTGGCCTGGGCTGCGGCCCATGCAGTGACATTCGGCTGGCCTTGTGCTATGGTCCATGTGGCTTGTGCTGTGTGCCGCAACATTTCCAAAGACCAAGACTACTCAGGTTTGCATGTTTTTCGTGCAATGATACAAAATCATCATATCTCCCTCATACGGAATCAGATCGATGCGATTCCAGTTGCGTTAGAAGAGACTTGACACACTACAACTTCCTTGTAGACTCATCCTTCCAACTCTGTCAGTTTGCCTACCCAATTTAACTTCAAAGGTGAATCGTGTGAATCTATAAAGTGACTTTTCAAATTGTGCGAGCACTTCACTCAAAGCTTCCACAAGCTGCCAAACATTGAGTAACACTTCAATACACTGCCAAACATGCCCAGATACTGCCACATCACTGCCATTGCTATTCTCAGCCAAACTTGCCACTGTGCACTGTACACAGCTCCAACTGACAGTGTTGACAACAATGGCAACCATGCAACAACAAGAATCAGATAATTCCACATTTCATTTAAGCTTTTAGGATTATTGCAGACAAAGAAACCCAAAGAAAGGGGGGGGGGGTTGGAAGAAGAAGAAAGATGAGCAAAAGATAAACTACTTTTGTTCCTTGCTTGTATTTCCTGTGCATCCTTGAAATAAATAAGGACATATGGCCATGGTTATGCCTTCTCTCCATGTTGTATGTTAGATTAATGTACGGCTGACTGTTGACTTTTAATTCAATAAGTTGGGAGAAGTACTGATGCGAACCCGGGTCCACCCAGATGATAAACAACTCAAATAACAATGGTAGTGACAATTTTGTAATACAGACAAATCAAGCCCTTAGGAATAAGTTAGTAGAATATGGACTGTTAAGATTATTGTGTTTAGTTGTTAGTTGCTAGACATTAGTTATTGTCTATTGTAGGGAAGTAATTAATATGTTTTTTTAATAGAGACTTATGTGTATATCACACATAATTCTAGCTGTCCGTGGTTTGTAATTATAGATTTTATAAGTAATAATCACATATGCTGGCCACAGTTTAGATTTTAAACCTAACCGTGAGCTCTCTCTCTCTCTCTCAATTTCTTCTCTGTTCTCCTTATTCTTCTTCTTCATAGATCCTGGTTATTAAGATCAGGTTTTGTCATAGGGATAAACCGAAATTAACTTAAAAGAGGACAGGACAATTCTGGAAAGCGATATGGGGATCGGGAAAATAGAATCAAAGATTATGAGTCAAAGGTTATAAAGTAATATAAGTAAGAGGGTGACCTTGAATGTAATTACAAGGACTTACCCTCTTCTTCAACCTCTCAACACCCAAAGAGAGCAGTGGTTGTGAAGACCATGCAATCAAATCAGCACTTCATGCGAGACAAAAAGCCCATGAAACTTTAGAATAAGGTTCACTATCCCCTAACCTCTGAGTTTCAACTAATAATAAACCAAAACAGCAAGTATTAATCATAAAATGAATTCGTGAAGTTGGAGAGAGTGGTAGTTGCAGGTGGCAATTGGGTTTTAGAAAGGATCTTTCAACAGGGATGATTTCAGCAGCCAAGGCATTAGAGGTAGAGTAGCCTAAGGTAGGGAAATTCACATTCAAAGCCGGAGGAGAATAAGGAATGAAGAAGATTGATGCTCCTTAGGACTGAACCCAGTTAATGGTAGAACAGGATACTATAGCAGGAAAACAGGAAGAAAGAAGTAAGGTAAAACCTGAAAAGAGAGAAACTCACCACATAGATAGATAGATAGATAGATAGTGGATTACAATCTGATATAAAAGACAATGGAAAAAAGAGAAAATTTTCCTTCCCCATGCAGTGAAGGTTCACCACACCATCTTAGGTTCACACACTCCTATAGGGTTTTAGTGTGTTCCCCAAAATACCCTCTCAATACCCTTCCGCATGCATCTGAAGCCCAGCTGTGAATGAATTCCCATTCACCGTGGCTGAAAGAAAACTCGGTCCAAGGGAAAAACTCCTAAACAATCTCTGAAACAGAGGTAGAGTTTGAAACAAACTCCAACTCATTCCTATTGGATGCTATACATGAAATAAGAATATAAATAATAAATGACAAAATAATCTCTATATATTCCTGCGTGTAACTGCATCAAGTACTGCTCTTTATACATCACTTACTTTTCAGACCAGATTTAGCAAATATTCGGCATTACCATGTCAAAGAGCATAATGTCATGAAAATCTATACCTCTAGAGAGATCAACAAGGTGATCCATCGCAGATCAACCTTAAGGGGGTCAATTAGGTCTGGAAGATATGCTGAGAAGCCGTCGTAAATGAATGAGAATTCACTAGACCTTGGAAAAGGAGCCAATTCTTATGCTTCATATGACACTTTTTTATATGACTTACGAAGAGGTGCGTACCCAGTGCATAAGGCTCCCACCACTGCGGGGGCTGGGGAGGGTCATAATGTACAGAGTCTTACGAAGAGACTGGACAAAATTTGTCCATGTGTAATACAAATGAATGAATGCATTAATTTTCAATGGTTTGATTTAGATGTTTTAAAAGGAAAAGGGGAAGGCAGAAATTTTATGGATCAAAGTACTGAGAAAAAAAATGTACATAGAGTGAAACAGTGGAGGATTTTTGTAGCTGACTGCTGACCCAAAGTAGCTGGTGCATGGATGCTTGAATCGAGTAGAATTAAGTTGGTAAGTGGGGTACAATTTGACTATTCGACAGAGACTGGTTCCAAGTGATGAAGAGGGAAGGATCTACCACTAGCACTACACGTGAATCCCTGCCTAATCCATGCCAACTTAGGCATTTAGCAGTCCCAAATCTAAAGTTAAATTACATTAATGAATATAAGAGAAGTGGGATGAGAGTCGTTTTCCATGGTGATTCTGAGGCTTCATATAATAATTTCATTTAAAGTTTCTTTGACGTGGCTGTACAGTGATCAATTGGTAGTAGATATGAGCTTAAATAGCATGGAAATATGGAAAAGGATAGTAACCTCCCCCCCCCCCCCCCGGGTCCCCCATCTCTCAAGGTTCTTTCTGCTGCTGGGATTTGTGCGAAACTAGAGAAGGCAATTACTTGTTTATTCTTCTAACCTCCTGGTAACATCAGAAAGCTGGATCTGCAGCAAGTGTCAGGTTTTTTCAGTCAGAAAGTGAAATAAAAGTTCCTTTGTGGGTGGTAGGACAAGCCACTATACATTTTGGGGATATTGGATACTGAGAATTAAAATCTATTTAAAGTTTTCTCTTATCTTTTTCAGTAACCCTGATGTAATATCTTAGTATCTCTTCCACTTTCACTCTCTTGTGGCGATGCAGGAGTCCTTGATACATAGAAAGAGCCATGAAGTTGTCCCTTTTTTTTTTCATTTTTCATTTTTTGCTAGCACAGAGCCAGTGTACACTTTAGGTCTTTTTAGGAAATTTAGAATTGAAAAACAGTTCCCAACTCTGACATGAACTCTTCTGGGAATTTTGTCCAGACTCATCTTAGTATCTCTGCAGTAAAAACCCTAACCTCATACTCCACTGTCTTGTTGGGGTGCTACCGTATTTCAGTCTTTGGAGCTGCAGAAATTGTAAGAGGCATGACATTTTCAGGCCTGAGGAGGAAGGAGAGCAGAAAGATGAAGAAAACATTGACCTCATTATGATTTTTTACATTTAGTAGCACTCGACATATAGCTGTTACTGTTGGACCCACTTTAGTACGAGGAACAGCCAGGAGCTTGAGGATCTTCTTGACATACAGAAGCCCTGGAAACTAGATTTCATCATGTGTTTGGGTTCTGGGATTTCACTGGCTGTCATGTTCATTCTTGGAAAGCTGAGTTGTTCTCTTTGGTTGTCATTATTGAATGCTTCATATTTATAATGTTTTTCTCTTAAAACTTCATACTGATGGCCCTATCATTCTATTATTTTTTTGTTTCCCATAAATTTAGTGCTAATTGTCCTGGTGATGCCCATTTCACGCACAATGAACTACTAAGCATTATTAGTTTTTTCTTATTTAATTACTTTTCGAGTTCTTATTGAAAAATACAGGTGAGGAAGTCAATGTGTAGAATCAAGCAAGTACTCACAGAAAGGGCAATTGAAGATCCTGATGCTAGGAGGTCTGCTGAGATGAAGAGGATGATAAATGCTTTATGATGTCTTCTGATTTTCGTGTACCCCTCCCCTCCTTCAACTTATGAAACAATTATATTCTTAGTTCTGGTGGCAATCCTGTCTGTCTATGGGTTATGTATGCTAATGAAGGAACTCAAGCCTTCGACTGTGGTCTAGTCCCAATCAGAATGACCTAAAATCATCAGTCCATTTGGCAAAATAGGTGATGGTTTGGTCTAGTTCTATTTTTTCCTTAATCATATGTTTTTACTGTGATCTGCAATATCAAAAGAACAGTCACAACTGTTGTGGAACTCGGCACAATGATAAGGTTGCTCCATTGCGACCAAAAGCCGTGGATTCAAGCCGGGGAAACTGCTTCTTCATGAAATGGAGTAACGCTGCGTACAGTATGACACCCCCCCCCCCCCCTCAGACCCCACAGTGGTGGGAGTTTTGTGCACTGAGTACACTATTTTTTTTACCCTACGAAGTCCAGCATCAGCCCCATTTTAGGTCTACGTTAGTCTAATTGAATCATGAAATTTCACTAGCCCAAAACTCTAAAAGCATAAGAGTTGGACGAGATTAGTCTTTGTAGCAGGATCCTACTGAATGCATGTTCCAAAAGATCGTTGTCTGGTCATGTAGTCCCTGCGTTCAAACACAGCTCCCCTAAAATGACCCTCCTTATAAAATGAAAAACTCCTCCTGGTCGGTGCCCCTGCTCGTCCCCTCATTGGCTCCTACAGAGGTCAGTCACGCAATCAAGCAGTGTTACCGCTCAAGGTGGCCACTAGTTTGTAAACTAACTTTTTTACCCTTTTAGTATGATTTTTTAACCAGGATAATAATGTCATTTCACACATACTCGAAAAATTTGCACGGCATTGATAATTCTCTAATTAATTTAAAAAAAACCCTTTTATACTCTTATCTTAAAGAGTTTTTAGGAATAAAACAACGGACAATTAAAAAAAAATGTAAAGTTTTAATACACTTATAGAGAGGCCAAGGAGAGGCCACTATTTCAACTCCCCTCCCCTCACCCTAAAACTCATTGGATGGATAAACATCCTGTTATAACCCCCTTGCCCCCCGTCCCCCCTTCACATCCACAGCCTCTAGCCACCATTCCTTGGGACACCTTGTCTCATCCGAGGAATGAGAGGAAATGCAGGATGTGTTGTCCTCTTACATGCATAGCTGCTTAAATTTAGGAAGAGTGAGGTTTTCTTTCTGAGTATCTGATTCTTAAATTTAGGAGTGGAATGATTTCCTGAGTATCAGTATCAGTATCAGATCCAGAGCCTTTCTTGGTTTCGCTGCTATCAAAAAGGTTCTCTGCCCACCTAATCTAATAATCTAAAGATTGATTAATAATGTCCACAAAAGGAGGATAGAGGATCTGGTATTCTAGTTGGCCTTGTGTTTGTGAAGCACTTTAGATGCTTCTCATGTGTCCTCCTTACTTTGCTTGGGTTAGATGTCAAATCTGATCCTTTTTGAATAGTTACATTTCTTCTTATTGTTGTTGACTTTCTTGTTATTGTAAGAACTGACTAAGAAGTAACCCTCCTCACTTTAAGGTGGCCGCATTGATACTCAGAAGAGAACCATGACTCTTGGTAACAAACTAACAATCGAAATCTTTCATGTGAAGGCTTAAGAGAAGAGAGAAACACTTGCCCGTGATACATATATCACGAGCCCCTTAACTATGGTTTTAGTGCATAGTATTGGATTGGGTATCGGTCACCTTCTAAATCAATATGAAATTGACACGGATCAGCTGTATTGGACAACTTTACCTTCAGTTTTTCTTTAAAAAATAATGAGTTATTATTAGTTATTTTACCCCTTGTTCATACCATTTTATAGATACAGTATCGATCGCCTTCAAAACTATGAAGTATTGGTCGTACTGGGCAATCCGATACTGATACCTCAAATTAGTGGATTAACAACTTGGGTTAATGGTGTAAATGAGAAGTCCAGCTCATGTGTAGTCCGTTAGAGGTTTGTCCATATGTACAGTTAAGCTGTCATTATCTTTCCTTTATGGACCACATGGGTTCTTGTTTATGTTGACTTCTTTGTATTATATATACTCTGAGACTCAATAAAGAAATCACTTGTGATCAAACGTTTACAAATGGCAAGGTTTCAAAAATGGAATCCCAAATCAAATCGATCATTTTGATCTGAAATTAGTATGAATCGATTAGAAATAGGTAAAAAATTATTAGAATCGGTGGAAATCGTCTGGATATGTCACGGCTGATTCAATCAATTGTGATTCCTATTTTTGAAAAACCATGGTTGTGGTGAAATGAATTGAGTCAGAATCATAGTTAAAAAACTAGGTTTTGACTGGGCCGACTCATTCGAATTGAATCAACATTTTTGAAAACCAGATCAAGAGTCATTGAGATTTGGCCATGGTAGAAAATGACAAGAACTGCTCATAACTCCTTTGAGCCAAATGAGACTTATGGTCTGGTAACCTTCCAAATATCGTTTATGGTGTTTTTTATATTTTTGGGGTTAGAATCTTGTATGTGTTGCACTGTTGCCTGGTCCTTTTTTGTGGTTTTTTTTTTTTTTTTTTTTAAACAAATCAGATAATAGAAATGGTTGTGACAGGGTTTTGATAAACACCACAAAATTGTACTAAAGATATGAAACTCAGTTCTTTGGCACAACTCACAAAAAATTGCTACAATGCTAAGCCGATAAAACACGATAGAAGCCATTGGAAACCCTTGCATCTCACATAGACGAACCCTACCCCTGCATCGTCATCATCTTCTTCTTCTTCTTTTTAACTAGAAGATCAAATTGTATTAAAAGAATGAAAAAGAGTACAAAATTTAACATCCAGGGAAACTGAGACAGATATAAAAGACAAAACAATTTAGGATATTCCCACTTTCAGCAATCCCATCAGCAAGAACTCCCAGATGCTACCTAGAAAATTGATATTTATGTCTACAAGACGCATCAAAGGCAATTTCATCACAAATAAAACTTGGAAAAACTATAGAATCCAATGAAAATGCTCATTTTGCAACATCTTTTGCCAAGAAGTTAGCAATTGTGTTTGCTTTCTTTGTAGCAGTGCAAAATTTTCCAACAAATTTGATTAAAAAATGAAAGAAGATATAACCAGCTTTGCTGCACAAACCAAGGAACACTGTTAGCATGAACAACAAGAACCACTGAAATTGAATCAGCCTCAATCCATAGATTCTTCTTCTTAAACGAAAAAAATGCCCTAGAAATCTTCTTCTTCTTCTTCTCCATTCTTAGAGGCTAAAATCTGCATTTTTAGAACTGCTTCGATGGCTTATGATGGAGAATTGTATGATTCATTTGCAAGTTTGGGCATGGCTTGTGTTATGTATGTCTTGAATTCTTGGACCGTTTCGAAGAATGACCTGCTCTGACATTTTTGGTGGTGACCCAAATGGAACTTTTTCTGAGATCTGTGATGGTAGTGGAGGGCCGGAGCCCATCATTGATCTCGTTGGGGGTTCAGGGGCGAAGCCCCCACGGTATGGTTCGACCCGACCCGATGGATCAACCCGGATCCGATGGAGGAGTATTTATGTTCTTTACCCGCTTTCTTGTAAATAAGAGTAAGATTTGGGGTTTTTCGTTCTCGGGTTTCTGGGAGAGAGCAGCAGCGCCGTTTTGGGTGTTCTTGAGAGTTCCATTGTAATTTTTTTCTCCGATTTGCATAGTAAATCATCTTCGTCTTTGCCCGTGGATGTAGCACACCATACTAGTGTGTGAACCACGTAATATCTCTGTGTCCTCTTGCTTTGTTTTTGTTTCTTTTCGCGTTTTTTGTTGGTGTTTGCTCTAACAGTTTATTAGTTGACCATGTTCATGAGCCTTTCGGTGAAATCAGCATCTGAATTGTTTAGCTTTTGACCGAACATCAACTGATGATCTTGCAAATTCATGTATCTTATTACAAATTTGAAGTTTGTGTGTGGGTTTGATGGTGTGTGTGCACCTGCTATTGATGCTCAACTTACAAGTTAAAGTTAAAACCCAATATTTTGTCAAACAATTGAGGAAAAGCCCGATGAGAATTGATCAGAAAAACATTAGTTTTCTGTCACCAAAGGGAAAGCAATGAAGGAATGACTACGTTTGCAACACTAGAATGCACAATGTAGTTCCATCCTATTCTAGTAGCAGCGCTTACTTCTACTCATTTTAGTGATATCACACAAACCACACACCAATCCCAAAGGTTAACCGACTTTAGGATGGTAGAATGGCGAATACACGTACACAACACACACCACGCTCTCACACCCGATATGGGACTAAACCCACACACCGAGCGCAATGTATTTTTTGATGTGATATCACACAAACCACACACCAATCCGGAAAGGTTAATCACTTCTACTCATTTACTACTGTGTTGAGCAAGATGAAACATTCCATCGATTGGGTCAAAGAGACAGAGACACTGGAAAGACATAGAAAGACCATGTTCATCCCCTGTTTTGGCTGATAAGGCTGAAGCATTGCTGTTCAAGACCAACAATTGTTATCATCCCACTGTTTTGGCTAATTCTCATTCATTTGTGTTATGAAAATTATGCAAGGGATGAGATTTTTATATAAAATTTGATAGAAGTTTGAAGAGAAAACTGTTTGTTAATATGACGTTTCAAACATATTTCTGTTTCTTTGTAACAACAAAAACTGTTTTTTACCAAGTTTACCATACAACAATTGTCGGTACAGAATTACTCCCAAAACCCAGAAACATAAAAAAAAAAAAAAAAACGGTTTCTAACTTGGAACCAATTCAATTTTCAATTTCAAACCGTAAACAATTTGGAATGATGAGGGCAATTTGGTCACTTTACTATTTAATTTTGGTGGGTTTTTATCATAAGGGCATTTGATTATTAGATTCCCTGAAACTAACGTCTAACGTCTCAGACTAACGGACTGGACTGAAGTGTTACAATGTTTTGAAAGTAGGGGGCATTTGGAAATTGTAAAGTTGTTGGGGTGCATTTGTACAAATGATCATTTTGAGGGGAGCATTTGGCAAAAACCCTTCATTATTTGTATTTGATTATCAAATATTTCTAAACTAAATGGTGTACAAAATGAGCCTATATAGAACATGTACTAGAAGAAGAAAACATCCTTATTTAATTAGTCACATTAGTCCTCATGAATTAACCCCTACCCCCCCCCCCCTCCCTTTTTGAAGGGGGAGGAAGATGGGGGTGAGGGGAGGATTCCATTTCTGTTTTTTTTCATTAATGAATCCACTATTCACTTACAACCAGAAGATTTAGATGAACAATGAATTTGTAATATATACAACATAAGCTTCAAGAAATACGGGAAAAGTTTTTGTACAACATCAACTCAAAAATGAAATTGCATACCCCCTCACATCTCATTGTTCATGTGAGGGGGTGGTATGTAATAAATGCCTCTCCCCCTTTTGTTAGATTCCAAAGGGTGTGTTGTTAGTCAAATAGTAGTTCATGGGATCGTTGTACTCATGTATCAAGCTGGGTTCACAAATATTGGAAAGTTTGGATTGTCCTAGGGCGCGTTACATAAATTTTAGGATTGCCTATGGTCACCCATAGGCGCCCTAAATAAATTTTACGGTTGCCCATGGGTGCCCTACCGTGACCCAATTAGGATATAGTATGATAAACCATTACCCAATCCATCTCTTACTTGTCCCATAAAGTTATGGATCCCCAAGAGAGAGAAATTTCATCTCTTTTTCATCCCATGGAAAGAGGGATCCATCCATATCCGAATGCGCAGTGGAAAGAGATCGATTCGGATTTCTTTTACATCCCATGAATAATCACATAATAGAAACAAGAGGAATTAACAGAAATTTGTTAACCTGATGAGCCTCAAGTGTTGCTCCTCCAATAGACAGTGGTTCTTCCTCCAACCAGTACACCAGGTAAATAGATCTAAACCCCTAATGATGCAACCAAGGTTCTCCAAGTCAATCCAATAATCTCTTTAGATCTTCAAGTACAAATCCGGATTTCCAAAACCCTAACTCTCAAAAACTAGAAAGAGCAAGAAGAAGGAGAGAGAAGAGATCAAGAGAGAGTGAGAGAGCCAAAAACGTGGGAGAGAGGGGGAGCACCCAAAACCGTCCAAGGCTGGAAAAAATCTCTCCCCCTCCATGTTTTAGGTGTTTAAATAGATAGGGCCTCTAAAGCCCTGTTTGGAAAAATCTCAGTGAGAGTCTGACACTCTCTCTCCTCATTGACTTGAACCTGTTTAAACCTGATGGGCTTCTAATTGGTGAAGAAGCAGAATCTAATAGGGAATAGTTTAATTAATTAATTATTTTATATTTAATGGATAAATAATAAATTGCACCATATCCAAAAAATTAAATAAATAATTAATTAATTAGTAAATTCCAATTATACCCTCATATAATAATTAATTATTATGTACCAATCCACCACTAATCAACACCATCATTATGGAATCTAGGGCATGTACACTAGTACTGCCAAACCCCCATGTCCATATAAGAGTGTTTGTGTATATGATCGGGTCCCGCAAAACTTGATAAAATATTTTAATTAATAACTACATATAATCTATCATTTTATGTAAAATAGGTTTTGCAAAAACCATTTCCAAAACAGCACTGGATCCAGATTCCGATCCGATCATTCACAAACAACCTCAATCTTGGTGTTCCCCAATCGGACAATGGTGACCATGTTGAGTAACTCCTTCACTCATAAAATGTTTGCACATTCCCAGAACACTAGCTTTGGCTCACTTGAGTCTCAATCATTGATGAACCAAAGAATGCAGTCACATTTTGTAGTGACAGGGTCCTCTCAAGTGCAGGGTCTCGGTGACACATGTCTATCCCATCCTACATCTGGCAATAATACATGAGGGACTCAACAAAGTAGATTCTTTGCCAATGCACATCATTATCCGCACTTGCATTCGTACCCTGACATCAACATGTCTAAGCATACCCAATGCGACGACCATATGATAAGGGTTCCTAGCCCAAACCCTAGTCATGACTACCATTTTAAGTAAAAATTACAGACACATAATGCTCAAAAAGTTTATATCGCATGTGATAATATTAAACCAAAATATATAAAATATTCAATACAAAGTAAACCGGACCGAACCGGGTTTGATGGACACATAAATCCAACATGTGTTCCCTTATTCGCCCGACACTGCACTCGGGCAGTGTATGGAACTCTCTCCCAAGAAATATTTATATAATTTTTCAATAAACAACAATATATTCATTGATGTTTTTTTTCCTGCATTTTCTCATAGTTTTATTAATTTATGGGAAGAGGATAGGCACACTGCCTATTTGTGGTATAGTGGGCGGTACCAATGGGGGTGTGAGATGCCATATCATACAAGAGGTGCAAGGGGGTGGGGGTGGGGGTGGGGGTGGGGTGGGGAAGAGAGAGAACCATGCATAGTGGGCACTTAATTTATGGCATTGTTGGAAAACCCAGTTTTGACTCGGTTGACGCATCTGAATCTGATAAAAAAACGGGATTCCTGGTCAAGAGTCGTGAAGACTCATTCTATGTTATATAAAAAAATAACAAAAAAGAAGACACTTGGGCCGAGTCTACATTGATTCGCTTTTTTTTGTCGAGTCTTCAAAAACTTACCGAATCTGGTAAAAAAACCCAAAAATCTATAAAAAAGTAAATCCTGACATCCTTCTCTATTCCCTAGAGTTCTAGTGTTTAGGAATCGTTATCCTCTCTGTTCTGACATGGTCGATCTTTGCATCGTCTTGTGCTGCGAGAGGCCATGTGGCACAATGGGCCCCACATGATGCACATGGCCTCTGCAGCCGCCGCACAATGCAGTACAGCACCGTGCTGTAACAGGAGAGGATAAAAATTCAGTGTCTAGAGTGTAACAAGTAGACCCTAACCATCTCAAACAAAGTGATAAAAGTTAAAACCCTATTATATATATATATATATATATATATATTTTGGTCATTACTCATCAGAAGTCGGAACCGTATTATATTCTATTCTTCCTTCTTCTCTTTGGCGATTGGAGTCTCTTGCTATGACGATAAATCTCTCAAGCTCTCAATCAGTTAGCCTCTCACACGGTAAATCTCTCAAGAGTCAAGATCTCAATCCAAATGATTGTATGCATTCAAATGCATGTGTTTATATTGTATTAATATGTATAAAAATCAGAAAAAAAAATGACTCGGCCTGACTAGGTCGACTCACCAGGTTTTTGACTAGACGAGTCGAGTAAAAAAACCTGATTTCCCAACAATGGTTTATGGTACTCCAACAATGTGTCCAACATTTTCTCTTAACTTATATGAAATTTTCTTATTAACAAGTCTCACGGTGTCAAATAATTTTTAACTTTACTTTTTTGTCCTTTTAGTGTTATACACATTTTTTCTCCAATGAGGGTAAATACAACACAAGCTTCAAGAAATAAGGGAAAAATTTTTGTACAACACAAACTCAAAAATGAAATTGCACACCCCCTCACATATCATTGTTCATGTGAGGGGGTGATATGGGGAATCCTCTCCCAAGAAATATTTATTTAATTTTCAATGAAGAACAATATCTTCATTGATGTGTTTTTTTTCCTGTAATTTTTTTTTTCTATTTTTTCATATTTCTATTATTTATAGAAAGAGGAATAGGCATACTGGCTGTGTGCGGTACCAATGGGAGTGGGAGATGCAATATCATACAAGAGATGCAAGGGGGATGAGGGTGGAGAAGAGAGAGAGAGACATAGTGGGCACTAGCCTATGGTACTCCAGCGGTGTGTCCAACCTTTTCTCTTAATTTATAGGAATTTTTCTTATTAACAAGTCTCACAGTGTCAAATAATTTTTAACTTTACTTTTTTGTCCTTTTGGTATTATACACAATTTTTCACAACTAAGGGTAAATATATACAACACAAGCTTCAAGAAATATGGAGAAAAGTTTTGTACAACGCCAACTCAAAAATGAAATTGCACACCCCCTCACATATCATTGTTCATGTGAGGGGGTGATATGTCATAAATTCCCCTCCCCTTTTGTCAGATTCCAAATGGAGCTCCCTTATTTGCCCGAAATTGCACGCGGGCAGTGTAGGAAAACCTCTTCCAAGAAATATTTATCTAACTTTTCAATAAAGAACAATATATTCATTGATGTGTTTTTTTCCTGTATTTTTCATATTTTTATTAATTTATGGGAAGAGAGACAGGCACACTACCTGTGTGCGGTATAGTGGGCGGTACCAATGGGGGTGCGAGATGCAATATCATACAAGAAGTGTAAGGGGGTGGGGTGGGGAAGAGAGAGACAAACATAGTGGGCGCTAGTTTTTGGTACTCCAACGGTGTGTCCAACCTTTTCTCTTAATTTATATGAAATTTTTTACATTTTTTTTAATAGTTGGGCCCCAAGGAGAGTTGAACTCATGACCTCTTCTTTGCGAGGTGTTGGTCTTTGCCAACTGAGCAACCCCTTGGGGTATAGGTTTTAGTATATGGTCGAGCTTTCAACCATTGGATGGGCATGACCATGTACAGTACACAACTTCTCGTTCCCATCCAATGGTTGAAGGCACAGTCGTGCATGGTGCATGATTGTGTACGAAACCTTTTGCTTTTTCTTATTAATAAGTCTCACGCTGTCCAAAACTTTACTTGTTTGTCCTTTTAGTTTTATACACAATTTTTCTCCAATGGGGATAAATACAAACACAAGCTTCAAGAAATACGGGAAAAAAATTTTGTACAACGCCAACTCAAAATGAAATTGTACATCCCCTCACATATCATTGTTCATGTGAAGGGGTGATATGTCATAAATTCCCCTCCCCCTTTTGTCAGATTCCAAAGGAGGTCCCTTATTCACCAGAAACTACACTTGGGCAGTGTAGGGAACCGTCTCCCAAGAAATATTTATCTAACTTTTTAATGAAGAACAATATATTCATTGATGTGTTTTTTTTCCTATATTTTTTCTATTTTTCATATTTTTATTAATTTATGGGAAGAGGGATAGGTATACTGCTTGTGTATGGTATAGTGGACGGTACCAATGGGGGTGTGAGATGCAATATCATACAAGAGGTGCAAGGGTGGGGAGTGGGGAAGAGAGAGACAAACATAGTGGGCACTAGCTTATGGTACTCAACGGTGTGTCTAACCTTTTCTCTTGATTTACATGAATTTTTCTTATTTACAAGTCTCACGATGTTCGTCAAATAATTTACTTTACTTTTTTGTCTTTTTAGTATTGTATAAAAGTTTTCTCCAATGGGGGTAAATATTGTCATTTCACATGTATACTCGAAATATGTGTATAACAATGACATTTTTTTATAATGACATAATGATCATTATGTCATTTTCAAATTATTCTTGAAAACCTTTTTATACTCTTAAATTAAAATTTTTTGAAAATAATACCAGAAATTAATAGAAGGTATCAGGTTCTAAATACAACTATAGAGGTATCATTCATGAATTCAAATCAGCTCCCAACATAGGGGATAAGTGGGGATGGATGTGACACCTCCTACTATATATTTATTGAAGGGTGTATTTAAAAAAAAAGTGATTCATCATCACTAAGTTGACACCAAGTTTTGTGATAAAATTGAAGAGTGAAGGTACATCTCAGAGCCAATCACATGTTTATTTTGTTTCCATAAATACCCCTCCTCCCCTTATAAATGGTAAGAATAGGACAAGTGGTTGCCTCTCATATATAAAAACTGAACTCAAAAAAAAAAAAAACAAGAGAATGGATCATTTGCTCGTATGTGCCGGTGAATGTACATGTAACTTGTCCTTTTTGTTTCCATTAATACCCCTCCTCCCCTTGTAAATGGCAAAAATGGTACAGGTGGTTACCTCTGACACGTATATGGAACTGGACTAAAAAAATTGACTCTGAATCCTCTGTCGTACTGCAGGGTGTGCGGTGCACATCTTGTGACACAGCAGAGGCCACATGGTACACATGGCACACATGGCCTCTACGGAAAATTATCCTCTCTAATTCCTTAAAGTGTGGCAGTACGACAGTGTTAGGTGGAGATATTAACACTTGGCAACTGTCGCATCCAACCGTCCATATCAATGACCTCGGATTGTTGGATGTGGCAGCTTCTAGGTGTCAACATCTCCACCTAGCACTGCCGTGGCCACACTTTAGGAATTGGAGAGGATAATAATCCTGACCTCTACTGTGGTGCATATCCGCACATCCTGTGACACAGTAGAGGCCACCGCAGGATGTGCACCGCATACCCTGCAGTATGGAAGAGGATTTTTGTTAAAGAAAAATATGATTTTTCAACTATGGTTAAAAACTTAGAATTGGAGTGGCATCTGCCAATACATTCATGATGGTTCAGTCCTCCGAGCAATCTCTTAATCTAAAGGGAACAAACAACAACGTTATAGAATTGATTTGATCGATCCAAAAAGACAACAAAAGCACAGTTCAAAGAAGAAGAACATTACGGGTACACAGACTTCTTCTTCTTCGCACGTAGATAAAAACAAGGAAGGCAGAGCTGCAGAGTCCAGAGTGTTAAAGGTCCCATTTGATTTTGGTACAAACTTGCATTCAGTGATGAAACCAAACCAAACCAGCCAGCGATTTGCGAGGGCAGCTTTCATTTGAACATTTTAAGACTCTCAGTTACACGACAAAGCTGTTGGGAGTCGAGTGTGAGTTGGGGTGTTTGATAGAGACTTGGGACCACACCCACCCTCCCCCAAGTGCTTCTTCCACCGTTCCCCAAACCCCACTGCCTTTCCTCTCCTCTCTTTGCGGTTCACTTGTCCCTTTCCCTTCCGCCAATGACTCTTTAACTGTAACAAAAGTAACCCAAACACGTAATCCCTCACCGTACTCTACTCTCTATATTACACTTTTTGTTTTTTTTTATTTGACAAAGTGGAAATGTGGAACTGTAAACTGTTCTTCATCTACACCAGCATCACTGGAAATATCAAACGGTAGAGATTTCTACCTCTCTATCCACCAAACCTACTTAATTGGTTCCATCTTTCATGGGCAAAATAATGTTCTGTATTCCTCTGCTCTCCTCTGTTTGGGTGACCTTTCTTCTCCTGGGTTGGCTCACCATTACTCCACAGAAAGAGACCCAGTACCTTCCTTGAGTAAATACTAAATAGTACTAGTATTAATAGCTGTTAGTTCTGCAAGCGCTTCTTCTTCTTTCAGTTTCTTCCTTACAGATTCCACTCTTTACTTCCTCACTCCTTACTCTTCCTTTAAATTTTTTATTTTTTTTAATCCTTTTTTAGGTGGGTTGTCTTTCCTTCACCGACAATCAAACAGTTTTTTTGTAGCATTTCTTTCTGGGTTGAGGATCTGACCCGCTGCCTTCTGGCTGTTAGTGAGTGTTTTTCTTCTCTTATATTTTCCTTTTCTTTAATAAAGAAATTCACTTATATATTCCTTTTCACCTGATTTCCACCTCACTAATCTGTGCATTTCTGTTGTGTTGTGTCGGTGGTTTCATTTATCTTCCCTTCTCTCTTATCTCCTCCACCCCTCAATCTATCTGTTTTGTTGGCTACTGGGTTTCTCCTCTTTGTTATCCAGGTGAAGATAGACAGAGATAGAGGGTACAGATCAATTTGCTGAGTATTCATGGCTTCCAAATTGCTCTTAATCATCGTCTTCATCTTTGATCTAATCGCCTTTGGCCTCGCCGTTGCTGCTGAGCAGCGTAGGAGTAAGGTATGTGTCTCTCTTCTCATCCTCTGCCTTCTTCTTCTACTTTATTTATTGATTCACTGAATACAAATAATTTTTATTTTCTGGGTTTTCTAAGTAGTGGTAGGATAGATTCATAGATCGTCAGATCTTAAACAGTTCTGTTAGTTTCTATGTGTGAGTTCATGGGTTGCTATTTCTTACTTTCTTAGTGGAATTGAGCAGAACAAGAGTGTAAAATGTAAATTTTGGCTACCCAGCAGTTAGTGGTTTAGTACTAAGGTAAACTTGACTTAAAATTTTAGTTCTACCAGGGATTAGATGGAAGTTGAACAGAATCCCTCATTTTTTTCAGTCAGCGGTTGATGAAATTTCTTCATCAGATCTGGTGAGAACTCCTCTTCACTGCCCGGAACAAAGATGTAGTTTGAAGATGTCCGTAATGTATTAGTGTCAGACACCCCAGTTTGAAAGTGTCTACAACAGAACAAATGTTCTCTTCTTCTAGATCTGAGATAAGTTTTCCTCTTTCTTCTTCGTTCCCCCTTCCCCCAAAAACCAAAGTTAATTACTCAAGAACTCCTAAATTTCTGCAGCAATATCTGTTCTGCAATGAGCTTTTTACTCTTTTATTTAGGATTTTTATAATCTCTTTTATCTGATAATATTTCGAATTCATATAGGAAATCTAGTTGGAAACGTTCTGAAAGATCATATTTTCTACAATTTTGAGCCTGAAAAAAACAAAGGTTCACCCAGGCACAGTGTCACTATGAAATTCTTAGTATATTCCAATCTCCAGCAGGCCTTATCCTCTGTGTTGCGCCTACTAGTTTCAAACGCATAATGGTAGTGCAAAAGATATTGTGTTTCTGTTCCTAACAGTTCGGTAACCAATTTGCAGTCTAACTCAAACTGAGGCCAAATGGATACAAGTCTCAATGATATTGCCCCATCTTGTATTGGACTCTTCACCTTTGTTCTCAATGATCTAAATGTTATCTGAATATCAAACATTTCAATTTCACTAGAAGTCCAATCAGTGTATCAACCGAACACTGGGTTGACCCTTTTAATTTCAAATTCTGGTGGTCATTCATTGTGTTAAAATTATTCTTCTTCTGTTAAAACCTGGGTATATGGTTATGGGCATGAAATCCCTGGATTCAAAATAGGATGGTTTTAGGGCAAAGGAAAATGTACGGATCTGGGTGAACTTGAAATGGTTGTCCTGTCACATATATGTCATTCTCATTTCTGTACTGATCAGTAGGCTTCTCTTACAGGCTCAAGTCGTCTCTGATTCTGAGAAGAATTATTATTACTGTGTCTACGATTCGGACATCGCAACTGGATATGGTGTAGGGGCATTTTTGTTCCTGATGGTTAGCCAAGTCCTTATAATGGTGGCAAGTAGGTGCTTCTGCTGTGGGAAGGCTCTGAATCCCAGTGGTTCAAGGGCATGGGCTGTTGTTCTCTTCATCACTTGCTGGTATGTGCTTGAGCTGGTCCAATGCTTGATGAAATTTAGTGTGTTGGCACTTATTAATGGTGGATAAATTTTCAAATTTACCAGTCTGATCTGTATCTGTCATGCCTTAATTTTCCACTTCATGACATTAGTAATATTCTCCTTCTTTGCTCCAACTATTAAATATTATGTTGATTTGTCTATCTCAGGTTGACATTTCTTATTGCGGAGATTTGCTTGCTTGCGGGTTCTGTGAGGAATGCCTACCATACCAGATACACGACAATTTTTGGGGCCCAAACTCCTTCTTGCGAGATCTTGAGGAAAGGAGTCTTTGGAGCAGGGGCTGCCTTCATTGTGTTCACTGGCATACTCACTGAACTCTTCTATGTTTGCTACTCTAAGGCTAAGGATGGATTCAGATCTGACTTTGGCAAAGACACTGGTGTGGGGATGGGAACCTACAGCTGAGTTAGCATAAGATACAACATTGTTAGCTTAGGATGGAACTGTTTGCACTCTGGATTTATAATGTTTGGCTCACGCATTGAGTTTCATTTGGTCTTTTCTGTGGAGCTTAATTTTGTTCTTTGGATATGTTATTCAATCCTAGTTTCTATTCCGTATATATATTCTTTTCTTGTAAGGCCTGACCGGCTCCCCAATTCTCTTTTTCGTTTCTATCAACTTGAATCATATCTCATGAATGTAGATTCATTTAGGTGATAGAGCATCACTTTATTTGTTTTGATCGACATTTTATTTGATAAAATGGAGGGGTTATGGTCCTGGGTTCCTATTTCCAATTTCTTCCAAATGCTTTCTTTCCCTACAGATTAAAGCTGGTGGTTCTCATGAATGCACCAGCCTAAAATTTACTAACCTTTGTTGGTTCCTTCAATTTATTTTCTTCACGGTTCTTTGCCTGTGAGGAAAGCCCATTAGTTTGTTACTAGCAGACATGCAGGAAAAAAGATGGAGCTGTTCGTTTCTTTTTTACCCTCTGTTTTTTGGGGTTTTAGTTCTGTGGTTACATATACATGTCAACCCTGCAATACTAGGGATCTTTGTTAGGGACGAATGTGCAATCATGAAGAAGAACTCAAGCAAACAATTGCACATAATGCAAGGAATTTATCGTGGTTTGGTAAGATTGCCTACATCCATTTGATAGCACAAAATGCTCCCTTTCCTTTAGGCTAAGTACATGGTCTGGTACCGGACTTAGCCCATTTATGGTGGTTGGATGTAGCCCAACGGGTGCTTGACCAATACTGTTACTCTTGTTTATAGGCCCGTTAATCCATTTATAGCCTATTATAGTCCAACAAGCCCGATTATGGACCAATAATTTCTGGCTGAATAGAAACATGTCCATTCTTGGCCTACAATATCCGATTAATTAAGCAGTTAATAACATTGTGGAACCTTAAATTGGTGACGAATGATTAAGCTCGACTGACATCGATTGGCTGACAGCCCTACATGGACATATATGAGATTATATATGATTGAATTTGAGTCTGAGATCTACTGTGTAGTCAGTTCATGGTTGAAATTGCCACATCACTTCCAAGTGGCAAAAATAAATGATGCTTTCACATGATTAAGTCCATTTCTTCATAGGCAATGTTTGAGCTTGGTAGAGTCTTGAAATCTTTTAATCGAGGCAGATTTTAGTAACCCAAACCATGCAGCAGATCTAGGACCCCTGGCTCTCCTCCAGTCGTGGCGGGAGCTGGAGGATCCAGCCCAGTAAAACTGGAAAGGGGGGGGGGGGGGGGAGGGGCACCTGTGAAATGACCCAAACACCCCTGTTTTTGCTGGACTGGATCCTCCAGCTCCCACCACGGCTGGAGGAGAGCCGAATACCCCCACCCCCACCCCCTGAAAAAAAAAAAAAAATTCGCAGGTCCTGTGTCACAGACCCAATTTTCCCCTTCCCCTCCCCTCCTGAGCAGTTTGTCAAGGGGATGTGACTGAAACTTAATCATAAGTGGCTCGAGGTGGATCTGATCTCTGCAACAAACCATATATTGGGTGGGGTAAGGCCTAAGGATAGTGGTCAAGGCCATGGATCTTCAACTCTAAGTAATGGCAACTGGCAAGAGAAGAACTCTCCTAAGTTTTGAAGCTCTTCTTTGTTTTAACACAAATGGTAAGAAAAACAGAGAAGTTTTAAGGTAATGGATGAACATATACTGTTTTTCTAGTGCCACTGCGCGCCACCTGAACTCTCATTTCATCGAGCTCAAACCCATAGTTTAATTGGTGAAAATACCATATTTTAACCACAAAGATCATTTGTTTCAGGTTAATACTAAATGACTCTGTTTGGTTTCCAGTATAACCTGCAAGTTTTTCCCTCTGCACGATTTTTACCTGAAACAAATGGAGTCTTAGTGACATTGGTGTGTTCCTCTTCTACTAATTCCTCAATAAAACCTCATATATCGATTGCTTTCCTATCAAAGTATGCTCTTGAGATCAATTGAGCATGCAATGATGTTGTGGGTCTCTCTGGGTCTTCTATCTACCGTCTCCCAAACTAATTACTACCACCTGTCCACCCCCACTCTCCTCCTTCAAAGAGAAAGGAATCCACAAGACTACTATCCAAACACCTTGGAGAAGATTCCAGTGAAAGGGCTTTGGTTTCAGTGCCCACCAAATGAGTCCATAGCCATTACAAAGCACTCCTTCATTAACAATATTGCAAATCTCTTTATTGAGCTATGATGAGCTTGGGTCGTCTGGCCTTCATTACTACACAAGAATACAAAGAATGTAGGGAGGTGGGTAGTGGAGAAAGAGGATTGGGCGGCCTTGTGACCGTACCTCCCACAATAGAAAGCGATGGATGTTAAATAAGAAAAGTGCAAATCAATCTCCCAAGAGGCCAGGAGGGCATTTGACATTGGTGGAAATTATAAGTGGAAACTGGAAACTACTACTTTTTCTCATAGACATTTTAACAAATATTTGAAATCCTTCTTTCTCAATCCCTTTTAGAAGTCAACAATTCTGCTCCTCTACGTTCTTTCCCTTTTCAAGGTTTCATACTGTGAAAATGGCCCAATCAAATTAAAACACCACAAAGACAAAGATACGTGTGGGCAGTGGTGGTGGTGGAGGTGGAGGTGGAGGTGGTGGTGTTATTACTAATGAAAGCGATGGATTGATGCATTGATATGATGAATCAATTGCCATGTCCAACACCTCCATTAATTAGTCAAAGAAAAAGTTTAAACTAATACGTGAAGAGACTCCAGGCATGGTTGTAGGGATCGATAGCAGATCGGTGGAATCGCCCGTTACGGATTGGTATTAGCGGTTTTCAGATCCCGATTATTGATTGTTTTGTTATTGGTGAAGCCTGATCTCAATCCAGAGAATATTGTGGTGATTCTTTAGCGGGCCGTCTCGCCTTTGAAGTAAGTCAGAATGACCTAAAAGTGCATACACTAGTGTCGTAGGCGCTGATTTGTGTAAAGCTCATCAAGATCTTCGATTTGATATATGTTTCGATCATATGTTGGTTCAGGTCTCTAAGGGCAATTTTGTACTTTCTGGGTTAGGATTTTCTTATATAATATTGTCATCTCCTTAAGAGTTGGGTGAGATTGAGGGTTTGTATTTTTGCTTCACAGAAGTAGTGGAATCGTTCTATCGCTTGGCCATGGATGTAGCCTTCCTACTTGGGAGTGAACCACGTACATCTTGTCTTGTGTGATTGTTCTTTTTTTTCTCATTGTTTTTCTTCTACAAAATCGCCATTCTGGGTGTTGTTTTTCTAACACGTCACATATCTGATACCGATTCCTAAAACCGTGCTCCCAAATCTATACGAGTTTACAAGCTAATTAGTAATCGACGTAGGACTAAACTCCCAACATTGCAACATTACAACCCAATTAAATTTTAACCCATTAAATCGTGTTCTTTGATATGTAACCTTCCCCATTGTTTGGAAGTTGCGAACAAATTAATGGAATTCCATCATCCATGCCAACATGCATGGGGAGATCAAGGGGTCAATTCATTTGTTCAAATGCCCACTTAAAATCAAGGTTGACCATTCCCTAAAAGATGAATGATGTCTTCCATCCCTAACGAAGGAAATAAGTAAACATGAAATATTAGTGGTTGGATTTGACTATAATTAGCTATAATTAGCCAATGGCACTGGAGGGATATCATGATTCAATTAATCTCACATATTAGTGGTTGCATTTGACTATAATTAGCCAATGGCAATGGATATCTTGATTCAATTAATCTATCGAGGAAATCTATGTTGTAGTGACCTATCGTGGCGTGACACTTCACCACTCACTTTCACTACAAGTTTCCCATAGGGCCCAAAACCCATATTTTTTTATACTTAGCTTATAAACAAAGACTTTGGTACCTCTTTGTTGTAATCCTTTTGGTTTGTTTATAATAGTGGGTTTACAATAATATTAATTCTAATCAAGGGATAATTTTATGTTTATTCAGTTGTTTTAATAATTTGGGCTAAACCCATTTTTTTTGTTTAAGATATAATTATCAACATTGGGTCCCAATAGATGTAGTGTCACTATATTATTTGTTTTGCATATGGTATGTATATATATAGTACCATAAAGACTACTCCCATATGACCACTTAGAAAAATATAATACTCTAGTGGACAAAGAGTACCAATTGCTGCTTGACTAACAATCCTATAATTAGTAAAATACATTTCTAATTTACTAAGATCGATACAGGAACATCAACATAGACGTAATTTTTTTATTTTATTAGGGGCATGATAGTACTTTTGCATGCTCCTATGTCTGAGTGTAGAAGCCATGCGACTAAGTAGTGTTCAATTTTCCCTTTATTAAAATACATTTCTGAAGTATAATTTCGTTACACCTAGCCACTTATAACGCAACTGATAACACTCTAACCTTAGTCACTACAAATAAACCGAAATCGATGACTATTGGTCTAATTGATTTTGGCTTGTTCTTGGTTTCTTTTGACGGTCCCTTTTCAATCTATTATATATCGATTTGATCTTGGCTTTTAATATATAAAATGAAACAATGTCAAAACATATTAAATCTTTTTATCCATTTTATCAAAAGTTTTCATTATTTATCTTCCCATTTCAGCCTTTTAACTATTTCTAAAAATTGTAAGTAATACCAAATTGATAAATAGTTCGGTCGACCAGTTTTGATTCGATCAATTTCGATCAGTTCAATCCGTCCCCTTTTTTTTTTTTTACAACCTATCTAATTTCCATTCAAATTCACTCCTTTTTTTTTTAACTACTTCAAATAAATTCTCATTGCCATCCTTATTAATTAAAATAAAAGAATGCCACCTGATCACTTATACTCTGACATACGGGATGTGCAAAATGACTACCACACCCCCTGAAACCCTAAAAATGACCAAGTGTGGGATGATCATTTCATGCACCGCTATGTCCGTGTCTGATGCGATCCGGTTGCATTTTTCTCCCTAATTATATGCATTTGTGTATTTTTCTCAAAAAAAAAAAAAAAACAAACAAATGCCACCTACCACGTTTACAACGTTCATAATGCACTAATTGTTGTGATGGATCCTTACTCAGATGAACCCTCCCTCACTAACAAAATCACCAGATTGGAAAAACTAAAGATTCTGATCTAACGGAAGCTGGTAGTGGATCTACAACATTGGGTTTAATCCAGACGTTCACGTGGTGCCTTGATCTTGGTAAACATATTATATAATTTCTAAGAAAATATCAAGAGAGTCAACAGACCGGAGGAGACGACGCGTGTCCAAAAGCGGGAAGATCGAGGCTGATATTTATGCAGCTTTTTTTTTCGTTTTTTGGGTTTGGAGTTTGGACCGGGGAGGTTGAGGTCATGATGAGACGAAGCGACAGGGTGGACCACCGACACGTGCCGATTTCCACCGACTTCCGCCACACAAAAGTCACAAAGTCATTTTTGGCTGGTTTTGACTTTGCTTCTGACACAAACTGTGACATGACAGTGAAATTGCTTATGAGCCGAAAGTGCGACGACCCCCTCAACGTGTCGGAGTTTTGAAACTCCACACACACTCTCTCTGACTGTGTCACCAATTTCTTTCTCCGGCTCAGGTGAGCAACCAATGAGACTGTTCCAGCGCACGCTTAAATACACGCATGCACGTCTGACCACTTTAACCAAATAAACTGTAAAAAGGCTAAACATCTCATTAATTAGTATAATCCACACCATCTCCCTAATCACAAATACTCATACATAACACTTTCATGTGTGATGGAAAAGCAAGAAGCATGCTTCATTCGGCTTGTAATTGGATTGGATTGGAATCGGTTTAAATCGATCTAAAGGGATCTTAAAATCAATATTTCAAGGAATCTTCTAACGATTCTGGTGTTTTATTTAGGAATCAATCGTCGATTTCAATTTGAATTAGGTGATTTTCGATTCGACTCGTTAATTCTTGAAACCCTGATTATATACTTAATTGGAATAGGGGCATAGCTTTGCTTTCACTCATGGTGAAGAGAGAATCTCTTCAGCCATGGGATTTGACCATGGCAACAATAAATTGCTTCATTGCAATCTAGTGGGCGAAGGTTCAAATTAGGAAATAGCCTCTCTACGAAGCAAGGGACAATAGTGGAAACCTCATACACTAGGTACGAATTTCATGGAACAAAATATTACCAATAAAGGATAAGATGCATAGAACAACAAAAAAAAAGGTTCCTAATAAGGATACACTTTGGGGAAAGATTGACACATATACTAATTTGAATCGAAAAGGAACTCAAACTCTTTTCATTATACGAATGCCTATTTGAACAATTTTTCTTTCTTTTATAGTTGCAAGACAAATGAAGCCAAAAGTTCATTTGTGTAGTTAAAATATCTGAAATGAGTTATTCTTTTCCTTTTTTAGAATTAGAGAAAGGGGGGAGGGGATATTATAAAGAATACAAAGCACAAAATATGCATGATAAGAATTTTAGACTTTTTTGCATCTTTTCATCTTCAAAATGGAGAGCATTAGAGATTTTTTTTTATTATTATTATTATTTTTTTGGATATGAGCATTACTAGAGATTTCACTTCCCTAATGAACTATGACAATTTTAAGAAGAGTGTCTCATGAAGTCCATTTGAGATGCTTCAAAAGACAAGGGGTTGGGGTATCTAGTGGACAAGGTTCCTCGCTACTGCAGGGTCTAGGGAGTAGCATATGTACACAGCCTTACCCTCACTTTTTGCGAAGAGGCTCTCTCCTTGTTTGAACCTACAACCACCAAGTTCTAATATAGTAACCTTATTACCTTATCATTGCGTCGAGGCCCACCCTCATGAGATAGTTTGAAAGACAAATCCAAAAAAAAATAAAAATTTATAGCTCACTAGGACTTTTTGGACTACTCAAAAGGAGGGGAAGAAGAAGAAGAAAAAAGATATTATAACTCTTATTATTATTAGGAAAAAAGTTTTTTCCTTAGATAGATCAAAGATGGGACAACATGGTCTGGACTCCAAAACAATAAACCCCAAAAAATAGAATAAACTCTCTCCCCTATAAGATGAAGTGTCCAAAATACCCCTCAAATGATAGTTTCTATCCCTCCCATCTCCCCTAGACTACCATAGTCGGTTAAACTAAAAAACCCTTTCTTTTATTATTATTTTTGCTATTCTAACAAACCCTTTCTTTTATTATTATTTTTGTTATTGGTGATGGTGTCACCATTGTTGTATGACTTAATAAATTGGAGAAGTTTTTAGGCTCATAGATATTAAAAGGCACCATAACTATGAAAAATAATTTAGTAGTTGCAACCCAATTCCTCTAAGGTTATCCAAGTTCTTATAGTAATTTTTTTTTTTTGGGGGGGGGGGGGGTGGATATTTATTTAAACTCTTAATTAAATACCTTATAGAATTAATTAAGAGATTAATGGATTGGGCACTACCTTGGGCTTTGGGGGATTAAGAGACCGAAAGAAAGTCCTCAAGAGACAAAGAAAGAGTAGTTGATTGGGTAGAAGACGGTGTATGGAGGGCCCTCCCTCCACCCAATACTTAAAAAAAAGTCTCGTGTTATGTAAGAAAGGAAAAGAAGAACAAACCTGAAAAGGGTTGTAGTAAAGAAAAGAGAGGAATTGGAGTAGAAGCAACGTAAAACACAGTACCCCTTTTGTGAGGATTCACTGAGGAAGGGAGAGAAAGAGAGTAAGAGACAGAGAGAGAGAGAGAGAGAGAGAGAGAGGGTAGAGTTTGGAAACTGGAAAGTTGGAAAGTGAAAGAACCGCGTGGGGTCCTCCATATATTTCTCAAGTTTTCTGTTTCTTCTCTTCAAATCTTTTGCTGCCCTTACAGAGTTTACCAAATCTTTTTCTTCTTTCTTAGTTGCCCTTATTCTCTTCAAAGTCTTCTCGATACAGATAGAGATATAGTATTTAAACCCCTAACCCCTTAACCCTCTAAAAAAAGCCTAACCCCTCCTGCCACTCATCAAAGTCTTGCATTCCCACATCTTCTGCAATAGCTACCTCGAACAGAACTTGGGATCTTTTTCTTCACTTCTCCTGTTCAGCCGCTCGCTCGCTCTCTCTGTCTCTCTCTGCCTCTCTCTGTTTCTCTCTTTGTCTGTGAGTGTATAGTGAACACGTGGGCATGGGTTGCTTCTGGAGTGAATGTATGTATCCGATGCCGTTTTGTTCGAATCGGGTTAGCAGTTGAGATCGAAACCAGATTCTAAAAGTTTGGATCTTTTAGCTTTTTTTTTTTGGATTCTGAACAGTTTTTGATCTGGGTTGTTTTTATTTCTTTCTCCTGTTTTTTCAATCTACTACTTCCCTTCGTTTTCTATTTTCTTTCTTACATTTACTAGCGCATTAAGAGAGCGAGCGGCTGTCAGGTTTCTCCCTGTTACAATCTTGGTTCTGTTTTTTTTCTTCTTCATTGGCGACATGGCAGAAGGCAAGAACAGTGGCATATCGAGGCAGATGGGTGATGAGTCCCCAGAGATGTCGCAGAGGGCATCGAGTAGGGATTGGGGGAAAGACAAGGGCAAGGTTCAACTCAGCTTAGAGAGGAGGCAATGGAAGCCAGTTTTTGAAGGGGCGTCCTCATCACCAAGACCTCTCAAGAAGACCCGAAGCCCAGAGCGTGAGACCCTAAATCATCATTCCTCTGCTTCGATTATGCAACAGGCAACCCATGCCCCAGTTACTTCTTCTTCTTCAACTCTCAATTCACCGTCTTCAAGGCTTGTTTTTCCTTTTGCCTTTGATGGGTCTCAATCCGTGGAGGTACCTCAGCACCGTTCAACAACACTTCCATTACCCCTGTTCCATTCTCCACCACCGCAGCAGGAACACTACCACCAATCGCATCAGCAGCAACAGATGATTTCGTTCACTCCCCAGATGAGCCAGGGTATGGTTTATCCGCCGCACTTCGTCAGGGATGGACAATCAGCGCAGCAGCAGGGTCAGCTTCTCCACTATTGGAGTGACGCGCTCAATCTCAGTCCTCGGGGTCAATTGATGATGATGAATGGGTTTGGGCAGGATGGGAGGGCCCTTTTGAGGGCTCCAGCCCCTTTACCCACCACTACTAAGCTCTACAGAGGAGTGAGGCAACGCCATTGGGGCAAATGGGTCGCCGAGATTCGTCTCCCTCGTGCCAGGACTCGCCTCTGGCTGGGCACCTTCGACACCGCCGAAGACGCCGCCTTGGCCTATGATCGTGAGGCCTTCAGGCTAAGAGGAGAGAATGCTCGTCTCAATTTCCCCGAACTCTTTCTAGGCAAGGATAGCACAGAGAGAGCAGCTGCAACAGCTCCTAGTTCATCCCCTTCCTCCCCTCCTACCCACCTAGACAATCGCAAACCTAGCCGGTTCAAGCAGCAGCAGCAGCAGAAATCTCCAGAAGGCCTAAATTTGCACGCTCAGGCTATGGAGATCTTGCCAACACCTCAAGACGATCCGGATAAGAAGCCCGATTTTGAGGGCAATTCTCCTTCCGGATTGGAATTGAGTGAGGTCACGGGAAGTACTGAAGCACCTGCGCTTACACCGGCTTCTGTGACATGGGAAGGCGTTTCTGGGTCTCCAGAATTTCCATGGAGGGAAATGATGGAAGAGGCATGGCTCAGTGCTATTCCAGCTGGTTGGGGTCCAGGTAGCCCTGTTTGGGACCAAATTGATGGCTCGAATAATCTACTTCTGCAACCCAATCTCCCTATTCCAATTTCCCGTCCCCAAGATTTTGATTCCTCTGATATTTCAAATCAGCAGGCCACCTCTGTTTCTTCTTCTTCCTCCTCTTCTTGTCCCATGAACATGTTTTTTTGGAAGGACGGTGATTGACACCTGCCAGTCCACCTGCCCCACATCTACAACAAGATTTATAAAGCTTTAGGAGAGTTACCCCTCCCCCCCTCCTCCCCACACCCAGACCTACCTCTCCCTCTCTCTGATTTTGGTAGTTCATTTAGACAATTCCATCATAGTCTCACTGGTTGCAGGTTTTTAAGAAAGACAGCCCGTGATTTCTTAGGAATAAGAGTTTTTGAAACGCAGTTCCTCTTTTCAATCACCCAGAACTTTCATATTCTCTTCCACTGCTGCACAAGGCTGTATTTTTAAGGCCTTGCAGCTGTGGGCTATCGGTTCCTTTTTTCTCTTTCTTCCTTCAGGGAATTCGACATTGTAGTTATACTTTAAGCTCCGTGAGTATTTTGGGAACGGAGTTTGCTAGAATGTTCTTACGTAAGGTACTGCATGTACTAGAATTATGTTCTTTTGGTTTCTGTTGGTTGTGAAGATGTAGTATGGTACTATAGTAGTGATGTAACATATGGGACCTGGAGGAGGCAGAGACAGTTTTGTGATCTCACCTCTCCATTAGTCCACCAAGAGTTACATGATTGGTTGTTTGTACAGTATGGTATTTTATGCAAAGTATCCTGTCATGTTTGTAGCCTTTTGTTTCTTTCATCTTCTTCTCTTGTCTTTATTTATTTTCTTGATCAAGAAGAGACAGAAATATGGTTAAATTTAACCAAATGAAACCTGACAATAGACAGAATAATGATAAAATTTAATCAAATGAAACTAACAATCTCAGCTCAGCACTCTTGGATGTTATGTCTCATGATGATTTCATGTCTGTTAAATCAAACCAAATGAACTGTTTAAATGATTTATATGCTTATATACCCTGTACTGATATAGAAAGGTTTGTATTGGTCTGACTTATGATGCAACTAGAGAAATAGAATTCAGATCTTCTATGACTCTCTTGGTAGAATATGAATCCTATTTCCTGAATCCATTCAATGTGGGACTGGTATAATGGAATCTGAACTCTCTCAATTTTCACTTAGGAACTCTGATCAAAAGGTCTTGATACATCTACCAATGTGTCTCAGGTGTCCTGTGCAAGATTCGAGTATCCATGCCTATGAGTTACAAGAAGCACAGATTGGTGACACCTTCTGAAGCATCTCTTCCTACTTCAGCACTCCCAAGTAATTTTGGTACTGCAGCTTTGCAAAAAGCTATTTTTTATCTCTTTTATTTGCAGATAGTTTTTTTAATAAGGAGATTTAACATACCAAATCCTCAATTAAACAAACCATCAACCATAATTTATATTAGCACAGTACAAGATCAGTTATAAAATAGATATGGATGGGCAGAAGTGGGGTCAGTAGCCGTCCCATGATATCATCACACAGCATTTCTTATTTGCGACGGCACGATATAAGATGAACTAGATAAGCAAAAATAATCATACTTCCAACATATCTGGGTGGAGTCTATTGAAAAAAACATAAATAAATGTAGGTGGAGATGAGGTTGTGATGGACTAAGAGAATACTGAAACTTTTCTTTAAACCAATTTAACATGGATGTCATAGAATGCACCCCTCTTTCTTCTGGCTTAACAATAAAGAAATATTGGAAGTGGTTGACTGTAAAATGTTTGATCCAATGCCAGAAGTTCGCGTGATTGGACTATGGATCAGTCGCCCATTATTCTTGTTGTAGTCAATTGCTAAGATAGAATGAATCAGCAGGAGAACAGCTTTCTTAGTGAGACTAAGTAGATGGTTTAGAGTTTCTTCTTGAAAGGAGAATGTACAGGATAATTGATCATGGCGTAGTTGCTTCTTCAACATGACTTTTTTTTTTAGGCTAAATTGCCTTTGCTTTCATTCTGTGCTTCAGTAAGAATACAGGGGGATCCAAGTCTTTTGAGGATGATGGCTCAGATGCACTTTGGAGATTTCTTGTTAATTCCTTAGTAATCAAGTTGATTAGATATGAAAAACAGTGGAAGAATTGGATTGTAAGTAATCTAACATATTTGTCATCGTGCCGTACACATTAGCTTTGTGAGTCTTTGTCTAGTCAATCTATATTTCCATTGCTTGAGAATTCCTCCGATGACCATGGAGAGCTGAACTCGAAATCTGGCAGTGATATCTTTGCTTTGACAATGGCTGCTACTGGGGATGAAACACAACCAGATTTTAGGAACACTTGGGACACAATATTCCACAAGGATGCTCTCTTGAGTGTTAATCCCACTTTGTCTCCATTCAAAGCTTCTTTCTGCTACCCAAAAATGGAAAACAAAAGGCGAAAATTGGAAGAGTTGTGAGAAAAAATGGGCATGATCAGCCAGCCATGGCCCATCTTGCAAAACAGTAGGTGTGAGAGAGGGAGCTCAGCCTGGGCTTAAACTACCTTATAGAATATTTCATGTACCCAATTATAAGCCACACCTCAGTTTGGCCCATAACTGGCCCAACAATTACTTTCCTCTATATTTTGGAAGGTTATTTGAAAGCAAGCCTGAAGTAGAATATTTCAATGACTACTGAGGTGTTAGTTTATCTCTATTTACAGAGGAAGAGTCATTTAACCTTCTTAGAATCTCTCACCAGCCTTTTCCGTATGGCCCAAAAATTTCTTCCTTTTAGGATTAATATTCATTATCCTTTAGTAATTTTGATTAGAAGTTTGGTCCAGTTCCAGCATGTCATGCAAAACCTTTCAAATAGATTGAAAATTCCTCATTTTAAGAATATATTCTTACATAGATTAATGACTGAATGCTAGATCAGCAAGAGCACTAAATTTTATCGAAAAGGTTGATAATTCTTTGTTCTTGATGAAGTTTAAACCAGAGTCCTGGGGACTCATCTTTTGCTTACAGTGTACGAGTGTTTGAACAGAACCATAAGCAACAACAGCAACAACAACCCAGCCTTATCCCAATTAAATGGGGTCAACTACATGGATCCTTTCCCTCCAATCAGCTCTATTCGAGGTCATAATTGATACAAGGCCTAAGCTATATATGTCTTTCTCACCACTTCTCCTAGGGTCATTTTAGGTCTGCCCCTAGCTCTTTTAGTTCCTTCAATCTGGATCAAATCACTCCTCTGTATTAAACCATCCAAATTTCAAAGGCTTCCATTGAACATGACCATCCAACCTCAAACGAGTTTCTCGTAAACTTATAATGTATCGGAGCTACTCCCAAATTGAACAGAACCATAAGCATTTCACAGAAATGTAGCTCCAAGTTGTTTCAAGATGACATTAAAAGAGGTTCACCAGCAGGCTTGGGCCTGGACAGCCAAACCTCAGGCAGCAGATCAGTCTTAGGCTCACCAATTTCTCTCATCAGTTTGACACACTTGTGTGTTCAGATCTACCCTGTATAGACTATAGAGTATGTATTATAACAGCCTAACTTCCAACAATATTCTGACACTTGCAAGCCATGAAAATCAATCGAGATAACTCCCTGGTTTTGCCATAAAATCCTTCACTGCCTAACTCAGCTTATTGGCCCACAATGTAGGAGGATTAAAAGGTTTCCATGAAAACCCAGTAGCCCAGTCACTGATACCTCTCTACTGTATAGGCTTTTGTGTTAAAATAGGAAACTGAGCTATTTCCTATTGCCATGCCTCAGCGCGTGAGAAGGTGCAAATGCCTTCAACACTTCTTCAATAATTCAAACAATAAGAGTACAAAGCACATGCAAGCTTTAAACACCCTAAAGATTATAGGCTACAGAAATATCCCATTAAAGGCTATATGATCTGGCTTTCCACACTAAATTTCTCTTTATTTATCTTTATTCAGGAGTAAATTGCAGGCCAATGGAGAGGAGGCTGCCTACCTACACATGGGGCCTGCCATTGTATTATTCAAAATAAACAGACATGTGGGCTCTTCACTTATAATTGTTAGGAAGAATTTAGTGGATCTGATGGTAAAAATCTAAACAATTTAGCACCTTGGAAGCTTATTAGAGGTTATTAGAGTGAGTCACTATCTGCCCCATGCAGTCCCATGCATGGGATCCCCTTGGTCCCCTCAGGTGGTGTTTGTGCTTGCACTATGCTATGGGGCCTAATCTCCCTTTAAGTGAAGTCTCTCTCTCTCTCTCTCTCTCTCTCTCTCTCTCTCTCTCTCTCTCTCTTTAAGAAGTAGATGTCAAGGTGTATGGATCATCTCAACTTGATGCAGAGATACCCTTTTGGATAAACTAGGAATGTATGAGCAGGAAAGGTAATAATAGCATTAAAGCATAGAGTAAGGTTGTCAATGGATATGGAATCATGGATATCTGGTTCAAATCCGATTAGTTTTTGTCCATGGGATAAAGCAATGGTAACCCTTTCTTCTACTGTCTTCTAAATCCAAAATAACTTAACTGAAATATAAAACTCTTTGATCACAACAAAACCCATGAAGAGAAGTACAATCCAAGTTTACTATAGAATTTGCCTAATTGCCTTACACCATGAGCAGGGAAGTTTGAGCTTTCAATAACCAGAGCAGATCTTCAATCCATAAGTACCGAAGATCCTGGGGGAGGTGGGAGGGGACCATGGTTCTTCTGCAGAACATAAATGAATGGAAATAAGTGGAAAGCACACCCATTAGCTTCACAAAAATTTTCCTTTTCTCCCAAAAATTTTTCCTTGGATGGCCAACTACTTTCTGCATACTTATGTTCTGATCCATAAAGGACATCTTCACTGGTACTTGAGCATCTGGATTGCCAATTCTAAGTAAAAGGCATACCCAGAGCCCAAGGCTCCTACCACTGGCAGGTCTGGAGAGGGTCAGAATGTACGCAGGCTTACTCCCGCTTAGCGGAGAGGTTGTTTTCAAGTCAAACCCACGACCACTAAGCTGCAATGGAGCAATCTTACCATTGTGCCGAGGTCCGCCCCCTCTATTGCCAGTTCTAAGTAAGCCCCAATAAAGAATAAAAATTGGATCATGGAGTCACCATATAACTAGTAATGAGTTTGAGTATCACTAGCACAAGGAGGGTCACCCTCACTCCACCCCATACACACACACACACACTCTCTCTCTCTCTCTCTCTCTCTCTCTCTCTCAATAATGACATTAAATATTGGATCATGGAGTCACCATATAACTAGTAATGATCAATACTCCCTCATTATCGAATGCTTGCACTGATGGCTTTCAAAATACAACAAAACCATAGGTAATTGTTCATAGACAAAACATGTAGGTTTAAATTTTATTTCTATCTTTTTCCCCTTCCCCTTAAAGAGGGACCTGCTGGCATGCACTTTGAGGAAAAGCTTCTTTCAAAGAACACATTTACTCACACTTACCTCATTTTGGGCTGAGAGTTCTAATAGGTAAGGCCCTTAAATTTACAACCTAAGCTCCAGAAGTCTAAGAGAAGGCATTACTGGAGTCATGGAAGAAGTCTAAGAACTGGGAATTAAGTTTTGAGAGTGACCTATAAAGAAGTCTTAATGGTGAAAGTACTTAGAAAACAAGGCAAACAAATTAACTTGTGAGATTTTCACAATCTTACAGCTTTACAAAGCATAGAATATACATTACTTGTGTCTGAAACTTAGAACTCAAGGATACAGAGGAGGAGCATATATATATATATATATATATATATACATCACTTGTGTCACATGACCAGTATCAGGATTCAGAAGCATCAAAACAAGTGTGTCAGGAATTTCCAATCTAGCAGCTAAAGCTAAACCTCTAAAGCCAGTACCTTTTGAAATGTTCTCAACACATGTAGGTGTAGCCCAGGACAATCATAAATGGCCTAAGAGGCTAAAACCTCCATTACAGACAGAGTAGTCTCCTTTTGATAAGTTTTTTCTATCCCCCAGCTTTTGATGGATCTCTTTCTGATATTTGTTTTCTTCTCTACCCTGTTTAGCCTTCTGGGGTTTGGGCTTTTGTATTGTATTCTGTTCTTTTCTATTCATCCAAAAAAAAAATTTTGAATTCCACCATTATTAGAGATATAAAGTTCTTCTGTGGAAGTTTTGATTCTGCTTTTCTTTTTTGTTAATAGAGCAGAAAATATAATTGCCCACCAAAAAAAATATTTGCAAGAGGGGCTTTCTGGTGGATCTTCTACAGGTTTTATGCCAGTTTCTACCATTCGAACCTTAAAACAATATTCCCACAAGTGGGTTTACAATAAAAAAAAAATTTTGAATCCTTATAGAGCATGATTGAGCTAACAAACATCAAACATCAAACATGGAGAGAGACAGGTCAATGTATGTGAACTAAATTGAGAGGCTGTTTCATAAAGACAAGTTCCTATAGTAATGTAAGAGGAAACATGTTTTTCTTTACATTGTGTGTCAGGTTACAGTTTTAGAAATCTGGGACACCCTAGTCAATTAAAAAGGCCAATACAAGAATTTTGGTTTCTTGGTGTGGATTGACTTCAGAAAGGTTTTAAAAAAAAATGTATTCCCATGATATAAAGGGTAAAATATAAAAATAATTTTACCTAAAATGTGATTGGACAAAAAGTTTCCCAAGGCTATGAGATTAGCATTTTTTTAATTCTCATGAACTTTGCTATCAGGGGAAAATTGACTTTTATTTTTCATCCCCTTGTTTTACAAGATTTTTTTTTTTTTTGGTAAGTTATTTTACAAGATTACTTATGTCAAAGATCTCGTGAGAATATTTTTTTGGAAAGGGGGTCCTTTTAGGCGTCATTATTTCTAGTGAAATATAACGCTTCACTACTTATCACTTGACAGTTCTATCCATAGGTTGATGGATGTGATAGAAGACCTCACATACATCTCAATAACCAAATTTTAATCAAAGTTACCAAAGAAAGTTGCTCAAACTCAAGTTTTAAATATTTTTTTTTTGTGGTGAAAATTCAAAGTTTTAGTGAAGTTAACAAAATATTACCATCTTGATGCTGTGGTGTAGAGGTTATCACGTCAGTCTTACACACTGAAGGTCTCCAGTTCGATCCTGGGCAGCATCAATAGATATAAACTTTTAATTCATCAAAAAAAAAAAAAAAAAAACTATCAAGTAGTAATTAATATAAAATATAAAATAACATTTTTTTATAATTTTAGCTACTTCCTTTACTCATTTTAATCTGAAATTGTACTAACGAGATATCCTCTATCACATGGGCTAACCCTATGCACTAAGCCATATAGTAAATAGTGAAGTGTTATACTTCAATAGGTATAGTGATGGGGAGAAAATCCTTTTAAAAAATAGCATAAGTCCACATATAGGCAATGTTGAAGAAATTGGTTTTTGTTGGAGTACCAAGTCATTACCAGAGTAGGTGTGGCTAGAAAGGAGAGATAAATGGGGGAATCTCTAGGAAATGTTATTCCTTGGAGTAAGGGTGCCAATTTGGGATCAGAACTAGAAAATATCATGGAAGTGAACCATCCCATTCTAGAAACTAATTTTTAAGCTGATTACTAAATAGGATAAATGGTTCTGGGACGGGTTTTCCAACGATTCTAGGACTATAGACCAATAAGGAACGGACTGGAACCCGAACCTCTGGGACCCGTTTAAGATGCATATTTAATCTTGTTAATACTTAATAGTTATTAATAAGGTTATGTCATAATTACCAAGAAAAAATTAAAGGTTGACGTATGATTACTTGTGTGCTTGGACAGTTATTTGTATACCTAAAAATTGTGGTCTTATTTGGTGTTTGAGTGTCCAAAACCATCAAATAATCCGAATCGGACTACTCTATTGACTCGAGGGAGGATCTTATTTTTACAATCAAACAAAACTCTTTTTGGCATGATGACATGGAAAGAAATAAGGATAAAGTTTTTCTTCAAAGTTCACCACACCATCCCAAGGTTTACAAACTCATATGGAGTTTTAGTATGTTCCCCAAAATTCGCTTAATACCCTCATGCGTGCGTTGAAGCCCCACGATAAAAAGGAATCCATTCATTGTGGCTTAAGGAAAACTCGATCCAAGATATTAAGTATCGAATCATTGATCCAATTAAGGGTAGCTATCACCTATGGGAAAATATGATATTTGTTCCAAACCCACTTCCTACAAAACTTGAAGCCTTAGTTCACACTATAACCTTAGTGGGATAGATTGGCTTATGTTTAGCCGAAATTTGGGGTTCTTTTTGGTCTTCTCTAACTTTTTTTTACTTTTTTTTTGTTGCTATGTCTTTTCTAAACATGAAAATTTTAAGTAAAACCTTACCCCCAACAACCCCTATCAAAGGATTTACTACCCAACCAATATTTTAGGGTTAGATAAATGAATCATCAAAGGTTACTAAGTAATGGATTTTGATCCTCTGCGGCCTAGGTTTGTGTGCCCATCATGCTGCGTGCAACTCTCAGGTCGCCACTTCAACACAGATGCCCATCCAATGGTTGGGCATCGAACTCTTCAAAAATATCGCTTAAAATTCAAATTTGAAAGGAGTTCGATGCCCAACCATTAGATGGGCATCTGTGCTAAGGTGGCGACCTGAGAATTGCGCTAAGCACAATGGCCTCACAACCCCAGGCTGCAGAGGAACCCGATCCACAAGTAATAGCATATTCTTTCATGTATGTTCATGCACCCTCTTCATATATCTGGATTTTGAAATGATATATATTATACCATATGGGCTTATTCTATTGGAGCTGAAACTTGACATTTTAGCTTAGGGACCTTGGTTCTTCTGCCGACAAAAATAGAACACCTGAACCATAATCACAAAGAGACAGAGATTTTTACATAATTAGAAAGAAGTTCAAATTAAAGATAATAACTATACACAATCATAGAAGATGTGAAATTTGAAAATTGTTTATTGCAAGAAACATAGCCTTTTAGGCTAATAAGTAGAATTAAGAAAAGCTTTGTCGGCATAATACCAGAACCATCTCGAGGATTAACCGGAAAAAGGAAACCAGATAGTCCCACCAAAGCAACAATTAATGAAGTAAGGAGAAGTACTTTAGAAGACATGGAAACAGAGATGGGACTCTTATAAAGAAGATTAGAAAGTGAAACAATGGGAATTTCTTAACTTTGGATTAATAGTAAAACACTTTTAATAAAACGATCATTAAGATGTTTCCTTTTTATGGGACAAAAATAAAGAAGATTAGAAAGTGAAACGATGGCAATTTGAAATCTTTGGTTTATAGTAAACACACTTTTAGAAAAATGTTCATCAAGATGTTTCCTTTTCCATTTTCCATCATTTTCTATCGCTATCAACAGGCAAAACCAAACAACAAAAATTCTTAGATTATGGTTTCATCATGGATTTCTTTCTTTTTTTCTTGTGGGTTTGGTGGGATTTTTTCCTACTTTGCTTCTTGATGCTTTTTTTTGTGTTGTAAGTGGGATCATTATCCGCTGCTGTAACTGTAGCGCTGCTGCACTCATCGTGCGGCGCTGCAAGTGCCATGTGTGCATAGCGGGCCCAACATGGCACACATGGCATCTGCAGCGCCGCACGATGATTACAGCAGCGCTGCAGTTACAGCAGCAGATAAAAATCCGTTGTAAGTGATTGTTGTTCTACCAATCTACCCCTCCCTTTCTAGTACCCACACACACACACACACACAAATAAAAATAAATTTGAGTAGATAAACCAGTAATCAAAAAGAGAAAGTTTTCCGGTTACCAGGTGAAAAGAGATTCTATTCATCCCAGGTGAATAGAGATTAGGCTTGTGGAATAGTGAATGTCATCATCTATTTAAGAAGGTCCAAAATAAGGGTGTCAATCGGTCGGTTCGGTCCTATTTCAGTTGGGTTTAATAGGTTTTGGTATATTATTGGCCAATCTGAGATCAAACGATTAAGGAAATTTGGTTTTGGTCTGGTTTCTTCGGTTTATAATCACGCTACTATCAGGGTCAATTCAATCTTTCTTTTTTTTTTTTTTGGGGGGGGGGGGGGTTAGTATAAGTTGTCAAATTTTTTTTTATCAAGTTTGATAGGCTATTCAATTTCAATCGGTTCGGTTTAGTTTGGTTTTTAACGGTTCCATAAAACCCCATATCTGACACCAAATCAATAAAGGTTGGTCACAGTAAAGTTTTTATCTCAATAGTTTAAACTAACAGGAGGGACTCTCAAGTGTATAAAGGGGTTGTAGGCTAATTAGGGCATGCATTATAACATTATGTTTCTCTATTTCTCTGTTTTTTAGTTCTTGAGAACAAAAAAATAAGAGAAATATGTTTGTTAACACTGGTTTTTTTTTTTTTTGTTCATGGGAATAAATCAGGACAAAAAAGTTGCTGAGAAATAAAATAAATAAATAAATAAAAGAAGCTCCAATTTGAAGCTTCTCTGTCCTAAAAATAAAAGGAAGAAATAAGGGGGAAGTTGCTCTTTGATGAGCATTTGATTAATTTGATGGGCAAAGCAGTAATTTCATGTTCAAAATAAAACACCACCACCACCTATGCCACCACCTTCACCTCCACCACCGCCGCCACCTCCACCTCCACCTCCACAAAATTTTTGGGTATTCAATGGCATTTTTTAAATTTTAATTTTATAGAAGTTCTAGATACATAAATGATTATGCATAACAAACGCATTGCTGTTTCTTTTTTGACTCAAAAATAAAAATTATTATGCATTACTAAATGTGTTTTTTTGGCTCAAAAATTTATCCCAGTAACAAAAATACAAAAAAATCATTTCTAGAATAGAACACATGGCCCACAAACAAAAGTGGTTATCAAGCAGACTCTTAGTAGCCAATGGCCCAATGTGTAGAAGATTAAATTCCTGATACTCCCCCACATGTGTGGCAATGTACAACAGACACGTGAACGATGAAAACCCACTCTAATACATTGTAAAATTTTCATCCTAAAAGTTCAAACTAGTAGATGGAGGGACTCACAAGTGTACATATAAGGAGTATTGTAGGCGCTAGTTAGTAGCCGATATGGGATTAAACTCCCGATAGTTTTAGATTGGTCTGGGCTAATCCAACCAATTTGGGCTGAACTTTGACAACCTTAATTTCTAAATATTCTCAGTCCAATGAGAGGGTTAGATCCTGTGGATTAATAGATTCTCTCTTCACCCAAAAAATTAATTAAGAACCTGGCATTAGTGGGCTAAATAAAATTTTTCAATATACAAAGATCACAGAGAGATTAGGATCTTTACATACACCGCATATATCCTTTTATGATTCAACTTAATTTAATACAGTTCATGCACGGCCACTACTATTTGCCTAATCAAACTCAGCTAATGCCATTAAATAATTTACATAAATTTTTATATGATTAAAAGTGACTCTAAAAAGAGTCATTAGAGATCTTAATTCAAAAATCCACCAGGATTATGGATGATTTAGCTCTGGGTTGACTCATCACGTCTTGAGATTTATTTTTAAAGTGTGATTAAGAAAAGTCTCCCTATTGGCTTTTAAAAAAAAAAATAAGACAACTTGCTTCAATAATATCAATATTTTGGATTAAAACACTCGTGAAAAACAGATAGAGATTATGGATTGTTTGATTAAATTATAAGGAAGAACATGAAATAATAGAGTATTATTATGATCTGATGCAACTCCTTTTGTCTCTCTATTCTATTATGTTAGTTATTAATTAAGATTAGAAGTTATTATTTGTATTAATTAAATATGAAATTGGAATCCCTTTGAAGCTGAAACAGGCTGTGGGGAATCAACCCACGCGGTCTGTTCCTTCTATTAAAAATAATTCATTCTCTTCTTCACCCTACGTGGGTGCTTGTTCTTAATTTTTATAAATTTCAATTTATTAATAATGGTGGAACCATGTAATGTAAAGTGTAAAGGCAAAAGCAATGTAGAAAGAGGGTTTCATAATCCATAATTCTATTAGTCCATACCATTCCTTCTAAGTCCAATTTGTTACAAAATTACAAAATTAAACCTTTAAATTAATAGGGGGAGGTGTTGGATGTAGAAACTTGAAACCTCTAAGCTTGACTTGGTAACCCTTATAAACAATCTATAAAGATCTTGATTTTTTTTATTATTTGTTTTGTTACATGGTCACTTAATTCCATTTGGTTAAAACTTAATATGTGAGCAAGAGATTTTGGGGTCTACTTACCCAGTATGATATTTCCGAAGTTCCGAAACCTCAATTGAGATTTTAGGTTCAAGATGTTTTTTTGTCTATTTTTAGGTTTTAGGGTTTTAGTTGACGACAATATCAAAAGTGGGATTCATAAGTCTATTTTGATTGTCTTGTGCTGTGTTGTTGACAATACTAAAGGTGGAGTAATAATGATATTTTTCTCATTTTGGGGATACTTATTTGTTAAATCTTGTACATTTTTTTATATTTTATTAATATTTAGCAAACAAAAAAAAAAACCAAAAAATAAAAACACAAACAAAAACAAAAAGTTCACCAATCCTTCAAAATGGGTTGATAAAGTCTCATAGAATTGTTTCTCTGACTGGTTCAAATTGATTGCAGGGCTAATGTTAGTCTATGGTATGAGTCTTCCAAAATTAGGGTGAGGCAGGATTCATCACCCTTATTCAAAAAAGGAAAAATCGAAATATGATGAATTATTATTATCATAATGATCTATTATTTTTTCAAATGTCACAAGACATCTATTTTGCCACGTGGATATGCATATTGTATGTCCACTCTGACCGTTGGATAGAGAGAACATGATCGATCTAGATTAGACAGATATCAAGTTTTAACGTGTAATTCAATTAAATACACCTTTTTGTATTGGTCCACATCAAATGTAAGTCAACGATGCATGCGTACCAATACTCTAGACATTCGCTCTCCCAACTCTGAATGAGAACAAAAAATTTAGATTAAAAAATCTTAAAAATAATTGGTTCAGATTTATATGTGCTTTTTTTTACAAAGGATCTCACGTCTATTTTAGTGTTCAACCTTTAGCCCAAAATAAATAGTGAAATTAGTTAAAGAAGGTATCAACCTGTGTAGTACCAATCAAGACCTCGACTCATTGCAACCAGATCGTAGGATTGAATCCTTCCTTCATGAGGAAATCAATCTTTCCTTCATGAGGAAACATTTCTTGCAATTTTAAACTTATTTTTACAACACATTCTCTGTCTATTTGAAATGTGAGATACTGAGATACGTATGAAGTCTTTTATCACATGGATCCACCCGTATTTGTTAATGTTATAATAATCATATAGCATTTAAGCTGTCACTAACAAGTCCATGGACCTATATTGCACCTTGTTTTTTTTTTTTTTTTCTATTTTTTTTAAACCTCATAAAATTTCAACTTTCTAATCCCTTAACCCATCAAAAATAAATAAATAAGAAAAATATATATATATATCAAGATCCAGTGATGATTGATCCAACAACCACTACATATTATTGTTCATGGCAGAAGAAAGCTCGTTTAACATCTTACATTAAATTATACCTTTCACCTTCTTGGTTTTGTTTTTTTAAGTGGAATTTAAATATCTTACGGTTTCACCTGACACATAAATGCTGGAGTCATGCAAGACTCCATTATTATTAATAAATATTTATGTTTCAAAAATCTTTAGCGCATAATTTTTCTCACATTAGTTGTGAACCATAAACAGTTTTTTTTTTTTTGTTTTGTTTTGTACGAAATGATTTTCTGTTTTATACAAAGTGAAGAGGGAACCACTTAATCTATGGGATTTGACTTTGTTTTTCAGAGTGAGAAAGGAAATTTTGGACTTTTTATAAATAAGAAAATGAACTTAATGATGACATTCGATACTTTAGATGAAGAGATTCCCTCATCAGCCAAACTATGTAGGCTTGCCGCCAAAGGGTATTTATTTGCTTGTTAAACCATTTTTTTTTTTTTTTTTGGGATGAATTCAATAACAACTTTACAACTCTCATTTGGAGGGTAAGGGTTTTATAATGTTTAATTAAATGGGTGATAGAGTCTTGCTCTACCTATATATACCTACTTGATAGGGATAAATAGGTGTTTAATGGTACTCAAGTGAAGACGTTTTTTGTCGTCGTTCAGGATAAAGAGAGAATATCTTCATCCATTCACGATGATTTTGCGTTATGATTGGACTCCCACCCCTTTGAAAGTTTGAAATATCCTTCTTGGATTTAATCAAAGGGTCAGATCTCATAGTTGAAGAGATTCTCTCTTCACCAAAAGTGAAAGATTAGTAGGTATGTAAACGGACAGTCAAAAATCTGGATTCGAATTGCATCCATATTCGGCACAAGGTATCCAGATTCAAATCCGGATAATTTGAAACAAAATCTATCCGATCCGAATAAATACCAACAAATATTAAAAAATATATATATCTAATGATATTGAGGGTTCTTAAAGGTCTGACAAATTCTAAAGAATTAGGAAAATAACTAAGACAATTGAAAGATATGGATTGAAAGCAAGTCATATCCGTTGGGGGAGGAGGGGGGGGGGGGGAAGGTCTGGGTTACACAGGTCAGGAATGTAAACAAATAGTCAAAAATCCGAATTCGATTTCCATTTATATTAAGTTAAGAGTATTTGTATCCGGTCAGGAGATATCTGAATCTGATCACATCTAATCCGTTTACATCCCTAAAGACTAGAAGGTACTGATAAGGGTAAAGATCCATTTTTATCCTTAGAAGAGGGTATTGATAAGGCCATTAATTACACAACTACCCTATGCCCTATGTATTTTCAAATAATGAATTTGGTAATAACAAATCAAAGATAGTTTTACTCCAATCCCCAACCCAATCGGACAAATCCCTTATTCTATGCATATCTTCATCTATCTGATCTTATTATTGTGAGTTTTAATTAAATCGGTGGTCCAATTCTGACATGATTTGGTTGTGTAGCTCGAAAAGATAAGCTATGCTATATACGCCTTTGGTATTTGAGTAAAAATGCATTTTGTTTACTTTGAATGTGAATCACAAAACCAATCTCCATATCTTGATTGGGCTTTGGTTTTTATTTAATGATTGACCTTCATATTGTCTTCCCTTCCCAATTCCTGGCCTTTTGGATCATCTACTCAACTTAACCTTACTTCTTTAATCCCCCACCCCTTCCCCCAAAACAAAAAATAAAAAAAATTAAGTTTACTTCCTTGGGGATTTTCTTAATCAGCTAATCACATTTGCAGTCAATCGGCTATTGAAATTTATGGCTTTGTTTGATTGCGAGGGAAAATAAAAGTAACAGAACTATAGAAAATTTTCAAACCTAAAAAGAAAATTGTAATCGTTGCATAACATGATTGTATAAAAATATTTCAATTTCTTACCATATTTAGTAATGATACTTTTATAGATGTAATTTTTATTATTATATTTTAAATTCAAGAGATTTAGTTACAAAGAAAAATAAAATGTAATAATTAAATATAGAATGATTTGGAGTTAATGACATGGGTAATAATTATAAAATTTATATTTTTAGTCTAGAAGTTCAACTTTTCTTCGTTTTAATTTCCATTACAACCAAGCGGAGACAACTATATTACAACTGGATTATGTAAGACCCCGTATTTCTATCACATAACCAAAAAATGGATATACAACTAAGGACAAAGTTTTCCTCCACCCATAGAGGTCAGCTCATCCACTATCCTAGGGTTTGCAAAGCCCTCCTAGGGTTTTAGTATTTTACAAAATACTCTCCTGATACCCATTCCTGCCTTCTCCCGCCCCTCAATGAATGAGATCTCATTCACTATGGGTAGAGGGAAACTAAAATGAAGGACATCTTGACAGATGGGGGAGGGGGAGGGGGAGGTTTTGAAACACGGTATCAGGGATTGGATTCCAATCCTCTGTGATCAAATTTGGATCGAATCTAGATTGGAGTCCTCCGGAATTATTAGTCCTCAGATTTGAAAAGTCAATGATTCTTCTAAAGTTTTGGACCATGAATCGACCATGTCAAATTGACTAGGATCGGGATCAATCTTGGCCAAACTCATAAGATGATCTTCTATCTCTTTTATTAAAAAATGAAGAAGAACCTAGCTCCCTTCAATCAGGGGGAAAAAAAAATTCCTATGCACGCATATGATAATATGATATATGGAAATGGAATAAATGAGGTGGCCCAGCTTGGAGACTACTTCAATCAGCCAAACTGTCCCCCCCCCCCTCCCTTCCAATGTTTCCATTTAACATTTGTGGTTGTAATGTAAACAGTACTCATCCCTTTTGCTTTGCTTTGGTTAGTAATGTGTGTGTGTGTGTCTTTCCACCGTCTCCACCGCCCTTCCTCAGCCTCTCTCTCAACTCTCCCATTCTTTCTTAGCGTCTTCCTCTCTCAATTTGTTTATTCAAAAGGGAAAGAGAATTAAGAACACATTTACAGTTAAGCAGCTGCAACACGCTTCAATGTCTTTTGTAGTACGAGAATGAGTTGTTATTTATGTTTTAATTTATGTTTTTTTTTTTGTCATTTGGGAATTATTATTTCTCTGTCTTTCACCTTCTAATTAAATCTGAAAATGATTCCAAGTTTATTAATCTTCCTATTTGGTCATAAACTAATTCCTTCTTAATCACTTCTTTATTATTATTTTTTTTTCACATTTTGACAAGGTCAAATAATATTCCAAGTTTTTTTGTGTTTTTCTTTTGGCAAGATATCCCTAATCTTCAATTGGGAGGAAAAAATTCCTAAATCTACACCGTTTGTTACTAATGTACATTGGATTTGTTGTGTAAATATTGATTTTATACATGCATGTACTCATGGAGAAAGGGAATCTCATATTTACTCCCATTGGTACCATCGGATAGCATTAAGGAGGGGTAATTTCAACTTCGTAAATAAGGGTGGGAGTATAAAGATGACTCAAGACTCTAAATCACATATGATCTTGAGTTAGGTGACAGTAGCGAGTATATCGCCGGACAAGATACAATTGTTGCATAGGGAAAGCAATCGAAGATTAACCATTACAATAAGAACGACAATTATGATCATGTTTTAAGTCGATCTAAAGAGCAACGAGGGGTTAGGAAAAATCATTTTTCTACTTAGATTCTCTTTGGCAAGGAAGATTGTTGAATCATCTTCGCTTCCCCCCCACCCCTATTCTCCTACTTTCCATCTAATTTGTTAAGAGACAGAAATATGGTGTCTTTACTGTTAGAGAGTGATGCGAACCTAAGTAGAACTCGCACCTTAAAGTCAAGTTGTAAGGTGAGAGAACCTAAGGCCATAACCCCACCAAGTCTCTTACGGAACTGATGTAGGATCAACATTATATGATTGATATGGGATCATAATAGACTACCACGCTATCAAACTAACATCTACGTTGGTCTACTGTGGATCAAATAACACTTTCTACGCGGTTTTACTCTACTCCAGGATCTCTATATAGTGTAAGGTAGACTTTTTTCTAGCAGTTTCATTCTAGCACCATGTCACTCTTTTTGCATGAGGATTGGGATCAGATATCGACTACTTTGGTACAATTGATACAAACCTTAGAACTCATCCCTAGAGAGATGCATCCCCTCCCCATCCCATAACAGAAATGCAGATCTTTGACATGTTGGCATGGAAATGCATATTTGACCCCATCATCCTCAGTATGAACGTAAGGTTCTTCTATGTTGGGGACAAATGCACAACCATGAGGAAGAAACAAAGCAAACAATCACACACATCATGAGGAATTTAAAGTGGTTCATCATAAATACCAACATCCACCCGAGAGAACTAGAGATTTTTCCATTAAAAAACTCTATACCACTCTCCACCTCACAAAGTGATCTCCTCTTACTTGTGTCTAGGGTTTTCCATATAGAGACAATATATAAGAAACCCTAAAACCCTATTCCTCATATAATTATAATTCTACCCCTTGTGTATGTAATGGACCCAAAACCCTACCCAATTACAAATACAAGTTCAATGATAATTATGTGGACCCACAAAATACAAGACACACCAAACTCCAACATTCTGATGATATGATGCATCGAATTGAATTCTATTGTTTGGTTTAACAAATTTTCACATCTGGGTACCTTTTCTTTTTCATATGATAGGGGCATATTGGGCATAGTTTCTCCCCTTTTTTATTTTGAAAATAACTTTCATGTCTTTATTTTTGTCTATTTTTTGCCCAAAGTGTTGCATAATGGAGATGATGGCAGTGATTACATGCTAGGGCAACAAGATTGCATGGTCGATCTCTGACAATCTCAGGCAATAGGGATATAGACGGCGACAGTGATCAATAGTAGCAAATTTACAGTAGGGATGGAGATAGCTCGGTGGAGCAGTGTGGATTAGAAACAAAAAAAATGTTGATTAGTAACTTGTTGGAGACTATAGTTCTAATACCATGATTTGATAGCAAAGACAAATGTTTATCTTCAAGCTCCTTATCTTGGTCCTCTAGTCTAGTGTTTGTCCACAATGATATTCTTTGGGACTACTTGGATAGACCAAGATTCAAAGTTGATTAATGATTTCTGATTAGCATCTAAACAATAATATTTGTATTTTATTGGTTTAAAGGATCGACTGATGGCCATGCCGAAGGTGGACCCTTAAGTCAAAGTTATGTCTTGTTGTTAGCTTATAGCTTTGCCGAAGGTGGATGGTCAAGACATCTTTTTTTTTTTTTTTTTCTTCCATCTAGAACAAGCTTCCCACAATCATCCAAAGCAAAAAAACCCAAGAACCATGGCTCTCAGCCTATCAGACAAGGCAACATCCAAGTATATGAGAAACGACACCATAGAGATAGGAGAATATTTGTGTTGTGAGGGAAAATGGTGTTAAGAACCTAACGACTCCAAGATTAAGCACTGAGCGGTTAGCCATAGAAATCCGAGATCCGAACAAAGGTAACATTACACGGATCACCTTTGCATTCCACTGCTTCCAAATCTCCCAAACAATGATTCCAAGCGCTGAAAAACGGTTTCATTGTTCTTTCTTTGATAGCTTGGCTTGAAAATCCAACCATGTAATGGCAAATTGGGGTTAGAAGAGGATCCCGTGAAAACACATGAAGCAAACCAAACTTGTAGGGCAAGGGGCCACTTAAGAAGTGGATGCTCCACCGTCTCAGGGGCAAGTCCACAACTAGGGCAGACATCAGATTGAACAATGTTCCAGTGTTTCAGATTAACCATTACACCAATAGCACTTAAACAAGCTTTTCATAGAAAAACTTGTGCCTTTGGTGGAATCTTAGAATTCCGCATAATCTTCCAAGCCACTTTTGGAATGCTGGAGCTTTTGGTTATTGCTCTAAACTTCCTTCTCTGAGGGAAAATCTGATTCTCCAAATCTTTAACCTCTCTCACTTTCCTCCTCGCCAAAGGCACCTTATTGCTGTCTTATGGTGTCCCCCCTTCAATGCAGTGAAGCCCAATGTAGATGGGGCGTGCAAAGGGGAACCCAAGGATGGGGGGAGGAGGAGGTGTAATAAGGAATCATGAAGGGCGTGTGTTAGCTGCTTTCGCTAATTTCTATGGTGAATGCACGAACTCTATTGCAGAATTTAGAGCATTAAGAGATGTCTCCAACTTTGTGCGGAGATGGGTTTTAAGGAATTCCATGTGAATTCCAGCATTTGAGGTACATTGTGTTGCTATAAGGAGTTACAACATTTGGAAGGTGTGGTATTGGTTCAATGAGATTATGGCTTTGATTGATTATCTTCAGCCATTGATTGCCTTCACGTTTATAGAGAGCAATAGGGCAGTTGATTGGTTGGCGAACTATGCATGCACGTCGACAACGAACACTCTTTTTAAACTGGAAAATGATCTTCCCCTCGGTCACAAGTGCATCATTCGGGAGGATTCGATTGGGTCTCCAGTTTTGAGGAAATAATTCCTCTCATTGTTTTGTTGGGTTTTCTGTAAGGGAGTGATGTTGGTCAGTGAGTTTTTGTGAGCCTTTGATTGTTTGTTTTTATTGGGTTGGGATAAGGCGGGTATGTCCCCCCCCCCCCCTTGAACTCGTTTTATTCATTCTATTTGATTATTAATAAAATCCTAGGGGCTAGTCCGGGTCCAGATAATATTTGGTGTTCAAAAATAAATAAATAAAAATAAACATGCTGGAGCTTTTGGCCGTTGAGAGGGATTTGGGGGTAAGGAAGGCACCAAGCCTATAAGTAGACTTCATTGAAAAATTGCCCTTAGGGTGAGAGTCCTGACAAATCCTATCCTGGCATCCTTCGGAGCTAAGTAGAATCCTTGAGAATAGCTCCAACCTCAAATTGTACAAACAAACACCTTAACTTTGGAGACTAGCTTAGGTTCTCGTACGGGCCTAAGCCGCATAGATGGAATCCAATAGCGCTAGTGTACACTATGCTCTCGGATAGAGAACCCAATCCCTATTATTATTTTTGCTATGACTCTATTTTTAATAAACTAAATACAAATTGAATATAAACATATTTTCATGGTATCTTTAAATAAAGGGAGAGGGATGGGTATGCTAGCGTTATACCGTAAGCTAACACAATATGTGTCTATCTCTCTATTTTCCACCTTTGAAATGACTCTGTTACCTCTCAAAGGGAAGAAGAGACAGATAGACATCCTTTTCCTTTTAATAAAATTACAATATTTACATTTTTACAGTGTTCTTGTTAGGTAATATTTTTTGGGGGAAGTTTTCATACACAGTTGTGTAAGCATGCACGGTGGACCGGTGGTGTCCCCTCTCACAAAGAGTTGGAAAAGTCATAAACCCCCACCCATTAATTAATGCCTTGAAACTCCCACCCTCTCACATACACGACTGTCAACCGTGTATGAAAATTTTCCCCATATGTTTTTGTTAAAAAAAAATGATTGACACACTATTGGTATCAAGCACCCTCTCACATTCTTTCTCCTCCCCCAACATGTATGCCCCTATAAACGAAACACGCGAGTATGAGATTCCTCTTCCCGTGCTCCCATTAGCTTGAGATGAGAGATTCCATCCCACACCGGTAGCATATCAATCCCCTGTTTTATTGTTTTTAACAATTGCCATAAGTTTGATACCAAACAGTGATGGAAAAAGATGTAAGTGTCTGATAGATCTTAAATGAGAGAGAGAGAGAGAGAGAGAGAGAGAGAGAGAGAGAGAGAGAGAGAGCTATAAATCTATAATTGGCAGAGTACCATATTGATAGAATGGTCCCAAAACAGGATTGAAATAAGAACAAACAGACTGAATAGGTATTGGGTGCCCTTCATCCTCGTCTTCGTATCCTCATCCTTTCAAGCTGTAAACACAGCATTTCACACTGAAACACTCTCTGGGCTGGACACCATGTGCCCCTGCCATTGTGCCATCCATCCCATCTTCCCTCCCACCCTTTCCCCCCCTCGCATGGAACAACTAACTGAGAGACCCATTATTTTATCCCTACCCCTACTACCACTTAATATAATTATATAGTACCCTTCATAGGATATTTGGGCTTCAACAAAGGCCGGCCCACTCTCAAGCCCATGCAACCCAATAAATAAGGATATTTATTTATTGTATGTATTTATGAGGTGAAAAAGGGAAAAAGATATGGATACAGAAAGGTATCTTCTGGTTACTCCGGTGACCGGTAACCGGTACAATGAGGATAAATAAATTACAGTTAAGGAAATTTTAAATTCCAGTTATCTGCAGGTGTTACTGATAAGAAACTGTGAGTTAAAAGGGACTAATTTATTGGATTTATTTTGTTATTGTAAAAAATAAATAAAATAGTAGATGATAAATAAAGAAAGAAAAAGGAAGAAATGGTCGACGAAGAACACCAAGAAGAAGGTGAAGAAGGAGAAGAATTAAAGAGAAGAAACGAGAAGAGAAGAGAAGAGATCCATAGGAACCAAAACGAAGAACAAAAGAAAAGAAAAGAAAAGCCGTAGCAGCAGCAAACAACAAACGAGATTTGCACGAACTGCATAGGGCTTCGTTCCTTTTTATTTGGGATTGGGCATTTGGTTCTCTTCCCTATCTCTCTCTTGAACTCTGCAACTCTTAACATCATTGGATCTGAGTTTCCCACCCCCAAGTACAGGGGGAGAGAGAGAGAGAGAAGAAAGAGGAGATGATCGAGGCTTTTGAGCTCTAAAGGTTCAAACTTGTCGGATCTCTCTCTCCCGAATTTCGATTAGATTTCACATCTCCTCCTTGTCTTTTGTCTTGTTTCCCGAATTTATTTTTGAGAGAGGTTAGTTGAGTTGGTTGGTCTGTTCGTGGGTAGTAGTAAAATCGTAACTGCATATCGATGCGAGAAAATGTGGGCAGGTGTCGTGTGTCTCTCTCATTTCTTAACCGGAACCAAATTTCGTTATTCTGCTCCTCCTCTTTTTTCGCCATTAATTAAGATTGAGGAAATCTTGAAGAGTTAGGAGTCAAGAGTCAGTCTTCGGGGGCGGAGGGCGATCAGATCGGTTTGGAGTTTGGACTGAGACAGTGGCGTGGGGGCATTGGCAGTTCGATGGGAATGCTCGAATGATGAGCAAGGCAGGGGACGAGGAAGAAGAGGAAGAGTGTTTCTACGAGTCACTCGATCGCATCCTCTCTTCGTCATCTACTTCTTCTTCTACTTCAGGTGCCATCTCCGAAGACGACGACTCGAATTATGCATCAGAGCTTCCCCCAGTTCCGAGATTCCCCATGGCCATCTCCAACTATGATGTATGGATTGCCGAACCTTCTTCCGTCGAGGAGCGCCGCAAGCGTCTTCTCCGTGAGATGGGTCTCGCTCGCGATCCTTCTCTCTCCAGGACCAGGCTAAAAAATTCTCTCTCTTCAATCTCCTCCTCCGACGATCACTCCGCTGCGGCCGCCACCACCACCATCAACGCCCAAACCCGCGCCAGGGAAGTAGAATTTGGGAGATCCGTGTCGGCGGATCAGTTACTCTCACCACGGAAGCAAGCGCTGCAGCCATCCGATGATGGCTCCAATTCGGCCATCTCTCGATCTAAGTCCGATGGCGCCGCCGACTGCTCCTCCTCCCTCTGTCGTCCACCTATCGGTCACTGTAATTCCTCCATCCCTTCTACTTCTGCTGATTCTATTTATTCCATTCAGTCGGTTGGGGAGTCTTGTCTTCCGGTTCAGTCGGTCGGGGAGTCCTGTCTTCCCCTTGTAAATAATAATCATCATCATCATCTTCTCTCTAAATCTCGAAGCAACGGCAGCAATGGATCTCCTACTGCCAATGTTGCCTCCTCTCCCAATAAACCCCCTACCGGCAAAGCGTCCCGGAGGGTTGAAGAGATCAGAACAAATTCGTCACCCGCCGCTCTTGCAAATCCCGGTGGTGTTGGTGGTGGTGAGTTTGGTGACGACACGGATGACCCTGATATCGGCAGGGTCCCCGACCAGGTCTGCACAATCAAGAATCTGGACAATGGTAAGGAGTTTGTGGTCAATGAGGTCCGAGAAGACGGTATGTGGAACAAGCTTAGGGAAGTCGGGACTGGCCGGCAGCTCACCATGGAGGAATTTGAGATGTGTGTTGGTCACTCCCCTATTGTTCAAGAATTGATGAGGAGACAGAATGTGGAGGCATTGAACGGTAAGAAAGATGACCTGGATTCCAATGTCAATGGCAATGTTGGCAGTGGATCCAAAGCGAAGAAGAAAGGGGGCTGGTTCAAGAGCATCAAGAATGTTGCCAGCACGGTGACTGGTCAACGGGAAAGGCGGAGCAGCGATGAGAAGGATACCTCATCCGATAAAGGAGGGCGGCGGTCGAGCTCAGCCACGGATGACAGCCAAGATGTCTCATTTCATGGTCCTGAGAGGGTTAGGGTACGCCAATATGGCAAATCTTGTAAAGAGCTCACCGCTCTGTATAAAAGTCAAGAGATACAAGCTCACAATGGTTCTATATGGACCATCAAGTTCAGCTTGGACGGTCGGTATCTTGCAAGTGCAGGCGAGGACTGTATCATCCATGTCTGGCAGGTTGTGGAAGCTGAAAGGAAGGGTGATTTGTTGATGGAGAAACTGGAGGATGGGATTCTAAACCCTTTCTTTATGGCCAGTGGCTCACCTGAACCAACATCTTTGTCACAAAGCATTGACAGCCATTTTGAGAAGAAAAGAAGGCCAAGGACATCTACTGGCCGGAAATCTATGAACTTAGACCATATTCTGGTTCCAGAGACCATGTTTGCACTTTCAGAGAAACCCATATGCTCTTTCAGGGGACATCTTGATGACGTGCTTGATCTCTCCTGGTCCAAATCTCAGGTTAGCTTCTATTCTGCTTTGCTGATATATTATTCTCTGTTCTGTTTATATCATTATTGAATCTTACAAGTGATGATTAATCTGAAAAACATTTGAAAGTATCTGTTTATGACCCTTCCTCACGCACCTGTGGCAATTTGTGAAAATATTGGGATAAGTTATTAACATTTGGAATAGACCTGACAAAACAACGTTTCTACTCTAGTTTCTGGCAAGGATGATTTGATCTGGATTAAGGGAATAGCAGTTTCTTCTCATCATTAGAGAGAAAAACTTATTGCTGTAGACTTTGGAATCTCGAGGGATTGAGGTGCATCATGGATAACTCCAAGTGTCTACCTCCATTATGGTTGTTAGTTTTCTGATATAGTTAGTAGAAGCCATGAACAACCATAAATTAATATTGGATTCAAACACTTGCAATGCAAGAGCATGTGCTTGTGTCAAATATATACATGAAGCTGCCTTTTATGGAATGATGGTTAAAGTTGGAATGTTTCCTTACAAGACTTGTACTTCGCATCAATAACCTCAACAAATACTGTATGGACTTACAGAGAAAATCTATGCACATGAGTTCCATAATCTATTAGTTAAAATACTTCATTTTCAGAAATTTAGACATGCTAGAAACAGTGAAATATTCACAAGTTCTATCATACTTTCATTTTCTCAAAATACTTTAACTTCGTGACTTCGTGTAGCACTTGTTTTTCACATTTCCAATTTACATCATTTCATTGTCATATCTTTAACATAAAGAAATTTCTAACCATGAAAAGAACATTTCTTTCTGATGTATGAAATAAATCATGTATGAAATAAATCCTACACTTGCAAGGTTAATGGCTTTCTGAAGTTGTCGATCAGGCACCTTGAGCCTTTATATCTGGGTTGGATACTGGTCCTCCTTTTTTTATTTTGATGAATGGACACTGGTCCTTGTTAGATAATAATTTCAGAGTACATCCCTGCGTGAAAATATGAGAACAAGGTCTTCCGAACATTGCAGATGCAGTTCATTCACATGGATTGGAGTAATTGATTTTTTTAGTTAGATTAGCTTGTACAAGAGCTCACTGAATATTTTTGTGATAGCTTTCACTGGCATAAAGCTGCAAATCTGGCTGATAGTTAACAAGAGCATAGAGATTTATTGATACTTGGGAGTGCCATATCCTATTGATTTTTGTTCTGAGCTAAATAACATCCAATCCGTTACTTCTAGTAAGTATGGAAAGGTTTGGGTTTTTGGTCTACTGAACTCTTTAGATTATTGCTTAGAGACAAATGGCACATACTTCTGCCAAGCCAATCTGCTGGAGTAGTGTTGGCTGCTTTAAAGGCTTAAAATTTCCATAGTGAGTGTCTTTGGAGCTATCAGTTTGGAAGGCAAGTCATATTTAATTCGTTAGAAGACTTAAAAGGGATTTTTAAATTGGCAATTATAGTTTATTTTGTGGTATTTACATAAATTCATGGTCATCTATAGTGGGAAAGATGGATCGAGGAATTTGGTCTCTGTTAAGTCCTATCTTGGCTACCTTTCTAGGGGCATGGTACAGGTTACTGATGCCCCTGAAAATTTAATCATTCAGGAGGTTAACAGCTTTAGAGAGATTACAGGCATTGGATGAACTTAAAACAAGGGGCTTTGGACTGGGAACTTAGCAAATAGATGCTAAATCTTTGTGAATTGGGAGAATGTCACATATGTTTCTTCACTGTGAGGTGGCAAGAATATTATGAAGTTTATACATAACATTGGTGTTGGGTGGGTTACTCCAGGATTTGTAAGAATATTGATGTTTTCATGACCTTAAATTCCTTTCAGGCAGGTTCTTCACTTACTTTAGGTTGAACATCTGTACTTGTAGGAATTGGTGGAGGTTTTCTTGTCTCCAATCTCGGTAGAAGATTGCATAGCAAAGTCTTGTCGTTCAGTATTTTGTCTACTTTTTCTACAGGGCTACTAATGTTAATATATGGTACATCGATTCTTGTAAAAATATTATGATATCAATAATTTCTTGTGTTGTCATGGCACCATGGTGATGACCGGTTGCTTTTATGCCTAGGCAAGGTGAAGCCACTGAAGGCGAGCGCCAAATTTGCACATACTTAGCCCCTTGGGTATCAAGGATCTCCTTCTCACATGGATGCCAACTTGACAACAATGCTTTTGTTGCAAACAAAAAAATGGTCTTTTTTTTTTTTAAAATCTTTGAACAATAATTTCCATATTCATATTTATCAAAAATTTTGATGGCTTACACTGCTCAAAAGGAATGTCTAATACCTTTTCTGTCTCCCAAAAATAAAAAATCCAATTCGAAATCACCTAGAGAACTAATTGGACTGTTGGAAGTGGGGGCTAGAAGCTGTGTTCTGAAAGAACAGTCTAGTTACTGTTCTTCTCATGAGTAGTAAGAGTATTTATTGTGAGAACACATGTAATTCTAGGGGGAAGGAAGTTGTAAAAGGTATAATGTTGAGCTGTCTTATCAAGTCAGTAAAGCAGCATATACATGAGGGTTTGAATGATAATATTCAACCAATAATTTTTTTTTCTTGATTGGGATATTTTTTCCCCTCAAGAATGACTTACGGTGTTTAATCTATAATGGTTGATCGGAAGAAATTTGTTGAAATTCTGGTACAGAGCTTCTTCCACTTTGTTAGAGTTATGATCAGATGCTAATATTATTAAATTGCTGAGATCAAATAGTTAGATTACATGTTCCTTTCTCTAAATTGTGGTTCTTGAGTTGGAATCACAACCCAGACCATGGAATGCTATGACTTCATGGATCCTCATACTGTAAAATTGCTCTATCATGTGTTGATAGTTTGATCAAGGGAACTATCTATTGATTAACACATAGGAATTATGGGAAAGTAGAAGGTTCCCTACTTGGGGGAAATATTACTCCTTTTTATGGGGTTTTGAAAGCAGACTTCTCACCATATGTGGTGGTAGTCTATTTACAATAAATTTATACCCGAAAAAAAAAAAACACACAACATTACTTTCAAGTGAAGACTAGCTCCCAAGCTTACAATTTAATTCAGTTTAGGGATACATGGAGGTAGTTGATTAGAGTGATTTCAATAAAGTCAATTAAAATATGCAAAAAGATTTTAAAAAAGGTTGAAGTTGTAGAAACTTTGATAGATACTGCTATTTAGTTAGTTAGGCACAGAAGCATTTTGGTGAAAAATTGAAGATAATTGAAGGGGGGGAAAGTACGAAAAGAATGATAATTATTAAATACGAAAGCTAGTAAAACAAAGAAAATAACATTGGTTATACTCATTGCACCAACATTGAAAGGAATAAGTGGGGGTCGAGAATGGTTAGTTTCATTTGCAAGATGGCCTGATGCAGTGGCAAAGCAGCATGAAACAAATGCCTGAAAAGATCTTACCAAAAGACTTGGCTTTGCCTATTTGGGTCTGAATGGTCTTATTGGGCCCATAGTCATGCCTAAACTTGGGCGTTCCTTCGGCTGCCAATTAGGTATTGCTGGAAAGTCCATGGCTTTCTATTTGCTGGCCATATCCTTGGGTCCTACATTTATTTCCAAAGCAAAGTAAATAAATTATTTGTTACCTTAATAGTTGTTTTAGTATCCTGTCGTAATTCAAGTTATTTAGTATGAATAGTTTAGTGGCCATAGGATGATATATTGTGTTTTTCTTGTTGTCCACAGATAGTCATTTTCTTTTGTTGTCACATGTGGGAAAGAGGCCTTTATTTACTAGTAGAGAATTGGGTTGGAAAACCCCAGAACATTAGCAGGAAGTAGGAGAACAAAAAGGCTGGGAAAAACAACAAAAAGTTTACAACAGCACTTGTTAATTGATCAAACATTAGATATCAGCCAAGGTTGCTGCAAAGGAGGCCCAGCGAACTTGTAGTGGAAGCAGAAAGGATGTGGACACGAGATTAAGTCCATGGCTCTGTACCAGAAGTCAAAGAGAGGACAGTGTACATGGTTCTGTAGGAAACATGCATAGGTTGCACACAGATGCAGCCGTCATTGCATATCACTCAGATTCCACCACCGAACCAATCACTGGGATGATAAATGGGTGTGAAGCCAACTTGATTGATGATGCTGGCATGTTCAACATTGAGGCCTGTCTCCATAACGATAACCATATGGGGATGGTACTGATAGAGGAGCTAACAAGCTCGAGAGAGGAATTCCGGACAAGCAGCTCCTCTACAGTTCCGGAACAGAACCCTTAGTGGGTATAACACATGCTGAAATGGTGGAGGCAGAGGTCCCTGGTAGTAGTGGGATCCTTAGGTGTGTCTCCGGGTCGTGCCACATTGCGATTGTGAAAGCTTGGGCTGGGCAACGACGGAGATGTAGCCAAGTTGGTTCCAGTTGGAGGAAGTAACACAATGTTCTCGTAAAAACACCGAGGCAGCCGACGTCGGTGATAATTGGGAGACAACTCCTTGCATGATGGCTTCCTCTGGCAAGCAAGTCATTATTTTTAAAGTGCACGATGTATTCCTTGAGTTTTGTTTGGTTTATTTATTTATTTTAGATAACTTAATTTTATTGAAGACATAAAGAGCAACATTACTCTTATTCATGCCTATCATCAAAACATGCTGTTGGACTTGACTTGATTTGTTGTTCTCATTATTTGATCATGTACATCCGAAGTGATTTGGAAGATTATGGTCAAACATCTGGCATGTTATCACTCTGATAATTTATCTATTTTGGTGGTTGACTTGAAGTAGAATTTTTAGTAGAAATGTGAAAGAGATAAGAGTGGTGCAAACAAAATTTGAATTTAATAATGAAATGTTTTTTACACTAAATTGTAATTTCTAAGTCATGGATGATAAAGGCTGACATGAAATTACTATTTAATAAGCTCAAATTAAATCAGCTATGAGGCCTAGCTCCTCTAGTTCTACTGTTTGTCTTCTATTTATTTCAGTTCTTTCAGTGTCGGTCTTATGATCGTTACAATTACTACCAAAAGCTACAATTCCATGTTTGTTGTCTGTTAGAAAAGTTCAGCAAGTAGGCAACTTTAGTTAGGTTGTCTTGCACAGTGGAGATAAGGATGTTACAAGAAGGTCTAACTTTCTCTGATTGTGTCGGTTGAGGCATCTGCTGCAATATATGGGTTAAGGAAATGGAGGGACCTTGGGATCTTTCACTAGCCTCATCAACGAAGTCCTTGTAGATCTAGGTAATGATGTCTTATATTGGAAATTATCTATCCGAGACTTTTATTCCCCGCACCTTCCTTCTTGGATCCTCTTTTAATACAACTACAATTAGTATAAGGGTGGATACAAAGGAAAATAGGGGGGGTTTATCTTTCTTAAATATAGGATATTCTCCATGATTAAGGCTCAGTAAGATGGGGCCATTTTGATCTGGAAATTTGTTTTGTTGTTGGATGAACCCAAGCACGTTTTATATGTGCAAAAGGTGAGATAGGCTAACTTAGAGAAGTTTAGGGAGGAACAAACCCACTCTGTCAAGTACTTGATTAACTGGTTTCAGGATATCTGGAAGATGAGTTGAATGACTAGCCATACTGATGTAGGCAGCCCAGCTCGATTGGGCCTGACTTGACTTAATTTTAAGTCCTCAATGGGTCACATAAGGTCATGGGCTGACTTTTAGGGATTACTATTGTAATTGGCCTATTTTATAAGTCCAAATATGTGGGGGTATCAGCCATATATGAGAGTGGTCTTTAGTCGGAGTCAAAGCTAGCTTTCTATTTCTTTTTTCAGGAAGTTAATTAGAGAGTTTCTATTTTGTTAGTGTTTCTAGAAGTCTTAGGATAGTTTCTACTTTCAGTTTAAGGAGTTTATTTTTCTGCTTTCTTGGTCTTCAAGTCTTAGGTGTTAGGAAAGAGTTTGCTAGTTTTGAATTTAAGTTCAGTCAAGTACTCTATAAGTACATGGTATCGTACCTATTGATTGGTGAGAGTTTTGAACTAATGAAAATTGATTTTCTGGTTGCTGTGTTAGCTACTAATGAGCATTGTGCTGCTGATTTCTCTTCTCCTTAATCATTTCCTTCTTCTATTTATCTTTCTTAATCTCTTGTTAGTGCTTCTATTTCCCAATCTTCTTCTTCATCTACTTCTTCTCTTATTCCTTTCGATTTCTTACATACCCATAGACATGGTATTAAGTATCGATATGTATTGGCCGTATTGGTCCCATACAAATTGAGATTGGCCATGTCAATATGATACAGAACTAATACAAAAAAATTCACCAATATAGTACCGATGACAACAACTCAACCTTATCCAAGGAGGATTCAAATCTTGGTTTCGGGGCCGGTTTTGACCCTGGTTGAAACCAAGATTTGGCAGGTTTCAACATGGCATTTTTTCTGGGTCAACTCGAAACCAAGGTTTCGAGGCCCGAAAAGTGTTTTTCTTTTACCTTTTTTTTTGTTGCCTATTTTTAACATTTACACATATTCCATGAATTACTTTCACAAAAAAGAACATCCAAAATGGTACTTGTGGTTTCGACCCAAGTTTGCTAGGTTACGTTGAATATTGTTGTACACTAACCCTATAATAATCATTAGTCCACATACAATTTAGCTACTGAAAGTGTAAATAAGCTACTAAAACAATCAAAATCTGTATTAGTATGTGAAAACAAGCATACAACACTCACCACTCAATTCCTCTTGGCGGGTTCAATCCACAAGCTGCGTACCACTGAAGATGTCATAGCAAAATGCAACACATATATATCCCATGACATGTTTTGGGCCCAATTGTTCTGATAATCCATTACTGCCCACCAATAGGCCCCATCGTCAACATGTCGGAGGTATCCCAACCTAGGGAATGGCTCATCGAGACTGAAAGAAGGTGGAGCCGGCACACATGGTTGGGCCAGGTTCTCAAAGATGCTGTTGACAAAAGATGACCCATCACATATTAACCCTATTTTTTTCAAAAATATGTTGCAGGAAAATCAAATTTAAAACAGAAAATTCAATAACTAATTCAGTAACCTAAAAAAAATCTGACTCCATTAAGTTGTAGATCCGGCCATTCTATCTAACATATAAAAAACTGAAATACAATTACCATGTCTACTAGTATATTCTAAAAAAAATTAGATTTGGGGATAAAAGGAATTATCTTCAAGCTCCAATCTTTCAATCCAAGGTGTAGAAGGGTTAAATCTTGATAGGAATGCAAAAACAATGGTATTTAATGAACTATTGTGGACAACAGGTCGAAGTTTTTGACCAAAAACTGCGGGCCTATGTCGAAACCAGCAAAACAGTGGAGTTGGGTGTCGAAATCTGTCGAAGCAGAGAGGTTTCGATGGGGATGGGGTATATTAAGTGACTGGTTCAACCAGTTTCGGTCGAACCAGCTCGAAACAACCGAGATGTCCGAAATATTGTCGAAATGAGTCGAAACCTGGTATTATCCAGTATTGAGCCTAGGTGTTGTCTCCATAAGCTGCAAAACCGAGATCTTGAACCGTATCGCCCAACTAAATGGGGTCAAATACATAATCCTTGTCCTCCAATATGCTCTATTCGAGGTCATACTTGATACAAGGCCTAAGCGATGCAGGTTTTTCCTCACAACTCTCCTGGCTCTTTTTGTTCCTTCAATCTAAATCAAATTACTCCTCCATACTGTAGCATCCGAAGGCCTCCATTGAACATGGACATTCCACCTCAAACGACTTACTTGTAGTTTATCATGTATTAGAGCTACTCCCAAATCAGCTCTAATATGATCATTCCTTACTTTATCCTTCCTAGTTTTGCAGCTCATCCATCTCAACATCCTCATCGCTACTACACTGAGTTTATCTATATGATGCTTTTTAACTGCTCAACATTCCGCACCATACGTCATAGCTAGTAATATTACTGTCCTATTTCAACCCAAAAAAAAAATATTGCTGTCCTATAAAATTTTCCTTTTAAGTTGTAAAGGAATACGTTGATCTCACAACAATCCGGATGCAGCTGTCCACTTCATCCATCCTATTGTAATTCTCTATGAAACATCTATATAACCTTCTTTATTTATGATTGAGCCCAGATACCGAAAATAATCACTTTTTGGAATCTCCCTCTCATCAATTTTCACCACCTCATTATCCGTCCTAGTGTAACTAAAGTTACACACCATTTATCTTAAAACCTTTTGATTCCAAGGTTGATCTCCATAACTCCAACTTGGCGTTAATTCCTGCTTTTGTCTCATCCACCAAAACAATATCATCAGCAAAAAGCATACACCCAGGAACCTCAACACAGCACCGATAATGACTTATAAACTCGATACACAGGGCCATAGGCTGCCAAAACCCAAAAATCCCAGTTTTGAAATAAAACTTCTTCCCATTCTAATTTCTTGGCCAAAACCTAATCAGATCTCAGCTACACTAAAAACAACCTAGGAGGAGTGATTAAGCATGTAAAAATTTGTATTAAAACTCGTAGCCACAGGTTGAAGTATGTTTAATTTTTTTGGTTGAATCCTGGTTTTTCTTGCTTGTTTTTGCCAACTATCACATCTAAACTGGAAAACTAACCTAGATTTGGATAATCTTGAATGATTTTTTATTTTTTTTCTCAAAAAGGGAGTACCCAGTGCACAAGGCTCCCGCCACTGTGGGTTCTGGGGAGGGTCATAATGTACGCAGCGTTACCCCTGATTTTTTTATCTATAATATATAATTTCTTTTGTTAAGTACTTATTATTAAGAGTTAAACACTACTTTATGTTTGTTTAATATGTTGCTATTAGAGTAGTAGTATGTTTAATGTTTATATACTTAATATATGTTACTTAATATTTACTAGTATGTTTATGTTTACATATTGTATGCTTGTTTTGGACCTTTAGGGGTTACTTTAGGCTAATATCCTAATACTCAAATAAATTTCTTTCTTTTTCAAATCTTCTTGCTTAATTGCTTCTTATTAGTTTTACTAGGTTTGATATTGCACTTACCAATGAAGATTTGAATCACATAGATGCCGTGAAGACAGAGATAACCTGAACATTGGTTGGATGTCATTATTTATTGCTTATTTATGATGCAAAATATTTAAACACTTGTTTTGCATGCATTATAAGCATATCCATGTGTATCAAAGTGTATCTAGCATCTTTGAGCATCTCAGTGGTAACGTCTTAAAACTAGCTTCTGAGACGCTGCTTGATATCAATACTTGACACCTTGCCCATGGCCATGGATACCCTGTTTTCGCTTCACTTTCAGCCACCTTACCTTCTTCATAACTTTATATTTTCAATTCCAATTTCTCCCAAACTTGCTATATCAGCTCAAACCCATCAACACTGACTGCTGAACCTCAGTTTAATACCCTTTTCATCTCCTGCATACCGTTGCCCTGTTCTATCTGAGATAATACTTTAGCCCATCGGACCCTTCGATTGTCATTGGATTTTCTTCAATTGTGGGGTATAGTTTAACAGACCAGATGGGCTACTCGACTTGAATTTTATCCCATCATTCTAATCTCTGGTTTGTAAGTTACCGAAAATCTAGGAAATGCCCGAAAAGGGCGTACCCAGTGCACGAGGCTCCTGCCACTGCGGGGTCTGGGGAGGGTCATAATGTACGCAACCTACCCCTGCTTTCGCAGAGAGGCTGTTTCCCGACTCGAACTCATGACCACTTGGTCACAATGGAGTAACCTTACCGTTGCACCAAGGCCTGCCCACTTGGTCCAAAATGTCCTAATGTTACCTAATTGATTTACTGCAATTCAGACATTTATTCACTGAGCAATTTAACCATAAATCATAACCTATTGATAGGGTTCCTGGGCTGCACCACATAGCCTATAGTTGACATTCAACCAGTTGATCAGCAAGTATGTCTTACATTATTGTCCAACTACTAGATCAATTATATATAGTCCTAAAATATTCCTAGGACTAGATAGTGATACTTCAATATTCTCATTAATAAAATTAAGGTCCCTTAATATTGGAAAGTACATATATTGGTTTACATGGTTATTATTCTCGGCTTGTGCAGACCAGTGTTGGGCTTTCCTGAAGAGTTTGACATGGACCGGATTTTTTTTTTTTTTAATGCTGCTTAGACTGGGTGGCTCCAAGAATAAAAAAAATCTTAATTCAACCAGTTTCCCCAACATTTAGAAACTTCAAAACTTTTGAAGTCCCAATATCAAAAAATAAACTGCTAACTGATTGAACATGTCAGCATTTGTAGTTTATTTTTAGGGGGAGGTTTTCATGCATGGCCGTATTAGGAGGGCCGGGTTATGATTTGTCAAATAGAGGGGAGGTTTGGGTCATTTCGACCCCCTCTTGTCCAGTGGCAGAGGTCTGTGCTTGACCGTGCATGGGGCACAGCCGTGCACGAAACCTTTTGCTTTATATATATATTTTGGCAGATGTGTGTTTTTCCATTTCATTTGCAATGTTGTGAGCCTTTTTCTTTGTAGTCTTTGTTAGGGTGATAAGTTTGCTCAGTTATAATTGTGCATCCTTTTTCTTCTCTCCCTCTCTCTCCATGTTCATACTAAAATGCTTTAGCTTCCTTGCAATCTTGAATCCAATCTGGCCACATAAATATTTCATGTTGTCTTATATTGTGATAAACTTTCATTTTTCAGTATTTGCTTTCATCTTCGATGGATAAAACAGTGAGGCTGTGGCACATGTCTAGCACTACTTGCTTGAAAATTTTCTCACACAGTGATTATGGTAAGTGCAGATGGTCAAATTGCAACTTTCTTGAGAAACTTTCAACCTCTGTAGTTTCTGGTTTTCTTTATTAATATTATCTAATCGGATTGCAAAAATGGATTTGCCTTGTTACAGTAACTTGCATCAAGTTTAATCCTGTAGACGATAGATACTTCATTAGTGGATCATTAGATGCTAAGGTCCGCATATGGAGTATTCCAGATCGTCAAGTTGTTGATTGGAACGATCTACATGAGATGGTCACTGCTGCTTGCTACACACCTGATGGCCAGGTCTGGTTATTTTGAAACTTCGTTTATTCCACAAAATAATTTGTCTGCCTTGTCTTCCCTGGCTTAATTTTTTTATCTTTCTACTTTTGAAGGGTGCATTAGTTGGTTCATACAAAGGGACGTGTCGTTTATATAACACAACTGGTATGACCTGAGAGACTTTTCTTCTCTGCTTTTCCCCCTCTAATGTTATTTTATTGAATGTTTTTGTTACACTATCATTCTAATAGTTACTTGAAGGCGTGTATAGAAAAATGCAAAAGTTACTTGAACGCAGTAGTAACTTGTAAAACCTTTTCGCCAATGGAGTGTGGTGTTATTATGTATAATATATTGATGCTTGTCAGGCCCCTTTCTCAATAGTAGCCTTGGCCTAGAAATGCCTTTTCATATTATGAATAAAATATATTTTTTTGTGGTGAAATAAAGAAAATTAAATTAAAACATAATAGAAATATTAGATGTCATACAGGTAGATGATATATTATGAATAAAATATTGTTGCTTCAGGAAAGCAAAGAAATGAAATAAAATAAAACAAAGCTGTTTTTGTTGGAGCTTATGTTGGTTCGCTTCCTACATGCTGGCTTGGATCTATACTTTTGTTCTAATCTTTGTTTTTTAACTATTATTGGGTCATGATTAGTTCGCCTCCCCCTCTTGTCCCAGAAAATAAGTTGCAGCAGAAAGGTCAGATCGATCTAAAGAACAAGAAAAAGAAATCCCATCTCAAGAAGATCACTGGTTTCCAGGTAATAATTAAATTGAACATTCCATCATATGCTCTCATAGACATGCTTCATTTTTCCATGGAATGAGATCCTTACCTTTTTCATTCATAGTTTCAGAGTTTACATCATTCACGTAGAATATGGACTTTATACTTTACCTCTTCCTTTGTTTCCATTGCATATGTCCATGTTTCATTTGTTTCTGATTAGTTCCACTCAACAGTTTGCCCCAGGGAGCTCCTCAGAAGTTCTTATTACATCTGCAGATTCTCGAATTCGAGTTATTGAGGATGTTGATTTGGTTCACAAATTCAAAGGTACAACTGGAAATTGCATCAATTACTCTCCATTTATTATATTTAGGATGCTATTTCATGGATGGTGCACATACTGGTTATTTTGGATATCTATAAAGCTGTCTGGAAGCTTTTTGTGGCAAGCTGGATTAGAAATACAGGTAAACTGATTATCTTATACAGTCAACACCTTCCAAATCTTTTGAGTTTTGCACCTTTAAAGAGGGAAAAAGAGAACAAGAACAAGAGTATATATTGAATAAGAGGATCATCTTCTAGAATCAAGTTTCATTCATTTGAGTTGAATTACCATGAGTATCGACTGGTGTCTTTATATGAACAATTAAAGCTGTCGTCATATATTAGAATTAGTGGCAAATGGACCCCTTAAAACTTAAATTGATTTATTTGAGATCATAGCAAGCATGACAACAATTGCAAAACAGATGAGTGCCACTTTCTCACTACAATGCTCGGAATTCAAAGGCAGTATAAATACATTTTTGTATGTTTGTAAGGGCTTTTTTAGGCTACAGATTAGGTGTTGCTCTTCCAGAGCATAATGTTGTGCAACAAAGAACGTACCTGAAACAGTGTTACTGGGTTAAGGATGTTGAGATGGGTGGTGGCCAGATTGTAAACTGAAAAAATGGAAGCATTTGAGTGAACTTAGTGGTATTGTGAATGTTAGCCATATTCTACATCAATCAAAAATTACAGCAACGATGCGTGTTTTGTTGCAAGTTGGAAAAGTAAAATGGCTTAGGTTGAATTGGGGAGGAAAGACTAGAATTTTCTTGGGTTGACAAGATATGGCCCTAAATGTAAGGGAATGACATAAGCCAGGGCCCGATTTTCTTACCAGTTCTGGTGTTACATCGCTCACCTTCAGTTTGGCAATTCAAATACTTTGGTTTACCTGTATGCATGATCTGAAAGTATGATGTGGAGATAATTCATAGCTACTATGGAATTCAACATCAATTCAGTTGCTGGAATTTCTCAAAGTGAAAATCCAGTAGGATTGTACCAGCAGTTTCTGAAACACACCCCAGCAAAAATTGGTTCAGTGGAGATGTATTCCTAAGTTATTATGTAGAATTATTCAGTTAGATTAGTTAGCTTCTTCATTTATTTTCAGTGCTTACAGATTCCATCTGATTATTGCCAGTTGGTTCTTTTTCTCTGGCAGGATTTCGCAATGCTAGCAGCCAAATCTCAGCGTCATTGACAGCAAACGGGAAGTATGTGGTCTGTGCCAGTGAGGACTCTCATGTGTATGTGTGGAAACATGAAGATGATTCTCGACCAAGCAGAAGCAAAGGTGTCACAGTCACACGATCATATGAACATTTCCACTGTCAAGATGTATCAGTGGCCATTCCTTGGCCTGGTATTGGCAACACGGGGGAAACACAGGATAGTTTTAGGAGGGAACTTAATGGACTGAGTTCATGTCGGGACAGCTTCTCATCAGCCAACTGTCTAAGTTTTCCAGTTGAGGAGACTGGAGATGAGGGATCACCAGCAACCTACGGCTGCCCCAATAGTCCACTGGATGGTCCCATTTCCAGTTCGAACAATAGTTTCTTCGCTGATAAGATCTCAGCAACATGGCCTGAAGAAAAGCTACTCGCAGCCACCAGAAACCAGAGTCCTCGTGTCAGCTTGGATCTCTCTAAAGGGGTAATGCAAGGTAGGTCAGCTTGGGGCATGGTGATTGTGACTGCAGGCCTTAGAGGTGAAATCAGAACATTCCAAAATTTTGGGCTGCCAGTTCGAATCTAATTGGCCTCAGAAAATAGGCTAGAGCTTCAGGCATGACGATGAATTGGTTATGGGCTGCAACGCAGTCTAGTCCATTTCATTTTCAGGCAAAAAAAAATGTTAGTTTTGTGTATAGAGAAAATATGTGGTGGTGTTTTGTAATATTTACTAGCTTCTGTCCCATTCTTATTATATGTGCTATTGAATGTGGTGAAGGATGGAGATAATTGGGTCCGGAGGAATAGATAGGATTGTGAAAAACCACACGATGGATTAAGAATTCCATAAATTAGTGCAATGCGGAATTGTAGATTTAAGAGCGAGCCAAAGATGATTGGTTTTGGATGAATTAATTTTCCATTCAATAAGTTGTCACACATAATTGCTATGAGGTGAAGATATATATCTCTCTTGTTTCCAGATTTGCAGAAGAAATGCTATAGGATAAAACAAAGAAACCTATACAGGGTTTTGAAAATTGGAATTGGATCGGAAGAATCGGCCGAGACTGATCTTGATTCAAGCTGCTTCCAATTAGCCTCTCCGGGCAGATTTTCTAGGATTCTGCCTGATTCTGGCATGGTCCGGACCAATCCCAATCTGAGTCGGCCGGCAATGATTCAGCGGCCGATTCTGGTTTTATAACCCTACTGAATGTCCTTACTCCTTGCTAAGGTACACGGCAAGGTGATATTGCCATTCTGAAGTCGGATAAAAGAATGGAGAACTCCCATCCACCTCTTTTTAGTTCCTAAATGGGTTGTGAACAAATTGGAAAGCAGACTAGCATTATAAAAAATAAAAAATAAAAAACAATTATAAGGGAAAATGTTATTAACAGTTTTATGCAGTAAAAATGAAGGGATTTTCACCTTCATGGAGTGCGAAGTGGGGGTCATTTTGCGTGGCCCTATGTCTTGGAGTAGGAGCTATACTTCACATGTCACACACGATCAAATAGTGGTTTTTTCCCCCAAATATGAATTATGAAGAAATTATATTGCGCTAGAAATACACCCATGATTTGATAATGTGTATAATAAACCTAATAAACTTGTGCTAGTTCTACCAAAAAAATAAAAAACTTGCCATGCTAGTTTTCTACATTAGGGAGAAGGCATATTACCTATCAATGCATTTTGAGTTTACACCATTGAACAAGAGAAGGGAGTCGAGGAGTTGAGGATTGCTTATTGTTTAAAAATATTGATTTACTATTTTACTTAACTCAGTTTCTAAGTGAACTGGCTCGCCGAGTTTATCATGACCCGAGTAAAAATACTAAGTCTTATTTGATTCAATCTCAAAATTTTTTTACCTTAATCTAGTCCAAATAATTCTTGATCAAGTTTTTCAAAATTTTGACTTGACTCGATTGACTTGCCCTAGTCAAAACTCGGTTTTCCAACTACACCATTCACTGGATAAACAAAAGGTTAGAGAGCTGCCCATGCCATCTATGAAAGGAATCTCCCGTGCCACACCAATCACGACTAAGGGTGTCAAAACCAAACTGGAACCGAATATCGAACCCGAAACGAGCCGAATTAACCGAACCAAGTTGAACCGAATAAATTCGATTTGGCTTCAGGTCTGCTATATGAAATTATGAGTATTTAATTCGGTTTGGTTCAAATATGGTTTTAGTTCAAAACCCTTCGGTTTGAACCGAAACCGAATTGAATAACCCACTTAAATCTAAAGCCCTATATCACTATATGACCTTTCGTATTTCACTGTTTCCCTTTTACTATTTTATGGTTTTACTTTTACTTTAAGTCTACTCTGCGCTGCGACTCTATCTTTCACAGGTTCCCATGGTCCCTCACTACCAATTTCCAAATTCCATAGCTCCCAATCTACAAGGCTGCCTGCAACCTCCATCTTCCCCAAAGGCGACGACGACGGCGACGGCGACACCCTTGACACTTAAGGTAGATCATTGTTGCAGGCGCATAAGATACTATTACAAGATGGGCATTTGTATGACTTTCAACAACAAATATTATTGGGAATTTAAAACCAAACATTAGAACAGTTTAGTAAACCAAATAGGAACTGAACTGTATAACCAGATTTAGACTCGAAACGAAACCGTAACTGAACCAAATCGAACAGGTTCGGATTCAGTATCCAATTCCAAAACCGACTTGATTCTCAGTTCAGCTCAGATCACACCATCAATCTATACCGATTGACACCCTTATAATCACGACGTTAGAAACTATTTTCCTCAACAAGGGGAGGGGATTCACATGGTCAGAGAGAAGAGGAAGTATGAGTGTGGATCCCATATGATCAAAGATGTAAGAGATGTGTGGGGAAAGATCACCACACCGCTGGTATGGGGATCTTTTTTCTCAAAAAAATAAGGGCAAAAGTTCTCTGTCCGGGAGTGTAGCCTATGCCAGCACTCCCATGAGTCTATCTCTCTCCTCCCCATATGAAAAGACATCTCTACCCCCTTGTTTTGAGGAGGAGAGAGATAGACACATGGGAGTGCTGGCGTAGGCCACACTCCCGGACAGAGAACTATTTCCCAAAAAATAAAATCCAATTGACTAAAAAATGCAGGACACAAGGAGTTATCTGTGTTTCAAAAACTACTCAATTGTTGCTCATTATGGAAAAAATTACAGTATTTAAGATGCTTGCTTGATTAAACAATGTTAGTAAAAGCATGATAAGATAATTTAATCCCCAAGTGAGATGAATAAATCAGACAAACCAACCATCAAATGGACAGGAGAGGAGAGGAGAGTAGTAAGAGTACTGGAGACCCTCTGATTTTTTAATTGACCACTTGTTCAACTCATGACCCAATTCAAAGTTTCCCAAAACTTGTACTTTCACACTCAGTTAATAATAATAATATATGGCTTAGCTAGTTAGCTGTATCAGAAGAAGTTTTTCTTTTAGTTGAACTTCATCCACTCAAAGATGTACAAGTTTGTCTTGTTAGTTTTGTGATGTGAACTAAGATCTTTGGAACTACGAAAATTTAAAAAAGAGAGAGAGATAAGGGATGTGATAATAAAATTTGGGGATTGAGTTCTTATTTGGTTGTATAGTATATCTCTCATCTCCCACAATAGAGGGTAGATATGTCATTTTATAGGAGAGAGAAGAGAGATACGATACAAGGAATCGATAACGTACACTATGCAGCCTGACTGCATTCTTTTTCCCCAAAAATTGTATCAAGATTTTTTTATACTTATTAGAGAATCTCTTAATCCACAAGACCCGACCTTTTGATTGAATTGAAAAAAACATTTTATAGAGAAGAATGTCAATTCACTTTAAAATGAAGAGATTCTCTCCTGACCCAAAAGGGCATCTCAGACATTCAACAATAGTGATGGGAATCAATAATGACATACCCTATTCGAGGACTTCAATCAAACTGTCAAATCACCTTAGGTGAAAGTATTCTCTCCTCCCCTTGCATAAAGAAAATCTTTGTATCTTTGTAGATGCTATTTCCACCTCACACAGTCCCGCATGGAATCCACTGCCCGTAGAGGGTGGCTACGAGTTTTCAAGGGGATCATTATCCTCTCTCTGGTTCCTGCCCAGAACAGTTGTCTGGTTCCTCTCAAAGGGGGTCGAAAATGACAACCTAACCCCCTGTCTGAGTGAGGTTAAGTCATCATTTCCGCCTCCCTATGGGAAGAACTGGATAACCATACCGAGCAGGGAACTGGACAGGAAAAAAATTCTTTCCAAGGAAGGTCCTTGTACGAAGACCAAATTTGCACTCGCATTGATACTTGAATCGGTCATTTCCAATACTGATAAGACACCAACTATCCTATATATATATACATATCGGATCATATCGATTCAAATACTGATACCAATACAAATCAGCCAATCCGATACCAATATATAAACCTTAATCCATGGCTACTTCTAATCCTTCACCATATATTTTGCCATGTCAATCAAACTGACAAAGTGGAGACCCTTCTAATACTCCACAGATCCATCTAACATTGAGAATTTAAAATAAAACCAGTTCCCAAGTTGGTTTCCCTATAGCTGCACCGTAATGTGAACCCTATATCAATGCAGGCAAACAAAGTGGACCAAATTGAAGGCCTACCCATAATAAATTGGTTCTATTTGATTTTGAAATAGACTATCAAACTAGAAACCAAAACTTTATAATGAATGGAGAAGAAAAAGTGGTTGTTTACTACAATCTCAGTATGTCCCACAATATTGTGCTGTGAAAAAACCATTTCTGTAATGTTTTCACATGTTGTGGGCTTAGCACAGTCATTGTACAAGAATGGTTACAACAAGGTTGTTGATTGGTGGACCTGATTGGATGGAGCCCACTACGAGAAGTGATATCCTTGATGGCTAATGGGCTTTTTTCTATTTACTGCCTTAATGTTTAAAGTAGTATGTGGGCCTATGGAAGAGGCTACCCATCCATTGTAATCTGGTTATCTCGGAATCCATTTATAAATTGGTAGCAATCCTTATTAATTGCTAACTCAAGCTATTGAATAGAGAAGAGAACAGACAGGATCAACCATAAAATCCTCATTTGGTTTTTTGGTTTAGCCCTTCTAAGGTGTGTGCCAGAGTACCTCACCTCCTCATCTTAAGCAAGTGGAGAACTTTCACAGTTTCTCTGGAAGCCATTGATGACAAGAAGACCAAGATACAGCATAGATATAATCAAATTCAAAGGGTTTCTGTAGAATAAAAGGGTGTTCCAATTGCTCATCCCACCATGCTCTCAACTTCTGATTAGTCAAATATTGGCATTAGTACTCCTCAGTATAATTAGATCTGGGAATAATCCATGAAAAACTACAGCAATATTTGATGGAAATCATAAACAATACTCTCAAATCTAACAATGACAAGAGTGTGAATCTTTCTCAAGTGTAAGTGGTGGCTGAGAAGTACAAGTAATCCATCCTTCCAGGCTTCAAGTTTCCACTTTGAGTCTTCTTGAAGAAGGATTCTTCTTCTTCATTATCAGATATCTTCTAGGTATATCCTACAGCTTTTGTTAATGGCTACTTAATTTAACACATGGAACCTCACGAATATTCTCTCTCTCTCTCTCTCTCTCTCTCTCTCTCTCTCTCTCTCTCACACACACACACACACACACAACAAGGCAACTAAGCAACAACAAAAAATTATGGAGTTGCTTACCAGGCTTGAACCCAGATGAAGGGATGATAAGAACAATAATAATAATGAGGAGAATGGGAAGAAGAAACAAGTTCAGGTTTAGAAAGATATACACATACACTATAAGAAGATAAAATGAGTACAATAAGGATAAAAAGTACTACAATAACATCAAATCAGCCAAGCTTGCAGGTGAACCCATTTTTCCTTGCCACAGAATACACTCATTCCTAATCTGAAAAACCACAATCAAAAACTGCCTATGACCCTACCTGACCTTACCTTACATATATAATTTTCTGTATCTTTGATCTTTCCCCATTTTACATCCAAAAAAAAGAAGGAAGAAAACAGAAGACAGAGAGACTAATGTGAATGCTAAGAGACATTCAGACAATGAACTCCGTTGGACTCTCTGCCATATTTAATCTGAAGCTGATTCTCTGAAAACTCCACAGCTTCTCTAACAGTCTGACATTTCATTTGCAACACTTGCAGCAGACTGACCCTTTCACACATACTCCTTTTTTACTACCAGTTATTTATATGAGACATTAGAACTTAAAAATACATCAAGAATGATCTATGAAAAAAAAAATTAAATAGAAAGAGTCAAATCTCCACACACCAGGGTTTAATTTCTTCAAACACTGCAAGTTCAGAGTTGTTTTGGTGCAGGATCATCACCATCTTGATCATCCCAAGGTTGCCCAAGATCAGTAGTGACAATTGCAGTGAGATCATCTTCCCAATTCCAGTATTGAGAAGAATCCATTAAACTGCCGCCACCGCCGCCGCCGCCAGTAGAAGGAGGTGCTTGCCATGGCATTGCCGTCGATACTGTCGTGGCGATGGTAGTAATGGCTGAGGAGGTGGTAGCGCTGATGGGATCTTCGGCTACTTCAATTTTGGCTGGGTAACTGTACACATTTGGAGAAGAGAAGCCTCCGGTGAAAGAAGAGGAAATCAAAGTTGATGGGTTGTTGTCAAAACTAAAGGAGCTTGTAAAGGGAAAGTTTGGCAGAGGAGGTAAAGACAACGTCGAACCCAAGAAGCCGCTGCTGCTGTTGCTGCTGACGTTGACGTCTATGTTGTAATCTGCAGGTTGCGACGATGTGGGCGGCAGCAGTGCCTGATAGAGAATCTCCGATATGCTCTTCTGATCATCGAAAGGAAGAGATAACTGATGTTGCAGAGGTTGAATTCCCATAATACTGTTTGGGTTCTTGGTCCGAAGGTGGGGGCTATTTGTGGTGGTGGTGGTGGAAGAGGAGGAAGAAGAAGATGTCTTGAGACGCTTGTTCTTGCGGCCACCACCGACGGGGACGTTACGGAGAGTGCCTCCCTTAGTCCAGTGCCTTCTACATGTCTTGCAGAAATGGCGTGGCTGTGATTTATTGTAATTGTTGTAGTAACAAAACTTGGTGTTTGTTGAATCACACCTTGGACACCTCAACGATGGTGTCGGTGGTTGTTGTTGTTGTTGTTGTTGTCTCGCCTGAGGTTGAGGAGGCTTGGGAAACTCCATTAATGATCTTGACTGCAACAAACTCTGGCTCCAATCCAGAACATCCACCGAAACTTGCTTCGAGCACAGGCCCATCACCTGCTCGATCAAAAGACTCAAAAAAACCCAGATGGAGAAAGAACCAAAAATCGAAGTTAAATCTAAATCTACCTATCTTCTTTGACGATGAAGACAGATGAATCTGAAGAAGAGAAGGAATATAAGATTCTTTCGCTTCAACCACACCGCGTCTTGTTCAGAAATAACTAAACAACAGTACTGGACACCACCACCTCCACCTCCACAACCAAGACCACAGGAAGAGATGCGATACTGAGGAGAAGCAAGCATGTCGAGGAATGAGAATCTCCTTCTCTCTCTCTCTCTCTCTCTCTCTCTCTCTCTCTTTCACTCTCTCACTATCTATTCTAATCTAATCTAATCTATAAGTCCCTACAAAGTCTATCTGTAAGGAGTAAGTAGAAGAATCGGACGAAATCTGTTTGTATAATTGTATGGAATGTGTGGAAGCAGAAGAGAATTTCTTGAATGGATAGATTAATATTTGTGAAGAAGTCAGAATTGAGAAAACGAACTGGCCCTTTGGCTTCTTTTTTTCAAGAACAACACTCTCTTGTCTTTGTGTTCCATCTACCCTCCTTGGCTCCACCCCCTTCACAGTTTTATAAGGGAGGAACAAAGCTGAGTGAGAGAGTTCCTTAGCCCTTAAGGACTCAATTGGCTAAAGTGGTATACATAAAAAATCCATATACATATTTACACGTAGATGTCCCCACGCCTGCCCTTTTGCCCGATTGCCTACCATCCGTCCTTGCTTACTGCCACAGAGAAGAGATTAGGGTCTTTGTTATGTGCTTAATGGAATTCATTTTAGTGTATGAGCGATAGTTACTATGTGATATGTTAAAGGGCTTGATTTAACGTGTTTCATTAGCTTTAGAGTTTTTGGCATGTTGGTCAAGTACCAAATATTCGGTATCAGAGCCAGACACCACCTCACAGGTTCGAGTCACGGAAATAGCTATCTGAAGTAGAGTGAAAGCCATCAAGAAAGGGCTATCTGCCGCCAAACAAAAATCCTGGAGCAGTCTCTACCTAGAGTGAGCCGTCGTCATGACCCACTCTAGTGTATGGGTGCTAAATTGGTCCCATTTAGTATGAGATAGATTAAAGGGCTAGATTTAATACGTTCCGTCAGATCTGGAGCTTTTGGCGTATTGGTTAAATACCCAATTTGGATCTTCTACTGCCGAGCTACCCGACAAGATCGTGCTAGCCAAGACATAGCGAGATGGGAAATGACCTCCTTACCCCTACCTCCTTACTGTGTCTTGGCAGCACCATCCTATTGGGTAGCTCGACAATAGAGGATCTAGATCCATTAAATACCTAATAGATCGACTAGGGTAGAACTCATCCAAACTAATTTTTAATTTTGACATATTGATCAAGTACCTAACAGATTGGGGTAGAACTCATCCAAGCTAATCTTTAAAGAAAAAGTGTTCAAGTACCTATAAATTTTCACATCGAGCTTCGACTATTATTGGCATCTTTCGCATATCCCCTCCATGCGAGAGCCCGGATTCTCATGCATACTCTAGTTTTGTTAAAATCTTTACATTACTATAACCTTGATTTTAATATCACTTGTTAGGGATTTAGGTATCTCATCTTCAAAAACTAACCGGTACGGAAAGGGTATTCAATTATCTATAGATTTTTCACATCGTGTATCTCACATGCGATGTGAAATTATTTTTGCCTTTTTGCGCAGAACCCCAACACCTTACACATTGTAGGACATTCCTACAGGTTGAGTAATAGAGGAAATCTCCACCTCAAATCCCTTGTGGCAGCCATGTGTGGAGCTCTACCTAAGATAATGCCCATTTGTTCAATAATAGAGAGAGAGAGAGAGAGGTACGTGTACTGCTACGGTCTATGGCGGGGGGTCAGAAAACTGAGAATCTACTTTCATGGCAGCTTCATTTAGTGCGGTGCAACAAGACAAAAGGGTAGAGAGAGAAAGAGACAGATGCTGCCTGAGATAGTGACTATAGAGAGAGAGAGAGTTTAAGACAGGGAGAGGTCGGTTACTGGTGGGGGCCATAATGTGGGGCCTTAACTGTAAAGGACAGTTGTCCATCACGTGATGGCTTTTTGGTGGGAGATGATTTGGATTGGGGCACTCTCCACTTCCTCTCTATATACCCTAACTGTAGAGGACTATTATATATTTATGGGGCTATAAATATATCCGATTTGATTTTATAGGGTTGGATATAATTGTTAGCAGTAGTAGTAGTAGGAGTGGCTGTGATCATCCTTTAACACGTGATGCCATGTTCTAAAGAGAATTTATGAGTTGACACCACACGTGTTCTTGTTGGGTTTTTGGTTTTCTTTTTTCCATTTTTTTTATCCTCTTTTTTGCATGGGACCACAATTACAACTACGCTAACCCCTCTTACGTTACGTTAGGCAATGGAATTCCTTGACATGATTAACGTGGTCTGCTTTTCGTCTCTCTTTAGAGGGTTTTCTAATAGAAGAATACACCAATGAAATGTGATGGAATGGTATTAAGAGAAGAGAGAGATAGAAAAGATGTTAGTGTACGTATCCTCCCATGCCGTCCATTGATGTTGTCCACTAGATTATTATTGTCTGTGCAAACAATGTGTCTATTTCTCTCCCATTTTTTATTAAGGAGAAAGTTCTAAAATTTTTTCACCATCGTGAATGAATCAAGAGATATAAATCTTTTTTTTCTATTATTGTACATAAAGTTCAACACTACTCTTAGAGTCCCATTCGACCAAAATAAAGATAGGGAGAAACACAATCCATCCTCTAACTAATATTTAGATTTTGTTTATAGGGTAATCTTTGGTGCCTAGAGGTGTAACCTTCGCTATGAAATGATTTCTCTATCTCTTATTGATTGAATCAATAGGAAGTTCTCATTGGCTCTCGCCTACCTGCGTAGACTCTACTACCAGGCAGGAAACACCATCCCTGTCGTTAATTAGTTGGAACGGTCCTCTAAGGATACTCTGTTCGTTTAGGTATCAATTATAAAATATAAATTAGGAAGCTATGTTTGAAAGGCAAGATAAGAAAGAAAAAAAGAGAGAGAGAGAGAGAAGAAAGAAATAAATAAAAATGGAAATTTCGAACCTTGGTTTGTAGGGAGAGGGAGAGGGAGAGGGGGAGGGGAAGAGGAGGAAGTGGCCAGGTTTGATTATGTGTAGAATTAATGAGTTTTACCGACATAAAGACTAAATTGTACTTGAGGAGTAAATACAATTAATACTAATTAAAATATCGATCTGTGCTGTATACAGATATAGAGATAGCCCTGTGAGTAGCATGACCCATGCATGCATGCATGAGAAAGGTTGTATTAATATTTACTAACGTACGTACGAGTTCTGAAGCCATTACATTCCACACCACAGATTAGGTTCTCAACTGTTTCTTACTATATATGTCGTCCTTTGAACAATGGGCACATTTTAAAAGATAGAACCCCCCCCCCCCCCCAACCCTCCCTCTCTTGTCATTTCCCTTTCACAACTTTCTCTTTCCCTCCTTGTGTTGAGGACACTTCAAGACATGAATAAGAGAGAGAGAGAGAGAGAGAGAGAGAGATTTCTTTGCTAATAACTAGAAGTCTTCTTTGCCTTGGTCAAATTACAATTTCTAAGCTCTATATGGCAATGTTTTTGTTTCAAAATACTGTTTCTAAGTCAAAAACAATTCTTCGTGTTTTTGTGATTTTGGAGTAATTCTATATCAACAAATGTTATATGAAACATATATGGATTGCATATTAAGAGAATAATTTGTTCTATTCTGTGGCGGTGGTGACAATGAAGGTGGAGGTGGAGATGGTGGTGGTGGTGGTGTTGCTTTCACTTTGTGTTTCTGTTTTTTTCGGAGCTCGTTTTTGTTGTTTCTCAAAATTGTCAAATCTGTTTTTTTTTTTTTTTTAACCGGTTCAATCTAAAAAAAATTGAACCAGATGACACATACAGGTTTTGTTCTATTTCTGTTCCAAAAAATACAAAAATAACAGAAACAGTTTTTTTTTTTTTAACATTGCCATGCAAACCCCATAATCCATTTTTCATTCTCATATAAAATTTAATTGATGTTTAAGCATACTTTCATAATTTCAATCTAGACAGCTTATGTCCTAAACGACAAAGGGAAATTCTTAGTAGGAATGATTACTCGTGTCATAATTTGATCTCTATGGCCTAACAAAAATTTATGACCCTACCAAGCTGCTGCTTGACAAATATATATATTGTGGTCATAAATGTAGACAACCTTACTTCGGTGGGCTTAGAAAAGAGATTTTTAAAATCTTTTGGGGTAAAAATTGGTAATCAGGCCATGAAGGGGCATTAATCCTTTTTTTTGTAATTTTAAAGATTCGGGTTAGGGACAGTTTACTTCCACCGACGGTGTAGGAGAATCCCTTCATCACGGGATGTCGATGGCATTAGGATAAGTATGGAGGACCAATGAAAGATAGTTTCGATCATTCGTCAAATAAAGAGAATAATGATATGACGATTAGATCTGTGGTTTACTTTCACTATTGGTGAAGGAAAATCTTCTTCCTTAGAATACATATACAACCATCATGGTCTAAGTTAATTTGTGATTATAAAAGAAGTAGACGGTTCCCCACACTGCCGATGTAAGAAGAATCTCTCATGCCACATCAGTAATGGTGTGCAAGATGTTATCGTCAATAAAGATTCACAATGGGTAACAAAGATAGAGAAAATAAATATAAAAAAATATTATGAAAAGGAAAATATTAAGTGAACAGCGAGGGCCAAGGGGAAGGGTTTTTTAGTGTAAGAAAGAATCTGCATACTACATCAATGAGGGTGTGGAGAATGACATCATTCATATGAGTTTACATACGGTTCACATGATCAAAATAAGAGAAAAGAGAATGTGTCAGTGTGGATCCCACTATATATTTATTGTATGAGAGATATATTAGAATTGCACAAGGGCGGCAAATGCTTCCTTTTCCAAGTTAAAAGTATTAAAGAAAGTCCAATAAGATCGGCTAGGTAGGTAAAGTTTCTCTAGAGAAAATTTCCACATTCATATTGCCGCCTACCCCTATTATGTTCTAAAACGAGAGGCAACTCACCCACAGATCCCAAAGACAAAGAAAGAATGTCAAAAAAGGTAGAAGGAATGAAAGAATGAAGAGACTAAATTTAATGAACCACCAATCAAGTAGTATAAAATTAAACCATACACTTATATACTAATATTCATATATTAATATTAATATATATATATATAAAATTAATAATGGATTATATTATACCAAGTGGTTTAATTAAGATAAAGAACTTAATTTGAAAATGTCTAAGAAAGGGAAGGAAGAGACCTAATCTGTACTCCAACTGATGTGTGTGTGGAACACATGAAGTGGGAAAGAACAAAGATACGAGAGCTAGGGACTCCTTATTTGAGTAATCTAGAAATAATAATCAAATCAATAATTAAATATTAAAGGAAGGCATGCTAATGGCTATGGGCCATGAAACAAGTAGAGAGGTAGCTTCTTCTGCTCCTCCTGAGTGAGCACCACCCTTGATTGGACCACTTATTGATGATGACTGACTCTGCATTAATAATAAAAGGGTGAGAGTTCCTTGAAAGGCAGCATGGCCCTTGCACCAGTGCAGGGATCAATGGGAGCGTACCCGAAAGCATCAACATGGGTGGGATTTTTGCGCAGGAATCATATTGTTTCTCAATGTTTTTTTGTTCCTTAATATTAATTAGAGAGAAGGTTCTCTGGATAAGTGTCATTACGAGGAGCGCACAGATGAGAGAGACAATGGTCTCCGACATAGGAAGGAGAGAGGTCATTTCATATGATAGAGAGAGAGTTTACTAGTGTACTCTTTGCATAGTCATTTTTGTATTAATAATTAGGAAAATTGTTTTCTATATGGGAACGTGGCATACACTAATGCTCCCATCTATCTAAATCTCAAATCTCTCATCTCTCATCCCCTTATGAAATCACATCTTTGCCCCTATTAGGGCAGGTGAGAGATAGGCTCTAGGAGTGGTGGCATAGGCTACGTTTCCGGACTGAAGACATCTTCCCTGATAATTATTTGGGTAGAGAATAGATACATTATCGGCCAGTGTGGGATAACATCTTCGATGCCAAACTAAGTCAACAAGAATACGAGAAAGGTGCCCACATTGTTCATATACAGAGGAATCCATATGTCAAAAAAGAGAGAGGGTGTCAGAGAATGTGAGAGAATGTATAATACTAGTAGTTTCGCCATCATTAAGTCTAATTATTTTTTAGATTGATTCAATTCTAGTCCTTTTCATCAAACAAAGAAAAAGGTGTATAGGTTTAATCCCACATCGGGTGTGTGTTGTGTATATCTGCCATTCTACGATCTCAAAAGTCGATTAATCTTTTGAGATTGATGTGTGGTTTGTGTGATTACATTTTCATCAAAAAAAAAAAAAAACAAACCTCTAACCCTTAGATTTTGAATATATATATTTTTTTAAGGTAAAGTGAATGGGTCCTTTTTTTTTTTTTTTTTTTTTCTGATGAGAAGGGCCCCTTAAATAATTCATGAAGATAGACCAAATTTTGTAATGTAATGTGAATGGGGGTCCTTTAAATAAATAATGAATAAGATAGGACCTACCAATGCTGACACATTTTCACCTGGCAAACACAGGTACACTGCGCTGTCAATAACACAAATGGGTTGGTGGAGGGTGTTTTGGTAACTACAGATAACCCTTTAAAAAGACATTCATAGATTCCCCAAATTGGAGGGGTGGGGGCCGGTGGGGGTGACATGTGGAATAATGGTTAGTGGATAGTGGGCACAAGGCACCTCAGCTCAGACAGATTCCTTGGTAACCCAACCCAAGAGGAGAGGTCCACACCTACTATGATCAATAATTGCACGGTCCAGATCTTCTAGTTTTTATGGGTATTGGATGATGATGAAGAACATAAATGGTAAGTGGGTGGGCCCTTTTTAAGGAGTGATTGATGGAAGGTGAATGAAGGGAGAGTTGGAGTAAGGAAGAAGCAAAGAATTATTTAAGAGGTTTAATCACTAATAAGTCACCTAAGTACATATAAATGTATATTTAATACTTCATTAACTGCTAAAATTATTAAATAATAATAATAAGTGAAAGCTTTATGTCACGTTGGTGGACGTATGTTAATATCTCATGCACCACTAAAACCATTGACGAGACCTTCCCATGCACTACTGTAACATACAAAAGACAGAGAAATGACAGAATAAAAATATTATATGTCACTCTCCATGGCTGCTTTTAACTTCCTTAACGACGAAGAAGGAAGGAATGCTAAAGAAGGAATTGAAGTTGAGGGACAGTAAAAGCATAATGAAGAAGAGTTTGATTGAAATGATATCATCTCTCTTGTTTTGCTCATGTACGAAGGCATAACAAAGAACGTACCAAAAGGAAAGAAGGATGGATAACCAAACCTCTCTTAAGATCCAAAGTATCCAAACCTCTTTTTTTAAAATTTTTAAGGTTGTGGGCGTCATAAAGACCCTACCCAACCTACTACTTTCTTGTTTCTATACTCAAAGGTCCTTAGGCTAACTACAAGCTAAGGGGAAGGCTAAGATGAGCCAACAGCTTATAATTAACGAGTGGGGGAGGGGTGTCTTTTTAGCACAATATGCAATCCAGGAGGATTGATCCCTTGACCTCATGGTTTTAGTGTATGGTATCGGAACAACTATCGATAATCTGCAAAATTGATATAATACTGATACGGTATCAGCCTGGATCGACTGTATCGAACAAAATTACCTTTGAATCTCCTTAAAAATGATTTTTTTGACCATTTTACCCCTTTGTTCGTACCTTACTATTGATACGGTATTGGCACGGTATCAATATCGATGACTAGCAAAATCGATACGTATCACCTGATACAGGCGATACAATACCGATACTAAGAACCATACTTGACATCCTGGGGGCATGCATTCAACTGGAAAGCCACCAACCTACTTCGTTGATTACTAAAGAGTTTTGATGTATACCCATATAAGAAGGAAGTGTGTTGAGAGAGTAAATATTTTTTGGGCAAGAAAATGTTGTTTGGACCTCTAGAGTCTGCACTCATGTGCTACCTAATGGGAGTGTGCGCACAAGCATCGACCTAGGCGGGATTTTCGTTTTTACATGAGGACAAGGTGGTATTTTCCAAGGGAGCAAGACGATATTGTGTCTAGGCGCAGGACGACAGGAGCCATGCGGAAAATAATCCTCTCCAATTCCCTAGAAGTGTGCAGTGCGGTAGTTTAGGGTGGAGATGTCGACACCTGGCAGCTCGGACATCAAAGATGTCGAGCTCGAGAAGGGAAAAAAAAGGGAAATCAATGAGCTCGGACCATTGGATGTTCAAGATGCCAAGTGTCAACATTTCTAAACTACCGCACTGCACACTTTAGAGAATTGGAAAGGATTAAAATCCAGAACCATGCTGGCCATGCGACTAGGTAGTGTTATTTTTTCAAGTTTTTTAATTACTATCTTGCCCATTGTTTTATGATAAAATTATGAAAAGAGAAGAAGGTTAATTTAGGAAGAAAATGGATAATATATATATATGGGTTGATGATTTGCTAGGTGGATTAAACCATCGTCCCACATGTTTGCTCATATTCTAACAACAATGTCCCAACATTCCATTAATTTGTCGTTGGAATTATAATTTTTTTATTAATAATAAAGATTCCTATGGAGCCTTATGCCTTTATGGGTTATGGTACAGACCAAGAGACAGAATCTTGGTCTTTTATGTAGAGGGTCATGATTCTAATAATGGAGGAGATGACTGATGAGTTTCTTCCAAAGCTGGAGCTGGGAACATTTTCATTTTAGTTAAAGCTCATTAAAGCATGGTTTCAGGGTGGAAAATTATCCTCTCCAATTTCCTATCCCGGCAGTGCGGTAGTGCTAGTGTGGATGTTCGACACGTGGCAGCTCAAATATTTAATGGTCTGAACTCATTGATTATGTTGAGCTCAGACCGTTGGATGTCCGAGCTGTCACGTGTCGAACATCCATTGCCGCACTGTCGGGCTATAGGGAATTGGAGAGGATAATAATCCGTTTGAGGGTTGAGTATGTTTTCCAAAAACAAAAAAGGGATTAGTTCAACTCATTCCTCCTCCCCCACCCCCCCCCCAAATCGGATGTTAGAAATCCCTAGTCTCCCCCCTTAGCCGGCCTCTCTTCCTGGAGCTAGGACGCGGCCTTGGCTGCCCTCTTTGGTTGTCACCTTTAGTGGTCTATGGGTCCTTGGTTGGATTTGATAAAAATAAAAAAAAATAAAAAAAAAAAAAATAAAAAATAAAAAAAAAATAAAAAAAACTAGATATTCAATATAATTTTTAAGTTGGGAAAAGATTTCTTATGCTGCCAGTAGAGAAGGAATCAACACACCGCATCAATGGTTGTCTTGAAAAATGTATCATTTGATAGGATCCACATATTTGGAGGAAGAGAGAAAATCATAAGAAAAAGAAAAAACTATATGGGAGGGGAATTGCACTCTGACAACGAGGGGAAATTTTTTTCAAATTTTAAATTTTATTTGAAATGGGCTTGGCCCATTGGGTTGGGCTACACTCCCACGTCTGATATGAATAGGGAAAGTGAGGGATTTATAGGTATTTGAGCACTCTCTTTTTAACGCTAGTTTTTTAAGATGAATTCTACCCAAGTCTCCAACTAGTGATATCAGAGTCAAGGTTGTGATAGGACCAAACTTGGAGCAATGTTGTGATCATTTTCCCTTTTAAAGATGGGAGGGTTAAGGGGGTTTAATAATTAATATCTTTTCACAACAACAAGCATATAACTGGAGGGGCTCAAAGCAACAAATGACATGGTTCCGACCCATTTGGGAATCCAAGAGGAGGACTGTAGCCCGACCCAATCGACCAAGCCCATTTCAAATAAAATTTAAAAATACCCATTTGGGAACTCACGTGGGGGACTCTTATTTTAAATACTTCGAAAAAAAGCAAAACGTGATTTTTTCCGACTTTTATTTTAAAAGCGTGGATTCAGGAAGAATTATTCGGTTCAACTAAATAATTCGCGAATAATTCGTGAACTTAAATAATTAGGTGTGGGACTATTTTTTCCGCCTTCCATATGAAACTTCCGTATCCTTGGCACATAGTTTGTAAAAGGATTTGTCTCAACTAATTAGTTGGTCCTCACAGTGGGGTTCCAGAAGGGAGAAGAAAAACGTGAGATATTAAAGATTCTATATTTCATTTTGGGTGCGTCTATTTGTAACCAAGAAGACTTTGTAACCGGACTTTCTTTATCCCTCAACTTAATGTGTTTTCCCTTGGATTGAGGGACAAATACTGTAATTTCACACTTAGTTGTTAAACCTCGTTTTTTTAAGCTCTTCCTCCCCGATTATATCGTCGACGTGAAAACCCTCTCAACTCGCTGTGAGAACATTGTTGCAGAACTTAAAATTGTGAAACTCTAGGGAGAGAGTGAGGAGTGTGAAAGATAGACATACAGAGAAGAAATTACTCTCTTCTGAAGCAAGCCTTTAATGGTGGAAATGTGATTCATGTTGGCCAACTAGTGATAGAAAGTCAAAACAGGGGAAGAAAAAGAGACAATTTGATGGATTCCTTGATCTTCATTTTGGGTGTGCTCCTTCAAAAAGTGAACTAAACGTATGCAAAATTGAAAAAATAAAAATAAAAAAAGCTGAGCTTTAGCGGATATCTCCACTTGTTATCTGCGTGAGTGAGATTGGGTTTTGAGGAGTATGGTCTGGATCATCTTTGGTCGGTTAAAAAATGAAGGAAAAACTTGACAATAAAGAAAAAAAACTTATGGATTTTTATATTCAATAGCAGAGGTTGCAAGAGTTACGATGTCAATTTAGTTGTGATTTTTCCTAATTTAACTTCTTCTTTAGAAAGTGAGACGAAGATCTGTTTTTGAATGCAAATCAACTGGGTGGGGGAGAAGGGGGCATAGAGTTAAGGGGGAGGGTAGGGTAGGGTCGGGGACGGGGAGTTGCGATGGGAGCGCGGAGGAGTTTGTACAATATTTCGAGAAAATATCAAAGCTGAAGAGAGAAGTGGAATGGAAATCAATTCAAACGCGTACGAAACGGTGATGCAACCCAGACACGATACAACTGTGAAGAATCATAAAGACAGGGACAATGAATAGAACTATGGTAATGGGAGTTGCCCGGTCACCACCATGTCGTTCTTCTCGTTCTAAGTATCAGGGGTTATCAGTTGTTTCATCTTGTACGAAACCGATAAGTTGCAGGTGACAACGGGTTTAGGATGGGCGTAGGAAGCCGTAGGAAGCCGTAGGAGAGCAGAGAGGGGTAGGAGGGAGGGACGGAGGGAGAGAGGAAGCCAGCCGAACTGCAGAACCCCGGGAAGGGAGGGGCCAGAGCTGGAGCTGGAGATGGAGAAGAAAATTTACAAAAAACGCCCTATCTTAAAACGTTGGTGAATGGTGTGGGGGTGGGTAAATATGTCCGATTACTGTGTTGTAATCGGATCGGTTACAAACTGCTTTACCCTTTCATTTTATCTTATTTATTTTGCTTTCACAGTTATAATTGTAGATCTGAATGGGTGATATGAGGAGTGTTGAAGGGATGGATAGTTTTTGCTATGGTGGTTGTGTTTAGAAGAAAGCAGCCTTCAATGTGAAAGAAAGAACCACAAGGCAAATTTGCGGGGAATCCACTAAAATCAACTTTTCTCAAGTTTTGCCTAAAATTTGAGATTTACAACAAGAATCAAAGAAAAAAATATCACTTGAAGTAATATGTTACCTCACAAGCATCAACTAGATGATGTGTCCTCGCCCCCCCCCCCCCACAAAAAAAAAAAAAAAAAAAAAAACCTCCCAATAGCTTGGAGAAACAATCAAAAGCATAAACACCAATTTTGATTTTCCAGTTAAATCAAGTGCGTGGGAGAATAGAAAATGGCCTCAAGAATGACCCAAATGTTAGAGAAAACTCTTGTAGAAATTTTACACTACTTTTTCTCCTAGATAATTTGAAAACCCTTGAGTTTACTTCTCAAAAAGGCTTGTCTGTCTCTCGATTCCCCAAACCTGTATATTTCTCTTGGGAAAGAGATCACTGTCTGGTCCTCTAGAGCTTGCATGCACACTGGCCAATGGGAACGTGAATGCAAGCATCAACCTGGGCAGGATTTCCACCTTTCCATGGGGTAGTGCGGTTTTTTTATTTTTTTGCATATTTCTGTGTCAAGGCACAGCAACCATGCGACCAAGTAGCGTTCTTTTCCCCATTTTGCTTTTAGAAAACTCTACTTAACTCCTGTAAAAAGTGACTCTTGGTCTTGTACAACCAATTAAAGAAAAGTGGGCTGACCCTCAAATGGGGCTGGATTCCACATGGACTAGCTTAAAAAGGTTGAAAATAATAGAACAAATGCCCAAGCCCATCTGGGTATTGTTGAAAATATTTGTGTTCTTTCCATATTGTTTCTGCTGCTCTGTATTATTAGTTAGGGAGTTATAGTGGGTGAAGTTCTTAGCTGCCATTGTTGTGATTTCAAGCTTACTAGTGTGCTTCATCTCTACTAAAAGCACAGGTTCATGTGTGGTGAACAATCCAATGTGCTTCCCTAGCGATTATGCAAACTCAATAACTCATGTTAGGCCCAAACTAGTCATATTGACCACCCACTCTGCCATTCAGCCCATTAGGCTGGGCCTAGAGCCCAGAGGCCCACTCCTTTATTAAATCATTGGTGTTTATTTTTGGTCAAGGGCCAAAGGCCTCAATGGTGGTGATGTTTTCAAATTCTTGTCCTTCAAAGGTTGTGTTAAAGTTGAGGGGGAAATTTGCAGGAAAGTGAAGCTTGTTGGAGGGTCCAACCCAAAATCTTGAAAGTATTAAGTGAAATAAGATCCTCAAGTGCACGACGGCACCAAGGATTTAAACAAACCAATGTGAGACTATAGCTCTCTAACTCCAAAGTCCAAGTCTCAGGAAAATTATCGCCTCAAGTACCAGGGGCGGTCCAGTGCGCATCGTGCTGTGCAGCATTATCGATGTGTGCACAGTAGGCCCCACTGTGCACACATGGATCGTGCTACGCCGCACGATGAGCACAGGATGCCCCTAGTACTGGGGGCGATAAAGATCCCCAAGTCCCAACATACTCGATGAGGGTCTTAGCTGATTGTAACAAGGACTTTAGTTAAAATCCATTGGCCTACAGATAGAGGGGGTAAAATATAATATGGGAGTGTTTCCTCTAGGGACGCCACTAGGAAACACCCAATGACTACCCTTAAAAAAAAATTTTCATGGGGTAGAGAGGTCAGTTCAGGGGATGGGAGGAGAGAGATAAACACAAGGGGGCGTTAGCATAGGCTACACTCCCGAACAAAAATCTTTTTTTCCATATAATTTATCTTTCCTATTCCTAGAGAGAGAGAGAGAGAAATCAATGAGATTCCAATCTAAGAGTCGAGAAGGCCTTGAAACATGACTTACCTCTTCAAACATTCAAGGTTCTTTTGTAAATGGAAACGGGTATAGATGTCAAAATCTAGCATGAACCAGTTAAACCAGTCCGAACCAAACCGATATAACCCAATACCATACCAAAACTTAAAAAAAATATATCTTTTTAATAATTTTGCATACATATAGGACTAGGGATGTAAATGAATAGCCGAAATCCGTTTCCGAATTCGTGTCCGTATCCGTTTAGCACTATCCGAATCCGTCCGAAAGCTAAACGGATACGGATACGGATAGGCTATAGCTATCCGAAAAGTTATATTTACATGTAAACGGATAAAATATCCGATCCGTATCCGTGTCCGTATCCGTTTAGCACTATCCGAATCCGTCCGAAAGCTAATCGGATGCGGATGCGGATATAGCACTATCCGAGCCGAATCCGATCCGTTTACATCCCTATATAGGACCTGCATGATAACACTTCTATTTTTGGGCCATAATTCTATTCCAAAAATGATTTCTGTTATTGGGCCAAATTTTTGGGCAAAAAAACACGTTTGGTAACACATAATAATTTCTATTTCTAGGCCCAAAGGGAAACATAAACGCGTTTGTTATGCACAATCATTTCTATTTCTAGAACTTCTATAAAATTAAAAAAATGTCACTAAATACCCAATAATTTGGTGGAGGTGGGGGTGATGGTGGTGGTGGCGGTGGAGGTAGTGGTGGAGGTAGTGACGGTAGTGGTGGAGGTAGTGACGGCGTCGATGGTGGTGGTTGAAGTTGCATTAGAGGTGGTGTTTTAATTTGAACATGAAATTACTTCTTTGCCCATCAAATTAAGCATGAACTCATTAAAGAACAACTCCCCCCTCTTATTTATTCCTTGTGTGTCTAGGACAGAGAAGCTTCAAATTGAAGCTTTTTTTTTTCTATTTTTCAGCAACTTTTTTGTCCCAGTTTATTCCCAGGAACAAAAAAATGAACCGATGTTGCCAAACAGATTTCTCTTATTTTTTTGTTCCCAAGAATTAAAAACAAAGAAATAGAGAAACAAAAGTGTTATCATGTTGGCCCATATACGTCAAACGAAAAACCGGACCAATGCTGAAATTACCAAACCATAATTGTTTAATTCACCTTATTATTTGCGAATACAAGGAATATACCAAAACGGTCTTGCTGAATCGACAATAAAGTGTCATGGAATGCCAAGTCAGAAAGAAGAACAAGATGATTGTAAGTATATAAGAGGGTCCACGTTGGCAACCTCTTGTTATCAAGATTTTGCTGACATGGAACGACTAGATAATCTAATCACATCACATGATATCTCTCTCTATCTCTCCCTCCCTCGCTGTCCGTTGTCTAGTTGGGCCAATAATTATGGGACGCCCCACGCTGCATCGTATCTCTTCGGGCGTTGAGCCCAGAAAAAGAGGCCCACCATTTATAATATCTTTCTCTAAAGTCTCAACCGTTCCGACCAAAGTAATCCAAAGAAGAAGAAAGCAAAAAAATCTCAGAAGGAAATCCGAAACACAAAATCTGATTGGGTGGAAGAAGCCGACGTGGAGGTTCTCCGGCGATAATTACCTTATCCTCCCCTTCCCCCACGGTCCACCATATCCCTCTCTGCAAATTGCAGAGCAACCTTCAGACTTGATTTGTTTGCTCATATATCTATCCTATCTGCTCTCCCGTGCCTTAACGGTTCCACCTCCTTCAAATCTTTCCTGTATAAATACATAAATTCAATTTGCAGCTCCTCATTCCCTCATCTCACTCTCACCGTCTCAAGGTCGACACAGAACTACTGATAGGATCGCCCATGGCTCTCCAGGCTGCTTCTTTCCTTCCCTCTGCTTTCTCTGTCAACAAAGAGGTCTGCTAACTAATTCCTGGGTACCCTTTATCTTTAATTCTTCTTTTGCATTCTACTAATTCATCTGGGTTCTTTTTGTTCTTTTTTGATGAATGTTTGCAGGGCAAGTCCAATGTATCTCTGAAGGACACGGGTTTCTTTGGGATTTCACTCTCTGACCATCTCAAATCTGATTTCAAGCCTCAATCCATAAGAACAAAGGTACCACATTTCAATTTCTTTTCTGCTTTTCTTGTACTTGTATGCAATTGCTTCTGGTTTCAGAAATTAAAAAGTTAAGCCCCACAATGGGGAAAGATGGAACTTGTTTCTTACTGTTGGGAATCTTCAAATGTAAAGGAACAGTGGTTTTAAAATTTATAAGAAAAATAATTGGTGGCTGGAAAAGCAAAATTCATAAAGTGACAACCATCATATGAGATGAATCTGTTATTTAAGTTGTGAATTCAGATTTTAGACTATCCATTAAAGGGGGGGAAAGAGTGAATTCAGACTCTGGAATGGGCCATAGTTGTAGTGAATATATGAACCTCAGATACAGTCTCAAAGTATGAAAACCTACCTCATTAGAAGGAGAGAATTCATGAATGTAACGAGGAAAGAATGGCTGTTTAATCCTCAGGTGTTAGAGTTTAGTTATGCCCAGAGCTTGCATCACTAGAACACAAGAGTATTTTGGTATTGCCTAATTGTGTTCCTTGCATCACTTGGCTTTGGTTTGTCTATCCATGATATCAATGAAATTAACTTGCAGAGGGAATTCAATCAAAACAAGCAATCAGTTGGAGCTGTCAGAGCTCAGACGGCAGTAACAACTCCGGCAATAAACAGGGCCACACCAGAAGGGAAGAAAACCTTGAGAAAGGGGAGTGTGATAGTCACTGGAGCCTCATCAGGTTTGGGTCTTGCCACAGCCAAGGCTTTGGCAGAAACAGGGAAATGGCATGTAATTATGGCCTGCAGGGACTTCCTCAAGGCTGAGAGAGCTGCAAAATCAGCCGGCATTACTAAGGAGAATTATACCATCATGCACCTGGATCTTGCCTCCCTTGACAGTGTCCGACAGTTTGTTGATAACTTCAGGAGATCAGGGAGGCCACTTGATGTATTGGTCTGCAATGCTGCTGTCTACCTACCCACTGCGAAGGAGCCTACATTCACCGCGGAAGGTTTTGAGCTGAGTGTGGGAATTAACCACCTTGGACACTTCCTCCTATCTCGATTGCTGCTGGATGACCTGAAGGGGTCAGATTACCCGTCAAAGCGTCTCATAATTGTTGGTTCAATTACAGGTACTAACTTTCACAGTCATAAGTGTTGGGACTTGGGTAGAACTCATCCTTAAAAACTATCCATTAAAGAGAGGGTGCCCAAGTCCTTGGTTATTCACATTCGATGTGGGATTTTATTGCTTTTGCATGGAACCAAAAACCAAAGACCCAAGACCCTCTACGACATCCCTAGTTAAACAAAGACACTGATTGTGATTTCTGTACTTCGTTGTGATTTTAGGAAACACAAACACCTTGGCTGGGAATGTACCTCCAAAGGCTAACCTTGGGGACCTCAGGGGACTTGCTGGAGGTTTGAATGGCCTCAACACCTCAGCTATGATTGATGGAGGAGATTTTGATGGGGCCAAAGCCTACAAGGACAGCAAGGTCTGCAACATGCTTACCATGCAGGAGTTCCACAGGCGTTTCCATGAGGAGACCGGCATTACCTTTGCATCCCTCTACCCTGGTTGCATTGCTACAACAGGCTTGTTTAGGGAACACATTCCCATGTTTAGGCTTCTCTTTCCTCCCTTCCAGAAGTACATCACAAAAGGCTATGTCTCTGAAGAGGAAGCTGGCAAGAGACTTGCACAGGTCAGTAAAAGATCTATACTCACTGTAACAATCATAAGTTCAAGAGCATCAATCTTAAACTCAATTTTTGGTTTCTTATTCAGGTTGTGAGTGATCCAAGCCTGACCAAGTCAGGAGTCTACTGGAGCTGGAACAAGGACTCAGCTTCCTTTGAGAACCAGCTGTCCCAAGAAGCCAGTGATGTAGAGAAGGCAAGGAAGGTGTGGGAGGTCAGCGAGAAGCTTGTTGGTTTGGCTTGAATGAACAACCGGGGATGAGGTTTCTCTTACTGGTGGATCTTCGCCTTGAAAGGGGGACCAAGAAACATTTAGCTCCAGATGATTATGCTCACCATGAATGTCTGTGTGCTCTTGTATGCAAAATTCCTCTTTGTTGAAGTAGAAAATTTTGAATTGCCTGGAGACAATAAAATCACTCGGTTCCTTTTACAAAATTCTTAACAATCTTGGACAGCATGAACTGGAAATGTGTATTAGCTCCATAATCATGTTTGGAATTAATATAGTGGATGCTTGAGATCCTAGTCAAGTAGGCTGATTCCGATTCGATTCTACCTGGATCAGCCAGAATTGGCACACCAATTCCCTTTTTTTTAATTGGAGATCTCCGCAAGGCTGCATGGCCATGCACCAATGAGGGGGCCAATGAGACCGCATGTAGGGGACCTGGCTTTCCTCCACCCATGGAGGGAGCTGGAGGATCCAGCCCAGCCAAAACATGGGGTTTGGTCATTTCAAAGGGGGGTCCTGCCTGTGAAATGACCCAAACTCCCCTATTTTGGCTGGGTTACATCCTCCAGCTCCCGCCACAGTTGGAGGAGAGCGGTGGGATTTTTCATTTCACGGGAGGTGAGAGATGTAATAGCAACACATACATCTTCACATAAGAAATATAATTAAACTACATAATGAAATGAATTTAAATCCAAGTAAAAGGTGAAGAGACGTTATATAAGATGAAGAACCGGAATATTGGGGTGGAGAGCATGCACAACTCAAAAGAAGAGCTAATTCTCTCATTGAAAACCTCAAATTCAAGTTTCAGTATTAGGGACTAATTTGGTTAACAAAAAAGTATATTCAAAGTGGGTCCCACACGACTAAAATATAATCTTTTCCGAATTACGTGTGTATATAAACTCATTTTCAAACCAATTTTAAGTAGAAAGATATTCAATACGAAAATCAATTTAATTGGAAACTTAAATGGATTTTAAAGACTTTTAAATATATTTTAACCTAATCAATCCTATAAGAGCATTTTTATGATTTTACTAAATTGATTCCTGACATCTTCAAGATTACAAGAAACCTCTCAAATTACAAAATCGAACTTTCCCATAATTCCCAAACACTCGTTCATCATTATTATGAGAGTTATTGAGAGTGACAAATGAAGTGTCTACACTTGTAGATTGCAGAATGGGGCAAACCCCTAATTTTGTTTGCAGATACAAACGGTTGAGTGTGGTAAGGTAGAGATTGATAGAGAAATTGTATTTGTTTTGTTGGGCTTTCGTAATTTTTTTATTGGGTTTTTTCATGGATGTTGTTGCAAAGAATGTGATTGATTCAAATGACCACCCTTCTCCAAAAGCTGCTGCTCTTGTTGGTGATGTTACCCCAAATTTCTTTTATTCTGAATTCTGATTCTAAAGTTGAGTTTCAGAGCAATGCATGTAAGCCTCATCATCCCTCTAACTGCTTCAGAGTTCCTCCCTCCCTTTCTGTATTGTATTAGGCCTGTGCATTTAAAGAATGTCAATGTGTAGGGAAAGGGGATGAGGTGGTCAGGAAAATGAAAAATACTGGTCCATGCATATGATTAAAAAACACAAGTTCTTGCCATTGCAAGTTGCAACCCTCCTCTTCCAAGTTATTGCTAGAGTCACCCAATGAGGAAGGCCTAACCAAATCAAACAAAAAAAATAGGGGGAGAAAAGATCATGGGAGGCAGGGAGGGTCAGAGGGAGCATTTTCCGGCGATGCTGTGGACTATGAGAAAGGGGGAGGTGGTGGTGGAGACGGAGGATGTAGAGGGTACTTTCAGAATGGCGATGGATCGTGGGAGATGCTACAATTGTGGCAATGAATGATTGAGATATCTTTTGCTCTATTCGACGGTCAATAAGGTGTTAGTGTGTAAGATTCTATTACACTCAGTTAGTGTGTGTATCATTTTCCCTAATGTATGATACATTATTTTTTTCATTACCAACTATGCCCTCTACAAGACGAAAAACCATGCATCCCCTATTGTTTGAAAGAGAATTCCAATCAAATAAGGGCAAGAGATCGTTGTTTGGTATTTTAGTCCGTACATCAGCATAGGGCGAATGAGAACATGCACAACAACATCAACATAGGTAAGATATTTTCATGGATGGTGGGGAGATAATTTCACACTCTTCTGTCAAGCTGTAGGGACCACGCGACCAAGTAGTGTTCTTTTTCCTAATAAATAAATAATATTTCTATTATATAAAAAAGGATAATAGTATTTAACCTTGAAAACCCAAGCTTGTTGGTAGGCAATTGTTACATAACTGTTGATGAAAAAACTCCCAAACACTCACACGTGGGACTCCGCACGAGGTGCGAATAGCGCAGGCGTGCCAGGACCTTTGCGCAGGTCCAAACGAGGCTGAAAACAGCCCAATCTGACTCCTTGCCAGGCTAGTAGGTCTCCCTCCTGCCTGAGTAGCTCTAAGGTCTTTTGGGTTAAGCCAACCACACTTAAGCATGAAATACTACAGCCTTATGAATGAAATAAACAACTATACTACAAAGAAGAATAACAAGACTGAAACAGGAATCACATTAGCCAATCATACCCGATACAAGCATAGGCCTTGCGCGCGTAGCCTTGCAGCCTTCAGCATGCGGCTGTACATTCCCTCAATCTCGAAATGCTAAGCTAGTAGAAAAAAAACGTAAATGGCAAATGAAGAAAGCAAAAAAAAAAGAAGTGCGAGATGTGTGTCTGGTTCTTGTGTGTACTTTTCAGATCTGCCTCCATCCTTATAAAGGACAGGCACCGACGGTTACCAATCTGCCAACCATTCCCCCCTAGGCCCTTCTCTTCAGCCCATATCTCTCAGGCTCCAACCGGGAACTGCCATGTGGATCACCACGCCCCAACCGCTGCAGAAATGGTGGGTCCCACCTCTAGCTCCATCGCCTTCATTCCTCATGGAATGCAGACCTGCGTTGGATGACTTCTACCCCCTGGCATGTGGCTTAGCCCCCCAACTGCTAGATCGTGGTTGCGCTGTTGTGCCTCCTTTGGCCCAATGATGATGGCTTGGCCCTGGTCCACGCCTGGCCCACTCGCATCAAAACCAATTAATTTGGGCCGCAAACAATGCCCCTCACAATCCTCCTAGGCGATGCCACGTGGCTCAAGCTCAGGAAGGGTTGTGACAGAAACGGCAGCCTAACTGAGCTGCCCTGTTGCGCGAAAACCCCGACGTCGTTCCATCTCCTCGGGCCGTTAGGGTTTTTAAAATTCAAACCCTGGCGCCATCATGATGGCATAAATTCCAGCCCCTCATAAATTGTCGCTACTTCTCGAGAGCCCTCCATTCTCCCTCTTCTGCTCTTAACCAGCTCCTTACCACCTTTGCCATCTCGTCCTGCTCTTCCTTCCCAATACGATGGCCAAGAAGAAAACCCCAACGCCGATGGATGAAGCGGAAGAACTCCTTGCATAGAAACGGTCACTTTTGTTGTCCTCCGTCATGATCGACATCCAGATTCCCTGTTTCGAGCCTACTGTCTTTAGGTTGGGTCCAGCCTTCATTTCCCATCCCCACGGTATCTCAGGTTTTCCAAAAAATGACTGGGAGCAACTGCTCTCTCAAACCCCTGAACCCTTGCACCTCAAGGACAAAGCTTTCTCGCGCCTGTGGCCCCATCACCTCCCAGACTGGAAGACCTGGTAGATAGGGTTGCCTGTGACCAGTCTAAGCTATTGAATAAGCTTGGAATTTCCCATGCCGTCCAACTTTCTACCACTCCGGTATCCCCTTACCGTCCTCTGCTTTAGGTTGCGCTCCAATTCTGGTCGCGGTCCACTAATACCTTCCATTTTCATTTCGGGATGCTAGCTCCCACGCTCCTGGATGTCGAGGCACTTACTGGCCTGAAGGCTGTGGGCGAGGAATTCAATGGCTCCTCGCGCGGTCTGCTTGATGCCAGCAAGCATGAGATCAAACATGGCCTTGAATTTTCCAAGTCCGCCAGTTACTCCTTTTACCTTCAGACTTACTGGCAGACCCGTGGCTCCGTCGAGACCAGGGAACTCACCACTTTCTTTCTAGTATGGATTTGCCGCTATGTCCTCTGCGTCCGGTCCAACAAAATTGCGAAGACCTGTCTCTGCCTGGCCAATGCCCTAGGGCAAGGTCGTGTGATTGACCTGGCCTCCATAGTCCTGGCTGCCCTTTTTTGTGCCTGTAATGATGTCATTGAGTCCGATTTCAATTATGGTGGTGGCCCGTTCTGGTTCCTCCAGATGTGGCTTCTCACCCACTTTGTGGAGATGTATACCATCACTTCACCACTCCCGGTCTGTCCTGTGGCGGCTACCTGTTCGCCTCATACCCTCATCTTGACCTGAAGTCCCTTCACGAGTATTATGAGTTCTTTTGTTCCTTTGAGCCCGACTCTGGCGACAGCTCCTTCCTCCCTTATCGTACAGGGGAGGCTATTCCAGAATGGCTCCGGCTGGCCATCGAGTGCCCTTCCTCTGAGCCAGACCTGTGGGCCAAATTCCTTGTCTGTCGGGACCTCCACGTCGGGCTGACCTTAGAGCCTTCGGGCAACAACTCATGTGGCTTTGAGACGTACAATCCTCATTTTTGTGCGCGCCAGTTTGGTCATCGCCAGGCCATTCCTTGCCCGAATTACTATTCGTTTACCAACTACGAGCTAGATCGAATGGTTTATTCTTTCGTGGCCGAACTCCATCAAGCATTGTCCATGAACAACCTTGTCCTATATCGGTTCCGTTTGCAATCCTTTGCCAAAGCCCCAATGGTGACCAAAGACTTCACCGCCTGGTGGTACGCATACTTCACCTCCCTGGCGCCTCTTCGGTCATGCCTTAAAAGCAGCAGGTGTCCCCCTTTGGCCTCTGACGCAGGTCATCAATCTGCTGCCCCCAAGCAAAAGAAAGCCATGGTCTCCAAACATGCCGCTGGTAAGTACATGTCCTATCCTATTTCTTCTTTATAGCCTGAGAAACTTCTAGACTAACCCTTCTTTTGCCACAGCAAAATCTGTGGCTCATTCATCCTCCTCAGGCCAGTCCAATCGGAGTGACGAGGGTTCCTCTCTGGAGACCGCGGAAGGTTCTGAAACTGTGGAAGAAGAGAATGAGGAGGACGAAGAAGAAGAGCCTCCTCCATCGAGCAAGAAACCAAAAATGGTCAGTCCATCAAAGGTTGCCCCGCGTCAGGTCTCCCTTCCAAGCATGTTCCAGATGGGTCAGCCTACGGGTGCCCTCCCCCAATCTTCAACAGCCTCTCCCTCAGCTGCTCCCCTCTCTGTCAAGGATCGCACCCGATCAAGCACTCACCCTAAACTGGTTACCCAAGGCCAACCTGTCTAGGTTGTTGTTGCCAGCTCCTCCACGTCCGGATCCTCCTCCTCGCAAGATAAATCCAAAGGTAATCCTGAGGGAGACGACGAAATGGAGGAAGTGGGGGCCGACGAGGAAGAGGATGGCGACGACGATGTCGCCAGGTACGACGAGGCTAAACCAAGCGGGTCTAAAACTCCCCTGTATGACCGAAAGTCTTCTTCCCCCTGGGGTCAAGTTCTTCCTGAGATAACCCCCACGGTATGTGTTTCTACATTCGTGCTTCATCCCTTTGCGCTTTGCCGATGCTGATCTACCCCCTGCCTCAGGTTCCTGGCATAGAAGCCTTTCTGGCAGACCTGAGCTCCTCCAAAGAAGATCAAGAGACCGACGTCGCCTCAGTCTCCGAACCCAATGAAGCTCAAGTAACCGAAGCGAAGGCACTTCTTCGCTCCTTCTATAGTTCCACCTTTCATGAGGCCGTGAAAAGCACTAGTCTGACGCCGATAGCAACAGCTCTTCTAACCCTACTGTCCCTGCCAGACCTTCCAGCCTCGGTCCGTGAATGGCTGGATGAGGCAGTGGCTTTTATGTTTGACGTGACCACCTCAGCCCCTCTTGTCCTCCAAAAAGTTCAGGATTTTGACGCCCTTCTCAAGGAGATCGATACTGCGAACGTGCGCTATCGAAAGCTGAAGAATGATCTGAAGGCCCTGGTTGATGAGGTCAAGGAGGGACAGGGTAAGCTTGCTCAGCTGGACAAAAACATACAAGAAATGGAAGCCCGCCTGGAAACTCTTCGGGCGGAGAAGATTGCCTTGGGCGAGACTATCAAGCAAAAGCTCATCGACTCTGAAACCCTGTCTGTCGAGACATCAACAGCCCTGGCCCTAGCTAAGGAATAAAGAGCACTGAGGCCGAGCCATGAAGCAAGCCTGGCTGTTGCCAAAGAGCGTCTAAACGTGATGGACCAGAAATGGCATGAACTCCAGGGCAACATTCTTCATAACTTTTTGAGTTAGGCCTGTGTGCCCACCCCCCCCCCCTCTTTCTGTTTTGTTTAGAAAAATAGTGATACTCCTTGGTTCTTCCATTTTGGTGGAGGCGTCCTTGGTTCTTCCATTTTGGTGGAGGCGGCCTGCTTAAGCCGTCTCATTTTCGTATTTTGCTAGTAAAGCCTATTCTCTTTTGCCCACAGCTCTATTTGGAAGAAACTTGCCCCTCTCCGATTTCACCCTAAGTCCCACATCGTGGGATGGTATGCTTTTAAGAACTTTCCATTGATAGGTCTGACATGGACGCTCCCTTCCATGTCTTACAATCTGTACGCCCTGTCTTTGAGCACTTAACAGATTGTAAATGGTCCTTCCCATGTAGGGGACCACTTTCCCAACCGGGGATCCTTCGTCCCAATGGGGAGTACAGTCTTTAGGACAACATCTCCTTCTTGGAAGTGCTTCAGTTTGACCGTTCTATTATATATGGCTACGATCTTCCTCTTCTGGACCTGCATCCTGTCCAGAGTAGCCAAATACTCTTCCTCCAAGTCATCAAGCTCGGTCATCATGGCCTCTTGGTAGGCTGTTGGCGAGAGTCCCTGTTGGAACGCCACCTTGCTGACCTTATGCTTACCTCCACTGGCAATACCGCGTCATGACCATAGGTTAGGGCAAAAAGTGTGGTGGCGGTGTTGGTCTGTTGAGATGTCCTGAACACCCACAGGACCTCTGAGAGCATGTCTACCCACTGTCTTGGGTTATCGTCGACTACCTTCGATAGGCACCCCTTAAGGATCTTGTTGCTCGCTTCGGCCTGCCCGTTGCCTTGTGCATAGTATGGGGTAGAGTGAGTAAACATTATCCCTAGCCCAGTCATAAATGCGACCACTTCATCCCCTACGAACACACTCCCATTATCACAAGTGACAGTCTTTGGGAGGTCGAATCCGTGGATGATATGGCACTTTAAGAACCGGATTAGTTCGGTCTGATTGACTCCCTTCATTGGCACGGCCTCCACCCACTTGGTGAAGTAATCCGTTGCCACAATGATGAAGCAATGCCCCCGTGTTGCTGGCGGCGAGATTTTCCTGATCAGGTCCATAGCCCATCCTCTAAATGGCCATGGTTTCACTACAGGGTTGAATTCTGCCGCTGGAAGGCGTTGCACCGGTCCATGGGTCTGACATGCCCAACAACCTTTAGCATATTTGACATAATCTGACATTACTGTTGGCCAATGGTAACCATGACGCCTGATTAACCACCTCATCTTGGGACCCGCTTGGTGAGCTCCGCAGATGCCCTCATGTACCTCGGCCATTACCAGCGTGGCCTCATTCAAGCTGACGCATTTCAGGAACAAATCATCCTTCCCTTTCTTATACAAGTCCTCGCCGATCATTATGTAACCTGTCGCCCTATCACGAATCTGCCTGTCGAAGCTTGGCCCTGGGTTGCTCAAATATTGGTTAATGGGTGTGCGCCAGTCAGGCTAGGCGTCTCTTAATAGCGAAGGTACTTTCCATATTATTGTCAAGCAGGCCAATTCCCAATGCGGCTTGGGCCAGCCCATTCGTAGCCCATTCGCCTGCCCTTTAACAGCCTTCTGGGGTACGTATTGTAGGGTGAATTCTGTCAGGGCGAGTGTCCACTTCCCCACTCTTCCCCTTGAGATCGGGCGTGTGAGCATGTGCTTGATGATATTAGTCTGGCAAACTACGTCCACCGTGGCTGGCAAGAGGTAATACCTAAGCTTGCTGCACGAAACGAACAGCGCCAAGCAGAGCTTCTCTATGGCGGGGTATTTTTGCTCAACCTCTGTGAGGACCCGACTAAGGTAGAACACTACCTGTTCCTTTCCAACCTCATTGTCTTGTGCTAGCAAACTCCCAATCGATCCCACTGTTGCAGAAATATATAACTTCAGAGGCACTCCCTGCCTTGGCGGCATCAGGATCGGTGGTTGAGTCAAGTAAGCCTTGATCTGGTCGAAGGCTTCCTGGTGAGACCTCCCCCATCTGAAGTTTTCTTTCGCTTTCAGCCTTAGCAGTGGAGAAAAGATCTTTGTTCATCCTGCGGAATTTATGATGAAGCGCCGTAGGAAATTGACCTGCCCCAGGAATTTCTACAACTTCTTCTTGTTCAAAGGTGGCTTGGCCTCCTGAATGGCTCTGGCCTTATTCTTGTCAACCTCGATTCCCATCTGATGGACCAAGAACCTGAGGAAGTTCCCAGCCGCCACCCTGAAAGCACACTTTAACGGGTTCATCTTCAGCCCGTGAGTCCTCATCCTTAAGAGAACCCTCCTCAGGTGGTCAAGGTGCTCACGCTCAAGCTTCGATTTGTCCACCACATCATCGATGTAAACTTCCATGAAGGTGCCAATCATGTCGTGGAAGATTGTGTTCATGCCTCTCTGGTAGGTAGCACCGACGTTTTTAAGACCGAATGGCATAACCTACCACTCATACGTCCCAAGCGCCCCTGGGCAACGAAAAGCTATTTTCAGGACATCCTCTTCCGTAATGAAGATCTGATTGTATCTGGCATGACCATCTATGAAGGACATAATCCGGTTCTTTGCGGCCGCATCCACCAGTATATCGGCAACAGGCATTGGGTATTTGTCCTTCAGCGTGCCCTTGTTTAGATCCCTGAAGTCCACGCACACCCTTAACTTCCAGTTCTTCTTCATGACGGGGACGATGTTGGACACCCATTCCACATACCTGACGGTTTGGATGAATCCTGCTTTTAATAACCATTCAATCTCGTCCTTCACTTTTAAGACGACATCCGGTGACATTCGCCTAGGCAGTTGTTTCATCGGCATATAGTTTTCTTTGATGGGTAACCAGTGTTCTACCAAGGCTCTGTCTAGACCAGGCATCTCAGAATAGTCCCAAGCAAAACAATGTTTAAATTCCTTAAGTAAACTTATAATTTCATCCTTGAATTCGGATGAGAGTAGACCACTAATATAAATAGGCCGGTGGTCTTCGGCCTCTCCTAACTCTACTTTTATTAAGGGATCTTAGACTTTGGCTAACGTCTCTTCCATCTTTGGTGGCGCAGGAGGCAAATCCTGCAGCCCTATCTCTGGCATGCTTAGCGCGTATTCTTTAGCTGACGCTTCCCCGACCAAGTTTGTCTCTTGGGACACCCTCTGCTCCAGGCTTGCAATTGCCAGCCGGCACATTATGTCCTTCACAACTGTGCGGCCTGACATCAGAAATAATCTTCGTCAGTCTTCCTCCGCCGCTCCCCCAGGTTCGACAGGGCTAGCTAAGGGCTCTTTTAGTCAGAACACCTCCTCCAGAATGGTGGACAAAGTGACCAATGAGGTCGGCCTTCCATGCTCATCAGTCCCCATGAACCGGATCTGGCCGATGCACCCATCATATAGGACGGGCTCTGTGTGGCTGGCATCGACCATGAACGGCTTGTTGTCAACCATTACTAGCTCAATCTTTCCCCCTTCTCGCCACAGGATAAGAATCTGATGCAGCTATGAGGGAATATAAGAGTTGGCGTGTATCCAATCCCGTCCCAGTAGGGTGTTGTAATTGGCTACTGCGTTCATGACGAAGAATGCCGTTAGTGATGCATGATTTCTAACCTTTAGGTCGATCCAGAGAACCCCCTTTGACCTGGTTGTGCCTCCCAGGAAATTGGTGACTGAAACGTCGATGGGCAAGAGATCTGTCTCATCTTTGCCAAGGCGCCTCATCATTCTGGAAGGGAGGATATTCACGGCCACTCCATTATCTATCAGTACTCTGGTCACAGGTTTGCCATCCATATGGGATTGGATGTACAGTGGCTTCAGGTGCCGCGTCATCTCTCGAGTTGGCTCTCCAAAGATGTCGACCATCTTTCCTCGCCGCACTGGAGTGTCGAACGTATATTCGGTCTGTCTTGTGATGATCGTTTTAATACTGTCCCCTGTGTCCTATCGATCTGTCTGTCCGCCAGCCATTTCCTCATCCCCTAGGACTAACTCTATGCCCAATACCCCAGGGGGTGACTCCCCTTCGTCCACATCACCTTCGAGCTCAGTTGCCTTCCCTGGTTGTTACTGAAACGTCCTGGGCAGGACATAAACCATTGAGATCTGTACCTGAGTAGGGACTGTTCCAAACATTATTTCGACCAGCTCGCCGAAATCCACGTCTGGGGAGTGTATGGGATTATCCAGGCCTTCATTGCTATCTCCTAGGCTGGCCCCAGTGACAACATCTCCGAACATGTCCGAGTCGTTGTCTTCGATCTTGTAGTCCAAAACTTTTGGCTCCAAGAGCTGACGATCTATCGGCTCTATCTCTGACTCCCTCTTCGCCTGGCACCCTGTCATACAACCTTGCCTGTGGAGGTTTGCATCTGGCTCATCCCACCCCTGGTAGGCCGAACTTTGGTGACTTCCGTTTGCTTGCCCCTGTTGGTGGCATCTTTGGGCCGCCCTTTTCCTCTGCCGCCTCCTTTTTCGAGCCCGAGTCATACGACTTGGACCAGCGTCGGCTGGAAACTTCGATGTTTGGCAACTCTCCATTCTTCGTCTTCAACCTTGGGCAAGACCATCCTGGGCTTGTGTTCCTCTGGACCAAGTAGGCTACTTCTAGCGGGGCTGGTCTTTAGGTAGCCTGTTCCATACTGCTCATAAGTCAAGCGTCTTTGTATGGACAATCTCCTGAGCCGGTCCTTAGCTGACGGCCTGGAATGACTGTCCAGCTGCTGGGATGTTTGGACTCTTCGCTGCTCCGGAGGTAGTCCGTTTCCAACCTTCTCTTTTGGGGATGGCTGCCTACTTTGCCCATGCACAACCTCCTCCATTGATGGCCGTGGCATCTCTCATAGCTTCCTGACTGGTTGGCTGCACTCGGGACACACGTCATGATGACGCCTCGGTGCTTCTTTTAACTTAGGTGTAACTCCCCCTCGTTCCCACCAGCCTCTCAATCCTCCGTGTGGGTCGAACTCGTAATGGGGCTTAGTGTAGCGGTGTTTGCCCCTCCTGTATCGCCTCTAGGGTTCTTCTAATTTCTCAGGCCGTACCGGGACATTACTGGACCGCCCCATCACTGGTGCCTTGGGCGGCTCTGGTGGCGCCCATGGCGCTACCCCCACTCCTTTCGATGCGTTGTGCCTGTTCTCACTGTCACAACTAGCCAGCCCGCGATAGGGAGGAGCCAGCAGGTTTAAGCGTGACTCTGATGGGCGTGTTGACTAGCTCGACCTGACTGGACTGGCCTCTAGTCCGATGCTCAAGGGTGGTGTTGCACCTCTTCTCGGCCCGGCCATCCTGGAGAAATCGGCACTGATCATGTTGACTGGAAATGGGTCTTCGTCCACCACCATGACCCCCTTTTCCTTTGCAGGAAACTGCAGGCGCCCAGCCGTGATAGCTTTCTGCAAGGCATTGCGTAAAACCACACAATTAGTTGTTGTATGAGTTCGGGTGTTATGCCAGTTACAGTACTTTTGGTCCTTCAGTTCATGACTAGGAGGTATCTGGTGCCCTGGAGGCAGTTTAATCTGCTTGTCCTTAAGCAGCTGGTCGAAGATTAACTCAGCCTTGGAAATTTCAAAGGAGTAATTTACTTTTGGGTCGTAGATCCTTTGAGGTGCGGCCTTTGATTCAGCCTATTTAGCTTGGACGCTGGGCCTTACCAAGGCCTTGCATACATATGGCTTCCCCTCCGAGATCTCTGCCGCATCGATCTCAATTTCCATGTAGTCCACTTGCTTTTGGTCACCAGTACCCCGTAATGGGAATGCCCGACCAGCAGAATCTTTATAACATGTTTCGATTGAGGCCGCTTGACGCTGGACCTCCTCTTTCAGCAACTGCTCGTAAGGCACGGCCTGAAGTACCAACTGCCCCAAGTCAGGGAAGTACTGGCCAACAAACCATTTTCGGAGCTCAAAGTTGAGCCCTCCCAAGGCCATCTTTGTGTATTCGACCTCAGGCAGAGGATTAGGGCACTTATATTTCGCCGTCTTGAAATGGGTAATGAACCCTTCTATGGTCTCTCCTGGCTCTTGGGTCATCTTAGCCAAGTCAGCTATTGTGACCTCAAGTTCAGTCCGATAGAACTGGGTATGGAATAACTCCTCCATCTCCTGCCAACTTTGGACTAATTTGGCAGGTAGGTTAAAGTACCAGGTAAAGGCTACCCCTGTAAGGGAATTGGGGAACAGCCTGAGCTTTGCTGCTTCGATTCCTCCCAAATTTCCACATTGTACCATGAAACGGGCTATGTGTTCAATGGTGGAGACCTTGTCTTCTCCAAAGAACTTGGAAAAATTTCGGGATTTTGGGATTCCTATTAAGGTCCACCATATCAAAATACTCCGGGTAAGGTTTCTGGTAAATGGGTCGTGGCGTGGTCCTGTAAAAGGGGTTGATGCTTTCTTGAATGATCTTAGTCAACTCCCCTCGATCAATTGTCACGGGTGTCCCTTGGGCAACGGGGTGCCCTGTCGCATCGGGTGGCCATGGATTACCATGGAAAGTCTACCCCGGATGAGGATTCGCGGGAAACTCTGGTCTCTGGTCATACCTAGGAAAGCCCTCTCTGGGACCCAACCCCGTAGGCCGATGTCCCGCGATCCTGGGTGCGGATACCCTCCTATAGGGATCGCGTTTGCCCCTGAGACCGCGGCATTGTGGGACCCTGGATTAGGTCTGATGCTGCTGGCCTGGGTGCCACCCCTAATGGATGACCACTGCAGGCCTGTTGGGATGGGGGCGACAGGCATGTTGGTAGTGCTACCTGCCTGGAGGTTCCCAACAGGATTGGCGGCGCCAAGCTGAACCGCCGGATACAAAGGGTTGGTGAAAGTCATTGCCTGAAGACCGTCTCAGGGTCGGTCCCCTATAACAGGGTTCTGCCTCTAGCTTCCGTCGTATGCGGTCTGAGCCGACTGGACGCCTCGGCCTGTCTCAAGCCCTCTCCCTTCGGCCATCAGGAAGTCGGGGTCAAGCTGTACTGCCACGACATGTGGTCTTGCCCCTGGCGTTACTTGCTGCCGAAGGGCAACCAAGGTCTCGCGGAACTCATCACACTGGCTCTGCTGACTAGCCACAGACTTATCTACCGCGGCCATCATGTGTCGTAGGTCATCAGGGATCGGTTTGAAAACATCCACTAACTGTTGTATCCTACTGGCCAAAGGGTTAACCACATCGCGGACCACAACGGCCAGCTATTGTGCAGAGTCATGGCTGGCATTACTGCCGTGTGACCTGCACGGGTCATCTTCGGCCTGATCGACGAACTTGGCCGCTGTGGGGTTTTCCATCCCTTCGTCATCATTATTTCTCTATGAGTACGAGGTCGTCTGGGGCCTCTTTTTTGTCTGACCATATCAATGGTTGGCTTATGAGGGTCCCACCGGGCGTGCCAAAATGTGTTGGTGAAAAAACTCCCAAACACTCACACATGGGACTCCGCACGGTGTGCGAATAGCGCGGGCGTGGGAGGACCTTTGTGCAGGTCCAAATGAGGCTGAAAACAGCCCAATCTGACTCCTTGCCAGGCTAGTAGGTCTCCCTCCTGCCTGAGTAGCTCTAAGGTCTTTTGGGTTAAGCCAACCACGCTTAGGCACGAAATACTACAGCCTTATGAATGAAATAAACAACTATACTACAAAGAAGAATAACAAGACTGAAACAGGAATCATATTAGCCAATCATACCCGATACAAGCATAGGCCTTGCGCGCGCAGCCTTTCAGCCTTCAGCATGCAGTTGTACATCCCTTAATCTCGAAATGCTAAGCTAGTAGAAAAAAAACGTAAATGGCAAATGAAGAAAGCAAAAAATAAAGAAGTGTGAGATGTGTGTCTGGTTCTTGTGTGTACTTTTCAAATCTGCCTCCATCCTTATAAGGACGGGCATCGACGGTTACCAGCCTGCCAACCGTTCCCCCCTAGGCCCTTCTCTTCAGCCCATATCTCTCAGGGTCCAACCGGGAACTGCCATGTGGATCACCACGCCCCAACCGCTACAAAAATTGTGGGTCCCACCTCCAACTCCATCGCCTTCATTCCTCACAGAACGTAGACCTGCGCTGGATGACTTCTATCCCCCTGGCACGTGGCTCAGCCCCCCAACTGCTAGATCGTGGTTGCGCTGCTGTGCTTCCTTTGGCCCAACGACGATGGCCTGGCCCACTCGCATCGGAACCAATTAATTTGGGCCGCAAACAATAACACAAGACGATATTGATACTGGTGAATCTGTTGAGTTTTTGTGCATGGCAGGGTTTGAAGAATCGAATAATTATGTCTATCAAAATTTTTGTTTATAGTTTTTTTTTTTCTCTCTTTTTCTCAACATCGAAACATATTGTAAAGAAAGGATGAAGAAAATAACAAGTGCCGACCCAAGTGGCCAATGACACTACACTGACGTGCTTTTCGTTTTTTCACGGGTCACATCAGACGTTGAAGATTGAAGAAAAAGAAAAGATGAAGAAAAATTGCCAACAAGACATGGATGGTGGACCCAACCATGACCATGTGATCGCCGATTTCGACGATATGCGAATTATACGGCTGAGATACAGCTATGGGTGACCACCACGCGCTCAGACATTAAGGACTGAGGATTGAATCATCCCGCTTGGAGACTCGTCTTGGAATGCTCTTATACAGTCAGACTGAGCTTCCATTAAAGGGTCAAACCTCATACAGAGTACGGACAAGTTTCTCTCCCTCAACTTCCAGGGTTTCTTTTCCTCAAAGGGCTTTTGTTCGGGAAATGGTAACTCCACATTAACATGCTCTGCTCTCTGAATAACTCTCTCTTCTTCTTGTAGAGTGGGACAATTGTAGAGATGGGGTTGGTGGGTCACCCAGGAGATGCAGATGCAGATGGAGATGGCTTCTCTGACCTTTCCTCCGGTAATAAGCACAAATACAAGAAGATGGATTCGGAACTAACAGAGGATGATGACCTCTCACATCACCACCATCGTCAAAAGAGTGAGAGCCACAGTACCCAGAAATACGTAATCGCCTGTGCCACTTTCGCTTCTCTCAACACTGTACTTATCGGCTACGGTAAGTCTTTTTCCCCCCCTTTCTCGGTTTCTCCTTCTCTGTTTCATAGTCTGTTCTATACTGGTTTTTTTTTTTTCTAATCCGTTGTGCATTTGTAAGAAATCCAACATTGCTCTGTATGCTGCGTTTTCCTTTTATCAGAGAATATCGACATCACTGGTTATGTTTGTAACAATCTAAAATTCAGATCTTTTATGATCAGAGGACCCATTACTGTAGAAGTGCCTGGATCCCAACCATTAACCCCCCAAACACAACCCTCGATGAGAGAAGGTGGTGAAACCCCAATTGGGGTGAAATGTCACTATAACAGCTTGTGTAGTCTAAATAGTTGAATTGGTTTTTTGAAGCATCCTTCATACCAATTTCCTATACTGATTGTTGTGCAGTTTCTCGAATTGGTAGAATTTTTTTAACTTCTGATTTAGTATGGGCCTTATTATATGCAGATTTGGGTGTCATGAGTGGAGCACTCATATTTATTTTGGAAGATCTTAAGATAACAGAACTGCAAGAAGGAGTTCTTGTTGGTTGTTTGAGTGTCATCTCGTTATTGGGTAGTTTAGCAGGTGGAAGGACCTCGGATGCTATTGGTAGGAAATGGACAATGGCTTTGGCAGCCATTGTCTTCCAAACAGGTGTTGGTATAATGGCACTTGCTAATTCTTTTAGAGTATTGATGGTTGGAAGACTTCTGACAGGGGTGGGGATAGGATTTGGAGCTATGATTGCTCCTGTTTACATTGCTGAGATATCACCCACCATTACTAGAGGATTTCTTACCTCATTCCCTGAGATTTTCATAAATGTAGGAATCCTTCTCGGCTACATATCTAACTATGCATTTTCGGGTCTTCCTGCACATATAAGTTGGAGAGTAATGCTTGGTGTCGGAATCATTCCCTCAGTTTTTATGGGATTCGCTCTTTTGATCATCCCTGAGTCACCCAGGTGGTTGGTAATGCAGAAGCGGGTTGAAGAAGCAAGATCGGTGCTAATGAAGACAAATGAAAATGAGAAGGAGGTGGAGGAGAGACTATCAGAGATACAACAAGCAGCCGGGACTTCTAAATCAGAGAATTACGAAAAGAAACCTGTATGGCGTGAACTGTTGGCCCCTTCTCCGTCAATTCGGCGAATGCTGATCACTGGGTTTGGAATCCAATGTTTCCAGCAACTTGTGGGAATTGATACAATCCTGTATTACTGCCCCACGATCTTCAGAGAATCTGGGATTCAGGACAACAGCACACTTCTTGCTGTGATTGTTCTTGTTGGAGTTATCAAGACTGCAGTCATCTTAGTGGCTACTTTTCTCATTGACGAAATGGGTAGGAAACCATTAATGTACATCAGCACTGTAGGGATGACCGCTTGTTTGTTCACTTTGGGCCTTTCTCTATCTCTGCTAGAGCATGGACATGCTGCGGTCATACTCACAATCCTGTCAGTTTGTGGTTATGTGTCTTTCTTCTCTGTTGGAATGGGCCCAGTTTGCTGGGTATTGACATCTGAAATTTTCCCATTGAGGCTGCGTGCTCAAGCAGTTGCACTTGGGACCATGGGGAATAGAGTTATAAGTGGCCTGATTGCAATGTCATTCCTCTCTGTATCTCGTGCCATTACAGTGGGAGGAACATTTTTCATCTTTTCTCTGCTTTCCGCGTTCGCTATTGCATTTGTTTATGCATTTGTTCCTGAAACAATGGGGAAATCTCTAGAGCAGATTGAGTTACTATTTGAGGATGAGGGAGCACTGAAAGGTTGTGAAGTGGAGCTTGGAGATGTAGAGCATCTTGTGCCAAAAGAATGATGTGTTTCGCAAGTTGGTTGGTTTGATTGACAGAAGTCTTCTACCTCTGCAACTTGCTTGAAATAGAATATGAATCCTTTTAATGCTCTAAGAGCCTTTCATATCTCCAAGGGGGATCTTTGTCTGCCTTCTACTGGTGTAGTATATCTCCGGCAGAAATGTTATCACCTACAAGAGATGCAGTGGCAACCAAGATGGGGCAATCAGAAGTGTTCCTGAACTTATCACAACTTGAGGCGTATGGCTCTTCCTCTTGGATTGATATACCTCTTAGAGCTATTAGTACTTGAGTTCTGAGTACTTATTCTTTCCTTGGAAAATTGAAATCATTGATTATTTGATTTGGTCTTTATGCTGCTACTGCTAATTGCCTTTATTTAATAGGTTCTTCTACTTCAATTGTAATGTTCCTTGTTGGTTCTTCAACAAGAAATAATCAAAATTGTCAGTCTTCTGTAAGATATTTGATATTTTGATGTAATAAATCTAAGATGTTGTTTCAGGTTCTGTTATGGTTCAGTGTTGTTTGATGAAACCCTATCCAGGCTGAAGAGAGGGTATGAACAAAGCACCCATGTGGGCTGGATTGACCACCTCAGCACTCAGTGGTATATACAGACCTTGTATCAATACATGGCTTCTTCATTGATTGGAAATATGTCAATGTTAATTCCCCAATTCAAATATTCAAACCATATTTCTGCCTGCCACATATGGAAATTTCCCTCTGTATTTTTTACCATGTAGCCCTTGTTCACCCTTCTTCAAACTGTTTGACTTCTTCAATATTTTTCAAAGTTCTATTTGAGTTGAAACATACCACATGAAGGTAAGAGACTTGGAACAGGTCAGTAAAAGATCTAGAGTCACTGTAACAATCATAAATTCAAGAGTATCAATCTTACTTTGGTTTGGTATTGCAAGAAGGTAAGCAATTAAACTTAATTTTTGGTTTCTTGTTCAGGTTGTGAGCGATCCAAGCCTGACCAAGTCAGGAGTCTGCTGGAGGTGGAACAAGGACTCAGCTTCCTTTGAGAACCAGCTGTCCCTAGAAGCCAGTGATGTATGTAGAGAAGGCAAGGACGGTGTGGGAGGTCAACGAGAAGCTTGTTGGTTTGGCTTGAATGAACATCCGGGGATTAGGTTTCTCTTATTGACAGATTTTCACCTTGGAAGTGGGGATCAAGAAACATTTAGCTCCAGATGATTGTGCTCACCATGAATGTCTGTGCTTTTGTATGCAAAATTCCTCTTTGTAGATGTAGAAAATTTTGAATTGCCTGGAGACAATAAAATCACTCAGTTACTTTTACAAAAGTTTTAACAGTCTTAGACTACTACAGCTTGAGCTGCGAAAGGGTATTAGCTCCATAATCATCTGTGAAATTATCTATCCATGGAGATTAAATTATTGACATGAAGACAGGTTAGAATAGGATCTGAAACCAGGAGGAGCAAATAGGAGATCAAACAGATGCAAGTATAACATGATGAAGGCAACACTAAAGAACCATTTACATTTCAAATAGGAAGAGAAATTAGCCTAAAGAGAGTTAAAATGAGATTGGAAGAGAGCCAAGAGAGATTCATTTGTCCAGGATTATGTACGGACCCTAAAAACCCTGACAACCCAAATGTGCTTGGTAAAAGAACATCACCAGAGACCATTTTACAATCCAACTCTTGGTAGGTAAACCATTATAAAATAATCTCCAACCAAAAACTTTAAACATGGTTGAGCAGCTTCCAAAAGAAAGACCACCATCTTTTAAAATCACAAGAAACAACTATCAACCCAAAATCTCTCAAACCATTACAAATTGAAGCAATAGAGACAGGAGGAAATAAACTATAAACAAGATTAACATTCCACTGTGAACTACAGATCAGATCTGAAATGACAGTATAAGCACTATGACAAGCAGAAGATTGAGGAACAAATGAAGCCACACTAGGAATCCAGGGATTAGTTCAGATGTTGGTACTCCTACCATTACCAATCAAATAAGTAAGGGCAAGAATCATTGTCTAGTATTGTACAGGGTCCAATGAGATCGCACGCAACAGTATCAATATGAGTAAGATATTTGATTTTATGGAAAGTGAGGTATTAATTTCACCCACTCTTGTATATCAAGTTGGAGGGACCACGCGACTAGGTAAGTAAATACTATTTCTATTATTAAAAAAAATAAAGGATAATAGTATTTAACCTTGAAATCCTGGGCTTGTTGGCAGGCAATTGTTATGTAACAGAAGACAATATTGATGTTGATTGCAGAGTTATAGCTGTGTAATGAAATTGGATGTATCAGATGAGTTTTTTGTGCATGGCGGGGATTGAAGAATCAGAATCAATCATTGTGTCATCATAATTTTTATTTTATTACTTTTTTTTTCTCAACATCCAAACATATTATAAATTTTTTTAATTTTTTGTTTTTTGACAAAAGGTTTCGAACACCGCCGTGCATGTTGCACAACCATGACTGTAACCATTGAATGGAAATAATATGTACAAGATCATGTCCATCCAATAATTGCAAATACAATTGTGCACCATTCATGATCATATACAAAATCTCTTCCTTTTTTTCATGTCTACGAAAGATGATTTGGATATAACAAGTGACACCCAAACTGGCCAATGCCAAGTATAGATTGTATAGTTCTTCTCTAATGACAATGACGTTTAACATTATAGTTAATCTCACACCACTCATGGAATATAGGAACCATGTTTGGGGTGTGAGAACAACATCCCATGGATGGTGTGAGATCGAGTGGTTAAACTTCATTAGAGAGGATCTACGTGCATTTTTTTGTTTAAATCTTTGGTGCAATACATTTAACTTAAAAAACAAGGAATAAGGAGGTTCACGGTTCACATCAGCCGTGGAAGATAGAAGAAATAGAAAACAAAAGATGTGGATGGTGGACCCCACCATGACCATATGTATCGTCCCATTTTCTGTGAGAATTATACGGCTGAGATACTGTAATGAGTGACCGCCACGCGCTCAGTCGTTGACTCATTAAGGACTACTACTGAGGAATCATACTTCTTGGAACCTTGGAATGCTCTTTATACAGTCAAACAGATAGAGCTTCTCTCCCTCAACTTCCAAAGGATTTTATTTTGTCTGGAAATGGTAAGGGTTAAATTCACATTAACAAGCTCTGAAGCTCTGCTGCTCTGCTGCTCTGCTCTCTTGACTCTGTGATATGCAACACTCTTAACTCTGTCTTCTTCTTGTAGAGAAGGACTGTTGCAAAGATTGGGTTGGTGGCTCACCCAGGTGATGGAGTTGGAGATGGAGATGGAGATGGAGATGGCTTCTCTGACCTTTCCTCCTGTAGGAAACACAAATACAAGATCGAAAGCATTAATACCCAGAAATACGTAGTCGCCTGTGCCACTTTCGCTTCTCTCAACACTGTACTAATCGGCTACGGTATAGTATTTTCTTCCCTTTCTCCTTCTCTGTTTCATAGTCTTCTCTATCTTGTTTTTTTTGAATCCGTTGTGCATTTGTAAGAAATCCAACATTGCTTTCTGTGTGCTGTGTTTTGCTTTATCAGAAAATATTGGCATCACTAACCATTTTTTTGTAACAAGCTAAAATTCATATCCTTTATGATCAGAGTACCCATTACTGTAGAAGTGGCTGAATCACAACCCCTCGATAACGGAAAGAAATAGTATAAAAGGATTTTCCGTCTACGGGGGTGAACCCTCAATTGGGGTGAAATGTCACTGTAACAGCTTGTGTAGTCTAAATAGTTGAATTGGTTCTTTCAACCATCCTTCATACCAATTTCCTATATTGATTGTTGTGCTGTTTCTCGAATTCGTAGAATTTTAATTTCTGGTTTAGTCTGGACCTTCTTATATGCAGATTTGGGTGTCATGAGTGGAGCACTCATATTTATTCTGGAAGATCTTAAGATAACAGAACTGCAAGAAGGAGTTCTTGTTGGGTGTTTGAGTGTCATCTCGTTATTGGGCAGTTTAGCAGGTGGAAGAACCTCGGATGCTATTGGAAGGAAATGGACAATGGCTTTTGCAGCCATTGTCTTCCAAACAGGTGTTGGTATAATGGCACTTGCTAGTTCTTTTAGAGTATTGATGGCAGGAAGACTCCTGACGGGGGTGGGGATAGGATTTGGAGCTATGATTGCTCCTGTTTACATTGCTGAGATATCGCCCACCATTAATAGAGGATTTCTTACCTCCTTCCCTGAGATTTTCGTAAATGTAGGAATCCTTCTCGGTTACATATCTAACTATGCATTTTCGGGTCTTCCGGCACATATAAGTTGGAGAGTAATGCTTGGTGTCGGAATCATTCCCTCAATTTTTATGGGATTCGCTCTTTTGATTATCCCTGAGTCACCTAGGTGGTTGGTAATGCAGAAGCGGTTTGAAGAAGCAAGATCAGTACTAATGAAGACAAATAAGAATGAGAAAGAGGTGGAGGAGAGACTGGCAGAAATACAACAAGCAGCTGGGATTTCTAATTCAGAGAAGTACGAAGAGAAACCCGTGTGGCGTGAACTGTTGGCCCCTTCTCCTTCAATTCGGCGAATGCTGATCACTGGGTTTGGAATCCAATGTTTCCAACAACTTGTGGGAATTGAAACAACCCTGTATTACTGCCCCACAATCTTCAGAGAAGCTGGGATTCAGGACAACAGCACACTTCTTGCTGCAACTGTTCTTGTTGGAGTTATCAAGACTGCATTCATCCTAGTGGCTACTTTTCTCATTGATGGAATGGGTAGGAAGCCATTAATGTACATCAGCACTGTAGGTATGACTGCTTGTTTGTTCACTTTGGGCCTTTCTCTATCTCTGGTAAGTCATGGACATGCTGTGGCCATACTCACAATCCTGTCAGTTTGTGGGGATGTGGCTTTCTTCTCTGTGGGTATGGGCCCGGTTTGCTGGGTATTGATATCTGAAATCTTCCCATTGAGGCTGCGTGCTCAAGCAGTTGCACTTGGGGCCGTGGGGAATAGAGTTATCAGTGGCCTGATTGCAATGTCATTCCTCTCTGTATCTCGTGCCATTACAGTGGGAGGAACATTTTTCATCTTTTCTCTGCTCTCCGCGTTCTCTATTGCATTTGTTTATGCATTTGTTCCTGAAACAATGGGGAAATCTCTAGAGCAGATTGAGTTACTATTTGAGGGTGAGCGAGCACTGAAAGATTGTGAACTGGAGCTTGGAGATGTAGAGCATCTTGTGCCAAAAGAATGATGTGTTTCGCAGGTTGGTTTGACGGACACAAGTCTTCTAGCTGTGCAACTTGCTTGAAATAGAATATGAATCCTTTTAATGCTGTAAGAGGCCTTCATATCTCCAAGGGAAATCTTTGTCTGCCTTCTACTGGTATACTATATCTCCGGCAGAAATGTTATCACATGCGAGAGATGCACTGGCAACCAAGATGGGAGTGTTCCTGAACTTATTCACTACTTAGGCGTATGGCTCTTCCTCTTTGATTGATATACCTCTTAGAGCTATTAGTACTTGAGTTCTGAGTACTTATTCTTCCTTGGAAAATTGAAATCATTGATTATTTGATTTGGTCTTTATGCTTCTTCTGCTAATTGCGTTTATTTAATAGGTTCTTCTACTTCAATTGTAATGTTCCTTGTTGGTTCTGCAACAAGAAAGAATCAAAATTGTCTGTCATCTGTAAGATATTTGATATTTTGATGTAATAAATATAAGATGTTGTTTCATGTTCTGTTATGGTTCAGTGTTGTTCGATGAAACCTTTTCCAGGCTGAAGAGAAGGTATGAACAAAGCACCCATGTGGACTGGATTGACCATATCAGCACTCAGTTGTATATAAAGACTTTGTATCAATACATGGTTTCTTCATTGATTGGAAATATGTCAATGTTAATTGCCCAATTCAAATATTCAAACCATACTTCTGCCTGCCAAATATGGAAATTTTCCTAGGTATTTTTGTCCATCTAGCCCTTGTTCACCCTTCTTCAAAGTGTTTTACTTCTTCAATTTTTTTTCAAAGTTCCATTTGAGTTGAAACATACCACATGAATCAAGGGTGGTGCCAGGCATGATCAGAATTAAGCCACCCATAGCTAATGATTGTGCTGCAAATGAATTGTAGTAATTTTTGTAGAGTGCTAGTAGTGGTTGGTAATTGCTTTAGCTAATAATTCCAGTGCAAATCTTATTTGTTATACTGACTTTGAGGTGGTCACATGCACAAGCACTGTGCATTTTCCTTTCATTTTTTGGTCTATTTTTTATTATTTTTCTATTGGAATCTACATGTGAGTTTTCCCTCTCTCCTCAACCCCACCCAAAATTCTCTCTCCTACTGATAAACATTGACTCCCTCCATGTCTCTCCCCACTTCACTTGCATGCACTCTCTTCTCTGTTTCGGTCTCCATCATTGCTATCTGTCTCTTGGCTCCATTACTAATCCAGACATCATAGTGTGAGAGACTGAAGAGGAAAGTTATCTTTTTTTTGGGTTTCATATAAATCTAACCTGCCTAAGACTTTGATCTGTGATTGAGTGAAAGGAAATCGATGGTACAGAGCCGAGCCAAATCAGATCGAAGATTATGAAAGCTGGAAAAGAAACAGATAAGGTTTAAATGATCCAACAATCACAGCAACGACGGATCTGGATAATACTTCTTGGACGTGCTTTCCGATCTGGTGGGGTTTAGAAGACACTTTCTGGTGCTTTAAAATGAGAGTTGGATTAGAATATAGTGCAGTCTGTTTTCTATCAGAATTTGATGGTACATATTTTTCTTTTCCCTTATTTTATTTTCCTAATGAAGACTGATTCCGAACCAAGAAAATCCAGTAGGAAATTAGCTTAAACAGGATCACACTTGGAGAAAAATTGTAAGTCAAGACTGGGGGTTCAGAATGGGCTCAAATTCTGGTCGAGTGCTCTTTCCTAAAAGAGAAACAGTCCTGAAGAACTTCGTAAAGGTCTGTTCACAGAATAAGAAGTTCCAGCTGTGTCCTAGTGCTATTACGAAACCAGGTAGAAGAACTAGATAGAGACAGTAACCAGAATTCTTAAGAAACTGAATCAAAATTCCAAAGAAAATAAGAACAGAAACTCAGGATTCAGATTTAAACCACATCGGAGCAATATGTATGGCATGTGAAACAAAATCAGAAAAATAAGTGAAAACAGGGTCTTCACAAGTAGTAGAAGAATGCATAAATATGAGCTGTTTGAATAAGATAAGAAGAATAGGAAGATAGATAGAAGGGATAATAGAGCAGAAATCCACCTGCAGTGGTTTTGGAATCCTTCAAAACCCATGAAGAGAATCCACTCTTCAACATAAGGAATCCACCAAGCACACAACTGAATCCACAGCAGTGAAAATTCAGGGGAAAAAAAAAAGAAGAAAAAACTGAACTGATGTTACTTCAAATGGATGGGATGGCTTAAAGGCTTTACATATATTTATAGTAATGAGTAAATCCTGAATCATGATTGGCTTCTGAAACGTAAAGTCAATCCTGTTCAGAAAAGAAAACAAAAAACATAAACCAGATCTGACTCTTTCTCTTCCAATGGACCAGCCATGGAAGAGACCTAAATTGACCTGAAAACTTAATAATAAGGAAAATATAAACCAAATAGTACTGGAAAAATTTTAAGCCTAATCCAGTTTGGCTAATGATACACAAGAACAATTAAAAAAGGAAAATAAAACTGATGGACATGATTTGGATGTATCATAAGATTCTGGAAGTGACCAGAAATCTAGAATCTGTAATAATCTGAAACTGCAGGCTGTCATTGCTATCAGATGTAGGAACCTGATCTGATCTGGTTTTCTTCCTCCTCTGGTAGTGCTGCTGGCCACTTGTAATAGGAATTGGCTAGAGGGTTTCCTAGACAGATTCAAACATTGGTTAGTAGTATCCGGGTGTGACTGGTGTGAATCCAGCCAACACATTGCTGCGGGAAGCCTGGGTGCCATTGCTCTTGTTATTGTCTACTGTAAGGTACTGTTTGCAATTGCTTCCATATTCTGATCTGCAGTTCTTCAGTCGTATTCTTACTAGGATTATTAGATTTTCAGAGTTTTATATTGCTGACCTCAGTTCTGATGAACTGTTTTGTCGACAATATTTCCTTTGAGATCCTGTTTTCAGTTTTCAAAGAGGCCTATATCAAGTAGCATCGCTTTAGAGGTTTGACGTTTGAATTTGATGTAGCTTTCTTGCTTGACTGTTTGATCTGAAATTAACATTACTTACTGGTCTTCTGTTGGATTATACGAATCTGTGATCTGTCCTTTAATCTGAGCTCTATAATTTGACATATTTGCCTCTCTCCTATTGTCATTAGGAATCCTATATACCTTCTGATCCAGCCACTGGATCAAGCTGATATTCTCAGCATAGTTAATACCCCTTTAGAGTAGAACTCGACCGGACTTTCAGCCTGATCTGATCCTATGATTTCATCCTATTTATTTTCTCCTTAATCTGGAATTTATTGTCTCTGTTTTCAATTTTACTACTGTCTTAACTCTAATTCAGTATTACATTAACTTCTCTCTTAGTTCCACTTCTTATTATTCCTCTTCACTTACCCACCCCTTATCTAGGCACAAAAAGAAACAAATGTTTATTCTTTCTCTACTCTCCTGGCAAGGGTCGGTGGGGAAAATGGTAGTAGTGACAGAATTTGATGTGATTCAATTGAAGTTCTGAACTCAGAGTAAGTTCCTCTCTCTCTACCTACCTACCTACCTATATGTATTTTTCTTTTAGGGTTTGCATTATGTGATTCTATAATGACAGGAATCCTAATAGGCAAAAGACCTGATTGTGGATCTCTGTAAGCTTGATATCTTAGTTGAAGCTATGCAAAAGTGAGCATGGATTGGGTTTTGCTTCTTTTATTTGGGTGTGGGATTACTGCTGCTACTTGACACCACACTTGTACACAAACTATTAGTTTGTTTGTGTTTTTTTTTTTGTCCTTTGGGGCTCGGGGGCGGGCTAGCTGCTTTTATGTCATTTGTATCTTGTGTCATGTGCACACAAGTCTTCTTTGTTCCTTCATGAGTTTCAACTCAAATCTCACAATATTGGTTAAGCTGCATCCCTTCTAGAACTCTCTATCACTGTATATGGTGATGATGATCACCTACTACTACCATTATCGATTTGGGGGAGTAGATCGGCATGCGGGCACCGTGAGATGGTATCCCCATGCCCAGCCAATGGGGACACAGGAAGGGGGCACCTCATGGTTTATCTACTAGGGCCCACATGTCAGGGAGGAGAGAAAATGTGCGAGGATAGTACATGCCGGTACTATCCAGACTGTGTCTCACCGAATTTGCATCTAAATTGATTGCAAGATTAGCAAAGAAACAATCCAGACTGTGTCTCACACTTGATCCAAAAGATGGCACTCTTAATTTTAGACTACCCAATTTTCTGTAATTTATGTATTACTATCAACTCCCATTTATCTCACAATCTTTTCATCTCGACACTCTAATAGAATCTCACCACTTTTTTTCATTTTCAGCTCCATGAAACCTTGAATGCCGTGGAAACATGAGTTCCTTGATTTGTATACAAAATGTAAAAGTGAACTGTTGAACAAAGAAGCAAGATATAGTTAAACAGGGGCAATTCACAATATTGTAATTAGAAAAACCATTTATATATCTATTAAATTTTCTTTATTAACCCCAATTCATCATTCAGAATTCTTTTTGCATAAGATTAGTTTCAGTTTAAATGCTTATATATGTGGAAAGGTATTAAACTGCATAAAAACATAACTCAAACCTCTCCACTCCATTCTTACCCAGTGTGAGGTGTGTACAATGATTCATTTTATTGCTTTGGAGGTCTTTTTTTAACCTTCCAGTAATGTTTTGAACCATTTCAAATGGCCAAGAGTAATCTTGCAAAATGACCAAAATACCCCTAGAAGGTTAATCGGGTCAAAAAGCTAATCAAAACAATCTTGAAATTAGTTCAAACTTTATGATTAGATGACTTTTATTGTTAAAATCATTATATTAAAAAATAATTTGTAAACGATTTGATTTGATTACTATTTTATAAAAAATATTTTATTTTTGACCTCGTGAGACTCGTTATTAAGCAGATTTTTCTTCTAATATTTGGCTAAAATGGTTTCTAATTTTCATAATCATGAAGGTTGCTAGAAGGCCAAAGAAGGACAAAGACTAGGAAAAAGCACGGCAACGACCCAAAGAACTCACACCAACCTCTCTGTCTCTCCCTTACCGTGTTTAGCAGATTCTTCCATCGACTCTGTCAAATAGGAGTGGCAGGGTTTTTATGTCATTTTGTATGAACATTTATATCAATTTGACCGCATTTAATGTCAGTCTTGCACAGTGCACAACCGTGCATGAAAACTCTTGCCATCGATCACTGCCAATATCGATACCGATATGTATCAACTGTAGCGGCTGGATTCCAGATCACAACACCCTTTTTTTTTTTTAACAAAAATCATATGTATACCATATTAGCAGATCCATACAGGTCAGGTATTAAAATTGGTCAAGGCCAATACCATTATGAATCGACCGATACGATCGATCCAGTGTTGATTCCTAAAACTGTGTTGTAGTTTAAAGATATTTATTACTAGAAATGCTATGCAAATAGAAAAATCGATTTAATTAGGTGGAACGAGGTGCCTAACACATTCCCTTGTTGCAATCTGACTGAAACCTGATCTCATGGTTTAATCGGTTCATATGGAGTCATGCACGTTTAATGTGATTTTAAACCCTAATCTGAGTAGTGACTTGCTCTTCTTTCTCTCACAAGAGAAGAGTAGTCTCTTGATGACAATTTATTATTCTCACACTCACTTGACTTTTATACAATAGTATGATATGATATATAAGATTTAGTTCAGGTTCGGTTGGGTTTAACCCAAAACACGGTTTAACTTGACCCAAAGTTGGAAATCTATACTCTAGTTCAACTTGTGGTTAAGAAGCCCAGTCTAGGTCATGGTTTGAGGAATTCGGATTGGATCGGCCTATTTGTATTGGTATCGGTCGATCAATACGGAACAAGGGTAAAAATGTTAAAAAAAATAATAAAAAATTCTGATAGTTTTTGAAGAATACAGGGATAAATCTGTCTATCCAGATTGATACAAATTGATATCGATCGAGACTGATATTGCTTACTAAATCCCTAGTCTAAGCCTTAAAATTTTCAAGGCCAATACCAATATTGATTACTAAAACCCTCGTGTAGGCCCTAAAGTTTTCAAGTAGGCTTAAGGCAAGCTCGGCTTAGGCTTGCCGGGTCAAACTTGCAACTGTAGTACTATTACAGTAAATGACTTTTTTGTTTTTTGTATGTGAAAATAACTTATGGGAAAATGTTCTTTGTGGGGGTGTAGACCACGTCCAAACATAATAGAGTTAAAATGATCACCCCACCCCTATGAAAGGTGAAATTTTTGCCCTCGGGATACCAGCATGCACTCTCTTTGGTTGCCACGCATATGTGGGCCCTGCACTCCGTGACGAAGAACGCTCTCCCATAACCTATATTGCTGAAATAGAAAGGTTTACAGATCTGGGAAGGGAAGCCCTAATACGACTCTCCTTTAATTGAAAATATGTCAAAGTCTGTGGTCCGATTCAAGCTGTCAAACCATATTTCCTGCCTGCCATTCATGACCTTTCATTTGTGTTTTTGACCATTTTACCCTTGTTCTGTTGCCTTTCTTCAAAGTGTGGACATAGTTTTCTTCCACCCATGGAGGACACGGTTCAGATTTTGGTATATTCTAAAATATCATCTCGATACTCATTCCCGTCCTCTCCAGCCCCTCGGTGAATAGAATCCCATTTACCATGGGTGGAGGGAAACTAGATCCTTTTATAAAATTCAATTTTCTATGTGACAGACTCCTTTGAGTTTAATATACCTCATGAATTGTAGTAATTTTATTAGAATGGTAGTCGTAAGTAATTGCATGGGCTGATAGATATGCTACAAATAAATTGTAGTTATTGCTTGTAAATAACTGCTATGATGGAAAATGGATAGGAATCACATGTGAATAGGAGGAAAGGGTAGAGAGTGGCACTTGAATGCATGAATCATAAAGGGTACCAGCATAAATGATAACAACATTTTACCAAAGTAGTAGTTGAGGTGACTTTATTTTCTGTAGGGATTAGTTCTAGACTTCTAGTTGTTCATGAACTAATGAGCTGTGTGAAGCATGGGAATTTATATAATTTTCTGGGAAATAGAACGCAACCCGGTCATGCGCCTTGTGTGACTCCTACACCTAGACACACAAGGCACTTTGACCACCTGGAATTTTCACCTTGGTATGGGGCTAAGGCAGTCATTTCTAGGCGATCAAGACTCCTTGTGTGTTTAGGCGTAAAAGTCACGCAAGTTGCACAACAGGATAGCATTCTTTTTGCCTAAGTTTTTTAAAATATTAATTAGTAATTAATTATTCATGTAGTGTTGTTTTCTGTTAACAATGACTATTTAACCAAAAAATTAATTGTTGATTCGAGTATCGTATTACTGTTATTTTTATTGTAAAGCACTAGGTATGCTATTTTTTTATATCATAAATAATCCATGAATGGCTACATGTAATGGTTTCTTCCAAAAGATATTATGTAATAATTATAATATATTATAAAAGTAACATATATTTTTTTGTTATTTATGTGTATTTCTATTTATCTAATGCAATAAATTGATCACTTGAACTAAAATGTAATGCTTATATCAAAATAAACATGTTATATAATTCTTGACTTTATCATTTACATACTAAAAATTAAATTAATAAAATTAAAACTTAATTATCTAATTAATATCTACAAAGTAAAAAATTTCGAAATATAATTTGATTCCATTGGAAGAACATATTGAGAAGCACTTCAAAATAGGGAAACTTAAAGGTGAATACTAGAGCATAAACAACAATCTTAATACTTGATCAATAGATCTATTTGGGAGCATTAGTCTAATTAATCTTCTATGTGAAACAAGTATTACTCTTCTGCAAAAAAAAATGAAGTTTATGATCTTAGTAATTTGGATCACATTTCAAACATTCTTGTAGAATCACAAAGCAAAATTATTGAACGTATACAACTTACAAATATAATATATCTAAAAGAACCAATTAAATAATCAAGAAAGCTATTTGTTGAACACCTTCTTTAAACTCTAATAAAACCCATTTGATTTAGATTGGTTAAAGTTGACTTAGTTTTTTTTTTTAATAGAACTTTTCAAGTCCCAAAAAACACCACAAAATTTAAAATAAAATGGGATAAATTTTATAGTTGTCTATATTATTCCTCTTGATAGAAATGAATAGATTAATAAGGCGTGAGTTGTGATAATTGTAAGTCAAGCTTGGTACTAAGTTATGTAACATTTTGATTTAACGATGTCACATAATGATAATTTTACATGTGAAAAAAATGACACAATATTTTTTTTTTTTTCGCTCTCAAATAATCAAGGATAATGAGATACAGATTTTGATTGAGAGACGAAAATATTTGAAAATATGAATAAATAAGAAAAAGAAGACCAAAATATAAAGAAGCACAAACTCATTTCAAGGTTTTTTTTCTAAGCCATTAGTCCTTGCATTTTCTAATTAGAATGTTGCCTTGATGAGTATGTCAAGGAACTAGAGAACTCTTTTACAGACAAAAAGTGTGGAAGTTTGATTTCTTATTTACACTTCACTAATGATTAAAAAAATAGTCTAGAAGAGTAAATGCTATATGATTCAAGTACCAATGATAAATATACTATATTATATTTATATTTTTAATTTGTGAGGGAAAAAAAAAATGGAGGAGACCACCCTCCTCACTTACTTTATATGAGTGTAGAGACAGAGAAATGGTGGATTTTCATAAAATAAATTTTAATAATAAATTGTATATAATTTCATTGAAAATTATTACTTAGAAGATATTAAAGATTTTATACCTGTTGGTTTTCTAAATCATAATGAAATTTTAAGGTTTTGGCAATCATTATAGACTGTTTATTATATTAATTTATGAAGAGTATTGATTTTTCCATTCTAATTGTTTAATTGGTGGGTCACATAATGGCCTAGCCATGTAAAAAATTCCAAGCTTCAACATTCTTTTACAAGGAGAATAGATATTCTTATCCAAAAAAATAAAAAAGAATAGACATTGACATGAAAGATTAACAACAAAAGGTAAGCACCAACTTCCCCAGACCTATAAAATATTGAGGTTGAGAAGATGAAAAATAAACATTCAAATGTTTAAGATCATGGGTGGAAGACTAAGCTGCCTTTTGTATGATTTTTTGGAATGCAGTATCGACCTAGAATGCATATCGAACATAGATATCGAAGTTATCAGGGCTTTTTGGGCTGTAAATATAACCTTATCTTCTTTTTTATTACAATATTTTAAAGATATCCAAACATCCTGTGTTCGATTAGCCAAACCTGAAACTTTATGGGGTTAGGCTTGGTTCTTTAGAAGTCCAAAATGTTGTTATTCTTTTAGGCTATGTTTGGTTGCAAATGAAATGAAGAGGAAGGGAAGTGAAAATTTTAAAACACAGAACAAGAAACTTTAGTAATCATTTACCCTTTGCGATTGTATAAATTAGTTAAATTTTTTGCTATATTTAATAATGATATATTTTATATATAATTATTTTACTTTTCCAAAAAGAAATTTAATAACCAAATATACCTCTCACATGAATTTTTTTTTTACTGTTTTCTCTTTTTTTACTTGATCATAAGGGTGATGATATTATTCTTCACACTATCATTCGACGTAGAATATTCCACAAAACCCCCCTCCCCCCAATCATTATCCCCTCTAATTTGCTATTCGCTCCAATTCCTCCAATTCCTCACATAGGAGCAGAAATGACCACCCTACTCGCCATAATTCGAGAATTCGCGAGATCTCGTCGAGTTTTTCGATTTTTGAAAAAGCCAAGACGATACTGTCTGCGAGTCTCAAAAGTGCAATATCTCGATGAGATCTCGGATTTCGGTTAGGGTCTCTGTTTCGACCCATTTTTTAACCCACCTACCACTTAAATATCTCATATAATTCAACCAAACTCGACATATCTTGACGAGATCTCGGATCTCGGGTTGACCCATGAAAATGACCCATCTATGATGTATTTATCTAACTCGACGAAAAACAAAAAAATGCACCAACTCAGCTTATTCAAAAGCCGAATTGATACCAAGTCCAAAAGTTTTAGTATCTTGCTACACGCTGCCCGAACATACTAGGGTGGTTGGAGGAAATTGGAGCGGAGCGGACGGCGAATTGAAGGTGATCATTATTCCTTCGGTGATAATTATTCCTCCCCCTAGACAACACTGTCGGCAAGAAACCGTTGCCCTTTATTTCATATGAAGTAAGTAAAAAACAATCACCCACGCGAGGATGGAAATTTCATCCTTCTAAAAGTGTAAAACTGCTGCCTCTTTTGCGTATTTTTTTAGCCCTACCATTTATGGTACACTTGTAAATCCACCGTACAAGGGAGAACGGACATTCATTCTCCCACTGGTGTGGAGTCGTAGATATTTCCCCAGAAAACACTAGACAAGAGAAGGCTCTGCTGTCAAAGTTGAAGAAAGAAAGGAAAAATGGCAGAGAAAAGTATGACTCCGTATTCGTCGCCGTATTGCAATGCATCAATCCATGAAGGATTTGTGATTCATTGCTCCAACCAATCAGATGCTTTCCTGAAAATGGAAATTATCTCAGTGAAAATCGACGAATCCCATAAGAAATGGGAGGAAAAAAAATTGTAAGAATCTGTTCATACCATCCTCCATTACTGCTTCTGCAAATCTGATTTGCTCAAAAAACACCCAAAAATCACAGACGGAGTCAACACGGAAAGGAACTCTCTACTTGTCTGCTTAGTGCTTACTTCAGAATTTTGTCTTTATTTTTCATTTCTTAGAAAATTTCAATATTTTACTTGTCAACGCTGCCTCGGTTCAGTAGTTCCCCATTTCTGAAATCTGAATAAGTTTTTATAAGAAAATATATGGAGATCATGTCAAGGGCCTCAAGGCAAGACCTGGCCTAGTCAGGGGGAATTTTTAGGAACAGGGTTGCTTCCGAGTTAAAAAATACTTGAGACCCACTTGGTCTCAGGTTTGAAGTAAAGTAGCTATCCCTGGGACCCATGAGCCAGCGAATCTGCACGACGACATAGACATGGTCTTCTCTACGGCTTTCCCTTAGATCTGGAGCTCAAGTTTCTGTTCTGAGATTCAATTCAAGAGCTGAGACGCCCAGGAAAGCAAAATAAAAATCTGGGCTTTTTCCTCTCTCTGTTTCCTTTTTCTTTTCATCTTCTTTGTGTATACAGAACATAGAGAGATGGGATTCGTGGGACTTCAAGAAAACGGGGATGGAGATGGGTTCTCTAACCTTCCCTTGGGAACCAAAAACAAATACAGGAGGATGGATTCGGAGCTTACAGAAGACGAAGACGCCTCACATCTTCATCATCAACAGGTTGGGACTAACAATACGAAGAGATACGTTTTCGCCTGTGCAGTCTTCGCCTCTCTCAACTCTGTGCTTCTGGGCTACGGTGAGTTCCCCCTCTTTAATCTGCTGTTCTTTTCTGTAATACCCCACCTGGCAATACATGGGCTCTATTACTTTTTTTTTCCCTGATAGAGAAAACTCACATCTAAATAGCCGTTCTTTTCTGTGTCTCGTATTGCCACACAAAGTTGTCGGTTTCGTCATCTCTCATACTGAAAATGAAAGGGAACAAATTTGTTTTTGTGGTTGCTGAATTTAGGGGCTCATGTCACTAATATGGCTATATTCTGTGAACCAAGATCTTGGCCAGTTCCGATTATGTTTGTTTAAGAAGAGCACACTTGCCTGAAATTTGGTGTTCTGGAATGTAACATCAGCTTAAGCAAGAACTCCCATTTCTGTAACAATGCAGAGTCGATTGATATTGTCTTCTCATTTGCATTTCATATATTTATATTATTTTCATGGTTTTCATTATTTAACATTGAAGTTGGCATAGCTAGATGAAAGGTTTAATTGGGAAGAATACCACACAACAGCTTATGTATTTTGATCAGCTGATGATGTTGCAAACAATCCAGATGTCAATTTTCAATATTTCCAGCGTTTAATTTTAGAATGAATGTGAAGTCTGAGGCTTTTGGTCTTTATGACCTGCAGATGTGGGTGTTATGAGTGGAGCCATCCTATTCATTCAGGAAGATCTGAAGATAACAGAGGTGCAAGAAGAAGTTCTTGTTGGCTGCTTGAGCATCATCTCACTTTTCGGCAGTTTAGTTGGTGGTAGAACCTCAGATGCCATTGGTAGAAAATGGACAATGGCCTTTGCAGCTATTATATTCCAAGCAGGTGCAGCTATAATGACGCTTGCTCCTTCTTTTAAAGTACTGATGATAGGAAGACTCTTAGCCGGGATAGGGATTGGTTTCGGAGTCATGATTGCCCCTGTTTACATTGCTGAGATATCACCCACCATTGCCAGAGGTTCTTTCACTTCCTTCCCTGAGATTTTCATCAACTTTGGAATCCTTTTAGGTTACGTCTCAAACTATGCATTTTCTGGTCTTTCGCCGCACATAAGCTGGAGAATAATGCTTGCCGTTGGAATCCTGCCCTCGGTCTTTATTGGATTTGCTCTGTTCGTCATACCTGAGTCACCCAGGTGGTTGGCGATGCAGAACCGGATTGAAGAAGCAAGGATGGTCCTTCTGAAGACAATTGAAAATGAGGGAGAGGTGGAACAGAGACTCCAAGAGATACAGCAAGCAGCTGGGACTACTAATGCAGATAAGTCTGAAGAGAAAGCTGTGTGGCGTGAACTCCTAAGCCCTTCACCTGCAGTTCGCCGCATGATGATAACTGGGTTTGGGATTCAATGTTTCCAGCAGATCACAGGTATAGATGCAACTGTATATTACAGCCCCACAATCTTAAAAGCAGCTGGAATTGAGGACAAAACCATGCTTCTTGCTGCAACTGTTGCTGTTGGATTTTCCAAGACTATTTTCATTTTGGTTGCCATTTTACTCATTGACAAAGTGGGGAGAAAACCACTGCTATATGTGAGCACAATTGGGATGACTGTGTGTTTATTTGGATTAAGTCTTACTCTATCTTTAACGAGGGGTGGAGTAGCCATTCCATTGTCAATTTTAGCTGTCTGTGGGAATGTTGCTTTCTTTTCAGTTGGAATTGGCCCTATTTGCTGGGTTTTGACGTCTGAAATCTTCCCTCTCAAATTGCGCGCTCAAGCAGGAGCACTTGGAGCTGTGGGGAATAGGGTGAGCAGCGGCCTAGTTGCCATGTCCTTCCTGTCCCTCTCTCGTGCTATTACAGTGGCAGGAACCTTCTTCATCTTTTTCCTGATTTCGGCTCTCTCCGTCGCCTTTGTTTATTTTTTTGTACCTGAAACAAAGGGGAAGTCTCTGGAGGAGATTGAGTTGCTTTTTCAGAATGTGGGAGGATTGCAAGGTGGTGAGGTGGAGCTTGGAGATGTTGAGCATCTAGTACAAAAACAATGACTGCCTTGTGGGCCAGTGTGATGAACCGAAATCTTCTAGCATGTCTTTCAACTCTACAATTAGCTTGAAGGAAGATAAGGAGCCTTCCCATGGTCACAGAGTAGGCATGCTTCAGTTGGAAATCTTGCTGGTTTCCACTGAACAGAGTTGCTCATTGAATCCTAGCTGCCATTCATGAGTTATACAGCTTCAAAAAGTCCTCTTTCAAAATCCATTCAACCAAGAGGGAAATTATCTGTTATTTTGGGGTTATTATCTAGTCAGAAGCCTTCCTAAACTTATTGAAAGCCTGCTGCAACCAGCCCCTCATGTAAGGTTATAACTGAGAAAATATTAGAAGTTGATTTTAGCTCTAGAGTGCATTTTCTTTCTTCAGGAAATAGCAACAATTGATTTGGCCTTTGTCCTGCTTCTGCTACCATTTTAAAAAAGAAAAGTATTATTTTTCCTTGTCTTTAAATGCAATGTTCCTTTGGGTGGTGTATACAACAGTCAGATTTGAGCTACAATAGATGACAGTACCTGCAAAATCTCTAACATAGTGAACTATTGTATATTTTTTCTTGTTTTGTTCTTCAATATTATTTAATGAGCCTCAATATACTATTGTTAAAGAAAAGAAAATCCAGGCATTGGGGTTTGAATGTTTTGGGTAGCAAGCTGTGTTTGGTAACCATTTTCTCCCCCCCCTCCTCTCTAAATGAATATTCTTCTGTATCTTAGTATTTTTTTATCTACCACCTTGCTCTTTGGTACAAAGATACAAATGCTTGATTAAAATTTTACCAAATGGCATAAAATTATCAGTTATCATTTACATTCATTAGAGGAATAAACTCCACCCTATATATCATAAAAAAGAAGTTAAATGAATATCACCCAGATAGGGATATTAAAATGGCTTATTCGGACCCTCTTACATGCTAGTTTGACAAAAGACTAGTTAAAATTGGATGTGTTGCCATGAGTATACCTGTCTACTAAATGATTTGGAGTATCTGCAATGATTCAAGAGGTACTCCAAATGCCATGGTGGTGCTAATTTTCCTTGAGATATCCTGACTTTGCATTGTTGTCTTAGTACCCTTCAGTACTACTTGAAAATACAATTTTTTTAAATTATATAGTTGGAGTAAGATTAGAGATGAATCACAAACACCCATCCTTGAGAAGGATTGTAACAAAAAACAGCAGCTACCAAAGACTTGACTGCTTGGTAGGGACTGCGCCGATTCATATATGAAAGACATTGTTGGGAAACAAGATCCTAGTACCCCCTCAGTATTTTACTCGATTCAACCAAAACTTGTTGAGTTTGGTAATTTTCCCACCCCCGCATTTCTTGTTCTTAAACAATAGTAATAGTTTATAACTACTTAAATGTATAGCAACTCGTCTTTCTCGTCGGCCTAAAAGACCTCTATACGCAGTTTTGTGATTCTCTTATTATTTTTTGAAAGTTTCCAATTTTTTTTTGTTTTTTAATGTATAATTATTGTATTTAAATTAATCAAAAAATTTGTATTCAAAAAATGAAAAACATGATTCATCCTGACCAAGTTTGACTTGCCCAAATCACCATGTTTTGTTCAGGACGAGTCTGAGTCGAAAAATCTAGCTATCCAACAATGATGAAGATGACATTTAACAGGAATTCAAACAAAGTAGAGATTACTCAATGTGAGCAGGTACTGACATTTACAAGCTTAAGCGTCAAGAGGACCAAGGATCTGAATCTATAAGTTTCAAACATGAAAAATCACAACTAATTTCAACTCACTTTCCTTACCAACAAAAAGTGCGAGAAATAATCCAAGGAATTGGGTTAAAGTGAAGCAAAATTTCAGAGATGCAGTTGTTAAATTCCTATACATTCTTTATTGTATTTTGTACTGGGACAGTGATTGAACTTGGAAAAGAGAAACCAAATTCTCTACACTGTAGAGCAACAATTAAAGGAAAAAGATTTTCTTTTCCCCATCCACGTTCTTTTTTCATTTGAGAATTGAAACAGGGAGAATCAAACAGAATAATGGGAGAAGAGAAATGGGTTGACGAGATCGATCACATTGCCTCATCCCTCTCCTTTAACACCTATGAAGCTAACCTTGTGGTATTGCAGAAGATGCAGTAATCCAACATTATATGACCAATGACACTACCTTCTTCAACCTTCAGCTTTCTACTGTGTTTGTTCCACAGGTGAACTGCCATGCTCTGCCTGCGAATGTATCTAAGCTTTGCAGATACCCATTTTGAATGTACATCATCTTCAGAACTTTGAAAAAGGCTCTGTACTCTACTCCATTCAACTGGATAAAATGCCGGCGGAGGCAAAACAGTGAAGTTAAATCCTGGTTGTCCAGTCATTCTTGAAACAACCCTTGAAACCAGGTAAGGGCCATTGTGACCCCATTTACTTCCATCAAAGGTGAGTGCGAATTCCTCTATGAATTTGAGGAGGAGTGGATGCTTTCTGTCAAATATTAAAACAGCATTATTCAATCGACTCCAGTTTCCAGTTTGAAGGTTAAGTGTCTGTGCTCCGATGACATTTCTTAAATTGGAGAAACTCTTCAAGATAATAACATCAGTGTCGATGTAAACGCCACCAAATTTGTACAGGACAGCCAGTCTAAGCAAATTTGATAAGTTCTGACCCAGAGAAACCTGCCCAGGATCAATTTTTCCATTCTTTAACCGATCGAACCAAGCTTCTGCAGGAGTATTCTTGAATATATAATCGAAATTGGGGGGAATTGCAGTCACCCTGAAGCCTTTCTCCAAGAATGGTTTTAGCATTGGAACTCCTCTTCTCGAGTCCATGGAATTCGAAAGTATGAGCAAACAAGCATTTGGGTGTGACTTAAAAAGGCTCTCTATGCTAATCAACTCTCTGGGACCAAATGATTCCAAAGAAGAAGAAATCCAAGTCATGAAAAAACGAACCTTGCAAGGAGAAGCGGAAGAATTCAAAGATGAGGTGTGAAAGAATTTCTTTACTCTCGTGGAAAATTGCATCGACATGGCGGTGGGCTGCAGAATCATGAACTGGGTCTTCCTCCTTTTGAACGCTCTAGGCCTGTGGGGTTTAGAAGAATTTAATGGAAGCACCGATGACTCCAATTCCTGCCGAAGGGGCAAATGGGTCTTCATTTTAGAACGTGGGATTTCCTCCTTGACTACAGATATGTTAGAAGAAGAAGAAAAGTTTCGTGCTGCTCTTTCGAGTACGTTTTCAGGCGAGAAACTATCGGATTCCAGAGGGATTTGGGGTGAAATACGAACCTGGACACTCAAATTGCTGGCACCACTATAGAACATAAGGACAAGGAGAAAGAAAACAAGAAAAGAGGTTGGGATACAGCAAAGGAAAGCGGAAAGAGAAGTCTTTATTTGATGGAAATGTAGTGGAAGTGAAGAAGGCCCAGAAGGGTCGGTGATGTCTTCATCTATCGCCATTGCGTCTAATTTTTCCTAATTGAGGAGTTTCATACTCCTGTTCCTTTCTTCTTCTTCAGAAATCAGAAATGCCGAGAAGCTCGAAGCTCATTTCAATGGCGGACGCGGCCAAATAGTAGCAACAAAGAAATTATTAGTTAATTTTCATGGAGTCTGAGTTGGATTGATTTAAGAGAGAAAGAGATGAAATGGGAAATGGCTTGGGAGTTGCTGGGTCGGCTTCTTTTGGATCGGCTATTCCTTTGATAAGTAGATAAGTCATGTATTGGTAACGACATGCACATGATTGTGTTTGTTGGCATTTGGCAACCGCATCCCCAACACAATTTGTCAATTTATGTGGTTCTGTCACACTCACACCTCTATGTGATGGAGAAGAAGATCCCCACCAAAATCTCCCCAAATCCAATCAAAGTTCTAACCATTTTGTGAAATTTTCAATCATTTATACTGCTTATTTTAGGTTAAAATGTTGTGGTATCCATAGTTGGAAAATTGGGTTTTGACTGAGGTGAGTTGCTCGAGTTGAGTCAATATTTTGGAAAATTGGGTTAAGAGTCGTGTAGATTTGGTCAAAGTAAAAAATGATGAAACTCAGTAATAAATCGTCTGAGTTAAATAGGATTCAGTATTTTTACTCGAGTCATGACAAACTCAGCGAGTTTAGTCACTTTTAAGAAAAAATCATAAAATTGGTTCACTTAGAAATTGAGTTGAGTGAAATAGTAAATCTACATTCTAAAACAGAAAGAAACCCCCTACTCACTCCATTCTCTTATTCAATGGTATAAACTCAAAATGCCTTGAGATGTGATTCCTTTTGACATTTTTTTTATTTTCTTATAGTTATTTGATTTTATATTAATTTGTATATATATATATTGCATTAAAAATAAGAAAAAAATGTGATTTGCCTTGATCGAGTTTGACAAGACTGAGACACCAAGTTTTTCTCAAAATGAGTCACGAAAAATTGTAAACTAGAAATCAAGATCCGAATTGGTCTAAGTTGATTATGAGCTGGATCAGTCCTGGCTGATTCTATTTTGAATTACATCAGAATAGACTAGAATCAGTGGACTTCGAGAGAAAACCCCCTAAACCCTAGTTTCCATACAAGATTGATCCGATCCAGATTGGTTGGAATTGGGATCAGCCTTGGTAGATTCTGATCCAAGTCGACCCGAATCGCCTGATTTGGTCCGAATAGACCAAGTTTAATCTCCTTTGGATATGACTATTAGGAACCTTTGTATGATTGGAAAGATGAATATTCCTGATTATTTAAAGATGAGGATTCCATTTCTAAAACATGATATATAACTTAATCAGTCAAGCATCTGTTCTTCACTTATAAAAAGAAAGGGAAAGAGAAGCTTGAATGGTTTCAAGGTCAATGTCGGTGGTTAGAATATTTTAATGGTAAACAAAGATAAAATATACATACAGTAATGCTCATCTCTCTTTTGTTATACACTTGAAAAAATGGCATTTGTTTTTTTACAAATTAAGAGGTTTACAACTACCAAAGAGAAATTAGTTTTTTTAAATAATTATTAGTTCCAAAAACATGACAAAATGTATTGTAGAATTATAATCATTACAGCAATGGTCAATAAAGTGGTGTGGAAGACAACTCATTGTTCAATTGGTTAGTGTCTTGTTTGTAGAGTGTAAGCTCCCACGAGATCATGGGTATCATTCCATCATCTTTTACTACTAAGCTCCCATATGCGTTTGCTTTGAGAACTCTCTCTATTTTTTTCCCCTAAACCATGCCATGGAGTTTTGAAACTCATCTTATTGTTTAAACAAACATGTTATGGATACCATGGTATAAAATCTTGCGATAAATCGTCATATTTCGTAAATCTTGACATGTCTGAGATACGAAACACTTTCGAAACCAAAAAATACAATATCTCGTCGATATATCGTGAGATATCGACGATATATCGTGGATCTCACGATATATCGCGAGATATTGAAAAAGTGACAAATAGTGTCACACTAAGGCCCCTTTTATACCATATTTATGAGCTCTTGGTCGATATTTCCCAGAAGCTCTTAAAATCAATTTTCTCTCTTCTTCCTCATTTTTTGCTTTTCTTCCTCCCTTCTAAGCCTCATCCAAGCATTGTTGAAGCTCCTTGTCGCCGGGAAGACGTCGAAGGGTCATCTAAGCTCATCATCCAAGCCTATTTTCATTATTTAAGGTAAATTCTATTTCTCTAAAACTATTTTTTTTAAAAATACTTTGTACAAATGTTATTAGATGTTGATGATATTAATATATATTAGACATCACGAAATTTTTTTCCCATATGTATTTTTTTTATTTTTTTTCTGGTTTTAAAAATTCATTTTCCTACAACTAAAATAGGAAATAATTAGGGATAATATGACTTAGATGGTAATGAATTAAATATATGTTAGACACCAATGGCCGATCTACGGCTTCACAGTGTCGGATTTATTTTTCTGCTCTTAAATAATTCTTTTAATTTTCAAAAATTAAGAAAAATATATAAAAAATTAAAAAAATAGAAATAAATAAGGAAAAAAATGAGTTTTAAGTTTAAAAAATACTGAAAAAATATGAAGGTTATTTCTATATGTTTTGAGATGCATTACCTGTATATTATGTTTACTAATTTTTGATTGTGTTGTGTTAGGTCAATACTTATATTAACATTATATATAAAAAATTGGTTTTAATTATGTGAAAAATATAAGGGTTATGGGAAAAATATTAAATAACTATACAAGTGTATTAGTAATCTAAAAGTGTCAATTGAAGTGCATCTACATTAAGTTTTTTAATTATTTGTGTTACTTACATTGCAGTAAACAAGTATCATTATGGCGGATCGTGATAAACAACATGCGAAGGGCAAGTAAAAGATGGGGGAAAGTAGTCAACAAAGGGGGCGAAGGGAACAAAGAGAACAGAGGGAACAAGAGAGACCAACCAGCCAGCATAGGGGTGACATTGCATGGTTACATGGTACTCCCATTGATGGGGATAAGAGAAAATCTATATGTAACTATTGTCACATGCAATTTATGGGAGGTGGGTCCAGTAGACTTAAACAACATCTGACTGGAGGATCTAAAGATGTTGTAGGTTGTCATATGGTCCCTACTGAAGTAGTCAGGGAGATTGGTGATAGTTTGAGGGCAAGAAAGAAGAGGAAGGCTGACAAGCAAAGGATAAGAGAACAACTTAAGGATACAGTGAGGAGTTCGATGGGAGGAGGAAGACGATACAATGATGATGATGATGATGATGACTCCTCGATGATGATGATGACATTGCGATCGATGACATACAAACAAGCGAGGAGGCTAGGGATTTTAGGCGAACTGTTTCAAGGAGTAGAGTAAGTTTTCAAGATGATCGCAGAGACAAAGAGTAGGGGGTAGTGGAGGAGTGGCGATTCTGGAGGTCCTAGTACTTTGAATCCTTTTAAAAGATCACAAAGTGTGAGGGCAGCCCCAACACCTCTACCAGTACCAGTACCACCATTAACATCTGATCCTAAATTGCATAAGAAGAAAGGAAGCAGTCAACCCAGAATCAAAGGAGTATGGAAGGGGATGAAGGGATTGGTTAAAGAATCAATAGCTAAGTGGATGCTATACCATACCATCCCAGCAAACACTGCACAAGGCCCCCATTATGATACCATGATAGATACCATTGCAGAGGTTGGCCCAGGATTCAAGGGCCCCACCCCATATGAGGTAATGAATGTTTATCTACCTCAACAAAAGAGTGAGATTGATGAGTACATTAGTGAGATGAGGATTATGTGGGAGACATATGGGATGACTATAATGACAGATGGATGGACTGGGCCTACAAGAAAGTCCATCATCAATTTCATGGTTTATTGTGATGGGAGGACAGTGTTCCTCAAATCTGTGGATGCATCCAAAGAGATAAAGGATGCAAAATATATTTACAGATTGTTAAAGGAAGTAGTGGGAAAAGATGTGGGTATTGAGAATGTTGTCCAGATTGTAATGGACAATGGAAGTAACTTCAAGCTGGCCGGTGAGAAGATGATGAACAATAGTAAGTACCGGCTCTTCTAGACTCCTTGTGCAGCCCATTGCATTAACTTAATGCTAAAAGATATGGGAAAGTTAAAGTTGGTGAAGACTGTGGTTGAAAGTGCAAGACAAGTCACCAACTTTGTATACAACCACTCCTATGCACTCAATCTATTGAGAAAAAAATATGGGGGTGACTTGGTTAGGCCTGGCATCACAAGATTTGCCACCAACTACATTGCCCTCAAAAGCATTGAGACAAAGAAGGCCGGGCTGAGAAGCATGTTTGCTTCTGAGGAGTAGTTTGAATGGAAGGGTTCCAAGACTGCAAATGGGAGGGAAGCACAAGCAACGATGTCATCTGAGGACTTCTGGACCAAACTAAGCAAAGTGGTGAAAGTTTTAGAGCCAGTAGTTAAAGTTCTACATGTTGCTGACTCCGCTCTGAAGGGCCCAACCATGTCAGTCCTATATGCTGCAATAGACTTGATGAAAGATAGTGTCTATAGTGTGACTCCTCGCAGTAGCAAACACTTCTTAGATATCATAAATGCTCGCTGGGAGAATTAACTTATGCATCCACTGCATAAGGTTGGTGAGTAAATTTATTTTATGTTTACTAATTCATAGTATTATTATTTACTAATTACCTATGCATTTGACAATACCTCTATTCTATATGTCATATTTCAGCATACTACTTGAACCCTAAGTATCAATATAACAATAAGCTTGGGTTGGAAACTCAACTTATTGATGCTGTGAAACAAGTAGTGAAGAAGTTGGAGCCAGATGGTGCACTACAAGTAATTTGCAATAATGAGGTGAGTTCATTTGAAAACTCAACTTATTGATGCTTTCAAATAAGTAGTGAAGAAGTACTTACTAATTTTTCACATGGGTGTAGATCAAGGTATTTAGGGATGCATTGGGAAGTTTTGGAACTGAGGCTACGATACAAGGCAGAGCACGTGGTGATGCTGGTAATTCTTTTAAGTTTTAAATTACATATGTATTGAAATTTAAAAGTTGAAAGTTGAAACAACATTTGACACATGTCTTTTTTGTTGTAAATTTGTAATGCAGCTGAATGGTGGGTGTTGTATGGGGAATCGACTGAAAACTTAAGAAGAATAGCAATTAAAGTCCTTGTCCAAACATGTTCTGCATCTGGTTGTGAGAGGAACTGGAGTACCTTTGCACTCATCCACTCCAAGAGCCACAACAGATTGGGGTCTCAACGTTTATCTGACATGGTGTATGTGCACTACAACTTGAGGCTGAAACTGCAACACATACGCATGGGACATGAGGAACAGAGGGGCACCATTGATCTAGCTGACATCTTTCAAGTTGACTCAGACGATGAGGACCCTATTGTGGATTGGGTGAGGGATAGAGGTGAGCCAGTGTTGGATGAGGAGGGAGGTAGGTCCGACCCCATGATAGCTTCTGAGATTGGTGCTGATGTGGACGAGTATATGGCTGACGAGGGTCAGATACATGCAAGGGAAGCCTCACCTATACCATTCCAGCCCACTGGTGGCAATGTTGCTGATGATGAAGACTGGTATAAGTCCTCAAATGATGATGATGGTGATGATGGTGATGCTAGTGGTGGTGATGGTGATGCTGGTGGTGGTAATGCTGGTGGTGGTGATGTTGGTGGTGGTGATGCTGGTGAAGAATTTGACGGCATTCTAGAGCGTTATGTGGTAGGCCAGGAGGCCCAGGATACGACACCTGTAGAGCCACTCTGATTCACTGGAGAGACACAGTTTGATCATGCCACACAAGATACGGACCACGGAGCACGTGCCCCTGCACCCCCACCCTCGAGAGGCCCCCTACATACATACAACAGGAAGCGTAGGGGTCGACAAACACAGTTGTAACCTGATCACATGGACATTGATAACCTATCTAGCTCTATTGGTGGTTTGAGTATGGGTGATAGGGAGGGAGGACCGACTGGACATTGGCGTGCCCCATCTTTTGACGCACATACCACTCCATTGGCATCGGATTATGGTGCATCACAACCTTACGGTGGATATGGATATGGATCATCATCATATGGGCAGTTTAGTAGGGTAGGGGACTATGACTACCAGTCCCAGTCCCAGGGACATACTGGATCATCTTTTGTAGATAACATCTTTGCATACCCTAGCGGACCTAGCTACCAACCTCACCTGTCACGCCCCTATTCCAGACAAGGAATATAATATCATATAAAGGGTGACTAGGACGACGCGTGTCATCCTACTAAACCGCCCGGATCACTGACACAGTGTCCCAACGCACAGTCATATCCAATATTAACACAATATAATATCAGAATGCAGAAAAGAGGAATATTACATTCCAAGGATCAGTAGTATTGCGGAAGCGTATAAATCGAATAGTTACAAGATGTTCAAAGCTAGATGATAAATACAGTAATTAGTTACATTTCCAATGATCATCTAATAACTATCAAAAATGGTATTACAGTAAGTATTTCACCATAGGCCTTAGCCTCAAAAGTAATCAAAAAGGGATCGAGTCCCGAATATCCTCACGGCCCGTAGGCACAATCATCGCAAGGACACCCGTCGCCATGTTCCTCAAACACGGCCTCCGGTTCCTCCTCACCGATCTCATCGTATCCCGAGGGCTGAACTCCAAGTCCCGCGAGATATCCTTCACCTGCACCATAATCTAAAAAAATGTGCGCACGAGGGGTTAGCTCCAGGCCGAGCGTGAGGGGATGGGAATGCACAAACACGCAATTCACATAGTCCAATGATGCATGCACATGTTAAGTTCATTTTTCCACCTAACAAACAACTAAGTCAATGGCATATGCTATCGTGACAACTCGGGAGACACGTGGGTCACTTAACTTATCGCCACAATGAAACCTCAATTGTCACGTGGGACCTACGCCGATCGAAGCCTCCAAGACCACTCAGTGGCAGACCCCTGATAACCAATACTACCATGACTGGCCTCTCCCACCTCCACAGAATCCGGTGTACTGATTACCCAACACCTAAACCCCTGTTGGTAAGGGTCGTAGCATAAGGGTGTGAAATCCTAGCCACAATATACTACATGCAAGTCCTATCGTCCCGAGAGGTAATCCGGGCGCATCAACTTTTCATCTGGTTTAGTGCCCGGTTACCAGCACGGCACGGCGCATACAGTTCAACATGACATTCAACATAATTTCTTCATAAATGTTTATAGAGTTCGGGGTTCCGGCACCGGTACCCACCGGCACCGAGACCCATCAAGATACAACATTACCAATCAACATTATAACAAATAGATATAAAATTATGCAATATGCGCAAACATGCTTATTAATTATAATGAGTACATAATATATAATGCAATAATAATAACAAGCCCATACAACCAAACCCACTCACAACGTATACGCCAAGCACCCAGTTTATCAGTTGTCGCCTCGATCAAGCAATAAGCCACAAAAGTGAATATTTTAACCTATACAAAGAGTGGAATAAGGTTAAACGAGCGAAAGGAACGGATCCCCAAAAGATCTCCCATAAACACTTAAGTATAAGGTTTCAGAGACGAAGTGGTTGCAGGAGTGGTTTCATGCCCAAATTCTGCAACCACATGTAAATCCTAGGAAACCGGGACAGTTTTAGTCAAGGTCGGATGCAGATGTGGTTTCAGAAAAACTGAATCCAAGTGTAAATCCGACCTTCACAGAATCCTTCTCGGGAAGGTAGTTTCAGGGGGGTTTCTTGCAGGTCTGAAATCACATGTAACCCTCACACCTTCAGGTCCAAAATCCGAAGGATTCCCCTCCAAGGACCCCATTTCAAGTGGTTTTTAAGGCACAAGGACTTCTAGAAAACTCTATCCTAAGCTCCTTAGGGTCCAACCTTAAATCTCCCAAATGGCAATGAGAACCCTCACATTAGAGCTCATAATGGAGTGAACTAACTCCACCATAGCTTGGCTTTAAAGCTCCATCTACTCCCTAGGTTCCAAGAGAGATCTAGGTCAATCCCTCCCATTACCCAACCCCTTTTTGAAATCCAAAATAGACGAAGGAAGAAGCTTACCTACCCCCAAGATGAGAGCTCCACGATTTCTGGCCCAAGAGATGGGGTCTCCACCTTCCTCCAAGCCTCTCTCTCCTTCCTCTTTCTCTTCCTCTCCTCTTTCTCTCCTCTTTCTCTCCTCCACGATTTAGGGTAGAAGAGGATGTTGAAGAAGAAGTGATGTTCTCTCCCCCTCCTCCTCTCTTTTATAATAAATGGGTCTATGGGTACCCTTAGTCAAATGGGTCATGAGGCCTAATGGGTCAACCCATTAGTCCTATGTGGGTAAGTGGATGGAATAACCCATCATTGGGCCAATAGGTTAAATGGGCCTGCCCACAACCTTAATTAAGGAAAAGCCCATTCTTAGATGGGCTCATATGAGATGGGTATAAGTCCCCAATGTACTTCCTAAAGGTACGCGGGACCCGAACTTAAATTATTCCCTTCTCTCATGAAATAGCTCGAGCGGTTCAAGCCCGGACCCGCACTTCGAGGTTACCAAGGGAAGAATAATTAATAAGACTTGAGGCTAGAACTTACTTTTCCCCCTGTCATGGTTTATTACCCATGACCCCGAACAGCTTCGCCACGGCAACGCTAAGCTCATCACCGAACGAAATATCCAGCTGAGGTGACGGTCCAGGATGCTCTCTCCTGAACTCCTCGCTTCCCGGGCTGGTACTTGGAGGGTAGTCGACGAAGTCGCCGTCCACGAACTTTCCCCACTGGCGGTTGAGGAATCTTTCCTCCACAGGCAAACCCGTGCTGTGGTCAACGATTTTGTAGCTAGGTTTGACCATCATGGAGAACAGGTCACCAGCATACATGGCAGCGGTATCTACACGTCACGAGAAGAAATGATATTTAATTATATCCCGGGGTACGGGTATAACATCCCCCCCCACCTTATAAGAAATTTCGTCCTCGAAATTTGACGTACCTTGTAAATAGGCAAGAAAAGGGTATTTTGCCCGCATTTCTACCTCTGCCTCCCAAGAAGCTTCCTCTTCCGGATGGTTGCACCATTTTATCTTCACATAATGAATGGGCGGTTGCGAAGATGAACAACCTTCTGTCCAAAATCTTTTAGCGACTCTTTATAGGACATGTCGGCCGCAAGTTACGGTGGTTCATGCGTCAATACATGGCTTGGATCATGGACATACTTCCTCAACATAGACACGTGGAAGACGTCGTGCACACCTTCTAAAGATGGAGGGAGTGCTAACCGATATGCCACCGGTCCAATCCGTGCAAGGATCTCAAAAGGTCCTATAAATCTCGGACTCGGCTTGCCCTTCTTGTGAAACGCATCACCCCTTTGGAGGGTGATACCTTAAGGAACACTTTATCGCCAACAGTGAACTCAAGGTCCTTCCTTCTCAAGTCCGCATAACCCTTGCTCTGGATGAGCCGCCTTGATCCGCTCACGAATCAAGTCCACCTTCTCGCATGTTGCCTGAATCAACTCGGGTCCAAGAATACGCCGTTCACCTACTTCGTCCCAATATAACGGTGTCCGACACTTCTTCCCATATCGAGCCTCAAACGGTGCCATGCCTATAGTAGCCTGGTAATCGTTATTGTAAGCAAACTCAATAAGTGAGAGATGCTCGTCCCGTGCCTTGCATATCAATGGCACAAGCTCGGAGCATATCTTCTAATGTCCGAATAGTCCTCTCCGATTGTCCGTCGGTTTGATGGTGGAAGGCTGTACTAAAACTCAACAGTGTACCCATTGCCTTCGAAACCCTCCCAGAACTTAGATGTAAATCGGGATCCCGATCGGAGATGATCTTGCGACAGAACTCCGTGTAGACGAACTACATTATCAATGTACAAGTGAGCCAGCTTGTCCATCGAATAGGTAATCTTCATGGGGATGAAGTGAGCCGTCTTTGTCAATCTGTCAACGACAACCCATATGGTATCGACACCTCTAGGCGTGCGGGGCAACCCGGTGACAAAATCCATGGTAACATGCTCCCACTTCCACTCTGGAACAGGCAATGACCGTAAGAGGCCATGAGGTCTTGTCGTCCGCCTTCACTGCGACAAGTAAGACATTTTGCCACATACTCAGCCACATCCCTCTTCATTCCACTCCACCAAGAATATTCCTTGAGATCTCTATACATCTTCGTACTACCTGGATGAATAGAATAGGGAGAGTCATGGGCCTCGCTAACACTTCCTTCCTCAACTGAGGGTTACTAGGAACACATAGCCGTTGTCTGAACATGAGAACACCACTCTCTGTTAAAGTAAAATCCAGTTCCCGCTGCGTGTCCCCCTTGATAGCCTCGATAACCTTTTGAACCTCCTCATCAGAAGCCTGGGCTGATTGAATTCGCCCTACCAGTGTGGATTGTATTGATAAAGCTGATAGAGATAAGGTAACACCATCAACCAGTAATTCCAGGTCCATCCTTCTAGCTTCCTCGATGAGTTTCTCACTGGCTGCTAGTGATGCCAGTGACAAGGACTGAGATTTCCGGCTCAGCGCATCCGCTACTACATTTGCCTTGCCTGGGTGGTAATGGATAGTACAATCATAATCTTTCAACAACTCCAACCACCGTCGCTGCCTCATATTGAGCTCCTTTTGTGTAAAGAAGTATTTGAGGCTCTTGTGATCACTGTATATTTCGCTCTTCTCACCATATAAATAATGTCTCCGGATCTTGAGCAAAAACCACATGCAAGCTCCAAATCATGGGTCGGGTAGTTCTTCTCATAGTCCTTCAATTGCCGAGAAGCATAGGCCACTACCTTCCCATCTTGCATTAGAACACAACCCAAACCCATTTTAGATGCATCATGTAGACTACCATCCCTCCAGTACCATTAGGAATGGTAAGTACTTGGAGCGGAAACCAACCTCGCTTGAGCTCTTGGAAGCTCTTTTCACATGCTATCGACCACTCGAACTTCACTCCCTTCCGGTCGATCGTGTCATAGGAGCGGAGAGCCTTGAGAAGTTCTCAATAAATCTCTGTAATATCCAGCTAGTCCCAGGAAACTACGAATGTCCGCCACATTCTTGGGTATCGCCAATCAACTATCGACTTCACCTTGCCAGGGTCAACCTCTATACCCTTACCAGAAACAAGGTGTCCCGAAATGCCACTGTTGTAGCCAAAACTCACACTTACCGAATTTGGCGTACAATCGCTTCTCCCTTAGGCGTTGCAATACTAGGCGGAGATGGTCCGCATGCTCCTCGTCGCTCTTGGAATAGACCAAGATGTCATCAATGAAGACAATGACATACTTGTCTAGAACATCGTGGAACACCCGGTTCATCAACTCCATAAAAGCGGCCGGGGCATTGGTCAGCCCGAAGGACATGACCAAGAACTCATAATGACCATAGCGAGATCTCGAATCTTTGTCTTGCGATATCACTATTTCGATCTTCAATCGATGGTACCCGACCGGAGATCAATTTTCGAGAACACCTTCGCACCTGTAGTTGATCGAATAGATCATCGATCCTAGGCAAAGGATACCGGTTCTTGATTGTCAATTTGTTGAGCTCACGGTAGTCAATGCACAGACACATACTACCGTCCTTCTTTTTCACAAACAACACAGTGCTCCCCAAGGAGATACACGGTCTAATGAAACCCTTCTTCAACAGGTCATTCAACTGCTCTTGTAGCTCCTTTAGCTCAGTTGGGGCCATCCTGTAAGGTGCCTTGGATACTGGGGCTGCACCAGGAATCAGATCTATCATGAACTCTGTCTCGCGATCTGGTGGCAACCGCGTTAGATCCTCAGGAAAGACATCTGGAAAGTCTTTCACCACGTACAACTCTTCCAAAGGCCTGCCTTTGGCTTCAGTGTCTATCACAGATGCTAGATAACACTGACATCCCTCTGCCAACAACTTCTGTACTTGGAGGGCAGAGATGATAACTTTCTTGGGTCTCTCCCGCTTAGTACCCATAAACACAAACTCTTCACCTTCAGCTGGTTTGAATAGAACCTTCCTCTCTGAACAGATTAGACTGGCTTTGTGAGTTGATAGCCAATCCATTCCCAAAATCACATCAAAGTCTTTCATATCCAGCAGTACTAAGCTTGCTTCGAGTCCGTGACCACCCACACATACCGGGCAAGGATCACAAACCGAGTTAAGTTCAACCTTGCTACCCGTTGGTGTACTGACTATCAGTTTCTGGGCCATTAGCTTTGGTTCAATGGACATCTTCTTAGCAAAACTAGGGGACACAAAAGAGTGTGATGCCCCCGAATCAAATAAAGCATAAGCAGGCTGAGAGCAAACAAGAACGACACCTGACAAGCAACAGACAACCAATCATAGAAACAAAAGCTATTATATGCACATCTTAAGAGTAGAGTGCATTACCTGTAATAACACTGGGATCGGCCTGGGCCTCTTCATTTGTCACAGAATACACCCGACCTTGAGATCTATGGGCCGGAGCAGAAGAAGAGAACGCACAATCGCTTGGCTTGGGGTGCCTTCGTAGCCGCACTGGAGGACCTATCATCCGCGGATGAGGACAGTCTCGAACCATATGCCCGGACTCCTTGCAATTGTAACATATGAGAGTCTGGGAACCATAGTGAGGAGTTGATGTAGGCCTGGGTGCTTGCACCGCATCTGACCTCCGGGACTGGACCGGAAAAGTAGTAGTGTAAGATCCTCTCTTTTGGAATTTTGTGGATCCCCTAGGTTCATGAGAGGTCATGGGCCTTTTACCAGCCTGAATGGCCCTGTAATTCTCTCTCTGCTGGTCCTCAATCACCTTAGCGGCCTGGACCGTCTCAGCATAAGTACGGTACTTGTGTAGCACCACAGAAGTACTAATGCTAGGTCTAAGCCCCTTCTCAAACTTTCTAGCCTTCACATTCTCGGCCTTCATGTGTCCGGGCGAAGTAAAACGACTCCTCAAAAGCTTTTGGTACTCAAGGACCGATTTGGATCCTTGAAAGAAGCTCATAAACTCAGACTCCTTCCTATCACGGAAGTTTTGAGGGAAGAAATTTTTGAAGAATACTTCCTTGAATTGAGCCCAAGTTGCCTCTCGGGTGAGTTGCCCAAAAATGGTCTTTAGAGGAGAGCCACCACGCATCGAATCACCCCGGAGCTGGTAGGTAGCACACCGGATCTTGTCCGTGTCATTGCACTGTATCACTTCAAAGATTCTCTCAAGATCCCTTATAAATGTTGCCGGGAAAAAGGAATCATGGGCCATCTTGTAGAAGGTTGGAGGACGATGTTTCTGAAATCTCTCCGATAACCTAGCAGCATCCACCCAAGCCGGAGTCACCGCTTGGACCGAAGGAGCCACAGAAGTGGAAGGTAGAATAGGTGCTGGCACCTCTTGTGTCAAAGGAATTCGGCAGTGGCTTGAGCCAGGAGGAACACTAGGTACAGCAGAACCCACGGGCAGGTGGGGAGGATTGACTTGCACAGGAGGAGGCACTGGCTGCCTTTCCCTAACAAAGGCTTGGAACATAGCAGTCATGTTTTGCATAAATTGGCGCTGCTCTTGTTGCGCCTCCCTATGCTCTCGTTCCATGGATTGCAACCTATTGCTCAACAACGCGGCGACATCCGCATTATTACTAATTGGCGGTGCTACCGGTAGAACCGTATTCGAAGCCTCACCGGCCTCTTCCCTAGCAGGAGAACGGTTGGCATTTGACCGTGTATTAACCATGGTTCACACCTGGTTACAGTCAACACCCACAGTTATAGGCACAATTGCAATATTAAGCAAACCAATCAAAAAATCGATTTGCAAAGGTAAACATAGGTTACACGAGGGGTAAGGGAAGCAATAATGAGGGTAATAAACATTAGAAACAAGTTGGTTAAGCAAAACAGGGTCAAAAAAACCCTTTCTGGCCGGGTCGGATTTACATGCGGTTTCACTAGGCTGCATCCGAGTGTAAATCCGACCTTCACAGGACCAAAGGCTGGTCTCGGGAATCCGCGGATTCACAGTCGGATTCAAAATCTTGCATCCGAGTGTAAAACCGCATGGCCCAAAAACAGAATTTCTCACTCGAACTCTCTTTCAAAACCCAAATTTCTTTTTCCAAACACTCCCTACGCTCTGGAGAACCCAAAACCGCACTCGTTCCTTGCTCCCTCTCCCTTCTAGGTGGATTTTTGGCACTCAATCCACGCACAACAGCTCCGATCGAGTTCAGGTATGCCCTCTTCCCTCTCTATCGATCTATCTCTTTCTCCTTTCGACTTCTATTATGGAGAAACCCCAAAATCCATTTCGGGTTTACAAGATTTGGGTTTTTTTGTTTTCTCCTAGCTATTTAGATGGATTTTTGTCCATCCTACCTTCGTTTCCCTTCATATGCAACCTAGTTGGGGCATTTCCCCCAATCTTGCACCATCACCAAGGGTTTGGGTTGGATTTTGGAGAAATCCCCAAACCCTAACCGAAATTCTATGTCTTTTTGCCCAATTCAAGTTCGGTTTTGCTAGGTAGGCTTGGTGTATATAATTTGGGGTTGTCTCAAGCCATTACTTATTTATTTCTTGCAAATTGGAACTTCAAGAATCACATCTGAATTTTCTTTTAGAGATTCAAGCATTATTTACCACAATTTAGCTCCATATATTGCTTGAACTAGGTATTTAGTATAAACTTCATGTGTTAGGTGTACTATGGCCATGTATGTATATTGTTTACCATGTCATTCAACTTCCAAACACAAAACTGAAAATTTCCTCTTTGGATCTCTTAGTATATTTCTTATCAAATCAGTCCAACTTTGTTTGAACTAATTGCTTGTATGATATAATGCTTCTCCAAGCATAATGTGGCCATGTACATTTATCCTCTATGAGTGCATCTACATGTTGGCCATGCATCAAGGTCTAGGTTCTAATTCCTTGTTTCTTTTCATTGTATATCTTCTTAGGCCTTAATATCCAAGCATTAACTTAATATATTTCTGTATTCTCGGCCTTCTTTGGTTGCAGGTTAGGGAATCTAAATGGCTCCTAGAACAAGGCGTGCACGGGCCGAACAAGCTGCCCCAGTTGCTTTGGATACGCAATGGTTCCAAGACCTAGAGAAACAGGAGATGTACCAAGACCACTTTCGCTTTAAGAATATCTTGGAGGGAAGAGATGTGGTACTGGAAGACCTCAAGGCCTACAAGGTAGGGCCGAGATTTGAAGCACTGGGGTGGTCCAACCTCCTCAACCTTCCAGAGCCATTCTATCCCAAGCTCGTTCGTCACTTCTACGCCAACCTGCACACCGAGAACCTAGGCACACGAGATTACCGGATCCTCTCTTATGTCAAGGGAGTCACCATATCCTTCACAGGGGCACAGTTGGCAGGCATCCTCAATGTAGCTATCTGGGGAGAGAAGACCTATTGCGCACCATGGAAGAATCCCTACTCCTTTCTCAGGAGAGAGGCATACAGGGAGTTATACAGGGAGCTTACACGTGGGGCATTCGAGAAGAAAGTGCCTGAGACTTCTTTTGCCAATTCTCCCAGGATACTGAGTCGGATTGTGCAGCACAACATCGTGCCTATAGCCGGTCACCGCACCATGCCTTCCATCTTCGTAGGCTATGTGGCCTATCACCTCTACAAAGGTATCCCCATCTGCCTGCCCTACATTATCATGCGGACCATGGATCATGCGGGGCGAAATCCCAGGAGGAACTTAGATTTACCCTATGGGAGGTTGCTCACTACTATTTTCCAGCATTTTGGAGTTGACTTGAGTGAGGAGGATCAAGACTTAACCGAAGATCCACCTCTAGATCGTAACGCAGTGGCGAGGATGCGAATTGCGATGGATGCATATAGTGATGGGGAGCCATTGGTCCCAGCAGAGGGTCACGGGCCTGAGCCTCAGGTACAGGAGCCTCCTCCTCAGCCGGCTGTGCATGCGGCCTCTTCATCCGGCACTGCTCCTAGTGGGTCTGACATCGACAGGATTCTTGCAACTCTGGGCCAGATGAGCACCAGCATGGCTCAGGGGTTTGAAGGAGTGAACACTAGGCTCGATGCATCAGACAGACGCATGGAGAGCCTCGAGCAGCAGATGGAGGACTTGCACTCCTACCTCCATGATGAGGGCACAGAGGACGAGCCCAGTAGTGATGATGAGATGGAGCAGTAGACCTCCTGTCCATTCCCACCATGCTCTCAATGGACCCCTAGCTTTTTGTCTTACCATGCAGCAAATTTATTTTTCTTTTTCTTGGTTGTAAGAATTCGAAGTCTACAGTTCAGCTGAATTTTGTTGTAATCACTCATTTGGCTTATGGAAATGTATTAACAGCTGAACCTAAGGAATATATCTATAAATATATACACATGTCTTTTCCTTCCACTGTTGTGCCTATTATTTGCTATTGTCTTCGGCTTTCTCCCTAAGCTAGCCTTCTCCCTAGCATTCACACACATTCAATTATGCATTGTTAGAAGCTTTTATTTTAGCAACCTATTGTGTAGAGTAAATCACAATTCCGCTAGACTGTGGCTGGTGCAGAGCATCTCGCTCTGATACCACGCTGTCACGCCCCTATTCCAGACAAGGAATATAATATCATATAAAGGGTGACTAGGACGACGCGTGTCATCCTACTAAACCGCCCGGATCACTGACACAGTGTCCCAACGCACAGTCATATCCAATATTAACACAATATAATATCAGAATGCAGAAAAGAGGAATATTACATTCCAAGGATCAGTAGTATTGCGGAAGCGTATAAATCGAATAGTTACAAGATGTTCAAAGCTAGATGATAAATACAGTAATTAGTTACATTTCCAATGATCATCTAATAACTATCAAAAATGGTATTACAGTAAGTATTTCACCATAGGCCTTAGCCTCAAAAGTAATCAAAAAGGGATCGAGTCCCGAATATCCTCACGGCCCGTAGGCACAATCATCGCAAGGACACCCGTCGCCATGTTCCTCAAACACGGCCTCCGGTTCCTCCTCACCGATCTCATCGTATCCCGAGGGCTGAACTCCAAGTCCCGCGAGATATCCGTCACCTGCACCATAATCTAAAAAAATGTGCGCACGAGGGGGTTAGCTCCACTGAGCCAGTGAGGGGATGGGAATGCACAAACACGCAATTCACATAGTCCAATGATGCATGCACATGTTAAGTTCATTTTTCCACCTAACAAACAACTAAGTCAATGGCATATGCTACTGTGACAACTCGGGAGACACTGTGGGTCACTTAACTTATCGCCACAATGAAACCTCAATTGTCACGTGGGACCTACGCCGATCGAAGCCTCCAAGACCACTCAGTGGCGACCCGATAACCAATACTACTATGATGGCCTCTCCCACCTCCACGAATCCGGTGTCGATTACCCAACACCTAAACCCCTGTTGGTAAGGGTCGTAGCATAAGGGTGTGAAATCCTAGCCACAATATACTACATGCAAGTCCTATCGTCCCGAGAGGTAATCCGGCGCATCAACTTTTCATCCGGTTTAGTGCCGGTTACACAAGACGGCACGGCGCATACAGATTCAACATGACATTCAACATAATTTCTTCATAAATGTTTATAGAGTTCGGGGTTCCGGCACCGAGACCCATCAAGATACAACATTACCAATCAACATTATAACAAATAGATATAAAATTATGCAATATGCGCAAACATGCTTATTAATTATAATGAGTACATAATATATAATGCAATAATAATAACAAGCCCATACAACCAAACCCACTCACAACGTATACGCCAAGCACCCAGTTTATCAGTTGTCGCCTCGATCAAGCAATAAGCCACAAAAGTGAATATTTTAACCTATACAAAGAGTGGAATAAGGTTAAACGAGCGAAAGGAACGGATCCCCAAAAGATCTCCCACAAACACTTAAGTATAAGGTTTCGAGACGAAGTGGTTGCAGGAGTGGTTTCATGCCCAAATTTCGCAACCACATGTAAATCCTAGGAAACGGGACGTTTTAGTCAAGGTCGGATGCGGATGTGGTTTCGAAAAACTGAATCCAAGTGTAAATCCGACCTTCACGTAATCCTTCTCGGGAAGGTAGTTTCGGGGGGTTTCTTGCGGTCCGAAATCACATGTAACCCTCACACCTTCAGGTCCAAAATCCGAAGGATTCCCTCCAAGGACCCCATTTCAAGTGGTTTTTAAGGCACAAGGACTTCTAGAAAACTCTATCCTAAGCTCCTTAGGGTCCAACCTTAAATCTCCCAAATGGCAATGAGAACCCTCACATTAGAGCTCATAATGGAGTGAACTAACTCCACCATAGCTTGGCTTTAAAGCTCCATCTACTCCCTAGGTTCCAAGAGAGATCTAGGTCAATCCCTCCCATTACCCAACCCCTTTTTGAAATCCAAAATAGACGAAGGAAGAAGCTTACCTACCCCCAAGATGAGAGCTCCACGATTTCTGGCCCAAGAGATGGGGTCTCCACCTTCCTCCAAGCCTCTCTCTCCTTCCTCTTTCTCTTCCTCTCCTCTTTCTCTCCTCTTTCTCTCCTCCACGATTTAGGGTAGAAGAGGATGTTGAAGAAGAAGTGATGTTCTCTCCCCCTCCTCCTCTCTTTTATAATAAATGGGTCTATGGGTACCCTTAGTCAAATGGGTCATGAGGCCTAATGGGTCAACCCATTAGTCCTATGTGGGTAAGTGGATGGAATAACCCATCATTGGGCCAATAGGTTAAATGGGCCTGCCCACAACCTTAATTAAGGAAAAGCCCATTCTTAGATGGGCTCATATGAGATGGGTATAAGTCCCCAATGTACTTCCTAAAGGCACGCGGGACCCGAACTTAAATTATTCCCTTCTCTCATGAAATAGCTCGAGCGGTTCAAGCCCGGACCCGCACTTCGAGGTTACCAAGGGAAGAATAATTAATAAGACTTGAGGCTAGAACTTACTTTTCCCCCTGTCATGGTTTATTACCCATGACCCCGAACAGCTTCGCCACGGCAACGCTAAGCTCATCACCGAACGAAATATCCAGCTGAGGTGACGGTCCAGGATGCTCTCTCCTGAACTCCTCGCTTCCCGGGCTGGTACTTGGAGGGTAGTCGACGAAGTCGCCGTCCACGAACTTTCCCCACTGGCGGTTGAGGAATCTTTCCTCCACAGGCAAACCCGTGCTGTGGTCAACGATTTTGTAGCTAGGTTTGACCATCATGGAGAACAGGTCACCAGCATACATGGCAGCGGTATCTACACGTCACGAGAAGAAATGATATTTAATTATATCCCGGGGTACGGGTATAACATCACCAGCCATACATGCAGCCAATGCCATCGCCTCTTACGCCGGCGCCAACATCATATCACAGTGGATCATCTTCTTCACGGACTGGATCGATTGGTAACCCTAGTTTATATCCTAGGATAGGTTACCTACAGTATGTTGATGATTCCATTTACGTGACACTTGTAGATGACTACACTCGTTTCTTCTCTGATTCTATACCGTGGTCCACATATGTCCTTCAAATAGAGAGCAATGGACGTCGACTCCAGCGAGGCATGAGTGGGATTGATCCAGGGAGGCACATCAACTACTATTAGCAGTTTAGCACTTGTAATTTGTAACTTAAGTTGTGATTTCATTAATCTATGTGTATTTAACTATTTATACATTAGGGTCGGCGACCGTATGTCAATCAAGGGTGCAAGCCCAAACACCAATTGGAATTCACATTTTTACAATTTTATGGTTTAAATGTGTTTATTAAGCTTAAATAAGGCTGCCCATGAAGTTTCAGGCCTAGATATGGCCAAATACCCCCCGAGATGGACCCCAGAAATATTATAGAAAAAATACAATATTTCGATCATATTTCGCGATATATCGCGAGATATAGTTCTATGATGGATACAATAATGGTAGGGTAGGCATTCAGGAACTTTTGAATATGTTAGGTGTATCTTATAGTTAAATCAAATTCTATATATTCCACCAAAGAAAATATATCAATATGATTTTAATTATTCACTCCGATCTAACCATGAAAAACATTCTAATTGTATGGTTGTGATGCTTGCGTTTGTGGGGGGAAGCGATTGCTGTTAGATTTCCTAACTTCTATTTGCGTTGATGATTTGACTCATGTTACTATCTTCTCAGACTATCAATTGCTAGTTAAGTGTCTCTCTCCTCTGATCTTTATCGTCTCCATTTATCTGCCCCCTCCATTTTCTTCATTACATCTAATAGGGGGCGGAAATGACCACCCTACCCCTTGCCCGAACACACTATCTGGATGGGGTCCATTCCCCCCTATTAGATGTAATGGAGGAAATGGAGGGGTAGATAAATAGAGACGCTAATTTTCCCTCTCTCCTCCCATCTAGTATAACCATTATAGTTTTGGATATTTTGTTGTTTTCTCCATGAAATTTTGCAAATGTTTTGGTTCACTCTATTTCAAAATGTGGGCAAAAAGATTTTAGGGATTTGTCCTTACAGCGAAGCTTCTCAATATTGTAAAGTAGAGGCAATATTGTAGCTTAATATATCTCCTTTTGTAGAGGCAATATTGTAGCTTAATATATCTCCTTTTGTAGAGGCTTTAATCAAAAACATGCATGAGCCAAGCTAAGCCAAATGATGTTGAGTCGAGCCGAGTCGAGCTGAGCCAATCCAAACCGATCTGTAGAAAGGGTTGACCATTGACATTTTAAAATCTTGAAAAGAGAAGTGGCTAACTGCTTCAACGTAATTTCGGAATGTTTAAGTTCAATAATAAATAGTAAAACGGTATCTTTTCATAAACGAATTTCAGGTAAACACGTGGCAAAGAAAACCTATCTTTCAGTGCTGTTTGTGACCACCCAATTGTCCGTACTTCCTCTACATTGACCGATATACCCTCGTATACATTTAATTGAGACAGTGTTTCCATCAAGGTTTTAAAACACGGAATCCATCATTTGCTTTACCAAAAAACCCAAAAACAGAATCCATCATTTGCAACTCTGATCTGGATCGGATCAGAATCCATCCGATTTGGTGCTCAAAAACCCTAGGATTGATCCTTACATTCAAAACAAGAAAATTTTAAGGTTTTTAGGTGTGAATCAGTCGTGTCAGATTGGTGGAAATCGAGATTGGTCATGTGTTTTTGGATTATGGAGGGAAGAGCATTGACCCTACCCAATCATGGCGTCCCAGGAAAAGGTTTCGTCGTGTAGGAAATCGAAGTGATAAGGGAGGAGAGTAAGGCTGTCAATTGGTTTGTTTCAAGATATAATATGTAAAATTTGAAATCAAATTGGAACCGAATAAGATCTCTTTCTAACCAAATGGTTTAATTCGGAATTCATTCTATTCTAAATTAGTTTCTCGTATTTGATTCTAACCGGGTTTTTTTGTTTTTTGTTTTTTTTTTCATTTCCCATAATTCCTCAAATAAAGTAGGGTCTTTAGCTTGCCAATTGAAAGCCATTTTAAACAAAAATCGAACCATTTTTGTTAGTTAGATTTGGTTCCATTTTAAACAGTCAATTTCAGTCTTAAATTGACACCCTTAGAGGAGAGAGCATCAATGTGAGACCTACATAGTTAGGATGTGAGAAGGCATGAAAATACATCCCAACATTGTCGGCATGACAATCTTTTTCCCTTACAAATTACTTCTTAAAGTCGCGACGAAAGAGGTCAAGAACCGAATATATAAACAAAGGAGGATTAGTCGATTAGTGTGTGATTTAAGGGTTGTTGGAGTGCTAAATTGTTGTGCATAATGAACTAAGACAAGTTATGGATGGGAGAGATCAGTGCTGTGTGTGTGTGTGTGTGTTTATTGTGCATTGTTTACAGTTTGGTCGTTGGGCAATGCAGCAAGTGTGAGCTAAGTTTGAGTTGTGTGTGACATCTTTCTCTCATCTTTCTTCTTTTGCTTCTTTAATTATGCCATGCTCACTAAACCTTAATTAATAACAAGCCAAGCCAAGGCAATTCAACCAAGTATGAATTTCTATTATAGGGTTTGTAATATCATTCTCACTATCATTAATTAATAAAATAGCCAGAATAAATGTAAGCCCTCTAAAGAAATCTCTTGCTTTAAAAAAAATTAAGGAAATAAAGTGTTCAACATTCAAGAGAGAAATAAAAAATTAAAAGATAAAGCAAATAAATAAAAAGTCTTTTCAGATGACACTACGCCTAGTGAAGTATAAAGATTCACTGTTTGTTATTTCGTATTACTTGAGTTAATTCATATGATAGAGGACACCTCGTATATTTGCAATACATGAGTTAGTTCATATGATAGAGGACATCTCGTATATCTCAATGGCCAAATTTTAATCCAAAGAATGTAAGCAAGGAAAGTTGTTCAAACTCTAATATAATTCAAAGTATGAGTCCAATTATCAAAATGTCATCAAATGGAGATGAATATAAAATACAAAACATAACATCTTTTTTAATTTTAACTATTTCCTCTACTCATTCTAAGCTGAATTTATACCCAATGAGATCATGCTTGCCTGATCCTCTATCACACGGACAAACAAATGTTGTGTCATATGGCAAATAGTGAAGCATTATACTTATACTTCACTGGGCATAATGACATGGAAGAAAACCAAAAAAATATTTATATATATATACTCTTGAGCAATAAAAACATTTCGTCTGAGAATTTGAAATCAACCTAGAATGCATTCTAAGAATACATACCAAACACAGCCTAAATGAAAACATATAATTTAATATATCTTGTGAATTTTAAAAGCTAAAAAATATATTTTGGTGAGATTTCCCTCCTACATAACTCAAAATAGATTCCAGATTGCTCACTCACATGTCTTAAGGACCAACCCAATTAATAAGTGGGGTTGGCATGTGACTGTCTTTAATTTTGTCTTTTGTTTAAGGTGGTGCATTTTGGATTAAAAAAAGACTGGACAACCAGTACATGGGTGGAGTGTCAACCTCAAGGGTCAAGGACTCTTAAGGCAGCCCACAAATAGTCCAATGAGGGATGAGGCCTATAATTATCTACCATGTGATCTTAAATTTAATAATATTATTAGGTATATGGATCTTACCTAATAATATTAGGCATTAATCTAACAACCCAGAACTCGAGCCCAACTCTAAGTTCACTTAACTCAGCCCAGGCCCAATCCAACTCGGCCCAGTCTTAATTGTCCTTGATTGGGCCAGATTAGCCCTAATTGACCCTGGCAGCTCCTATATATTATCATTTGGATGAGAGAGAGAGAGAAACATAGACAAGTTGACGCAGGACAATGTATATTAAAAAGGAAAAGCCAATAATGCATATTAAAAATTTGGGAGAAAGTTCTCTCTCCCGGGAGTGTGGCCTACGCCAACACTCCCATGAGTCTATCTCTCTCCTCCCCATATGAAAAGACATCCCTACCCCCTTGTTTTGAGGAGGAGAGAGATAGACATATGAGAGTGCTGATGTAGGCCACACTCCCAAACAGAAAACTACTTCCCTAAAAAAAAAATTTTTTTAAAAAAAGAAGTAAAGATAGACGCTGGTGGTGTAATTAAAAAAAGGGGTCTAGGTGGTGAATGGAGACTTTTAAAAACCCAAAGTAGTATGACATTTTATATGTTAATATAATACATTTATTGTATACTTAAGGTCGGGTTGGGCCGGGCCAAAGTCAGCCCAGGCCCTGTTCAGATCTGAAAATCCCAGCCCAAGCCCACTCTACGGGCTGAAAATCTTAACTCAGGCCCTGTTTGGGCTCAGGGCTAGCTTGGGCTGGCCGGGCTTTTTTGACACAAAGTGAATTTATCAATGTGGCAAACAGTATGTTTTGTTCAGTTTTAAACTGGTCTATTGAATCAAAATCATAATTGATAATTGTCGGTTCGATCGGTTTTGATTTTTTATTTGTTTCTCTTATTAATGCTTTCTTAATGGCTTTTTTTTTTTTTTTTTTTTTTCTGATTAATTATTTCTCATTGGTTTATATAAAAGGAAAATGCTTTCTATGCCTAAGGCACACATTGTGCCTTTCTCACATCTTGTTTTTTTTTAATTATTTTTTCGTTTTCCTTTAATAAATAAATATATAAATTTCTTTCTTTGCTCCCTGTACGCCCCCCTCCTCCAAAAAAAGAAAAGAAAAGGACTTCTGGGCTTTCTTCTACACTTATTCGATCAACCTATTGCATCTTCCCTCATCTCTCTATCGAACTAGGTAGAAAAGAGAAGAAGACGACGAAGAACAACGACAATGATCTAATATTTCAGTTTTTGTTCCTAACTGCAGGTTGATGGGATGGGATGGGATGAGTGGTTCGGTTTTTGGTTAGGTTTTAGAAGAAGAAGAGCAAAATAATATCAATCTATCCTATCATGGGTATATTTATCTTATCAAGGGTATATTGGTCATAAAATGTCTAAAACATTCCTATTTGTTTACAACTATCGGGAACAATTAACAGAGTGGGTTTATTTGTTCATTATTTTGAAAAGCATGGATGGTATGCATAAATATTCAAAACTCACAGAGTGAATTTGTAACTAGGCCTTACCTCAGGGGAGGTAGTACATGTAAATTTTTCCAAAAAAAAATGAAAAGAGATGATTGCTGCCTAGGCCTATAGAGTGGCGTGATTCCGGCCTTTTCATGGGGGCAGCATGGTATTTTTACACATTTCAATGTCTAGGTGCAAGAGCCATGTGGGTCAGGTAACGTTATTTTCCCTCTAAGAAAACAAACATATAAAAAAAGGGAGAGAGAAGAAGAAAAGTAGGAATGTAAGCATGGATTTAATTATCGTTATCGGAATCGCCGTTTGTCATAACATTCGGATTGGCTCGTATCGACCTGGATCAATTGGTTTTGCTTCTACTTTTCATAAAACAAAAAAAACAAAAAAACATATTTTAGTATCTCTTTACCCTTGGTCTGTATCGATTCACTGATTTGGGAATGGTTAGGATCTCTGTCAATAACATCTGGATTGGCTCGTATCGGCCTGGATCGGTTAGTTTTACCCCTACTTTTCATACACAAAAAAAAAAAAAATATATATATATTCTATTATCTTTTTAAACTTAATCCGTACCGATTTACCGGTCTGGGATTGGTTAGGAATCGGTATTGGCCTTTAACGATACGAATATGAATTGGTCGATCCGACCAATCCGTTAAGAATTCCTCAAACCATGATCATAAAAGAGAATAGGTAATCAATCGGTTACATCCAACTAGGAGGGTCAAATGTATGCAGCCTTACCCAGTTACCCCTGTTTCCAGAGATGTTGTTTCCAGGACTTGAACCTGTGACCAAGGGTTCAGCAAGTGAGCACTTGACTAACATGCCAAGCACGACCTGCTATTCAAAGGCGTATGAAACTCATAAACCACCTATTTGTTATTAAAAGTCTAAGTGTGTGGGAATTTTTTTAAGAAGTAGTACGTGGAGTGTTTTGAGCATGGTTTAAGGTATCCATATCAGATCGTCTGATACGATTGATACTGCACCGTTTTAAAAGTGGCCGATAACGTATCAGTTAAGTGGTATGGAAGAGATATCAATAATTAAAACAACGGAAAAAGTTCTCTGTCCGGGAGTGTGGCCTACGCCAGCACTTCCATGAGTCTATCTCTCTCCTCCCCATGTGAAAAGACACCTCTGCCCTCTTGTTTTAAGGAGGAGAGAGATAGACACATGGGAGTGCTGGCGTAGGCCACACTCCCGTACAGAAAACTGCTTCCCTTAAAACAATATATTGGGGGAAGTTTTCATACACGGTCGTATCCCCTCTCACAAAGAGCTGGAAAAGTCATAAACCGCCACCCATTAATTAATGCCTTGAAACTCCCACCCTCTTACACACGGCTTACGCAACCGTATATAAAAAATTTCCCCCCAGTATATTTTAAGAAAAACTAAGGGTAAATTTGTTCGATAAAACCAATTGGTACTTATATCGTATCAATATCATATCAATTTTGAAAGTGATAGATACCCGATCCATTACCAAACATTAAAAGTCTGAAACCATGGGTTGGAGATTGCGTCTTCGAAAGAAGTTTTTCCTACTGTTTCACGTTTGTAATTTGGATCCTCGGCCTCCAGGCAGCGACGCTAGCGTGTGGTCTCACACAGGCAGGGTGTAGGGTGTAGACCCCACCTGAGCAGGGTGCTCGGGCAGTGGATGGAGCGGTCATTTCACTCCTGCCTGTGTGGAAGCACACTGGCCGTGCGGCTGCCAGGACGCAGGGGATCAGGGTCCGTGGTTCCTATCCAACCTTGTCGAAATATCTCAAGGCCACCTTCATTTTTCTTTACTCTATATCAGACTCCAGTGACCAAGCTCGTAACTGATCATGACCTGATCGAGTAGAAGCATCTCTCTTCGCTCGCTCGCAGTGTTGGTTACTCGCTAGTTGCTTGCTCAAATTGAAAGCTCAATGGATCAAATAGAGCACAAGTACATTGATGTAAGAGGGCTCAAGCTTCACCTAGCCGAGATCGGAAATGGTCGGAATTCCATGGGCGTTTTCATTTACCTTCATCCGTCTTACTATCTTCTTCTTTTTTTTTTTTCTGTTTTTCCTCCCTAATTACTCCCTCTTGCAGGCTCCTCAGTGGTGGTGTTCTTGCATGGATTCCCGGAGATATGGTATTCATGGAGGCACCAGATGATCGCCGCCGCCAATGCCGGATTCCGGGCAATAGCACCCGATTTCAGAGGCTATGGTCTCTCCCAGCAGCCCCTCGAACCCGAGAAGGCCTCATTCAAGGATCTTCTTGAAGATCTCCTTGTCATTCTCGACTTCTTCTCCATTCCAAAGGTATAATTAAATTATTCTTTAGTTGTGATATACCAATCCAATTCTCCAAGTCAATTCTGTTCGGTTTAATTTTCAATTTTCATTTCTGGGTTTGCGCTTGGGCTCATTTCAGTTAGTTTTATACATATCTGTAACATCTCAAAAAAAATAAATAAATAAAATTCTGAGTAATTTCATTAATTACTCTGCTTGTCCTGATCTTCTAACTAGTTAGCTTCTTCTTCATATCATCAATTCTTGATAAGAAGTTCCTGTAAAAGATTTTGGTGTTTTCAGAACTCCCTAGATGAAGCTTTTACCTAGGTTAATTAGCCTTTGGAAGTCAATTAATCTACTTGTTCATCATAACTTGTAGCTTTGGAAATAGAATCTCAATCTTTGAAAATAAGAATAGACATTCTGGATTCTGTCATTTGTATTTAAACTGTACACATACACACATGCATTTCATTTCTTAGACTAAAATAAAAATTGATATACAATTTCCCACCATGTCTGTCTCCTTAAAACTATGAGTGCAGGTTTTCATTGTTGGGAAAGATTTTGGATTCCGTCCTGCTTACCAATTCGCACTTCTTCACCCAGAGAGGGTGTCAGGAGTGGTTACTTTGGGGGTTCCATACATTCCCTCTCCTGTATCATTATTTGGTGACCTTCCTGAAGGCTTCTACATTTTGAGATGGCAGGTAATGTGTTCTTGTTCTTGCCATTTAGTACTTCTCTGTCACAGAGATCACTTCATATTCAATCCAAAATGTTTGTGTGAAATTTTCCTTGCTGTAGCGCACAGAACATTTGAATACAAGTATTGATCACTAATTCTGATTCAGAGATCCTTGAGGAATTCATTTATTTGAAGAAAATGTTAATTGCTGTATCTGTGATCATTTTAGAAACCTGGACGAGCTGAAGCAGATTTTGGTCGATTCGATGTTAAGACAGTGATACGGAACGTCTACATTCTCTTCTCAGGAAGCGAACTACCAATAGCTGCTGAGGATCAAGAGATAATGGACCTGGTGGTTCCTTCTTCTCCTCTACCAACATGGTTCACTGAGGAAGATCTTGCTGTCTATGCCTCATTATATGAAAAATCTGGATTCTGTACTCCATTGCAAGTCCCGTATAGGTAAAAGGAACTCTCCTATCTTTCAAATTAATTTAATAAGGACAAATGAATACATATAAGCTCCCCAAAGGGGAAGAAGGAACAGAAAAAGGTAAAGAACAAGATAACAGAAACCATCCTCAAGAGGAAGATCCTATGAGAGAGCAACAAGCCTATTTTTGGGGGGTGTCCAAGCAAGATTCAACAAAATGTGATCAAGCTTATTCCAGACATTAGAGGAGATAGTATCCTAAATTTGCTGATAAGATCTAGATTTACTGGTTTATCTTCTCAAATTCCTCTCTATCCAAATATGATTGATAGTTGCACAGAAGGCAAGCTTGCCCATTAAATCACAACAAGACTTCCCACTGAATCTTCTACTAACCCATCTCCAGTCCCCTTCAAAATCAAGGGGCCTTCTCCTAGTTGGCTAGCATCTGCTGAGCATTCCTCCCTAAATATGAGAGAAAAAGGCGGGACATTTGCTATGCTGGAGAAAAGACTGTTGGGAGAGTTTGAGTTAGGGCTCTCCACACTACAAAGTTGTGGTGCGGGATATGACCTTTCAACCAGACAATATCATGCCAGGGGACGATGGGTGCTTGGAATCGCACTAAATTCCAAGCCAAATAGACATAGGACTCTTTTTTTTTTTTTTTTTTTTGTGATAACCATGCACTTGTATACTTAAGCTAAGGCTTTATGCAGGACCTTACAAGAAGAGTTGAGCTTGGCTGATGCAAGAGTCCAAGTTCCTGCATTGCTGATCATGGGTGGAAAGGACTATGTCCTAAAATTCCCTGGACTGGAGGACTACATAAGGAGTGGAAAAGTGAAAGACTATGTCCCTGATTTGGAGATCACATTCTTGCCCGAAGGAACACATTTCGTTCAGGAACAATTTCCAGACCAGGTGAATCAGCTCGTCCTAACCTTCCTCAAGAAGCATGCTCCCTAAACTTCTCAGTAATGTTTGTAGAAGATTATTGAATGATATATCTCATGGATGCTTGAAATATGTAATAATTAGATTTGAACAAAAAATGAAATTATTCAGGACATATCCAACAATGTACTGGTTACTCCCCCTGCCCTCATCAAAAGCAATCCTTTTCTCAAGGAATCGTCATGTACACGGGTTGTACAAATCGGGTTACAACCGTGCCTGAATCAATTATGGTTCCGAGTTGTACTTGGACCACTTATTCGTTGCCGATATTCAAGAGTTGTCCTTATACGATGAGAGCTGTGGTTTGGTTCTTTACAACGAGGTTGGATAGGTAGGTGAAATGCTGCGTCCTTGGCAGTCAAGTGGATGACCGTGTCAGTCCATGACTCATGACTCGGTTTTGGGTGGATAGAATGGCGAGCATTTTCCGTAGAGATGCAAACGGAACGAATACGGTTGGGATATTGATTGAATTTAGATATTCCCAGATGTGGATACGGATGCAAATGGAATTTGGATTTTTAACTATCCAGTTACATCACTGACTTGTGTAATCTAGACTGTTCTTCCTCCGAGCACTCTCACTTCATGTGTCTTGGTAATCTTAGTCTCATGATTCTCATTTCCTCATTCTCTAGAACTTGTTGAATCTTCAAAAACCTTCAAGATCATTAGTACTTAAGTTTTAATTATTTGTTGAATACCTATTTGAATTGGAAAATTGTTTTTTGGGTTATCTGAATTCGAGTCTGAATACCCTTAATGCTTAAAATGATACAAATACCCTTAAATGAATACATATGCGAATTGAATTCCTATTGTCGAATTTCCGTTTACATCCCAAATTTTCCATAGATGTGGCGAAAAGGAAGCTCGGAGTGGTTGAAAGGGGTGAAAAGGCATGGCTCATTGGCTTTGGCTATTGAGATATCCTCTAGTTCCCTACCCGGCCTAGTTTCTCAGTTCCTCTAATTGGGGGGGGGGGGGGGAAGGGGGTGGACCCCACCCGAGCAGAGTGTTTGGGCAGGGGTAGGGTGGTCATTCTCGTCCCCCCTTGTTAGAGGAATTGGGGAACTGGGTTGGGCAGGGAACGGGAGGAGATAATTTTCCAATAAATAGGGAGAAGAAGAGGAATGCTAGATTATCACCTCAATTTGCCTGCCCGTTAATTTCCTCAATTCCCTCTAATAGAGATACATTCACGTTGATCTCATAGCCATTATTGGGATTCTCCCCTCTTTGATGGATGGAGAGTGTATGGTGGCTGCTTCAGAAATAGATGTAGAGTAATTGCCCAAAAAAGAAATCTTCAAGCTTTGGTCTTCTCGATCAGAAGATAAAGAGTATTACTGATCAGAAGAGCATAATAGAGTCTAATTATATATACACTTATTGTCATCCTCCAAATATTTATAAGATCGAATTCACAACTGAGCATGAAGCTACCTATTCACACAAAAGTAACTCTGACTCATGTCTTCAAAACTATGTACTAAACATCTCACTGCAGAAACAATGCAATACCATCTCTTTGCTTAGTTATTTTGGTGCCTTGGATTGTAGACTCAGCACTTTTTGAACATCATCAAAATGCCTCTGTGATTTGCAGTTGAATTTAGGGAAATAGAACGCTACCAGGTTGTGCGCTTTGTGTGGCTCCCATGCCTAGACACACAAGGCGCCACCTTGACCGCCTGAGATTTTCGCCTTTGCATGGGGACCAGACAGTCATTATTTTCAAATGGTCAAGGTGCCATATGTGTTGCACATAAGGATGTAAACGGATCGAATTCGGTTGGATAGTGGTATTTTTATATTCGTATCCGATTATATTCGCTCGGATTCAGATAGTATCCTATTAGTTTTAGGACGGATTCGAATAGTGATTTTTTTAATATTGATTCTCCTAAATGGATATGAAGTTAGATCGAATACAGATTTTTGACTATCCGTTGACATTTTTACTGTTTTGCTGATGAGGGTTAGGATTGAGACTTGAGAGTTCAATGACTACTCTTTCTTCTACTCTTCTTTGGCTTCTCTATTCTTCTTTGGCTTTGATTTTCTTACCTTTTTACTTTTTACTTTATCTTGTATTTATTTTAAGGGTAAAGTACACGTACCCCCCTATAATGCACCCAATATTCCTCGTACCCCCTGAGCTTCTGATAAGTCCATGTATCACCCATCAATATTCCACGTACCACCTCTGCTTTACCCCCCCTAATGCCATTTAAGTCCACACCAAGTATTAAATGCTAAAAGATTACCAAACTACCCTTTCTTTTATCTTTTCTAAAATCTGAAAAGACCTAATTGCCCTGACCTATTTGCTAAAATTTGAAAAGATCAAAATGCCATCATCTTCCCCAAATCATCATCTTCTTTTACATACCCACCACCACCACCGCTTTAGAATAGATATGCAAATACCACCACCTCTCTCTGTTATTTTTAGTTTGGAAAAGACTATTTTACCTTTGTGCTAAAACATTAGATAAAAAATTACAATACTACCCTTTTCATCATCTTCAACTTAAAACACCCATATCTATCTTTCTCCTCCACCGCCACTAGCACTACTGCTGCCGTCTCCTCCACTGCCTTTGTTCTGAGTGTTTATAGTGTTGTTCAAACGGCAGAGCTGCAAGCATAGTGGAATCATTCTTACAGTAACAAATGATGTATCTATACCACCGAATATAATCTGCAAATCTAATCGATCGCCCACCTTGCCCTATTTGCACCACTAGACATATGAATGCAATAATGAACGGGTTACATTTCAAGAATGGGGATGAAGCTCGGTTGGACAATTTGATGATTTGAACAAAAATCACCCACAAGGCCGCAATGTCTGTGAATGTTGAGTTTCCATTGGACTTGGGAATTGTGAGGAAGAGAGAGAGATGGGTATTTGATTTCTACCAGTCCCACCGTGTTGATCGCCCCTCTTTGTGGTTGTTTTTCAATTCCTAAAATTCTTCTTTCTTTGTTTATTTTTTTTTGTTTTCTCCATTTTTTCCTTTCGTTTTTCCTCCAATCATGCCTAGATTTCGTAAGCGATTAAAACTCAATTAATCCCAATTTTTTCACTTTTGCCCAAATGAAATTGAATTTAATCCATTCTAGAGACCAGATGTCCGATTCCCAGAAATTAGGTTAACCCACCCAACCTCTGTTCACTTTCTATGACGTAACCATAGCTAACTAATTATCACCCCAAATGTTTATTGGGTTCTCGGCATCTACTGAAACTTCTGCAGAGGCACCGAGAGTTCTGGCTTGGAGCTTCAGTGATGAAGGAAGCGCTAAAGACATACAGACGGCCAAATTATCGGTAGGTGCAGCTTTAAATGAATAGAGGGATTGAAAGAGCGGGAAGTTGCAGTAAAGGGGCGGGATTGCAAAGGGGTGCTGTTGATACAGTGATACTACTGCTACCGCTCACAGGGCTTCACGGTGGGATGGTGATGGTGTTAATGGTGGGTGGTGGTGGTGGTGGTGGGTATGTAAAAGAAGATGATGATTTGGGAAAGATAGAGGGCATTTTGATCTTTTCAAATTTTAACAAATAGGTCAGGACAATTAGGCATTTTCAAATTTTAAAAAAGATAAAAGAAAGGGTAGTTTGATCATCTTTTAGCATTTAATACCTGATGTGGACTTAAATGACATTAGGAGGGTAAAGCAAGGGTGGTACGTGGATTTATCAAAAGCTTAGGAGGATACGAGGAATATTGGGTGCATTATAAGGAGTACGTATACTTTATCCTATTTTAATAGATATGTGATTCCATGTATCAAAATGCAGGAAACAATATATATAAACTAATAGAAAATCTAAAAAAAGAATCACATTATTTTTATTTATATAATTATAAAAATAAGAAAATAAAATCCTAGCTTAATCGGATAGATGGACACAAAGATATATTTCAAACATTTGCTAAATAAAATTGAATAATAATCGATCGGATAGGGGGATTATCATATTCATATCCGATTAGTTTCGAACGGATTTGAATTCTCTTAAACGGATACAAACATGGATCGAATATGGATTTTCGAATATTCGTTAACATCCTTAGTTGCGCACGACCAGATAGCGTTCTTTCTTCATAATTATTAGTAATACTGAAAAAGAAAATTAACAATTAACGCTTCCAGATTTGAAAAAATATATATTTGATTGCAACTCCCAAGTCTAATTTGCAAAACAAGGAATATTCTCAAAAAGAAATGAAAAAGGCAATAATCAAGTGAAATGCAAAGCATGAAAGCACAAACACTTGAGCTGAAGTTTAGCTCAAGAATTTTTTTTGTTCTTTAATCAAATCTTCAAGGGATACTTCAGTCCACTCATGGCCCTCTACTGGAATGGAATTGGGTTACCATAAAGTGGGAAGGCACACCGGCACCGGCGCATACAAAGGGGGATTAGAAGTGTATATAGTGAGCATCAGGTGTTCCCTTTTAATTTTGAGTTAATATCAATGAAATTTTATTTTTTCTTTCCCCGAATTATCAAACGACTACCAGTAAAGCCCCCCGTGCACGACTCTGCATGCTTCTTGTTAAGTTGTTATATTATTTTCAAATAATGGTTTTTAGTCAAAGTTTCAAAAAAATGCTTTTTACACCTTCCCTCCTTTTGTCTCTTTTTACACTTTCATTCTATTTTTTTATTTGAATTTGTTGTGTACTTTTGTGCAAGAAGCAACTTGAAGCTCAAGAATAGTCTCACATTGATTTTGGGAGAGGAACTTGAGTGGTTTATATATATGATTGGTTTATTGAGGATGTGAGCCCCTTGGAGAGATAGTCACCCTTCTCTCACATGTGTGAGGGGTTTCTGAGATGCTTTTGAATCGTACACGCCGTAGCCACAGTGGCTTGCAACTCAATTGGTGAAAAGGGCTGTGGCCGTGGCCGTTTATCACCTCCAATTTGCTGCCCACTCCAATTCCTCTAATAGGGGGAGTGGACCCCACCTTGGGCAGCCTTAGGCAGTTTGTTCAGGTAGGGGATAGGATGGTCATTTCCACCCCCTATGTGAGGAATTGGAGGAATTGAAGCGGGCAGCGAATTTGAGGGGATAACGATTCATCACTCACATTGATATTTCTTGTTACTTTCCTTTATGGATACATGTAATCCGGAAATCATACCAAACCCGACTATAGTCTTATACAAATCGATAAAAAAAACTAGGCCAACACAAAACTGAAAACTTCCTCAACGGTTTGGTTTTGGGTTGGCCCAATTATGAACCAAAACCGATTAAGATTAATCGAACCTACTGATTGACATCGTTAGTGGGAGGCTGTGGTACATATAATAAGGGAGGGAGGATGAAGGAGAGAGAAAATGTAAAGAAAAAACAATAAACATATCAATGTGATTGAGTTTCTTTGAGCACACCACTTGAAGGATCTTTTCCCATTAACAGAAATAAATTAAGGTTCATATTACTTGAAGGATCTTTTCCCATTAATAGAAATCAATTAAGGTCCATATTAGATATGCGCTTAATAAAGTAACCCCAAGGGGTCAGCACTATTGGCGAAAGGGGTCATGAGTTCAAACCATCTTAGGGCCTATCCCTCCGTCCCCTATTAAAGCTCTCTAATTTCCAAAAAAAAAAGTACGCCCATACATACCATGCACCATGGATCCAAAATAGGTTTTTTGGCTCAATGGGCAATGTCGATCTAAACATAAATGGTTCAATAAAATGGGTCTACAATAAAATTTTGTGCATGAGCTTTCTTTATTCAAATCCTTCTATACTAATTTTTTATTTTATTTTATTTTAAGTCCAACATAAAAAACCATTACACAATCACAGAGAAGAAAAGAAGAGAAAAGAAAAGCGTCTGTCAGCTGGTCTCACGGCTGCACAGATATATATTAACTGAACTAGTTCGTAAGAAACATAATGGAGAGACTTACCTCTCCGTGAAGGATCAAAGGATTGTCTAAAGCAATAAACACCTGCAATTTATTCATGAACGATCAATGAAACCGGTTGTGGAAGTGACGAAGATTCACAACAACGATCACAAAGAGTCTGTCTATAATATTTTCCAAGAAACAGAAATAGGCACGCCTCCATGATTTCTTCACAATCAAGCTACCACAAACTCCCCAAAATCCCACGATGAAACCCAATGCCATGCCACTGTAGAACCATATCTTTTCTTCTTCATCATCGTTGCCGTTAGAAACCCCCTCATCTTGGGGTGTTTCATCACCATCATCATCACCGGGGCACTTGTTTGAAAGCGGTGGACCACAAAGTTGTGGATTACCAAAGTAATTGGATGATTCACTGAGCGTTTGAAGTTGGTTCCCAGAAGGTATTCTCCCTGACAAGTTGTTATGGGAGAGATTCAAGTGACTCAAGAAATTTAAGGATGACATGCTTTGTGGAATCTCCCCAGAAAGTTGGTTCCCTGAGAGATCAAGGCTTTCTAATAATTTCATGTTCCCAATATTCTTTGGGATTTTCCCAGTTAGATGATTTATCGACAAATTCAAAAGAACCATTGTTGAAAGCATTGTTATCCCTGTTGGTATGTTTCCTGATAAATTATTGTTTGAAAGGTCCACAACCTTAATTTACCATTTCAAGAATCCAACCTTGGTATGCAAGTTCTCTTCCTTTTGCAACAATACTCATGGTTTCATGATTTTCAACAGGCCCTATTATCTCTCGATCAATAAAACCACTCAAATTGCCTAAACATGTTGGAATGAATCCTGAAATTTTGTTTTGAGCTAGAACCAAGATGCGAAGATAGGTAAGATTACATACCTGTTGAGGAATTTTTCCAGTGAATGAGTTTGCCCGTAGATTTAGCATCGTCAGATGCAGTAGGTTCTCTCCAATCCATGTTGGTAAGATTCCGGAGAAGTTATTATTGCCAAGGTCAAGACTAACCAAAGATGTGCAATATTTTAGAGATGACGGAAGCTCCCCATAAAGACGGTTGTTGCTCAATATCAATCTTTCAAGGGAAGGCAGAAAACCTATCGAACTTGGAATTTTACCAGATAAGTTGTTGTTCGATAGATATAGAAATCCCAAACTTTGCATAACCTTCCAATCAATAGACGACAGTTCTCCAGATAAATGATTGTTTGAAAGATCTAATTCAAACAACAATGGCATTGTTTGACCAAAGTTGGAAGGAATTGGCCCTGAAAATAAATTTTGTCCGAGGAATAGGGAGGACAAATTAGTAGAAGAACATAGAGAAGGGAGAGGACCTTCTAAGTGGTTTGAGCTCAAGTCCACTTGGTAGGTGTCCTGTCTAACAATGCTTGCTGGCATGGTACCACGCAGTCTGTTTCTGGAGAGATCCAAATATTGGAAGGAGAACGACTTCCAAAACCATCCTGGTATGGTGTCTGAAATACTGACATTCCTGAGGGTTAAATCGGTAAGTAGATTTTGACTTCTAAGCCATTGTGGAAAATTAACCATTGGAAAGTCGAACAATTCCAAATAATCAAGTTTAAAAGGAGGAACCCATTCTTCTGCTTGTTCTCACATCAAAAACCAAATTGTTGTTTCTAGACATTGAAGATATTGATAATTTTTTCAAATTTGTGAGTTTTGTAAAATGATGTTCCGAAGTTGAACCCTCCCAGTAATTCCATGATATATCCAAAGAGACCAAATTTGAGAGTTGTCGCCCGAAGCTTTCAGGAATGGGCCCACTTATTTGATTATCAGAGAGATCCAAATAGACCAAATTTGAGAGTTGTCGTCTGAAGCTTTCATGAGGAATGGGCCCACTTATTTGATTAGAAGAGAGATCCAATTGTTTCAAGGACAAGAAGCGTCCAATTGATATAGGCAAATGCCCACTTAGCCCACTATAACTCCAAACTAAAATCTCCAGGCTCTTGTTAATTACTACCGAATCCAGACAAACCATCTACAAATGCACCCACATCACCACCACCACCACCAACGTAGTTGGATGACAAATCTAGCCTACGCAACTTCCATAGACTTCCTACCAGCAACTGCTGGGCTCTTCCAGATGCAGCATCTCCACCTCCAATACTGTGAATACTACTAATGTTGTTGGAATAAGAGAAGTTAAGGATGAGTTGATTTGAGTTAAGATCAAGATCTTCAAGGCTGCTAATATTTAACAACCAATGTGGTAGAAAGGAATTATTAAAGTAGTTCCCAGAGAGATCAAGCACCGAAAGGGATGTAAAATTAACAACAATTGATGATGGAAGGGTATCAGAAGAAGAAGGAAGTGTTTGGAGTTGGCAATAAGACAACTTTAACTCTCGAAGCAAAGAAAGCTTATTAAAAGCTTGGAACCAATCATCTGCTGCATTGCTAAGGTTGACGTATCCCATATCGAGGTACTCCAAAGAAGAGAGACCGGAGATCCAGTCCAAGTTGTCTACACGCAAAACCTTATAATAACTCTCACTAAAGGAATCGAAGTCATTACCCAAAGAAGAAAGATCTAGATGATGCAAGGTAGATAGGTTTCCCAGGTGAGGAGGAACTGTGCCAACAAATAATGAATGAGAGAGATTGAGGTACCTCAACTTCTTGAATGAACCAAGAAAGTTTGGGATTTGAATTCCCCCAAAATCATTCGAGCTCAAATCCATGTATTTCAACTGTTTCAAGTTTAGCAAAGAAGGGTTTATCTCACCGCTCAAGCGTGACCTCATGAACGCTTCAGTAGCAGTATTATCATCATCAAAAGGATATTGAGATGGGTTGTGGAGGTTGAGGTGGATCACATGTCCAGTTCTGTTACTGCAACGTACCCCTCTCCATCTGCAACAATCTTCTTCATCGCCAGTTGTCCAAGAAGAGAGCCGGCAAGCATGATCTTGATTGATACCTTCTTTGAACTTGAGGAGTGCCTTCCTCTCCATCTCTTTGCAACGCACGTTGTTGGGGGGATCTCCATTATTAATAATAGGATTGCACGAACTGAACCCCACCTGTAAGAATATAAAAAGCAGCAGCAAAAGAAGAATGGACTTATTGCTGCTGCTGCTACTACTGCAATCCATCATGAATTCATAACTCACTCACTCACTCACCAAAATCAAGAAAACTAATTAAAAGTTGTTAGTTTCACTAGCTTTTTTTTTTTTTTGGTTTTCTTCTTTCCAGCCCAAATCATACGGGTCTTCTCTGTTAGTCCAAGTCTTCCAACTACTACTATTCTAAATTCCAACTAGTCAAATTCATAGAATTCCTATTTGCAATCAGAAGATATTTCACTAGTTTTTGTTTTTTTTTGTTTTTTTCCAACCCAAATCTTACGGATCTTCTCTGTGAGCCCAGCCAAATTGGACTATTTGCCATTTTGTTTACCGGTCTCTTTCATTCATTTATTGAATGGGCAAATTTTCAACCAAAAGAAAAAAACATTTGAAGTAGAAGTCATCCTATTAAAAACATAACCTCCTGCGAGTGGGGAGGGGGGGAGGTTTGAAAATCGTTTAGGGTTTTTTCGATTTTTCAATTTTCAATCTAAACGATTTGAAGAATATGCGAGCAATTTGATCACTTTATTCTTTAATTCTGATGAATTTTTATCATAAAGGTATTTTTGGTCATTAGAAGTAGAAGTCATGCTATTAAAAACCTCAAATTCGATTTGAAACTGAATAGTTTTGTCTTTAATCCTTATCTCCAATTCTTAGACGTTAAACCCCAAGTGGTACGTAAGTCAGCAAGGGACCCCACACCTCAAGTAGAAGTCTAGAGTTGGACTATTCTCCACTCCACCCCTTGGGGTTAGCCTACGCAGCTTCCATAGATCTAGTTCCTCTCCAACAACCTGCCCCACTTCCCTGCCTCCCTCCTATTATATACAAACGGAAAAAATTTTGCTACTATCCTTGTAGTAAGAACAAGGCTAGCAGTCAAGGAAATGGAATAAATCATTTTCCCTTTGGGTTCATAAATATCCTCTTAGGTATTAATATTTTCTAAAACACTCCTTAAGATCTCATATCTTTGACTGCCAGCTAGCCTTGGACCAGGGACATTCCTACTTCTTGTATAGCAACAAAATTTTGTTCGACACAAACAAAGGTGGATCCCACCTGGGCAAAATATTCAGTACTAATACCATATCAATATCATATCGGTTTTGGATGTGATCGATACCCAACCCAATACCATGCACTAATAGTCAAAACCCTTGGGTTGCACTAATAGTCTAAAACCATGGTCTGGAGATTGCTTCAATTCATCTGTTGAAAGTTTGTTAGGTTTCTATCCCACCTTATCAAAATACATCAAGGACACCTTCATTTTTCTTTACTATATATATCCCCTGTTACACTCCGTTCAGACCCCAGTGACCAAGCTCGTAACTGATCATGACCTGATCGAGTAGAAGCATCTCTCTCTCTCTCTCTCTCACTCGCAGTGTTGGTTACTGGGTAGTTGCTTGCTTAAACTGAATGCTTAATGGATCAGATAGAGCACAAGTACATTGATGTAAGAGGGCTTAAGCTTCACCTCGCCGAGATCGGAAACGGTCGGTCTTCCTTAGCGTTTGCATTTACCTTCATTCCTGTTACTATCTTCGTTTTTTGTTTTCTGTTTTTTCTCCATAATTACTCCCTCTTGCAGGCTCCTCAGTGGTAGTGTTCTTGCATGGATTCCCAGAGATATGGTATTCATGGAGGCACCAGATGATCGCCGCCGCCAATGCCGGATTCCGGGCAATAGCACCCGATTTCAGAGGCTATGGCCTGTCTCAGCAGCCCCTCGAACCCGAGAAAGCCACATTCAAAGATCTTCGTGAAGATCTCCTCGTCATTCTCGACTTATTCTCCATTCCCAAGGTATAATTAATTATTCTTTAGTTTGTGATATACCAATCCAATTCTCCAATTCAATTCTGTTCGGTTTAATTTTCAATTTTCATTCCCCAACCCCCTCCCCAAAAAAAAATATCTGAGTAATTTCATGAATACATCTCTTAGGCCTCTGTCGTACTCTGTTTGTCCTGTAAATGAACTTAAATTGCACATTCATGGAATCAGAGGATTTGAAAATTTGATGTGATTTAGCAATTTCACAAACCTATAAAAAATAAAAAGTTGTTTGTTCCATGGGCTTTCTGGAAATATAGAGGGAGTGGAAAAGAAAAGAAGCTAAAAACAATCTGGGTTTCACATAGAAGCACAAGCTTTATGTAGGTAAGTCTACACCTTTGAATAACTTGAAGAGAATCATCAGCAGTAAGTAGTCTGTGTCTGTGTCTGGGTGTTTTAGTTTTCATCTGATCTTCTAACTAGTTAGCTTCTTCTTCTTCTTCATATCATCAATCCTTGAAAAGAAGTTCCTGTAAAAGAGCTTGGGGTTTTCAAAATTCCCTAGATGAAGCTTTTACCTAGGTTAATTAGCCTTTGGAAGGCACTTAAACTACTAGTTCAACATAACTCGTAGCTTTGGAAATAGAATCTAAACCTTTGAAGATAAGAATAGACATTGTAGATTCTGTCATTTGTGTTTAAACTGTACACATACACACTTGCATTTCATTTCTTAGACTAAAATAAAAATCGATATGCAATTTCCCACCATGTCTGTCTCCTTAAACTATGAGTGCAGGTTTTCATTGTTGCGAAAGATTTTGGAGCTCGTCCTGCGTACCAATTCGCAATTCTTCACCCAGAGAGGGTGTCGGGAATGGTAACTTTGGGGGCGCCATACGTTCCCTCTCCTGTATCATTATTTGGTGACCTTCCTGAAGGCTTCTACATTTTTAGATGGCAGGTAATGTGGTGTTGTTCTTGCCATTTAGTGCTTCTCTGTCACAAAGATCACTTCATATTCGATCTAAAAAATGTTTGTGTGAAATTTTCCATTGACTAGCGCACAGAACATTTGAATACAAGTATATATTGATCACTAATTCTAGTTCAGAGATCCAACATCTCTCAGGTTAATTGAGGTTTTCATTTATTTGAAGAAAATGTTAATTCTTGTATCTGTGATCATTTTAGAAACCTGGACGAGCCGAAGCAGATTTTGGTCGATTCGATATTAAGACAGTGGTACGGAACATCTACATTCTCTTCTCAGGAAGCGAAATACCAATAGCTTCTGAAGATCAGGAGATAATGGACCTGGTGGATCCTTCTTCTCCTCTACCAACTTGGTTCACTGAGGAAGATCTTGCTGTCTATGCCTCTTTGTATGAAAAATCTGGATTCCGTACTCCATTGCAAGTCCCTTATAGGTAAAAGGAGCTCTCCCATCTTTTTTCAACTTTCTACCATTGTTTCTTTTGCATCCTCAAAACCCACTTCAATGAGGACAAATGAATACATATAATCTCTCCAAAGGGAAAGAAGGAATGGAAAAAGGAAAAAAAAAACAAAACAAAACAAAACAAGAGATCAGAAACCACCCTAAAGGGGTATTTCTTTGATCCTAAGAGAGAGCAACATGCCTATATTTGGGGGTGTCCAAGCAAGATTCAACATAATGTGATCAAGCTTGCCGCACACATCAAAGGAGATAACGTCCTAGATCTAGATTTCCTGGTCTATCTTCTCAAATTTCTCTCTATTCAAATATGATAGATAGTTGCACAAAAGGCAAGCTTGCCCACTGAGTCTCCATTCCCTTCCAAAATCAAGGGGCCTTCTCCTAACTGGCCAGCATCTACTAAGCATTTGCTATGCTGGAGAAAAGACTGTTGGGAGAGTTTTGAGTTGGATCTCTCCACACTACGAAGTTGTGGTGTGGGATATGACCTTTAAACCAGACAACACCATTCCAAGGGACGATGAGTGCTCAGAATCGCACCAAATTCCAAGCCAAGGAAGAAAAGAACACTCTAGAACATGATCGACACTCCTCTTTGGCCTCAATCAAACTAGAAGATCTAATATAGCCATCTTACTAGAACACAACAAGACATAGCTCGCTATAGACATAGGATAACTTTTTTATTTTTTGGTGATAACCATGCACTTGTATGCTTAAGCTAAGGCATTATGTAGGAGGACCTTACAAGAAAAATTCAGCTTGACTGATGCAAGAGTTCAAGTTCCTGCATTGCTGATCCAAGGTGGAAAGGACTTTGCCCTAAAATTTTCAGGACGGGAGGACTACATAAGGAGCGGAAAGGTGAAAGACTATGTCCCTGATTTGGAGATCACATTCTTGCCCGAAGGAACACATTTCGTTCAGGAACAATTTCCAGACCAAGTGAATCAGCTCGTCCTAACCTTCCTCAAGAAGCATGCTTCCTAAACTTCTCAGTAATGTTTGTAGAAGATTATTGACTGATATATCTCATGGATGCTTGAAATATGTAATAATTAGATTTGAACAAAAAATGGAATTATTCAGGACATATCCAACAATGTACTGGTTACTCTCCTCCCCTCATCAAAAGCAATCCTTTTCTTAAGGAATCGTCATGTACACGGGTTGTACAAATCGGGTTATAATCGTGCCTGAATCAATTATGGGTTCCGAGTCTGACTTGGATCGAACAGTTGTTCGGTTCCTCTAATAGGGGGTCAGAAATGACGGCCTAACCCCCTGCCCGAACACATGGTCCGAGTGAGGTTAAGCTGTCATTTCCACCTTCCTATGAGAATAACTGGACAACTGTACCGGACAAGGAACCGGACAGGATAAAAGTTCTCACTTAGTTGCACATATTCAAGACTTTCCTTATGCGATGATAGCTGGGTTTTTCTTCTTTGCAACGAAGTTGGGTAGGTAGGTGAAACACACTTGGATGACCATGTCTTGGGTGGATAGAATGGCAAGCATTCGCCGTAGTCGAATACAGTGCAGATGTGATGGTATTCAGATATTCCCTGACTAGATATGAATATCTTAAATAGATACGAATGCAAATCGAATTTGGATTTTCAACCTTACCTTCTTTCGCCTCGATAGATTAGAAATTCACTCTCAATCCATGTTTTCTTAGTTGTCTTAGTCACATGATTCTCATTTCCTCATTCTCTAGAAGTGGTTGAATCTTCAAAAATCTTCAAGATCATTAGTTAATTTTTTATTATGAGTTGGATTTCTATTCCGATGGAATAATTTTTTTCCTCGATTATCCGAATTCGTATACCCATAAACAAATACAAATGCAAATTGAATTTGGATTTTCAAATATCCGTTTAACAAATTTGTCGTCTCTCTACTTCTCTCTCTTCATAAATGGGTTGCACTGTGATATTCCCCACTCTGCTGAGGGAAGAAGAAAAGATACTACGGTTTTTTTTTTTTTTTTTGGGTAACTGTTACGATGGTTATTGAGGTGAGAGGAATCTGGGGGTTTCAACCGGTCCATTTCTAACGGATTTTATTCGGTCCTGCACATTGAGGCACAAAACTAGAACCAATCGATTACATAATCATCCTACAAAGCCAAAACTATTATATTAGTTCATTATTAGGTTGGTCGGTTACCAATTTTTAATCAGTCCTTATTCGATGAGTTAAATTATATTTTTATGCAGTTTAATCAATCAATCCTTAATTGGTTGATTAATAGGTCTTAATAGATCAGGTTTTGGGCGGTTTAATTAAGGATGTCAAAATGGAACTGAAACCGAATATCGGAATCGAAATTGACTATTTACGATTGAATCGAACTGCACCGTAGAAAAATGATCTAGTTTTGACTTTATAGGTTCTCTTTCCGGTTCGGTTTTGATTTTCACTGCAAAACTGTGATTCTAAACCGAATAAGAAACTGGAAAAATCGAATAGAAACCGATAACTCTTACTCTAATACTAACTCATGCATCACTTGGATTAATTAATAACATATAATTAATTTAATAAATAAAATTATTGCATCAACATGAAACATAAAATAAGTAAAATGTCAAGGGTTAACTATATATTATATTTGTTTAAGTATGAATTGAAAATCCTACTTTTTAATAGAAAAAATAGTTTGTTCATTATGTGAGAGAGGAGAGGAAAAAAAAACAAAGAATAGGAAAAGAAAAAGATAGGTGAAGAAGGGAAGTTTTTTTATTTTTATCACATAGGCATAGGAAATATGATGAATGAGGGAGGAGAGAATGGGAAAACATAGGAATATAAAGACCTTGAAAATCAAGGTTATCTTCATTACTGATTCCCAAAACGATACTACACAAACCGCGTGTAAATCGGTTGTGAATCGGATAACAAAAACCGAATAGAAACCGATAAAACTGGACCGTATACAAAATGATTCTGATTTTGGCTGATTCCTATCTGGTTCAGTTTTGATTTTACCTTATCAAAATGTAAACCACACCACAACCAAACCAAATAACCAGAACCACACCGTTTGATACCCTTAGGCTTAATTAATCAATCTTAATTATTCGGTGTATCAAGTTAATTGGATTGGATCAAAACCGATCATTGGTCGAGTAATCTAAATATTATATCTATTAAAATGGAAATTAAATTATTTATCAAACAATCAATTCGATTTCATTTTTATTGGGTTGGACCCTCCATGTAAGGAAACTCGAAGAAGATCCATTTTTTGACAGAGAAGATAAGTGTTTCAAGTAAATATGTAGACATAATTAAAGATAGGGAAAAAGTTCTCTGTCCGAGAGTGTGGCCTACGCCAGCATTCCCATGAGTCTATCTCTCCTCCCCATGTGAAAAGACACCTCTGCCCCATTGTTTTGAGGAGAGAGATAGACACATGGGCATGCTAGCGTAGGCCACACTCCCATACAGAAAATTACTTCCCTTAAAGATATGTATGAATGTGTGGTAACTAGTGTAAGAATTGTGGGTGTTCAAGGTAGTGAATCTCAACAACAATTGGATTACATCACAGATCAACTTTAAACCATTGTTTGTCTGCGTTTTTCATGGATGTTAACAGGAGTTATTCAGGATGAGTTTTTGGTGTTTGCATTTTGTTGATAATATTGTTTTGTTGGAGGAGACAAAAGCAGGGATTGACGTCAAGTAGATAAGCAAAACGAAAACAGAGTATAGAGTGTGTAACTTTAGTTATACTATGACGGATAATGAGGTGGTGAAATTGATGAGAGGGAGATTCCCCAAACTGATTATTTTATGTATTTGAGCTCAATCATAAATAAAAAAGATGATATAGAAGATGATGTTTCACAAAGAATTAAAAAAAGAACGAATGAAGTGAGCTAATGCATCTGGAGTGTTGTGTGATGACATATTCCTTTAAAACTTAAAGGAGAGTTTTATAGGACAGTCGTACGACCGGCTATGACGTATGATGCAGAATGTTGGACAATTAAAAAGCATCATATAGATAAATTCAGTGTAACAGAGATGAGGATGTTAATATGGATGAGTGGCAAAACTACAAAAGATTAAGGAATGATCATATTAAAACTAATTTGGAAGTAGCTTTGATACATGATAAGCTACGAGAAAGTGATTTGAGGTGGCATGGTCATGGTCAACGGAAGCCTTTAGATGCTCCAATACAGTGGTGTGATTTGACTCAGATTGAAGGAACTAAAAGAACCAAAAGCCACCTGAAATGTCCCTACGAGAAGTGAGGAAAGACTTGCATAACTTAGGCCTTGTATCAAGTATAACCTCAAATAAAGCTAATTAGAGGCCAAGGATCCATGCAGCGGACCTCATTTAGTTGAAATAAGGTTGAATTATTGTTGTAAAGTTGAGTATTACAAAACTATCCAAAATATTATCCCTCCCTCTCTCTCACATACTCTTTTTTTTTTTTGTCCCTCACTTTCCTCTTCCTCCCCTCTTCCATTCACCACATGTGCAACTTCCCTGGCTCTGCAGCCAATGTTGGTTGGTATTCAGTGCTCGTCATCCCCATCCGAAGTTTAGCAGAGTCCCTCCAAGCATATCCTACGTATCCCTGAGAAGCAATTCTTTAGTAGGGAACATTCTAAAGCTGATTTCGATGTGCAAAGCTTGTAAAGTTTGGATCTTAGTAGCAATTTTTTCACAGGTTAGGTAGCTTTCAATCTTCTTAGACAAAAAATCTGAGCCATTTCAACTTATGGTCAAAACCAATTTCTAGGGGAAATCCTCAAAATACGAACCTCCAACGATTGATTAGAAAACTTTTGATGTTTCACAAAATGATTCAAGTTGAGAGATCCCACCAAGCTTCAAGAATTACATAAGCCTAAAGATTTTGGATGCAAGTTTTAACCAACTCAATGAGAGTATACCGGCTACAATCGGAGAATTGAAGAAACTCTCTGTTCGTATGTTAGTTAAGCAGCAGTAGAATTCAAGGCACGATAAGCATTGAATTGCTACAGATTCTGGATTTGCACAAGCTTGTCTTGACGGGTGAAATCCTTGACGAGCTAAGCACTTGTAAATTTTTTCTTGAGCTGTTAGTCTTGTCTGTAAACTGTTAGGTACTTGATCGATATGCCAAAAGCTTCGAATCTGGTGAACGTGTTAATCAAGACCTTCAACATATCCCATATTAGGCTGATCCAATTTAATACCCATACACTAGGCTAAACCCCATTAAGCACATAACATAAACCCAATCAAATCTACGTATCTTAGTTTCTTTGAAGCAAACTTGACATGTCAATCCAAATTAGAATTACTTTGCCTCGAAAGGCACAGAAGAGTTTGAAAACTATTGAGAGGCGTGAATGGATACTTCCTGCAAAGTTCATGGTGGAAAAACAGAGCACAAAGAATTCAGCCACAGAGATAAAGATGGATGAACCTCCAACAAAGATCACATGTCTAAAATTCCGGCGCAAGGGCATCAATCTGGGTCCATTGGAATTCACCGCCAAAACGAGATCCACAAGTCTGTTTCCAACATCCAAGCTTCCAAACAAGCACTTACGATTATAGGATATATAGGCTCAAAGAAATTTGTGAAACGAGATGATTCATTCATGCCTCCATTCAACCCAAAAATCTATTCAATGTTGAGAAATATTTTGCCTTCAATAAATTTGATATGTCAAGCTCATTTTCTAAGGAACTTTTGGGGAATGGCTTAAAGGCATTGGTGGTGGATGAAGTGAGGGAGTATAGGGGAAGGTAAACTGCATATGGGGGGAGGCATGGTTTTAGTGTACGGTATCGGAATGGGTATCATCAGTAAACTGCAAAATCGATACGATACTGATAAAGTATCGATCTGGATCGGTTGTATCGAACAAAATTATCTCTGTATTTCATTAAAAAAATAAGATTTTTGACCATTTTATCCCTTGTCCGTACCGTGCTACCGATACAGTATCCGTAACGATGATTAGCAAAACCGGTACATACGAAACCAATACTTAGAACCATGGGGGGAGGGGAGGGAGAGGAAAGTGAGGGTGAAAATGTAAAGAAACTGTATGTGGGTGGAGGGAAAACTAGGAAATATTGTGTGGGTAATTTGGGAAAGAAAAACCCAATTTTGAGTAATCTTGTAATTTTCCCAAATCCTCATTGATTCTTCTCCTATATATCCGTTGCACTCGGTCCAGATATGACCATGTTCGTAACGGATGATGAGCTAAGTAGAAGCGTTTCTCTCTCTCTCTCTCTCTCTCTCTCTCTCTCTCTCTCTCTTTTGCAGTGTTGGTTACTCGCAATGGATCAGATAGAGCACAAGTACATTGATGTAAGAGGGCTCAAGCTTCACCTCGCCGAGATCGGAAACGGTTGGAATTCCATTCTTTTTCGTTTACCTTCATTCCTCCCCTAATTCCTGCTCTTTTTGCTGAAGCGTGAGTATATCTTTATATGCAAGTTGCAGGCCCTTCAGTAGTGGTGTTTTTGCATGGATTCCCAGAGATATGGTATTCATGGAGACACCAGATGATCGCCGTCGCCAATGCTGGATTCCGAGCAATAGCACCGGATTTCAGAGGTTATGGCCTCTCCCAGCAGCCCCGCGAACCCGAGAAGGCCTCGTTCAAGGATCTTCTTGAAGATCTACTCGCCATTCTCGACTTCTTCTCCATTCCCAAGGTATATTTATTCTATAATTAGTTGCGGTTTAACATTCCATCTCACTCCTGTTAATTTAATTTTCAATTTTAATTTCTGGGTTGTGGGTAGTAATTTCGTGAATTCCTTTCTTTAGGCTTCCATGGTACTCTGCTTGCCCTGTAAATCAATTTTATTGCACATTCATGGAGTCCGAATCTATTATCTGTGCAGGTTTTCATTGTTGGGAAAGATTTTGGAGCCCGTCCTGCTTACTTGTTCGCAGTTCTCCACCCAGAGAGGGTGTCAGGAGTAGTAACGTTAGGCGTGCCATATGTACCCTCTGGTCCATCTGCATCATTTACTGACCTTCCTGAAGGCTTCTACATTTTGAGATGGCAGGTAATGTGTTGTTCTTGCCATTTAGTGCTTCTCCGTCACAGAGATCACTTCATATTCGATTTAAAAAATGTTTGTGTGAAATTTTCCATGGACTAAGCACACAGAACATTTGAATACAAGTATATATTGATCACTAATTCTGGTTCAGAGATCCAACATCTATCAGGTTAATTGAGGTTTTCATTTATTTGAAGAAAATGTTAATTCCTGTATCTATGATCATTTTAGAAACCTGGACGAGCCGAAGCAGATTTTGGTCGATTCGATGTTAAGAGAGTGGTACGGAACATCTACACTCTCTTCTCACAAAGCGAACTACCAATAGCTGCTGAGGATCAGGAGATAATGGACCTGGTGGATCCTTCTTCTCCTTTACCAACATGGTTCACTGAGGAAGATCTTGCAGTCTATGCCTCTTTATATGAAAAATCTGGATTTCGTACTCCATTGCAAGTCCCTTATAGGTAAAAGGAGCTCTCCCATCTTTTTCAACGTTCTACCATTGTTTCTGTTGCATACGCAAAACCCACTTTAAAGATCACCACTCGCCCTTGGTCTTCTTGACAATAGGACTACTTTTTTATTTTTTTTTGGGTAATAACCATGTAGTTGTATACTTAAGCTAAGGATTTATGCAGGACCTTACAAGAAAAGTTGAGCTTGACTGACACAAGAGTCCAAGTTCCTGCACTGCTGATCATGGGTGGAAAGGACTATGTCCTCAAATTCCCAAGACTGGAGGACTACATAAGGAGCGGAAAGGTGAAAGACCATGTCCCTGATTTGGAGATCACATTCTTGCCCGAAGGAACACATTTCGTTCAGGAGCAATTTCCAGACCAGGTGAATCAGCTCGTCCTAACCTTCCTCAGGAAGCATGCTTGCTCAACTTCTCAGTGATGTTAGTTGAAGATTGACTAACACCTCATGGATGCTTGAAATATGTAATAATTAAGTTTGAACAAAAATGGAAATTTTCAGGACATATCCAACAATGTACTGGTTACTCCCTCATCAAAAGCAATCATTTTCTCATTTTTCAGTTTTCAATCAGAATCAAAAGGAATCCATTTCTTCCTCAAATTCTGGGGGATCATTTACCCCATATCAAGAAGCTTTAAGGGTGAAAGAATATGTTTCTTATTTGGAGACCACATTCTTCCTTGAACCTACCCATTTCATTCTCAGGAACAATTCCCAGACCAGGTAGATCAGTTGATCGTTCGTAAAGATCAAAATAAATTTTACATGTCTCAAAAACAAAAGGGCTTCATGTCCAATGTGTCTGATGGGAACCTTGATTCATTACTTGAGCAAAGATGAATAAGATGAAAAATAATGTTCACTGGCATTTTCAAGTTGGTCAATTTGTTGTTAGTTCCTAAAGTCCTCATTCAGAGTTCAAATCCAATATTTCACCCACTACCAATGGAGATGTTTGATGGTTAAGTTGCACTGCATCTCCCACACATTGATGGTTCTTAATGATATACTGCCCAATGCAATGGTGACATGGGACCTTTTAACCAGTAGGAAGCAATGTTCAAAATTTTGGTCGAAATGGTCGAAATTTGGCAAAGTATTTCAGTTTCAATAGACCTCGAAACAAAATTATATATGAAATACAAAGAATACAATAATTGGTTGAAATGATTGAAATGTCAAAATTTTGGTCATCACATTCCTCCTTATAAAATACTGAATAGAGATTATTAAAATGCTTCAAATTCGTTCAAAAACTTGCTAATCTTTGGAGATCCAAACTACTCTCAAACTCATCTAATCTCCTATGACATTTGCCAAAACTGTTTTTGGTTGAAACTTCAAGAAAGAAGTGTCTCTATAACTTATCTTGGTTCAATTTTTTTGCTAGTATTGAGTAATGTTTGAATGCTTACACAAGAAGAATAGGGTGCAAAATCTAACCACCACTTTCAGTGTTCTTTTTTCTCCATCTAATCATTAATACAAGTTTGTTTATTGCTTAAATAAGCATCCTCTAAAGTTTCATTCCAAAATTCTCAGTATTTCCTCTTATTTCCCAAAATTTTACACAATTTTGATCATTTGAACAGAATTCACCCATTTTGACAAAATATTTCATTTATAAAGGTAAAAAATACCTATCTTGTTGAAATCTCAAACCTTAGTACGAAGACATGACATACGAGATCATAGCTGGGAAGAACTGTGACAAGGCTGAGGTAACCAAGCACCCTATAATACTAACTGTTAGCAATAGAATGAATGAACATGAAATTTTGAAGCATTAAACAGGGAAACTTCTGGGGCATTATCATTTTTACTGGTCGTGGGTAAGAGTGAGATATCTAGTATTAGACATTTAGACCCATAACATACACCAGTAACATATACCAGCAACATCAATGTACAAAACTTTGGTATTTCTTTACACCTATCTAGTAAGTTCCATCTAGAGATTCTCAAACTTGTAATTCCAGTTCTCCAAAGAAAGGAGGGTTTTCAGAGCTCATAAGCCGGGAACCTGGCCTTAGAGGGTTCTATCATGTCCAGTAAGAGATAGGCCATACCTCCAATCCCTTCAAACAGTGAGTAGGGGCGATCACCTCCATGCATCTTCCCCTCCGATATAAGCTTCTGAGCACTGTCTAGTAGAAAGCAAGCAAAGGCTTTGGCCCTGTACAGAAACTCCACTTTACCCGTCAATCGGTAGAGCGAGAGGAATGTGTATGCATTCCCGCTCACGCCATGGCAAATCCCGACCCGCTTAAGCAAACCTCTGTTCCAAACCACTTCTCCACCATCGCCAGCTGCTCTTAAAAACTCCTCACCTCCAAAAACCTGACCAACATGACATTAGACTGTGAGCAAACACAACTAGGAACACCAGAGTGCCTAGTTTCTATGAGCCAAAAAAGACCAAAACCTTTGGCAGATAATATAGTTCTAAATCTCGTTTCGGTAAATGACATTAGACTTTGAGCAAACACAACTAGGAAAACCAGAGTGTCTAGTTTCTATGAGCCCAAAAAAAAGACCAAAACCTTTGGCAGATAATATAGTTCAAAATCTTGTTCGGTAAATCGTTAACCGAAATGAACGAAATGCTAAAATTTTGCCGAAACAGCATATTTTTTCAGTGAGTTTTGCTTGGCCATTTCGCAGGTGGGAACGAGATGTGCAAGAAAACTTGCAAGAATCCCAGGCAAGACCCACAGGGACACCCTCTTCAGCTGACTTCGAATCATTGAAAAGCAAATGGTAGAAAAACCGAAATGACAGAAATTTTGACAAAATAATGCACTTTTTGTGACCGAAATGATTGAAAGTTTGGCAAAATACTGTTGATTCTGGATTTTGCCTTCTGTTTCGTCTGGCCATGTCGAAATTAGCATATTTCTGCTAGTTTTTGAACTATGGCAGATAACTACTCACTACAGTCAATGAAAGCAAAGGAAAAGCAGACTAAAAAGAAACTCGAATAAGGCATCAACTGACAATGTGGACAAAAATCTGGGACCTATGCATAGCCATTCCTTGGGATCTCTTTCACAATATAGAATTGTGACTCTTCAGACAATGCAAAGCATAGTTTAAAAGGATCTAAGGAATTTACACTAGCATTTCTCAGCTGAACCATTGTATCTTAATCTTTTGGAAATTGGAATTGTAAAAATAAAAAGGGAAAAAGATGAAAATTACCTCAGCAGCTTTAGCAAGTGTGAGGGTAACCCCAGGGGCACCGTGACACCAATGGACGAGACGATCCGAATCACTACCCTCACTCGAGGGGTAATTCCCGCTTGGGTAGCGATTCTTAATCATGTAGCGAAGAGTACCCTTGACATTCTCAACTTCATCTGGTTTGAGTTGCATATGCATCAATACATGCATAATACCAGCTAATCCATGGGCAGCACCCCAGTACTCCTTGCCATGCCATTCATACATCAAAGGTGAGTTACCCTCTTTGGATAATCTTCTTCCGTTCTCAATAATCTTACTCACCACTACACCCTACAAGATTTGTAACATAGGTTTAAATCTCCATTAACCTCCAGTCTCCACTGCAAAAAGGGATAACTAAATCAGAAAGGGAAACAACTCCTACAGTGTAGCTGGGAGGAATCGTCCCTTCACCAATGTGTTTGTTCAAGAACGCACAAGCCCATAAAAACCCAGCTCTCCCATACAACAACTCGTCCGGGACATCTTTAGGAAGCTTAATCTGTTCACGACATAGGGAACCAAAAACTAATTAATCAGTCTCCATGATAACACAAAACAAGTTCACACACAAAAGAATACATTTAAAAAATTACCTCCTTAAATTGGGTTATATAGTAATTAAGCAACCGTTCATCGCCTGCCTGCCTCGCTGCAGCAGCACCGAGAGCGCACACACCGGCTCGCCCACATATAAATGTCACAACACTAGCATCACCACAGACGATATAAGAACCCAACAGAGCTGAACTGTGGAGATAGCAGAGGAAGAGAGAAAGAGAGAGAGTACTTAGAACCACGAGAAGCAGAATCGCAAGCCTTAACAATATCAGAGCAGAGGTTGAGATCGTTCCGGTTGTTAGTGACTTGGAAGGCTTTGAAGAGCAAGAAAGCAGTCCCAAGAGCACCCGTATAGAATGAGAAATCCTTAACGCGTCTTCCCCTAAGTCCCCATGTCTCCATAACGATCTGAAATCAATAAAAAAGAAATAAAGCATAAACACCTACTTGATCTCTCTCTACATTCAAGGAAGTGGAGATTTTCACTTTGGTTTTTGAAGTTGAGTACCGTTTCCTTGAGATCCAAAGCCGTTTGCTTAAATCTCTCAGCGAGAATTGGGTAAGGAAGAGAGAGGAGCTTTACAAGAGAATCTCCGACACCTTCCACGGCTGTCTCCTCAGTAGCTTCTGGGACGAAATCCGGCATTTCATTGTGGAAGAAACGGTCCGCCATCTCTCAATTCTCAGATAGTTTCTGGACTACACAGTCACTCTGATCGATCGAGCTCTCACCGAAAGCAGCATTCGGACCTGATTTCAGGTTCTTAAGTTCTTTACTATTTTAATTTTAATCTATCCAGTTACTCAAATTACGAATGTACCCTCCAAGTCAATCATATTCCCACGTTGACGCCACTTCACTACGTGCACCACCACACCACACGTGATATTGAACGGTGTTGGACACTTGGATTGGCGAAGTGAAGTCGGGAACGGTGTTGGACACTTGGATTGGCCTCGGATAGTTCTGGCCCATGGGTTGAAAGTTTGAATTCGAATGATCCAATAGCTTTCCAACCCGATCAGACTTGGAGCATTGTCCAAATACCTGGAGCCCGTTTCAATTCCGACCCAACGATCAGCCCGTGGGTAATTTTGGAAATTCAACAGTCAGAGATACCATATGGTGAAATGCAAGTGGTGGGGTCTAAAAGTTAACCCTAGGGTCGTAGAATTGGTCATATGCAAAATGAGAATTCCATTATCCAAATCTGGGATAGGTTCTCAAAACTTTTATTTTCTAAGGTGAAACTTGGTTAGATCTCACCAACCAATAATATACTGAGCGAGCTTCAGATGAAAAGCCTGGGAATTATTTGGACGGATCCAGAATCGGTTTTTTAAAATAGAAACGTTAGCCATCCAGAGCCTTTTTTTTATAGAATGTAAATATTAAGACCATACCGATTGAACCGAATAAAATTGATCGACCAAACTCCTCTCATCTGTTTGGTATTGATTTTGATTTTTAGAAACTGTCAAAAAACTGAAACCGTCCCGCTTGGACCAAAACCAAAATACCTATAAAAGAAACCAATAAAACCGATCAATTGAATTTTTTTTTCTTTTTATACTTCTTCTCTTATAAACGAAAAAACCGAATTCGGAAAATAGGCTAAGAAGTTATAGTTAAAAGAAATCGGTTTGGCTTTTTCTGGCTGAACCCTTTAGTGATTGAGTTTCAATCGTATATGCAAAAAAAACCAGGGAAGAAACCAAACCAAACCGACCATTTGACACCCTTAATTTTTGATAACCTAAATGACTGGATTTAGTTGGGGTGTGTCGGTCCAACAATCCGAGTGTTCCACTGACATATATACGTTAGACTTATGTGTGCAACCAGGCAGTATGATCCTGAACAGGGATTTAAGAATCCAAAATCGGATCAGTGAATCAGCCGTATCACCCTATAAATTTCCTTTTTCTTTATGTGAGAACCGATTCTAGGGTTCTAGGAGATTGATTCCAGCCGATACTGATCTGATCCGGATCTTAATCACCACAGCGATTCCACGTTTTAAAACCCTGGTCCCAAAGGAAGATGATGGGATGGCCGGTTAGGAGAAGATGGGAACTCGGTAGAAATCAGAGTTTCAGGGGGGAAGACAAAATAAATAGCATAAGGTGGAGGAGGAAGACGAGGAAGACATAATAAATAGCCTTCAGGCTACTCAAACCATAAACTCAATTCATTCTTGAAATTTGCCTCCAACGATGAGGAATTACATCATATATAAAGAGAAATAAAAGACTACTAAAAATAAAGACTAATTCTTTAACTATGACTAATAAAAAAAAAAATTCTTTAACTAGGAAACTAAGAACAATAGGGATACTAATTATCCTGTGACTAACTTATAAAATAAACAGAATAAAATAAACTAAAAGACAATATTTCTCCAAATAACATAAATTCCAAAAACTCAATCTCTACCTGGTTCATCTCCATCTGGATAGCCAACTGGTTTTGGGTTGGTCCAAGGTAATGTATTTGCATCAGAAGAAAGTGAAAATTATAATGTCAATGCCATGAAAGAGGAAACGGAAACACATTGAAGACAGTAGAACAAGAACAACAATTGAAATTCTGATATTATTTAGTTAGTATACAACCATTCAGCAGTAGGAGTGTAACACCACCCGCACATAGAGCTGGCAAATAATGTAGAAAAGAAAGAAGGGGACCCTCCCCCCCCAAAAAAAAAAAAAAAAAAAAAAGAGAATTCATCAACCAGAATACAACCTGTTTCAAAATCCAAGATATTGTTCCACAGCCACCCCAAATAACCACAGAGCATCATGTTAGTAAACAAACAGTTAGTCCGAAACTTTGAGGAAGAGATGAGTGAGACTATACAAAATCTCTACGTTCTCAAGGCCCCCTACAAGATTCTATTACTTCGCTCACTACTTTGTGGGTTTCCGGTGAGATCATATTCAACGTCAGATGAAATGCCTGCAGAAGGAAAAGGAAGAGTGTGCAGCAAAATATCATCACGTCCATCTCTATTGAATTAGACAACAAACATCATGAAAAGTGACACTATCAAAAAATAGAATTAACATTCAAATTTTGTATATGAAATGGTTAGATTCGCGAAATCAGACTAGGTCTCAGATAATGGCCAATCCTAATTGGTAGCCTACAACTTCAATAAAAATCAACAAAGAGATGGCTCACTCTTTACACTAGTAACTACAAAATACTGTCTTCCATTAGTTTTTCTGGTGGTGGGAAACACAAGAACGAAGAAAAATAACATCCTCATGAAGCCTCCCCCCCCCCCCCGCCCCCCCAAAAAATGACAATTCCTTACTCTACCCATCAGAAGGCCCAACTAATAATAGGATACTTACCACGAATCTTTCCAATACAGGAACAAGAACTTCCAAATTGTGATCTGGGAGACAGCTAGCAATAGCTTCACGTGCACTCCAACTGTCAGCAGTCAAACTGTTAATAACCTTCTTGAGAGTAATCTACAAGTGAAAGTAGAGGAAGGGCAAACCTTGCAGTTGAAAGGAAAGCAAGAAGGAGAGCTGCATAAGCCTCTATAATCATCTTCTCGGCCTCACGCTCACCTTGCAGCACAGCAGCCTCATCATCCTGTCTCGATGTGAACACAGGTACAAATTTCAGAACGTAAACTAGATTAAACCAATGAACCCAGAAACAATTTTCCCCCAATTTTCTACAGGCACCAATCCCATTACACTCTTCTATACATGGAGCACTAGATGACTACCAGGAAATGATCCCAAACCAGCCAGTTCATTTTGCTAATAAACTGCACAACTGACTTACCCAGGGCGATACTTTTCCATCTCCAACTGCCTCACCAGCTCCTTGGTTGGCCAAAAAGATGGTGCACAGTAGTTGAATTACATCCCTGCAACCCTCCTTCCCTTTTGATCCTCTTGAGCCAGGTAATGCAATACTGGCTGCCACTAGCCGTGATCTGCAGCATCACTAACCATAAGTTCTACAAGCTAACAGCGGGGTATTCCCTTCTCATAAACCAACATGCTATGAGATTGAAAACATGGGCAGCTTAAATTATCTGGGTATAAGAGATTATAATTATATAGGTCTATCAACTACTGCCTAGTGCCTGTGTGTAGTAACCATTGGGTAAGCTCGGTCAGATGGGAGGAACCATCCCTCCCATGTCCCAAGTCCCAACCATGCCATATTTGTTGAGTGCTTGCAGGGGGAGTTGGCATGCATCTTCGGAAAGGGCACATGGAAAATCTCAAATGCCAGAATGTAAGCATCTGACAGCAATTCTTTATGACATCCAGATAAAAAGTGTGTACAATTAGCATACACAAGGATCATTCAAGCACGGGATCGAAACATAAAACAAGGTTAGATTGCCTAGGGATCAACAAATTGATTTTAAGAAATCTAAAATTGCTGCAACAATATGCCAGCTAAGTCTTTAACAAAACAAAATTTCATCATTTAGAAAATTCATGAGAAATCTAGCTGAAAATAATTCTTTTGTTATTTGTTAATCAAAATAATATCTGAAATTCCAAAAAATCCAAAATTGGAAATTTATTTTTCATATTTATATAATTTTAAAGAATGGGAGCAGATAAAATGGGGGAAATTAACTGAACCAGACGAGCAGATGGAACCATAACTTAAACATGGAGAACATTCAACATAGGAAAGGAGAAAAAAACAGAGTGGAAACAGAAAATATTTTTTCAAATCATTAATTTTTCCTTCAAAATAGCAATCTCAGGAATTTCCTATGAAAGATAAAACCTTGGCTACTTATTTTATCTATGCGATGACAGTTTTAGGACAGAAGCTGAAGCTAAATAATCAATAGAAGGAACAAACTATAACCTGTTGTGACTGTCCTTCTCAACCAAGTTCACAAGCAAGCCCAAAATAGCAACAAGAAAATCTAACTCTTGATCTGTAAGATGTCTGTCATCCGGACGATCGAGTTCAATAGATGATAAGACATTCTCTTCAAGCTGGCTGTGGGGAGATAAGCATGAGCTAAATGACGGGAAGTGGCAAATAATCAAATCAGACATGGTTTCTAGTCCTCCACAAGCAGCTATCTGTTGACATCCTACAGGATTGTCATTCGTCAAATTCATTAGAACCTGCCAAGATATAAAAATGAAAAAACATTGGAACCTTGCTCTGTTGGTGCTGGTACATATGTAGCAAATCATGTCCAAATTAAAAAAGTACAACAGTAGGAAAACTTCGCTCAACTTGACCTAGTCACCAAGTTGATTCATAGTTTCATCACAGCTGAGGCCAAGAGTCAAGAAAACTAGGTCCCCCTTTAGAAATTGTGCCAAGTCACACGCAATTCTATATGGAATCACAGCTGAGTCACACAGAGTTACATGATTTGGATCAAGTCAAGGAGGGATATTACTAGAGACCCAACAAAAATAATCATAAAAAGCTCTAAAACCAAGACTCAAAATTTTATCTTCTTATGGTCCTTCAGCTTTTCCTATTAAGGAAAGGAAAAAATAAATAAAATCTGCCTCATTACATCCTTTCACTCTATCCATTAACAATGACGGAAAAGAAGGGGGGGGGGGGGAATCTCTCTTACCATCTCTTATTGTGTGTCCATATAAAAGAGAACAAAAAAAAGTAACAAACCCTGTATTTCTCTTGTAACACCAATGGTTCTAAATTTGGTCATGAGCATTAAACAGAAGTTAGGCTAGATAGAAACCTACACTAGGTCTTCATATGGAAAGCGGAAACAGCATGCACAAATGCAGCTGGGACCCACTCCTACCCAGGATAGGGAGAAATTCGCATGATCCAAAATATCCAGTTTAGTACAGAGACATCTGTGGAAGAGAAGAAACAACAAAAGACAAGGAAACCCCACCCCCCCCCCAAAAAAAAAAAAAGAAACATCGGACTTTGGTACCTTAACAGCAGTAAGAAGACAGTCATCAAGAAGTTCAGAGTTTTCCTTTCCAGCTGAAGATGAACAGGAGGGTTCACAGGAATAATGATTTTCTGAATTACTTGATTCAAGGTGACTTGTTCTCAATAGGGGTTCACATCCCTCCTCAGGCTCTCTAATTGCCAACCTACTTTTCCTAGTTGGGGGTACTTTTTTTCTCTTAGATAATAAATCCCATGTGGTGGGTTCCCATTCATCTTCATCAAATGCAAACGGATCTTGACTGTCTTCTTGACTTCCATATTTAATGTCTTCAGTGACATTAGGTCTTTTGCTTGAACCTGCATTCATCTTCGATCCATCAGCATTTCCAACAATTCCACCATGTGAATTCTTTAATCTCCCAATGAGAGAACCTGAAGTGAATGAATTTTCTCCCTTCTTTACCGAACATGCAGTAGTGGCCTCAAAACTTGACACAGACACCCTTGATTGGGAACTGGATGACAACCTTTGACGTTTTTGAGGTACTTTGAAGCCTTTTATGTCAGTTGCACGCTCTGTGTTACAACATCCTATAGAAGAATAAGCTAAACTACCATTTCGGTCATCTGCAGATTTAGGAAGAAAGTGTCATGATCAAAACCATTCGCCATAGAGTTTGCAATTTAAGATGAAAATATAACTACTCTGAGATCTAGATTTGTAATGAGTACAGTGAGTGACTATTTATTACGAATCCACTGCATGATCTGTATTCATTTATGATGATGATATAAAACAACAACAAACAGAAAATAATTAAGGTAACAATTTACTAAATCTCCTTCCTATAAAAATAATTAGTTATGACTCTAAAGAGAAGCAAAATAATCATCTGCAGCTCCCTTTTCAATGATTCTGTTAATTAGTGTCAACTAATACATTTCCCATTTTAACTATTAAATATATTTGTTAAAGTTGTGGTGATATTTTAATATTAATGGTGGCATCTATAATTTATGTTAGTGTTTAGGCTTATGTTTATGAGACATGCTATTAGAAAGTGTGGTGGTGTTTAAGTTAAGTGATAGTAAGGGTATTTGTGTCATTGTAATAGATTAGGGTTATAATTAATAAATGCTACTATTCGTGGTTGGACAATCAAGCCAAACCATGAACCACTTTTCTCTCTACTTGATCTGTCTCTCGGTTTACTTCTTCCTTCTCTTCTCTTCTCTTCTTCTTTCTTTCTCCTCCTCTTCTTCTTCTTCATAGATTCTGGTTGGTGATTTCTGATTTTGTTATAAAATTCATATTGGTTGCATTAGAAGAGATGGATTTACTGCAAGTAAGCTTGCTTTCTTTCGAGTCTTAATTAATTATTTTCAACGTGGAGACTGGAGAGGTTCAACTAATTAGTTTTTTTAATTGCCTAGTATTGTTAACAATACCCGTAACAATAAAGTGATTCCTTGACCAGTACAAACAAGAAAGCCATTTCCTGTCAAGAAGCCTTAGCCACATTGAGGACTGATCTGTTCCTTGATTTTTCATACATATCTAGGATGCAAGATTTTCCGGTGACTTGACTCTGACCAGATTTAAGTGTTGCCCTTCATATGTGCAACTTTATTAATAAAAGAAAGATAATTAGTTTTAATACGGGATAAAAAAAATATATAAATAGATTTCACAACTAGGTGCCAGTTTGGGTAACCACAACCATATTACTGAATGCTATGAAACCCGGAAAACATATAAATAGGAAAATATAATTCCCTGCATAAGGTAAATCTTTAATCTCCAAAAGGTAGTTTAAGCAAATCTCTTCATGAAAATGTGAATGCTTCAGTAACTGATAACATACTACAGCTTAGAGGTTCTAATATTCAATAAAAGAAAAAAAATAAAAAGAGGAGTTATCCCCAGAAATTAAGGAGAAAATTTGATGGCAGTACCTTTTTCGTCTTCCTTCAAAGAAATTTCAGAAGCACGATCCATCCCTTCAGAAAAAGAATGATGTTTTTCATCATTGGAATGGGTGGATGAGCTGTGAAGCAAAGAGAGACCTGGAAACCAAAGAAATACATCATTGGTAGGCAAAAAGGAAGTACTTATTTGGGGAACATTCTCAGACTTGATAAGCCACAACCCATAAATGTATCATTCTCTAAGGCACTCTTTCAATGAGAAAATATTCCTGGAAAATGAAGTTTTAATTATAAAATTTATTTTGCATGACTTTTTCACTGTTGTCCTTTTTCTTTAATTATAAAATTTATTTTGCATGACTTTTTCACTTTTGTCCTTTTTCTTTACAGTAGGACAGGAAGCATATTGGCATAGTTAGGATAAAATATCTGACCATATGATGCAGGTAGTGTCCTCCATGGATGGTAATTTTCTAAACAGCACTAGAAAAATCAAATAAAAGTTCTATTTCTGAGAATTTTCTGCAACTAGAACCTTTGCTTCTAGAAGATCATATACAAGGTATATGAATTAGAGATAGGAATATCAAACCATTGGAATCTATCCAAAATTTCTATTCCTTTTAAAACGACCTGATGCAATACAAGTCTACCGTAGGAGGAGAAAGAACCAGGCTAACTGATTTTTGACCTGGGTTTTGGTTCTGTTTTGTACCAGGTTCTGGTATGGACCAGAACTAGTACTTATCTCATGTGTGGGCCATGTGGGGCCATAGATGTGACTAGAAGATCTTTATATGCTGCTGTAATAGTCTGTAGAGGCTATGTTAGCAAGTTTCTATTTTGTATTGGAAGTTGTTCTAATTTAAGTTGGTAGATCTTTAGTAGTTGCTGTTTTGGGAACTTTCTATTCTATTGTTACTTAGTTGTCAAGGATATCTCATTACATTGAGAGTTTCCTATTTTGGATGTAGCAATCACTTTTTATAAAGGGAGTGTCAGAATGACACCTCTATAGGTGTATTGAGAACTTGACAACAACAACAACAACAAACTCAGTCTTATCCCAACTTAATGGGGTCGGCTACATGGATCCAATCAAACAAATTAGGTAAAATTGAGGTCTAGACAAAAATAAGGGAAACAAGAGATGTACAAGAGTGATGGGAAATGAGATGAGAAGTTCCCAAAAGTTCTTTAAGTTGAGGGTATTCGAATATAATTTGAAAGTGACATCATTATGTTATTATCATGCTCATTTATCAAGTACACATGTGAAATGGCAATATTTACCCGCATTGAAAAAATTGTATGCTATACTAAAAGGGCAAAAAACATAAGGTTACAAATTATTTGACACCTTGAGGGGTGTCAATAAGAAAATCCCTTTCATAAATAAAAAGAGAGAGAGACCAGCATCAAATGGTTTGGCTATATTTGGTGTCTTTTTCAATGGAGCAGCAGCTCTTGTGGTGAAACAAGTGCAACCCAAGGTGGTGAAGCCTTACCTAGGTTGGTGGCAAAGCCAAGCCATATCCTTCTCTCATCTTCTTTCTTTCTCTTTCTTCTTCTTCTTCCATACTGTTCTGTCATATTCCAGGAACCATCTTTTCTTCTATCATGGTTATTAGTAGTTAATCTCTATCCCTCTTTGTCTCTTACTATTACTTTAATACAGCTAGTTGTTAGTCACTTTTCAGCAGGATTTTATTAAATCCCCCACCTCCCACTGTGGTTTCTGTTTTTTACCCTATTCTAACTGTGGCTTTGTCATACTGTTTCTTCCAATCCAACCATCCAATAGGGCTCAAACTTTAATCAAATATTCTGCCGTATGAGTTCTTTCTTCGAAATGAACTGGAGGTCCATCTGACATCTGGTTTGTGAGTTATCATTGTTTTTTTTCTGTTTCTAAATTCCATCTACTGTTCCAGCAGATCCGACCAGTGGATCAGCCTGATATTTGGAGGGCTTAAATAAACTGTTTAGAGGACTATTCGATTCTATTTCACCTTCATCCAACCATTAGATTCTATCATAACTTTTATATTCTGTCTCCCTGTGATTCTGTCCTGTGTGGTTGTTGTCGAGTAATCTGACCCACAGGTAACTGGTCTTCATCACGACTCCTCTAAGATATTCCCATTGAAATAAATAGAGCCTAAGGAGAAAAGGAAAAAAAAAAAACACTCACGCTCAAAACATATAAAGGGAAGTGCAGCATATTCAGTTACCTGAAAGAATTTTAATGACACTTAGAATGAGTCCTGCAAAAGAAAGCAGGGATCCATCCCGGTCCAAGTTTCTGTCCACCCCAAGTAAATGATTCTGTTACAAAGCATACATGAAAGATAAAAAACGTTATAAGCATCTAATGAGACCAAAGTCCCACATCTCACCCACACTGAAAACGCATTCAACATTTACCTGATTATCCTTGCTCAGGAAAGTTGCATTCTCCATGATCTTCAAACATTTTAAGAGGAACACCAAATTTTGCAGAGCCACATCATCTTTTAACTCCCAAATAGAGGACAAACTAGATGGCGACCATCCCTGCAAACAAACTTATTGGTATGAAAAAATATCTAGAAGCAGTATCAAGTAAATAATGTAAATTGCTAAACAAACACCAACATCTAAAAGTAGAACACATGGCATCCTTCATCAACAAATGAATTGCAATTAATATCGACATTATAACCGATGCAACACAACAGTAATAACCAATGCACCAACTTATCATCCCTCTGAAACATCATTCCCTAGAGGTGATGAAAAGATCCAGTGATCAAGTTAAAATAGTTCCAGCCAATGGATCAGAGAACTACTGGAAGATGTCAAAGAATATGAGCCTAAGTCTCTAAACCAGTACAATCAAACCACGAGAACTGTCAAGCTGTCCCAACTCCCAATAATGGTCGTACTAACCCTGCACTGCTTCAAAAACCACTGACTTGGTAAGAAACCATCCAGAGGGATGAAAGACCCGTCAAACTAGACACTTGGGGCATAGACCCATGCTCATCATAATAAAAGGATGAAACTTTAAATTGACTAGAAACCTCTCATTTGGAACAAAGCAACCTCACACACCAGCCCACAAGCCCATTTGACATTATGGTGAACTGCATGATTGGAACCATCAGACTGTCTAATTAATAGCCAAAATAGCCCGACCTTCACTTTGACACTTTGTGTTACAAACAGTATCTCCAAACTAAAAAAAAAAAATAAGCAAACAAAACTTTTCCAGCTCTCTTAGCTATCTTGGCTCAGGGTGTTGAGATATAAGAGCACTAAAAATACACTAAAGGTGCATCGATGTAAGAAAAAGAACAAGAACATATATGCCAGCTATTGAGATATAACTATAAGAGCACTACAATACACTAAAGGTGCACCTACGTAAGAAAGAGAACAAAATGCCATGTTAAGCTACACAATAAGCTCCATTACTAAAGATATAGAGTGATAAAAACCAATGAAAAAAGATAGAGAGCAGATTTGAGACATACAAAAAAAATTCATTGAAGCCATCCATATTTGAACTGGTCAAAAATGTATTAAGTGCGTACCAAGCAGGACATTCAAGAAAACTGGCTATCCTCCCGCTTATTTCTTGGTCACCATCAGTAATTTTGGCAGAAATGCCTTTTTTATGGTTCAATTTGATCTTTATATTTAAGCACAAAGCCAAGCATGGACGTTCAGGAAAAAATTGGATTTCCTCCTGGTTTTTTTCTTGGTCATGCCAGTAATTTGGGCAGCTACAACTTCTTTTTGGTTCAATTTCCAATTTTAGAAGACAAATCTAACCTGATCCCAGATTAACCCATTTCTGAAACTATTTGAGCTAGGGAATGAAAAAGAAATGCTCGAGAATATAAATATGCTGCCAAACTCATCTGAAAATGTAAAGCATGACTTTTCATTAGTAGTCACAAGATTCTTTAATTTCGTTATCCTCCAACCATTGGATCACTTCTCAGGGGAAAAATACAATATGACATTCTCAACAAAAATGAATGATTTAGACTGTCATAAGTAACTCATTCACCCCAGTTTCTTAATAAAGGCTCATGGATGATCACAATAAGGCAATAAAATGCATTTGTAATCGAAACTGCCAGTATTATAATGCTTCAGCAAGTTACTATCATGATTATTTTAGCATTAAAGCCTTAAATCATTTATTTATTCCATTTTGACTGTGACGTATCATAATGCTCATGACAACAACAACAACTCAGCCTTATGCCAACTAAATGGGGTCGGCTATCATAATGCTCATGAAATAAACATAAAAGGTCAGACCTCCATAATGGAATGGCAATTTGCTGCCACATCAACCACAGCATCTAGTCCTCCAACTTCTCGAAATTTTTCCTTGAAATTTCCTCCAATCCTTCTCACGGTGCCAGAGGTGTCTGAAGGAATAAAAACACAGAGAGCCCATGAGCAACCATTAAAAGGGTAAGGAGATCATATGTTAATATAAAACACGATCCTCTGAAATTAGTACTCTATTTTCTCCACTCTTATCTTTGAACAAAATCAAAATAAAAACAATAAAAAAAGCCTCTGAGCTCTAAGAAGTGATCAACTTAAGCAGCTCACAGAAAGCATCTTGCAGAATTGGAGCCCAGAAATTTGTCTTGAAAATAAAGAACTCTTTGACCATATGGATGAATACTCGTATAAACTTAAACAGTTGAGTTACAACATGAATAATTAAAGGAGTGCAGCACCCAATTCAGGATGCCTCATGATACATGCTCAGCGACAAACAGTGGTGACCTGCTGACTGCAGACTATCCTTCAGTAACAGGTGTTCTTAGGAATATAATACAAGAAATGAAAAGAATATGGTATAACCTACACTGAACAATCAAAGAAAACCTAAGGTACATCATAAAATCAAAAGAAGGGAAACCAACGAAAACATAACAAGCTGATAGGAAAAACTAAAAGATGTGGTTCATTAGTGGATCAGAAGAGAAACAAATGAAAATGATAATCCGGCTAAACAAACAAAGATTCCTCAATCAAAACCCTGAAATTTTATCGTTTTTTATTGAATGATGAGGGAAAAAAGAATAGATTCAAAAGAATGTCATTAAGGATTTTTATCAATCTACATTAAGAGAGGAGTCCATCTCATCTTCAAACATATCCATTTACCAGTCATAGACCTGAACCAAAAGGATTCTACAAACGTTGATACATTTAATGTTGACTAGGAGATTGATCCAATCATCAATCAAAGTTCTCTGGCCAATCAGTAGTATATCTTGAGACATGAAACAATTACAATGACAATATTGACAAAGAAACACTTCAGGCTCCCAAAAAGAACAAAGGAGAAAAGATGTTGGAGTACCTTCAAGAGAAACAGCAGATAAGCATGCTTTCTCCATTGTCAGCAGAGCTATCCATTTTGGGCTCAACTCTGGCCTGCCCATCCCATCATTGTCCACATTGCTTACTTTTATCTCCTTGCAACTCAAAAGAAGCTCATGAACTTTCAAAATGATAGCATTGGAAGTAGAATCTAATATTTTTGCGGCATTTCTCAAAGCACCAGGATCCTTATGTAACGATAGAAGCTTAGAACCAATTGTTGGTGCTTTTTCTACTGTGGTATCAGCAATAGGTGGTTTCAATAATTTAAGCAGAAAATGAATGCAAATTGGTGAATCCAAAAGGTGATCATCTTGACCCTGAAATGCCAAAATTTCAAAAACTTCAGGAATTTAACTGAGAAAAAATGACATGTCTGAACATGTTTGCTACTCAACTGTCTTATCTAATTAATTGTGGTTATATCAGGCTACCAAAATGAAATTCCAGACGTTCAGAAAAAAAGTGAAAAACTAGGACATGCAATCAAAGAGTCCCATGCAACAAAGTGCTTAAAATATCAGAATATGAAGTCCAGAATAAAAAAAGAAACCATCCACAAAAAGCATCATAAAAAGATCCATAAATGGAGAATGGAGAGTTTGGAAAAGGAAAAAAGCTCAAACATTCTATAACAAACCATCAACCAACCCAAATGATATATTCAGCAACAGATGCCAAAATGCCAACAAAAAAACTGGAGGATAAAAATGCAAAATGTAAAAAACCTAAGACCTCCAACCAGTAACTTGAGAGAGAAGAGAACAGAGAAAAGAGAGAATAATAACTTGTTTTAATTGATAGGTAAGCCCCTCTATTTATAATAGAGGGGAAAGTTACAAGAGACTAAAATAGGCGATGTGGGACTAAAACCCACATAGCCGACTTACACTTAATAACATAAAAAATAAACTAACCCCAAAGGGACCAGAATACCCGTGGGGGTATTCTGGATTACATATTCCAACAAAACATCCTCAACTCAATAATGAATGTAGTTCCATTACAACCAACCTTCTGACAAAACCACCAAAAAGACTTAATGCAGTTTAGTTGTGATGCATCAAGTTTACTGTATAAATCATATTCAACATACTGCTGTTTTTAAAGATTTGAAACCTCCAAATTCTCTTTCTGAATAGACATAAAACAATTAAGAAAAGCAAGTTGTACAGAGGGAGCATCAAACAAACTAATTATATTTGCTTAGCTTAAGTTGCACTCCTGATCAAAGCCCACAAGTCATGATAAACAACAAAATTACCAGATATTTTCAGTGAAAATGAGGAAGATAGCCGAGATTGGCATGTCCTCAATACAACAAAGCCTTATCCCAAGTAAATGGGGTCGGCTACATGGATCCTTTAAAAAACAAAGTAGAGAAAACTGAGGTCCTTACAAAGGGGAAGGAAAGTAAGAGAAACTTTAAAAAAAATGGGATAAGAAAGGTAAGTAATGGAAAATGAGAGATGAAAGTAAGAGGAAAGAGGATAGCCTAGGAATTCAGGAAGATCTCAATTACATGGTGTCGATAACAGGGATCCTTGCCCTCCAATAGGCTCTATCGGAGGTCATACTTGGCACAAGACCTAGACCATGCATGTCATTCTTCACAACCTCACCAATGGTCATTTTAGGCCTGCCCCTAGCTCTTTTAGCTCCTTCATCGACATCAGATCACTTCTCCTTATTGAGGCATCCCTAGGCCTCTGTTGCACATGGCCAAACCACCTCAGGCGACATTCTCGGAGCTCGTCATTGATCGAGGCAACTCCCACATCAGCTCTAATACGTTCGTTCCTCACTTTATTCTTCCTAGTTTTGCCGCACATACATTTTAACATACTCATCTCTGCAACACATAGTTTCGTTATATGGCACTTCTTAACTGCCCAACATTCCGACCCATACATCATAGCCGGTCGGACAACAATCCTGTAGAACTTTCCTTTAAGCTTTAAAGGAACATATCGGTCACACAGAACTCCGGTCGCACCTCTCCACTTCATCCATCCTACTTTAATTCTTTGTGAAACATCATCTATGTCACCTTCTTTGTGTATGATAGAGCCCAGATATCTAAAATAGTCACTTGGTGGTATCTCTCTCTCCTCGATTTTCACCATGTCATCATCCATCATAGTGTGACAAAAGTTGCACATCATATGAGAAAGAAAGACCCCTTTAAATATGATAAAGAAAGCAATTGTGTTGGCAAACCAACAAACCCTCAATCATGAAATCTCAAACCCTACCCTTGGTTTTTTTGATTCACTCTAACACATACAGCACATGGATATAGTAACATATGCAGCACATCAATAACGGCAAATGGATGCTAATGAAAGCTCATTAACATGTATTAGTTTTCTCTCATGATCTTGTTCATATATGATACTTATACAGAAGAACCAATAAAAATTAAAACAGCATCTAGGTATATATTTTTAATTGATAGGATGATCAACAAGGCAAAATGGGCTTATGCGCATGCCTTGTCACCAGGTATATACCTAAGTACTGAAGCAAGTTCCTAGAAAGGCTTTTCCCAGGCATATGTTGCCTAGACTACCCATAGTTGATTCGGCGATGGGGAAAATACAGTATGGGACATGTAGGGGATAATTTGGCTTGGACTTGGAATAAAATGGTTGAAAGATAGGTCAAAAGAGTTAAAGGTGTAAAAAAATGTTGGGGAAAGTTTCTACAGCTACTATGCATTTGTATTTGAAGAATTCAGGATAAAACTACAGAAAGAGGTTCATGCAAACCTGGCTCACCAACAATAACTCAATTTTGACCCCATGGCATGTTCCCTACATATGGTAGTGTTTATTCCACAACTCTGGCTTGCTTAACCACCTTACATCTTTATGTAATCTGGAGGAAGATTATTCCAATTTCAATTTATCTAAAATAGAAGTGAAGGCCTTTATTATCTTTACATGGGTGAATAAATAAAACCCTAGTGAAAAAATCCTCATACTTTTTGTCATGTTGCTCACTCACACACACAACGAAAAGTATATCAGATGTAAAGGAGGAGAAAAAAAAGAAAACCCAGAAAAAGATCCCATAATATAGCAGTAAGAAATAGGGATAGCCAAAGAAAAAAGTAAAAAATGGCATGATTAATCAGTCAAAAGCCTTTGTTCTTTTCTGGGCCCAGAAAAGTTCTCCTTAATTGAAATTTCTAATGGAAAGATGATTTCTGCTAAATTGCACAGGAGCATAGATCAGCACATCTCAGTACACACACACGCGCAAACAGAGAGAGGAGATGAGAAGGGGCAGCAATTATTCATTGTCTCAAGTTGCAAAGAGAATGCAAGAAGAGAAAAGAGAAAGAGAGCAATGCCGCAGTAGTCACATTCACGCACAAACACAAGAGAAAGACAGCAGCAATTACTCACCATCTCAAGTTGCAGAGAGAATGACAGAAGGGATATGTGGAATAGAGAACAGCACAATGGCTTACACACACACACACACAGAGAGAAGGGGAAAAGGAGTAGGGTGCATACATTTTTCCACTGTCTTTATCATCTTTGCATCATACCTGCAGTGGCTGGTAAGATCTGAAGGCAATTTTCAGAGGGAGAAGGGAAAGGTCTGGGACTTAGAGCAATACAAATGAGATTTGCATTCTGCAGTAGACCCACTCAGAGAGTTGGTGGGAGAAAAGGAAGAGGCTGTGAGGACAAAAGGTTCTCCCCCCGTTTCTTCCCCTTGTTGTTCTCTTTTTAATAGGATTTTTTTCAAAACATTTTATAGTTTAAAATACACATTTTACCGATTCTTTGACAAAGAAACAAATATGGGCTCTTTTCCCCAAAAATCTGGTAATACGCAAATAAACTACCTAGCCGCATGATCTCCTTGGCCGTGCCCAGCAGATGATGCCTTGAGAACATAGAAATAGTAAAAAATGAAAGGGGAAATCCAACACCTCATACAAAACCATCCAAGAATAGGTTATACCTTGAAAAAAATCAAAAATAGGGGGGGGGGGGGGGGAAATCGTCCAATCAAACCTAAAACATACCGATTAAGCTCTTTAAATTCTTTAATTCCCATCGGAAGTACTCTCACTCCACATTGGGGCAATAAACCATTGTAAATAACCATTCCAACGAATATTCTCAACTCTTCATGTGCAAAACATTATATATTTGTATTCTTGAAATTTTTTCTGTTAATTATTTGGAGTTTGGGTTTGCCAATAATCAATGTTGGAGTGAGCTCAATATGATAGGTGAAATGCTCCCTCTTCCAAAAAGTAGGATGTGAATCAACCATAACCCTTATGCTTTTTCCTGTTTGATGAAGAGTTTGTTCTTTCCATATTTTTCATGATGGTAAAGCTGTAGAGATTTAGTTTAAATATAATTGACTCTTCCATGTGGGATTATGAGTGTATTACTTGCGACATGGTTGGTTTGATCTGGGTGGATTTGGTTCATTATTAAACCAGTTCTTTGACTCAAATTGAACTTATGTGAGTGAGGATTTGGGGTTCCGTAGGATCAGGAATTTTGGGCCAGTTGGTATCTTACAGCTTCTTGTCCAGCAAGGCAGCAATTTTATCTCCAGCTACAAGTTTCCTGTATTTTAGGAAACTGAAACTGCCATCTTTATTTCCCACGTATGGAGCAATTTTATCTCCAGCTCCTTAAAATCAGCCCGTGGGCCCAATATGGGGAAGATATGGCTTTATGATATGGAAGTTACACAGATCCTATCTTTTAGGATCTGTCATAACCATGGAAGCTGTTTTATAGAATTATCACATAAGGATATTTTCTTATATGATGACAGCACTTGTGGGCCCAGTTGAAGACAGATTTGGCAAGATTCAATGAGGCTTATCTTCAGCCCGATATGTTATTTGCGTGGAAAATTTATGGTGGGGCCAGCTTGGGGATATTTATGGGTTACTTCTGATTTTTAGGATCTGATTAAATTGTAGACGTGGGCTGAGTGGGAAACAAAGCTCCACAGAAGTATTCTCAAGGCTCCATCAGTCCCTCCTTCACCAACTATGAAATTTTGTATCATCCAAGAATTTCTTAAAGAGCCAATTAATCAAATCAAAAGAGGACAAACAACAATTACTGAAAAAGCTTCGTAGGAATTAAAATTGCAAAGAATAGAACACCAAACTACTGAGCAAGGATCGAGATCTCGGTTTCAGAACTGGTTTCGGTCAGGCCCAAAACTGAGATGTGTCAGATCTCGTATCGAAGTTTTGACACTAGGCTTTGACCCTGGGCCTCCCTGGGTTTCGCTTCAGCCAGGCCCGAAACTGAGACAACTAGGAGATTTCGGTCAGTTTCAACCGAGATTTAGTTCCAAGCTAGTGCGTATGCAAGAAAAGGAAAGATAAGGTGATGCATTTTTGTCCTATTGGGATTTAATAACAGGAGTTCATTTAAAAAAAGTTGAGGAAAGCCAGGACAGCCCACAGAATTTCCAGATTTTATGCAAATAGTTGATTAGGAAAACACATGAAATCTTTAGGCGATAAAGTCTTCCCATATTCTCAAATGGTCCAGACCCTTCTTTTCCTCAAAGCAAGCAGTTTTGGGAGGGGAAAAAACATACTAATATGAATGGAATTGCAGCTAATATGTGGAGGCAGCAAGCATTCTTCTCTGAGCAAATCATGAAGTCCTTCCAACATCAACAGTTACAGAATGGGAAACTACACGGTTAGGAGGTTGAGCATTTTGGCATTCTATTGAAAGAAAAAAATATTGCATTCCATAATATGACACAAAGAAATTTCCAGTGCAAATTTTCAATTAACTTACATCACTTGCCAAAATGTAGAAAAGAGCAGCAGCAGCCAGAGTGCTGGGGGAATCATCAAATTTGATGCCCAGAATAGAATCAATAATTGTCTTCGCGGTCCTGAAAATATGGTATTATGAGAGTTAAAGTATGCGTGCAGTAGACCTTAGCTACACTTCCAAGCAGGAAGAATACATCTATGTAGTATACATATATCTATTAGAGAGTAAATCACAAAGAGGAAAAAGAGGAAAATCGAGCTACTACTAAAAATAGTTGATCTGCAAATGGTACACATGATGCATGTCAAAGTTTATTGAGCCCACACTTCAACAAATACCACCCAGTAGACTGCATGCAGAACTTTTCACACAATCAGGTAATCATCAGTCAAAAACTTCCATCTCTCAGTCTTGGGTGCTCAGCAATGGGGGAAACAGAACAGCTAACAGTCCAGAAATAAACGAATTGTTCTGGTTATTAGAGTAAATCGATCGGTTAATCTCTTGATTCTCTTTCACCCATCAGACCAGCTCAGTTGGAATTTTACCAGCAGAGAGTTGTGTGGACAATATTTGAAAGTATATAAGAGAAGAAAGGTAATAAATGAAAATTGGTGAGGGCAGTATTTGTTTCTTGAGTTGTGTCTACACCTGTGGTGCTTCCTAGGACCAGAGAGTTTGGAACTTGATATAATCTGGAAACCCCAGGTTGTTCATACCAGGTAGGAAAAGAAAAACATACACTAGTCCACTAACACAAACAAGCATTACCACGGCCATACCTCTCTATGAGGACCAGTCTTTTGTTAACTCACAGGAACTAATGTTTAATTTTTTTTCACTGTGATTATTAATCCCCTCATTCAATTTGCACAATCAGTCCTCATTCGGGCAGTCACTGGGCTTCAACATACAAGACCAAGACGGGTGCTACCAATAGGTTCCTTTAAATCCCTCTATTTCTAATTTTATCCATGCTAGTCTCGCCAATATATATATATATAGAACGTGATTGGCCTTATAGTTGTCTTAATAATTCCACTCACTTTAATGAACAAACAGAACTGCAAAAGGCCCTCTCCAGTTCATACACCACACTTTAATCCTAAGGACAATCTCTCATCCTTATGGATGATCAGACAAACAGAATGGTTGCTTTGGGTATATCTTCGTCACAAAACTATGCTCCCATGCCTGCTCCCATTTTAAAATAAAATGAGGTAAAATATTGTATAGTAGTTTAGATCATCTTCAAACTTCCTGTTTCTAAAATGTCTCCTTATGGTTCAGATTTAGGATTTAACCCCTACCTAACCACATGCCATCAAGCAAAACCATATCATCCCAAACACCATACACCATAGCCCTTCCTACTGCATTTTCCTAGTCAACTCATCCATAAAGCAAAGCAATTGAATCACAATGCTGACCCCTAGTAAACCGACCATCATGCAAAACCACATAATCCCAAACAATGTACACTGTAGCACCTCCTCCGCATTTCCCTAGTCGACTCGTTCATAACTAATGCAAAGAAATGGAATAACAATGCTCACCCCTAGACCCTAGTAAACCAATTATTATTCAAAAACCAACCGTCTTTCTATTACCAACATCTTTTTTCTTCTCTTTGAACATTTCCAATAACTTCTTAGAAAAATGGCATCAATACTTGGCTAGTATTATCAAAGCACAAACAGATGAATAATTAAATGAATCCACTACAGGCCATTCCTTTGCACCTAATATTGTTTCATCAAGAATGTGTCTTTGAGCACCTGTGGCTGGGCTTCACTATTTGAGCAAATAAAGCAAAAGTTCTATCCATTCAACTACTATAGCCCTAGGGGCTTTGATGCAGCCTCGTTGCAAGCTACAGATCGGGAGAGTCAAGAACACACTCTACCAAGTATGTAACTGAGAACACGAACACTGTAGTCAAAACTCTATGTAACTCTTCAAGGACATGGGAAGACTGCAACTCTTCAATGATGCAACATAACTTCCTAGGGTTACGGGGTAAAACACTTCAAGGTTCCGATAAACAACTAAACGGTGGAATAAAATTCTATTTTATTCTCCCTTCAATGAGCACAACTCTTACAATTTATAAGAAAAATTAAACCCTATTGTCTCAAGCCTACTATGATAATCTAACGACTGAGATTGAAATGCGAAACAAAAGGAAAGAAAGCACAAGGTAACCCTAATAGAGATGGGATCCTTGGCACATTATTGTCATTAAAATTAACTAAAATAAGCTTAGAAAAATATCACAAAAATTAGCTCAACAAAAGAACCCCCAAAACCGGGAACTACACTTCCCCATCTTGGCGAGATTTTGTGATCAAATCCCCTTAGTGGCGACATCCCCTTAGTGCTCCTAGTCAACACTTTTTCCAAATATGAACAAGGCCAATCGTTAGCCAATAGCAATGACAGTATCTTTATTTTCTTTTTTTGCTAATCAATTATATATGTAGATAACATTCAATTAGAAGCCTCTCCCCCCCCCCCCCCCAAATAATTACAGTCTTGGTGTCTTTCTTTTCCCTCCATCCATTCTACTGGTCCATGTTCGCAATGACGGATCAATGATTAGAAGGGAATGCACATAATAGTGTAATTATGTGTAGAACACATGTTCACTGGACACATTCTCGAATATTGTTGACTAGAAAATTGACCGTTAACACCCTCCACAAAAACATATATATTTGGTGGGAGAAAGAAAAAATACATCAATAAAGAACATAAGAGATATAAACTTGAGCGCCGATTTTGCTGGTGTTTCAAGAAAAAATTGAGAATGATTATGGAAATACACACTACACAATTCAACATATTGTCCAATCTAGATAAAGTTCGCAAATTTATGGGAGAAAAAAATACATAATGACCTACCCCTGAGCTCTTAGAAGCCGCCGTTGTTGTGCAGTGGAGCAGATGGATAACAGAGACAGTAAGCTTGCACGCCGTATACGTGATGGCTGGCCCTTCCGGAGCCCATCCAACGCAAAATTCACCTCATCTACGTGCTCCATCATCTCCCCGAATTCTTGCGCTTCCATCAAGGTAGAAGTAGCAGGTACAGAAATCGACCGAACCCCCATAGAAATCGACGACTTGTTTTTCTTAATTTCTTCTGATTTGCGAGCTATATTTACCTGCTTCTTTGACTCACGAACGATACCATTTCCCTGCGACGAGGAATCGCCAGCCGGTGGTCGCGGAGGTAGGGCGGAGAACGAACCTTGAGACGAATTCAAAGGGTAAACATCCGAATCGAAAGACCAAGGAGACGAGTCTTGAGATGAGAACGCAAAGCTACAAATTTCTTGCGAATTTTCTTGCGAGTGAGGATCCCTGAAGCTATCTTCGAGACCTCCATCGAATCCCGAGTCTGAGTAGCTTCGACTGATGCAGCGATTCCGACGAGCGTAGGTTCGAACAATCATCTTCTTATCTTCACCAAATCTTCAATATTGGACAAAAGAACGAAAACCCTTCTAGGGCAAAATTCTTCTAAACCAGCTAGAGGTTGGTGAGAAGAAACCAGTATCAACTGAATAGGAGCTACACGAGCTCCATGCTCTGGGTCGTACCTTCGAAGGAAAGATCAAGAACTGATCATCCAGAGCATAAAGAAGCCATGAAAGAAAAAGGTTTTGTTTTTCAAACAATCAAACTCTCTATCCGTTTTTTCTTTTGCCCTTTTTTTTTCCTTTTAAATTTCGAGCGTTTTTTTTTTTTTTTTGGTTCCCCTTTTCTTTTCTCTCTCTTGGCCTATACTGTCATGAGGCGATGAACCAGTACTAACCTTCAAGTTCTTCGTGTGGATGCGGTTTCTCTCCAGTCACTTGAAAAGTACCGGTAAAACAAAAGAGGGAAGCAACCGGTTCCAACGCCCAACGGTTCGGACAGTCATTTTCTTTTTTTCAAGTACTTGCCAATAACTGGAGAAGATATGTAGCCTTCGTGTGTACGAAGTAAGGATCTTTTGGTCAGGAAAGAAATTACTGTTTGAGATCCACATGATTCTGGGTTGATCATGATCACAACTGCCACGTGTCTCATCTTTGTGTTTTGGGTCCCATCACTGCATGTCATGGGCCCATGAGAAAACTATTTTTGACCGTTGAGATTGTACACTAAAATATATGGTCGTTCCGGTTTAGTTGATATTTTTGTGAAATTACATAAATATCTTTTGAGTAGAAAATAATTGGAAAAATTACGCAAAAATATGTTTGAGTTTACGAAATTATCAATCTTTTTTTTTTTTTTTGGGTTGAAATACGAAATTATCAATCTAAACTTAAATAGTACAAAACTACTCAAATCAGTGCCCCTGTGGCCCACCTTCACCCACCTATATTTTCTGGCATTTTTATCATTGGCTTCCCTCTCTCACCCTCATTCATCAACCCCCCGCGCATGGCCACCACCAGAGATCAGACCGATCACCCTCACAAAACACCAGTTCTCCAGTTAGAATTCCCTTTTCTATCCTTTCTTAGCATAAAATAGAGTAACCGCTTGAATAAGGGTTAGAGCGAGTAGGGGTGCAAGTTTGGCCTGATGGCCCGAGCCCGTCCCCGTCTTGGTCTATCCTGAGCCCGAAAAGGGCCTGGGTTGATATATTATGATCTTAAGAGCAGGTCAAGATTAGGAATTTCTAGCCCTGAGTCAGGATCAGGGTTGAGGCCGCGGGCTAAACCCGACCCAACACGGTCCAACCCTGTTTTCTTTTTCAAGTTTTTTTCTTTTTTTATTTTCCTTCTTCTTCTTCTTCTTCTTCCTTCCCTTCTTTCTTCCTTCTTCCTTCTTCCTTCTTCCTTCTTCCTCGTCCTCTTCTCATTTTATTTTTTTCTTCCTCTTCTTCCCAGTCTAGCCAGCCCATGCATCTCCCTTCCCCCAATGGTCAGGGTCAGCTTGGCTCAACCCTGCGGGCAGGTTAGGGTTGGATTTTTTTGGCATGAAGTCAGGTTTGCGTTGGGTTGGGTCTGGGCCCAGCTAAGGGGACTCAGTTGCTCAGGGTTGGGCTCGAGTTTTAAAAGGCCCAGCCCAAGGGCAAACCTACTTAGAGGTGCTTTCCCGTTGACAGTAGATAAGAGATATAGGTAAATCAAGGGTAAATTTATCAAAAAAACGTATCTGAGTTAGAGAAAGATATTGTTTTGGATAGTTTTGTAGTGCCATCTTTATAGTTTGGTTAAACAAAAGATTGTGGGGGTAGTTTGGTAAGCCCAACCCCCTTTTTAGTAACCTTGCAAATTTCCCAAAATAATTTGTTAAATATCTCTATTTAGGCCAAGATTAATTAGAATTTGTTGAAGAATCAAAAGGTAAGATACAGAAGTATGCATTTGTTAAACCTCGTTTGAAGAGATGTGAAGTGAATCAAAACTTTCTATTTTTCTCGTTAGATTTTAGAGAAAAACCCCCATCAATCCATGATACCTGTATATTTTACTTCATTCAATATTCATGGTAAAACTAGTACAATCTCAATGGATTGGATTCTTCTTATCAAAAATTACCAAAAAAAAAAAAACGATTCTTATTATAAAAAATTACGCCTTAAAATTATTTTATTATATAGTTTCACATAAGTCCACTTCCAAGTACAAAAATTATAAAATCTCAGTCTCTGATTAACCTGGTGTTGCGGGTGAAAACCTTCGATGCCCGGTTCGCCCACGGAAGAGTTTGCAAAAATCAAGCGATGAGCACAAGAGAACCGGAGTGGCTCCGGCCAAGGACTCTCCGACGCTCAAGTCAGGTTTCCAATGCAACAGCATAACTGCGTAGTGAAAAGCAAGATGAACAATAAAGCTCCATACCTGAGTATTTATAGAGGGAGATGAGGCGGTTAGAGGAGTCCAAGTATGGTATGAGTCCTTGTTTGGTAAGGCTCTTCCCCGCGGAGCGGAGTGGAGAGTTTCTTTAGGGGGCCGGAATCTTGTTAAGGTAAGAGTCCTAATGGGAGTGTGATTCGGTATCGTGATGAGATCGTGACTCGATTTTTATCCCGTGATTCTCGGGTGGTGCTGACGTGGCGTCGTGATCTCCGATGGGGCGTTATAGTAGCCTTCGTGGAGAGCTCGGCCTCAGAGTTCGACTTAGGAGCTTGGCCTTGGCCTGTATGACCTGAGGGTCATCATTAGTTGTGTGAGCTTGGTCGCGCTATGGTGCTCCAATAGAGACCGACCTGCGTAGGCTCGGACCCTGGGGTCGACGGGCATGCTGCTCTGCCACGATGGGGGATCAGTTCAGCCCAAGAGTTATAAATAGGCGACTCCACCCTGTTCATTCTTCACTGTTCCAAGTTATTGACTTCTCGGCAAGCTCGGATTTCTCAGCTCTGCAACGCTCGGTGCTTTCTGGTTCTTGATCAGCTCGGCTTTTGCTTCTTTCATGTTCAGCTCGTCTTCAACTCTTCTTCAACCAGTAAGTCCTCTCCGCCCAGCATGTCAGTTGGTAGTAGTCACATGGGCGAACTGCTCGTCAGGGCCGCAGAGGGCGCGAGTCTGAGCTGAGAGCTCCCCGTTCGTAGACTTGTTGGGCTCGACTTCGGACGAGCCCGATGTAGTGGAGCCTCGTTAGGTCGAGGTTACCGAGCCTCCGTTGCCCCTGGAGTCCAGCCTCGTGGCCCAACCAATTGCCGGGGACCGAGCCGAGAGCTCTGGATCGTCCTTGTCCGATGATGAGGAGTCAAGTGAGGGCAATTCTTCAGAAGTGGGGGTTGGTTTGGTCAACTCGTCCACTGACGCCATTGAGCTCGAAGAAGGGAGTGTCGGCACCGTTTTGAGCACGATCACGGATGCCGACCTCAACTATCTCAGGACAACCTATGCCATCCCCGAGAACATCCAGCTCCGAGTTCCTAACCCAGGGGAGATGGCCTGCAACATCAGGCCCAGCGAGGTGGCTTTGTACGAGATGCCTTTCAAGTACACGTTCAGGCTCCCCATCCTCGGCCTGGTGGACCAGATCTTGGACCACTTCCACCTGTCCGTAGGTCAGCTGGTGCCGAACTCTTGGTTGGCTATGTACGGCTTCTACGCCCTATTTTACGAGATGGGCCGAGGTGCAAGCATGGCGCTTTTCTCTCGGTTCTTTTTCTTGAAGAAGTCTCTAGAGAAGGGGTGGTACTATTTCAGCCGCCGATCTGGGAAGAGTGCAGCCCTGGGCGGCCATAAGTTTTTGGTCGGTACACCGAGCTTCAATAAGCATTGGAAGCCTCATTTTTTCTTTGCTTCCATTCCAAACAGCCCTCTCCGAGCCGAGTGGAAGGAGATCAACTTGAACTACGTCAACAGGGTACTGCCCCTGACCGAGAAGGAGCTGACCTCGCTTGACTTGCTCCCCCAGCATCCACCCCTCGATGTCCTCCAGCTTCAGGACGAGGGGTTCCTTCAAAGGTGGCATATGACCCCTGGTAGGAGCCCGGGCCGGGCCCATTTTTGTCGCCCTAGCTGACCACTTTACTTAGTCTTCTTTTCTTTTTTGGTTTGTTTCTGACGTTTTGTTTTTCTTGCAGTGGTCGGCCATATTCCCCCAATGGATTCAGCTCGGTTAAGGGCCGAGACCATTGCGGACCGAAGGAAGAAAAACGCCGAGAAGAAGTCCCGGGGCGAGTCCTCCAAGGCTTCCAAGGGCAAGGCTGCGCTGCCAAGCCCGTCAGACGTCGTGGTCAGCCTTGAGGCCAAGAAGAGTACGGACCCAGTGGGGTCTCCAAGGAAAGGAGCCCGCCGAGAGATACCAAGAGTCAGAAGCTCTCGGTCAATCTGACGAGTGGTGGTCTTCCGCCCATGGCCTCACCCCCCAACATCTCCCGATATGTCTTGGGGAGGGCCTCGGCCAGCAACGTTTTGGTGAGGCCGACCTGGCTCCTCTTCCCAGGGGACTTGGCATTGATGTCGGCCGCGCATGCCAAGGAATGGCTGGACGCAGGTCGACTATCGGTCGACAGGGAGAAACTCGAGGTGCTGTCCGACCCCGAGCTCCTCTCCACCTTGTTTCAGGACTTTAATATGGTAAATTTCCTGTTCGACTCTTGTAACTAAATCTAACTTGTGTAACCCGACCTGACTTTTGTTTTAATGCTTTCTTGTAGGGCTTCGCTAAGGCAGTGGAGACCATGCTTCATTTTGAGCGGCTGTTGACCGAGAGTCACTCTCTCGGCATCTAGTGTAAAAAGGCTTACCAGGATGCTCAGGATGCCATTCAGAGGCGTCAGGAGACTCAAGAGAAGCTCACTGCCACCGAGGCTGAGGTGAAGAGCTCTAGGGCCAAGGTGACCAAGCAGAAGGAGAAGGTCAAGGCTCTGTAGGCTCAGCTCGATGAGGTGAGGGAGAAAGCCAAGGAGGACCTGGCTCTGGTTAGGGACGAGGCGATCAACGACTACCTCCAATCGAAGGAGTACACTGACGTGTGCCATGAGATCAGGAAGCCTCCTTATGCCGATGGTTATGGGGCAGGCCGAGCTGATCTCTTGGCCGAGATCAAGGCGACCTACCCCGATCTCAATCTCTCACGCTTTGACGATGATGCGACCACTTTTGCTGAGGAGTTGGGAGATGAGGAGGGCGCCGAGATCACGCAGGCTCTGCCAACTCAGGACCCTACGCAGGCCGACCCCCTCGCCCTCGACGCTGAGGCCCAAGACCTCCTTGTCGAGCATACTACCATGGAGGTCGTCGAGGTCGCTTCTAAGTCTGCTACCGAGGAGATTGAGATGTAATTATTATTGGGTTTTTTTTTTTTTTTTGCGGGCTGAACTGCCCACTTTGTAACAATGCCGAGCAATCGGCTTATACTGACTGAAAATCTCTTTTTCTCAAAATTTGTACAAGTGTTTTAGCTCGGCAATTTTAGCCTGCTTTTCCTTGTGTATGTTATTCCACTAGATGTTGTGGCCGAGTTGACGACCCGTTCTGTTAGTCGAGCTTAATGACTTGGCTATTTTTTAGCCATACTTTACTGGGTCGTCAGTTCGGGCATGCCATGTACGAGGTCAGGATGACTTTTACCTTGGTTAATTAATTTACTATTCCCAGTGGTCAGATTAGATCGGCTACCATATAAGCGGTTGCGTGGCCGAGCAGCCTCCCTAGCTGAGCGTAATGCCTTAGCTTAGTTTTTGACTTTGATCAGCTCGGCCGTGGGGAGAGTTTGCTTCTGTTGGTTTAGACGTCAGCCAGTCTTTGTGGGCTGGTCTTAAGACTTGGTTGCCGACCTATGAGGGTCGATCTTTGAGGTCGGCCAAGTCTATGAGGATCGATCTTATGACTTGGTTGCCGACCTATGAGGGTCAGTCTTTGAGGTTGGTCAGGTCTATGAGGACCGGTCTTATGACTTGGTTGCCGACCTATGAGGGTCGGTCATTGAGGTCGGCCAGGTCTATGAGGATCGGTCTCATGGCTTTGATTTTGGAGCTTGTAAAAACGTCAAGTGGTGGAGAAAGACTTTGTTTTATTGAATCAAACGTCGGGGCCGAAGTCGAATACAAATATGCTCGTCATAAACCTTGCCGAGCAGGATACTTAAGGAAATTACTGAAAAAAAATTTTCAAATTTTCCGAGTTCCATGGTCTCAGTACCTTCTTGCCACCCGGAGTCTGCAAGCGATACGTCCTTGGGCGAATTTGCTTGGAGACTATGTACAGGCCTTCCCAATTTGGTGTTAACTTTCCTTGCTGCCTTGGCTGGGATGCGCTGAGTTTTCTAAGGACGAGGACCCCTTGATGAAAGTGCTGCTCTTTTACTCTTGAGTCATAGTACTTTGCCGTCCTCTGTTGGTATGCCGTGTTTCGGAGTAGGGCATTTTCTTGAACTTCGTCGAAGAAGTCAAGGTTGGCTCTCAGCCCATCTTCATAGGTCTTCTCATCGAAGTTGAGCACTCGATATGACGATGCCATAACTTCGACCGGGGTGAGGGCTTCGGTTCCATAAGCGAGGCGAAAAGGGCTCTCCCCGATTGGTGTTCTTACCGTCATCCTATATGCCCATAGGACACTTGGGAGTTCTTCCACCCATCTTCCTTTGGCCTCATCTAACCTTCTCTTAATGCCGGCGAGTAATGTTCGGTTGGACACTTCTACTTGTCCATTTGCTTGTGGATGAGCTACCAAGAAGGGTCAAAAGTCGATGTAGAAGTGCTCGCAGAACTTTCGGAAGGTCGGATTGTTGAATTGCGTGCCATTATCTGTGATGAGGACCTTTGGTAGTCCGAACCGGTAGATGACCTTATCTCGAAAAAACTTCTCCATGTTCTTCTCGGTGATGGTTGCCAGGGGTTCGGCCTCGACCCACTTAGTGAAGTAATCGATCGCCACCACCACGTACTTCCTGTTCCCCGACGCGGGGGTAAAATCTCTGAGAATATCCATCCTCCACATAGTGAAAGGGATTGGGCTCAGCATTGAGGTCAGCTTTGTTGCTAGTCGGCTCAAAATTGGTGCAAATAGCTGGCACTTCTCGCACGTCTTCACATACCTCATGGCCTCTTCCTGCATTCTTGGTCAATAGAATCCTTGCCATAGTATCTTGTATGCCCGAGTTTGACCACCCATGTGACTCCCGCATATTCCCTCATGTACCTCAGCCAAGGTGTACTCGGCTCCCTTTGGTCCAAGGCATCGAAGAAGAGTTGCCGAGATTGCTCTTTTGTAGAGCACTCCGTCAATCATGGTGTACTTGGCCGCTTGGATCTTGACCTTACTTGCTTCGTCTCGGTTCTCCGGGAGCTGGTCATTCTCCAAGTAGTTGACAATGGGGTCCAACCAGGTCGGCCCGTCCTCTTCAATGTGCTTTACACTTTTTTCTTGCAAGGAGGGCTTCTCCAAGATCTCTATGTACACTGATCGGCTCAGATATTGGAGGTCGGCCTCAGCCAACTTTGACAGGGAGTCAGCCTCGGCATTCTCTTTTCTTGGTATTCAGGTCATCTCAAAGTGTTCGAGTTCGAAGATCAGATCCTGTGCTCGGCTCAAGTAAGCTATCATCCTTTTGTCTTTCCCCTCGTAGTCTCCGTTGACCACGAGTTGGGAGTCCCCTCGCCCCTTCACCCGCTTTATGCCAATTGCCTTGCTGACTCGAAGTCTAGCTAGGAGGGCTTCATACTCGATCTCATTGTTTGAGGCGGGGAACTTGAACCTTAGGGCATATTGAATCCGAAACCCCTCGAGGCTCACCAGGATTAGGCCAGCTCCACTTCCTCCGAAATTGCTCTAGCCGTCGACATTCATGGTCCAGGTCGGGTCAGTTTCAGCTTTTGTATTGGCATCTTCTGCTGTCTTCTCTTCCTCGACCCCGAGGTCCGGCATTGTGCACTCGACGATGAAGTTCGCCAGGGCTTGCCCCTTGATCACGGTCCATGGGCTATAGCTTATATCATACTCACTCAGCTCAACCGCCCAAGTGATCAGCCGTCCTGAAACGTCGAGCTTGTGCAATATCTTCTTAAGAGCCTGGTCGATCAGCACCAAAATTGGATGAGCTTGAAAGTGTGGCCTTAGCTTTCTTGCGGCCGTGATAAGGGCGAAAGCTATCTTCTCGAACTTGGAGTATCTCGTCTCGGCGTCGACAAGAACATGGCTGATGTAGTATATAAGCTTCTGAGTTCGTCCTTCTTCCCTAACCAACACCGCGCTGACTGCCACTAGGGTGGCAGCTAAGTAAATTTGAAGTTCCTCCTTTAGCTCGAGTCGGCTAAGAAGAGGCGGGTTCTCCAAGTATTTCTTCAGCTCTTCAAAAGCTTGTTGGTATTCGTCGGACCAGACAAAGTCCTTCGGGTTCCAGATGTTCTTGAGGGCCTTGAAGAATGGCAGACACTTATCGTCCGATCTCGACATGAATCGTGCCAACGCCACCACTCGCCCGTTTAGCCTTTGTTCTTCTCGGATTGTCCTTGGAGGGCTCGTCTCTTGGATGGCCTTTATTTTTGTCGGATTGGCTTCGATGCCTTTGACAGAGACCATGAAGCCGAGGAACATTTTTGAGGTCATGCCGAATGCACACTTGGTGGGGTTCAGCTTCATTTGGTTCTTCCTTAATACGTCAAAGGCTTCTTCCAGGTCGGCCAAGTGGTGCTCGGCCTTCAAGCTCTTCACTAACATGTCGTCCACGTAGACTTCCATGTTTCTTCCAATCTGCTCGTGGAATATATAGTTCACAAGCCGCTGGTATATCGCTTTGGCCTTTTTCGATCCGAACGGCATGACCTTGTAGCAAAAATTTTCTTGGTCAGTTCGGAATGGCGTGTATGGCTCATCCTCCTCGTGCATCATGATTTGGTTATAGCCGAAATATGCGTCCATGAAGCTCAGCATCTCGTGAACTATCGTGGTGTCGATCAAGAGGTCGATCCGAGGTAGCAGGTACTCATCTTTTGGACTAGCCTTGTTGAGGTCGGTGTAGTCGATACACATTCTCCACTTCCCATTCGGCTTGGGGACCATGACGATGTTAGCCAACCAGGTCAAGAATTTTTCTTCTCGGATGAACCCTGATCAGTGGAGCTTCTCCACCTCTTCCTTGATTGCGGCTTGTCGATCAAGGGCATAGTTCCTTCTCTTCTACTGGATCGGCTTTCGGCTCGGATCCATGTGGAGTTGGTGCTCAGCTATATGCCTTGGTATGCCCGGCATGTCGGTAACCGACCAGGCGAAGACATCGGCGTTCGCCTCTAAGAAATTTCTGAGCTGATTCCTTTGATCCTCGCTCAGCAATGATCCGAGCTGGACCACCTTTATTAGGTCTTCCTCGTTGAGGGGGAATGGGGTCAGGTCTTCCATGGGTCGTCCTCTCCTTTCAATGAGCTCATCCCGTTGATCCTCAGGGAGGTGCTCGATGCACATTGCCATTCCTTGGACATTGCCTTTGTTTTGCTTGACAAAAGTAACATAGCACTCCCATGCGTTCTTCTGGTCACCTTGGACTTCGTCAATGCCGTTCTCGGTAGGGAACTTCATCTTCAAGTGCGTCGGTGAGATGATGGCTTGGAGAGTGGTCAATGATGGGCAGCTGAGTATGGCGTTGAAAGCCACTACCGACCGTACTACCATAAATTTGACCTGGATCGTCGCCTGGTATGGAGCTTGTCCGACCGTGACCAACAAGTCGATTGAGCCCTTGATGGTCGTGGCAGCTCCCGAGAACCCGTGAAGTGAGGTACCCTCCGGCTTGAGCGCTTCGTCGTCGAAGCCAAATTGTCGATACGCGTCTAGCAACATAAGGTCCACGGATGCGCCAGTATCGACCAATACCTAATGGACGGGTCTTTTCACAATCTCTACCTACACCACTAAAGCATCGTCATGAGGCAAACTTATACCTTCGAGGTCAGCCTAGGTGAAGGAGATCGTCGCCGCTGGCTTGAGCTTCTTGGTGGGCATCTCAACGACTCCGACGAACCGTGCTTTTGCCTTGGCCTTTTGAGTAGACTCTTGTCCGGGCCCTCCGAAGATAGTGTATATGGGAGCTCCCTTGTCACTGCTAGGCCCGGATCCGTCCTCTTTCTTCTCAGCTCAGGCTTTATCTTCGTCTCGCTCGACTCGCCTATTTTTGGGCCTCGGTTCGGCTCTCCTTTGATCGCGATCTTTGGGTCGCTGACCTCCACGTTCTTCCCGGCCTCCCTTGACATATCGCTTCAGGTGCCCCGCTTTTATCAGCTCTTCGATTTCTCTTTTCAGCTAATAGCAATCCTCGGTGTCGTGACCAGTGTGCTTGTGGAATTGAAAATACTTGTTGGGATTCCAAGATGACCCGGCTTGCATCGGTCGAGGCCGACGGATGTACCCGCCATCCTGTATTTGCATCAAAATCTCCTTGCACGAGGTATTCAGTGGGGTATAATGGGGACTCTGAGCTCGGTCTGATCTCTCGGCTGGGCGATCCGTCCTGGGCCGCTTGTCCTCCTTGCGGTCATCACTCGTCGGCCTCTTCTTATCGACTCGGCCTTCGTTTTCCTTCCGGGTTTAGAGCACCTCAGCCATATTTACAAATTCATTACAGCTCTCCAAGAGCTCGGCTAGGTTTTTGGTCGGCTTCCGGGCCAAGTACTTGATGAGGTCCACGTCGGTGAGCCCGTTGCTCATCGCAGTATGGGCCGTGGCCTCATCCAAATCCTTGATGTCTAAGGATTCCTTGTTGAAGCGGGAGACGAATGCTCGGATCGACTCATCAGACCTTTGCTTCAAGCTGAGGAGGTTGATCGTCGTCTTCTTGTGTTTTATACTACTCTGGAAGCGCGTGACGAAGGCTCGACAGAGCTGAGCGAAGCTTGTTATGGAGTTCGGCGGCAACCAGGAGAACCATGAGGTCGCAGCGCCCTTGAGGGATGCAGGGAAAGCCCGACAAGTAACAATCTCGGTTCCCCCATACATGATCATCATCGCATTAAAGTAGTTGATATGATCCGTCGGGTCAGTCGTCCCGTCATACCGGTCGAAGGGAGGAGGTTTGAACCTGATCGACAGTGGCACGGTCATGATCTCAGGAGGATAAGGGTGTCGCCCGACTAGTGAATAGGCGTTCGGGGTTGCCTATTTTTTCAATCCCTCCACCTGCTCGGCCAAGTCTCGTAACCACCTTTCCAACTCGGTTTCAGGTGCTCGGTCGTTAGGCTCATCCACCCAGTACAAATTGTCTTGTTGGCTCGGCCTAAGTCGGCCATTTCGTTCTTCAGCTCGAGGTCAGTATGCTCGGTTGTCCCGTTGTGGTCGGCCATTCTGGTCAGCTCAGTCTGCACCATCCCTCCTTATTCTTCTTTCCACCTGGAAATTGGACCCACGAGGGCTCCTCTGTTGCTCTTCTCGGGAAACGGGCTTTGACGCCGAGGGCTATGGCGAGATCCTTCTCCTTGTCTGGCCACACGTCTCCCATTTGGCTCATTCCCCTGTTCTCGGATTCCCCTCGGCTGCCCATCTTCTCCGAGCCGACCAAAAAATACCGACCTTCTCACCACCGAGCCCGCTGGTACGATTTCTTTCCCTGTCCCCCGGCTTCAATGATGCTCTTGTTCATCCCGTCGAGCGCCTCTACTAGGGCGTGGAGGAGGAGTCTTCTGACGAGACGGGCGTGATGATGCGGCCCGGCTAGGCTTGGCCCGATGCCAACCACCATTCTGTTGTAAGTTTCCCTCTACGCGCGTCAGGGCTGGAGGGGACGTGACCAGTGGCTAGCCCATCAGCCCACCCCGGGCCATCTGGTTCATGAAAGTACGGAGCTTCTCGTTGGTTTGGAGCATCTGCAGCTGCAAGTCCATAACTTGTCGGTTATTTACCGGGGCTCCAGGGTCCAAATTCTCCGGTAAGGGCGGCGGCGCTGGTAGGCCTAGCCCGTTCAAGTTTGGCTTGACCTGTGCCCGATCAGCCGCTGCTATGTGTAGCATACTTCCGCCATTCCCACCCTCTGGCGGGGGAATGGGATTGACAACGGCGCCTGTGCTGGGCTACGCACCCCTTGCCCAAGGGGGTCTTTCGGTCACTCCCTGCCGCGAGGCTTCAGGGGGCGGTGATTGCCTCGCCTGCACAACGGGCTGTAGCTCATCCCCACGGGAAGTCGAGCCATGCTGCCCTGATCTCGTGTGCACCATTGTTATTGCTCTTGAAGTTGGTAGAAATGACGATGGCTTGTTGATGTCGTTCCCACAGACGACGCCAAATCTGTTGCGGGTGAAAACCTCCGATGCCCGGTTCGCCCACGGAAGAGCCTGCAAAAACCAAGCGATGAGCACAAGAGAGCCGGTGTGGCTCCGGCCAAGGACTCTCCGACGCTCAAGTCAGGTTTCTAATGCAACAGCGTAACTGCATAGTGAAAAGCAAAATGAGCAATAAAGCTCCATACCTAAGTATTTATAGAGGGAGATGAGGCGGTTGGAGGAGTCCTGGTATGGTAAGAGTCCTTGTTTGGTAAGGCTCTTCCCCGCGGAGCGGAGTGGAGAGTTTCTTTCGGGGTCAGACTCTTGTTAAGGTAAGAGTCCTAATGGGAGTGTGATTCGGTATCGTGATGAGATCATGACTCGATTCTTATCCCGTGATTCTGGGGTGGTGCTGATGTGGCATCGTGATCTCCGGTGGGGCGTTATGGTAGCCTTCGTGGAGAGCTCGGCCTTGGAGCTCGACCTCAGAGCTCGGCTTAGGAGCTCGGCCTCGGCCTGTATGACCTGAGGGTCATCATTAGTTGTGTGAGCTTGGCCGCGCTATGGTGCTCCAATCGAGACCGACTTGCGTAGGCTCAGACTGTGGGGTTGGCGGGCATGCTGCTCAGCCGCGATGGGGGATCTTTGGGTAGGTACTGGTCTGCCGTGCTGTGCGGCCAGAGATCGGCCGAAGAGCTCGGCCTGCTAGGTCGGCCTCGCTGAACCGGCATGAGTTCGGCTCAGCGTCTGGTTGACTTGGATGTGTTCGACGAGCTCGGCCAAGCAGTAAGGCTTGTCAAAGATCGGGTCTGCCCGGTCTTTCGCTGAGCTCGGTTCGATTCTTGGAATGACCTCGGCTCAGCCATGTGGCAGCTTCTGATTGGTGGGGTGTTTTATGCCTTATCACCTAGTCACCTTAATTAGCTATTCTCAAGTAGTCTTGCATATTTATATATTCAACATTTCAACCATAAGGTGATGGTTTTAGTGCATTTTATAAAAGGGTGCAACCTTCTTGTTACTAGAGTGGTGAAAAATTAAAATGTAACATTGTTTTAATTACCCTTTTTATTCTCACAATTTTATTTTGTTTTTTCGAGAAGAATTCTCAAAGATTAGTTAACGTAGTATTTAATGTATGAGTAAAAAAAGTTTTCAAAAAATTGAAAGTGGTTTATGCAGTCGTTAATGCAATATTTATGTGAAATAACAAGATTTATCCTTGGTCGATTGGTTCGGTTTCGATCTGGTTGAATCGGTTTCGATTGGTCAATGAGTGAGTCCAAAACCACACTGTTAAGGAACTTTGATTTTCAATCTTTTTTAATTTTGGTTTGATATGTTGTGGTTTTCCAATATCGGGTTAATACTTAATACTGGTTTAAATTGGTTTGTTTTTTGGACTTGAACCACAATGAAATCTTATATTCATAACCTGTAGTAAAGAAAGATTCAATAGTTTTCTTTGATAAAAATAGGTAGTTGAAAAACATATACATATTAGCGCAAACCTAATCATATCTGAAGTTGACAGACCATACAGAATTAAGTGAGGTATACTAGAGTAGTTACACATAAGTTAATGTCCAAAATAACCCAAACCCCTATCAAGCTGGTCTGGTAAACATCATCAGGACCATATCATTGGAATAAGCCCTTTGATAATTCACGCGGTATAGATTTCAATCATCGAAAAAATATGGTGACTGGTCTAAAATGTTCCCTTAATTGAAATATGTGTATTTACTATTTAGTAATCTTATCCATAGAGGATTGAACCAAATCGTGGTCACAGTACATCATTATACAAGTAAACCATTTGTATGGGCTAATCTGTAGTCGGTGTTTCCCTTTAGCATCTAAATTCAATTTTCAATGAAAACTCAAACAATAGAGAGAGTAACTTGGAGTAGAGAAATTGCATGATATTTTTGTGAAATCTTAAGATGACAGAGATATTGTCTAACATTTTTCAGAAGATAAATTTAGATATTTTATAATTGGACATGATTTCTAACACTGTTGGCCTAGAGTTCTCCTGAGTTGGGATAAATTGCTTGTTAATAAAGGAAGAAATGGTCATCTTTCATCCTTCAATGAGCACGATCGAGTACAAATTCTATCAAGGGGTATGTGTTTATTAAATAATATTATTTATACTAGATTTTTTATCAATTTTATTTGGCCCAAATATCAATCGGTTTGATGCGGTCCAATTTTCAGTTGGTTTCGTCATACCCCAATCAAAAACACTACTATAAAAATGGTTCAATTTGATATTTGTTGGGGGTAAAAGAGCATATTTCTAGTTGGGATGGCCAACTAAGGTTATTTGGGTGGCACCTAGATCCTTTTTTTTTTTATTTTTAAAATTATAGAATGGCACCTTAGACTCGTTGATTTTATGTGGAAGTCAAATGGGCTAAAATTGGTGGATAGGTAGATCATACGCTAGACTACATATATTAAGTTTTCAGTCTAAATGGAATTTGCCAAGTGACAAAAATAATGCATGGAAAAAAATTAAAACTGCCAAGAAAAAGGGTGCATATGCTGGAAATAATCCTCTCCAATTTCCTAAAGCTGTGCAGTGCGGCAATGCTAGGGGGAGATGTCGACACGTGGTAGCTCGGGCATACAACGGTCCCAGCTCATTGACTTATATGACTTATGTTGAGTTCGGACCGTTGGATGTCCGAGCTACCAGGTGTCGACATTTCCACCTAGCACTATCACACTGCACAACTTTAGGAACTGGAGAGGATTAAAATCTGCATACGCTATAAAAGGGTGCATAGACCTTGGGGTGTCAAAAGTTGGTCTACATCAGTAGGTCCGATATGAACTGATTGGTTAAAGCTTGAGATTGGTATGACTGATGACTAAATGTGTCGAGTTCAAGCACTGATTGATTAATAATCTATCATTCCCAGTGTAAGGTAGTAGCACAATTAGGGGTGTCAATTGGTCGGAGATCAAACCTAGTCCCCACCAATTTTGAAACCCCGCACCATTTCCACCCGTTTAGAATCAGGTTTCGTAGGTTAGAGCATGGACACAAATTCTATTTGGTAAGTCAATTACCGATCCGTAATTAGGCTTTAAACGGGTTAATCGATTAATTGGGCTATAAAATGGTCCTTAAATGGTCTGGATGGGCTTAAATGGGCTAATCGGGCTATAAACGATTAGTTATTGGTCGGTCACAGTACTCGGTCAGTTCTAATCAGGCAACCATCGGGTCACTACCTTGCTCAAGGAATGCCCGATTATTAATCAATCGATGCTTGAACCCAGCTTCAACCGGTCAGATTCAAGCCGAACATTGTGACTGACCAATTACCAACTATATGATTTATAGCCCGATTGTACCCCGTTTAAGGCAAGTTTAGGACCTTTTATAGCTTGATTAATAGATTAACCCGTTTAAAGCTTGATTATCATTCAATTACCTTGAGCCTAATTATGAACTAGTACCTAACCGATCAATAAAAATATGTCCAGGCCCTAGCTTACGAGGCTTGACTACCTAAATAGGAAGAAACCTTACTAGGCCTTAAATTGGTGGAGACCGATTAGGCCCAACCGGTTGACACCCCTACATAGACCTACATGGAAAAGTATATCCAATACATAATTGAACCTTTTTTCTTTTTGGGTAATCTATATAATTCAACTTGTGTATAAAATTAGACATGTCATTCATTTCCTAGACATCCAACAATAAAAATGGTTATTTACCAAAAAAAAAGAAACACTAAAAATGTCACATCATCTTTTTTTCTTTTATTTTTTGGAGACAGGAGGGGTATTCGGCTTTAGGCCGACTAAATCCCCCCTAGGCTCGTATATGACCCCCGCGCCATGCACGAACCAGGACCTTCTGGGCCCTAGTGAGCCTCAAGCGGGTGGCCCCAAGAAATTATGCAGCAGCAAAGGTTTGATCACAAGACCTCGTTTCCTGAGGCGGAGTCTCATGTCCCCTCCAAGCCAGCTGCGCTAACCCCTTTTACTGTGTGTATGACCTAGCCATCTATTTGTCGTGGATCATTATCACCTCCAATTCTGACACCCTCCAATTCCCTCCAATCCCTCACATAGTAGCTGAAATGACCACCTACCCATTGCCTGAACACACTGCCCAAGGTGGGGTAGGGTGGTCATTTCAGCTATTAAAAAAAAAGTACAAAAATAGACTGAAAAGAGATCGTGTGCCACCAATTTCAATTCAAATCAAGCGTTTTCACCCAGTTTTTTATTCCGACTCTTCAAACGGACAAATCGGCCATATCTATATCAATATCACGAGTATGGTTTCAAGAATTGGAATTAAATCGACCAAATCTATATCGATATCAACAAAGGCTAATGTTGATTCTTAGTCGATCTTATATCAATATCTTATAACATTAGGCATTTGAATTGGTCAATAGGTGTGACAATTGGAAAGCATGTTTGAATGATAAACGAAACATGTCTTGTAGAAAGACACGGTATATCATCATTTCCTACACATATAGAGAGAAGGTTTTGCCCATTTATTTAACAGATTTTTGTAGACAATTCCATCTTTGCCTTTCTCTCTTTAGTGTTTATGTCCAGCACAATTCTTGGTCTTTTTGGGTGACCTAGTAAGTTCATCACTAATAGATAGCTTCACATTAAAGTCATATGTAATACTAAAAAAATATGACGTATCTCTTATGTAGCAATGTCCACAAATTGAAGAAAAGTGTATGAACTTTGTTAAAATTGAATTCTACCACACCCCAATTTGTTCGGATTCTGCAATACTTTGAACGGATTGAGTCATGCCAAATGATCACTTACCTTAAGGTTGTAGAAGCCCCCTATGGTATAATCGAATTTACTTACCAATTTAACCCCAAGATCCCTTAAAATGTGAGGTTATATAGTACTATTACAGACACTCACTAGGCCACCTAAGAACACCAAGAGTTGTGCTTAATTGGACATAAACAATGAAGAGAAAGAAATTAAATAGAAAAACAAATGGGAGAATGTTCTCTGTGCCGCAGCGTAGGCTGTGCCCAGGCACATGGGTCTGCCACTCAGGGGGGTAGAGTGGTCATTGCGCCCACCCCCATATCCCTGGGCGCAGCCTGCACTGGTGGCACAGAGAGCACCGCCCCAAAGCAAATATAGTATTGTTTCCAAAAAGCTGTTAAAAAAATGACAAAACCTCCTCTCTCTATATATAGAAGAGAAAGAGACACCACCAATGGGTGTCTCCAAAGGACATGCCAAAATACTGTCTTTTCCACAAAACATGTTTGTTAATTATTCAGGTATATTTTTCAATAATCATGTTTATTAGTCACTTAGATTTTATTTATTTTTAGAATATTAGTCACTTAGATGTCTATTGGGAAAAGATACAATCCTCTAATAAACCTATATAAAAAAAATCATTTTTTTAAATCATTAATTTGAAACCATTTAAGATTCCAACGGAATATAATTAATGATTAACTGAGGCACTACTCACTCTGGTCAAATTTAGAGGTACTACTTAACTAATGAATCTAATTGAAGAAGTATTCAATTCTCCAACTTTGTTTAAAAAAATCTAAAATACTTTCATTTGATCGTCCTCTTGTTGCGTACTTGCAAACTTCCAATGCAATTGGATATTCTTGAAAGGTTCTAGATGCCGCAAATCCAATCTCCACAAATTCAGGGTCCTAATGAGTATATGAAGGGTCCTCTTCGATGGTTCTTCGATTTTCCCAATTATCTAACTCAGGTTTTTTTTTGTCTCCAACTTTGTGATGAGCCATGAACCATTACATGTACAAACGATTTTTCCTTTACTTTGAGATTCATCAGCTGAATGTTGTAGTGACACTGCACTTACCTAAGATCTCGATGCTAGGATGTAAACGGATCGGATTCGGTTCGGATATGGATTGGAGGTGATCGAATCCGGATTTTTCCTGGCCGAATACAGATACCTCTAAACAAAATCGGATTGATTCGGATGCAGATCGAATTCAGATTTTTGACCATCCATTTACATCTTTTGTTCTGTGTAACCCGGACCTTCCTCCCCATAGCGGATACAATTCACTCTCAATCTATATCTCTTAGATCATGATTATCTTTCCTCATATTCTAAAACCTGTTGAATCTTAAAAAAACCTTCAAGATCATTATTTACTTAATTTTTTTATTATTAAGTATTCAGATTTTTTACCGAATGATTTTTTATTGGAAAATTCGAATTTTTTTCCGGATATCTGTAAACGAATACTTATGTCCCTAAACGGATATGGATTCGGATTTTTGGTTATCCATTTACATCCCTACTCAGCGCTTCTCTCGTCTGGCCCATGGTTTGAGGAATTGATATCATACCGGTTGGATCGATAGAATCGTATCGGTATCGATGGAGACTGATATCGATCCTGTATTGGTGGATCAATACGAAGTCTACGAACAGAGATAAAATTGTAAAAACAAAAAAAAAAAAATCAAAGGAAATAGGGGTATATCTATCCAATCTGGATTGATACGGGCCGGTATCGACCAAGATCAATATTGATTACTAAATCCATGGTTTGGCCCCATAGTGGGAGATGTGGTCAAAAACTGAAAGGACAACGTGCGTCGTCGTCCGATACGCCAACCTGCACAAAAGAAAAGATAACACAAGAGGTGAACCAGAGCTGGCCCCAATGTAATGCTCTAATGCCTAAGTTAGTTTCTGGCACAACCAATCAAAGGGGACAGATAGGTTTGAAAAGAAATGTAGAACCACAACCAGTCAAAGGGGACAGATATGTTTGAAAAGAAATGTAGAACCAAACCAGGGTCCTTTGACTGTAATCGAGTCGCGTCCAGAGTTGGTTCTAAGATGTGGGGTCGGGTTTTTTTCTCCCTCATTACCAAGTGTCTTAATCTGATTTTTATAGGCGACTGGAAAGAAATGCCATGATGTGACATAATGGGACTTTGAACCCACATGCGACCCAAGATTAGTAGGCTTATGTAAGCAGATATTAAATGAGAGGAAGCTTGTCAGAGGATAATTAACCCTTTCAGTGGGCATCTTATCTCTTTAAACACACATTCATTAAATGCAACCGATTTATAGTGTGACTTGATACATTGAGATGGGATGTAATGGGAATGTGGATTATGGAGGTTCGTTCCCCGTCTCCCAATGTCGAATGATTGACGACCTACGCCGTCCTAATGTGTGTGTCAGATGCAGTTTTTACATGTTATGAAATAGTGGGCTGGCCACTCTGGTTTCCAAAGACTTCTATGAACCAATATTAAACTCTGCTTCTTCATGAAACGACTTCAAGATTTGCCACATGTCATCCATCCGTGGAGCTATCTTTTAGTGACACATTCGTGGGTCTTGCCAAAAAATAGAAAAATCGACTTTTATCTAAAGAGGCAAAGATATCAATACTATGTAGACGGTTTCTATGTTGTTTTAAAAGATGACATGGTTAAAAAGACCAAATCAACCCCCAATGAGGCAATTGTTCTTCCTTCAGTCCTTTATTCCTTGTGAAAGAAGTTTTTTCCTATGTTTGTAAATATCCAATCCAAAAGCTCGGAATGATAGGTGGAGGGACTCATAGATATAATGTAGGACTTCCTCTCAGGTGTAGGCACGATATAACTGCGTACACTAGCACGAATGGACAAAGGTAAGTTTGAAAATATTTATAGCAGGACTAGAGAAAACTCGTTCAAATACCATGTAAATTTTCATCACAAAAGCTCAAACTATTGAGTGGAGGGACTCACAAAGGGAATGGAGCATGGTTTAAAAACCCAAAATCAACATCCAAATCGGAATCGGTTAGGAACAGTGAGAAATTGGCCAAAATATGCCTTAAACCTAGTTTTTGTTCAAGGATCGGTTGATCTAGATCGGCCAATATTGAGATCAGCCTTGGCCGATTCCAAATCCAATTCTTAAAATCCTCCGATGGAAGACCTAAGGGGTAACCGATGAGAATGCTAAAAATCAAACGAGGTATTACAATGGAGATGAATGTTTAAAATTTTCAGGTAATGCATCCATCCATCTATGGTTAAAAGGGGCAATTTCCCTTCACTCATGGTGAACAGAGAATCCCTTGCCTATGGGTTTAGGTGTCTTGAGATGGGTATTAGAAACAATCTTAGGAGGGTATTATTGACTTTTGTATAGTAAGATAATCTATTCCACTAGTGGAGGAAAACTTTCTCTTAATTAAAACAATCGACCAAATTATCCTCATATATGGTGTAAGTGCATAACTAATCTCTTTGCAATTTGACATTCTTCGTTGGAAAGTGTCCACAACCGGTTTAGTTCATCCGTTGATCGTGTCTTTTACTAATTTTTTTTGAATCCTTATAGATGTCATTATACACAGTAAAGTATAATGTTTCACTATTTACCATTTCAAAGTACATGGTTTAGTCCATGTGATAAAGAACCCCACATACATCTCAATGACTAAATTTTAATCCAAAATAAGCAAAGAAAGTTGTTTAAATTCTTATTGAATGTTTTAGTAAAATTACCAAAATATCATCAAATAGAGATGATTATAAAATACAAAATGAAATCTTTTCTAATTTTAGCTATTCACTCTACTTGTTTTAAATTGAAATTATACCAACAAAATCTTTATCTAGTCTTCTATCACATAGACTAACCCATGTATTGTCCCGTGACAAATAGTGATGCATGTTGAAAGACATACTACCACGAAGGAAGAAAGAGAAATAGAAAATGTGAAAACATTTCTTCCTTTGACCGCGTAGAATACTAAAAGTCTAGAAATGTAGAATGGCAATGCGCAAGTGTGATGTGGTGAGAAGTGTGAACTAGTTTTATCAAAAAAAAAAAAAAAGAGTGTGAACAAGTTACCTCCTTTGAGCCTGAAATTATTGACTTTTGAATGGTTTTTTAATGTTTGACTTGGGCTGCCAAATAAGACGTTATTACACAAATCATTATTATTGAGATTACAATGTCTAATGATGATCCATCCATCCATCCATTATAGCCTTTTAGAAGGCGGAGGAGTGATTTGAGTGCAACATAGAATTTTGATAGAAGGGGCGCGTCGCACCAACTCCTACCACAAGACAACAACTAACTCAATGCTGTGGAAAAACGATAACGGGTAAATTTCACGGACACCCCCTATAAGTATTTAATATGTCACAACGTGCCAAATTTGGTTAAATTGGCAACTTTCCTCCTGATGTTAAACAAGGTTACCATCCAAAATTAAAATATCGATTTTACCCTTTTAATAAAAATTACTAAGATTCCATCATCTTCCCAAATCGAACTTCCTCATCACCACCACTCTCTCTGACCGCCACTGATTTCACACAGTACAGAAGCCCATAAACATGAAAGTATGGCACGGTGAGCAGTAGCACCGCTGCCGACGCTCTCCGCCACCACTGATTTCACTCTATCCGAATGGACTTATTCGAGCACAAAGGTGAGAAAGGGCTTACTATATAAGATTATACTGCACCCAAAAATGGCACAAATTTTGTAGTAACAGGTATACTTTCTCCCCTAATTTTATAAAGGATCCCAAACACAGTATCTAGAATATTCCATACTACCAACCTAATTACCAAGGAAAAAGTAATGTCTCCGCAGAGAATGTATCAGATGCCATTTTCGTTCCAAGTAGCAGTCGAAGCATTACGACAATAATAATGATAATAAGTTATTTTCTTCAAATCAGATCCACCATGAACCCTCTACATTACATCATAATAGCCTACATTTCCAACAATTACTTAATGAAACAGAATTTCAGTGCTCGGAATCAAGGTCCGCTAAGAGAGTAGCACCATCGGGGAGCAGTAGCACCGCCGCCGACGCTTCTGTACTTTGTGAAATTAGTGGCGGTTGGAGAGACAGTGGTGGTGATGAGAGTTCGATTTGGGGAAGATGTGGAAGGCGGTTGAGAAGTTTAAGATCACACATATGGCGGTCGCACCACCCGTACTTGTTAGAGACAACGTTGTGAACAAGGGCTGTAATATGAGCGAAGAAGATGAAGAGAATGATTTGTATTTGGGGTTCTAACTTTAAGGGTATTATGGGAAGTTCACATGTGGTAAGGGTAATTTCATCATTATAAAAGAATTAACAGTAACTTAACTAATGGAATGGACTAAGTTGAAATATAATCATAAAATAAGGACAATCTGTGATATTTTTTCAAAGTTTGAGGTATTTGTGACCTATTGAATACTTAGAGGGGGTGTCCGTGAAATTTAGCCAAAGAAAAAAGAAGAGAAATAGGTTTTTAATAGGTGAGATCCACACCGTTTCGTCCTCCTATTTGTGTTACGTCTTGCGATCCTCCGATGGGACCCACATGTACTTGGCGGTGACGTGTACGAAAACCCTCACTTTTTTGTTTCAGACTTCGATTAATGTAAGGAAGAGAGTGACCGTATGTGTAACTTCTCTCTTCTCTCTCTCTCTCTCTCCCTCTGTCTCATCCTGTTTCCGTATGCCTGGAATGTGACTGGTGCTCTCTTGTGGTGTTCTCTCTCTTCGAATAAGTCTGTAATTTTTCTGTGGAGAATAATATATTTTTATGAATTCAATTATTTTCATGATTTTTTTTTTAAAATTCAAGAAGTAAATTTTCAATTTATGTTGGTAACCTGGAGATGATTTTAACACCATTATTTCTCAATTGAAAGATTTATTAATATTGAATTATGGAGTTTTCCCATTCATATTGGAAGGGATTTCAATAATGAAAATTGATGTGTAATTCTGTGATTGTTTTGTTTTGTTTCTTTTTTATTTATTTATTTAAGTAATTATTAGTTTTTTGTACATTTTTTTTGTTATTGTATTTTTCCATTAGTTTACACCGAGTTGGAAGAAGTTTTTTTTTATTTATCTGCATTACTGTTTTCCATATATTTTTTAAGAGGAAAAAACATTGTCCCACAACGTTCCTGCGCCCTCTCACATAGGACAATGAAATGACCACCCCACCCCTTCACTTGGATGCCATTCCAAGTACTCCCATTGGTCTTGCGCTCTGTACTGACGCAAGGCTACACAGCCTAGCAGCAAGCCCCCTTCCCATTTTTTATTGTTATGTATGCTAGCGCAAGTGCTCCCTCTTGTTGCCAACCAACCTGGAAATTCAAGCAATAATTTTCATTTTTCATGATAATCATCAAAGCAACAATACACTCAATCAAAACCTTATTCTCCTATATTTCTCTCCCCTTTAAGAGTTTGGATCCTCTCCAATGAGCGTCCAATGAGCATCCAATGACTGAGCTGATTGGGCATACATTGGGATGTGTAAAACCATCAAGCATTCAGTTCGATTCGATTTTCTAACTATTTCCAATCAATCCAATCAATTCCAGCTATAATTTGACACCCTAAAACAATCTTAAGAGAGTAGCATTTCGTGAGAAAAAAAAGCAATTGAGAGATTATTTATCTCAACAATTGACGACATTTTTTTCGTAGTTTTCAAATACAATGGGTTTTTTTTTTTTTTTTTTCATTTATGGGTTCTCATGTAATTTGATGATCTTCAAGAAAACAATGTAATTAAAACGATGGGTAGAGAAGTAAAGGTTTTTGCTCTATGTACGTTTAACTAGGTTTGATTACATTGAGACTATCATTGTATCGAATTAGTCTTTCTCCGTACATGTAAAGAGTGTGATCATAATTATATTGCAAGGGGACATAAATTGTATTATAAAAAATTTTATACGGTATCATATCGTCAAATTATGTAATTATCTTTTGTCTTATTTATTGCATGTTATATGATTATAACAATATATAAAGATAACTTACTCTTGCACCCCCAAAAAAAAAAACAGATAACTTACTCAAGTTTTAGAGTGTCAAAAAATAAATAAATTGAGTTTGACCCTTGATATGAGAGAGAGAGAGACTGCGAAGGTCAAATATGGGGACTTGCTTAAAACAAAAGGAAGGGAGCAATGATGTGTGTTTGAAACTAAAATCAAGTTGCACAAATATAAAATAATAAAAACCCTAACTTAGTATTGAAAAGAGCAAGTTGTTGAGTGGCTTGTCATGATGAATGTCATACTTCGATGAAGACTAATTCGAATCCAGATCCTCTCCAATGACATTTAACCACCATCTCCACACCCTCTGGCTGGTGGGAGATTGACTTTTGTGGTTAAATGTTATTAGAGTCGATCCGGACTCGACTAATTCTACCAAGATGGAAGTTGAGTTTTCATATATAGATGATGATCTCATCTATGTTGTTTTTTTCTCCTTTGAATTTTTTGCCAGAAAGACTATAAAGTTATTTTCATAAAGATTTATGGTATTTGTTTAGTTGTAATATGAGCTGGTGCCCGAATCATTCTCTTTTATTTTTGTAAAAAATTTATTATAGTTAGCATGTAGCAAGAATCTCATTAATGGGTAAGTATGACTTGGATTTATAAGAAATAATCGGTATCAAAATTCAACATTAAATTCAATTATTATTTTTTCCCACCTAATGCCATAACTTCCTATTAGGTAACGATCTAAATAGTTATACGTCAAATTTCAACTTCAAATTCAATTGTTTACCCTCACATCCAATACATACTCTTTCATGTATGTCCATGCACGGGTCTCCCATAATGTTTTAATTTTTTTTTTGTTATGTATCTTCTTTATTGATTAAATCTATTTAGATTGCAAGGCAACATATGAACATGGGGCCGGGCCTTAGCTTCTAATTATCCACAAAATTTCTGCCTAATTTGGCATTTAATGTGGCAAATCTAGTGCTGATTAAAGAGATTTTCCTTACAATATATGGGAATACCGAGTCCTTTATTAGTTATAAATTAACAAGATAATATTTTTATAAAAAAATTTACGATTTAGTTACTAGGGAATTAGAAGGGGATGGACGTAAAATTTTAAAACCTAGGAAAGAAAGTTTTTAATCATTACTTTACATGATTATATGATTAGCTTGAAATAATTATGTATTTAGTTACTAAAAAATTTCACTTTAATTTGCATCCAAATCAATTGAATTTGAAAAATCAAATAAAACTACATCTAAAAAGTATCATTACTAAATAGAGTATGAAATTTAAGTATGTTATTATTGGGCAACAATTTTATAATTTTCCTTTCCAAGTTTGAAAATTTATCTTTTCCATTGAAAATATGTGGATTCAATTAAAAATGATTTTTTTTACCAAAAAGAAAAAACTAAAGGGATTTTTAACTCGGTAGGAGATCAAAGAACTTTTTCTCTATTTTCTTTTCGGGAAAGAGAATGCTATCTGGGCTCATGTGGTGCGCTACCCCTGCCTAGACATAACAGTGTGTGAAATGATCGTCGTCCCCCTATAAAATTCCAATATTTTATGGGAGCATGGCGGTCATTTTGTATGCCCCTCTGTTTGGGCACAGGGGACCTGGCTCCTATCTAGTCGTGACGAGAGTTGGACGGACCAGCGCTCGAAAACCACCCCGAAACACAGGAGATGGTCATTTCACATGTGAGGCCCAGGTGAAAAAATCACCCCACCCTTGTTTTTGCTATCGTTTAGCGGGGCTGGACGCTCCAGCTCCCGCCACGGCTGGACAGAAACAAAATCCTTTTCCAGGCTCAAGGGCAGCGCACCGTAGGCGCCCAGTTAGACTTAGACTTCACACGCAAATCATATGTCGATATGACGATGGCAATCTCTAAAAGGATTCTGGTCTAACAATCTTTGCGTGTATGTCAGGGCAGCACTAAGGACTCGTGCTCGTGAGTCGTGAGACCCGTGACACGAACGGCTGGGATTTATCTCGACGTCAGTAGACTAACGGGTCCCACAGTAACAGAAAATCTAAGCCATTCGAAGCATTGACTTAATGATGATTGGTGCTTCTCGAATCTTTTATAGAAATATTGTTGTAGGTAATTTGTCTGGACTTGGCAAAGGTCCGTATCAACAAAGACGAGTCAAGACTAACAACTACCCACACAGTTGGAACCCATCGGTAGGTTCTTTTTGCTCTTGAAAATAAATTGGCGGAAGCGTCGTTTTCACATTTGAGTTCTTCCTCGTAGGTGTTTGTAGGTGAGAAGAACGCTTTTTGTACATTTTGAATGCGTGCAATGATTCGTGCACTGCGGTTTGTATACTTCGGTCCCGATTCTCGTAGAAGAAGCAGCAGAAGTTGCAGGAGAAGGAGAAGGACGTGAATGGCAAAACGAAGCTAAATTAACGATTCATTGAGTCCACTTGAACAGTTGTACATTTCCTCCTCGGCTTTCTAGGTTTTTTCTTCTTACGATCAGTTTACTTACTTTGTTTTCTCTTTTAAATTTAATTTCATGTTCAGTTTCATGGATTGATCTTTCGTTGTTTCGCTGATTAATAATATCTCTTGAATTGCGGTTCCATTTCACTATTTTTATTAGAACAAAGGATTCTAGTATTCCTGTTTTTGATGGAATCAAGAGCTAGAATTAAGCTAATGACATTTGAAATCGCTTTAATATGTGCAAATTTGGAAACAAAATTTTCTCGATTAGAGGTTCTGGTTTTCTCTTTCAATCTATTGTTGTATTCGATTTTATTTTATTTTATTTTTGGAGTGGGGGGGGGAGAAGAGGGGGGTGTTGGAGGTCATTCGAATACATGACGGGTGTTGGGTGTTTTGTGGGTTACAGTGAGAGTCGAAGGTGGTCCTCCTAAATCGTTTCTATTGCTTGTTTAATTTACTTTTTGAGTTCCTTATGAAGTGCAACAATGGGAAACTGAGTTCATGATTAAATTTTAGGAGCCATTCTAGTTTGAGATTTGATTCTACCTGAGTTGATTACTGGACTTCGTGAGTCAGTTTCTGACTTGGGAGTGACTGTATTGCTGTTAAATGCTTTACAGTTAATTCTGACCTCCCAAAGCCAATTCCACTATCCTTATCGGTATGGGGTGTCCTTTGGACCTATATTTGCATCTCTGTTTTTAGTATTGGAAGGTGGCGTAAGCCCTGCAGTACTTTCTAGCAGCAGAATGTTGGCAACAGAAGTAAAGAATTCATAAAGTGTATAACTGAGATGAGGCTGTTGAAATTTTGGATGAATGATGAGGAAACTGTAAATGATGTAATCAGAAATTCAATGCACTTAGGTGAAGTTAGAATTGATGTAATCAGAAATTCAATGCACTTTGGTTAGTTAGGAGAAGTTAGAATGGATATAATCAGAAATTGAATGCACTTGGTTTCATCTTCTGTGGCAAGGATAATTGGGGTTCTGCTCTGTTTTGAGTTTATATATATCGAGCACTAGGGTGTAGTCCTATCTCGATTAGAATATTCCTATTCTAATCGAGATAGCTAACTCCTTGGTGTCTCTCTTTATAGTTGTAATTAGAGTCAAGTCAGTCCTAGTTTATCTATGGTTAGTCTAGTCCTAGTCCTAGTACTAGTCCTATTATAATTATGCTTCTATTTTGTTGATTCTTAGTAGGGTTAGGAATCTTTGCTTGTATCTTGATTCTATATAAATAAATGCCTGTGGGGGGGGGGGGGACTGCTAGTTCGGTTCATACTCTCTAGACAGTCCTCCTTCCACCTCTCTTTCTCCCATCTCTTATTCTCTTCTCGGTTTTCCTGTTTGCATCTTTGATAACAGTTACACGCTCAAATGAGAATTAAGTGATTTGGTGCAAGAAGTGAAAGCAAATAACTAGCATTGAGGAAGTGAGGAAAGATATGATGCTTATGATTTAAGAGAGGGGTGGGAGGGGGACAGAGATGGATTCTTCTTCCCCCTATCCTCTTCTTCAGAAATGCAAAATGAATTTTAATTGCTGTAACATTAATGATCTGCATTTGGCCTTTTAAAACAATAGAGTCATGCTATTTGGCTTTCAAACAGTTGAACATGTGAGAGAAAAATTATGGCCTTTTGAGGTTTGTTTTCCTTTATTCCCAATTTATGGTTTCAAAGAAAGTTTAGACAGAATTAAATAATTTTTAAAAATTATTCTGGATTTAATGTCTTATTTGATGTGGAAAGAATATGCATTGAATTCCTCTGACTTGAGGAGAAAATTCAGTTCTCTTTTAAAGATTCAAGGTATCCTTTATTAAAAATGGTTTTAATTCTTATCTTAAGTGAGGAAAAGTCATCTCAAAAATGGACCTGTTATGGCTATCTTGTTGTCTTTGTTGTTGTTATATATGGGTCTCACAATATGAATTTGTTTCATATGGAAATTAATTTGGCAGATTGAAAGGTGTTGTTCACAATTGTAGGAGATTGAAATCAGAAATCGTACATTGACATGAGTTGTCGTTGCTTCGGTTCCTGCCGAGTAAAAAGAAAAAACGCTCATGCTCATGCCCATGCTCATCAAGATGCAAATGGTAAGAACTCTTTGGTGCATTCGTTGTCCACATTTTTATTGATTATGCATCCAATAGAAGCTATTAATGTATATACAAATTCTATCCATTAATGTGGTAGGACATCCCTACACCTTTTCATCTAAACATCCACCCTGCAAATACAGATAGCTTGAAATTTAATGCATGTCGCTTAGTGCTTCCCTTTTCTTCTCCCTTCCCCCCCTAAAAATTTTTGCTACTTGTAACGCCGCACCCGGGCTAGTGGTCTGTTTTGTTTTTTAAATCCAGTGCATGCTACATAACTAGACTACTTCTCCCTTGCATATGTAAATTCTTAGCATTTACAGACTAGTAAAAATCAATAATTCACTTTTAAAACTAATTCTGAGTTTCCCCCTGTTTTGCCATATGCTTCTTGATGATTTTTTTTGGCCGTTGGCTGCTGGAGTGAGAGCATATCTACTTTGTTTGGACTTCAGACTGCAACCTTTTGGGCGACCTTCCCCGGTTATTGGGGTTCGTTTTTTAGATAGATGCATTCAATTTATATAACATAATTCAGAAAACTGTATCTAAAGCAGTCAGCGAACAGGAGAATCTTCTTCTCATATTCTCTTGATGGGTGAAGTTCTGTTTTAGAAAAGCAATATATTTGTCACAACTTCCACAACAGCTCCTTTAGAGAATGGAAAAAAAAAAAAAAAAACAGATAATGATCCAAATTGATCAGTTAAATATATTTTCTTCTGTCCCTTCCTGATAGTGAAATCACTGCTAGAACAGAGCCATGGGGGATTATAATGACTAATCTGTTCTCATTGTTTGAGTTGTTGGGTATTTTTGCAGTGTCTTTGGGACGGAATATTAAAATCTTCTCTTTCAATGAATTGAGATCTGCGACAAACAGTTTTCATGTAAGCAGTAGGCTTGGTCGAGGAGGTTTTGGAACAGTTTACAAGGTACTTACTAGCTTGTTTAAATTTCAGTGGCAAAAGGAATTCCTATGAACATGCTTTTCATTTGTCTGTCTTCCTTCATTTATCAACATTCTTGAAAATCTTGTAAGGTAATAATGTTTGAGAATTTGATACTTGTGACAGTGTCTATGTCCTTGTACTTCAGATGTATTTGTTAAAGAAACAATTTACAAGGTACTTATAACCTTGTTTAAATTCCATTGTGGTAAAAAGAAACTAAACGAAACGCTTTCAGACTCATTATATGTCCATATTTTTCATTACTGAACATTGTGAAAATTTTTGAAAGCTAACAATATTCAGACTATGTTATTTCTGAGGGTTTGTCTTCCCTGTACTTTGGGATGTATTTGTTGTAGAAACAGTTTACAAGGTTTTTATGGCATAATTGCCCCTACATGGCCCAGTGTAGTAAAGCTTCTCTCCACAGTCCACCTAATTCTGCCACATGGCAGATGATGTGGTAATTTCAATGTTGGATAGACAGGTCATGTCACACCCCTATCCCGACAAGGGATAAAGTACAATATCAGGGTATGATTGGGGTGACACGCGTCATCCCACCTCACCGCCAGGATCTCGATGCAGTGGCCAACTCACAGTCATAAACCAATATTAAAATACAATAATATCAGAGTGCGAAAGATAAAGGAATATTACATTCCAAGATAGGTCAGAGTTTGCGGAAGCATAAATGAAATAATTATAAGATGTTCATTGGCTAATGATAATAAGTAACATAGTTATAAAATTCCTATGACCATCAAGTAGCTACCAAAAAGGTAAAACATAAAAGTTTATACAAAACACAAGGCTCTCAAAAATAACAAAACGGGAACGATCTCAAGTAACGGTACAGCCCGTAGGCACAATCATCATGGGCAACCATTTCCATGATCCTCAGTCACGGTCTCTGGCTCCACAGTAATCATCTGCAGCAAAATCTAAAAAGAATGTGTACACGGGGGTTAGCTCCACCGAGCTAGTGAGAGAGAAAAGGGGATGCACAATCACACAATCACAAATAGTCCATGGTGCATGCCATTATTAATTCATTTACCACCTAACACACAATGCTAAGTCAATGGGTATATGCTATTGCAATAACTCGGGAAGACACTGTGGATCCTTCCATTCTCACCACAATGCAACCTCAATTATTACTATGGAGCCCGCGTCGGTCGTAGTCATCACCACCCAGAGGCAGACCCCGATAATCATTACTACCCCTGGCCTGGCCTCTCTAACTCTCCACAGGCAGCAGGTGCTCTGGCTACCCAACACCTAAACCCCTGTTGGTAAGGGTCGTAGCATAGGGAACTGAGCCTAACCACAGATATACTACATGAATCCTATCGTGTTGAGAGGTACATCCGGGTGTGTCAACGTCCCATTCCATCTAACACCCGGGTACCAGCACAACACGGCGCATACAGCAAGAATGAGATGCAATATACAATTCCACGAATCTGGGGTTCCGGTGCGATTTCCTGGCACCGTAACCCAACACAAATCCATATCATCCTAATCAATCATCATCATCATCGAATAAGAATAAATGCAAATATGCAATCATGCTTGAATGATAATGTCACAATATAATTCATAAATGCATGAATAAGCAATAGTAAACAAGCTCAACAGTCACCCAAACCCACTCACCAATTACTTCAAATAGACTTTGTATAAGCGCAACGATTCCCGCTCAAAATCACTCCATTGCACATATGTTGGCGCCTATGGAAGTGAATAAGAGTGTGAGAGAGTGTAGGGGAGGCCTCATAGAGAAACCCTACAGTTTACATAAGTTATAAGCCTTAAAAACTACGTCGGAGGCAACGTCGGACTCAGCAGAGATCTGCCTCCGACCTTGAGTCCGACCTTCACTGCAGACTCTGGCCACATCGGAGGCAACATCGGACTCAGCCGGCTTGCCTCCGACCTTCCTGCAGGCTCAGGCCACATCGAAGGCAACATCGGACTCACACAGTCTTGCCTCCGACCTTGAGTCCGACCTTCACTGCAGACTCTGGCCACATCGGAGGCAACGTCGGACTCAGTCGGCTTGCCTCCGACCTTGAGTCCGACCTTCCTGCAGGCTCAGGCCACATCGGAGGCAACATCGGACTCACGCAGTCTTGCCTTCGACCTTGAGTCCGACCTTCCCTGCAGGCTCAGGCCACATCGAATGCAACATCGGACTCACGCAGACTCTGCCTCCGATGCAACCCAGGTGTGATTTCAAGGTCTTTAAAAGCCCAGGGTTGTCCCATTTGGTTCTCTAAGCCTCAAGGGACTAGGGAGGGGGTGTCTTGGAGTCTATTTGGGTCTTAGAAACACCCAACATCCAAAGATTTAAGGGGGTTTAAAGGATCAAAAGCTCAAAAATCCAGATTTGGGGTTTCCTTTGGTGGTTGAAGCTTTAGAATCAAATAGATTCAGCAAGAGGTCAAATAGAGGTCTTTATAGGATTGTAATACATTAATGGAGTCCCAAAAACATAGCTTAGGGTAAACCATTTGGTTCCAAGAGGAAACCCAAACTCAAGACTGAAATTAGGTGAGCCATCTAAGCTAAAAAAGAAGGACATGGAGGGCCTTCCAAGCTCAACCGAAAAGAGAAAAGAGAAGGGAGAGAGGCAAGAGGGTTCTTGGCCTACCTGATTTGAGGTACACAGGAGGTCCTCCTTGTAGATCCAAGCTCAAGCAGCCGATCCCACCTTCTTCTCTTTCTTCTCCTCCTTGCTGCCTCCTCTCTTCAAAGCTCTCCTCTCCTTTCACGATTAGGTTAGGAAAGAAAAAGAGAAAGACTAAGGAATAGTCCTACCCATCTCTCTCATATAGAAAATCACCTTTATTGGCCTATTTGGATAAGGCCTCATAAGTGTAACCTAGGGTCTATTTGGATAGGGTCAAACAACCATCCAACCCTACACAAGCTTTAAAAATCCTCACCTGGGCCCCAAGGCCCACACAAGGTCAAGTTAATAAAAAGGGGTAAGGGTAGGGTCAAACATGGCAAGACACCAATAACACCTTAGCCACATGGTCTCACCCACAAGAGTCCTTATCAGCAGCATTGGATGCAGGGTCGGAGGCAGCCAGTAACCTTGCATCCGATGCGAGTAGGAAGGTGGTTCCCACCATAAGAGGTCAGGGCCTTTGGACCACACTTCGAGGGCTTTGAGAGGGCAGTAAGCACACAACAAAATTTGGTCAACTACTTATCCCTGACACGTCAAGGTGCAACCTCCGTGATCCCGACTAGTTTCCACAGGCAAACTCGTACTGTGGTCAATAATTTTGTAGCTGGGTTTGGCCACCAGTGAGAACAACTCACCAGCATACGTGGCAGTGATAACTACATGTCACGGGGAAGAATTAATAATTAATTATACTCCAGGGGTACGGGTATAACAGGTCAAGGTCTGGCTTAGCCACATGTCATATTTCAAATTCAAATTCAACCATTTACCCTCCGTGTAATGTCCATGCACCTCCTCCGTAGTCCTGAATTTTAATACTTCATTTTGCTACTCAACAAACTCCATTTCAGCTGAAACTTCATATATGAGTAGGGGACCTTGGGGTCCTACATGCCCACAAAATTTGGGCCCACAAACATGCCTTGGGGTTAAAAAAAGGTTGGGTAATGTGGAGAAATGCCTCCCACAGCCGCGGAGGAAACTTTTTAATGCAAAGCTAGAATAGCAAGCTAACTAACCCCAAATACCCACAGTATAGCAAACCAGTCAACCAATAACAAACTCTAGTTGCAGGGTATAACCCAGGTCCAAAATCAGAATTAGAAGGTGGTCTGATTCTCTCTGCAACCAGCCAATTAATGGGGCTGGAATCAAGGTCAAGTGTAGGCCTTGGTAAGGTCAATTAAGCCTCCAAGTTGGGGCTAATTTGGGTGGCCAGGAACACAGGTAGAAATCAGTCACCAAATTAGAAGGTAGGATGTAAATAGGGTTTTGAGTGTAGAAACCAAACCAGCCAGAAGATGGCTACCGATCCTGGGTCGAGTGGAGTAGGAGATGGAGGGAGCCTGTGCTCCAAAACCCAGCCAATCCTGATGGCTAATGGCTGAGATATGAAGTAGACTCAAAATTAGAAGTTTAGATGAGATCTTGCAAACCAGCAGTAGTCTGGATCTGATGCCAGTACATCACCAAAAGTGGCTTATTTTGATGGGAATAAGTCTAGGGTTAGATTATATACATGTTGGGCCTTTGATCTCATGGGTAATATGGACCTAAAGTAGGGGTACATAGGTTGCATACGGGATTAGCTCTATATTTATTTATGGGTTTTAAATTGAACCGGTTGAACCACTGGTCCAATTTAAGTGATTTTTGTAGTTTTCTTTTAAGTGTTTAGTGGAGCTAGATTAGGACTCTGTTTTGAGTCTATTTCAGATTCCTAGTCAGCTTAAGTTACCTAATAGGTTAAGGATTGAGTTAAACCTTTCCTTTTTAGTGTAGGAGTCTTTTATATAAGGTTATAAGGGGGGTAAGTATTGGACACGAATTTTGATAATGAAAAAGCTTTTTGTTGCTCTCTTCCATTGAAGATTTGTCTTGTGTTTGATGAAGGCTGGTGGGATTGGTGTTTGATCCAATCGACACCTTACGGTGTGAAGCCCGAGTAGTTCGTTGGTGGGATTGGTGTTTGATCCAGTCGACACATTGCCGTGTGAAGCCTGGGTGGTTCTTTTGAAGCTCTACATTCAAGTTCAAGTTCAAGTTCAAAGATTCAATTTTTATTCACGTTCCTCCATCAACAAGTTGCTGCCAATAATTTTCTGCCATTACAAGTAAGTTGGAAGCATCCCCATCCTTCTTCTTCTTCTTCTAATCCTCTATACTACCAAACCCTGGCATCCCCTCCATCACTGAACAACATTCCCATAACCTAAATTCTGCCTAGCCCAAACCAACCATCAGAAAAGTCCACAAATCTGGCCGATTATCCATCATACCGATCTAAGAAAATCATTCAAGTTTGGTTTACTTCTGTCCATCCAAACCCTAGAAATCTATCTTTTCCTCTTTTCCAAAACCTGAAACCCTAACCCTAACTTGCTGCCCATTCAAGTTTACACACTTCCATCCATCAAAACATCTCAGGACCTTCACTGATAGACTTCCCTACCTTGACTTGACATGACTCTAACACCAAACCCTAACCCTAATTTAACCAAAAACCCTATTTTAACCTAGCTGAATCACCTGTTCATAACAGATCCTGGTTTACTGGCTCCTAGTTGGTCTCCTACCTATCTAGGACTACATTAAGTGGTATCAAAGCATGAATGAACATCTCAATAAATCTTAAGCAAATTGTTTCCCTTGTTTAGTGCAAAACAGATAAAGAATTATGGTACTTTGTTCTGTTGATCCAGTAGTGACTAGGTGTGCTTCTTGTGGAATTTACCCTTCTCTTTTCCCTTTGGTTGGATGAAGAATGAGGGGGCAGGAAAAGCAACCAAAGGAGACAAAATCTTCACTTTACATGGGCTTTTTGGTTGGACATAAAATCCTAGAAAGTGGAGGTATCCCTTATTTTCCTACATTTGGGAGAATAATGAGATGGAGAAAATAAGTATATTTTTCAATAACTATAAACATTGGCTTGCACTTTTCACCCAACCAAACATATGAAAGTGCGGAAGGGAAAGATAGTTTTTACACTTTCCTCTTTGCAGTCCAAACAAATGTAACCTTGGGGCTTGCTTGATAATATTTCAAACGTTCTTGCTTTGCATATCAACTAGGTTTTGGGTTGTGCGGTTTTCTCTTTTTTTTCTTTTTCAGTTTTTGAGATGCAAATAGAAGACATATGGTTTGTTTAGGTTTAATGATATAGTTTATTTATAAAAGAAATTGTGAAAATCCAAAATTTTGAAGAATTTCATTCAGGTCCAAACTCAAAAAAATTTAAAACCCTGAAAATTTTCTATATTTTTAAATTTTGACTGCAGTGGTGGAATAATATGGTGCTAATTGAAATTATAAATGATGTTTGTTGAGGTTCTGAGAATGGATTTAAACCTTGGGATCTGAGAGTGGACTGGACTCAGCCAATCCCAATCTGATCCTGAGTTTGGCCTATCCTGACCAAGTATTGATGGTAAGAGGAGCTGTTGAGACCTTCTTTTTTTTTGGGGGGGGGGTTAATGTAGCTCTAGATAGGTAAAGGTCCTACTAGAGGCCAATTATCAAGGATCCAATGACAAAGGACCAAAGGGGCTGCTGGTTCTGCAGTTCCAATAGAGCAGAATAGGAGTTTTAGGTCAAATTCTAGGGTTAAGATGAAGGGGATGTGAGATTATGATAAACAGTAAATCTGGGCAGGTGTTTAGGATGATGTTGAAGTAGGTTTAAATAAAAATTAGAATTCCAGAAAATTTAGGGTTAGGGTTTTGGGTTTAGGGTGGGAATTTTGGGATGCACTTTGGATCAAGTGTAAGGGACAGTGGAAGGGAGGTTCGAACCAATTTTGGGCTGGTTTTGATGGTTAGGGTAGGCTGTGGAAATTTTAGGGTTTGTGGAGCTTTAATGGAGAAGAGGGAATTAGGATTTGAATGACAATTTGGGGTAGCAGCCTGGGATCGAGTGGAGGGGATGCTAAGGGGAAACTGTGGTCCAAATCTGATGAGATTCTGATGAGGGATTAATGCTGGACAGGGTTAAGGGTGATTAGGGTTTATGAAATTCAAACAAAAACAAAGGGGAATCGATTGGGAGGGGGGGGGGAAGTAGAGGGTTAGAAGCAGAATTGGATCTCAAAATTACAGAGAATCCACTGGCAGAAAGCTTGGACAGCAGAGAAGGATAGAACCACCTTCAATCTTAGGGATCCTCCCGGCCGTCACGGCGCAAGGAGTCGTAGGAGATCCACCTACCCTTTCCACCTTGATAGAACTACAAGGATGCAAAATCTCTGCAGAGCAGAACAGCAGCAACAATGGCAGCAAAACACATTCACAATTTTGGGAGGCTAATCCTCTTCTGAAATTTCATTAACTTATATGAAAAGCCAAGGGCCAATGTCGATTCAGCTTTGGAATAGGATTCCTTAGCTGAAAAGACTTACAAACTATTTCCCCTTTTAAAAATCGTGGAAAGGGAGGAATTCAAATCAAAACAGCTAATTAAAAGAAGATTTCTTATTAGCCAATAGGATTTAAGTCCCTATTAGCCAATAGGAGCACTTTACTTAAATTGAACCAATTGAACCAATTGGATGCAACCAATTTGAACCGGTTCAATTGGAAACAGGAAAAATAAACTAAGTATAGAAATTTAAACAAACTGCTAAGCTATTAACTAAGAATGGGGGGGCCAAGGGCCAACCCTAGCTAACTACTCAATGGGCCCCATGTGGGAGTGGGGCTGGTTCTTCTTCGTCCTACGGATGTGGGGCTTTGATGCTGCATCAGGTAGGGGGGGTGTCCATTATTGAATTAAGGTTTGGGCTCGATTGATCCTGAATTGACTTTCCTGAGTTGCCCGATCCAATCCCGATACTTGAAACCATGGTTGTGAGAAAAGACCTATTATATGACCTAGCAGAAGTATGCCCTATATTGATAAGAGTGGAAGAGTAGGATCTATCTTCCTCACCTCAAATAGTTGAGAGAAGGCTCTGTTGAGTCATGGGCCATTTGGTTTTCAATCTCACACTTCTCAGATCATGTTCACTCATGCGCTGCTATGTCCTAAATGAATAGAGTTCTTGCATGATCCATTGGGATTTTTTTTCGAAGGTTGACAGGAAGTTAATTGGCTATGAAGTTTTGCTAATAGTTAATCCTTCTAAGTTCTACCCAGTGGTTGTGGATGCTCAATTTATCATCTACTTTGCATATTACGGGAAAATTTGATCCATACCTTTCTTGGAAGCCTTATGGGAGAACTTTGATTGTTATTACCTACCTCCTATTACTTCACCTAAATTGAATATATATGGAAAGCACTGCTGGCAGAGAATTAGAAAAGAAGACAAGTTTAGATGTTTTGACCTTTTAATCTCATTGTTCTACTTTTCCATTACCAGCAATTGGGAGCTTTATCGTGTTAGTGTTTTAAAGGGCATAGATTATTAGATTTTGCTAGTGTTCACTAACTTCGCATTTACCTTTTTACCCTGGAGATGTTGAGGCATGGAAAGATGGTTTCTGTTATTCTAATGTCTAAAATGTGTTTATTTAGTACTTTTCATTGTTACTTTTTGCTAGGGAATCCTTACGGATGGAACACAAGTTGCTGTGAAGACACTTTCTGCAGGATCAAGACAAGGGGTGAATGAATTTTTGACTGAGATCCAAACTGTCACGAATGTTAAGCATCCTAACCTAGTTGAGTTACTTGGCTGCTGCATTCAAGAAAATAACCGGATTTTGGTCTATGAATATGTTGAAAATAACAGCCTTGATCGAGCATTATTTGGTAATTTTCAATGACCAATGCAGGTGAATAAATTGTTTGATGCTTAAAGAGGAAATCTAAGGAAAATTGTTCATCTTGTTCTTGAAGGGTCTATGAGTAAAACCATTAAGCTGGACTGGAGCAGAAGATCTGCCATTTGCATTGGTACTGCCAGAGGTCTGGCATTCCTCCATGAAGAGCTGGAGCCACATATTGTGCATAGAGACATCAAAGCTAGTAATATACTTCTTGACAAGGACTTTGTCCCAAAAATTGGAGACTTTGGGATGGCTAAACTTTTCCCAGAAAATATTACTCATATTAGCACACGAATAGCAGGAACAACGTAAGTTATATTTCACATCATAAATATGTTGGCAGTTTATTTATTGGGATAATGCTCTTTGTTCTTGGCATAATATTGCACCTTTCTGCTTTCATTGAACACTAAGAAAAAGGAAGATTACTAGCCTAATTTTTGTTGAAAATTTTGATTCACTTGGTGCTCTTTCTTGACCATATATTGATTAAATACGCATACATAACCTGTAGGTCATTTGTTCTTTTTTTCATTCTTCCTCTCTTTTTTTTTAAACCTTCAGAGATCTAATAGCATGATGCATCTAAAATTTCTCAATCAGATACGATCTTTGCCTTAGATCTGTGGTGTAGTCCTCTGGAACTTCTTGTACTGGGAACTAGTTCATAGAATCAACCAAAGAAGATATGACCGTGAACCTTCCAATTCAAATGATTAAAGTTATTTTGTTGTTGATTAACTTTGTGTAAATGAGGAAACTCATAAAATTTATTATATGTGCTTTCCTTGTTGTTGGTGTAATGACCATAATACATATGCTTTATATCTATCAGGTCGTTTTGTGGTTTTTTGTAGCTTTGGTAGATTAGCACGGGTGAATTCTCTGTAAAATGTGAGTATAATGGAGAAGTTACATTCTTCCTCCCCCCATTCTTGCCTGTTGAAAGATCTTATGAATAAATAATTGAGTTTGAAAAGAAGAGAGTAAAGGGTTTGGGCAAATCCTGAAAAGGGCGAACAAAAGATACGAGTCTTTTGAAAGCTGTTCCCTCAGGTTTTTTCCAGAATGATGGAATCCTAGTCCCTAACTAGGAGAACCCAGTGGAGATTTTCCTAAAAGAAGGGAGATATCCTTGCTAGAATCAGATGAATTTGATAAATCTGTAAAACAGTAAAACTGATTTCTTACAGCAGTAAACAGCCAATTAGAAGTGACTAGTTAACCTATTTCTAACTTGAAAGACCACAATATACTCACTTAATTCCTTATCTGGTTACAGATAATGTTCAAAACTTACAAAGCATTAAAAGACTGAGTATAAATTGTTTTAACCTCAATCAACAAGCCACCTAAGGGAAATTTAGTGTCCAAATAATAAAAACCAATAAAAGAAGGCTCAACTATTGAAACTATTCTGCTAAAGGCTAAGGAGAGAAAATAAGCGCCAACGAAGTCGTATCCTGAATGGAGTCTGCTTTGATTTCTATCCTGAGTTTATGACAAGGGCTGATGTGGCATAATACATCCCACATTATCTTCATCCAGGGAAAGGGATTATGGGCAGATTATTCCTGCAATCAATTTGCTTCTACACGTTGGAAACTTTGCTGCTGCAGAATTCTTCCCAAAACTTAAAATGATTCTCATCGATTCTTTTCTCTTTGGCTACTCCAGTTTAAACAACAATATAGATTAGGAAACCAATGAAAGAGAGTGAAACTAGAGAGATAAAACCTCATCAGATATGCTGCTATATCCTCAGATTGACGCTCCAATTGATTCCCCTTTTTCTTCCTAAATTTCTCCAATTGAATGCCCTCCGTTTGGTCTCAATCAGCTGTCTTCATCCAAGAAACCTCTTGCATTTTTTGTCCAATTGACATGATCAGATTTGGCACAGATCAGATCTATCTCGGCCCCTTGTTCCTGAACCTTGATCTGATCAATCAAGTCCTATTAAAGTTACTGATTTCTCTCCTACATTACTAGGAAACACCAAAACAACAGACAAGGTTTCCTCGGAAAATATCTACACAGTTGTAAGCCACTTAAAATAGTTTTCACCACTATTGTCACAACCAACTAAGAGACCATAAGAGGAGGTATCTGGAAGGTACAAGTCTATCATTGCAACTTGATGCATATGTGTGAGTGTTGGCACTATTTTAATTGTCCATGCTATGCAGGTGCCAGTTCAGGTGTTAGATATGGGTATAAGTCTCAATATTGGACTTGCTAGGCCCCCAAGTCTTGAAGTTTTGACTTGCTCAACTAACTATAAAATCCCAAAATATTGGGCTTAATTTTTATATTCATTATTTTTTTTTAATATTACAAAATCCTAACTAATTTTTAAAATTTTTAATGTGATATATTTGTTGTTTGCAATTTGAGAACTTTCATGCTTTAAAATATTTTATTTATTATTTATAAAAAAAAAATTTCTTTTGATATCAAATTCAGACTCTGGTTAGTAAAATTGTTCCACTATTTGATATCCACACTCGTACGTCATACCCATGTCTTGTTTTGTTAACTTAAGAATCTCTATGAATTAGTTTGGTACAAATAGTAATTATAGCTCTCAATATGTTGTCATAGGGCTAATTGAACCTCCACCTTGTGGATTGGAACTAAACATGCCTTCTTAATTTCTTAGCAATCAGAAAATATGGTGTTGATGCTGTCATAACTGATGTCTTTGTCATACTGTTGCGATTCATCAACTATTGCTTTTTCCATTAATATTTCCAACTAGTTTCATCATGAGCTTGTGGGATTCTGCTTTCAAAAATAATCTTGTGCTCTTATCCTAACATTGGCTTGCCAATGCATCAAGTGCTATTTTCCATTGTCATGTAGCATGTGTCCACCTGATTTCTTCCATACTGACTGGCTCACTAAGATGGCATTATTTTGTCTTGTACTATTAAATTTTGGGGATCGGTGTAATTGTTTTGAAATGTTTTAACATTGCTTGGTTTTATGCTCTTGGATATTGGATCTCTTCATTGTGATTATTTGGAGGCCAACTCACCCCCACAAAAGAAGAGGTTATAAAACTATTTGACATTTCCACTGTGTTGAACATCAGTTCGACAACTGAGTCATACTTCATTTACTATTTGCATGGTTTGATGGATGTCAACTGCTGTATAAATCCATTGGATGAGTCAAACACAGAATTTGGATTTGTAATTTAAGTGGTTGAAGGATAAAAGAGTGCTTTTTAAAGTTCGCCTGGTTGCTTGAAGAAAGTTCATTGCATATAATAGCAGAAAGCTTGGCTTTCAACCACTTTGAATTGATGAAAAGAGAACTAGTAGTGGATTTTATGATTTAGTGGTGGTAAAAGGTGATTCTTTTTACGATTTGGTAAGGAATAGTTTGAAGAGTGTTTACTTGGCAAGTTTTGAAACCCTAAGTACTTTTATACTTTAGTCCTTTCTCTACCTTGGGTTCCCTCCATTTTTTCTGATAAGATCTGGTGTTTGCTGGTACTACTAAGGTTGCCTTTTCTTATGGAGTGAGGTGCTATCCTAAGTGACAGTTGATCACTTTTCCCAGACTGGTATTTCCAAATGTGTTTTATGTGTAAAGAAAGATGGAAGTGAGTCTTGACAGACCTTGTAATTTGTTTTGACTTTGCTTGAGGGGAGTGAAGTATGAATTGAATTCTTAGCTATCTCTGGAGTCTATTGGGTGCTCTTTAGTATAGCTGATTGATGTCATCTGCTGTCAGAATCTTAAGCCTCATGGAAGATGGTGGTGGATTCTATGAACGGACCCATTTATGGTGTCTTGGTGCATTTGGAAGTAAAGGGATTGCAGAGGCTTTTAAATCAAACTTTCAGTGGTTGTTTTGGTGATTGCAATTTTTGTTTTAGTTGATGCTCTTGAAGAGTTCCAAGGTCATAAAGTTTGCCTACTTCAATTTCAATTTCATTTTGAAAACAGTGGAGAGTAGGCTGCTTTTAGTGTCTTATTCTTCCTGTAGAGCTTGCTTTGGCTCCTAGGTGTTCCTTTGGGGTCTTCCAATATTACTTAGTGGGAAACCACATACAAAACCTCTTTTTAATACAATAATTTCTTCTCCTGTCACAAAGGAAATATTAAAATTAAAAAAAAAAGGGTAAACTATGCAGATGGAAGAAGTTCCATTGTCTGTTGTAGTCAAGGATACTTCACCTCAGATAGTGGCGCTTTGTTATCATTTATAGATTTGTCATATAGAGAATCAATTGGCACAACGGTTAAGTTGCAAAATTTGGAAACAGCCTCTCCTGCGAAGCAAGGGATAAGGCTGCGTACATTTGCCCCTCCCAGACGCTGCAGTAGCAGGAGCCTCACGCACTGGGATGCTCTTTTTTAGAATCACTTATCCTTGGTGATAAATGATGAGGAATTTCTCCTCATCAAGTTTGTAAAAAAAACTTAGGTTTTAGACTTCACAGGCAACCACACAAAAGGTAATGTCAGAGAACAACATGATGAGATTGACTTGCTGAGCATCAATAGATGTTAGTGTACCTAAATGAAGTGGAAATTTTTTTTACAAGCCAACTGGTCATCATATTTTTGACTGCCAGGTACCTTTGTAAGCATGCTCTTCTTAGGATATAGTCACTGGAGAATTTTGGTTCATTTTTTGAGGAAATAGTTGGTATTTCCTTGAGCTGTCATCTTCTCCTGATGTCATGGAACTGTGAAAAACTTGTGTGTTGTGCTCCACAGAGTAACCTTGTTGTGCTCCACAGAGTACAACAAATGATTAGGCCTTCATTGCAACCATCTAAATGATTAGGCTTACTGCAAAATTCTGCTCAATCAGATGCTGTCTGAAACCATTGTAGCATTTTTCTTAGACTTGGTGCACATAGAGTCTTACTATTTTGTGCATTGAAATTTACAGTGTCCCATGCCCTCGTTCTGTATTGTTTTTTTTTCCCTCTAATTTGCTATGGTTCTGACACATAGTGTGATATTATTCCATGTAGTGGTTATTTGGCACCAGAGTATGCAAGGCATGGTCAGTTAACCAAGAAAGCTGATGTATATAGCTTTGGGGTCGTCGTGCTTGAAATTATAAGTGGTAGAAGCAGTGCAAAGGCAAAAAGGGGAGAAACGCAGAAATTTCTTCTCGAATGGGTGGGTCAACTTCCCTTTGTAAATTTTGTCAATCATCTCAACAGTAGCATCAAAAGTCTGAAGCCATTTCCCCTCGTCATTGCTTTGGGCAATCATCTTTTGCATAAAAAATTTTGAGTTTTAGTTGTTCATTTTTGATTAACTGGTGAACTTTCAGCTGCCAAACTTTCTGTTTACCAATTGACTTTTTCTTTTAATAATAATCCATATACTCTTCTTGCATATGTATTTACAAAAAGCATTGATTGGATTTCACAGACAATTTCAATATTTTTACCTGCTTAGGTTATTCTGTTCAGTTTTTTCCCCCGTCAAGCCTCTTCTGCAGTCAGCTATTAAGTTCTGTTTTGTCCCCTATGTTCAGTCAGTTGGGTAAAGAGACCGAAAAATAAAGCAATTATTTGCTCAGCCAATAGAGCTCTCATTGAAAGGCAAAAATATCTCTTCCTATTGGCTCTTGTTGATGGACTATGATGTGAACCTTTTTGTTGGAATTTAAGTCCATTTTATGTAATGAAAAAAGAAACTCGGAACTTATTCATGATCTAAATAATTCATCTTTACTGTTCTTTATTTCCTGCCCATATTTTTTTTTCTGTGATGTCTAATGTTATGCATTGACAGATCTGGGAACTCTATGAGGGAGGACAATTATTGGAGCTAGTTGATCCAGGGGTTGGAGAATACTCTGAGGAAGAAGTCCTTAGGTACATCAAGGTAGCCCTTTTTTGCACCCAAGCAGCAGCTAGCAGAAGGCCTACAATGACGCAAGTTGTTGATATGCTCTCTAGATCCATCCGGCTCAATGAGAAGGAACTGACTCCCCCAGGTTTCTTTCGCGAATCAGGAGGGCTCAGTGGCTACCTGCCTTCTTCATCAAATAAAGAATCAATTGACTCTACTACTACTACTACCCGACTGGACAGCTCTCCTTCCAGCATCACTGAGGTGGATCCTAGATGATTGAGTTATCGCCTTAAACCGGCGCAAAATATTTTTGGAGAACATATTTTTTCTATATATATATATTTTTTTTTTGGGAGAGGGGACCCTGGAAAGGAGTAGGCACTTGTATTTTATTTTAGGTGTTGTGAGTATATTTGTATTTGTAGTGTGTGGGATGGAGGGGTAGGGATGGAGTTTCATGTGTTTTTATTTGGGTTTCAAATTAGTTCGGTTTTAGGTTCCCCAAAAAGAATGGAAAACGAACAATGGAAAACTCTCCTTCAGTGGAAATGCAACACCTCCCTCTCTCCCTCTGAGAGCGTTCTTCTACCCCATATAACATTACTAGGAAGCCTGCCATCAAGCACTCATCATGAATTAATGGAATACTTTTCAACATGGGTCATAGCTTTACTGACTCTAAATTCTTACTCTAGCACGACTTAATTTGGTCCATCAATGGTGTAATTAGTGACCATTCCTTTTAGTGTTAGTTAGCTTTGTCCCCTCAAAAAGGACTTTTTTATGTAATATTGTGTTAGTTTCAGTGCTGAAAGACTGAAGGGGTTTTTTTTTTTTTGGTGATATGTAGGACCCAAGGAGAGTAGGACTGAAGGATAGAAAAGGTGAAACCGCACCAACAGTTGGACCTAAGGATCACCTGATACCTGCTGTAGATGTACCACCAGTTAATGCATCATCCCTTGATGTTTAACAGAAAATAATGTAAGGAGGAAACTGTTAACACCCAGGAGAAGCATCATCCCTTCAGTGCATGATTCATCAAAACCACTGACTGGTAAAATCTAAAAGAATTGAACCCAGTCACAGGAAATACATTCTTTTCCTGAACTGTATGCAATGATGATGGTGATGATGGACACTATAGATTGGTAAAAATAAATTAATCTGCGTTTTCTCAAGATGCTTCGAATTAACTATGATGGACTACGATCCTCTGGGAAATGATCTGTGAAAACTGATTGTGTAACTGCAGTTGCTTCTATTTCCTCAACTGAAGTGGCTTGAGCAACTCTGGTGCGACTGTGAATCACTACATCCTTAAATCTGCCACTCATGTAGCGCTTCATCTGTATTCACATTTAACCATTTAGTGGTGGGATCCAACTATTAATATCAGCTTGGCTTGGCACTGAATTGAGAATTTTGAATGCTGTTGCTGTTCTCAGTTAAAAAAGAAAATTTTATCAATCCATGCCTTCAACATTTAGCATAAAAATTATTCCTGCATAGAAAAAACAAACTTGTCCGGAGTCCAAATTCGGTCACTCCATTACCCATCCTTCAAAGGGCTGAATGGTTACAGGAATTGCTTAAAAGTAGAACTGAAAATCACAGTGCCATAATAAATTAACAGTTGAAGAATAGTTGTTCGAGAATTGAGATCTTGAAATTGTTCACCACAGAAGCCACAACTGAACCCAAGTCATGTGAATCTATTGGCAAACCCTGCATGAATTGTACACTAAACATGCATCTCTCCAAACAGAACATGAAATTTTAACTGTTACCCATACTCGTGAGTTTCCAAACTGTTGTCTCACAAAAAATGAACTAGTCATTGTTAACAAGGACGATCTGATTATAAATGGCATTAATCAATCCGCTATGTCTTTACCACCCAAAAAAAACAAACACCTGCTATGTGGAACAACTAGGTGCACTATCTAGGAAAATTGCTCTTCCCCAGTCCCTTCACATCCCAACCCCGCGCCCCCCCCCCTCCCCCCCCCAAAAAAAATAAAATTATATTCCAACCTCTAGAAAATGAGTTCCTGTTCCAATAGTCAGATTCCAAAACATAATAGAAAAAGTACAAAGATTAAAAAAAAAAGAGGTAAAATTCAATCTCATATTCCCACAAAAAAAATCCTGAAGATAACAAAAGATAGCTTTACAGTTCAGACGGCCCAAACTGCAAAATCATTAAGTGATCTACCTAGCTTGTTTATTCTAGTAATGAATGGCGTGGTCAAACATAGTAAGCAATAGAAGATTTAATTCATGTAAAAATAAAACTATAAGAAAATTTAAGGAAAAAAGGCAGAAAATCCCATCTTATGCCATCACAATCATGCATGGATGGCTGGCTCGGACTCGGGCTCTGTGGCAGGCTGGTCCTCAGTTACAGCAGGAGCCTCCTGAGCGGATGAGTCTGGGGTACCATTAATGGTGATGTCTTTAGCAGCAGTCGTGTCTCCTGCTGCTGCTGGTTCCGCTGCAGTTGGTGAAGCAACTTTTCCACCATTGGCTTCCTTACCATCCTTGGCATCCTTGGCATCCTTGGCTTCCTTACTAACCTTGGCATCCTTGGCTTCCTTACCATCCTTACCATCCTTGGCTTCCTTACCATCCTTCGCAGGTGCAGGTGGGGGAGGTATCATGTGAGGTGGAGGTGTGTGCTTCAGCTTCAGGAGTATCTGCCGCATCCTTGAAAGATCAGTGGGTTTCCCAGGCTTTGGACCTTGGATGACCACAATTGATGGTTTCTTTTCTTGATCTTTCTTTCCTCTCCTTTTCTCAATATTGGGGACCTCGTGAGGGATGAGCTCTGCTATTGCTTTCCAGTACTGCTTGTCTGCTTCTTTGTGGAACTTCTCTTGATTAGCCAAGTAAAGCTGTCAAATACACATTTTCATCTTAATAAAAATGAATGTGGGTTCCAAAAACAGAAAATGGGAGAAAATTCCTTCAGCAGTTCTACCTTCTCTCTTTCTCTATTATTAGCTTTGTTGGTTTCACAGTTAAGTATCCTTTTTTCATAGAAAGCCCGCTTATATTCTTCAGCTTCCTCAATAATCTGGGCCCGCATTTCCTTCTCCCTCTTCTCCTTCTCCTCGAGATGAATGGCATTTTGGCTGACACCAATTGAAACACAAAATTCACCACCATTAATGGGTATCCATACAAACCCAAAGATATAAACATTTAATTGACGAGATAAATAATAATGTGGGCCTAGAGCAACGAAACAAAACAATACAAGCAACATATTTAAATGAGGATTGGGTTTCAAAAAACTGAGTTTGAAATCGGTTGATTACATATTATTTTTTAGGGCTGATGTTCTCTGTGCCGCAGCGCAGCCTGCACCTAGACACATGGGCCTGCCATTCAGGGGGGCAGGGTGGCCATTTTGCCCATCCCCATGTGTTTGGGCACAGCCTGCGCCCCCGGCACAGAGAACATTTGGCCTATTTTTTATTTCTATTTTCCTTCCTTTGTTCTTCGTTTTGAAAAAAGAGTTTCGTGAAACTAAAATCCAAAGGAAAGGAGGTTCATGGCTAAGGGTAAAGATGTCAGAGTCATGTTTGTTTCGGAATGTATCAATTGTGCTGAAAACAATGTTTATAAAGAAAAAGAATCACCACGGAGATTACCAGATATGCTACTCAAAAGAATCAACAAAATAAACCTAGTGGATTGGAATGTATTTCATCATGATCAAAGGACTTTCACAAGAATTTTGGAGTGGCCACCATGTGCAATGGCGAATTTTAAAAAATTTATGTAGTATTCCGGATCAAAGATAGCCCTAAAGTTATAAAGGTCATCAATTAAATCAGGACCAAGACTATCTAAGACATAAAAACATTTCAACTGCACAAGAAATGCAAACAAACTCGACAAAAGTACCTCTAGCACGGTGGCATCCTATAATCAAATTGTAGAAGAAATGCTGAGAAACACACAATCTTAAAAGGCACATCCTACACTTGGTGGCGAACCCAATTCTGATTATGCCCGATTTCCAAGCCCCTCTTTGAATCGGCCATGAATGCACTTGAATCTTCATTTTTTTCGTTCTTTTAGTCAGTAAAATAACAGAAAATCAATGAAACTTACCATATATATATATATATATATAGTTTCTTTGGATTGATGCAGTTCTAAGATGTTTGATGGCTGAATGAGGAGATGGTGATTAGGTTTTCATGGTACTGAATAAAATTTGATGAGGAGTTGCATGCTTAGTTATTACAATGATGAATAAAGTTCAGTGTATTGAGCTGGATGTACCTAGGAAAACTCAGGGGTTTCCAAGGCATAACATGCACAAACACAGAAGTCTCCATGGAAGCAGCAAATTCTTTCATGATCCCCAAAAGGAAGCCGGGGGGGGGGGGGGCGGGGGGAGGTGAGATATGAAATGCATCCTTATGCACATAGGCTGGGCACTGAGCTCTACTTAGCACCACCACCCCCACCATCCCCAGGGGTAAATAAATCCTATTTGGATCAGGACTTGGGATTGAAAACCCATACCTGTATTCTGAATCAAACCATAAAGAATGAAGTACTGAATCACACCAACATTGGTTTGAACCAACAAGAAACAAGGGCCTGATCTCAAGACCTAATACCACAAATGGTCAAATGGTCAAATGGATCCAAACTCCTGACCATAACAGTAATCTTACTTTCCAGGTTGGAGAAAATAAACAAACAACCACCTGACCCAACCAACCATCACTGTGCAACTATTATCCCCTTCAACGCTTCATGGTTCCATGACCTGAGGAAGCTCTCAGATAGGGCATGCTTAATAATTACAGGTCCAAATCGGACTTTGTGCCTTAAGATTGTGCCCTAAGATTAAGCCCCTGCCTTTGTCTATGGCTGTTATTGATCCCCCTCAGAACAATGGACAGGAAATTTGTTAGGTCATTTATCGGGAAGTCCAATTTTTTGTCATCACCAAGAAGGAACAGGGAAAAGGTATAGGGCTCGCTGTCAAATGAGAAATTAATAAGTGTGCATCTGTCAAAGGAGCGGAGCCAATTTGGTTGGCTCTACTCCAGATGGATTCTAGCAGTGGAGCTGTGCCTAGGACATCCAAATGAGGGAGATGACGACCCAAGTAGTAAACCCCTCAACTTTCAGTTTCCTCCCCCCCCCCCCCCCTTCTCCTTTCTCTTCTCTCCCTCATGTGGAGTGGGATTGGGATTGAGGATCAGAATATAAAAACAGGTGGACCAAGAAAAAAAAACTGATTTCTCAAGAGGGAACAGATCAATTGTCTGTGGAGCCCACATGGGTTAGTTTTCCAGTTCTGATTTTATTTTGGGAGTAATCATGCGTCATAATTGGGGGCGCAGCTGACAGAGTTATGGACTTGTGGGTTTCCTTTTTTTCATGAGATATTCAGAATCAACAATAATGATGGTCCTAGGAGTATTTCTTGTATTTTATAATTTATGTTCCAAAGCTAGCCTTGTCATTTACAATGTGCCTAAGGGCTCGACAACCAGCTTACTATGTTCTTTAGCAATTGGAGTTAACTACAGAAGGTTGTTGTTCACTACATCTATATTTGCATTCGAATATAGAAAATTTTTGCAATATTCATGCTCTTACTGTGTGGGATCATGGTGAGAAGAAGGATTACAACTCGACAACATTAGTAGAGCTCCAGGATAGATCCCTGAGGAATCTTTTTTCTATTATCCTCTTTCCATTAATAATTTTCTGCAAACTGCTAACAGCCTAACCTATTCCTCAGAAAACCCCTTCTTGAGCCAAGAAAATTTCTAACGGCAGCTCAACCAAGTGAAAATGAAATTTCAGAGTCAGCTGAGCATCCACCTTTACGAAATAAAAGAACATACTATATTTATCTTTATGGAAGAATATGTATCAGATCAGTAGAATATAGTTGGAATAACTAAAATATCTGGTCATTGTGATAATTATCAACCAGTAACTTTCTGAAGATTTTAACTAAAATATCTTTCTTTCATCACTTTCTACCGTTGCTTTTCCCATTCAATTGAGGAAACTGGTGTTTTAACATTACCATATGACCAGAATAATACATATAAATGCATTCACAGAATATAAAAAATTAGATTCAACAACCAAGTATCCGGATTCACAAACAGAAAATTATAAATAACAGCATTGGCAAAAACCTAAACCCTGAAACCATAACAAAAGGAACAGGAACGGATCTAACCGTGTACGCAAGCAAAACGCAGATAATAACAAAGGGAGAACAAACCGAGAAATGAAAAAAGTCAATACACATCTCAATTCCCTGAATTTTCAACGGATCAGCACAATTGAGATCTAAAATTATAGACAAAAGGCAAACGAATCAAACAATACGAAACCTCACCGGCGCCATTCGCGAAGAGCAGAGCCTTCTTCTTGCATTTGTTCCGGAGGAGGAAGCATGGGCCCGTCAGATGTGAATAAACCATCATCGTCAGCACCAATGTCGTAAGGCTTCCCATTCCCGTTCGATTGGGGCATTCCAGAGAAGGGAGAAGACGAGTAATCAGGATTTGGATCTTCATAGCCGTAGATTTCAGGAGAAGGTGGGATGGCTTCCATGGAATGAGAGACGTGATGAACTGAAACCTCTTCTTCAGCAAGGAAACCATCATGATAACCAGATGAAGGTGGAGGTTCTTCAATTACATCTTCCACCTTGCCTTCTTCCTCTGCAGCGAAATTCGAGTAAGATTCGTAACGCTGGGACGGCAACCGAGGATCATAACCAATGTATCCATCATCGTCGAAGGGACGAGTCGAGTTCCTCGCCACCTCATCTCCGTCGTTGCTGAATGTATCAAACGACGACATTTCTGCGTCTTCTCTGCCTCTCTCTCTCTTAATAGTTGTTCTCTCTATACCTGGTTAATAACGAAATTTGCTCTTTTCCACTGTGATTCTTCCTCTGCAGATCGATCGATCGATAGAAAACTGATTGGGGAGAGACTTCTCAAGTCTCTCTGTTCTTGCTTCTCAAATCTGTCGGGAAAATGAGATGAAAGAGTACGCGGCACTGGCAGATATGTATAGAAGAGAAGGGAGATCTGATTTGGTAAAACCATATATCAATCAGAAAGACCGAAATACCCCTCTCTTTTTTTTTTAGTTTCAAAGTACCGATTATTAACTTTAACCATTAATTAATGGGGTCGGTTTTGACTTTTGATACACGGCAGCGTAAACATGTAAATGGGGCATGCAAATGGTTTGAGGAATCGGTATCGGATCGGTTGAAATCGGTATCGATGGAGACCGATACTGATCCCTGTTCGATTCTGTATCGGTGGATCGGAATGGACAAGGATAAAAATGTTAAAAAATAGTAAATTTTCAAAGAAAATATGAGTAAATCTGTCCGATCTGGACTGATATTGACTGATCTAGATCGGTATCAGCCGAGACCGATTACTAAAACGATGGCCATGCATGATTTGAGGCATCGGTCACGGATCAATCGATCCCGTATCAGTCATCCAATCCGAATTGATACGGCAGATCTGTATCAGTACCGGCGGTGATGAATACTGAAAGCTAAATCCAGGCTAATTTTCAATTTTGTGTTACTAATAAATCATTGACATCAGTCCAAAATAATCGACTTTAAGATGAAGGGCCCAAAATCGGTATATAGATTTGGGCCCACAATACTAGTCTTTTTAGATTTTAAGGTAAGAATTAAGACTTACAACTATATGGGATGAAAGTGGACCACTGGACCCCACGAGTATGATTCCCATGGTTTGAGGCATCAGTATCGTATCGTTCATATCAGGCGATACATACCAATTTTGCAAGTAACCAATCAAGATATTGTGTCGATACCATATTGCATTTGGTATGATTTTTTAGACTGCATTACTAACATGCATACCAGACGCAGCCTAAATATGAGGTAAACTGGCTCCTTCATGTTGTTAAAAGAGAACATTAAGGAAAGGACGAAGTTTCCTTCCACCCTTGCTGAAGAGAGAGTCTCTTAACCAAATCATTTGTTGGCTTTCATATGAGACTTTAAGAATAGTGAATGACATTTTGAACCTTTGACTGGTTAGTGGAAGAGTACTTGTGAAGAGTATACACAATTCCACATGGTGTACAGGAAAACTTTCATCTCAAGGAAAGTTTTCTATGTGATCAGATTAACTTCAAATACTCATACCACATACGATAAAAATCCTCTGCAGTACCGCTGGGTGTGGGGTGCACATCCCGCATGGCCTCTGTTGTGCCGCCGGATGTGCACCCCACACCCGGCGGTACTGCAGAAGATCCTGGTCCTACCAAATACCCTCATGTATTACCATGCCTCCCACACATGCCCATGTAACCTTTGTGTAATCTGATAAATTTCTGGGTCGGCGTTCTCTGTGGGGGATTGTAACCCCTGCATGCACACAGGTCCAATAAGAGTGCATGCGTCAGCATCATGGGGATGGGATTTCCATATTACATCAGCAACGTGGCAGTCATTCCCCCCTCTGTGTTTGAACGTGGACAGTACACTCCCAACAGAGAAAGCCGCAATATAAGCTAGGACAGGGCAAATATTTTAACCACTTAGAGAAACTCTTCCTCTCACACCCCTCCTCCAAAAGAAAGCCCATTCATTACCAAATAGTAGGGCTAAGAGTGTTTTGCAACACCAAATCAGGAGATTGAATTGGGCAGAATCAGTCCCAAAAACCCTGATATCTGCCCTCAGATCTGAAAACTCACCAATTCTAGGATTCCTTCGCATGAATCAGCATATGGAATCAGTCAGAATTGGTCATGGCAGGATCCAAATTGGCCGATTCACCGATTCGTTCCCCAATTTTTGATACCGTGGTCCCAGAAGGATATGCTGGCAAAGCCAAATACCCTTCTCCACACTCTTTTTTTTGGAGAGGGAGGGGGGTAGGGGGGAAGGCGTTTTTGAGAATAAAATCTAACAGATTTATGGGCTATTTAGAGAATTAGGAAAGTACTAAAACATGTATAATGAGATGAAATTAGAAATCAAATTGTGGATCATCCAACTTGATTAGGAGCAACAAAAAAAAATCCTCACAAGGTGGGAGACACGTCTGATAAGGCAAAAAATTATAATGTTTAAAACTGGCCTACCAATACCAACAGCAACATCAATCTTAGATCTCCAGAGCACCTGTTGCAGGAATCATGATCAAGAATGTCAGGGCACAGAACTGTGATCGTGGTTACATATTCTGCTTTGCCTCTGATAAGTAAAACTGTTGACTTTACCTCTAAATATAATATAGTGAGTTCAAGCGGAGGTAATAGAGCACAGGGACTTCAACTTACTACATGCGTATATCTGTGTCCTGCTCTGGCTTCCCTTGTACCTCCACAGCAATATCCTACTCAACTTACAAAAATGGACAAAAGCTGTGTCAAATGGCATTCCATCCTTTCTTTCATGAAATACACATCATATTCAGTAAAATTGAAAATCTTAACCCAAGTCAGCTCTCTGCCAGACTGACCCCATGGCATTTGAGATATATGTCAAGACCTGCACAAAAAAGGATTGGGGATCTGCAACTCAATCATATTTTACACTGAGCGGCCAGCACTTCCTGAGCCTGAGGAGAAAAGCTAACATCTCAACTGTTAAAATACCATCTCCACCCAACCCCACAAAAACAATTGATGCCAAGATCCTGAGAAAAAAAATGTACAACTCAGAACTGCAGTAAACACAGAAATGTCCGATTTGAAACTCCACGTCTCCATCCCGTTGCTTTGCAAAGACTTGACAAGGCGAACAAAATCAGCACCATTCCAATCAGTACTTGGAACCATGTCTCAAAAGTAATTGCAGGTTGGTAGTTGATAACAGCTCTGGAAATCGATCTTGACCGTCCTGAGCTTTCTGCAATGTATTGCTAACAAAAAAAAGATGGTGCGCTTGTTGTCAAGGAACAGGAGGGGTGTTCTTCGCATATCTTGCAGAAGGTATCCGCTGCAATACTCGTGATAACTCTGGCTTCAATCGTTTACTTGGGGTTGATTGTGATGATCTGAAGGAACATAGATATACTTGGTGAACAAGCGAATAACGAGAATAGAAAACATAAAAACAGGGAGTATCTGATCAAAGTTTTGAATAACATTAATGAGAACTAAAGCATATTTAGAAAAAAAGGAGGTTATAAAGGGACAAGTTTTACTCTTCTTTTAATTTGTTGCTGTGCTGTTAAATAACAGGCACATGGGGCTACAGAATCTGAACAAGCAAATGAGGGGGTACAGGCGTACAGCAACAAATTTTTTCAATGATTACCTATCTAATCTAAGTGCATCCCTTGACAGTCATGGCCCATCAAATACCCTTCCCACCTGGCCTAAAAAAAAAAAATTTTTTTAAAAAGGCAAAACAAAAGCAAAAGCACACAATTCAAGCAGGTAATGGCAAATTTTACACAGGGGTGCAGCAAACATTCCATGAGGCTCTGTTTGGTTGCAAGGGATATAGGAAAGGGAAGTGAAGAGAAGTGAAGGGAAGTTTTTTTCCCTTTTCAGTGATTTGGTTGCAAGGGAAGTGAAGTGATATTAATTTAGCAGAGCACCTACCAAGCTTCAGAGCACCGAGATCTGAACATGCCTTAATTACAGCCAAAAGGGTGAACCCATTGGGTTCGATGCCGAGTTCGGACATTTTCCAAAACAATTCAAGCGATTCCAAGGGCTTTCTAGGACGAATGTACCCTGAAATGATAGATGTCCAAGATTTGCATCTTTAACAAACAAATTATCAAACACTTTCCGGGTCCATATTTGTTTTGCTTACTTTGATCAAATTTTTTGAGAATATGAAAGTTGAAAACTGGAATTCATTTTCGGTCTTCTCTGTATGTTGTTGCAGTTGTCCAAATGGTCAACAGAGGGTATCTTCACTGATCTAATGGTCAATGGCCAAAGGAAAATCATCATCACCAATCTCAAGTTCACTGAACACTCTTTCCTTAAAATTAGGTAATCTTTCGCAATTGTATTAGGCTTGACAAGTCTGGTCATGGATATGAACCCTCAAACATCCGACTTCTCTAAGGATTCCAATTCCCAATTCGTCCGCACCTTGAATCTCGGTTAACTACTTGCAGCCATGTTACAGCATCGCTCATCTTTGCAGAATGGGAATATGTATGGATGCACTACTAATTTGGTAAAGCCTATAAAGCAGGAGCAAATGACAGGAGATCTGGGATTTTGTGTTTAGTGATGGGCCATTCCCAGAGGGCATCATGTATCCATCGTTCTCTTCTTAAAAAGGTAAGGCACGAATTTGAATACTGGTACTCATTTGATTTGCGAATTTTCTGGAAAGGACCTCATACAGAACCATCTCACGTTCTGCATCTATAATCACACGATCCTTCTGCCCAAACACCATTGGCCTCGTGGTTTCAGATGCAATGGGCACATCATGCTCAACTCTCAGATGATGTCCAAGTCAACTGGAAATTTCATGACATTACGGTAAGCAATTGAGGATTTCTCTGCTGATCCGACATGGTTCTCGCAGGCCGGTGCTAGGACAGAATGGATGATGTGAACTTTGTCTTTGAGACGACCAAGGCTGCAATTTTGAGACATTCTCAAAAGAGAACAGGTCCTCTCCGTTGGATTTGCTTCCGAACTTCTCCCGAGAAAGAGAGCCATTGCAGAGCAGAGACGGTTTTGATTTTATTTTACATTTCAGTAGGAAAATAAAAAGGGGAATGTTAACCTAGAAGTGAATTTTGTTTTGCAGGTAAAATGCAATCCCCTAGCAACCAAACAAGTAAAATTACTTGCCCTGGAAAATAAATTCCACCTTACATTAAAAAAAATATGCATTTCCCTTGCAACCAAAAGTTTAAGTGAAAAATACTAAAAAGGGATTTCAGGGTGAGATTAGTCTCCAGATGTCTAAACACAGATCTTGGACTTGCCCATAAGAGTAGGGAACTTGCACACAAGGAAAGAAACAGTAACCATTAAAAAAAATAAAACCAGCTAGAGATGAAATCACTCACCTTGGAGAGCCTGGACGTTTCTGAGTATACTGACCAAGCATTGATTTCAGACTCGTAAGGGCCTCTTCAGCAGCCTAATGAAAGGGCAACCCAAGTGTTCAGACTAAATGCATATGCAAAAAATGGAGGAACAAGACGAAGAGGACAATGAAGGGAATGCAATACCTGCAGTTTAGCTTCATCCCATGTTGACCCAATTCCCTTCCCAAAGACTTGGCCTCCAATTTCGACCTAAAACATATTCCCCAACCAGAATTATTCATTTTTCCAACCAGATAGCTTTATATTCAGAAAGCAATTCACTTAGTCCATGGGAAGTATTAGCTTCAATCAAGCATAAACCTTAGGTACCATTCAAGCATATGCATATAGAGATCACTAATGAATTAATCAAGTTAGATGGCTGTCTAGAAGTCATAAATATTGGGAATCATATAGATCCCTTATCATCAAATGCATTTGCTTTCTCTCAGACTGCTAAACAACATTATTTTGGCTCTCAATTTTTCAGTAATAACAGATGTCAAATTGCCCATCCATACGCCTTTGAGATGTAGCTCATCCAAGAGATGGCCCACTAGCTGAAAGGTCTACATTTAGAAGAATAGAGGCACACAAAATTGTTTTTACCACAGTTACAATATGCATTCCCTTTTTCAGTACAAGGAATACAAGAATAGGAGAGACAACCAAGAAGTTTAAACTTGAAAACGTCAACCGAATCAATAAAATCTTAGGTTCAAATTCAAGTAGAGGGAGTGCTCAATCAAATTTGTTCTGTACATGTGATCTTGGATATTTTAAAATAATTGTAGAGGATAACAATGTCCAGATTCATTGTATGTAGGCTAAGGGCTGTGACTGTTATGACTCAACCCAAGCCATCATACCTTATTTGTATTTTGTAACCTTTATTCTCAATATAAATAAGAGCAGCCTCTGCCATATCTGACAAGCCAAAACATTCTCTTTCTTTTCTTTCAACTTGGTATCAGAGCGTCCAATCCTTTTTGGGATTTTTCACCACCGCTGAGGCTTCGGCCTCAAGGTTCAGCATGGTTGACTGAACATGTTTTAATGCATGTTGGACCATGCTAACCATCCAACCATTCTGATTCTTACATGCCTTTCTAGGGCTACAGCCGCTGCCCTGCTTCTCACCGCCACCGCCATCCTAGCGGTTCGTTTTTCTCTCACCTAGGGCTTAGTAGAAGCCCTAGCGCTGTCCACCAGCCTCCGCCACCTGCCTGGCCGCCAGCCCTACCGCTGGTTACCGCCCCCTGGCGACAACCCTAGGGGTACCGCTGGCCCTCATCGGTCCTCCCAGGGGCTTATTTTTTCTTCTGCCGGCTCTCCAAGACCTTGCATGCCTGCGTCGAGGATTCCTAGGGCTCCGCCTGCCCCTGCCAGTGCTTTCCTGCTCCTCCTAGAGACCCGATAGCCCCTGCTGGTGCTTCCCTGGGTCATTGCCACCTCCTGCCAGCTCCACAGCACCTCGCGAGTCTTCTGCCAGCCCTTCGAAGCACCTCGCTGACTTCCTATTGGCCTCTTGGGGATCTGATAGCCCCTGTCAGCCCTTCCTAGTGTTCTGCTTGCTATTTTTTGCCCATTCTGTGAGCATCACTGCTGCCTTAATCCATGGTTCTTTGAGGATGGCATTCTTTCATCGACTGTGAGGTATTTCTTTCCACCCTTATTGTGAATTTATGCCTGGCAATATGACAGAAGGTTCCAGAACGTCTTTTGGTTCTGGGAGTAGCAACTTGGGTCGCCCTCCTGCTCCTCATCATCCCCATTCTCTCCAGCTAGGACTGTAGGACACACAAAATTGAATGGATCGAACTACCTTGCATGGTCACGTGCTTGCCTCCTTACCATTTGTGGTAACCACTTTTTAGGGTATATTACTGGTAACACACCCATGCCCATTGAAGCTTCGGCTAAGAAAATTGGTTAGCTAATGATGCATTGATCATATAGTTCCTATTGAACTCCAAGGAGCCTACCATTAGTTCCAGTTTTGCTCTCCTTAATTCAGCTAAGGAGTTATGGGATGTAATGAAGCATAATTATGGTCAAGCCAATAACTATGCACAAATCTATGAGATTCGTTGCTAGGTTTGCAACACTACACAAAGAATTATTTGTGTCTGCTTATTACTCTGCTCTCACTACATTATGGCAGCAGTTTCTATCACCCTGGTTCCCATGACTAGCCCTATTGATGCAGCCATGTTCCAAAGAACGTGAAATGGAACGGGTATATGATTTCCGCACCAGTCTCAACACAGAATATGATCAGATTCGCATTCAGGTCTTGAACAAGAGCACATTCCCTACACTTCTTGACGCTTATAATATGATTCAGCATGAGGATCGTCGCCGTTCTGTTATGATACCTTCTGCTGTCCCTACTTGGTCTGCCCTTGTCACTACTCCACAGCCCTCTTTATCTGTGGATACTGCTGGTACTGTTAGCAAGACTGGTCCTACTCGTGACCCTGTGAAATGTGATGTGGTCGTCCTAGTCACACTAGGGAGACCTACTGGAAACTTCATGGCCGCCCTAAAGGGGGTGGGAAAGGAGGAAAATCTGATTCTACTCATCCCCAAGCTCATTTGATCGAGACTATTGAGGCTCCTACTGGTACTTCCTCTCTGTCTGCAAAACAACCTATGACTCAGCTCCAACATATGATGACTCAGCTTGGTTCTGCATCTTCTACCACGGCACTCTCTACCACGTCTGCCTCTCATTTAGCCCAGTCATGTATTTTTCTCGCTTCATCTAAATCCGGTTCCTCCTGGCTCCTTGATTCTGGAGCATCAAACCATATGACTAGTACTTCGAATCTTTTCCATACCTACTTTCCTTATTCTGGTATGGACAAGGTCCAGGTTGCTGATGGTTCCCTTTCCTCCATTTCTGGTAAAGGCACTATTACTTGTTCTCCTACCATATCTTTATCGTTTGTTCTCCATGTCGCTAATTTATGTGCTAACTTGCTTTCCAATTCTCGTCTCACTACTTAACTTAATTGTTGTGTTCACTTTTATTCTACTCATTGTATTTTTTCAAGACCTAGTGACGAGGGCAACGATTGGATATGGTCTCTATTACTTGGAACAAGGTTCTCCAACTCCCTCTCCACCGGTCTCAACTAATACACTTACCCGTGCAAAAAGCTATCTTACTTAGCTCCAGTAGTGGCATCATCGTCTGGGACATCCATCTTATCATGTTTTGCGTCATTTATTTCCTTCCTTAGTTAAAAATTGTTCTTTGGATGATTTACAATGTGATGTTTGTGAATTTTCCAAACATACCAAGTCTTCTTATTTTCCTAGTGAAAATAGAAGTTTGATTCCCTTTTCTATTATACATTCATATTTATGGGATCCTTCTAAAGTTGTTGCTAGGGGTGGTTTAAGTGGATTATTACATTTATTGACAATTGTACCCGCTTAACCTGGGTTTATCCTCTTCGGACATAATCCGAGGCTTTTCTAGTTTCCAATCCTTTCACAATATGATTTGCATTATGATTAATGTCAAAGTCTAGATCTTACGTAGTGACAATGGCACTGAATACATTGGTGGATTCTTCCTCCACTACCTTGACTCTCATGGCATTATTTCTCAAACTTCCTATGTTCGGACACCGGAACAAAATGGAATCCCATAACGGAAAAACATTCATCTTCTTGATGTTATTCGGGCTTTGATGTTTACCAATCATGTCCCTAAATTCTATTGGGTGGATGTGATTCTTACTACTGCTTTTTTATAAATCGGGCTCCTAGTGTCATTCACTTCAAGACCAAATCCTATTACCAGTCATCTCTTCAGGGGTCAGCCAACTTCTGGACCCTTCCCTTGCCTCTCACCTTCCTCCCAAGGAATTCGGTTGTGTCTATTTTGTACACAACTCTTCCCCCTCTCGTTCCAAGTTGGATCCTCGGGCAATACGATGCATCTTCTTAGAGTACTCCACCTCCCAAAAGGGGTACTGGTGTTACCATTCCCCCACTTGGAAGCTTTTTGTTACCATGGATGTCACATTTCATGAGACCGAATCTGATTACCAGTTATTTCTTCAGGAGGAGCATCTAGTAGAGGAAAAGATTCCTTCTACTTCTACTACCCCTTTGTGATTGATATTGTTCGCCTTCAAGGGGAGAAGCCCACTCCAAGTAACAAGGACGTCATCACTTACACTCAAAGGAAAGAAAAGCCTGCCCCTATTTTGCCATCTCCATATATGACACCTGAGCTAGATCCAACACAAGGTAATAGTCTCTCCCCAGGTAATAATTCCTCTCCTCCTTCTGATGCTGACCTTCCCATTGGTATTAGGAAAGGTGTCAGATCATGTACCTTGCACCCTATTTCCAATTTTGTCCTATAAGTAGTCATTATCTCCTTATCGTGCCTTTGGTTCTTTGTTATCATCAGTATCTATCCCACAGAGCTGGAAAGAAGTTATCTCAAACCCGAAATGGAAAGATGTTGTGGTAGAAGAAATGCATGCCTTAAAGAAGAATGATACTTGGGAGCTGGTTCCTTGTCCTGAAGGGAGAAAACCAGTAGGATGCAAATGGGTTTTTACCATCAAACAAAAGGCATATGGTACTATTGAAAGGTACAAGGCCAGATGGTTTACCAAGGGATTTACACAAACCTACGGTAATAACTACCAAGAGACCTTTGCTCCTGTTGCTAAAATGAACTCAGTTTGAGTGTTATTATCTTGTGTTGCAACCTTGGATGGAACCTTCAGCAACTTGATGTCAAAAATGCCTATCTAAATGGGGATTTGGAAGAAGTCTAAATGGACATCCCACCTTGTTATAGTTCAGACTCCACAGTTGGTAAAGTATGTAGACTCCGGAATTCTATTTATGGCGTCAAACAATCCTCAGGCTTGGTTTGGCTGCTTCCAAAAGGCTCTGCTGAAGTTTGGGTACAAACAGAGTCAAGCTGACCACACCTTGTTTGTCAAACACAAGGAAAAGAAAATCATTGCCCTTATTGTTTATGTAGATGACATAGTTATAACGGGCAACGATGATGCATAGATCTCATTGAAGACTCAATTAGCAGCAAAATTTGAAACTAAAGATCTTGGACAGCTCATATACTTCTTAGGGATTGAAGTTGCCTGCTCTATAAAAGGCATTTTCATTTCCCAAAGGAAGTATGTTCTGGATGTTCTTGAAGAAACAGGTATGTTGGGATGTAAGTCTACTACTTCTCCCATTGAGGTAAATCATCATCTTAGCTGTACAAGAGGTGACCCAGTTGACAAGGAAAGATATCAATGCCTTGTAGGAAGACTGATATACCTATCTCACACTAGACCAAACATTTCCTTGTGGGAATTGTTAGCCGATTTCTTCATGATCCAAAGGTTCCTCACCTTGAGGCTGAATACCGAATCCTTCAATACTTAAAGTCTGCTCTAGGGAAAGATCTTCTATTCTCTAATAACAGCAGCTTGAAGTTAGAAGCCTTCACTAATGCTGGTTGGGCAGGGTCCATAGATGATCGGCGTTCCACCCTTGGATATTGTACCTTCCTAGGAGGAAATTTGGTCACATGGCGTAGCAAGAAACAGTCAATTATATCCAGGTCAAGTGCAGAAGCTGAATACCAGGCCATGGCACAAGGAATTAGTGGCTGGTTAAAAATTCATCTCAAAGATCTAGGTGTGACTTCTGAAGACCCTATGAGGCTCTACTGCAATCAGCATTGCCCATAATCCAGTTCAACACGAACAAACTAAACATATTGAGCTGGATTGACATTTCATTAAGGAGAAGCTTGAAGAAGACCTGATCTGCATACCTTTTGTCACTACTGAAAACAAATTGTCAGATGTATTCACCAAATGTTTGACTTCTAAGTCATTCCATCCTGTTGTATTCAAGTTGGGCATGAGGGGGAGTGTTGAGTATAACTATGTCCAGATTCATTATATGTAGGGCAAGGGCTGTGACTGCGTTATGACTCAGCCCTAGCCATCATAACTTATTTGTAACCATTATTCTCAACATAAATAAGAGCGGCCTCTGACATATCTGACAAGCCAAATCATTCTCTCTTTCTTTTCTTTCAACAATAATAAATTGGTAATCATTTTACCAAAGTTGAAAAAGAAAATATTCCAACCAAATAACTAGTCTATTTGAACATCACAAGAAATAAGTAATTCTATATTTAATGTCAAAAACAACATAATGGAAAATGCAAACCTGAGCATATGCTTCGCCTTTCTGCATTGAACTTATTGAAAGTGGAGGCTGAGGTTGAAAAACTAGATTAAACCCCTCCATCACACACTGAAAAATAAATTCCTTCATGTCATTGATCAACAAACTGCAAACCTGACACAATATGGATAGGAATAGACAGAGAAATTTGAACAGAAACAAGCAATTGGTATCTCACTAATTCTTTAAGGGCAGCAACAGATCCCATAGATTTTTTAGATCCGTCTGTCCTTGGGTCTAGAATCCTGGATGGCTCTGATGTAGTTGAAAATGCAATAGATTCTTCCTTGGAGAATGGCAGATACCCAGAAGAATTTGTATCATCTACAAAGCCATTCTCATTTGTATGCGGAAGCTTGTTCAAATCCCCATGTACCAAGCTAGGGTCAGGCTTGACATGTGAGAGATATTTATCTGCAAAAGAATTCTATCAGAAAAAATGTAGATATCTAAGAGGCACAATTTTTCAAAAAAAAAAACTCTACCTTCTATTGGACAAGCAAAAAGAGGAAGCAAATAAAAAAGGGCGTACCCAGTGCATGAGGCTCCCGCCATTGCGGGGTCTGGGGAGGGTCATAATGTACGCAGCCTTACCCCCTGCTTTCGCAGAGAGGCTGTTTCCAGACTCGAATCCATGACCATTTGTCACAATGGAGCAACCTTTACCGTTGCACCAAGACCCAGTGGCCCACCATCAAAAAGAAGCAAATATAAAACAAAAATACGTGTAAAAAATTCCATCCCTAATAGCAGTATATGAAGATAATCTGGAAAATTCAGGACATGGCACATTAGATATGCCTGATAAGCCCAATATACTGAACACAGAAAGTTCAAATATGTACATAGGAATGGAGCAGCACTAATCATGTTGACTCACTGCTGAGTGTACTTCATATAAGCTGGCAAAATGTAAATAGAAGTATAGAACTAGGGCAGATTTTTTATTTTTAATGGAGTAGAAAGAAATATAAATAAAACGAAGATAGCACAGCTTTATACATCCTTCTCTCCTTATCCTCACATCCCTTGGGTGGATGGACCATAAGGTATTAGTGATGTACTGGACACATCAAAAGGATAGACAATAAGTCATAATTTCAAAAGAAGGTAAGTTGGAGCCAACAAGCCTTGTTGTGAGAGGCTTTCAAAATCCACGAGACACTGAATATGATGAAAGCTAGAGGGAAATTAATGCATACAGAAAAGCTTTTTTTTTTTTTTGGGGGGGGGGGTGTGATAGGTAACAGTAACAAGACAAGCCTTGCATTGCAATGTGCAAGTACATATCAAAATAAAAAGAATTTCAGTGCCATCGGCAAACACTAACAAATACAAGACAAGGTAGGTTATTCTTACTGGCCAAATTCCTAAGAGAGCTCTCGGCAGCCTGCTGCTGAGCCTCCTTCCTTGTCTTACCAATTCCTTCACCAATTTTTTCCCCAGTAAACCAGACCTACAAAAGCAAAGACATTATTATTACTATTAATATTATTTTGGACAAGGCAAAAACACATTAATTGATTGGGGCCTTGATTAATTGCTCTCATACAAGCACAAGTAAATCATGTCTTGAACCAAACATGTTCAGATCCAACAAACAATTGCCTATAGGTATTATGTACATGAGTTTCCACAACAATGTGAAATACACATATAGAGAGCTATCCCCAGAACAATGCATAATAATAATTATGATTCTAATATATCAAAAAGAAAAGAGAAAGAATCAAAATAAGGAATATCATCTCCTTGGAGTAAAAGAACTTGATTAACAAATGGGGAAAAAATAACCAGTGAATCTAAATCTCTTTTATAGGGAAAATCTGTACAATTAGTACTATTACCTACTATAAGAGCAAAAGGGGCTAAGAAGGGTTTTTGTAAGGTACTCAGTAAAACAAAACCATGGATTTCTCTGAATACAGAAATAAAACAATTCAATAAAACTTAATATCAAACCTATCAAAATATCTTTGATGGTTGAAAAGGAATAAGGGAAAGAAGAAATACAAGATGGCGGTCGCTGCCAAAAAGGAAATTGTGAAATGAATGGATGCGATCATCCTTCAGGCTAAGTTCTGAGTTCTGACCAATGAAATCTTCTAAATTGGAACTGTCATATAGCACCATATGCCCACTTCACCTGCCCACAGATGCTAATATTTTACATTGTATCTGGACCTTACAGGAAAACAATCTACTAATGGGTTCCTAGGTTCAGCAACAAATAACCACAGAAAACCACCCACAAGGTAGAAACAGAACTCAGATGATCATGAAACTAAGGTCGAACAGCACCCTAGTATAGGTGAACAATCCCTCAGAGTATGGCAGTAACTCAATGGACAGGTTAGGACATATGAGCCATCAGCCACGTATTGAAATTAGCAAATAATCTCAGAAATCAGTAAGTTGCTAATATCCAGCAAACTAACCAGTTGATTGAGCTCAAATCTAGGTCAATGGTAAGGGTACTAACAGAGTAAGAGTAGAAGAACACGTCAAAATCCCTTGGAGAATTGATGGTTAGATGAGGAGATAATAACACAGGTTTGAAATTAGAAACTAAGGACAGATCTAGCAACTTACATACTTGTAGTAGAGCCAGCCATTGAATGAGGCTGAGATCAAGGTCGACGGAAGGGTTCCAATGGGAGAAAACTCTCAAATACCACAGTGGTCTGTTGGACAGGATATGAGTTACCATGGATGGCAGCAGCAGCAGAAAACTCCAGGTAACAGCAACCACAGGACTTGAAACAAACAATGGATAGCTCTGAGAATTATCTTAACCAAGTCTATTGTGTAGATCAGCAACCAGTATCTCAGTAATGGCACCAAACAGCAATAGTGGGTCAACCGACAGGTTGGTTATAGAGGCAGGAAACCAGGGAAATTAGAAAGAAGAAAGGAAGAGAGAGGAGGGAAGGAATAGGGGATATGACCAAGGCCTCTCACCTATGGCCTTGGTCAGTATCTCACTAACCATAATGGAATCTCACCACTCAACTGTCTCTCGCAGCAACTAGGGCAAAAAAAGCCAATCATTCTTCATTCAATAAATCGTGGGGGTATAGGCACTAAGGCCCTTACAATATATAGATGGTTGTAGGCTTGTAGCAACCTCAAGAAAAAAAAATAGAAAGTTAGAAAAAGAGGCCCACAAATGTTAGTGGTTGCCTTGTGCAATAAAAAACTGCATAAAATAGAAATATACAAGTAATAGCCAAGTAGTAACTACTAAAACTCAAATTATTAACGAATTTAACAAATAGAAACTACTTAATCATCCCCCACAATTCTGGTTTTCAGTGAACCAGTAACACCCAGACCATGGGCTTGGTATGGCCTGAACCAAAAGGCCCAGTTGAAGAACCATGGGCCTTAGTATAGGCCTGGTTCTTAAGCATACGACTATTCTGTTTGTTGTAGTGCTTGTATACATCATCTATGTTAAAAAAAAAATTTTGAAGAATTGAAAACATTTCTCTTAAATCAATATGCTAAGATACCTCAATGGAGAATTGCAGTTCTGTGCTAGCAACCAAAGCAGGTCTGAACTCCACCTACAAGTAAGCAAAAGGAACAGCGGTAACATAAGAAAGATCCAACTGAATAAAGCATTCAATCTCTAGCTTTATTACATCAGAACCTTTTTTAATACCTTGCTTCCACATTTTGTTGCAATTTCTTGTAGGGCCACTGCAGGACTTTCTGAATATGGTGGTGTACCACGTCCAGAATCAAAATGAAGATCCCTCTTGGCAGAAGGAGATCTACCCAAAGGCACCTCTTCACCTATACAATGGAACTTTGATAAGATTAGACAAGATCGTACACAAAAACTAAAGAAATCATCATCAGTCTTTACTTCTTTTTTTCTTTTCTGTGGAGTATGGGATTGTGCTAAAGAAGTTATCAATTATTAACAAAATGCAGAACAGAAGTACATGAGGAACACAAAATATGGCTTAACATATTTCAATTAGAATTATAAAACACCATTAAGATATCAAAATATTGATGCCTCTACTGGAGGAAATCTTCTGACAAGATTTTCTCCAGGGCATTAAAACAATTTTCTGTCCTCAATCCCCTGCCCCCCCCCCCCCCACCCCCAACAGGAAAAAAAAAACCCCCAAAAAAAAGAAAAGGTGGGAGAGGAAGCAAGACAGTAGCAACTATACTATGATCTACCACTTAAATTGCCAGCTCTTTTCTAAAGTCAAGTGTATAATTCCATAAAGAAGAGTAGGTGTATAGATAGAAAGGGACGACACTAGACAAAACTCCTAGCTCTATGCACAAAGGAACAAAACTCATGACACTATTTTAGAAAAAGAAAGATATATTTTTCTTGGTTAATGCAACCAGCTTCAAGGCTTCAAAACTATCATTGAGAGATCAAAGTCTTGATGCTTCCGTAGAAAACTATAAGCAGACAAGATTTTCTCTGGAGAGTTGGAAAATTTGTCTATTTAGGTAATTGCCTCAGCCTCCCCTCCACACACACCCCCAAGGGGAAGCAGAACAGTATCAACAACACCATGATCTTCTACTTAAGTTCCCAACTCTTTTCTACAGTTTAATTCAGTAAAATACAGTAGGCATATGAAAGAAAGGGCCAACAGATGGGGGGGCAATCCTTTTTCCCCAGTTGTGAAATTTCTAGTAAGGCTCCATTGTTTCTGTAGTTGTAGGCGTCCAGGCGCCTTGGTCACCTTAGTGGTGTCACCTTAAGTCCAGACTCCCTCCAACGCCTTGGGTCACCTAGACACCATGACAATTATGGTTGTTTCCATGTAAAAAGGCTGAAAATGTTCTGTAAAATAAGATTTTCCTCAAAAAAACATTGAAAGTATTAAAAAAAAAAATACATGAAGGAAATTTTTTATGTAAAATATCCTTTGCACGAAAAATTTTACAACGAAACAAACAGTAAGGAACAAAACTCATGGTTCAACAATAATAAAAAAAAAACAAAACAAAACTAACGGTTCCATTTTAAGGGGGGGAAAAGGATCTTCTTGGTCGTTGCAACAAGAGATTTTTTTCCAAGGCTAGCAGCTCACTCCTAGTTCATATCAAAACATGTATCCAACTGGGTTCGAAAGAATGTGATTGAATGGAAATCTGAACTACCATATTTACCAGAAGTTCCAGAACCCATTTTTATTGTTGTGTTTTTTCCTACTTAAATTAGAACTGAATTTGCTTAAGGTTGCCTGAACATTTTTTGTCACTACAGTTCTGGATACTGCTTTCTCCATCATAAAGTGCCAAAGAAAAAGGCACGACAAATTACCAAAGCATCAGTCAACTTGACAACTCAACAGTCGTAATAGTGATGGTAAAGCTGAACCAGAGAATTACTTGGAATACGCTATATATTTAAGGAAACGGCCTCTCCATGAAGCGGGGGTAAGGCTGCATACATCTGCCCCTCCCTATTGCAGAGCCTCGTGCACTGCGTACTGATGCGAAACCCGGCTCATAATGTACCCAATTGGGTTCGCTTATGGGCCAACTCAAGTAACCCGCAGTGCCACAACTGAAAGAAATGGCAATATTGAAAATATTCTATAGTTGCAAGGGGGAGTGGCGGGATTGTAAATAATCAGCATTTTAAAGGTTTAATTAGGAAGGCAAAGAAGAAAGGAAGTAAAAGGAATTATCTTTTATTATGAGATGGTGAATACTGCTGAGAAGGAGATCCCACAAAGTGACTATTTTAGATATTTGGGCTCAATCATACATAAAGAAGGTGATATAGAGGACGATGTTGCCCAAAGGATTAAAATAGGATGATTGAAGTGGAGATATGTGTCTGGGGTGCTATGTCATCGGCATATTTCTTTAAATCTTACAGGAAAATCTTATAGGACTGTCATTCGACCGGCTATGACGTATGGTGCAGAATGTTGGGCAGTTAAGAAACACCATATAGATAAGCTAAGTGTTGCAGAGATGAGGATGTTGAGATGGATGTGTGGCAAAACTAGGAAAGACCAAAAGATAAAAGGAATGATTAGTATTAGAGCTGATTTGGGAGTTGCCCCAATTCAAGATAAGCTCCGAGAGAATCGTCTAAGGTGGCATGGTCATGTTCAACGGAAGCCTTTGGATGCTATAGTTCAGAGGAGTGACTTGATTCAGATTGAAGGTACTAAAAGAGCTAGGGGCAGGCCTAAAATGACCCTGGGAGAAGTGGTGAGGAAAGACATGCATAGCTTAGGTCTTGTTTCAAGTATGACCTTAAATAGAGCTGATTGGAGGGCAAAGATCCATGTAGCTGATCCCATTTAGTTAGAATAATGCTGAGTTGTGTCAATATTGCTGGCTATGTTTTTTCCTTTCTACCTCTATTAATCTTTTGTCGTTGCAAGTTCCAAGTAGCTGACCCCATTTAGTTGGGAATTTGGGATAAGGCTGAGTTGTTGTCGTTGTTGTATGTAGGGACAAACTTGAAAACAAAACAAATTAAGGGATAGGAGGGGTTAATGACAATATGGAAGAGTAAAATTGGAAAGTGAGGGAATAAATTAATATAAAGAAGGATCATGAGAAGAAGTGATTATCTCCTTCCTTCGAACTCAACCAGAACCCAGCAGAAAGAGGAACTAGTTGCAGGCTCAAGAACTACTTCACGAGGAACCCAATCAACCTGAAACAGAGGGCGAAGAATCGCAACCTGTCTCTAATAAGCAATATCAATCTCAACAGATGGTAACTGACGTTCAAATATTCTGTAACCCTTGACCTGGCGGACAGATTCAGGGACTCCCTAGTTGCAGGCCTGATTCTCAAGGTTGGAGGAAATCTAGGGTCTGATTTTCTGGGGTTTGATTCTCTGTAGTATGAGGAACAAACAAACTAGATCTGAGAAGGAAAAGGGATAGAACAGAGGAGATCGTTACAGTCTTTGCAGGCTGCTGTTACCGCAACAATAGAATAGGGAAGAATGAAATAAAGGAAATTGCAGGGGAAAGTGATGCAGATCGATGGCAGAAATCTGCCTAGATTTTTTTCTTCATCGAACCAGTATTTTGCAGCCTAAATATTTCTAGAATATATGCCATTGATTAGCCCTACTTGGGAGATAACCAACAGCTTTTTCTTGGGCCCCACAGACAGCTTGCATGGTGAAGAAGTTGGAGATAAATTAGGGATCGACCAGTTTCCTTTTGGGAAGAGACTAGCCATATCGGCTAACCTATTTGAGAATAAATTCCTAATATTTTGGTGGGCCTCATGGCCTTTGCATGGAGGAGATTTTAGAGGAATATCGCAGCTTGAAATCACCCCTATAATTTAGGGAAATTATGGGTCTTGTGTGGGATTTTATTATTTTAAAATTAGTTTCTATTTTATAGGTTTTATTAATTAGTTTCTCACTTAGATTAGGATTGGATTGTTTTATTAGAAATACATGTATGTGGTTAAGCAGAAGAGGACAGAGATTGAAGAGAAAAGAGTTATAATTGAAGCTGTGAGAGGTGGCAACGGTGAGAGACCGTGGGTGAGAGGATGATGGGCTAAGAGAGCTGATCCTTTCCCCCCCTTCTATATCCCTTTATGCTTCTTTTCCTTATCCTTTATGTTCTCCTTCATAAATAAACAGAAAAATAGCAATAAAAAAAGAGTTTGAGTTATTCAATTTTGTTCCTTTTACGGTATTGAACCTGCTGATCTCCTACTGGTTTCCCTGGTTCGAAGTCGACTTTTGCATTAGAAAGGGAGAGAATGAAGAGTCACGCTGTGAAGGAAATAGAAGAAGAAGATAAGAGAGACTGCACAAAGGGGGAGGGGAGTTCACACAATCAGCCACGCAAGCTTCAACCCAAACACTCAACTCATCTTTTCATTACCAAAATCTACTCCCATCGTTGGGTTACACATTTATAAAACCCAAAAAACAAAGACTCCTAATTACTTCCTAAAACTTATACGCAATCAAAGCGGAGAAATTCTGAGTTCATGCCACGACGATCTATATGGAAGGACAGTTTTGTTGATGCTTTCCTGTTGAGAATGCAGAAGAAAAGAAGATGGAAAAACTCCTGTTCGTTGACTTCCATTGATGAAAAGAAAGCAAGCATTACTTTTTATAAACCTCATAGGGTATCAATGCTATTTGGCAATGATCAAATTTACCTTTTCCATTCAAGGAAAACTTGATAGTATAGAGCATGCAGGACAATTCCACCAGAACAATCATCAACAAGACTAACAAAAATAGAAATTCAATAAAACTCAAATTGGAAATAACTCTACATGTCTAATAGCTACCCAAAATAAAAGAGTACATATCTTTTCCAAATTTTTTTTAAAAAAAGGGCGTACCCAGTGCACGAGGCTCCCGCCACTTTGGGGTCTAGGGAGGGTCATAATGTAAGCAGTCTTACCCCTACTTTCGCAGAGAGGTTGTTTCCAGACTCGAACCCGAGACCACTTGGTCACAATGGAACAACCTTACCATTGCACCAAGGCCCGCCCTCTATATTTTCCCAATAAAATAAATCCTAAATATCCTATTGAACCAGAACAAGGTTGGGACCGCTTCATCTTGGTATGGGTTCCCAAATGGATTCAGCCCGGTCCAAAGAACTTCTCCTGCATAAATTCCCTTGGTGTTGATAAAAACTCAACCACAAGTTTTGTAAAACGGGTGAATCAGCACCAATCGATCGGCATAAATCCTTGGCTGTATGAAATCATCAATTAAACCATGATCGAACAATATAAAATCTGTGACACAAAGTTTGTTGTTGAAGTAGTGACTTCGAAATATAAAATCGACCGGTTCACTCAAGAGATCAACCGGTTTATTCTATTCCACAAGTTGATCTTCAACGACCATCGGCACCATCTCACCTTCCATCATTGGTGGCTCATCTTCTGTCTCTTCCATCTTTGCTCAACGACTGAGATCAAGTTGTCGAAGAACAGTCCATACAATCAGATGTGAGCAGTTATTGGTTCTTGATTTCCCTGCATTTTCGCCGAATTTCCATGCATAGTCGCTGAGTTTCATCAAGCTTCTCTCGCATTAGTTGAATTTGTTAACGGATCTCCAGTAAGCAAGGTTTAAAATCTCGTTTTGTTTCGGTGTTTCGGTCTGACTGAAATTTCGTCGAAATATGGTATTTTTTTTATGAGTTTTGCTTGGCCATTTGTGAGCGTAAAATGCCGAAATAACCTAAATTTGCAAAACGAGATGACCGAGATTTCCAAAAATTTTGAAATATTGCATTTTTTCAATTCGAACTTGTGTTTCGTTTCGACTCGACCAAAATATTCGAGATTTCAACCGAGACGAAACGAGTTTTTGAACTATGCCAGTAAGAGAGTTAAATCCATCAACCAGGTTTGCTCTGATACCAATTGATGCGAAACCCGGTTCAAAAAATACCCGATTGGGTTCTTATGGGCCCATCCAAGTAACCCACGGTGCCACAACTGAAAGAAATGGAAATATTGTAAATATTTTATAATTGCAAGGGGAGTGGCAGGATTGCAAATAATCAGAATTTCGAAGGCTTAATTAGGAAGGCAAAGAAGAAAGGATGTAAAGGGAATTATCCTTTATTATGTAGGGACAAACTTGGAAACAACATAAATTAAAGGATAGAAGGGGTTAATGACAATATGGAAGGGTAAAATTGGAAAGTGAGGGAATAAATTAATAGAAAGAAGGATCGTGGGATGGGGGTAATTATCTCCTCCCTTCAAACTCAACCAGAACCCAGCCAAAAGAGGAACTAGTTGCAGGCTCAAGAACTAATTCACGAGGAACCCAATCAACCTGAAACTGAGGGCGCAGAATCGCAACCTCCGTCTCTAATAAGCAATATCAATCTCAAAAGATGGTTAACTGAAGTTTAAATATTCTGTTACCCCTGACCTGGCGGACAGATTCAGGGACTTCCTAGAGCAGGTCTGATTCTCAAGGTTGGAGGAACTTTAGGGTCTGATTTTCTAGGGTTTGATTCTCTCTAGTATGAGGAACAAACAAACTAGATCTGAGAAGGAAAAGGGAAAGAACAGGGGAGATCGATACACTCTTTGCAGGCTCTTGTCACCGCAAGAATAGGATAGGGAAGAAACGAAATAAAGGAAATTGCAGGGGAAAGGGAGAGGAGGAAGAAGAGGGGTCACACTGTGAAGGAAATAGAAGAAGAAGAAGATAAGAGAGACTGCACAGAAGAGGGGGGGGGAAGTTCACACAATCAGCCATGCAGGCTTCAACCCAAACACTCAACTCATCTTTTCATTATCAAAATCTACTCCCATCGTTGGGTTACACGTATATTAATAAAACCCAAAAATCAAAGACTTCTAATTACTTCCTAAAACTTAGACTAACAAAAATAGAAACTCAATAAAACTAAAGTTGAAAATTTTCTCTACATGTATAATAGCTACTCAAAATAGAAGATTACATATCTTTTCCAAATAAAATAAATCCTAAATACCCTATTGAACCAGAACAAGGTTGGGACCCGGTTTATCTTGGTATGGATTCCCAAATGGATTCAACCCAGTCCAAAGAACTTCTCCTGCATCAGGTATGCCCTTTTTACTCTAGATATTTAAGGGTAGAATACAAAAGCAAGGTGTAGTGAACTGAAGATAAAGCATAGATTCCTCATTTCAAATAGATGGGATGGGGCAAAAAATAACTTAAATTGAGGGTTCACAAGTTTCTCATGATCCTAAAGTTTTAAGATAATTAGTGAAGAAAACTCTAGTTATGAATGCAAGTATTCCAAGAGTTGGGAAAATTTCACACCATGGGGAAATCCGTCCTTTGGTTATAAGTCCATGATGCTACACCTGTGAGAAAGAAGCATGAATCCCTCGCATGGAACTTATATGTTGCCTTGATACCAAGACAAATATATGATTGTTTCTACCGCATTCTACAATCAATTGAGATATTAATTTCAAGGTTCTTAAGGGTATTAATGGTGCTAATCATATTTAAACATGGGGTAGTTACAGTGACTGTTTGTCATACAAGGGGGCTTTTAGTAATTCATTACCCATGCAATGGAACTAGAAACTTGGAAGTCACATTTCGGTGCAAAACAGGAGGCTGGGTTCGACAATAGGTGCCAATACTACTTTTAGTCATTTGATTAAAAACATGATATGAAATTGACCTGGGATCCACCCCACCCCCTTTTAATGGGTATTCAAATCGAACTGGGAACTTGGAAATTTCATTTCTGTGCAAGACAGGAGGCTGGGTATGGTAATAGATCCGCCATGTGGTGCAGGGCTGGTTAGGAGAAGAGGGGAAGCTGGGAAAAATCAGAGTTGCAGGGGGAGAGAGAAGAAATCGCATAAAAAGGGGGGAGAGAGTGCACACGCACCAGCCCACAGGCTTCAACCAAACTCAAACTTCAATTCATTCTATTCAATCTGCCCAACGAATTGGATTACAAGCATATTTATATAAAAAGAAATTAAGTGTCCTAATTGAAGTCTAAAACAGAATTAAAATTTATTTCCTAATTAGACTAAATAAGACTCAAATGGCTACCCAAATTAAAAGACTGCATATATTTCCCAAATAAAATAATTTCTAAATATCCTACTAAATCTAAAAACCCATGGACCCGGATCGTCTTCATATAGGTCCTCCAACGGGTTTAACCCGGTCCTAGAAATTGCTCCTGCATCAACTCTCCCGGCGTTGATAAAACTCGACCACGAGTTCTAAAAAATGAAAGGATCAACACCACTCGATCAGCATCCACAATCAACAGCTTTGATGGGGCGATGATCCAGCGCATCTCACGATCAACCGTCACAATCTCTTGATGGTCAATAGGAAATGACATCTCTTCGATGGTAATCTGATCGTGGGGTTTCACAACTGAAATTGGACAGTCGATCAATTCTTCAACTGCAACCTTGATCGAACCGTTCACTTCTGCTTGATCAACGTTTGCATTGTCCTCTTTGTCTATCACCACTGACTCGTCCTCTGAGGCTTCGAGCACGCTGCACACTTTATCACAGAAGCGGTTGGTATTATCTGTAAGCTCTCGAAAACACATTCGAAAATCCAATTGAAGATCCCGAAAATCTGATTTGATATCGGACAATCCATCCTGATATTTCTTTGCGAAACGCTCCAAAAGAGATTACAATTAATGGTCAAATGCCATCGTAAATAGAAATCTACTTGGAACGAAATAAAATTAAACAGGATGAGGTGATAAAAGACAATGACGGGTATTATGGGAAACTTAAAAAAAAACATAATGGAACCATGAGAGGGAGGGGCATACTTGGAAGAACAAGAAAATTTTATAAGGAATAAGGTGGGGGGCAGGGGTACTATGGGAAATAGGAGAAAATTAAAAAGATTAAATAAATATAAGGTTTGAAAAGTGAGACGTTAAATGGGTGGGGATAATTCTGGAAAATCCAGGAGATAAAAAGAGAGACTTATCGTTTGGAGGCAGAGATGTGATGAACTCAGTCTTCTACAGGCAAACAAACTGCAGCGAATGGAGGAGTTCGAGTTTAACGTGGATTCTGGGCTTCGACTTCAGCAAGGAGAATGCAATCTCGAAGGAGGTGGAGTCGACGACTGCGGCGAGGAACCAGGTACGAGTATATATATCATAGTTATCAAGGCGACGCCATGGCGTACAGGCTCCTTGGACGCCTAGCCGGTCACCTTGCCGCCATGGTGGTGTCGCCTTGCCTTTCGACCCTCTAAAATGCCATGGTCGACTTCCCGCCTTGATATATATATATATATATATATATATATATATATATATATATATATATATATATATATATATATATATATTTTCACTGTTACAGTGTGTAAGAAGGGAAAGGGAAGGTTGGTCACTGGAAGTCTGGAACTGAAAGGAGAATTTTGGGGTTTCAATGAAAGATGGGATGGGGTTAGGGTTTCAAAGGTAGAGTAATAAAGAGATGATTTCTGTGGGTATGAAAAGGTTGGTGTCAGAAAGGTTGCAGCAGTAAGGGAAAGAGATATGGTTACCGTTGTTACCGTAGAACAGTAATGGGAAGGGAGGGAAAGAGATTATGGGGAGGAGGATGGATCCTTCGGCTCTGATACCAATTTGGTGGTGGGCCGGTTAGGAGAAGATGGGAAGCTGGGAAAAATCAGAGTTGCATGGGGGAGAGAGAAGAATCGCATAAGAAGAAGGGGGAAGAGTGCACACGCACCAGCCCACAGGCTTCAACCAAACTCAAACTTCAATTCATTCTATTCAATCTGCCCAACGAATTGGGTTACAAGCATATTTATATAAAAAGAAATTAAGTGTCCTAATTGAAGTCTAAAACAGAATTAAAATCTACTTCCTAATTAGACTAATAAAAATAGACTAGATAAAACTCAAATTGCTACCCAAATTAAAAGATTACATATATTTCCCAAATAAAATAATTCCTAAATAGCCTACTAAATCTAAAAACCCATGGACCCGGTTCGTCTTCATATGGGTCCTCCAACGGGTGTAACCCAGTCCAAGAAATTGCTCCTGCATCACCATGCCTTGCCAGAAGAAAAAAAATTCCAAAGTACTGATTCTGACAAAAGGTCCATGAAATCATGCATGGTAACTAGTTAACATCATTTATTACACATCATAGTAGCGTCTAGGCTACCCTAGGTGTTGGAGGGGGGAAAAATAAGGCGACACCAATAAGGAGCCTAAGCAACCAAGGTGCCCTTCCAGCAAACGACGCCTTGACAACTATGTCACACACACAAAAATATAAAAAGGGAATGATAATTTGTTTTATGCATCCAAAAGGAAAGCATGCTATTCTGGATGATCTCAACTGACTATAGACAGTGGTGGCCACAAGGTCAACCACCATACAAATCACAGGACAATAAAGGTCAAGACTTCAATGCATCAAATTTCCACCCAAGTGTGACAGTTAGTAAACATCTCAAATACAGCATTGTTATGTAACAGGCACATGATCAGCCCACTAAGCAAAAGTATAACAAAGAATTTGAAATTGACAGTTAAAAACTCATAGCAAATGGAATACAAGACAACAATGAACAAGTAATAAAATAAGCTACACAATATGAAACCAAAAATCAACCCATGAAACCTCCAAAAGTTAATAGCAACAAGAGCCACAAAAAAGAATCAGATATGGTTAAATTCTGAATGCAACGTCCAAATTTAGCCACCATTTCTAGTGAGCAATTATATTGTAATCACAGCTTACCTAATAATGATTGAAAACTTGATACTGATCGGTTTAACCTCAACTTTTCATCTCCATTATGTCCCTGCATATGACCAGTCCATCAGATCATTGTGCTTAATCAACCACAATTTTTCACATTATGTTTCAGCAGCAAAGTCAAGAGTATAAGGTCAAACTAGAAAAATACCTCTTTAGGCAATCTTTGGTTTTCATTAAGAGTTCTATCAGAAGAAATAGAACCCTCCACTCCATGTATGAAAGAAGGATGATGAGATCTCCGCTTATCAAAATGCATTGCTTCTGATTCTAAAGAAAATTCCTTGGGTACTGCTCGGTTCAGTTGTCTAGGGCTCATCTCTTCTTCCAATGGAAACCAGCTTCCACGTGATTGGACAGGTGGGACTGAAACTTGTAGAGAAGGTCTTATTGGAAATGCCGGTTCACTTGAGGTATGGTCTCTTGTGTCTTGCCCATGCTGCAATATAAGAAGTCTCCTCCTTGTATCAGGATCTAATTCTGATTCTGGGACCTCGCCTTCTTCTCTAGCAGGAGAACTTTGCAATGTAGATTCTGAAAGGCCCACATGAACCAATGAGGCTGCTTGAGCAAACTGCTTATTAGTTAAAGAAATTGGTCCTTGAGAAATTGGCTGTGAAATTGAAACAGATGAAGACGTCACTGCATGTTGGGAAGGGGCAAGCCTTGGGTCCAGGGAAGATGCTTGAATTGCATCCTGAATGCTCAAATAGAATTCAAACTTTCATCAGTATCATCATATTTAAATGCAAACTTGGACACCGATTTTCTTGATTGAAAAAATGAAGTCCAATCTACAGAATAACAAAGGAAGATCATTTGGCCTAAAAGCCGGACATTTCTCTCCAAAAAGAACACATGCATAATAGAAGGAGAACATATTTCAAGGATCTAGATCATATATTAGCCTCAGTATATTTCCAATACAGAGATATCTTTTCACATAACCCCCATAAGCAAATATACAAGGACATCGATAGAAACAATAATATAAATAACCTTTAGTCTTCTTTCAACTTCAACATCGGACATTCCCTCAAAACAAAGGGGATCTTTGTTTCCATTTGAAGCAGAAGCATCATCCTGAACAGCAATTCATCGGAGGGTGTCAGTTACTTGATACACTAACAAGATATCTGAAATAAAAGTTTGATAAACAGTCTTCCAAGTTAACATTCCAGAACCAGCATCCCAAATTTGACCTGGGATTAGCCAGCATTCCCTTGGTCAAGTGACTTGAAATAATACAGGTCCAACTTTTTTGTCAGGGTCGCAAGTCATATAGAGTCAGTCATATTCATATGAATAAAACAACATATGCTGAGATATAGAGAGAGCAAGGCTCATATAATGAGACCTAATCACATTCAAAGAATCCAGCAAGGAAAAAATTCTGTAGAAAGTCTATGGACCATGGCCATGTTTTCCTCTGACTATAGGTCAAATAATGAGACATGCAACTCAACTCAACTAAACTAAGCCTTATCCCAACTAAATGGGGTCAGCAACATGGATCCTTGTTCAAAACCATATTAGACATCAACCCTAATCCATGCATGTCTTTTGACTCTTTTCTCACCATTTCTCCCAAAGTCGTTTTAGGCCTGCCCTCACTTTTTTTTTTTTTGGACACATAGAGTCCTTTATTGCAAAGAAACAAAAGATATGAACATACAAAGAGGGCAGCCCCACTAAATTCTAAAGGCCATGCCCCAAGAATCAAAGAGGGCCCCAAAGCACAAAGAACCAGAATCAAAAGGGGAAGAGAGACAACCTCGCGAAGAAAAATACACTCAATGAGAAGCAGAAGGAATATTGAGACATTATAAGAAGGGAGACAGCCCCACTATTTTAGTCAAATAATGAGACATAATGGAGTGAATAGAATTATTCAATCAGGTCAATGTTTTCTAATGTATTCGTAGGTGCAACCCACTTCTTAGATGATTCCTTTTATATTGTCCAGCACAGTGCTTTTGTTTTGAGAGAGAGAGAGATCAAACTCTATCACGGTTTACCTCTGAGATCAAATAGTTGCTCACATCAGGAGCAGAAGGAATATCTGTCATGTCATCTTCATAGCGAACATCAAGAATCTTTTGTAGAAGACCCTCATCAAACTCTCTGTCAAAATTAAGTTAAGCAAGATAATGTCATGCCACAGGAATTCTGCAATTCCACATCAAGGGGGTTTAGGACTTCCATAGTTGGGTATAAAGATGACAAATGATGGATGCAAAGGTTGGTAGGCTGTCACACCCAATAATGACAAACAATATAATTGAAATGGCTTTTATTTTCTTACTTGAAAAAACCACCTCTAACATTACAAGCAACATTTCTTGCAACACATAGGACTGGAACTGCATTGTTTGCCTGCAAGTGGAATTGTAATGATAAGTAGCAGTTTCTTTTGAGAAAGAGTAAACAAAACTTCATGTTTATAGATTGAGAATAATGCAGTTGTAAAGTTTGTAGAGGAATCTGGTATACTTCAGCTTGAGGAGCATAGTATGGAGCAAATGCAGGAACAACGTGCACCCGAGGTTGATCTTTCTCATTCCACACTTTCAAGCGATCATCAATCACCAATGCCATTCTAGGATGGCAGATTCCATCTTGAAACACATTGAGCAGAGACTTCCTTAAACCTATTAAAACACACAAACGGAACAAGGGTAATTTAGAAGGTAAGAGTACACTTGAAAGCTCAACAATAGATAAAGAGTAAAAGTGGCATTGTCTACACTCTACAGAGCTCAGATCACAAGGTGAAACTTCATTAGACTTTCCCATTAGCACATGCAAGCCACAGATGAGAAGCAACCATGCAACTAAAGAAGAATACTTTGTTCACGACTTACCAGACTTGACACAGACTATGCGATTCAACAGTTCTATCGAGTTTATTAAATTTGATTCTGGATCAAGAAGCCTCCACATTTCTAGGGCATAATCTCTTTCAGCCATTGTGCAGACATAAACCTCAAAACGTTTGCGACCTCTTGCAGTTAAGTAGCTTCGGAGATCCTCCCATGCAGGTCTCAGCCTTACAAGTACACTTGTATCACGAATCTGTAAGGAAGGAAAATCCATTTTATTACCCGCACATGAGTTAAGATCTGGACAAACATTTGTATAAGATGTAACACATATCACAAGAAAGTTAATTAGTAAGGTTATATTTCGAATATGCTGTTTGCAAGCTTAATAATCAAGCTAATACAAATCCAGGATATGAGTTTCATTAGGTAAGTGATAAATATTCCAATTGATGAACCTAGTAGCTAAATACTAAAATAGACCCTTTTGGACAAACAAGTAGAGGGACCTTTATTTTTCCTTATGCCAGGGGAAGGGGACAAAAACAACAGCTGATCACTGAACAGGTACAACCATCTGAATTAAATCAATTTTTGGCACAAAAATATCACATTAGTGAACCATCAACTGTACAGTGCAGATAACCATGCGGACATTCCCAATTTATTGTGAAGCGTCTAAAGCATTGTTTTTATAGAGCATGAAAGTAGGACACCAAGAAACAATGCTTGATTTACAAAACGAAATTCAGACAAAATATTCCCTTAGTCAAAAATATATCTCCACCAAATGCAGCCTGCATGTGTGCTGATGTTTGTGTTTATGTTATTGTGTGTCAGTGGGGTTAGTAATGCGCATTTCTGCAATTAAATTATGGGCCTTCCATTGAATTGGAATTGAAAAGTACATACCACTGGATTGATGCGAGTCAGAATAATATTCTTATCCTGCAGCCTTATAAGTGGCCGAACAATTGACGGATGGTTGTCGGACAAAGCTGGAACAACCTCGGATTGAACTTTAATTACCTTCCCATTATCAATAACCTGATCATTTTCAGCATACTGCTTCAAAATTATCTTGTCATCTTGATACCGCTTGACCTCTGCTAACATACCAGAAATGCGTTGTGGGTCCACCTCTGTGTTTATTTTCCGCTGTAAGGCATCAATACGGTCCTCAAATGAGCGCATTGTATTTGCAACTATTAGTGTCTCATCGAGATCAAATACAATGCCCAAACATCTAAGGTTCAGCATGACGAGGCAAGAATTATAAAGTCCAGGTGCAACCTTGAAACCCCAAAAACATGAATACTGTTCATCTTTATTCTTTGAAGACATGGCCACCAAATGGAGCTCCTCTTCCCCAAGAGGCATAACTGCAGTCTGTAAGCGCAGATGAACCCAGCACCATCAAAAACTATGTAAGCAAGAAGATGCATCATGGTTTTGAAAAAGAAAAAACATAGAATGGAAGGTTACAAAACAAGCATCATTGGTATAGATGACATATTGTAGACCATGAATGTTAAAAATGAAAGAAAGATCCATGGTATATCTAGACGTTAAACGTTTCTAAACCTTACCTAAGAGAATATATCCATAATTACCACATTAAGTGTTTATTCGATAACTGTACATGTCTTTTATATGATGAGGCAATGTCCATAACATCTTAGTTAACCAATTCTATCGGAAAAAGTAGCATCAGATCAGGCAACATTATCCAGTACCTGCTATAATAATTTATGTTAGGTTTCAAGGGTCCGGATGATGTTCATTGCATACAATTAGCTTAAACATGCTCCCAGCCATTTTTAAAACATAATTTGAAGAATGAATGAAGATAACTGAACCTTCATCAATAATGCATGATCAAGTCTAGAAATTTAAATTGAGGATGCTGCAAGTTGTCTGTTAGCATCAAGATGGGGAAATTGGAGAGTGATTTAACTTAACCAACAAAAAAAAAGGAGGGGGAGGGGGAACCATCCCTCTACCTACACCACAATCCTAACAGCATTTATAAGAAAGTACTGGACACCACACATTATCTTCTTAGCATCTGTAGGACTCCACATATCATACTACTTTTAATTCTAGAAACGACTATACTTTTGCAAGTGAAGTTCTCAGACGGATGGAATACGTTCCCCTTCAGGCATGTCCTGGCAGAGTTCAGCAGTTCATACAAAGTCCAAAAGATGGTGGAGAGAGAAAAAAATTAAATGCATAGAAACAGCAAAGCTAGAAGCAACTACTTAATTTACTAGAACTGTCAAGACTCATATGTCACTTGGAGGGTTTACTGTTCCAGTGAAGTTCAGAATCCTGTCGGGTTTGTAGGAAGTTAAATTACAGCAATTTTCTTCCGATGAGCTGATTTTCACTTTGAGTTTGGCGGTACCTTGTTCTCTCTGAAACAAGAGGTGTGCAAAGACAACAACGGCGAATCTCCCGACAGCGCCTTCGACTCCATTTTGAGGCAAATGCCACAGGGGGCGATAGTGTGAAGAACTGCGAGTGGTGGACACCTCTCACTCGGCTGTGAGAAGTGAGCGATTCTGATTTCCTTGTTCATCATGTCGATTTTCTGGTTCTGAGGGTAAATCTCTGCTTCTCCGAGTAGAGAATTGCCCTGATAAACCACCGATTTGAACATTTTAAGGCAGACCCAGAAAGAATAACTGCTCCAAAATCAAAAGTCCTGCTTGGATTAAACAAATCGATGCTGAGATTTCCCTTTCAACGGTTGTCCAGTAAAAAATGAAGTCCTGGTTTCATCATTAGAGGAGAAATACAGATTCTTTCAGGAGTCCAGATAGGGTTTTGTTGCCCATCGGAAAAAAAAAATATGGGGAACGTCAAGGATGCTTTAGATTTGCTTTGATTTCATCTGAGGTGAATTTCGGTTTTCATGCATTTTTCCGCTGATCTAAGAGCCGATCTCACCAAGTTTTATCGATTACACCCAAAAAAATTCTGTTTTTCTTTGTTTTGTGTCTTCTGTTCCTGAGATTTTAGGTCTGAGAAGACGATCAGCAGCGATACAGATCGATCAATCGGCCGGAAATTAATGTTCGAACCAGTCTCTGATTTTAGGGTTCGATGAGAAGCGGAAAGAAAAAATGAAAACCCTAGTAAGTCCAAACCATTCCAAAGTACACCACCATAACAGGGAAAAGGGTCCAAAGGAAATAAAAATTCTCCACCCAAAAATATTAGCCCAAACGCCCCAAACTCGTCAGTTTCTTCTTTAATTTTCTTTTCGTTAATTTAATGAATGAATAGTTGCGTTCGTCTATCCTGGTCAGCAATACACCCGCCTATCATATGCTAATCATGTGATTACTCTCTTATAAAATTCAAATCAGTCAAAATCTTTTCTTTCCTTCCACCCTAATACACCCAATAACACCACACACATCTTCCACCCCCATCTAGGGATGTAAACGGATTGGATTCAGCTCGGATAGTGCTATATTTGCATCCGCATCCGCATTTGATTAGTTTTTGGATGGATTCGGATAGTGCTAAACGGATTCGGATCAGATATTTTATCTATTTACATGTAAATATAGCTTTTTGGATAGCTATAGCCTATCTGTATCCGCATCCATTTAGCTCTTGAATAGATTCGAATAGTGCTAAACAGATACGAAAACAGATTTTGACTATTCATTTACACCCCTACCCCCACCCCCCACCCCACCAAAACAAAATTACTGTTTTAGAGAATCTAAGGGCCAATCATCAAATTATATGCATTAATAAAGTGGGGAAAAAGATCTATACTTGGGGGTATTACTTATGTCTCTCAGGGCACCGTGAGCTGACACCTCAGCCCCTAGGTAGATACTCAGGCGTGCTCACCCATTGGCCCAGATGCTTGTGTAGAACTATGCGACCAAGTAGAGATCTCTTTCCCATATAAATTATACCGTTTTAGAATATTTTAATGACCATCAAGAAACTATAAATTTTACGTATAAATGAAGCTTTAAAGAAGATGAAAATCGATAAAACATTATGTCCACATGGTATTCCAATAAAGGTATGGAAGAGTTTAAGAATTACTGGAATGACTAAGCTAATTAAGTTGCAATACAATATTGAGCACAAGAAAAATGTCAGATCTATGAACAGAGACGAATGCTTTTTGTATCAATTTATTTATAAAAAATAAAAGGTGATATTCATAATTACAATAACTAAGAAGGAATAAAACTTATGAGTCGTAATATGATATCGTGGAAGAGAATAATCAAAACCAGCCTAAGACAAAGCTAATATTTTGGAAAATCAATATAGTGTTATGTCACGAAGATCAACAATGGAAACTAAGATAGTTTTTATTGACTTAGAAAAATTTATGATAGAATCTCTCGATAGTTAATTTGGCAAGTGTTCTAGATTATAAGTGTTTCGAATAAATATGTATAATGTTCTAACGACTAGTGTAAAAATCTTGGGGAGCAGAGTAGTTATTCAATTAGAAGGATCGGCTCTAAGTCCATATTTGTTTATGCTAAATATAAATGCGTTAACTAAAGATGTTTAGTAGCGTATCTCTTAATATATACATTTTGTTTTGTTTTGGTGGATGAAACAAAAGCAATAATAAATGCCAAATTGGAATTATGGAGATCAACTTTGGAATCATAAGGTTTTAATATTAGGAAAAACAAGTTATCTGTGGGGGGAGTATACCGGCCACGTCAAGACACAAACAAGGCGAAATGACCACCCCACCCCTATGATGCCAACACTTGCACTCTCATTGGGCCCTGCGCGTGAAGGGGCCACGTTCCCCCACAGAGAACATCAACACTTGAGATTATTATAACAAAGATAGAGTATGGTGAGTAACTTTAGTAACAATGGGACTGAAGGTGGGGTGGTGAAATGAATGATAAGAAGTTAACTCAAAGTGAAAATTTTAGATATCTCAATCATAAATAAAGAAGGAGAAACAAAGGATGATGTTGCATAAAGAATTAGAACAAGGTAGGTGATAAAGAAGATGGGTGCATCCGGAGTGTTGTGTGGTTGACTCATTCCTTTAAAACTTAAAAGATTTTTTTTACATGACACTTATATGACTAGCAATATTGTATGGAGATAAATGTTGGGAAGTGAAGAAACAACATTTAAACAAAGAATTGAAATAAGGAGTTAAGATCACAATTATAGGGATGGATAGCAGATCAAAGGAATAGCCTGGATCGGATCGGTATCGGTGGAAGGTCATCCTGTATCGGTGGATCGGTAGGGACCAAGGGTAAAAGATTAAAACAACACAACCATTTTTTAAATGAAAATCAGGGGTAAATCTGTACAAGCCATATCGATACGAGGAGATCTATATCAGTATCTGCCGAGACTGATCTTGTATCTAATACTGATTCCTAAAGGTTGGTTGAGATGGATGAGTGGTAAAACAATTAAAATAAGAAATGAACAAATTAGAGCTACTTCAGGAGTAGCACTAATACATGATAAATTGCGAGAAAGATGTTTAAGGTGGCATGGGTATGTGTAACAGGCTTGTGAATGCTCTAGTACAGGGGTGATTTGTTTTAGATTGAAGGAGCTAAAAGAGACAAGGGTATGTCTAAATTTTAAAATGATTTTACGAGAAGTGTTTGAGGAAAGATATGCATAGTTGAGGACTAGTAACAATTATGACTTTGAACAGAGTTGATAGGAGAAAAATGATACATGTAATTGACCCCCATTTAGTTGGGACTAAGGTAAGTTGAATTGAGTTGAGGGCCAACCAAATGGATGTACTGATGAATTAAGAAACGAAAGTCAAATATGACGAGTAGAGAGTACATATATTTTTAACAAACAAATGGATTAAAGGGTGGATCATTTAATTAGTCATTTTGATTTTTGGATAGGAAAGAAATCCCTTTGAAAATGCTTCAGGTCAATTTTGTTATTTTTTTGTATAAAATTTGTTGTATAATTTATCTTGATAGTATAACCAATATTTGTCATTTGTCATATTTTCTCAATAGCCTCTATTTGTGTAAACTATCATGATGGAAGAAAAATAAACCAAAAGAAGAAGAAAGAAACAAATACACAAAGATTATGTGGTTTGGGCATAGGCCTACATCCACGGATTGAATGGTGATCGATGAACTATATATGTTCTCAGTATGGTACAAAAACCTAACTATGTATCCTATAAAAGTACGTACTGTACGTTTTTTGTTCAATTTTTTAGACTCCTAAAATACCCCTGACATCCCTCCCCAAAACAAAAAAATGACCGTACCCATCCCCGAGTCCGGATCCTCTATTTCTGTCTGCCCCTACTTCCGTGTGCGCCCTACACACAATGGGGCATGCAAAGACCGCCTTACCCCTGCCCAAGCGCCTTGCCCGAGCAGGGTAAGGCGGTCTTTGCGCGCCTCGTTGTGTGTAGGGCGCACACGGAAGTAGGGGCAGGCAGAAGTAAAGGATGTCGATTCATCCATCCCTTGTGTCCCGGAAGGAGGGACAGGCGGAAGTAGAGGATGTTGATTCATCCATCCCCTGTGTCCCTCTCTCACAAGTTCTCTTTCCCGCTAAAAGACGCATCCCCACACAAAATCAGAATTAATAGTAACTACTTCCCCTCTCGGACGTATCTCCCCGGTCTCTCAAACACTCACGCCTCTCCCCCAAAAGACTCTTCTTCTCTCTTTGGATCTGCAGCGTCTGCTACCTGGAAATACCCGTCAGCTCTCATTCATCTCCTGGCAACGTCCGCCTCATAGTGTGGTCAAAATAAATATGGACGGTGCAAGGTTAGGTAGTCCTGGCTTGGTTGCTAAGAGGCGTGTCTCGAGAGTCGAGAGGTTTGCCATGTTCAAAGACCCCCTCCCCAAGACCCTGATTCCCTCTTTGCCAATGGGCCCTTCCAATCCCTCACACCGTCTCACTCAGTCCCTTACACCCTCTTACAGTCCTACATAGTCAATCGTGAGTGGTGGACTCTGCAACTTAGACAGCAGAGAAGCGAGGAAAAGGTCAGGAGTCATAAAACTTCTCTCCATCTCAAATCCTTTTCTTTTTCTGGTTTTTTGATGCAGTTAGACACTGGTTTAATTAGGATTATCTTTCTATTTTATGATCTTTTCTACGATTGGGATATGAATTTTCGGAGAATTGAATGAAGAAATTGGTTTATGCTTGTGTGTAACTGGGTGCTCTCTCGCTCTCTTACTCTTTCCTCTTCTTGATCGAGCCAGTCTTATTCCATCCTTCTAGGTTTGATCTCTATTGTAATTCTTATAATTCATTTTTTTCTTCTCTCACTATTTGTCTTCCTTTGTGTATGCCATTGATGCTCTGTTCTAGGCGATACTATCAAATTTAGGAGAAAACTTTGCTGAACCAGTAACCCCAAACGATTGACCTATAATTCGGGTCGAAGGCAGACTACCCTTAGGCGATTCAAACCCTATAACCTTGGCCTCTAATGCTTCTCCCACTATGAGAATCAAAACCATACTCATATCTGGTTTCTGAGTTACCGCCTTAAATTTCAGGAAGAACAATGTTTAGTTGAGTGAGATATCTTACTCGAAACCAGTATAGGTCTCTTCTGGTTCCTTGTTCTAAGTGAGAAAGAAGAAGATATATTCTTCCTATTTACCCTTAAGCCCCTTTCTCTTGTTATTACATAAAAACCCCTGGTTTTGAAATTGTATTTTCTTTTAAACCCCTTACCACAACAATTTTCAGAATTATCCTTGTCCCCTAATTTTTGTTACTAAGGTAAGGCTTAAATACAGATCCACCCATGTGTTTTGGATATTTACATGTACCTCTCTTGCTTTCCAAAATAATTAGTAGCCTACATTGTTAGTTGTCCTCGTTAGTTGCAAACGGGAAGAGTGTTTTAGTCATTTCATGACCAATATACCCTTGATATGGTAAAAATTTCCTTACTCATCATCATCTTCTTCTTCGCATGCTTTACCCCTGCAACATCGCCCCTTCTCCTTCTGCTCCTTCGCAATGGTGACGAACACCATTACCCCACCTCCTCTTCTTCCTCCCAATGCAGCCCCACCCCCATCCTTTGCAACCCCGATGCCAAAGGTCCCGTGAGAATGAGTAACCAAAGCTTTCTCAACTCTCTCTCTTTAGTTGAAGGAGAGAAGCAACAATGGTGATATTGTCATCAAAAGGAATTGAAGAAGACGGAGGAGCCAATCTGATGACAAAGGTGGTGGAAGAAAAAGAAGAGGAGGAGGGTGTCTTGGTTCCTCCCTCGAAATTCTCTATGGTTGAGAGAGGGATCTACAGATCTGGTTCCCCCAATCAATCATTCTTGAGAAAGATGAACCAACATCTCTATTCTCCTATATCCAACTGTTGAAATGACCAGCAAGTACTGTCATGTGGCAAAATGAACTGTTGGTGTGGAAAACCAAAAGCATTGTTGTGCTTGCAACTTGCTCTCCTAAAATTAAACCTTAGAATTTGTAAATGATGACTCATAATTTGAAAATGAAAACAGAGAATTAAACGAAGAATTTGATATAAAGCAGTAAAGAATAGTAAAAAGAAATTGGAATTATAAACTGAAATAAAATCTATGCACAAAATCATACCTAACGATAGGACAAATGAAAAAGGCCTTCAAGCATAGGTTTAATAGAACCACCATGAAACAAGCTCAAGTTGAAGGAGGAGAGGAAGAAAGTAGTAGTACTAAAGCAGAAAGAAAGTTGTGGCATAAAAATGCTAGACATCCATGATGTGACACTCGAATTTCCACCAATAAAGCCTTTTGCGCCTTTACCAAAGTAGCCAATGCTCAATCCATTATTGAAAACTACTAAGGTAATGTGTCTGCAACCCTATATATTGACCCAGGACTTCTAGTTCAGCCAATGGTTTACTCTTTCTTTTTCTCCGTTTTTCTTTACATAAAAAATAGGTTCAAACATAAAATCAGGTCGTCGGAAGCCATTGGTGAGTTGTTTCAGCTCAGCGGCAAGAATGGTGGTCGCCTCAGAGGTGTAGTAGCAGCGACAGGTTAAGGGTTTCTCCTTTCGGTTTGTTATTGCTCCACAAAGCAAGTAATGGAATAAATAGGTTTATTTTAGCATGAAGGGTAATTTGGTTAACAAATGAACAATTCTAACATTTCCAGTCCCAGGTTAACGGAGTGGGTTTACTTACTTATTACTTTGGAAAGCAGGGGAGTACGTGTAAATATCTAAAACACATGGGTGATCTGTAATTAAGCCTTACCTCATGGGAGGCACATGTAAATTTCCCAAGAAAAAATAGCAGTTACTTCATTCAAAATGCATTAGAATAGGTAAAAATGATTGTTTGGAAATAGAACAAATAGGACAATGCTTATCAAAAAATAGTCTTATATAACTAGTTTGAGGAAAATGAGAAGGATTCTCCAAATGCCAATGCCACATATGCCACATATCAAAGGTAGTGGTAGTGTTGAAAACAAAGGGAGGATGTTGCCACATAAATAATAAAAATAGAGACCAACATACTTTCTACCATTTCCAAGCACTGCTTGGTGTTGAGATATTGAAAACATAAAATATATATATATATATATATTACGTCACACTAACGTAGGCATCCTTTTCCCTTTCGGGTTGCCCGGAATGCCCATTGGCTAGGATCCATATACCCGGAATCCAGGGTGTGAAAGGCTGGATTATTTCTTGGGCCTCTGCGGGCGGCCCAAGTTTCTTCTTGTGGACTTGGCTGATGAAGTGGAGAACTGTTGTGTTACTTCTTCGGGCTCACTGTTGGGATCTTGGGCGTATTCTCCTTGGTGGAGATGTGGCCCAATGGATCCTACACTAGAATGGAAATTAGGAACATAAAGCACATCACGAATGACACAATCAATAATTCGATTCATTTTTAAGTAGGCCTTGCTCTAGCCTCTTTATGAGTAATTACTTCATTGGTAGCTTAACACATACACACTTTACCTGCTCATGAATTCCTATTACAAGACATTTTTTTGGTAACAATAAGCTTTATTGATAATCATGTGAGGGGCTTTGGGTTCCAAACAAAACTTGGAGCCAAGGGGTGGAAATGGGCCAATCAGTCATACACATGATAGACAGGGCCCTCCTGGCCAGGGTATCTGCAATAACATTTAGATACCGTGGAATAAAAGAAAACAAAACAACAGTAAAGGAATTACAAAGGCGTTTAGCATCATCTAAGACAACAGTTGCTTCTAAAGGAGGGTACATGAGAGTTCTTTGGAGGTATTGAACTGCCTCTTTGCAATCAGACTCCACAATAAGATGAGAGATTCCCAAGGCCACTGCTTTAGAAATGGTCATTCTAATGGCAAGAGCTTCACCTTGGATGGCAGTTGTGAAATGAAGTGGAGCAGATAACGCATGTAAGGTTCTCCCCGTGTCTGTCCGAAACACCAAGCCAATGCCTCCCTTCGAGTTACCCTGCTTCAACGCCGCATTGCAATTTACTTTTACAAAACCCATTGGTGGTGGGAACCACTAAGCGTCCTATGAAGGCTGTGGAGGGACTGAAGTTGTTCCCGTTGAGTGCATGAACTCTTTCCCTAAAGCTTTCTGGAATTCCAAGAATGCTCCCTCCGCCACCAAAATAACTTCTTGAGGGCTCCAATCCTTTGTGCCGAAGACATAGTCGTTACGTGCTCGCCAGATATACCAACATATAAAGGCTGCTCTAGATAATGATTCTCTAGCTAACTTCTTGTCTCTGCGGAACAAATCCTCCCAGCTTTGTAGCCATAGTAGAACAGATGGGTCTTGGCCCGCTGGGGGAACATAGGACATAGAACTCCCAAACCAGACAGCCCTTGCAAAATGGCAACTAAGAAGAATGTGATCCAACGACTCCTTCATGTCGCCACATCTTCGACAGTTTGGATCTACTAGGATTCTTCTAGAGTCTACTCAAGCTATGTTATATCTCGCATCATCAATTCATCGCAGGATTCATCATGACAGAAGCCTTTGCTCATACAACGATATTCATTATTAGAGATTACAATTTGAAGCAGAATGAGGATAATGTATTGGCAAGAATGTTAGACCATAAAGAAGCTGTCAAAATCCATTTAAATTGAGCCAGCCTCTTTCTCGAGTTCATACTTTATGAATTTATGTTCATAACTGCATCATGCTTGCTTTTGGTACTTCGGAGAAACAAATCTTGATCGAACCCATATTTTCCCAATGAATGCAATATGTTCATGGTAGGAGGGGTTCAATGTACTTTTATCTTCAACCACTAGCCCAACATTCAATGTGGATCGAAGCATATAGTTGTCGGGTTGGTTAAATGCTATTAATGAGAATAATAATTCAGTATTCTTAACAATATGCCCTGAAGACTTTTTGGTTCATCTGTGATTGCTCTAGCTTTATATAAACCTACATTGATCTTAGTAAAAGGTGCTTTAGATGTACGAGCGCGGTTACAATTTAATGCTGGACATAAAGGATTTTGGTTATGATTTTCCTTGCAATGTTCCATGACAAGGTGGTACTTGAGATATTTCAGCTTGGGACACATTTTATTTAGCAGTTTTATGAATGTTAAATACCATTGGAAGGGTTATATTTGCACTAGAAGCACATCACATTATGCCAAGGTAAAGTTCATAGTTTAATGAATCCCTCCATTTATTTATCAACTTATCAATGGATATTACCCTTTTGGTATTAATAGTTTATCGGTCTGGGCGTGGATGTTCCTATTTGGACATTGTGTTTGGGCTACTGGATTTATGTTCTTAATTTCATAGCATGGATACTGACAGGAATTGATTGAAATCTAGCATGGACTAATGAACTCACACCTTTGGCGAATTTGATTTGATGGAGAGATAAACTAGTGGCTCTTTCCATTATGCAAGCAAAATTGGTTGAATTAGCCCATTTTTTTGTAGGTTATATATTCACTTATGCAGTTTTCTTAATGGTCTCTACATTAGGCAAATTTGATTAATTCATTTTTTTATATATTTTTTATCAACGATAATCCCATTAAAGGGACTTACGTTCTCCTATTTCTACATCTAGGATCTGACTTTCTAACAAAAAAAAAACATTTAGGATCTGACTTGCATCGTTGATGATAATAGGAACTGAACCATTATGGTAATATATATACATAACCCATTATGGCAAGGAAAGGTTTGATTTAAAGGGAGAAGACGAGGCAAAAATCGGAACAAAAATAACGTTTAATTCATCGATCCTCACAAAAATAATTAAGTGAAGTTGCGTTATTGAATGACAAATGGAAAATTTATGGAAAACAATTTTCACTGCACAATAGTGTACCTACACATCTTTATCAATGTTGTTTTTCAAACGGAAGACCGAGAGCTAACTATTGAGATTTTGGGTTTGGATTTCCATATTCGAAGTTGTCACACCCCAAACCACCCCTAGGAGGTTTTAGCGGGTGACCTGGATATCCCACGATATCCACCAATCCACCAGGATCCAGAAGCAGTACCTACATGTCACAAAACTACCAACAAGGATAGATATAAAACAAAGTATATCAGAGGGCAACGGAAGATAAAAACTACCTAAAAAATAGATTATATTTATTACAGTAAAATCCCAAGTGCCTATATTATACCATACACATATCCATTTATGTTCAAAGATACAGTACACAAGAAGATTACACTTCCGAAAGGATGGAAGCAATAAAACTACAAGATCTTCATAGGAGAGCAAAGTACGGAAGTTCTACAGCTTCATCAACAGCTCCATCACAAATTGGTAAGTGAACCGGTACCTACAAAATCATCTGAAAAGAAAATATTTCCCAAGGGATGAGCTCCACTGAGCCCAGTAAATGAATAATAAATCATGCATGCAGATGCAACACATCATCATGAATTTATATGCTTGGATTCAATTTTATTACTCTAGTCCACCTAGCAACACAACTAAGTCACTAGGTATATGCTACTTGCAATTACTCGGGCAACAACCTCAGTCGCTTATCTTTCATTCTTCGGTTGCCACCTCAATGATTGCGGGTGGAACCCGCGCTAGGCAATAAGCACCAACTCCTCCCTTGGTAGATCCCTAGATAACCATGATAACCTGACCCGACTTCTGCTTTCCTTGGCATTCAGGAGACCATGATCACCCAACACATGCACCCCTGCCGGTAAGTGCTGTAGCATAAGGGTATCTTCACCTAACCCAATGATCTACATGATAAGTATGAGTTGAGTGGTATCAACCGTATCCCATTCTGCGGGCTACCACAAACCTCATTTCCAAGTATGAAATGTACGGTGCTCCCACAGCCCATACTACGGCTCACCATACCTTTCATTTCCAAGTTGTCTATTACGACATCTAATCTAACAGTTCACATGGCATGCATTTGAATCATCAATTATTTTATCAACATGTTCATAACCACAGTCCACACTTACATCTGTAATTCCAATATTCAAAAGCAAATAAATAATAATATAACACAGCTATCAATTATGAGAAGTAATCTTGTTATCTTTGAAGTGTTCGATCACAAGGTTACACCTATAGGGATGATTCATATCCACTCACCTTGACTATACTCCACTTGATCCGAAGACTATCGATCGTCACCGAGCAAATAGTCAAAGCCTAGGTTTGTTAATTCAAAAGCATATGTCAATGAGTATTAAATGAGTAATGGAGTTTGGGGGTACCCTTGGTTACAAGTCCCAAACCAAAGCCAGACTCAAAACATATGGGATAGCAGCAGTGGTCGATTGGCACTGGTCCATCCAATGGACCAATGGCAATGGACCAGTAGGACTGTAGTGGTCAAAATCAAAAGAGGTTTATGGTCTTAGACCAAAAAGGGTGCCCAAGTACTATTTTAAGTAGTTTCAGGGGTTAGGGTCATGTTCTTCATTCATGGTTTACACTGGTTGATTGGACTGGTCTATCCAATGGACCAGTGACAATCAATCCATTGCTCCAAGTGTAGGAACAAGGCTAGAATGATGTGTTTTGTATTGAGGTTTATACCATTGGCTCTAAAAAGGTGTTTTAGACCTTGGGGTAGGTCTGAGACAGCATTGGACTAAATTTCCTGCAGTGGTTGATTGGTACTGGTCCATTGGATAGGGTCACAGTTGCTAAAAGTGCAGGGGCTATCAGGTAATGGTTATGATTTCTCATAAGGGGTCCCTAGGTGTTATTCCAGTGGTACCAACATAGGTTCTTGGCCTTGGTTCCATTTAAACGAGGTTTGGTTGCCCGATACATGTCTCGGGATGTCAGACTGACTCCAAACAGAAGGTATAGAGCCAGGATGGCTGGGGTTCCAACACAAAAGGTCTTTCATAGTGTTTCATAGGCCATGGGCTGATCAGGCTTGAAATTGGGCAAGGTCTCTGGTAGTGGTTAATTGGTACTGGTCCATCCAATGGACCAGTAACAATGGACCAATGTAAGTACAACTCAAAATTCTTAAGAGCCAACACTGTTTTGGCTTGGATCTTTAGATCAGTAGCATGCATGGATGAGCAAAATTTACAGTAGGGTTCCATGCATGACAATCAACATATGTATGGTGAAAAATCAAACATGCATGGGTTCTTGGGAGTTTAGGTACCTATGCAAGCATGCATGGCTTGTACACAAGATCAACAGGTTTGTAAACATATAGAGTGGTCTTCATCAGTTCTGTAACTGCTCTGTTTCAAGAAATAAAGCCATGGGTTCATCATGCATTCAGGTATTTAGGTTCCTACACCTATATGGACCATTCAAGGCTAGCAATGGGCATGAAAATCAATTATACAAGTTGGTAATGTCAGCTACAACATGTACAAATCATGAGAAGAGTAGATAACAGGTGAACCTTAGCAGATTCATGCATGCATGTAAGAATCCTAGTATCTAAGGCTAGTAAGACATGATTCCTATCACAGAAATTATGGAAAAATGGTTGTACAACAGGATCTAGAGACTACAACATGGTTGCAGCCATGAAAAAGGTAGGAAAACATCATGGAGTTGTTGGGTTTGGGTTTACCTTGAAGGATCCAAGCACAAGGGGAGGTTCCAAGCCTTTCTCATTCCCTTCTTCTTCTTCTTTCTCTTTCTCCTCCTCTTTCTCTCTTCCAACGAATTGAATAGGGAAGGTTTTTGGGCTGGAGCTCTGTTTATATAGGCCTAGCCACTAAGGCATGTTTGCCTAATGCAGTTTTATGAAAAATGCATTCTTGAAATTCATCCTCCAATGCAAATAGCTTCAAAGTGGGGCCCCACATGATCACAGTGTTAGGGTAACATTCCCGCGAGTCATTCTAGGCACAAGGGGGTGATTCGGGGTTCTAGACACTGGGCCCCACACATCTGAGATGAATTTTATGCAGTACAGCAACACTGGTCGATCCAATTGGATGATCCAATCGACCAGTAGGGATGGACCAGTAGGTAAATCCCTGCTGTTTTTGCATGTGGGTCCCATTGAGGCATGTGCCATGCCTGGGGCATTGTTCTTGTATATTTTGTGGCCATCGAACAATGTTTAAACATTGAAAAATGAATTTAAACCTGTTTTGGTTAAGCAGGGCTTGTACCTTAGGTTGTTCATCAACTGGTGTACAGAACAGCAACACAGGTCTGGTGGTTGCCTCCGGACTAGTTGGTATGACATCATCGGGGTTTCCTCTTCAAAAATGGTCATCGGGTCAGTGCACCACAAGTTGCTAGTGGGTAAGACCCTGGATCCATCGGGTTCTCGACCTACATTCGGAGTTCGGGTCAGGGTTTGGATACAGATGTAACAGAAGTGGTGATCAGATCAATTCATTAAAAAGAATCGATTCAATACATTTCTTAACTATCCATAGGTATTATATTGGATTTGAATAAGATTTGTGGTCAATTTATATTGATTGACTACCTCAATTATGTTCTTGCTAGCAAATATCATTCTTTTTGGTTTTAGACCTTTTAAATCATTTCCCGCAGGTATCCGAGCCTTTTTTTTTCCTGATCCTTTGGTAAAACGATTTATTCTCTTCATTAAAAAATAGGAGATAGAACCAATAAAGATTTATTTTTCGATTCATCCTTGGAATTGAATGTCTTATTCAATTTTTTTTCCTTCGATCAAATCCGTAGGAACCAATAGAAAAGGCAAATCCCTGATGATACACCAGATTTGACTAGGTTGAATAAGTGTAAAGACTGAATTTTATCACCACTATAACCCCCCTAATAGTGATAATAAAGCCTAAAATTGCCCCTGAAATTCTCAACAGAAAATAATCATTTTACCTATAGGGTGAATTCGATGCCCAAACGTCATCGAAATTGCTTAAAACTTCTAGGATAGTACAATTTTCATCATAAAAAAAATACTAGTTATAGATTTTGGTGTGAAGATGACACAATTTGGTCATTATTTCATCAAGATATTTATATTCGGCCCCCTTACTTCAGACGTAGTTTGACATGTGTTCATTTATTGATTCATTGGTTTTTGGTTTTGGTTGATTTCATATTGAATCGATCCGACTGTGAGATCGGGTAAGTGTTGGGTTTTGGTTCGAAGGAGGTGTTATGTACCCTGGTCTGCCCAGTTAAATCGATATTCCATACTTAGTATTCTAATTAGGAAATAAATATTTTAAGGTTAAAACAATGAAACAATTTTGAAAGGAAACACACATTTAAGTTGAAAAGAACTCAAAATTATAATTATCTTATCTTTGGAGGGGAAGTAAAAGTACTTAAAAATTTGTTGCTGTTACATAAGGTGTGTTAGTGGGCAACAAGAATCATACCAAAGATACTAAAACCCCTCAAAAGGAGAGAGACCCTAAAAAGGCTAATTAGGCTAATAATGGAATGCTACCTATTCTATGTATGGAAAGCTGAATTGTCGATCCAGGGCTTGCCCTGGTGGTTCGCTACTCCCTTGGGAGAACTGCGTTAGGCGCTTGATCGGTGGTTCAAGTCTCCTTAGCGACACCTAGTCCACATTTAATTGCTTTCCAAAAAGTGGAGCCTTTGGGTACCATATTTGACCCCTTGTGGGTCCCCTCATTACCTCCTTGTGGGGTCCTGTTGAGGTTGATGGCCGGTGGGCCCTTGAATTGCACCAAAAAAAAAAAAAAAAGCAAGCTGAATTAGAATGCATGAAATGTTTGCGGAAAACTGTGAAAATTCATATCTAAGATGATCTTATGATGATATGATAGAAAACATATTTTTGGGATATTTATTTCGATTACATCTAATCATATTTTAACGATGAGTGAAATTAATTTGTATTTTGAGAATTTTATGAATTTTGAAATTGCGGCAAAATGGTCAAATGATCATAATACCCATTCTTTGAAAAAATGCCTACATGATGGATACTGAAAAAAATAGATGCAAATGTCTAAATGTCACCAAATTTTATACAATGATGAAAATCACCTAAATGTAGTTATTGATATTCAAAATGCACAAAAACCATATGGTTAACTATTTTAAAATGCATAAACCCCAAATATGGGTACTCACATGTCATAAAATGGATTTTATAAAATAATGAGAAGATGATGAAATAAAGTTGTAAAAAAAAATTACATAAAATTTGTAAATTAGTGATGAGTCTACCTACCAAAAAGTCAGAATCTAATTCCAACAAAAAAAAAAATTTTAAAATAAAATGGCATGATTCTGGAGAGGGAGGATATTGGTGTCATCATACCTTCAATGTAAAATATGACAAATAGCTAGAAAATCGTGAAATTGCAAAAATTAAAAAGAGGATGCCGATTTTTGATACCTTTGTGTACACTACAAGAATTATGATTTTTTGCGACGGTAATAAACTGTCGCCAAAAATCATTTTCCGTTGCCAAAAATAACGCCGACGGTAAAATCTAACTGTCGCCAGTCCGTCGGCTAAAGTGACGTCGCAAAAAATCACGATGGTAAAACTAGTGCAGTCTAGCAAAATCATCTTTGGCGACGTTTATTACTTCCGTCGCTAAAAATGTATTTATGGCGACGGTTTATTTTTCCGTTGCTAAAAATACCATTTCTGACGACGTTTGGGTTCCGTCAGTATAAATATATTTTTGGCGACGGTATTCATTTAACCGTTGCTCTCGACATTGTAGATCAGGAACATCATAATCTAGTACGTCCTCCTTCCAATTTTCATCCTTTCGAATTTCTAGCTTCTAACTTCATTGCACCTGAAGAAAACATAAATGATCAAATTACATATAAGTTAAAATCCTTTGAAGGACAAAAAAAGAATCATCATCTTAACACTAAGAAGGAAAAGAAGGAATAGCAAATAAAAACTAAAGTAATATGCAACTTCAACCATCAAAGGAGAAAAGGGTTTTGATACATTTATCTTCACACCCAAGCAAGTGCTTCAAATAGAGGCTATCCTCAAGAGACATTTAAGGAGAGGGGGGGGCAGGGAAAGGAAACCATCGTATATTAGAAGGGGAACAAACATCTAAACCTCAGTTTAATCTAAGGGTTAGATGCCTCTAGGAGTGGTCTCCTATTTGCAACAAGAATTCGCCCACAATAGGGGTACCGCCAGGTGTATGAACAGCAATCAAACTGAAACAAATTTAACCCATTTTCTTCCCAATGATCACAATTATAAACCTTTAATAATGACAGAAAACAAGAACAGAAAGTAGATTAACAAGAACTGTACTTATAACTGTAGGTAAGAAGAAGAAGAGGGGATATGATAAAACCGATCTTGATCAGAATCCCTCCAGTCGACTTTAGAGTTTCACTGATGGGCTGCTGTTTCTCACAATAGCAAAACCTGTCTCTCACAGTTCATATTTCATATAGCCAAAACCAAGAAAATATTTATCTCCAAAATGCATAAAAAGAACAAGAAAACCAAACTACCATAATAGGAAGTCCGAAAACAGGTCTCATAAAAGGGAGAAGAATGGCTTAAAAGAATGTTAAGTTCTTCAAATGAGAGATATACCAAGCAACATGCCTTCCTGGTGCATGTGACCACATTTTGTAGCACTAGCCTTGTCCTTTTTTTTTGGCCCTTCATGACTGTGTAATGTCCAAACAATTTAAACTAGGTGGTCATACCATCAGACCAGTGACCCACAAGTCCAATGCAGTCCCCTATTTTCAATACATTTGTTTTAAGAATGACCTCCATTTAAAGTCATCAAATGAACACAAGAAGGATCATTTCAAAAATAAGTGCATTTTTAGAGAACAAAAATATGGACAGCATAAATTAGAGGAAACTTAAATTACCTTGGACTCCAAAACCTTTAACATAGACGTTAGTGAACAGTACGGAATAAGGATCAAGCATTGGACTTTTCCTATAAAATGAAATTAGAGTAAGGAACAATGAGAACTCAAAGTTCAGCCACTAAGAGAGCAACCAGAAATAATATAAACTTTAGAGCTAAGAGAGAGACTTAATTGAAAATTTAATTCAAATTATGTAAATACCTCCTCCGCAAGGGAGTGGAGGGAAAAAAATAATGAGGAGATCAATATGAAAACCCAACAGGAAAACGGACGTTCTTGACAAACAGCCTCTATAGATAACTTTATGGCTCTTAAGTAATTTATTTCGTCTAGTACTTCAGGAAAGATTGAACTTGACAATAAGAACAAAAAAAAAAAAAAAAAAAGCCCATCAACCAAAGTTCTTGTACATACCTTTCTAGGCATGAGAGTGTTAGGACTAATTTCAAAATCATGTGGAGCTCCTAGAGCCTTACATATTTAAATAGAAAACTTAAAACTTGAATCATAATGGCCATAGGATTACTAGAAGATGAAATCATCTTCTTCATTAGAAAATCTGAAAAACAAATAAGCTTTCTAATAGATATGGAATGAAGGCATAAGCTACATGTTGAAGTTGACTCGTAGTTATATATTAAAGAAAGTTTTTGTCAAAGTTTTTAGTTGGTTCTTGGATTGACTGATTCACCCTGGGGGGGAGAAAAAGTGATATCCCATTTGTGTTATTTTAGATAGCTGGATATACATGTATTGCACAATTTAGATTTGGCATTTGGTCATTAGTTGGAGCTTGGAAACTTGTAGTTTTTTTGATCCATTGAGTGTAAGTGGTCCCTGTTTCTGCATTTCAAGAGATAACCATGTTCAACACCCTGCCTCGGTTGAAATATGGCATTGTCCATGCATCATCAAAGTTTAGTTATTGAGTACCTGTGTTTTGTATAATACTTATTAATTAGTCATAGATCAGCTCAAAACCATGATAAAGTGGTCAGTCAATTGATTGTAACTTTTACCCTAGAGGTGATTCGATGCAACTATCTAATCCATGAGAAATAATTCATTATGGGTGAAAGGTTGCATGAATGGTGTCCAAATGTCTTCTCTATACTTTTTCAAGCTAAAGGTCTTTGGAACTGATAGCATCTCCATTTGTAGGCAAGGCAACATGCAGTCATGTCATTGTTTGGCCCTACATTAAAATCTTTCTTCCCTGCAGATGGTTGGAATTTGGGGAACAAAAACGATGTGAGCAAGTTACATATGGCTTCTGTATAGATTTTTCTTAAGCATAGGTATTTGGATTGATATTATCTCCGTTGAAGGCTAGACAGCCTGCACTTGCAGTCATGTCCTTCTTTGGCCAACTATCGACACCTGTTTTTCCTACAGATGGCTGGAATTTGTGGCACAAAAAACTGTGAGCTAGAGTCAGGGTTGCAAACAGTAGACATCCAAGTTTGGCTCGGACAATGAGCTGGTGCAATGTCCCAGATTTTGGATGTAGACCTCTTCCTGTGTCTGACCTTGTTTTAATCCTGGTTTGCCATCTCCAATCTGGTTTGTCCTATATTAGGAGAATTAATTCTTAATAGTGTTATTATAGTTTAAATTAAGTTAAGCCAAAAAAAGACTTTCCTATGGTGTAAACCAAATAATTACAACTTTCATTTCTAAATCACTACGCTAATGAGATGCTTAGTACTCATGAATTAAATCCACCCATTACCATAATCTATTTTTAATATTCTCTGATTCAGAGAAATTGAGTTTTTGTTGGTAAATAATTCAAACAAATAGAGTTGAGTAGCCTTAACGTTCAATTCCCAACCAGTTCTTTAATCCTGCAAAATTTAACCTTTAGGAGTCAGGATATTGGATATGAAGTATGGATAGGACATTCTTATCTGTACCTGGCTAATGTGTTGCTTTAAAACAGTTTGGATCGGTTGGACAGAATGGTGCCACCCCTTGCTAAAGATGTATAATCGGCCTATTCCTTTGCCAACTTTTGTTTTGGGTGAATGGAAAACATATTAAGGAAAAAGAGCAGATAACAATACAAATGCCAAAATGGCAATCCTTGGGGGGGGGGGGGGGGTTGGGGGGAGCCTAAACAAAATACTAAAACAACTATTTAAAGGATGATACATCAAAGCCAGAGGGCAAAACAACTAACCAAATGATGACACAACAAGAAAACAAGGGGAGAGGGTTTGGAACAAATGCAAAGGATGATACATCAAGAAGTTGGGTGTGGATGGGAGAAAGTAGTAGAAGGTCCCAACATAAGGCCATGATTGTCTCAATTATTTCTGTTATAGCTCCTTTGTACCAAAACAGTGACCAGCTCTACATTCTAACTTTAACCAATATGATGCTGCTCCCTATGATCTCAGTTCTTTCTTGTTTAATGTTTGCTTTTCTTTAGAATGCATGGTAGAGCATTTGTTGCCTTTCATACCATCCAGAGGAGATTAATACCTTTGCTATCAAACTTATCTTCTGACGTTGTTAGTTTGATACCTTTGCTATCAAACTTATCTGGCTTATGGGAGCTGTTCAAGAATGTAGTTGAAGATGTGACCTTGATCAACTCTTGGGCTATCTTCATAGTAAAGAATTGGTTTACTATTAGAAGGGCTAGTAAGAGAGAGATAGTGCTTACCTCCAGTTTGAAGAGAGACATGTTTCAATGCTTTGGCTTTAGGGAGAATAGCATTCAAAGCATTGGACATCATAGCTTTGTTCTGTTCACAACACTCAGGGGAATCCAATGGGTATTGGCTTGCCCAAGTGATCCAATACACATGAGTTACATCTTCAAGCAAAGACACCTTCTCTGTAGTTTGAATTGGGTCTAAGAGGTCACATGAGATGAACTGATAGTTAGAACTTGGAATTTGGAGTTCATCAGCTTTACGAGCTATGCCATACACCTTCCATCCAACTCTAATTCTCTCAAACACATCCTTAGAAATGCCAAAAGGGATCGACAACAGGCCCCCCACCTAGAATCAATTTTTTAGAATAGAAACATTGCCATACAGAGCCTTATTGGCTTCGTTTCTAATTCTGTCTAGCTACTTTCTATTTTCTATACTAATTTGTTCCTTAATTCCTATTTTAAGGCTTGCTATTTTTTCACTTAAGTTGCTGTTTTCTGCTGATTCTAACCTTATATTTCTAATTTTAGTCATCACAACCTCTTGATTTTTCCCAATCTAACTGTCGGTTTCACTTGTAATTTTAGCAACCCATTCCTCATACGTAATATGCGTTGTGATGAGAGTTGCAAACAGATCTTGCTGATATTGCTCTTTTGGAGGGTTATTGAGAGACCTGCTGTTCTAGACCATAGCAGGCTATTGGTTCACAGCTTTGGGTAATTATTAATTAGCTAGCCATTATAAATGAGTGCATTTCTCAGAATTTATTTGACACGATTCTTATGCACTTCAGTTACAGGTCCTTTCTGGTAATGTTGACTATGCAAATTTCAGGTAACATTGGAAACAAATTATTGGTGACTGTAAGTAATTGGAAGTCAGATTTCCCCCCTCTTGTATGTATTCTTATTCTTATCTTTCTTTTCTCTTTTTTATTTGTGGCTAGTCATTCCTGTACCACCATATCCTAGGTACTGAACCAAACCAACCCTGTCACCACTAAATTACAAACAAAAACTCATCACTGCCCCCATCCATCTCAATATAGGGTGTGGTGAGGCAAAGCGGGATCCAATAAAACCCTAACCATACATGAAGTACTAAATGTTTCTAATTTATATCAATTTTGAAATACTGAAAGAAATAGTAGTTACTGCATTCAATAAGACTACAGGAGTCTAATGAGACAACATGCATAGTTGGTATAACAAGGTAGACAAATTACACAACCGTTTTTGTTAGGAAGCAATTAAGAGGTTCTTCAGAAAACATTCTAAAAGGGAGATATACATGAAATAAACATACATTTCTTATGTTAAATGAAGATTGTTTCAATTTATTTGGTACAACAGGAAAAACAGAGATAAAGTGAGCAAGATAAATGATTCCACTGTATTCACTAGGTACTCTTTAAATTGCTCTAATTCTCCTCAAGCAGGTTCCATGTTAAAGTCAACTTAACTACTTTTCCCTACAAATATTTTTTAATTTCATGGTTATATCCACTTGGGTCATAAGTATATCACCCTGCTTTACTTCAAAGCAGTCAAAGTTACATAGTGGGGCTCCTTTGCAAATTTGCTCAAAATCTGAAGAGGCCAAATCAATAGAACTAGCCATTTACAGCACTAAACTAGAAAAATGCATGACGTGGTAAACTGGAACTACTACCCAACCGAGTAAAACATGGAATCTTAAGGTGTACAACCCTGAAATGGAAACATTGCAGTCAACCATAAATAGAGAGAGAGAGAGAGAGAGAGAGAGAGAGACAAACCTCTGTTTACACTGTAGCAACTGCTCAAAGGGGGGAGGCAGACACTAGAGAAGGGAGTAGGAGAAGGGTTGCAGAGATGGGGGAGGCGATAGTAAAGAAGGGGGTTGGTGCAGGTTTGAGGCGATAATAGAGAAGGGTTGCGGAGATGGGGGAGGCGATAGTAGAGAAGGGGGTTGGGGCAGGTTTGAGGTGATAGTAGAGAAGGGTTGCAAAGATGGGAGAGAGACAGTAGAGGATTGAGGGTTAAGGTTACACCATGAGAGAGGATTTCAGAGATGAAATCGTTGGTGACGAGAATGGGGTTGGGGCAGGTTTGAGATGATTCCGCTTTGATCACTGATCTTCTCCGTCGTGCGAGAATGGGGTAGAGATGCTCGGGTAGAGAGGAGAAGAGAGAGAGATGTTTGAAGATGGAATCGGAGAGAAGAAAGCTGGAACTCGCGAAAAATTAAAGGCAATATAGCGACGGTACTCGCAAAACCGTCATTACGATGATATTTTCTACGACGGTAATTGCAATACTGTCGTTAAATATATATTTTTCGCGTCGGTAGTAGTTGTACCGTAGTTAAATATGTACTTTTCGTGACAGTAATATGTACACTGTCGTTAAAATGGCATTTTCTGCGACGGTAATATTACTATCGTCATTGAAAATCCATTTTTCACGACGAAAATAAATAAACTGTCGCCGAATTATATTTTTCACGACGGGTACCTAGTTACCGTCGCAAAAAATAATTTTTTGCTACGATACCATAGTATCCGTCGTTGAAAATTATATTTGGCTACGGAACATATTTCTTACCGTCACGAAAAATCATATTTCTTGTAGTGTGTCGCCACCAGTCTTGGGTTTTGGGGATGTCGGGAGCTCAAACAGAGATCATCGGGAGTGGTAAACTCGAAGAAAAGTGTTCAAATGTATAGGGTCTTCTCCCAATATTGGCATTCTCATCCTTTCACTCTCCCTAATGCTTTTGCATTTTGGTGTTTTTTGTGTCTTTCTAAAGTGTTTGTAGAAAAGGGGTGAGATCCTATTTAGTGGAGAGGACCCTCTTAACCTAGATAGAATTTTTTTGGGTAGGGAATGCTACCAACTATATGATGGATAGGTGAGATCAATGGCCCAAATTAGGAAGTTAAAATTTCACATCTTTAGGCTTTAGCACACTAATCACATAGGGAGAAGGGCGAGAACTTTGGGTGGCTCTTAGAAGGAATTTAGCAACTCTTAAATAGGGGTTTGAAGGCTTCATATTGGGATCCTCCAAACTTCCTCCAAAGATGGGTCTTGGGCTGATACTTGAGTTCGGCTCAGGGGTGTATGAGATGGTTCTCATACGTGAATTCGAGCTACACTCCTGATACCTTTGTCTAGCCAAGGTTGTCCAATCGGGGTTTGGCCGATTTCCTAATTTTATATTTCTTGTAAAACCCTAAAAATGTTTGAAAATTCATATATTTTAAATTGTAGGTTGAAAATTACAGACCATGTGTTGTTGAAAATATTTTTTTGAGTACTTAGCATTGATTTTCTTGATTTTTTTTTTCAATGATATTATAAATCCGACTTTAAAGTTTGGGTCAATTCCGATGTTGTTTGATTGGTCAAACCTTGTCAAAGGCAATTTTGTCATTTCTTAGGTAAGTACCAAAATTATCATATGAGACCAAAATCATTCTATGGGGTGATTCCAAATGTTAGATTCAAGGTCACCAAAAAACAAAAAAAAAAACTGGGTTGTCTTCGATTCAAGGTCAGTTGAAATGTTAGGATTTTGGATAGTTAGGAAGAGTTGTCTTTGATTTTGCTTGGTAATAGACCGTAGTTATGATCTATGGATAAAAACTGGGTAATTCAAAAAAGTTACCAAACTCGTCGAGTTCCATTTGACTCGGGAATAGAACTGAATCACATGAAAATTGGACCGACTTAGACTGAGCTTGGGCAAGTGTTCACAACTCTTGATCAATTTTTCAATTTGAGCAAATCACCCAAGTCAAGACCTGGTTTTCCAACTATGAGTGTAAGGGTGTCAAAATCAAACCGAAACGACCCAAACAGTTTACATCGAAACCGTGAAACCGTTTATTAAATGATTTGGTTTTGGTTTTACAAAGTGGGATATTTTAGTTAAATGGTTTAAAGTGAATCGAACCGTTTAAATCGTTGGTAAACCACTAAAAAAACCGTTTAAACTGAAACAAATATCAGTAATATGTAATGGCAATAATTAACCATCCGTGCCTTAATATAATAGGGTGTTGGTAAATTTGAAAACAATGGGAGTCAAACATGGATTGGTAGAAGTGTATATGTGAAATTTATAATAAAATAATTGAGTTGAATTCATTCAAATACATTAGTATAATAGTATTCATTGTTTCTATGAATATTTTGGTTTTTCTATAAATTAGAATCATATCTTTTTCAATGTGGCTTGTTGAGTACATTCAACAAGCATTAAATTCGGCGTAAAACATGCAAACCATTTAGGAACCAAGTATCTAAAACGTGACCAAAACCATTTAGGACCGATAAACCAAAACCGTTTAAAAACCGAGAAACCGAAACCGTTTAGTAAATGGTTTTGGTTTCAATAAGTGAAACCGTTTAATAAACGGTTTGTTTCTGGTTTCACCTAAAAAACTTTGTACCGAACCAAACCATTTAACACACTTGTATGACTGTAAGAAAAAAAGTAAATCCATTTGGTAGGAAGTATAGAAGAAAATAGCACTAGAATCGAAACAAATTTCTTACCATAAAAAAGAATCAAAACAAATATATAATACCAAAAAGACAGGGTTCATACTGTACTCCACGGTTAATCTAGAATCAAATTCTAAAAACTCTTTACAAAGGCATCAATTAGGCCTCCTTTGAATTTATTTCTAGGCATAGCCCAACAATTAACCTAATAAGATCTCACTTTGCAAAATGCCATGCCATGCCTTTTTTTGCTTTTTCTTTAAAAAACTGGCTTATTCTTCTCAATTCATAAGATAACAGATTATAAATGATAAAAACAAAAAGACAATTAATTTAGGAAAAGGTTAGGCATACTGCTTGTGTATCGTAAGTTAGCAACCAATGTGTCTATCTCTCTTTTCCCCTTTGAAATGACCCCTGACTCTCTTGTATGATACCCCCCCCCCACATTAGTGCTGCCTGCTACGTTATTGCACACAAGTGGTGCCTATCCCTCTCTCTGAACTAAAAGAGATAACAGTTGATCTTCTACATTTATTTCCAATTCTAACTGATATCTGGAGTTCTGGATCCATAACAATCTTCCCTTTCTCATGGAGAATAAAATTCAATCACCCTAAAAATATCTTATTCCTCATTCATATTAGAATGCTTAAACCATTGTTGCAGCAAAATAGTTAGAAATAACCCTAATAAAGAAAAACCTTTTTTAAAGAGATATTTTTATTGACACTCCTCAAGGTGTCAAATAATTTGTATATTTTTTTTACCATTTTAGTAGTTTGTGCAAAATTTTCCAATGAGGTTAAATACTATCATTTCACATGTGCATTTGAAATATGTACATGACAATGACGTCTTTTGATAGTGACACAATGATATGTTGCATTCAAATTATTTTTTAAAACCCTTTTAGAACCATAATTGAGAATAAGATAAATTACAATTAAAAAAAGGATGTTAAATTCTAAATAGACCTAGAGGCGTCAACCCTCCTTTTTTTTAAACCGAATTGTGTTTGTATTATAGGAAGAAATTGTTTTTTTTTTTTAATGACTTGTTTATACTTTATATTAGGCAATGTTCTTTTTCTCATTATTATGTTTTAATTGTGAGTAGGGGTGAACCAGGGCCGGGTTGGACCGTGTTTTTGTAAACCCTAGCCCAACATTGAGTCCTCTTAGGTCAACCCAAGCCAAACCCGGCCCTAGGTCGAATTGAGATCTCTCAGCCCAGGCCCAACACTATCGGGCTCAGCCTAGCCTGGCCCTGATTGACCCTGATCGGGCAAGGCTAGGACGGGTTGGCCCTGATTGTAGGGGTGTCAATTCCAGGCCCAGCGCAGTAAACCCAATCGAGCTTGCCCGACATGTTTACTAACCAGGCGGTCCCGGTGTGGGGTCCTAGCCCATCAGACGCCCGATCGGATCGACCAATTCCTGGCCCGATCTAGCCCAATTGGTTATAGCTCAACCTAGCCCGACCCTTTAACTTGTAAACTTTGCTATGGGCTTGTGCCCTGTTTGATTTATTGGCCCAAATCTATTTATGACATTAACTTTCTGTTGGGCTGAGCCAGATGTATTAACCTATATTTTTATGACATTAACTTCCTGTCGGGCTGGGCCTGATGTATTGGGTATATTTTTATGATATTTTTTTACCTTACATTTATATCATAAGACATGGGCCAACACGAATTGCACTATTTCAGCTTGTTTCTAATGAATCAGCCATGTTCAAACGGTTGAAATATTCATTTTTAATGGGAAAAGACAGAAAAGAGGTGGCAAGATGGTACACCTCTTTGTAAATTAAAGGAAAAAAGGAACCTTGTCCAGGAGTGTGTTCTACGCCAGCACTCCCATGAGTCTATTTCTCTCCTCCCCATATGAAAAGATAGATTTGCCCCTTGTTTTAAGGGGGAGAGAGATAGACGCATGGGAGCACTGCATAGGCCACACTCCCAGACATAAAACTGCTTTCCAAAATTAAAATATTAGTTTTAATGGGCTGCACCATTTAAAGCCCATTTATATGTAAACAGTAGGGGTGTCAACTAGTCGGCCCTAGCAGGGCCTCACGGTGCTTAAAGCCTACACCGTGACCGCCCGTTTAAGTCCTCAGGCCGGGCTAGGTTGGGTTTGGGCTACAATCGGGCTAGTGTAATCGGTCCCTAATCGGGCTATGGGCATGTTTAACCCTAAAGTCCTAAACAGACCTTAACTGAGCTCTAAACGGTGCAGCCACAATGGGTTGGATGTTTCTTCCCTTACCAATAGGATTAGCACCAACACCAAAAAAAACCATCTTCTACTGCTTCCTTCCTCTTGTTCTTTCACATCAATACAAAAAATAAAATAAAAGAAAGTTGGGGGTGGGGGAAGCATCTTTGTACAAAGCATTTACAAACAAATAGATAGAATATTTCAGGGCCAGATGTGGAAATCAATAGGAGTTCAATCAAGTTTTACACATCTATTGCTTCTCTGCATAAGAACATTAAAAGGGAAAAGACATTTAAGATTTAAGACACCAGATATAGTATATGATATAATTTGAAGCTAAAAAATATCATAAAAATATACCCAATACATCAGGCCTACCCCAATAGAAATTGTCATAAAAATATACCCAATACATCAGACCCAGCCCTACAGAAAGTAATGTAATAAACAGATTTGGGCCAATAAATCAAACAGGGCCCAAGCCCATAGCAAAGTTAACAAGTTAAAGGGTCAGGTTGTAACCGGTCGGGCTAGGTCGAGCCTAGAATCGGTTGGTCCGGTCGGGTGCCCAACGGGTTAGAACCGTACACCGGGACCGCTCAGTTAGTAAACATGTCGGGCTTGAGCTCGACATGTTTAGTAAACGGGCCAGGTCGGGTCGGTCTTTATTTGGGCGGTCTTGGTCAGTTTTACCGGGCTGGGCCTGGAATTGACACCCCTATTAAACAAACCCATAGCTTGGTTCTGCACCCTTTATGGCTCGATTATAGCTCGAAGCCTAACCTAGACCAACTAGGCCTGGCCCGAATACTTAAATGGGCGTTCACGGTGGAGGCTTTAAGCACCGTGAGGCCTGCCTAGGCCCGACCGAGCCCTACCAGTTGATACCCCTACCAGATTGACCCTGATTTTTGCTAGGGTCTGGTTGGCCTTGACTTGCCCTGCTTCTTTGCCATTTACGTAACATATAGTATTGGTTTGTTTTATGCTCGAATGACTTTAAAAAACTTAGCACAATCTTAAAATTGTAAATATTTTTCATTCAATAGATAATTAAAGTTTTTTTTGGTAAATCAATAGATAATTAGATATTAAACAAAAACTGCAACATATAAACAATAAATTGTAAAACATAACCTAACACAGGGCCGGGTCAGGCTGGGCTTTGTCTAAGGCCTCAACCCTAACCAATCCCTTAGGGTTGGAAAATCCAGCCCAGACCCTATTTGGGCTTAGGGCGGTCCAGGGTGTACTCGGACTGACAAGGCCAAACTTGCACCCCTAACATTGAGGAGTATGGAACATTATATGTAAGGGTGTCAATCGGTGCGGTTCTAGTTATTTGGTTCGATTGCAGTGCGGTTTACATTTTGATAAAGTGAAATCAAAACCGAACCGGATAGGAATTAGCTAAAATCATAATCATTTTGCATACCGTCCAATTTTACCGGTTTCTATTCGTTTTCATTATCCAGTTCACAACCGATTTACATACGGTTTGTGTAGTGTCGTTCTGAGAACTAGTAATGATGACATCCTTAGTTTTCAAGGCCTTTATATTCCCGTGTTTCCCCATTCTCTCCCGGTCTCCCTCACTCATCACATTTCCCATGCCTATTATGTGATAAAAAAAAATTCCCATCTTTAACCGTCGTTCTATTCCTTTTCTGGTCTTTGTTTTTTCAATTTTTTTCTTCTCTACTCTCAGGTGATAAACAAACTATTTATTTTATTAGAAAATAGGGTTTAGTTAATCCATTTTAACATCATACACCATTTTCAATTCATACTTGAACAAATATAATATATAGTTAACCCATTATATTTTACTTATTTTATGTTTCAAGAATGATACAATGATTATGTTTATTAAATTAATTATTATGCTATTAATTAATTCAATTGATGCATGGACTAGTATTTGAGTAAGAGGTACTGGTTTCTATTCGGTTTCTTATTCGGTTTAGAACTACGATTTTGAGGTGCAAATCAAAACTGAACTGGGAAGAGATCCTATAAAATCAAAACCGAATCATTTTTTGTTGTGGTGTGGTTCAGTTCGATCGTAAACGATCGATTCGAGTTCCGATATTCAGTTTCGATTTCATTTTGACACCCTTAATTACATGTATTTATCTTTATGAAAACAGAGCAATAAAGCATTATAATCAACATTCTTGATAAACTGTCAGAAAAAATTTTCAATTCTGTCGTAAGGAGGAGGTGGTTGATTTCCCAGATTTTAACCCCCCCACCCCCCAAAAAATTAAAAAAAAAATCCAGATTTGCCATCTTTGTAAAATTTAAAACTTATTGGATTAGGCTCCTCTACAGGAGGTTTTCTGGATTTCATAAAATAATTTTCTTTTATTCTATGAATTGAAAAAAAATAAAAAAAATAAAAAGCATTATTTTCCCTTGTCTGCAAATCCTTGGGACAGTAGAACACAACAAATGCCACATGCAACCCTACTTTCTGGGTTTCCAGTTTCCCACTCGTTTCGTTCTCTCAAGAGCCGCCAAGTCACCAACCATTACCAAATTCCAACGGAGCTTCAACTTCAAGTGCTCATGGCTACGACTCCTGCGCTGACGTCCTTCTCTTAGTATTTTTTTCTCTGCTTGTTTTTTTTTTTTTTTTTTTTGTGAAAAAGTCTCCCTTCAAATAGGTAGCCAATTGGATTCAAAGCGAAAACTAGAAGCTCCAAAAAAATAAAATAAAATATTACGTTGACACTTCGAAAGGCAAAATTCTTAATGGAATTAAGAATCCCCAACATATGGAATCTCACTCTTGTCTCCAAGTCTACCCAACACGCAAACCCTAAAGTTCAATCTCAAAAACTAGAAGAATTCCTTACACACTAACCCCACCAGCCCACCACCGATCTCTTCTCTCCACTGTGATACCTGTCGCATTCAATTACGACTTTCCAACACCTCTCGCTTTCACTCACTCTCTCTCTCTCTCTCTTACCAACATAGTATTAATTAGGGCTTTCGTCTGTTGAAATGAATACTGTGTCTGGTGTAAAAGATTCTGAAGACGGGCCCGCTGATACCGGCCTTGAAGCTACTAGGGTTTCTGAGAGAGTAGAAGCTGCCGACGTTGAAGTTGAGACAGCAGACAAGAAGGAAGATCACATGGAGGAGGAGTCCGCAACTCCGGCAACTGTGTTTCGGATCAGACTCAAGCAGCCTCGCTCGAATTTGCAGCACAAGATGAGTGTCCCCGAACTCTGTCGGAAGTTCAGGTTAGTTTTTTTTTTTTTTGGCTCTGTGGAATTTCGAATAGTGGGAATTTCTTGGTTTTGGTTGAATTGAAACATGAAAGGATGAATTTCGGTCAGTTATTATACAGTTCCAATTTGGTGGAGCTCGTTTTAAAGAAATGTTGTCTTCTGGGTTCTTAATTTATTCTCTTTTACATTATCTTTGGAATTCAGTGGGACCCTTTTTCTAATGGCTTGTATGAGCTTTTGGCAAGTGATGTAATGAACAAGAAATTTAAACTGAAGACTTTCTTCATACAATTCATCAATTAATTGATAATGGGGAGTTCATGGTTTTATTTGGTTGTCTGCCAGGGCTTTGCAGGGCGACTGGGTTTTGTTAGCTGATTGTGATTGTTATCCTTATGTTTGTTTCTACTTTGATGAGAGTCATTGTACCTTGGTGCTAACCTGTTTATATCTGTCATATTTGTTTGTCAGTTCTGTTGCCTGGTGCGGGAGACTGAATGCCATAGCATGTGCATCAGAGACTTGTGCAAGAATTCCAAGGTTCGGATGTTGTTGGCTTGCATTAGTTTCTTGAGAAGCAGTTTTGGTCTTTGAGAAAGGATGGACTTATATTCTAATTGCATTTGTTAACTGGCAGTAGGGTTATGTATGCACATATTACTTTTTTCAGTTTTTGATGTTTCAAACTATTTTATAGAAGTTATATATGGTGATTATTTAAACATAACTTTTATTGTTATTGTCCTCAAGGACCGCAGTGATATGGTTTTGAATTAGAGGCAAATTAAATCTCTTTAACTAAAGAAGAAAACATTTTTCGCCTTTGTTCACAATTTTTTAGTTTTACCAACTGATTTACAGTTTCCTCTCCCCCCCCCCCCCATGTATGTTTTTATGTGTTTGTAGTTCCAATGCAAATCCACCATTTTGGATCCCCATACATATTGTGAATCCAGAACGACCAACTGAATGTGCAGTGTTCAATGTCATAGCAGGTATGGATGTTGCCAATGTGTTATGGTTTTATTTTATATCTTAGGTAGGATGATATTAAGCTTGGTGTAATCAACTGTACATTAACAAAATGGGAGTACTTGCTGTTGGTTTATTTGTGATTGATGGGATCACCTGGTTTTCTATTACGTAGTTGTTGACTCAAAATTTTATTTCTTAGCTTTGAGAGAGCCTGACCACCGAACATCATAAACCTTCTTCGTGGCTTTGATGGAGTCCAATCAATGGACACCGGATACTTTCTCATTTACTTTGGCAGCCATCTAGTGCTTGAGTGGCTTGTGAGGCAAGTAAAATAATTTTCTTGGGAGGCTTTATTCTCACTATTTCCAATAGATTACTGGGGTTCTCATTGGCACCCTGGATATCTATTTGGAGCCTTTCATCCACAAGAAATCAAGGATTTAGGGTTTGGGATCCAAAATAGCATTGACCAACACACGCTAGCAAGGTTCAAAATCTTGGATTGGACCGGCCGATTTTGGCCAGATCAGCTGATCCGATCTGATACCGAGATTACGAACCTTGCACGCTAGGGATCATCCAATCATTGACTGATCAATTGTTCCTAATTAAAATAAGCGAGAATTGGTCAATCTTTAGATTCATCATGTTTTGGATCTCTTGAGTCTTGATACCACATTACATCACTCTGTCTTACAGAAGACCATATATTATTTAGACACCAAGTCTTGAGTTTGATAAACGCTGAATTTGCTTGAAATAATTTGATTAGCAGTTCACAGGGTGAATCCCTCTTGAGTGTTTTCTCACAAGTTCTGAATCAATTTGTTGCTATTGTGAACATTTATGATATTTTTTTTGGTTGAGATGAACACACAGGATCACTGTTGTGTTAGTGACGATACGATACAGTTGGATATGCTAGAAATCTATAGGAAACCTGATAATAAGTCTTAAACAGTTCATGGGAATGAATCAATGGTGTAAGGAAGCCTGTAATTTATACTAAGGCACAATCTTAGTTGCAACCATATCCTCGCTTACTGCAATTTTTTGTAATTGTGCAAGTAGCTAATCATGATTCATGAGTCAAATTGTACATTGTGCTGCTTCTATGTAACGTCCCAGACCCGGATAGGGTCTTAGGCACCATTCTCACTAGCGCTGACCCAAAAGGTTACAATCTACATTAAGAGTAATAAATAAATTCTAGTCTCGCTTACTGACACAGCGGAAGCATTAGATATTGGATAACAGTTAAAGTCAACTGTATACACTGGTGACAGATATTGGATAACAGTTCAAGTTAAATGTATACACTGGTGGCAGTTATCTACAAGGTATACACCAAAAATCCTGTTCATGTCGTGCATACAGTTATATACATCTCATAAACACTGTATTCATTCATCAACATTAAATATTATGAAATAACATTGTTCTTAAAATATCCCCCAGACTCTAAACTTCTAACATTACTCACAGTTCAAAAACTTCGTATAAGCCTCCACACCTAACTCTTCATCTGAAAAACATGAAAACATGAAAAACATCAACATATATAGGGTGAGCTTACACCCAGTGAAGTACACATGATCTTATACACATAAGCATTCAAAAGAAATAATAGATGGAATGGAGACATAAATGACACCTCATAAAACTTCACACTTTATTTAATTAGGTCAGGTCTTGGCCACTTAGTGAACTACCATAGTGCACAAATAGTTGAGGGTGGTAGTCGACAACAAACATTCCCAGGCACTGTAGCCCTGCATTAAAGATGCCCTCTACTCCCATGTGTCCAGGCACCGTAGCCCTGGGAGAGGACCCCTCATCTATATAAACATCATGTTCGCTACCATTTCACCTAAAAGCTCGAACTGTTAGTGAAGGGAGCATCATGTATACATCAACATTCTCCCACGTGTAGGGCAAGATCCTATGGTCCTTGTAGTGGAGCTCACATGACATTTCCTTTGTGCGACACTGAGGGAGGAGAAATGTCGGGAAAACTCTTCCGATGCACTTTCCAGGAGTCGAACACTTGACCTCCCTGCTTTGATACCATGTTCGCTACCATTTCACCTAAAAGCCCTAACTGTTAGGGAAGGGCAGCGTCTATGTATACATCAACGAATCATAATAGACGTGCTCTACTCCTTGTGTCTAGGCACCGTAGCCCTGGGGGAGGACCCCTCGTCTAATCAAACATCATAGTAGGTGCGCTCTACTCCCATGCGTCCAAGCACCGTAGCCCTGGGGTTGGACCCCTCGTCTTTTCTCTTTCTCTTTTAAGACCCTCATCTAGTACATAACCCCCTATTGGAAAGAGGTGGTAGCCACAAGGGTATTTAGTACAATAACCATTAGTCAAACACCAATGCTTCTCTTTCATTTCCTTTCTTTCACTTCCATTCAATATTTTCTTTTCATTTTCACTTATCATATAAAGGTAACATTTTCATGGAGCTTATAAGCCACCATTCCTTAGCATACTCCACAGTATACATTTAAATATTAATTCATATTCCTTAGCATACATCAAACTAGACATTTCAACATTTCATATATCATTACATGGCATACAAAACTAAGCATCCATTTACTTCCATTTAAATTAGTAAATACATGAACATCATTCATTCTCTTTCTTTCTTTTTCATTTCGTATCTGTTTCTTACATTTATTTATCATACTTGGCATTACAGCATGAAGTTCATAAATCATTTTATTCATGTACTAAAATGTCAACATACACTCCAACCTGCTTGGCATTTCAGCATTGTATAAATATATCATTACATCTTTTGCATCATCAAACATCCATTTGAAAACATAACAATTATTCATTCTGGAAGTACATATACATCATTCATTTCTTATATAATAAATGCTCTTTTATTCATAAATCTTAAGTACATTACAATTAAAAACATAGATCTAGCAACAAAATCAAGACTATTTTCTCTAATTCACCTCTTCAGATTTTCAAGTCCAGCAACATACAACTTCAATCCCTTTGATTTTCCTTCTTGACACACTAGTGCTTCTTCCCTTTCATCTCTTGCTAAGAGCTCAGATTCTGAAGATCTTGATTCACAGCAACTCACTTGAACAGCCTTCAAACATAGCGGCCCTTCTCATACGTATGAGCTTATTCTAGGACCAATTTCTTCTTTAATTATGTTAATACCTTGTAAATTGGTTTCAAACTCTTGATAACCTTTACAATGCTCTTGTTCAATTCACAACTCTTCTTCAAATGTTTGATTTAGCAACTTACAACCATGAATTTCTCATTGTTCCAGTACACTGTTCATCTCCTACCATGCCTTGAATCTTTTTCAACAAGAATAGAACACCAACAGCATTTAGCTCAATTCCTTCTTCAATGAACACCACCCTTAAAACACAGTTCCAAACCTGGTTTCAGCTTTCAATCCTCTCCCATTTTCCCTTCTCAGTTCACTACTCCGGCACTAGTACTCTTTCTTTCTTCAAATTATCCTCAATTCCTACCATTTCTGTACTTGGTTTCGCTTCCAGATTTACAATTTCAGCACCAATTGCACACACCCACTCCATTCCTTTTTCAATTTAGACTTCCCATTTGATTCTCATCTTCCAACGTCTTCTTTTCTCTAAATCCAGAGCTGGTCAACTGAACTTGTTTGAGTCCAAAATTAGGAGATGTAAAGTAGTTCGTTAAGATTCGATTCACCAGGTAAGTTGAAACTCTTCAAATCTTCAATGTCACCTTGCATTTCCAATGTCAACAGTCTAAATCTATCTCCCCATCTTAAATCCCATACACCATCAGCAGTTCTCCCAATTCCAGTTCCTCTTTTTCCTCTTCTTCTTTCTTCCTTTTAGACCCAGACACCCCAACCGAACTTGCTTGCTGAAGAGTTAGAAATGGATATAAATCTAACTACTAATCCCCAAATGATAGACCAGCAGCAACTCCTTTCCATATTCTTTCAGCACCTGAATGATAATTTCAACTTCATCCCATTCTTCTTTCCCCAAACTTCAGAATCGGTTCTGGTATGTGAGTAATTAGCCCAACTTCAAATCTAATTAACCCATTTATACCTCCTAATTAAACAAGGCTTAATCACAACCTGACCCAACTTTAATTCTTAATGAAACCTTATTAACTCATATGATTACCAAGCACTAATCTACCCCTTAACCTCATTTACCTTAGTCAAATCCTCATTACACTAATGTTGGGACACCTCAACCCTTAAGCTATGTGGCCTTCCCTTATCATGACACTTGAACTTCAGTTAAAGATGATGCTGCCACCTATTTTCTACTAACTCTAACTCAGCCGCTAAATCTAGCCTTAGCCATGATGCTGCCACGTATTTTCTTCTCAGCATCATGTGGCAGTCCACCTCATGCTTTAGCCACCACATGGTGGTGCAGACCTAAAAGGCTAGCACGCCAAGATCGAAAACTGGTAGAGAATAGGGTTTTGAACTGAGCTTGGTTTGATTAGGCTAGGGTTGTTTAGGGTGGTTGAATGCTGGTTCTAATGGAAGGTAAGAAAGGCCACGGTTAGAGGGTTATGGATGGGGTTTTTAAAGGCAGAAAAAAGGTTTGCAAATGGAAGAGGGTGCAGGGACTGATTAAAGGATAGTTTGATGAGTTTACTTGAAAATTGTCTGCTGTAATTGATAGTCTAAGACTGAAATAGTTGAAGGATAAATAATTCAGACAACTAGAGTCTCACTAGTGTCCCACCATAGGAGTCCCACCTAGGCCCGCTGTAGGAGTCTCACCTAAGCATACTTGATAAACTCACAAGCATGTTCTCATAGAGAAGAAGACTAAGTCTTTCTTTGAAGAATTCTGGAATGCCAAAGCAGCCTTCCGTGATTTGAATTTATAGGGGAGGAAGGAGTTCCAAAAACCCCTTAGATACATGTAAGTAATTAATGGACTGTTGGTATTCCCAACCCATTATATAGAAAACATCCTCCATACATGGATAATATAAACCCAATACATTGAACCCCACCCCCAAGAAAACTAGAGTTTTGTTTCAAGACTTTGGAACTACAAACAAGGAAAATAATAAATCTGCCTACAAATATAAAAGACACTTAACTACCTAGATCTATGAAAATAAGCTACTACGAAGCCTAATCCCGTATGCCTTCCTTGTACCCACATTTTAGGCCCATTAAAGTGGCCCATTACAAAAAAAACACATAGAATCAAAGGCCCACTGCATACATAACCCCACCCAAGGCTTATTTCCAATAAAATAAGCCCATTATGTGATTTATCTGCATCACATGGTTTCTCTAAGCATGTTGTGGCAGTCTTAGTCATTCCACCTCCTCCTCCTTGCGGCTGCCACATATCAGCCACCTCCTCCTAGATATGCACATGGTGTCTCCCAAGGCCACCTCTTCCTCCTCTTAACCATGTGGCTGTAACTCCAATGCTACCACCACCTTGTGATGCCATATGGCTGGCCTCCCATTGCCACATCCTCCTTACATGGTCCATCTCCTACTTGCCTAAATGTGTGGCTGTCTAAGCCTTGCCGCTTCCATCTTTCCCATACACATGGTGGCTGTCTCCATAGCCACCATGTGGTCCTATAGTAACTTGCCACCTCTAGGATCCCATTAACACAATCAACCCAATTAACAATGATTGATGCTAATTAATATGCTTACAACTAATCTTGCCACCTCCTACATCACTATTCACATGTACATAGCTATATATATATTCATACCATAGTATATACATATAACCTTAATGTATTATAATGCAACTCACTGCTGTTAGTTTTTAAATATAGCAGGTATTTGTTTAACAATAGATCCCTAGACATGGTTGATTTCTCATTGACAACATAACCCAATCCCATGTTCCTCTTGCATGGGAAGGAGGGAGGTTGACCTTTCTATTATATGTTCCAATAACATCAGTCTTATATTCTATTCATTGGCCATTGTGTCTGTTCATTTGGTTATAGAAGTATAGAGGTTTAGTAGGTTAATGATTTGTACAATTATATCTGCATAGGTATCAATAATTTGGCATATTTGTGTTGTTATTACTTCTATCACATATTCAGGTCTAGTGATCAGTTGCATCAATAATTTGTGACAGACTCTCCACGTGACTCAGTTCAGTTTATTGAGTGGTCCCCCACTTCTTGTCCTCGTGCTTTACTGATAGCTAATTTTTATGGGAGGATAACTATCTGGACTCAGCCTTCTCAAGTAAGTTGTCATGAGGTTAGACTTCTTTCAATTTTTTTTTGGGGGAAAAAGAACCCTGGCTTGCAGCATGGTGCTGGGCCAAGACACAAAGGGAGGCGAAATGACCGTCCCACTCCCCCTGTGAATGCGAAAAATCCTGCTTCTGTTGATGCTCCCGTGCGTGCTGTGATTGGCCCCAGCACTGGCACGGGGGCCGCACTGCTTGGCAGAGAACCCTCTCTCTTTTTTTAATGTTTTTTAAATTTTCTTGTCAGACTATCCCTCTGGCGTGTGTTAGTGGACTCTTTAGTAGTACTTCCATTTTACTTAAGAATGGGTTTTTGAATATCCAATGCCATGGTTTACTTCCCCTGCATGCTGTTTTTCCTCGCTAAATGTCTTTGGACTTATTCAGGGGCCTGCCAATTTAGTGAGAGATGCCAGTTGCTGGCAATGTGAATCTCAGTGGCATCAGGATATCGCAGTTATTACAAAATGGTTATCTGGGACGTCTTCGGTATGTTATTAATATTCTTCTGTAATTTGGCTTTTGACAAAGCTTCTATTTGATGCATCTTTAATTCATACCTGGTGATGCAGAATTATTTTTTATTATATTTTTATACAAAGCAAAAACTGTAGCTAAAGATTAGTTTCTATTTATTGGGTTGTTTATTATAAATAGTAGTTTCTTTTTCTAAGACTCTTTAGTTTGTTAATTAGATTGGGATTGGATACCTTGTAAGTAATTTCTATTTAGGATTACGTTCAATTTGTAAGGGATTACTTTCCACGCAAGGAAGTCCCCTTTTATGTAATCGATTTGAAGTTTATAAATAAAAAAGGGCTGAAACAGCCAAGTCGAGTTGGAGAAAAGAATGAGCTTGGTTAACGACATTAGTGGCTGTGAGAGACAGCTCCAGTGAGAGACAGGTATGGTGAGAGGCTGTGGGTGAGAGACCCATTACTATCCCCCTTTTCTGTCTATCTTTTTTTTTTTAACCCGAACTTATCTGGGACCCGGGGCAGTCCCTAGAATTTTATTAATTAACCAAAAAGAATCAAAGAATACAAGGGGGGGGGGACGTCCAGCCTTACCCCAAACCAGATCCCTTAACCGCTCAGAGGCTCTCTTACTGAAATTCCCCATACATGCAAAACCCTGCTAGAACTTGAAGACCGGCATACCAGCCTTGTCTTCCCTAATAATACTTGCAAAGCCCCCCCCAGGCAGGCTGTCCTGGGAGTAGTTGGAGGAAGTGCCTATATCACAAACGTGTTTAGCCAGCCAATCTGCCGCTCTGTTGCTTTCCGATAGGCAAAGGACACGGTGGCCCGAGTCCGAGTGCCAAGAGCCAGAACCTCCTGGAACCAGTACCATCCCTTCCATAAATTACATCTCTTGAGGTTGACCATACTTACTGTAGTGGCCGAGTCAGAGTTTACCACCACGTCTGCAAGCCCGAGCTCCTGGCATAATTCCAAACCATACCTTAACGCTCTGAGCTCCGCTATGGCATTAGTGCACTCCCCATATGAATTTGCAAAGGCTGCCAGCACCATACCTCTCTGATCCCTAATCACCCCTCCTCCCGCACCAAGCCCTGGGTTTCCTTTACAGGCTCCATCAACATTAAGCTTCACGGATATAACTGTGGGACACCAATAGATCGGGAGGGGCTGTTTCAGCTTTGCAGGATGGGCCACAAGGCCAAAACACTGTAGAATTAAGGTGTTCCTAGGGGACTCCAACTTGCCAATCTTGGAGGGTAACTGAATCTCTCTTACCCATCCCTTGAAACGCTTAATGATCGAGGCGGCACTACGTCGCCTCTCTTCATGCCTTCTGTTGTTTCTTTCCTTCCAGAGTTCCCAAACAATCAAAGCAGGCAATATGCTAATGATGTAGGCACTGAGGTTCTTGCAACTCCCTGTACCTTGCCAGAGCAAAACCCGACTTCTGACATCCTGAGAGGGCAAGAAAGGGATGTCCAACAGCCGTGAAAAATACTTCCAAACCTTCGTTGCTGTACCGCCAGAGCCCAAACAGTGATCCGGGGTTTCCCTCCTTGGCTGTCCGCAACAATTGCATCTAGATGCTAAGGGAATGCCAAGGGCCATAAGGGTATCGTCAGTGGGGATCTTACCCATTAGGAGCTGCCAAGAAAAGAACCCCATCTTCAGGGGCACCGCTTGATTCCAGATCCATTTTGAAAAGGACCTATCAGGGTCCCTATGCCGGACTTCGTTCCATGCTGATCTAGAGGAGAAGCAGCCATCACACGCAAGAGTCCACATCAACAAATCTTCCCTGTTTGATAGCGCAAACTCCCCTGACCTGATGCTGTCCCTAATTGCCTCCGAATCGATGAGGCTTAGGATTTCCTCCTTCCATGCCCCCACATCATCGACCGCATCTTTGACACTTAGATTCAGATCCACAAGCAAGCCATTATCCACGAAGTCTATCAGAGGGCCAACTCCCACCCAGTTATCCAGCCAGAAATAGACATTGCCAACCCCAAGCAGCCATCTGGACCTCTCCAAAACAAATCCCTTGAACTCCATAGTGCTGCGCCAAGATTTAGAACCAGCCCCAACCCGCCCAGCCAAAGTGACATGCATATTTTTGAAGTACTTGGCCCTGAAAAATTCACTCCATAGTGTATGCTCTGATAAAACCTACCAAAACCCTTTCAACCTGAGTGAAGTCCCCACATCCTGCAGTCGTCGAACCCCAAGTCCCCCTTCCACCAGAGGCCTACAAACTTTTTGCCAATTTACCCACTGCCTGTGGTTGCCCCATTTAGAGTTGCCCCGGAGAAAATCAGCAAAGATCTTGTACAGACTGCGCAGGACCGCTTTCGGTGGATCCAAAGTGGCCAAGACATGAATTGGCATAGAGGAGAGCACATGCCTTAAGAGCGTAACACGACCTCCAGAAGAGAGCAACCTACCCTTCTATCCCACCACTTTACTTCTGATCTTCCCTACCAGTCCATCAAAAAGATTGATCTTCATTCTTCCCGAGTGTAGAGGGGCTCCCAGATAAGTAATAGGGAGGGACTTCCTGGGGAAGCCAGTAACCACCCCCACCATGCGTGCTGCAGCCATCGAAGCTTTTTCGCCCAGAACATAACAGCTTTTCTGCCTATTAACCAGCTGTCCAGAGAACCCTTCATACCTGGTAATGAAGCCCATAATCTGCTTAAGTGAGCGCTTCAATCCTCTGGAAAAAATAATGGTGTCATCTGCAAAGAGACTGTGTGAGATTCCTGGGTATCCCCTCGGAAGTCTGTAATAGGCTGCCAGCCCATCAACAAACAATCCTTTTAAACCCCTGCTAAACACCTCCTCCGCCAAGATAAACAGGGCTGGAGACAGGGGGTCTCTCTGCCGCACCCCCCTAGAAGATTTAAAGAAACTCGACTGCTTGCCCCCCATAACAACAAAGAACCAGCAGTTCTCAACCGTCTTCTTGATCAGAGATATCCAAGCCTCACTAAAGCCAAACTTTTTTAAGACAAGCCAGAGGAATTCCCACTCCAGGCGGTCATAAGCCTTGGCCATATCCAACTTGAGAATCACTTTGCTACCCCTTGATTTTCGGTTCAAGTCTTGAACCATCTCCTGGACAATGGCAATGTTGTCATGTATGCATCGTCCTTGCACAAAAGCACCTTGCTCCTCCGCCACCAAAGATGGAAGTAGCCTTGCCAACCTTGAGGTAATGATCTTTTCCAGAATCTTATAGGAGAAGTTACACAAACTAATAGGTCGAAAATCTGCCATTACCTCCGGGTTCTCCTTCTTAGGAATGAGAACCAGATTGGCCGACGTATAGCTTCTTGGGAGAGCCCCGCCCGTGAAGAAATCCTGCACAACCTCCCACACATCATGTCCCACTAACTCCCAATAGGCCGAGAAGAAGATCCCAGAGAAACCGTCAGGGCCTGGGGCACTGTCCCCCAGATAAGGCAAACACGACCCTCCTCACTTCGTCCATAGACGGGACCCCCAGGAGGAAGGAATTGTCGGCCTCAGATAGCACACTGGGGATCAAAGACAACAGCCCCTCGTCCATCACACACCCTTGAGAGGCATAAATCCCCGAGAAATGTTGCACCGCCTCTGCCTGAATCGCATCGGGATCCGAAATCCACTCTCCCTCTCCTCCCTTGATTTTGTGGACGCCAGCTTTCCTTCGTCTGACCTTCACTAATGAATGGAAGACCTTCGTGTTTCGGTCCCCCTCCTTCAACAAGGTTACCCTTGACTTTTGCCTCCAGAAGATTTCCTCCTGTAAAAGAACCCCTTGAAGGGCCTCCCTGGCCGCTTGCAGGGCCCCCCTAGACTCCTCACTGTTGCACTAGTTTGATTCTGCCTTTGCCCTACTAACACAGTCCTTTGCATCCCTGATACTCTGGTGGATGTTACCAAACACCTCCTTGTTCCAACGACGCAGTGCACCGCGAAGTCCTTTTAGCTTTAGAAACAGAACACAAAGCGGAGAACCCACAACCGGCTTGTCCCACTGGCTCTTGACAAACTCTATAAAATCCGGATGTGACAACCACATTTGCTGGAATTTAAAAGACGAAAAGGCACGGTAACCACTAGCTGCAAAAGACATCCCAATAGGGGCATGATCTGAACAGGTCCGGTTAAAGTGAGTGACCTCAGACCTGAGAAAAGCACCAGCCCACTCCGCATTAACCAAAAAACGGTCCAATTTGGCTAGAACCCTTCTGGTGCCTTCTTAGTTATTCGACCAGGTGAAAATACTGCCAGAGTAACCAGCATCCAGGAGGCCAGCCCCACTTACAAAGCTACCAAACTCCTCAAGGGTGTGAGAGCAAGCAGGGCGACCCCCCGCTTTTTCCATCGGAGCAGCCACCACATTAAAATCACCTCCCACCGCCCACAGACCATCCATTGATCTGGAAAAAGCCTCCAGTCTAGACCACATTTCCCTCCTCTCAATCGCCGTGCATAAGCCATGCACAAAGGTAATGAAGAAGGTCCCCACCCCTGCATCAACACACCGAAGGGTGACAAACTGGTTATGCTCCTCCACAACGGTTACCTGCACTGACTCCCTCCAAAAAATCCACAATCTGTCTTGGGTATGCAACGAATCCAACCCATTCCTTCGCAAAATCCTCTGCCCCTTAGTGACCTGCGCCTTAGGTTCTGCAATCGCAACAATGTCAATCTTATGCTGACTCACCAAAGCCTTCAGCCGCCTTGAGGTTGGCTTGTTTCCTATTCCTCTAGCATTCCAAAATAAACAATTCATCTGGAAACAGTTTGGAGTGGCTCTATTGGTCCCATGGACCTCGTGATGCGCTGGCTAGGCTCCACCCTGGCTGGCCTACCCCTCCTTGCCTTCCTGATCTTCTTCCTCTTGTAAACATTTGCACCCCTGAGTAACGTAGCACGAGTAGACACTTGCCTTGTTCGTCTCCTTGCACGCGCCCCCGAAGGCTCCCTATTTTCCTCCCCCAGCCTTTCAACTGTACTACGGACTCTGCCTTCAATCGCAGCGTTAAACCTTCTAAAACTTTCTAGTAGGGCCTCTCGGTCCATGGTGGGGGCAGGAAATCTGCCACCTGTGAGTCGTCCCTGGTGCGCCTGGCCGGATCACTATGCCGGAAGAAAGGAGCAGAGTACTTACCCACTGATTGCGAACAGTCCCCACCAGCAGAACTATCCCTGGGCACCCCTTCCGTGGCTCTTGTACACACCCATAACCTCTCCTGAGAAGATGTTTCAACCGCCAAGACACTGCCCAAACCGCATTGCATTTCAGTCACGCCCTCTCCTGCTACTTCGGTTGCAGCCCCCTCAAAGGGGAGTTCTCCCTCCTCAACGGTCTGAACACCAGTTGTCTCCTCCGGCACCGGCAGCGCTGCATTTCCTGCCGCCGCCTCTTCCTCAATCATCCGTGGCCCATCACTGACAGGGGCTGTCACCGTGAGTTCTCTAAACTCCTCCCCAACTCCACCTGTCGAGCTCTCCCTGACTGTCGCAAAAAGACCAGGTTGCCTCCATCGGCCAGACCGTTTACGATTTCCTTGTCGCTGGGCAGTCGTCAGCGCCCTCCCCTCACCCCAAGAAGTTCCCTCCCCAGCTGGTACCCACACTCCATTGCTGTCTCTGTTGCCTGTCTGAGTGTGAACCACTGGATCACCGTCACGCTGTTCCTTCCGGCTCGCAGGGACTTCCGGTTGCGCTGCAGACCCTCCAAGTTGTCTCGCCTTCCTACAAACCTCCTTCGCATGACCCAGCTTTGAACACATGGAGCAATACGAAGGCAGCTTCTCATAGACTACCCTCTGGTAAAAGCCCTCTGCTCCACACCCAATCCAAACCTTCGATGGCAACTCACACCTGAGGTCTACCTCCACACAGAACCTGGCCTCAACCGTTCTAGTCACTGCCGCAGTCGCGCCATCTACCTTCAAGAACCTCCCTATCGCACCAGCGATCGAAACCAGGAAGTTTCCCTGGTAAAAGTTAATGGGCAGGCCCGGCAGCGAGACCCAAACTGGAGCCAGAGGGGATTCCCAACCAGAAACGAAGTCAGATGACCATTTCAGAAAACGAAAAAGAAACCCCTGGATATACACTTGCTCCTTCAGCCACACTTTCACGTAGTCTGCCGTCGCCGAGAATCGCAGCAGGACATGACGTCGATCCAACGTCGAGACCACCATATCACTTTGCACAAATAGATTTTTATGGAGGAAGGCCTTTATCGCTTGCAGAGACGGTCTGCCATGGCTGCACTTTGCGATCAGTGTGGTCGAAAAGGCTTGCTCTGAAAGTTCGATTTTTTTCTTAGAGAAAAACACCGCTGGTCCACCGAAGAAAGAAGAAGGCTCCCTCACCGAAATATCCACTTGACGCCTTGCTGAGGTGGCTGGGGCCAACGACCGAGACACCACTGTTGCCAAAGAAGGAGCAGACCCACCCGAGGTGACCCCACGAAGGGGAGGATCAGGTGGGTGCTCCTCCCGAGAAGGAGGACACGCCATAGCGCAGATCGCAAAACGCCAAACCCTAGCCTACATCACCAGAGCTTCCTGGGCTGATATTTCCTCTAAATCAGTTTCAGCTATAGATCTCTGCATTTAGAAGTCCTTCTAACTGCTTACTTTCCCTTCAAATTTTCAAGGTGTTTGTAACCAAACCTTTTGGTAAGACCCCCTTTTCTGTCTATCCATCTTCTTCTACCTTCTATTTTCTTTTATTTTCCAATCAATCTGTGTGTGCTTTATCTGCTGCAAGCTTGAGTACATTCAATTGTGTATTCTCTGCTACTTGAAATCATCCATCGTTTGTTGCTGGTTGACTGATAATCTACTGCTGGAAATTCTTATTGAAGACTACTCAAATAGTGCCTGTGATTCTGTTTGGTGGAAGGAATTTTCTGCAACCTTAAAGTTGCGTCGATCTCTTCATCCTTCAACCTGTTGTTGCCCATCTCTTGGGGATTTAATCAACAATCAAATATTGCTACTCGACAGGAGTTTGGAGGTGATTTGAGTTTATTTATTCATGCAAATCTCCAAATTTAACCCTGTTTCAGGAATGGGTTATTATTCTATGGTGCAATGGCTGCAATATTAATCTGTTTTGGTTATACCTGAGATCCTGCCTGGGGTTAGGTCATTCGTGACCCAACCTGTCATTACAGCTGCAGATGGATCACCCCTATCATCATCAGACAGGGACTGTGTGTGAGTGTTGGTGGAATGCGACGAGTCGACGTCTTCGTCCTCAACTCTGAAGACAGGTTGGGATTCAAAAGGCCGTGGTGTCCGTGAGTGGGCCCTCATGTGACATGAATGTGTTGACATCAACACCCATTTTCTCTGCAACTCCGGAGTTAGGTCTATGGTGGGCTCATCCAATACAGCGGTACCTCTCTCATTCACCTACTCTTGGAGGGGATCCTCCTCATCCGACTCCTTTGGAAGATGTTGCTAAGTTTGATAGGGTCCTTGTCATGGTCCATCCCCATGTGTATGTGTTGCATCTTCAGTCTCATTGTAGCATAGTTGTCCAAGCGTTCAGGTGCCTTGGTCGCATAGCATCTAGGACCCCTCCAACGCTTGGGTTGCCTAAAGGTTGTGACAACTGTGTCGTGGTGCACATGTACCGACTTCTGAAGCTGTTCCTTACCCAATCGGTTCTGCCTCTTGGAGTGGATAAGGGAAAATGTACTCCAGTTACACTTACATCCGAAGGTTGAATGTCTGGGAGAGTACCTTCAGTGCTATCTCCCTCAAGTTAGGTGCCTCTTTCTCGTATAGGACCCACCATTCAGCTGCATTAAGAGCATTGAGATTATTATTGTGAAGTGATGATACTTTGTACATACTTTTATTGAACTAAGAAACTAAGGTGATGGACCTACCGGGATCAGTAGTCTCCCGGCCAGACCTTGTAGTTGCATGGCGGAAGTCCCAGTGGCATTGCTGAAATTCTTTGTCCATATCCATTTCAATGATTGCTCATGTTAACATCAATAACTAATTATAATTAGATTCATAGTTATCAAGGCATCGAGGCTCCTTGGTCACCTTGGGCGCCTAGGCAGGCCCCTTGCCGCCTTGATTTTAGACCCTCTCCAACGCCATGGTCTCCTTGATAACTATGATTAGATTTATTTCTAAGTACTTAAAAAAGTAGAAATCTTATTTCATTGTTGCATTGGGCTTGTATATTAGGATTTGGCTCTAGCTTTGCCACAACCTCTTCCACTACATCCATAAGGTCTTAAATCTTGATTCATCCCAAGTTTATGCTTGTATTGGTACTTGGGATTGAGATAATAGACTAGAAATGATAGAAACAAGTTGTTAATACTTATTGATTATCTAAATGGAAAGTAATTTGACTCAGGTTGATGAAAAAAAATCACCACCCTTGTGCAATGGATGCATTATGTGCCTCTCTCAGTGGTCTCGTATAATGTCAAGGTACTGTGTGCTACACTGCTATGACGTGGTGCCACTACCAGCACGTGCTCCTTCATCATCTCCAATGCAGTATATAAATGTGGTGCCACTGCCCGCACGGGCTTCTCTAAGTCAACCATCCTCAACACCATTACCACTGCTCCAATATCATAACGACCTTCTTTAGGTCCTGCCAGAACACACCACTGGATATGGGCGACTGTGCTGCTCTATCGTATTGAGAACTCGATTTCCTCCAACCAAACCACTACTTTGAAGCAAACATCAACCTTAGACCAACCATTTTCATCTCCAGGCTCCTCAGGGCAATGTAGTTAGTGGTGAATTGAGTGGTGCCGGGTTTCACCAAATCCCACCATACTTGTTCCTCAATAACTATAGGGTATATCCATGGTTGCACACAAATGTGGTCATCCCTTTCAACCACACATTGTACCACTCCCTATGTTCTTTAGCATGAAGTCGATGTAGTGGGCTACACATGGGAGTCCAAAATAGGTGGTACCTGTTGTTCATTAGATTCTCTCCGGCTTTCTTGAAGTTGTTGCCGTTTTCTATTACCACTTGGACAACATTCTCTACTCCCACCCAATGGACCACATCCTTCAACAACTTGTAGGTATACTTTGCATCCTCTCTCCTTGTATGCATCCATTGATCTAAGAAACATAATCCTACCATTACAAATTTATAATTGCCCATGAAGTTGATGATGTACTGTTTAGTGGGTCTAGTCCAACCATCATACGTCATTAGTCATACTGTAGTTTGCCCACAACAGCTTCAAGCCTCTATGTATTCCGCAAGCTTGTTTCTTTGCATAGGCAAATAGATTTTCATCAGCTCATATGCAGTGGGTCCCTTCACGCCTGGGTCAACTTTCCCTACATTGTCTAGCATTTTCTAGTAGTATGGTCCATCCATAGGTGTCGTTCGCTGAGATACTATGGTGGAAGAACCACTTGGACACGGTGTCACCCACTTTACCTTTCTAGTCCTTCCACATGTGCTTAAGCCTCCTTTTTCTAGTATCCTGTGTTCTGAAGATGACAGGATCTTGTTTAAAGATGTCATGAGTTCATGACATCCTCATCATCTGGGGCTCCCTGGACACTCTGTGACCGCCAATAGGGTAATTCTGTTTGCTTTTGCTTCTTTCTCCCCCCCATTCTTTAATGTTTGTTCTTTTGATTAATTTTAATGTCCCCAAATAACATATTTAATATAGTATAAGTGTGTAACACACATGTAAAGCACTTCTGTGGCTGATCATCAGTAGAAGCATCTAACCAAAATTAGCGTTTTTCTTCTATTTGATTTTGAATATAAAGATAATATAGATGCTAAAATTTTGAAGTGTTTCAAGAAATTTTTTTTGGGCTCTAATTGGATTTCTTTGTTAGATGATTGATTTACGCAGTCACTCATCAAAACGGCCTTGGCACTAAATGGACCTCTTTATTAGATGACTGATTTATGCAGTCACACATCATGAACAATGGCTGTTTTAATGTTTTACGGATATGAGCCTTTGTTTTTAATTTCAGTTGTACTGGGCTCAACTATAAAGCCTAAACATATAGTCCAAGGCGTTATGAATTCTATTTCATCAAGTAAGTCTTTTCCTAGTAGTAGTAGTAGTTGTAATAGCATTCAGAGTTTGAAAGCTCAATGGTTGTTTAGTCCTAGTTTTATTAGGACTGTAAAGTTATTAGATTTCCTAGGCACTTTTGGAGTTCAATTTGTTATTTCACTCTTATTAATTAAGCAATGTTGAGTTGTATTAGGATTAGGCAAGTTGTAGTTGAGTAGAAGTCAGATTTTAAGAGTTATCAATAAGCATATTCACCCTGCCCTCTGGTCATACGAGTTGATTGAATAAAGTTGAGTTTTATTTAAGTTTTTTTTTTGGGTGAATAAAAATTTCATTACTAAAGAGAAGCAACCCTCAAAAAGGAGGGAGGAAAACAAGAACCAGCAGCAGAAGCTCAAACAGGGGAGCCAGCTGGGATAAGGGAGAGAGAAGAAAGACCCCAGGAAACAACAATTAGTCTGTTCCTTGGGGTGTCAATACAAGAAGTAGGAGCAACCAAACTAAGCTTAGATTTGATTTCAAAAGAGATGGACTCCCAAATCTGATAAGCAGATCTGGATTTGGAGGTCCATTTCCGAAGATTGCGTTCCATCCAAATGTGGCTGATGTAGGCAGCGAAAGCCATCTTCCCAATCACGTCACAAAGAGTAGAACCACCAAAGGTCATGTCAACCCAAATCCATTCACGATCAAAAGGGAGAATCCTCCTATTTCTTGGCCAGCATTTGGAGAGGATCCCTTTCCAGATAGAGCGGGAGAAGGGGCACTCAAAGAAGAGATGGTTTGAATCTTCAATCGCATTCCAACAAAGGTCACAATTGGGATAAACCATAATGTGGTGATGTTTGAGGAAAGCTTGCGTTGGGAGGCAGTTGGAGAAGACTCTCCAAGTCGTGAAGCTGTGCCTAGGAATGTGGTGCTTGAACCAGACGAGCTTCCTCCAAGGAACAAGCGGGAGCCGAGTTCTAACAAGATCCCAAGCAGATTTGGAGCTGAACTTACCCATGGAACTAGGCAGCCAAGAAACACAGTCATCCCTTATGAAGGGTCTTCTGGAAATAGAGGGTAATAAGTTCCAGATTGGGGTTAGAGCTGGAGTAGATGAATCAGGGAGGTCCCATCCGTCGGCATTAAGAATATCAGCCACCAAGGCATTTCTAGGCAGCCCAGAACCATAGATCAATCTAGGGCTGACATGATGTATCAGGATTCCCAAAGGATGCCAGTGATCTAACCAAAGCTGAGTGGAGTTCCCATTACCAATGTGAGTTTGGATAGAGCCAAGAACCAAGGGTCGGACATCCATAATTTTGCGCCAGGTCCAAGAAGCATCAGAAGATAAATGGACAGTCCAAATAGAGTCAGAACGAAGAAGGCTTGAATATATCCACTCTCCCCAATTACTTTTTGCCTTGGACACAATCTTCCACAACAATTTGATAATGCCGGCTTGGTTCATATCCTTTATCCTTCTGATACCCAATCCTCCTTCCACGAAAGGATGACACACAGAGTCCCAACTGATAGGCCGAAGGAATCTGGTAACATCAAAGCCTTTCCAAAGAAAAGAAGACATGAGTGATTCCAGAGACTTGATGATGGAATGAGGCAGCCCATAGATACCTGACCAATAAATGTAGGAGGCTTGGAGGACAGACTTGACAAGCACCAGACGACCCGCATAAGAAAGAAGTTTGCCCTTCCATAGTTGAAGCCGTTTCCTTATAAGATCCAGCATAGGAGTGCAGTGATGCGCCGAGAGTCTTGCCGGGATCAAAGGCAGGCCCAGATATTTCACAGGAAGCCGACCAATACTGAAACCACAAATATTCTTCAGACCTTCTTTTACCTCATCAGGAACTCTAGCAAGGAAGAGAAGAGACTTGGTGGTGTTGATATGAAGCCCGGATAAGTCTTGAAAGTGCTGCAAACAGTTCATGATGGACTCAAAGGAGGCTATGGAGGCCTTGGAGAAGATCATGAGATCATCAGCGAAAGCCAGGTGAGAGAGCTTGAGGGCTTTGCATTTGGGTATAGTGGAGATGAGATGCTGGTCCGTGCATAATTGGATTTCCTTGGATAGAAATTCTAAAGCTAAGGTGAAGAGGTATGGGGATAAGGGGCATCCTTGGCGCACACCAACAGTAGAGGCAAAGTAGCCAGCTGGGCTGCCATTAACAAGCACAGAGAACCTGGGGGTGGAAATGCAGTAGTGAATCCAATGGATGAAAACCATAGGGAACCCCATCTTGATTAAGACATTTGCAATAAAATCCCATCTCAGAGAGTCAAAAGCTTTATGGATATCGATCTTCATAAGAGCTGCAGGAGAATGATTTTTTCTTTCAAAACCTCGGACAATCTCATTGCAAAGGAGGATATTATCTGAGATGCTTCCACCAGGAATGAAGGCAGACTGATTCTGACTGACAAGCAGATCCACCACCTTCTTGAGCCTCAAAGCAAGGATTTTAGCTATGGGCTTGTAGATGAGATTGCAAAGGGAGTTGGGCCTGAAGTCTGTCATCACAGAAGCACCCTCCTTCTTAGGAATGAGGCACAGAAAAGTATGATTCACCTCAGAGATCTGGTTGGGGTTGAAAAAGAAGCTTCTAATGGCTTTGATGAGATCCTCCTTTATGATGTCCCAAGTTGCTAAAAAGAAGTCCATGCTAAAACCATTAGGTCCAGGAGCCCGATTCAGCTTAGTGGAATGGACAGCGGCAATAATTTCATCTTCATTGGGAATCGCATTGAAAGACTGAATGAGATCATCGGGAATGAACTTGTTGATCACATTATCAGGGAATAGATCAGCCTCATCTGAATGACCCGAGAAGAGATTCATGAAGTAATTCACTGCCATGTCTTTGATGTCTTTCACATTTGTTATTGGAGAACCATCCGGAGCATCCAACTGAAGAATGGAGTTGTAGTTGATTCTGGACTTCAAGGAGCGATGGAAGTAGGCTGAGTTAGAATCCCCTAAATCCAGCCACTTGATCCTGGACTTTTGTTTCAGGAAAATTTCTTCTTGATTGAGTTGGTATGGCTGCTTATGGTTTAAGCTGTGAAGGCATCTCCTTTGTTCTCTTCTCTTTCCATCAAGTTCTCTATTTCTGTTCTCTCTAGTTCCTTCTTATAACTCTTTCCAGTATTCTTCTGTTTCTTCTCCCTTAATCCCTTTCTATTACTCTGTCTTCGGTTTATCACATGCTTTGTTTTTCCAAATTATTGTTCACAGTCCCATGACAGTGTGTCATTTATTTCTCTTTTCTCTATGTCTTTAGTTTTTATGAATCCGATTCAACCATACAGTATTCCTCATCACCTTTCCGTGTAGTTCTGCCTTGGAAAATCCATAAGCGTTGGCTGTGCTGTATCAATGATGTGATTTTTTCCAAGTAGGCGAAGCTGTGTGGAGTTGTCTTTATATATATTTTGTGATTAATGAGATGTAAGCTTTACGTTGTTAGTTGTAACAAGTAGAAGACAATAAAAAACAACACACAAAAATTTTCTGGACTGTTGGGCCACCTTTCCAAAATGGGCACCTAAAGGTGAGGTATTTTCATGTAGATTCATGCGTAGTGCCTGGGAAAGCATCTAGTCAGACTCAGACCGCACTTAGGCCTATGTTGCCTAGCCCTTTCTGGAATGTCTGTTCACAGAGGTGGCACTGGCCTGCATGGGCAACACTGTCTAGGGTTTAAGGATGAGTGTAGATTCTTGTTGGTAGATTATCAGAATCATAGGAGATGTAGATGTATATCCTTGCCTGTTTCTATATGTACCTCTAGATATGTGTTACGGAAATGGTTATTCTAAATTGTATATTCTTTTTATACATGTTGATATAAAAGTTCTTTTGTTGCTGATTGGTGAAAAGGAAAAAGGAAACCAGAAGAAGTCCAAGAACTGCCAGTTCCATTAATCTGACTGGTTGAAATTTTAGATGGGAAGGAGTCCATCTGAAAGTTTGATCCTGAATTTGTGATGAGGTGGCTGGAAATGTTCAGATGATTTGATGACTACTGGTCTGCAATTTATTTATTTATTTTTGTTCCATGCCTGTCCTTTGCCTTCTACATTTGATTTCTTAATGCTGGGGATAAAGTTTGCATTGGTAGCATGATCCCCACTATCCCTTGGCATTCCATTGTGTGCATTCAGAGTATATACAGTTCCATGCTTTGGCAAGCTAAATGAATAGCCTCTATGGATTCTAGTTTATTTTACTACTATATTGATCTTCGATGCATGTGACCAAAATGATGTGCATTTCTTGTCTTAGTTTTTCACAAGTTTTGTCATTTCATGTACTTAATTACTTGCGTTTGGTAAATATATATACATATTTTCTTTGGGGGGGGGGGGTTGTATGCTCCCAAATTCTAGTTCTACTTTCACTGGTGATGTGCAAGCTATCACTGATTCTATGTCTTCCAGGTATAGAATCTAACAAGTCTGTTTTTTTCTTCTTTTTCTTTCAATTGCAGTATAGGTGGTTTTCCTCGAATTCCACTAGTACTGGGAACTCAAAAACAGCTTTTGAGGAAAAGTTTCTTTCTCAGCAGCCTCAATCTTCAGGTTTGTTATTTTCAGTTTCTTCTTTCTAATAACTTAGATAGGATTTAGAAAACCAGCAGAAAACCAGAATTGCAGGGGTAAGGAACCAACCAGATTTGAGAGAATTCAAATATCAGAGTATTGGAGTCTCTGATTTGACCAATATGCAGGTCGAATGTTCAGTGTTTTTGGAGGAACAAGATAGTAAAGTATTAGGGCAATCCATTATAACCAGCTATTGAGTATTCTTACTGGAAGTAGGACAACTCAAGAACCAGAAATTGATGGCTGGATTCTTAAGTTTCACAACAGCAATAGATAATGACAAGAGTAATGAATAAGCAGTAGTAGAAAATCAGCAGTAACAATAGAATAGTGTTTTGAAATTAGTAGTGTTCTTTAAGAAATCATACTAGGAATAGGAGACTTGGAAATTGACGGCCAGTTGAGATTTTGAAAACAGAACTAGACTCAGAACTTAACTATATCCATAACTGAAATCACCAACTTAAAAATCAGATTCCAAACTAAAGATTTTAGAAGACACTTAAAGCAGGAATACTGAAATTTGATGGAAAAGTAGGATTTTGATTTCAGAAACAGCACTTGAAGAACTTAGGAGAAGGGATGATTAACATAAAAAGAATAAAAGTAAAATAGAATCAGAAAACAGAACAGAAAGAACTAGAGATGTGCAAGGTAGTAAAGGGTAAAGATCTGACCTGTGAAACTGGTAGAAGAAGAAGAAGGTAAAGAAGATGAAGATATGTAATTCAGGAATCCCACCTGAATCACTTCCTTGGAATCACCACCAAGGTCACCTGGAAGCGACACCAGGCTCTATTGAATCACCACAGCAGAAAGGTCTGAATCCCACAGAACCTGCAAAGCAACAAGCAACAAACGCAACATGACTACAAAAGTACAAATAGCATAAACCAACTAGTAATCGAAGTGGCTTCTTAATTGACCAATAAAAGACTTAAAACAACTCTTATTCTAACTAGGTTCCAACTTATACTAATAAAGTAAATCCTTACCCTTATTTTAGGCCCATTGAAATGGTCTATTATAATGAAAACTTATTGGACCAAAGGCCCAACATATATAGAACTCAAATCCAAAGGCTTACTAACACTAAAATAAGCCCATTTATGTGATATTCCTGCATCATAGCTCCTTCTGCAGTATTGTGGGGAGTTTAGATGAAGGGCTTTTGACTTCTGCTGGATGTTTTACTGAATATGTAGAGATGTCTGTTCCCGCATGATGGAACAGACATAGGTCAATTTTTTGATTCCACATCAATATTATTCGGTGATGAATTTTTCATCCTTTTTTATGCCCTTATTATTATTATTATTATTTATTTATTTATTTTTTGGATAGGTAAGCCCCAAGGAGAGTTGAACTCAATAGTTGTCAAGGCATTGCCTAGGCGCCACCTAGGTGTCCAGGTGCTTTGGAGTTTGGTCAACTTGGGTGCCTTGGATGCCTTGGTCTCCTACTTGGTGTCGCCTTGCTTTTTTACCCTCTCCAACGCCTTGGGTCGCCTAAACGCCGTGCCAACTATGGTTGAACTCATGACCTCATAATTGTGAGGTGTTGGTCCTTGCCAACTGAGCTACCCCTTGTGGTTGCCCTTATTTTTTAAGGGAACTATTAATAAAATTTGTTGAGAATAGGAATACTGGCTTGTGTCTTTATGTTGACGACCTCTCTTTATTTATAATGATGTGAGAAACATTCTAGATTAGGTACAAGGACTGAAATACCCTTATGACAAAAATACCTTTGAACCCATATTACAACCCCTCAAGTTGGTGCATAAATATCAAACATGTCCAACTTGCTAACTATAGAACAAAAACTCTTACTATTAATTCTCTTAATGGGAATATCAGCTAACAACTCACTAGACTGAATAAAAGGGACACAAATGACTCCTTGTTCCAACTTCTCTTTCATGAAGTGACAATCAATCTTGACGTGCTTGGTGCGATCATGTTGAACTTGATTATGTGCAATACTTATTGCTGATTTGTTGTCGCAACAAAGACGCATAGGCAGTTCAACATTAACACATAAATCTTGAAGAAGTCCTTGGAGCCAAAGAAGTTCGCATATTGCATATGCCATAGCCCGAAACTCTGCTTCAGCATTGGATTGAGCAACAACAACTTGCTTCTTGCTTCGCCAAGTAACCAAGTTAGCTCTAATGAAGGTGCTATAGCCTGAAGTAGATCTCCTGTCATTTGGACATCTTGCCCAGTCAGCATTAGTGAATGCCTCAATTCGTAGATGATTTAGAGGTGAAAAGAGTACGCCTTTTCCAAGGGAAGACTTCAAATACCTTAAGATCCTATGCGCTGCCTCCAGATGAGTGGAATGAGGGTCATGCATACATTGGCTAGCTACACTCACTTCAAAGGCTATATCTGCCGTGTGTGAGTGTTGGCAGAATCGTGGGTTAGAAAGAGAGAATGAGAGAAAATAATGTGTTGTATTCATTGAAAGGTAAGCCCCTCTATTACAAAGAGACTAAACTAGGCGATGTGGGACTAAAACCCACATAGCCCACTTACGCTTAATAATATAAAAAGAATAAAACTACCCCAAAAAGACTAGAATACCCCCACGGTATTCTAGATTACATATCCCAACACTCCCCCTCAAGCTGGATTATACAAATAAGCAAAGAAAGAAGATCCAGCTTGAACTAAAGGAAAAAAAAACTCCTAATAATGCTAACACTCCCCCTCAAATTGGCGCATACAAGGTGCTAATGCTCAACTTGAACAAAAAAAAGGAAAAAACTAAGTTGTAGTAGAATCCAGCTTGATAGATGAATGCAGCTCCCAAATAAACCTTCAAGAACTTGAAAAAAATAGGTCTTCAAAACCTGGGCAGACTTGAACAGCAAACTTTCACCAATTTTTAACAGCTGTCCAGTGATGAATCTCTGACTGATAATCTTGAAGATAAGCAACTAGGGTAGCAAGCAGATGAATCAAGCAGCAGAAAAAAATCAACCCAACTGTAGAACTTCATATAGGCAGGCAATAACAAAAAATCTTCAATACTTTAATACTTCAATCTCCCCCTTACGACAAACTCAACCCAATAACAAAGTAGATACCCATTGGCAATGGTGAAAACTCTAATCTTCTATGTTTTGCACCAAGTGTTCCTACAAGTTCTGCTTCTACAATGTCTGTAGGTGTACTATACATAATCCCCCCTCACGTGTAGTACACGTGGACATAACAGAGATGATGTAAGAGATAGGGCAAAAACATATTATTTCAGAAATTTCCAAGAGGTGCTAAGGGTAATGGAAAAGGAAGAAATGGCAAATTAGAGAATACCATTAACTTCCAAAGGGGTTATGGGTATATGCCAAAGGTATGTTTTGGGAGGTGGTGAAGTGAAAAGAGCAATGGGATAATGAACCATGGACAAAAACAATGCAACACAGTAATCTTCAACCTTTTTCAATCGATCAAACTAATTCCAAAATACCAATCTCCAATGATCAGATCTGAATTATAAAAAAACAAGTCTGATTTTTAGAAGGAGAAGGCACCATTCTTCAAAAACTTGATCGATCTTCACACAAGGAAGAACCAGTGTGCAAAATTCCAAACTATAAACTCCCTCATGCTAAATAGAATTGACGAAGATATCTGGACAGCAATGGATGTAAGAAGCTTCAACAAAAAACTTGGATCAGATCTGAATTAGTGAATAAGGCTAAGATCAAGCTCTCAAAGTAAACCGGATATGAACCAAAAAAGCTTCACATAACTGAATAGGTTTGTAGTTGCAACCAATAACCTTGGAACACACTGTTGTAATCCCAAATATGCTGATCTCCAGGGGAGTAGATTCGAGTCTTCAATAATGAAAGAAATTCGATCTCCAATAGTAGGATACTTAGTCTCAATAATAGGGCAGCAGTAACATGTCAACTAGTCATGCTTACAGAAGCCAATCAATAGAACCAGCAAATATAAGATAATCACTGAGTAGATCCAATACGTAGTTAAAGCAGCCAGCCACATAAGAACAAGGAAAATAGGTTGATAATTGGAAAAATCGAGCCATAAAAATGAACCTGAATTTTTTCCAAAAATAACTGATGAATGATGCTAAAATATGGGTTGAATACTTCTCTGATATGTATAAGACTCTCCTCAAAATATGAGCTTGATAGGAAAACCCTAACCCTGAAATCGATTGTTGTCAGGGTTTTAGAAAACCCTGAAATTAAGATCGATTTAGGGAAAGGGAGCTGTAATTGCTGATGTAGACATGTAATAGATGCTGACCAAGGTTGCTAGAATGGAACCTCCAAGGTGAACAATCAATCTCCTGTAAGAGTGAGACCTGATCTTCAAAGGGGAGAGACTCCAAAAAATCGTAGAAGTAGAGTAGGGCAGCATTACAGCACTACACCAGCATAAAGGACCTTCTGCAAGCCTTGAACTGATGGAGGAGATTTCTCTTTTAATGTTAGAACCACCTCCAAAGCACTCGAACAGCAACAAACATCCCTAGCCCAAATCGATTTTTATCAGGGTTTTGGAAAACCTTGAAAAGAAGAGATCGATTGGGGTAGGGGTCTTCAAAAAACCTCGATAGGTGCAATATTGAGGCCGATTGGTCCTTGAAGTGGGAGTAATTAGCCCTCCAAAAATTAGCAAAAACTGAAACCTGAAAGTTAGGGTTTTTGGCAAGTAACCAAATTAGCAGGTTAAGGAATTTTTGCTGTAGAAACAAATCCAGCCATCAGAAAGGGTCCAAACTTAGGTCGAGTAGGGCTTGTAGTAGTAGGGAATCACCCCCCAAAAATCAGCTGCATCTGAAAAAGGAAACCCTAAAATCGATTGGAGTTAGGGTTTTGAAAAACCCTGACAAGTTGAGATCGATTTGGGTATGGGGGCTGGAAAAGTTAATAAAAGATCGAGAGAAAAAAAAAAAAAAGTAATAAGGAAGACAATGGAATAGGGTAGAAGGGTGCTGGAAAAGGGTGCGCAGGAGGCTCCAACAATGGAGGATCAGCCTTCATTAGGTAGAAATCAGATCTCCAAAAAATTCTGGACAGCTCCAATATCGTAGGTATGGCTCCAGCAGATTTTGAACATAATTTTTTAATAAAAAAAGGTAGAAAGGGAGGGGGCAGCAACTAAATCATTGGTATGCTGTATTTTACCTCATTAGTGCTGCCCCTTTACAAGGTTGAGAAGAAGAAAAACAGAAGAAGGAGAAGCCAAGAAACGGAGAAGAAGGGAGAAGTCGATTGAAGAGATGGATTAGGGTTTTCTTTCTCTTTTTCTAACCTAGATCAGACCAGTTTTGATACCATGTTGACAGAATCGTGGGTTAGAAAGAGAGAATGAGAGAAAATAATGTGTTGTATTCATTGATAGGTAAGCCCCTCTATTTATAATAGAGGGGAAATTACAAAGAAACTAAACTAGGCGATGTGGGACTAAAACCCACATAGCCCACTTACACTTAATAACATAAGAAGAATAAAACTACCCCAAAAAAACCAGAATATCCCCATGGTATTCTGGATTACATATTCCAACAGTAAGATAGATAAATCAGTCACCCAACCAGCCTTTGATAGCTGCCGTTATTCACTGTTTCTCCATCCTTACTCTTTAAATGAGTATTCGGTTCTAAAAGAGAGAGATGAACGACCAAACTCCGATCCCAAGAAAATACCGAATCTCCCCCATGTCTAGTTTGCCTATTTCATCAACATCACTCCCAGTGATTACTATGTCATCCACGTAGACAATCAAAATTGTAATATGCTGGCCTGTCTTCTTGATAAACAAAGTATGATCAACGTCGCTCTGTTTATATGCAATAGACACCATGGCTCTATGGAAACGACCGAACCAAGCTCTAGGGGACTGTATTAGGCCATATAAAGGTCTCTTCAAATGACACACCTTTCCCTATTTCTATGGGGCAGCAAAGCTAGGAGGGATTTCCATGTATACTTCTTCTAGCTTCCCATGGAGAAATGCATTCTTTACTTCAAGTTGTTGAAGATTCCATCTTTGGTTAACAACACGGGAAATAATTACCTTGACAATATTCATCTTTGCTATTGGGGCAAACGTTTCCTGATAGTCAATGCCATAAATTTGGGTAAAGCCTCCAACAACCAGCCTGGCCTTGTATCTTTCGACCGATCCATCAGCCTTCTTTTTAACAACAAAAACTCATTTGCAGCCTACGGGTTTCTTTCCTGAAGGAAGTGTCACCACATGCCAAGTGTCATTTTTTCTCAGGGCACTCATTTCTTCATTTATTGCGTCTTTCCACCTCGAATTAGCTAATGCCTCCTGCTAGGTGTTAGGAATAGAAACAGAGGACAAGGAGGAAACTAAGGCATAAAAAGAAGGGGAAAGAGAATTATATGAAACAACATTAGAAATGGGATGCTGAGTACATGTTCTAGTTGGCTTGTGAATAGCAATTCGTAAGTCAAGATTAGCATCAGAAGCACTCAGCAGAAGGAGAACTTGCGACAGGTAGTGTCGATTGAGTAGGAGCAGTGGTGGTAGTTCTTTTATGCCACGTTCCTCGAGAGAATGTGTCTAAGGTGTTAGGCTCCCCAGGCTCCCCCTGAATTTCTCCTGCTCCCCTTGAATCAAAGGCTGCTCTTGTTCTTGTCCTGTTATACCATTCTCAAGTTCTATGGATGGATCTTCCACCGTAGGCACATACACATCCACCAATGGCGCGATGAGGGGCACCTTGTCACTGACAGACTCTCCCTGAAGAGGTTCATGGGTTGATAAATAGGTCCCATATTCCCGAAAAATTACATCCATGGTGACATAATTTTCGGGTAGGCAGGGGAGCATTTATACCCCTTATGAGTAGCAGAATATTCCAAAAAAATGCAGCGAAGACCCTTGGGATGAAAATTCCCACTGACATGATGATTTCGAGCAAATACGACACAACCAAATACCTTAGGAGGCACCACAAAGGAAGAAAATCCCAATAGGATATTAAGAGGGCAGCGGGCTGCTAGCTTCTGTGAAGGCAGCCGATTTATAAGGTAGGTAGCAGAATGTACGGTATCACCCCAAAAAATGAGGAGGGACAGCCATTGTAAACATAAGAGGTCTGGTTACTTCCAAGAGGTGACGATTCTTCCGTTCAACTACTCCATTCTGGGCTGGAGCGTCCACACAAGATGTTTAGTGTATTATCCCATGAGTAGGCAGATAGGTCTGAAGAAATCCGTCCATGTATTCCTTCCCATTGTCTGTTTGAATTTTTTTTTTACTTTGGCATCAAACTGAGTCTGAATCATTTTGTGAAATAGTTGAAAGTAGGAGAAAACTTCACTCTTCTGGTGCATAAGGTAAACCCAAGTAGTACGACTAAAACAATCAATAAAGGTGACAAACCACATGTAACTAGAGGTAGATACACAACGGGCAGGCCCCCGCACATTAGAATGAATTAAAAGCCAAATGGAATTATACTCCTACTATCTGATGCCAGATAAACAACTCTAGTTTGCTTTGCAAAAATGCAAGCATCATAAGAAAAATTCTGTTGGTTACAATTCTTTACTAAACTGGGATATAAGGTAGATAAAATTGTTAGAGGAGGGTGGCCTAAACGACGATGTCACCTATGCAGTTCAGCCAAAGCAGATGCCGACGAGTCAGGAAGGGGAGGCTGAGATACCAAAGCTGATGGGGAAACTATCAAGCATGTAGAGACCACCAACCACTTTACCACCGCCAATTGTACGACCCTTTTCCAAGTCTTGAAAAATGCAATGGGTAGGAAAGAAAGTTACTTTGCAATTCAAATTCCGTGTAAGACTACTAATACATAGTAAATTAGTAGAAAATTTTAGAACATGCAAGATAAAGGAAAGAGACAAAGAAGGAGTGCACTTAATGATTCCCTTCCCAGAAACAGTGAAAGGGAGCCATCAACTACATAGACTTTACTGTTACCTGACAATGTTAAGTATTAGAAGAATTGAGGAGGAGAACCTGTCATGTGGTCAGTGGCACCTGAGTCGATTATCCAAGAGGTGGACATGACCGAGGCACAATTGCCACCAAAAGAAATACCTGATAGAGTGGATGAGGATGAAGCTGAAGGAGCAGAATTCCCTGATAGGGAGGTGGCAGAGGCTGCAGAAGGTGCTGATGAAGAAGAGGTATCAAGCCAGGTCATTAGATTAGATGACGAAGATGTTGAAGTTCCTTTTGAGGAAGGGACTGGTTTGTAACAGTGTCCTCAGATGAAGTTTGATTAGGTCTGGCTGAAGAAGGACGACTTTGACCACGTCCCCGAGTATCATTGGGACGCCCATGTAATTTCCAGCTCCTGTCTTTGGTATGTTGTTCCTTGCCACAAAAATCGCACTTCACGGGAATGCGATCAGGAATGGAACGATCACTAGTACCTTGAGAAAGGTCCCCACAGGATAAACTCTATGGATTAGAGAAGAGGGCTTATCGGTCCTGAGTAATTGGGTGAACCATAGCATTGCGACGGCTGTCCTCTGATTGCACCATGGCATAAGCCTGCTCAAGTGTAGAAAATGGATCACGATTCAGGACATAAGCCCGGATCTGGTCTCAATGTTGAGGTCAGCAAGGAAGTCAAATACAGGGAGACCATCTTCCCATTTTTTGAAGGCAGTAGCATCATCATCACAGGTAGCAGTAAAGGGCCCATAAAATCCAACTGTTGCCACATGCTACGCAGCTTGGAGTAATATTGGGAAAGGGATAACTCCTGTTTGTTTGGTAGCATGTATTTTTTGGCGAAGTCAAGCATTGGGCAGCATTACCGACCTGGGAACGAGTGTCCTTGGCAGTCTTCCAAATTTTGGCAGCGGTGTCAAGAAGAACATTACCCCCAACGATTTTAGGATCCATGGAGTTGATGAGATATGACATCACGAGAAAGTTGGATGTCATCCATATATCTTGAGCAGGACCAGCATTAGTAGGCTTAACAGATGACCCTGTGATATAACCAGAAAGACCACGGGAACCAATGTCAATAAAGCAAGATCGCGACCACATCAGATAGTTGCTCCCATTTTAATTTAATGGAGCTGGCAAGGAACAGAAGGAAGTCACGCCGATTAGCCCCTTCGTGTCTAGTAGATGTGGTGGAGATCTCAGATCGAGCATAGCTGCTGGTCAGAGAAGAACTCAACAAATCATCAACACTCCCAAGGGATCTTGAGGGAAAACTTCAACAAATCCCAATGAAGAGGGATTTAAAACATGGCAGGGGTAAGATAACTCACCACCAAGGGTGAAGAGAAGAAGGCGGAAGCTTGAGGTGGAGTCGTGACCGAGAGAAGAGGATGGTGACGATGGTGGCGGTGGTGCTTGGCGCTGGAGACAAGACTGAGAGGGAGAGAGGGTCGGCGGTGGTATTGGTGACGCTGGAGGCGAGACCAAGAGAGAGAGAGGTGGGAGGTGTGTTAGTGGCTGGCGGCGCAAAAAACGAGAAAGGGGAGGAGAAAAAAGATTCTAGGCTTTCGAGATGGTGAGCATTAGGGTTAGGATCCCAATATGGATCCCAGCTCTCATACCATGTTGAGAATTGGAATAATGGCTTGTGTCTTTATGATCACAGCCTCTCTTTATTTATAATGACATGAGGAACATTCTAGAATAGGTACAAGGACTGAAATACCCCTATGAGAAAAATTCCCTTGAACCCATATTACAACAGAATTAAAGCACATTCTTGCATATAAGAGAGAATATAAAGGGCTCTCATATTGTCATCAAAGGTCCCAAGCAAATCCCCAACAGAGGAATGGTTCAGTTGGATGATATTAATGTGTAGGTATTTGAGAGTTTTTATATGAAACGAAATGGATGCCTTGTGATTTTGAGAAATTTGGATATGTTCCAAGTGCTGCTGCTATGTACTGTGCTGTGTATAATATAAAATTAGGGTATTTATGGGGGAGATCAGAGTGATTCTTACCTTTCTAATTCTAAAACCTTTTCTGCCAAATCTGCTTTCTTAATCTCCACTAACCTATTTTTTTAGCACTTTATTTATTAATTTGAAAAGATAAGTTAAACTGTATTGATGTATGTTAAAAAATAGCATCCTGCATTTTTGACATCCTAATTTGATGCTGTGGATTTATGTTGATTAATTCTCTGTTTTGTTTGTTGGCCAGAATCCATCTTATTGATGTATACTTTCAGTTGAATATTAGATAGTCTGTTTAGCCATAGATCTGATGTGCCTTTTGGGGTTTGTCTCAGCTAGGTGGCCAAATTTTCTTTGTGTTTGTTCTGTTTTCTCATCGGGCTCTGTCCAACTTCACTGGTCGCAATGGCCCCCCTCCCGGAGTGGTGAACAGTCGAAGTGGTTTTCTACAAGCAAAGGACTATTGGGAGCTGGGCCTAGTGGTATAATGGCTGCTGATGCTATCATAACTGAAGCAGGCACAATGCATGTAGCTGGTGTTCCGATTGTAAACCCATCTACCGTAGTTGTTTGGGAAGTTACACCTGGTCCCGGCAATGGATTTCAGGCGACTGCAAAGACTAGTACCAGTAATGTTGTCCCTCCTTCATTAAACCCTCCTTGCTGGGCTGGTTTTGCCCCTCTGGCTGCATATTTATTCAGTTGGCAAGAGTATTTGGCATCTGAAGCGAAGCAAGGAAATAAGCAGACAGATCAAGAGTCAAATGAGACAGTGTCACTCCATTGTTCACCAGTATCAAATTTTTCTGCATATGTGAGTCCTGAAGCAGCAGCTCAATCAGCAGCCACCACCACATGGGGTTCTGGAGTTACGGCAGTTGCATTTGATCCATCCCGGGGAGGTTCTGTTATTGTTGTTGTAATTGTTGAAGGTATTTTCCTTACGATTAGGAGCTGGAGCAGAATTTTATTTCTGGTTATTTGTTGGGTATAAAGTGCTACTTCTTCCTCCATCTTACTTGGTTGTTTTGCTTAGTCATTTCTTCTAAATTACTCCTTACGGTAGTTTTAATACTAGACAGGGTTGTGATAGTTGTTGACCTTGTTTCTTAGGTCGATGGTGGTTGGTCCCCGCCCGCCGCCCCCCCCCCCCCCCAAAAAAAAAAAAAACCCCAAAAAAATTGAAGCTGACACATGTAATTATATTCATATTTGTGGTTACCTTAATTATAGACATTCAATCCTGCATCGGCTCTTCTGTATTTTATGATGCTATGATAGGAAATAACAATCATATTTTTTTGCAGGGCAGTACATGTCCCCTTATGATCCTGATGAGGGTCCATCAATCACAGGATGGAGAGTGCAATGTTGGGAATCATCTCTTCAACCTGTTGTCCTCCATCCTATATTTGGAAACCCTACATCTAGTTTTGGTGGGCAGGCACCGATGCAGACAGTTTGGTTGACCAGGGTAAACAAAAGCATTCCACCAACGAGTGACTTTAAAACTTCAGCAGCAGCTGCGGTAGGACTATTATCTGATCAGCGTAATGCATCAGATTCAAGTATCGAGAAGGCAAACAGAGTCAGTTTTGACCCCTTCAATCTTCCAAGCGATGTTAGAACTCTGGCTCGTATTGTTTATTCTCTTCATGGTGGTGAGGTTGCTGTAGCTTTTCTTCGGGGTGGGGTCCACATATTTTCTGGTGCAACTTTTACACAAGTTGATAGCTTTATTGTTAATGTTGGCTCGGCCATTCCTGCTCCTGCGTTCTCTTCAACTAGCTGCTGCTTGGCTTCTGTTTGGCATGAAAACAGCAAGGATCACACTATTTTGAAGATTATGCGTGTTCTTCATCCTGCTATTTCTGGCAGTCAGGTGAAAGTAAAAGCAACATGGGAACGCGCTATTGCAGACAGGTACAGAAGAAATAATCTGAATATCATGGTTTTGTTTTGGTATACCACATATAGGTGTTTAATGGATGATGGCTCTGGTTTTGCAGGTTTTGGTGGAGTCTTTTGGTTGGAGTTGATTGGTGGGATGCCGTCGGCTGTACACAAAGTGCTGCAGAGGATAACATTGGTAAGCAAGGTTTAGTTTTTGGATGTAAGAGGTGACAAGTGAGTGTTGCAATTATTGTATGTTTTAATTAGAGTCTCTTAAGCAAAACTGGAGTTTTTATTGGAGTGCTTGTCCTGGATTTGGTTCTTAAACTTGCTGTATGTTCTCCGTTAGCACCTTTCAACACTTAATAGAATTGTTAAACTTTTCAGGTCATTGAGGTGTTACCTTATTAAACAATAGTTTGTCTTCCGGAAATAAAAAAAGGGGAGAAAAAGAGGATATCGAAGATTTTAAAGGTATTTTCTAATCAACTGCTTATAAGAGCCTGTTCTCTCTCTCCTTCTCTCTTTTGCCTTTCCCTTGAGGTTCTCTCTCGCAGTATCCAATCCAAAACAGACCTACATCTCATCTCCCCGATCCCCCAATGCAAGCCTACTAACCTGACTCACCTTGCCTTCGCTGATGATCTCATGATCTTCTCCAAGGCTGATCCTCTCTCCATTGAGTCCATCATATCCTCCCTTCACCTTTTTCAGGGCCTTTTCGGGCTCCGCATCAACCTACTCAAGTCAATCTTCCTTGCTGGAGTCCCTGATACCACCAAAGCCTCCCTCTCCTCCCTCACCGGCTTTACCATTGGCACCTTACTAGTCTGCTACCTTGGCCTCCCCCTCATACCTGAGAGACTTTCGGCCCACCACTGCTCCCCCATCTTGGATCTCCTCCGCAAGAGGCTGCAGCTTTGGAAAGCCAAGATCTTACCTTATGCAGGTTGTCTTGAGCTCATCAGATCGGTGCTCCAGTCTTGCTACGTCTATTGGAGTGGTGTTTTTGGCCTTCCCAAGGCTACTATCAAGGCTGCTGAATCTATTATGTGTGCTTTCCTCTGGAAAGGTGTGGATTCAGCCAGGTTCCTTCACCCCATGAACTGGTCTTCCCTTTGCATTCCCAAATCTAAAGGAGGCCTCGGGCTCAGAAGAATAAAAGATGTCAACATTGCTGGTTCTATCAAGCTTATTTGGAAGCTCCTCACCAACAAAACCAGCATCTGGACTTCTTGGGTGTATGCTGGGGCCCTCCGTAGAGACTCTATTTGGCCTATTAGCCCAGGGACAGACTCCTTCTGGCTTTGGCATAGAATTCTCTAAGTGAGGCATTTAGCCAGGGACGTCATTTCTTGCAGGATTGATGATGGTTCGCGCACCTACCTTTGGCTAGACAAATGGCACCCTTCTGGTGTCGTCTCTTCCATTGTGAGCCCCTGTGACATCTACTCCTCCGGATTGGACAGATCAGCCCTTGTTGCCTCCATCATCACCAGTGCCTCCTGGTCCCCCCCTCTCCCCTCCCCCCTTGCTGATCTTTGGAGCTCCCTGCCCCCCATCCCCTCGGGCATCGAGGTAGAGGTGACATCACCTTGTGGCTCCCCTCCCCCTCCGGCAGATTCAGCTCCCACTCCGCTTGGGATATGGTTAGACATAGAGGGACCCCTTGTCTTTGGCACAGAGTTGTTTGGTTTAGAGGACGCATCTCCCGCCATAGCCTCACCACTTGGCGTGCCCTAGCAAACTGTCTCCCCACTCAAGCTTTTCTCATTTATTGCCATATGCAGGTCTCTCCCAGCTGCTGTCTTTGTTGGAATGGGGCTGAAGATGCAGATCACCTGTTCTTCACTTGCCCTTTTGCTTCTTCCATTTGGACCCCTGTTCTTTGCTACTGTTGGCCTGGTCGCCGTACCCCCCTTTCTCTTAGCAGGGAATGGATTTGGACTGATATGACTTTTAGAGGAAACTCAATTTGTGATTCGGTTGGCAAGATTGCCTTTTGTGCCACTATCTCCCATATTTGGATGGAACGTAACCTTAGAAGATGGAAGTCCAACTCCCGCTCTTTTGACACGATTTTGAAGGCCATCTTTTTTGACGTTTCATCTAAGATTGGCTCCCTCCCCCTCTCGGATGTAAAGGATTCCCCAAGGAACATGCTCATTGTTGTCTCCTGGGGTCTTTCTCTATCCATTTTGCGCCCTAGCTAGCTCCTAGCTTCGGCTTTGTTTGCCCTTGGGCTTGTATATTTCTTCTCTTTTCTTCATAATTAAATTTTCTTTCATCCAAAAAAAAAAAAACCTGTTTTGTAAAGATCTTGAATTCTTTTCCTCTCCTGGAGTGGTGGGGTGAGCTAGGAAAGCAAGAAACTTATAGTTAGTATTTAGTTGGGTGAGAAGTAAATATTGGTTTTGATTGTGGTATTTAACTTTCCAAATTTAACCACCTCAGTGAATAGGAATCTTCAAATCCTATTTTCCTATGTAACAAGCACTTCTGTGCCTTTTCAAACATGTTATGAGGATCGTAGTTGTCAAGACGTCGCCTAGGTGTCCAGGCACCTTGGTTGACTAGGCGTCTTGTTGGTATTGCCTTGCATTCATCCTCCCAACCTCCAATGCCTTGGGTTGCCTTGACAACTATGATGAGGATGTGTGCCCCTTGTTCTGAATGTGCCGGCAATTATCCCCTCCATTGTTTGTTACATTTGAGTGGTCCTCTCCATTGCTAGGGATTCTCGGAATGCTTCCTACGAACATTCCAGATGGTGCTCTCATTTCTAGATTTTCTACCATATCATGTAGGGCATAGATGCAATTATTTCCCATCATATAGCCTAATGTAGTTATCAAGCCAAGTGCTGTATCAGGCACATAGTTACCAGAGAAAAAAGTGAAACTATTGTAAGGCCTAAAAGTCCTTAAAATGAAAGTAAGAAGCAGATGAGATGTTACGGAAGCAAATGAGAAATGTATGGAAACTATTTGGGAGAGCAAAGGGGAAAGGTTAGGAGAAGTGAAAAGAAAATGACTATTAAGCGATCAGAAGAGCAAAAAGAAAATGAAGACAATGCAAAAGAAGCAATTAATGAAGCAACTAGGTAGGAAATGATGATATTCATATATTAATAGCAAGGGGGGCGGGGAAGAAAGAAAATACCTGCTACAATCCAGTTACCAATATGCAGAACTATTTGAGAGTCTGGTAGAATAAAACTAGTGGCGGAACTGTAAATTTAAGGAGACTAATAATGCCCCATTCAAAGTTTTTATTTCGCCTGATTTATGTTGTGATTAAACCCTATTTGATATGGAAATGGTTTCACATTTATTTATCATCAATGCTACAGTAGATCTGCATTTCTCTATCATTTTTTTTTTCTATGCTTCACAAATATTCTTGGTTCAGCCAATGAACTGTTTAGGGACCGAATTTGATTCATTTCCCATAATTTGTGGAACCCAGTTCAGTTTTTGATGTTACCATGTTTGGTCTTCCTGTATTAGAGTTGGGCACTGAAACCTATGCTTGTTTGGGGCAGATCTTGGTTAGGCACCTGAGCTGGACCTAAATGCAAAAAATGCATGGTTGTGTTGCTGGATGGTAATTAATGAATTATTCTTTGATAAGTTCTGTACTGCCTAAAAATATATATTTGGGTCTTACCATCATTTGAGACTTTATCCTGGAATTTTTTTGTCTGGCTTTGTTCTTTCTATAATTATTCATCTCTCTCTTATTGACTTTAGTTCGCTGTGAAAATTTCATTTATCTGTAGTTTGTACATGTGATAGCAGGTAATGTTGGAAAGGTTTCCTAGACTTGGTCATCTATATTTCTTTACCATATGAGAAACACCCTTTGTTCATCCATGAGCATGCCAATCCAGCTACCTATTTGATTAGGGTATCTCTAAGCTTGTTGGCCAAAATAATTTGTGATGATTCATCCCTCGTGATATAAGAACATTTGGAATTCTAAATTTTAATTTAAAAAAACTTTATAAAATGGAGTGTAGGGCGGGCCTTGGTGCAACGGTAAAGGTTGCTCCATTGTGACCAAGTGGTCACAGGTTCGAGTTTGGAAACAGCCTTTCTGCGAAAGCAGGGGTATGGGTGTGTACATGATGACCCTCCCCAGACCCTACATTGGAGGGAGCCTTGTGCACTGGGTACACCCTTTTTTTTTTATTTTTTAAATAAAAAGGAGTGTCTTTTCTTAATGAATGAGCATGTAGTGGCTTAGTGGGTTTGTGAGTCTGGTCTTCTGTGGTGTGGTTGGCATGCTTACCTTCGTTCTTTTGATTTCTTTTCTTTTGTCCTTGATTAGTGGATTCATTTTGATGACTATATATTTTTTTTTCAGTGTCACTAAACAGTGTGATTGCAGTGTTGGATGCGGATTTCCATTCTCTCCCCACTGCTCAGCATAGGCAACAGCATGGTCCTGTATGATTCTGCTGGCTTTTTATATTTTGCTCTGCTTATTCATCCTAGAGTGCCTTGTATTGAAAAATTAGCTTATTTTGGGATATTTGGCTCTATTAGTGTTATGATTATGGGGACTGATGCAGAGGATTGCTCCTTTTGAAGGATTCTTTCCTCGGAATCATGCTCCCCTCTGTTGACCCTTTCGGTTTCTATGGAAGGATTTTGTGTCTTTTCAAAAACCTTTTCTTTTTAATTCCTCATTTGGAGGTGTGATGGGATTCTGTTTTGTATTATGAAACAGGATGTCCAATGACTTCATTGATCTGAGTTCTGATATGATCAGGAGCATCTGCCATATGTCTTGGTTTTCTTTGTCATCTATTCCCCTGCACCCAACCTTTTTTCCTGGTCGAACAAGTCACTAAAATAGCTTAAAGTTTATATATATTTGAAGTCATAAATGTCCACAACCCCCAAACTGACTTGAGGAGGAATCCATTCTCACGAACAAATACACCCCCCACACACACCTAGGAGCACCCCATCTTTCATATCCATACAAGACCTGAGTAGGCGGGTTGAGGTTTTCAGAGGTTGACTGAATTTACTAGAATGAGACAACAACGACAACAACAACAACTCAACCTTATCCCAACTAAATGGGGTCAGCTACATGGGTCCTAGTGAAGACAAGATAATAAAGATAAAAGAAAAGAAAAGCACACAACAAATCAGTCTTATACAAACTAACTGGGGTCAGCTACGCGGATCCTTTCCCTCCAATCAGAGCTATTCGACATCATCCTTGAAACAAGACCTAAACTATGTATGTCTTTCCTCACCACTTCTCCTAGGGTCATTTTAGGCCTACCCCTAGCTCTTTTAGAACCTTCAATCAGAATCATGTCACTCCTCCGAACTGGAGTATCTGAAGGCCTCATTGAACATGGCCATGCCACTTTAGACTTCTCGTAGCTTATTTTGAATCGGGGCTACTCTCAAACCAGCTCTAATATTATCATTCTTTATTTTATCCTTCCTGATTTTGCCACTCATCCAGGAAGGATAAAATAATACCTTTTATTTTTATTTTTTGATGTTTATTTTTTTAGTTTGATAATTTAGAATTGGGCCTCCTTTTATGCTTGCTGCTTTTGCATGTGTTGTACTGAACTCTGTTTTTTCATGCAGTCTCTAGATAGGATAAAGTGCAGGCTATTGGAAGGTACAAATGCTCAGGAGGTTAGGGCATTGGTTCTGGATATGCAAGCAAGGTTGTTGCTGGATATGCTGGGTAAAGGAATTGAATCAGCTCTTATAAATCCTGCAACTCTAGTGAATGAACCTTGGCATGCTTCTGGCGAGACACTATCAGGGATTGACCCTGATGCAATGACTGTTGAACCAGCACTAGTTTCAAGCATCCAGGTCGTGTTTTGAATCTTCTGTTGAACTTTTCCTTAAGTACGATTTTGAAAAGTTCTTTTGGTATTTTGAAGAGTTATGATAGCTGATTGGTGGGTTTTAACTTTGAATTTTTCATTGCTAGGAAGCTAACAAGAGCCCGTAATCTGTGTCTAGTTTGGGGTCCACTTTACAGAAACTTTTTCTTTGTTTCTTAGTTGTTTCATAGTGGTTCAGTACTTTACAAGAGCCCTTAATGGCTTCATCGTGATCTAAGCAGTATTCAATTTTGATTTTTAGGAGGGCACGGGACTTCTGTGACCATTGAGTCTGGATGAGGAGGAGCTGCATTTGTCTGTTAGGTTGGCAGCATGTTCTAGGTAGGGTGTAACTTGTGCATGCTGCAATGTGTTTGGGACCTGAGCTCAACCTTAATGCTGGAGTAAGTGGCCAGTTTGTCAGTGTGTTCTAGGTAGGGTGCTGCTTGTGACTGCTGCATTAGGCTTGGTGCCTAGCTCGATGTACATACTGGACTTGGACGGTCAAGCCCTAATCAGACCCAGTATGAGAATCTACAGGGAGTGCTCAACGCCTCAACCTGAGCGTTGTTCTAGTATAATTTACTTTTGCTGGTGACATTAGTCAATGTTGACTTGGACTCTTGGATTGGGTCGGGCTATGTTAGGTTAGGCTTGGGTTGCAGTATGAAGAAAGATGATGATGTGTGCATAGAAATCAATATCAAGGGTCTTTTGTGTTCCGTGTTCTTTTTTATTTTTTACTATTTTTACTATGTATACGCACAAATGCGGTAGCGGGAGCCTCATGCACTGGGATGCTCCTTTTTTTTTTTTTTTTACTAGTATACTCACAAAGAATACTCATACGATCTTAACAAGAACAATGATATGGGTCATGGGTGTTAGTTACTCAGTTAAACAAAAATTTGAAAAACGAAGTGCCCTTGTTATATAGCCCACACCACCAAGCTTAAATCTTTCATATTTACATTCCTATGCACTATTTACAAAGACTATGTAACGTGCAGGCCCTAATGGTTAGACTGGTTGGTCAGGTTTATCATGACTCGTGAGTTTTGCTGAAATTGTCTCCCCAGGCTAGTTGGATTTCAAGGAATCCAGCCCAGAGCTGGGGAGCTGGGTGGGACAGAACAACTCATGAATTTTTACCCATCCAAAGACTTTTATATGCATTACCCACGCGAGGGCTGTGGTCAGCTGAGTGTATCCTTCAGGTCCATCCAGAGTACATGCAGTCCTAACCATAGTTATCAAGGCGAGAAGGCGCCATGGCGTTTTAGAGGGTAAAAAAACAAGGTGACACTGCCATGGCGGCAAAGTGCCCGCCATGGCGCCCAAGGCGACCAAGGAGTCTGGACGCCGACGCCTTGATAAGTATGGTCCCAACAATTATTACTCCCTTTCTCTTGGTTTGTGCTGAAATCGTAGTTTTGGAATCTGGACGGAACCAGCAGGTCTGTACCCTATTTGACCAGAGGACTGTCTTCTTTCCTGGTTCGGTAACAACTAACAATGCTCAAAACTGGAAAAACCAGAACTGGGCACCTTTTTGTTTTGGGCTGGTATGGTCATGAAATGCTCATTTTTTACTTGCATCAAATCTATCAAGTCTTTCATCGTGAGGGCCATTGGCTTGGTGTGATTTACAAACCGCTTACTGCTGGCACCAAGACGCAGGTTCAAGTCTGAGCCTCTTGAGGGTACCACTGCATGCAAACGTGCGGAAGTTTAGGACTGACTCCAGTCCACCCCTTCTGAGACACTGAAAGCAGGACTCTTATTGGATTAAGACCCTTCATCAAATTAATCATAGTAGCCTGAGATTTAAAAGAATTTTTAAATGTTGTCTTTTGTTGCAGGCATATGTTGATGCTGTACTAGATCTTGCTTCGCACTTCATCACACGTTTAAGGCGTTATGCAAGCTTTTGTCGTACGTTGGCAAGTCATGCTGTTGGAGCATCTACTGGCACAGGCAGCAACCGGAGTATGGTTACTAGTCCAACACATAATTCAGCATCTCCATCACCAAGTCAGAGTAAGTATGAACCTGTTTTTTGATTCTTTTCATGAGCAAAATTTCTCTAATATTGAGGTTCTCTTGTGATTGGAAACTTTTACCTTTGAGTGGTTTTGGGAACAGAGGCCTCCCAACCCCCCCTCCCCCCCAAAAAAAAAGAAAAGAAAAGAAAAGAAAAGAAACAGTATTTTTCTCAAATCCACATCTGGTTTGCTAGGTCAGGCAGTGAAAGCTGTGTGATTAATGATGGCCAGTTGAAAGCAAGCTTATTCATTCTCACAATCTGGGGGCAAGGTTATTCTTGTACTATGTCAGGTGTATCTGCACCCCACTCAATTTATGAGCTACGATGCTGAAGTGTATAGTGTTCATGTCATCATTTTCCTTTACTCGTGATGCCAAAAAATGCTACACCCATTAAATGAACAATATCATATAAAATTACCTTTCCTTTAACCAGTGACTACTGCAGTAATGTAGGAACTAGGTCACAGGTAGTGTCAAAACAGTAGGTTTTAGCCCTCAGTTCCAGCAACCCAAAAAAAAGAGGCACCAAACAGTGTGCTAATGTTAAGGTCTTTTGGTACTTCAGACATTCACAGGTCTGCTACACAACCCTAGGATGGAAGTCACAGGAGAAACTAACAGTGAGGTATATGGTCTGTCGGCAGAACATAAGAAAGGTTATTAACCAGAAAATAGAATGGCTTCCAAAATTAGTAACTAACCACTCAGATAGGCAAGATCTTTCTGTCGCGGGCAAGGTATAATATCTCGCGATATATCGGTATCTTGGGCCTACCGAGATACCCGAAATATCCGAAATTTTGCGAAATATGGCCGAAATATTCCATTTTTTCTGTAATATTTCGGGGGTCCATTTCGGTGGGTATTTGGCCATATCTAGGCCTGATACTTCATGGACACCCTTATTTAAGCTAAATGAACACATTTAAACAATGAAATTGCAAAAAAATGAATTCAAAATGGTGTTTTGGGCTTGCACCCTTGATTGACAGTATACGGTCGCTGACCCTAATGTATAAATAGTTAAATACACATTGATTAGGCAGTTAAAGACATAAAAGAAATTTAAACAAACTAATTAAAACTCTTAAGACATAATTCATAAATCGTATCTCATAAACTCCATAATAGTCAATAACTCAATAGTCAATACTCAATAGATCAAATGCCCCCAGGCAATACACAAAGTGTCAAAGTCACAAACTCACAACAGATTTAGTTCACAAATCAGTGAAATCACAACTTACAACTTACAAGTGCTAATAATAGTTGCTGTGCCTCCCTGGATCAACCCCACTCATGGCCCGCTGCAGTCGACGTCCATTGTTCTCTATTTGAAGGACATATGTGGATCACGGTATAGAATCGGAGAAGAAACGAGTGTAGTCATCCACAAGTGTCATGTAAATGGAGTAATCAACATACTGTAGGTAACCTATCCTAGGATATATGCTAGGGTTACCAATCGATCCAGTCTGTGAAGAAGATGATCCAGTGTGATATGATGTCGGCGCCGGCGGAAGAGGCGTTGGTTCTGGCTGCATGTATGGCTGGTGAGGTTGGTAGCTAGGCCCGCTAGGGTATGCAAAGATGTCATCTACAAAAGATGATCCAGTATGTCCCTGGGACTGGGACTGGTAGTCATAGTCCCCTACCCCACCAAACTGCCCATATGATCCATATCTATAACCACCGTAAGGTTGTGATGCACTATAATCTGATGACAATGGAGTAGTATGTGCGTCAAAAGATGGGGCACGCCAATGCCCAGTCGGTCCTCCCTCCCTATCACCCATACTCAAACCGCCAACAGAGATAGATAGGTCATCAATGTCCATATAATCAGGTTGCAACTGTGTTTGTCGACCGCTACGCTTCCTGCTGTATGGTTGTAGGGGGGTCTTGAGGGTGGGGGTGTGGGGGCACGTGCTCCGTGGTCCGTATCCTGTGTGGCATGATCAAACTGTGTCTCTCCACTCTCCAGTGAGTCGGAGTGGCTCTACAGGCGTCGTATCCTTGCCTACCACATAACGCTCTCTCATGCCGTCAAAATCTTCACCACCACCACCACCACCACCACCACTACCACCACCACCATCACCATCACCATCACCACCATCACTATCACCATCACCACCATCACCGTCACCACCATCATCATCATCTGAGGACCGAGACCAGTCAGCATCATCAGCAACATTGCCACTAGTGGGCTAGAATGGTATGGGTGAGGCTTCCCTTGCATGTATCTGACCCTCGTCAGCCATATAATCATCCACATCAGCACCAATCTCAGAAGCTATCACGGGGTCGGGCCTACCTCCCTCCTGATCCAACACTGGCTCACCTCTTAACCCTCACCCAATCCACAATAGGGTCCTCATCGTCTGAGTCAACTTGAAAGATGTCGGCGAGGTCAATAGTGCCCCTCTGTCCCTCATGTCCCATGCGTATGTGTTGCAGTTTCAGCCTCAAGTTGTAGTGCACATACACCATATCAGATAGACGTTCAGACCCTAATCTATTGCGCCTCTTGGAGTGGATGAGTGCAAAGGTACTCCAGTTCCTCTCACAGCCAGATGCGGAACATGTTTGGGCAAGGACTTTGATTGCTATTCTTCTTAAATTCTCAGCCGATTCCCCATACAACACCCACCATTCAGCTGCATTACAAGTTTACAACAAAAAAAGACATGTGTCAAATGTTGTTTCAACTTTCTCGTTTTAACTTTCAAATTTCAATACATATGTAATTTAAAAGTTAAAACTTAAAAGAATTACCAGCATCACCGCGTGCTCTGCCTTGTATCGCAGCATCAGTTCCAAAAATTCCCAATGCATCCCTGAATATCTTGATCTACACCCATGTGGAAAATTAGTAAGTACTTCTTCACTACTTGTTTGAAAGCATCAATAAGTTGAGTTTCCAAATGAATTGTAAGACTCACCTCATTGTTGCAAATTGCTTGTAGTGCACCATCTGGCTCCAACTTCTTCACTACTTGTTTCACAACATCAATAAGTTGAGTTTCCAACCCAAGCCTATTGTTATATTGATACTTGGGGTTCAAGTAGTATGCTGAAATTTGACATATAGAAATGAGATATTGTCAAATGCATAGGTAATTAGTAAATAGTAATACTATGAATTAGTTACATAAAACAAATTTACTCACCGGCCTTATGCAGTGGATGCATAAGTTGATTCTCTCAGCGAGCATTGATGATATCCAAGAAGTGTTTGCTACTGCGAGGAGCCACACTGTAGACACTATCTTTCATCAAGTCCATTGCAGCATATAGGACTGGCATGGTTGGGCCCTTGAGAGCGGAGTTAGCAATATGTAGAACTTTGACTACTGGCTCCAAAACTTTCACCACTTTGCTTAGTTTTGTCCAGAAGTCCTCAGATGACATGGTTGCTTGTGCTTCCCTCCCACTTGCAGTATTGGAACCCTTCCATCTAAACCACTCTTCAGAAGCAAACATACTTCTCAACCCAGCCTTCTTTGTCTCAATGCTTTTTAGGGCAATGTAGTTGGTGGCAAATCTTGTGATGCCAGGCCTAACCAAATCACCTCCACATTTTCCCCTTAGCAAATTGAGTGCATAGGAGTGGTTGTATACAAAGTTGGTGACTTGTCTTGCACTTTCAACCATAGTCTTCACCAACTTTAACTTTCCCATATCCTTTAGCATTAAATCAATGCAATGGGCTGCACAAGGAGTCCAGAAGAGCCGGTACTTACTGTTGTTCATCATCTTCTCACCGGCTAGCTTGAAGTTGCTTCCATTGTCCGTTACAATCTGGACAACGTTCTCAATGCCCACATCTTTTTCAACTATTTCCTTTAACAATCTGTAAATGTATTTCGCATCCTTAATCTCTTTGGATGCATCCACAGATTTGAGGAAAACTGTCCTCCATCACAATAAACCATCAAATTGATGGACTTTTTTGTAGGCCCAGTCCATCCATTTGCCATTATAGTCACCCCATATGTCTCCCACATACTCCTCATCTCCCTAATATACTAATCAATCTCAGACTTTTGTTGAGGTAGATAAACATTCATTACCTCATATGGGGTGGGGCCCTTGAATCCTGGGCCAACCTCTACAATGGTATCTATCATGGTATCATAATGGGGGCCTTGTGCAGTGTTTGTTGGGATGGTATGGTATAACATCCACTTAGCTATTGATTCTTTAACCTACCCCTTCATCCCCTTCCATGCTCCTTTGATTCTTGGTTGACTGCTTCCTTTCTTCTTATGCAATTTAGGATCTGATGCTGATGGTGGTACTGGTACTGATAGAGGTGTTGGGACTGCCCTCACACTTTGTGATCTTTTAAAAGGATTGAAAGATCTAGAACCTCCAGATGTGCCAGCTCCTCTACTACCCCCTACTCTCTGTCTCTGCTGATCATCTTGAAAACTAACTCTACTCCTTGAAATAGTCTGTCGAAAATCCCTTGCCTCCTCTGCTGTTTGTATATCATCAGGTATTGCAATGTCCTCCTCCTCCTCATCATCATCATGGTATTGTCTTCCTCCTCCCATTGAACTCCTCACTGTATCCTCAAGTTGTTCTCTTATCCTCTGCTTGTCAGCCTTCCTCTTCTTCTTTCCCCTCAAACTGTCACCAATTTCTCTAGCTACTTGAGTAGGGACCATATGACAACCTACAACATCTTTAGATCCGCCAGTCAGATGTTATTTAAGTCTACTGGACCCACCTCCCATAAACTGCATGTGACAATAGTTACATTGGGATTTTCTCTTATCCCCATCAATTGGAGTGCCATGTAACCATGCACTGTCACCCCTATGCTGGCTGCCTGGTCTCTCTTGTTCTCTCTGTTCTCTTTGCTCCCTCTGCCCCCTCTGTTGACTACTTTCCCCCACCTTTTGTTTGCCCTTCGCACGTTGTTTTTCACGATCCACCATAATAATACTTGTTTATTGCAATGTAAGTAAAACAAATGATTAAAAACTTAATGTAGAAGCACTTCAATTGACACTTTTAGAATACTAAAACACTTGTATATCTATTTAATATTTTTCCCCTAACCCTTATATTTTTCGCATAATTAAAAACAATTTTTATATATAATTTTAATATAAATATTGACCTAACACAACAAAACCGAAAATTATTAAACATAATATATATCTAATGCATTTCAAAACATGTAGAAATTACTTTCATATTTTTTCATTATTTTTCAAACTTAAAACTCATATTTTTCCGTATTTATTTCTTTTCTTTTTTTTTTTTTTTAAATATATTTTTCTTAATTTTCAATAATTATTTATGGGCAGAAAAATAAATTCGACACCGTGAAGCCGTAGATCGGCCATTGGTGTTTAACATATATTTAATTCATTCCCATCTAAGTCATATTACCCCTAATTATTTCCTATCTTAGTTGTAGGAAAATCAATTTTTAAAACCAGAAAAAAAAATAAAAATACATATGGAAAAAAAATTTCGACACCGTGAGGCTGTAGATTGGCCTCCGGTGTCTAACATATATAAATTTCATCATCATCCAACAACATTTGTACATAGTATTTTCAAAAAAGTAGTTTTAGAGAAATAGGATTTATCTTAAATAGTGAAAAAAGGCTTGGAGGATGAGCTTAGATGAGCCTCCGACGTGTTTCCGGCGACAGTCTGTCAACAAGGAGCTTGAACAATGCTTGGATGATGCTTGGAAGGGAGGAAGAAGAGCAAAAAATGAGGAAGAAGGACTTAAAATGAGCTTTGGAATGAGTTTCAGCAAGTCTCGGTCGATATATTGACTGAGACTTGCGAATTTTGGAATATACCCATGGGCTCACGTGACACTTTAAGTCAAAACAGTGTATTTCAGCGATATTTCGTGGACTCACGAAATATCGTCGATATCTCACGAAATTTCGACTGAAATCTTGTCTTTTTCCATTTCGAGCTACCATTTCGTCTCGGTAAGGTTGAAATCCACGAAATATCACGATATATTGCCGATATTTCGCGAGATTTTGTACCATGCCTAGAAGTACATAACACACTAAAAATCAGCCCACACCCATGGCTAGAACCTGAGTTATGCTAGGAATTCAAAATTAGCAAGTAAGGTTCAAAAATAGAAACTTTATACCTTAGGAGGATGTAACCATTGGATGACCACAAGACTACAACCGAAGGTAGAGAAGAACTAGGGAAGGAACATAACAAAAACTGGGCTCATTCTACTGGTTAGATATGATGTGAATACCCATGGAATTTGGCTGTCCATAAAGTGCAGGACCAAGGTGCCACAGACAGTATTTCTCCTTGAATGTCAACCCTGTTGAGCGAATAGTGGAATCCTTCCTTCACAGATAAGCTGCAGTGATAAATGGAGAGATTAACGGCCATGATACTCTCTGTAGTTGCTGGTTCAGTTGAAGAAAATAGTAACAAACGGTGCAAGGTTAGGAGAGAAAAGGGAAAGGAAAAAAAAGGGGGGGGGTATGACCAAGGCCTCTCACCTATGGCTTTGGTCAGTCTCTCACTAACCTACTTTTCTCACCTAAAAATCTACTGTTTCTCACAGCTATTGCATAACATCAATTTCTTATTCATATTCAAAATCGTTGAAATAGGCACAATGGCCCTTACAATCTAGGTGCTTGTAGCACTCATAACGGAAAATAGAAAGTAAATAAAAGAGGCACACGCATATAGGGGGAGCCTTCTACAAAAGATACTTAAATAAAAGGAAAGATAGCCTAAGATCCAAGTAATATATACTTAAAACTGAAAATAGAAACTAATACCTATTTTCGTGAAGGCTTCAAGTCCCTCCTATTTGGGCTTATAGAATGGGCCCATTGCAATAGAAAACTCAAAATTGGGCATAACTTATTGAACCTTGGGCTCAATATGACCCAAAAAACTGAACCAAACCTAAATCTGGAAATTGTTCTTTCTTTGATCTACATCATGCAGAGTCCCCCTCACTGCTTGTATTGGAGACTAGATGCCAATCCTTGTTGCAACTTCTCTCGAATAAAATGACAGTCAACCTCAATGTGTTTCGTTCTTTCATGAAACATAGGATTTGAAGTAATATGGACAACAACTTGATTGTCACACCACAGTCGCATAGGAGAATCATCAACGAACCCAAGCTCAGCTAATAACTGTTTCACCCACATTAACTCACAAGTAGCATGTGCCATAACCCTATATTCTGATTTTGCACTAGAATGAGACTGTTTGTTTCTTGCTCTTCTAGGACATCAGGTTTCCTCCAACAAATGTACAATAACTTGTAGTCGATCGCTTGTCAACTGGAGATCTTGTCCAATCATCATCCAAAAAACCCTCTATCTGCCCATGACCATGATCACTATAGAGGAGACCACGTCCAGGAGCCTTTTTGAGGTAACGCAAGATACGCACAACTGCTTCCCAGTGAGACATCCGAGGAGTACATAAAAATTGACTCACCATACTAGCAGGAAAGGCAATGTCAGGCCTAGTTACTGTTAGATAATTCAATTTCCCAACTAGCCTCCGATACTTCTCGGGATCACTTAAGCATCACCATCATCAACTGTAAGCTTTAAATTGGGATCCATGGGATTATTTAGAGGTTTAGAACCCAAGATCCCTGTCTTTGGAAGAAGATCAATAACATTTTTTCGTTGTGACAGCGAAATCCCTTTCTTTGACTGAGCCACTTCCACACCAAAGAAATACTTCAACTTTCCCAGATCCTTGGTCTGAAACTTTTGCTGCAAATGTACCTTCAAGTTCTCAATACCAGAAGCATCATCTCCTGTAATAACTATATCATCAACATAAACAGCAAGAAATATCTTCCCTGCATCAGAATGGAGGAAAAACACTGAATAGTCACTATCACATCGTGTCAGCCCAAATTCTAATACAACTTTAGTGAACTGGCCAAACTAAGCCTGAGGGGATTGTTTCATTCCATACAATGACTTCTTGAGCTTACACACCAAGCCAGACTCCCCCTGAGCAACAAACCCTGGAGGTTGCTCCATATAAACCTCCTCATGAAGATCTCCATGAAAAAAGGCATTCTTAACATCTAACTGATATAAAGACCAATGATAAGTAGCAACACGGGAAATCAAAATACGAACAGAAGTAAGCTTTGCTACAGGAGAAAACGTATCCAAGTAATCCACACCATATACTTGGGCATAGCCCTTTGCCATAAGATGGGCCTTTAAACGGGCCAAGGATCCATCGGGGTTTACTTTTACTACATACACCCAACGACAACCAATATCAGATTTACCTGAGGGTAAGGGAACAAGATCCCTGGTCTGATTTTCTTCTAATGCCAATAGTTCCTCATTCATAGCAGCTCTCCAACCAGGATTAGATAATGCCTCTGCAATAGAATAGGAATAGGATGATTTTCAATGGTATGCAAACATGAATGGAAGGTGGAAGACAAACCAGAATAGGACACAAAATTAGAAATGGGGTGTTGGGTACAACTCCGAACACCTTTACGATGAGCAATAGGAATATCAAGATCAGAAGCAGGTTCCAAGGAAGAAGTTCCTATTGCGGGATCAGTAAGCGAAGAGGTAGATGGAGCAGAGGCAGCCGGAACGGATGGGGCCCATGCTTTCCATTGATGACGTTGGAACGCAATAGGAGGTGCCGGTGATGAGGCAGGCTATGGAACAGGGTTAACAAGAGACTGAACAACATAAACGGGGAGCATCCAACTCAGAAACAGTAAATGAAGATGGATCATAAGGGGTGGATTCAAAGAATGAAACATCAGTAGTAACAAAATATTTCTGTAATTCAAAGAAGTAGCAACAATAATATTTCTGTAATTCAAAGAAGTAACAACAATAACCCTTTTGGGTGCGGAAATAACCAACAAAAAGACACTTAATAGCTTTAAGGTTAACAAGAGACTGAACAACATAAACGGGAAGATCATCATCCAACTCAAAAACAGTAAATGAAGATGGATCATAAGGGGTGGATTCAAAGAATGAAACATTAACAGTTGCAAAATATTTCTATAATTCAAAGGAGTAACAATGATAACCCTTTTGGGTGCGGGAATAACCAATAAAAAGACACTTTAAGAGCTTTAGGATCCAACTTTGAAACACTAGGACGATGATAAGGAATGAAGCAAACACTACCAAACACCTGTGGTGGTAATTCAAACAAAGGCATAGAAGGAAATAACAGAGAATAAGGGATACCTCCAAGTAAAACAGAGGAAGGCATACGGTTAATAAGGTAACACACAGTCAAAACAACATCTGCTCAAAAATTTTTAGCCACTTTCATTTCAAACAAAAGAGATCGAGTGACTTCCATTAAATGTCAAATCTTCCTCTCGGCCACATCATTTTGTGGAGGAGTATCGGCACAATAGGATTGATGAATAATGCCATGTTGAACCATAAATTCAGTAAAGGGGGCAAGAAAAAGCTCCTTAGCATTATCACTACGAAGAACACACAAAGGAGTTTGAAACGGAGTATTAACTTCATTCTCAAATGCACAAAAGATGGAAAATAATTCAGAATGATTTTTCATTAAATAAAGCCAGGTAACCCTAGAATAGTCATCAACTTGGAAATGACTGGATAAGGACCCTATACATCAGAATGAACTAAAGAAAAAGGTTGGTCAAATTGTTTATGGACTCTAGGAGGATAACTCACACAGTGAAGTTTCCCAAACTGATAAGACTAACAAGTTAACTAGAAAGTGACCTAAAACGAGAATTTAAAAGTTTCAAACCCTCCAAAGAAGGATGACCCAAATGACAAAGAATCTGGTAAGGTGACGCCACATTGGAACACGCCACAGATGAAGTGTCCTCAAGTATATATACCCCCCCCCCGGCGAAGAAGATGATCAAGAAGAGCCGTAACAGTGCCTATAGCTCTGATACCATGTAAATAATGAGAAAAAGAAAGAAAATAGAAGAGAGAACCGAGAGAGAGAGAGAGAGAACTTGGGAGTCGCAACTTGTGTTGGGTGTCCTACAAACCTTCAATATATAATAATAACTTAAGGGCATAACAGGAAAAAGACATAAAAAAATAAAGTAACAAAATAATACATACTCTATCCTTTCTCTCATCTCGGTATTAGTGCCGTTCAAAGCACTAATACCGAGAGTACAATATCGTCTAACATGCAAAAACAAAGTCCAAATAGGAGTTTTACTTCGGACCCTAGGTTGGTAGGTGACAACGTACTAAAATACCCTACTCTGCACATAATTTAGTAATAGAAAGTAATCAAAGCATTCAATTAATGTAAAACAACTTAAATAAGCATTAGAAATGTAAAGTAGGGTATTATACATCAATGTTAACATATATGATATACTCATATACCTCTATCCTTCCAAGCCATGTTTCCGAAGCCAATAAGGCACAGACTATGCCACATTAGGATTCCCGTGTTAAAGACTAAAGTGTTTTTGAAGAAATGCATGTAGTCTACCACACATCTTAGATAAGTATTGTCATCAGCTACCCGAAGGGACTTCTCTTGAACACTGACACACTCTCGTCGCCTTACTCATCACCGTTTGATCTACGGTAGATCGCTTAGCTCTACTTACTACTCCCTTGTCCACCAACCAGAACAAACCTACTTAATATACTCACTCGCCTTCGCTTCTATCTCTTTCTTTAATTAAGCTAGCTCTTGGTTAGCTATGAACAAGGAGTGAAGAATCGCTAAGCCCAATCGTTTCCTAGTCTCTCCTATATCCTATTTCTATTCTAGCTGGGATATTCTCTCTATTAAAGCATATAGGAATCAGAGGTAATATTGTATAAGTCTAGTCAACAATCATTCCTTTAGTTCCATTCATTCGCTTTAAAGCACGAGCTGCGGGAAAGAGATAGATTATCCTAGGGTATAGAAGAGGCGGTTGCGATGGGAATAATGGAATTGATCCACTGCTACTGCCATCAAGCATGTATGGCTGATTGTGAATAGGTCGTCAACAAACTCTGACATGGGTTTGGTCCACATCTTAGTCGAACCAAGATCTCGACCGAGTCCATGTAACTTTGTATTTTGCCTCCCATCTCGACTTACTAATTGAAAAAAAAAAAGGAGTTTTAATCGAGATCTCGCTGAGTTCTTGAACCATGCTCCTTAGGCAACTCGGGTTTGGCTGGATTGGTTGTGTATTAAAAGATAAATGAGGGACCATTATTATTATTATTATTATTATTATTATTATTATTATTGTATTTCTGGTTACACTCTGGCTTAGGGTTTAGTTGAATGCATTTATCAATGGGAGTCTTTAAATAAGCCCTCTATATGTGTATTTAGAACTTGACATCTTCATTTAATTGCCTTTGTCTTATTCCCAAAAGTTCTTTGAGTTACAGGTACAAAAGGGTTTTCAAAAATAATTTGAAAGTGACTTGTTGTCATTATCAAAAGCTGTCATTGTCTTGCACATTTTTCGAGTATGCATGTGAAATGAAATTATTTGCCTTCATTGCAAAAAATATGTTATACTAAAAGGGGAAAAAAGTAAGGTTACAAATCATTTGACACCTTCAGAGGTGCCAATTAGAAAATGCCTTTATCAACAGTGTGGAGATTGCAATTTAGAACCCCAGGATTGTTAGGGATGATTCATCTACAATGATTAGAATGCATGTTTAAATTCCCTTGCTGGTGGACCCTGGAGATAAGAATGCATGTTTAACAACAACAACAACCAACAAACTCAGCCTTATCTCTACTTAATGGGGTTGGCTACATGGATTCAAACAAACAAAGTGAGTTCTAACCAAAAAAGGTATGAAAAGATGGGGAAAGAGGGATGAACATGAAAAATGAGGGAAATAAATAAATAGATGAAAGATAGTAGGAGGACAGAGGTACAGCCCTGTTATCGTGGTTAGGTGCTCTCGGTATTAGCGCCAAGGGCTAATACTGGCGCTAATACCGAGAGGGCAGATTTGTTCTTTTATTTGTTTTATTTTTAATTGTGTATTTCCTGTTTTGTCCTTAAGTTAGTTTATATATTGAAGTTTAGAGGGAGATTACACTTATTGTGTAATCCCCCAAGTTCTCTATTTCCTCTCTTCTTCTCCCTCTCGATCTCTCTTCTTCTTCTTTTCTTTATTTTATCATTAACATGGTATCAGAGCTAGGTTAGGCACTGCTACAGCATTCGTGCATCTCCTTGTCTCCTTCCTACAGCCTACAATTGAAGATTGATGCGTACTTGAAGATTTAAAGGACTCTCGGCTTCTCTTATTTTTCTGTTTGAAAGGGTGCAGCACCCTATGCTGTTTGTTGGGATTGTTTGAAGACTAGTTCATGGCATAAATTAAGAACTAGGTCTTTTTCTTTTGTTTGTGGATATGTTTGAAGGAATTGGATGGAGTGAAGACTGTTTTGAAGACTCAAGCATCATCTCTGAGACACTTACAGGGTTTTAGATCGATTTTTTTGTTGGAGGAAAATCGATTTCTTTATTAGGGCTTTGAGTTTGTGCGTATTACCTGGCTTTTTTGGGAGAATTTTTCGCACGAAAATTCTGGTTTTGTTCTTTTTTTTTTTTTTTGAAGAATCGATTTCTGTCCTCTTTGGCTTTCTCTCTTCACTTCATCAATCCAACACATTATAATGGGTGATGTACCCAATCTGGTGATGGTTCGAAGTCTATAACTACTACCGAAATTTTTTCTTCCTCCAATCGTATTACTGAGAAGAAATTGGAGGGGATTACCAATTTTCTGCAATGGAAGAAGATTGTTAAATTAGTTTTAACTGGACGTTATCAGTAGCATCACCTCTTTAAATTAAAGCCCGATGATGATCCCTCGTGGGACACAGTTGCTGCTCGAATCTTGGGACAGATGCTGAATTCTATGGATCACCAAATCCACGATTTGGTAACACACATTGATACAGTGAAAGAGTTGTGGGAGTATCTCAATATTTTATATTCTGGACAGAACAACCTTTCCCGTATTTATGACTTGTCCCAGGAGTTCTACAGGGTTGATCGAAAGGGTCGTACTTTGAGCCAGTATTTTGCTGATTTTAAGAGGATGTATGAGGAGCTTAATTCCTTACTTCCTATTACTTCTAATGTGGAACAGATGCAACTTCAGTGGGAGCAACTTGCTATAATGGGATTTTTAGGAGGACTTGGGAAGGAGTTTGACTCCGTTCGTTCCCAAATTCTTGGTGGTGACAAGATAGCCACTTTATCTGAAACTTTTTCAAGAGTTCTTCGGGTTTCTCGTGAGAGCACTACTGAGGTTGACACTTCAGCTTTGGCATCTTTCCTATCAAACCGTGGGCCCAACAGTGGGGCTGGTTGTGGTAGCAATGTTCATTCTGGTGGTGGCCGTGGTCGTGGTGGTGGGGCTGGTTCTGGTAAAGCACCTACTTTGGGTCCTCAGGGTAATTCTGATAGTTCTAGTGGTTTGGTGCGCACTTGTAATCGTTGTGGTCGTCCAGGACATATACGACGTTTCTGTTGGAAACTTCATGGCAAACCAACTCAGCAACAGTTTGCCAACTCTGCTTCTATTGAGTCTCCTGTACCTCCACAGCCTGAGGGTAAGACGGTGAAGATGTCTGATGAGGAATACGCTCGTTTTACATAGTTCCAGATTTCTCAGTCAGCCCAGCCTCCAACTGCTACCTTTGTTCAGACAGGTAATGCCACTGCATGCCTTTCGACTGCCTCTTCTCGTCCCTGGATTATTGATTCAGGGGCCTCCTAACATATGACTGGTGTTTCAGGTATACTTTCTTCTTTTCAGAAATCTTATTCGAGTGTCACTTTAGCTAATGGTTCCTTGGCTAAAGTGACTGGTACTGGTACTGTTCATGTTACACCTTCTCTGTCTTTGTCTTCAGTTCTTTATGTGCCTGATTTTCCTTTTAACCTTTTATCTATTAGTCGGTTTATCAAAACTCATAATTGTTCTGTGACCTTTTATTTGGATTCTTGTGTATTTCAGGATCTTTCGTCGAAGAGGATGATTGGTAGAGGTCGTGAGTCGGGGGGACTTTATATACTTGAGGACACTTCATCTATGGAGTGTACCGGTTTGGCGTCACCCCACCAGATTCATTGTCGTTTGGGTCATCCTTCGTTGGAGAGTTTGAAGCTTCTTGATAGTCGTTTTCGGTCACTTTCTAGTTTAAATTGTGAGTCGTGTCAGTTTGGGAAACTCCACCATGTGAGTTATCTTCCTAGGGTCAATAAACGGTCTGACCAACCTTTTGCTTTGGTTCATTCAGATGTCTGGGGTCCGTGTCCTGTCGTTTCTACTTTGGGCTTTCGTTACTTTGTAACCTTTGTTGATGATTATTCCAGGGTTACCTGGATTTATTTAATGAAAAATCGTTCTGAGTTATTTTCTATCTTCTGTGCTTTTGTGAATGAGGTCAATAATCAATTTTCGCATCCTTTGCGTGTTCTTCGTAGTGATAACTCTAAGGAATATTTTTCAGCCCCTTCTACTGAATTTATGACTCAACGTGGTATTATTCATCAATCCTCTTGTGCTTATACCCCTCAACAAAATGGTGTAGCTGAGAGGAAGAATAGACATTTGATGGAGGTCACTCGTTCTCTTTTATTTGAAATGAAAGTCTCCAAATCTTTTTGGGCTGATGCTGTTCTAACTTCATGTTACCTCATTAATCGCATGCCTTCCTCTGTTTTACGTGGTGGTATTTCCTTTTCTATCTTATTTCCTTCTGTACCTTTGTTTGTTTTGCCTCCACGTGTGTTTGGTAGTGCTTGTTTTATTCGTGATTGTCGTCCTAGTATCTCCAAGTTGGATCCAAAGGCTTTAAAGTGTCTGTTTGTTGGCTACTCTCGTACCCAGAACGGTTATCGTTGTTATTCTTTTGAGTTGCGCAAATACTTTGTTAGGGCTGATGTCTCTTTCTTTGAGTCTATGCCGTATGATAGTTCGTCTTGTTCTTTGTCTGACTTGGATGCTGGTCTTCCTGTTTCTATTGTTCGGTCTATTGTTCACCATGATCCGCAGGCTGCCTCATCACCGGCACCTCAACCTAGTGTGTTTCAACGTCACCAATGGAAAGTATGTGCTTGGACCCCCGCTACATCGACTTCTACTCAGTCTTCTTCTTTGCCGGCAGGTCCTGCAATAGGTAATGATCCTTCTCCTTTGGAACCTCTTGATGATCTTGATATTCCTATTGCTCATCGTAAGGGCGTTCGGGCTTGCACCCAACACCCCATTTCTAGCTTTGTTTCCTATGATGGTTTGTCTTCCACCTTCCATTCTTGTTTACACACAGTTAACACTCATCCTATTCGTAAGTCTGTTGCAGAGGCATTGTCTAATCCTGGTTGGCAGGCTGCTATGACCGAGGAAATGTTGGCTTTAGAAGCAAATCAGACTTGGGATCTTGTTCCCTTACCTTCAGGTAAATCAGCTATTGGTTGTCGTTGGGTGTTTGTGGTGAAAGTGAGCCCTGATGGGTCCTTGGCTCGTTTGAAGGCCCGCCTTGTTGCCAAGGGATATGCCCAAGTATATGGTGTGGATTACTTGGATACATTTTCTCCTGTGGCGAAACTTACTTCTGTTCAGATTTTGATATCTCTTGCTGCCACTTACCATTGGCCCTTATATCAGCTCGATGTCAAGAATGCATTTTTGCATGGTGATTTAAATGAGGAGGTTTATACGGAGCAACCCCCTGGGTTTGTTGCTCAGGGGGTGTCTGGTTTGGTATGTAAATTGAAGAAATCTCTATATGGGCTGAAACAGTCCCCTAGAGCTTGGTTCGGCAGGTTCATTGAAGTTGTGTTAGAGTTTGGGCTGACACGGTGTGATAATGATCATTCTGTATTTTTCCGTTGCTCTGCAGTTGGCAAATTATTCCTTGTGGTTTATGTTGATGATATAGTCATCACAGGAGATGATGCTTCTGGTATTGATGATTTGAAGACACACTTGTAGCAGAAGTTTCAGACCAAGGACCTGGGAAGGTTGAAATATTTTTTGGGTGTGGAAGTTGCTCAGTCGAAGAAAGGAATTTCACTCTCACAGCGAAAATATGTTCCCGATCTTCTGTCAGAAACAAGAATGTTGGGTTCTAAACCTCTAGATACTCCTATGGATCCCAATTTAAAACTTCTTGCAGATGGTGGAGATCTCCTGCCCGACCAAGGAAGTATCGGAGGCTTGTTGGAAAGTTGAATTACCTAACAGTGACTAGGCCTGAAATAGCCTTTTCTGTTAGTGTGGTGAGTCAGTTCTTGTCTGCTCCTCGAACATCTCATTGGGAAGCTGTGGTGCATATTTTACGCTATCTTAAAAAGGTTCCTGGACGTGGTCTTCTCTATAGTGATCATAGCCATGGGCGGATAGAAGGTTTTTCGGATGCTGATTGGGCAGGTTCTCCTATTGATAGGAGGTCTACTACAGGTTATTGTGTATTTGTTGGTGGAAACTTGGTGTCCTGGAAGAGCAAGAAACAGACAGTAGTTGCTCGCTCCAGTGTAGAGTCAGAGTACAGGGCTATGGCACATGTTACCTGTGAGCTGATCTGGGTGAAACAGTTGATGGCTGAACTTGGCTTTGTTGATAGCTCTCCAATAAAACTGTGGTGTGATAATCAAGCTGCTGTCCATATTGCTTCAAACCCGGTGTTTCATGAAAGGACGAAACACATTGAAGTCGACTGTCATTTCATTTGAGAGAAGCTACAACAAGGATTGATTTCTCCTAATCATGTTCGTACAGGAGAACAACTTGCAGATGTGTTCACAAAGTCCTTGGGGAGTACAAGAGTGGATTATATTTGTAACAAGCTGGGCATGATTAACATCTATGCTCTAGCTTGAGGGGGAGTGTTATTGTGGTTAGGTGCTCTCGGTATTAGCGCCAAGGGCTAATACCGAGAGGGCAAATTTGTTCTTTTATTTGTTTTATTTTTAATTGTGTATTTCCTGTTTTGTCCTTAAGTTAGTTAATATATTGAAGTTTAGAGGGAGATTACACTTATTGTGTAATCCCCAAGTTCTCTATTTCCTCTCTTCTTCTCCCTCTCGATCTCTCTTCTTCTTCTTTTCTTTATTTTATCATTAACAAGCCCAAAACGTCAAGAAAGTCTTAGCTAAATGGGGTCTGCTACATGTATCCTTGCCCTCCAATCCGTTCTATCCAAAGTCATACTTGGAACAAGACCTAGGCTATGCATGTCCTTCCTCACCACTTCTCCTATGGTCATTTTAGGCCTTCCCCTAGCTCTTTTAGCTCCTTCAATCGGAATCTTATCACTTCTCCTTACTGGGGCGTCCCTAGGCCTCCGTTGAATATGTCCATACCACCTTAAACGACTCTCTCGGAGCTTGTCATTGATCGGGGCAACTCCCAAGTCCGCTCTAATACGTTCATTCCGTACTTTATCCTTGTTTTTCCACACATCCATCTTAACATCCTCATTTCTGCTACACATAGCTTGTCAATATAACACTTCTTGACTGCCCAACATTCTGCCCCATACATCATAGCCGATCGTACAACAGTCCTATAGAACTTTCCTTTAAGCTTTAAAGGAATACGTTAATCACAAAGCACTCTGGACACACCTCTCCACTTCATCCATCCCACTTTAATTCTCTGTGAAACATCATCCTATATATCGCCTTCTTTATTTATGATTGACCCTAGATATTTAAAATAGTCACTTTGCGGTATCTCTCTTTTCTCAATTCACACCATATTTGTATCCATCATAGTGTGACTAAAATTGCTCATCATATACTCCGTTTTCGTTCTACTAATCTTAAAGACTCTTCTTTCCAAGGTTGACCTCCATAGCTCTAACTTAGAGTTAATCCGTTCTTTTGTCTCATCCACCAAAACGATATTATCGGCGAAGAGCATACACCACGAGACTTCGTCTTAAATGTTCATGGTTAGATCATCCACGATAAGTGCAAATAGATGAGGGAGTGGTGACTAGCGTGAGATCTGTGGGAGGTCAAGGCAAGGAATTCTCAATTTTTTTTTTGGATGAATGAATATATTACCATATCCCAGGAGGGGGCAGGGAGGGAAAAAAAGGGGGGGGGATATACAAGGGAAGGAGAGAGAGGGGGGGGAGGGAAAGACGACCAGCCCAGCCTACGCAGAGGAGGGGGACCTCAAAAGAGACAGATCAAGACCCCAGGAAACAACAATATGCCTGTTCCTAGGGGAGTCCAAAATACGACGAATGCGACCACAGTTGACTTTAGAAGAGACGTCAAAGGAGATGGCCTTCCAAATCAGATCGAAAGATCGGGAGTTGGAAGTCCATCTCCTTAGGTTTCGCTCCATCCAGATATGATAGATAGCAGCACAGAAAACCAGCTTACCAATAGTGTCACAGACAGACTTCCCTGAGAAAGCTTTCACCAACCATCGCCATTCCTGATCAAAATCCAACAATCTTCTATTTCTGGGCCAAATGAGGGAAAGGGCTTTTTTCCAGATGGCGGAGGAGAAGGGGCAGGCAAAGAAAAGGTGGGCTATATCCTCATGACCACTGCAACAAAAGATGCAGAAGGAAGGCTTGTGTAGGAAGGCAAAGTTTAAGGGATCTCCAGGCAATAAAGCTATGGCGAGGGATGTGGCCCTTGAACCAGGTTAGGGTGTGCCAGGGGACGGTGGGACTGGGATCACGCACAAAGTTCCAGGCAGACCTAGAGGAGAAGGAGCCAGTGGATGAAGGAAGCCAAATTATTCTATCAGCAAGGGTGGGCGAAGGGGGGGGGGAGGGACTGCCAAAAGGAGGAGGACAAGGTAGAGGGGTTGAGGGAGGGAGGGGGAGTCCAAGACCCAGAGACAATAAGGTTAGAGAGGGGGGAGGCTTTTGGGAGACCTGAAGATTAGATCGACCTGGGGCCCAAAAGATTATAGAGAATACCAAGCGGGTGCCAAGGATCAAGCCAGAGAGAGATGGTGGAACCATCAGCAACAGAGGCAGAGGTGCCACGGAGAGCAAGAGGCCTGAGGAGGATGATTTTACTCCAAATCCAAGAGCAGTCGGAGGGAATCCTAACAGTCCAAATGGGGTCAGATTTGAGAAGATGAGAGTAGACCCAAGAGACCCAAATGGAGTCCTGACGGGAAGAGATCTTCCAAATCAGCTTGAGAATACCCGCAGTGTTGGAGTCGCAGATGCGACGGATACCCAAGCCGCCTTCTGATTTGGGAAGGCAAATGGATTTCCAGCTGGAGGGATGGAGGAATTTGGAGGAATCGGACCCTTTCCAAAGAAAAGCGCAAAAGAGGCACTCCATAGCCTTGATTGTGGCTTTGGGGATACCAAAGATGCCAGTCCAATGGATGTAGGAGGCTTGGAGGATAGACTTGACGCATTCCAACCTGCCAGCATAGGAGAGGAGTTTGCCTTTCCAAAGTTGGAGTCTCTTGCGAATATTGTCAAGCATAGGAGCACAATGATGGCTGGACAGCCTTGCAGGAATGAGAGGAAGCCCGAGATAATTGACGGGGAGGGAACCAATGGAGAATCCCGTCAGATCCAAGAGAGAGGCTTTAGCAGAATCAGGGATGCCAGTGAGGAAGATTTTGGATTTGAGGAGGTTAATGCGGAGGCCAGAAAGGGATTCAAAGAAGTGGAGAGAGTCCATGATGGCAGAGATAGAGGAGGTGGAGGCCTTAGAGAACATCATCAGATCATCTGCAAAGGCCAGATGAGTGAGGTTGATATGCTTGCATTTGGGGATAGGGGAGATGAGATGGAGATCGGTTTTGGATTGGAGGCTTCTAGAGAGGACTTCCAAAGCCAGGGAGAAAAGGAAAGGGGATAAGGGGCATCCTTGTCGAATGCCCACTTTGGAGTGGAAGAAGCCAGCAGGGGAGCCGTTGACAAGGACAGAGACGGAGGGGGAGGAGATGCAAGCGTAGATCCAGCGAACGAAAGCAGAAGGGAAGCCCATTTGGGCGAGCACATCGCAAATGAAATCCCAACGAAGGGAGTCAAATGCCTTATGGAGGTCGATTTTCATGAGGGCCGCCAGGTTGTGAGCTTTGCGGTCAAAACCTCTCACAATCTCAGAGCAAAGAATGATGTTGTCAGCAATGCTTTTGCCTGAAATGAAGGTAGATTGATTAAGGCTGACATGGGAGGGGATGACAGCCTTAATTCTGTTGGCAAGGATCTTAGCAACGAACTTGTAGGTGAGATTACAGAGGGAGATAGGGCGAAAATTAGATAGGGAGGTGGCTCCATCTTTTTTAGGGATGAGGCAGATGAAAGTTTGATTGACTTGAGCAAGCTGGCTAGGCTTGAAGAAGAAGCTGCGGATAGCTTTGAAGATCGCCTTTGATCGCGTCCCAGCAGCTGAGGTAAAAGCCCATTCTGAAGCCATCAGGGCCAGGGGCTTTATTGGATTTATGGGAGAGGATTGCTCTGGAGATTTCGTCATCAGAGGGGATGGCAAGGAGCAAGTCAGAAAGATGGGGAGGGACAAACTTATCAATGAGGCAGGAGGGGGGGGGATTGAATAGATTGGAGAAGTACGAGCTGGCAGCCGATTTGATGTCCGAGATAAAGGAAAGAGGAGTGCCATCGGGAGAGAGCAGAAGAGTGATGGAATTGGAATTCAACCTGGCTTTTAGAGATCGATGGAAGTAGGCTGAGTTGGAGTCCCCAAGGTGCAACTACCTGATGCGGGATTTTTGGCGTAAGAAGCTTTCCTCAAGAGAAGAGAGGGAAGCGAGCTCTTGAGCGAGGTTCTTCTCATCGAGAGCGAGCGAGGGGTTGAGGGGGTCCGACTGTAGTCTAGATTGGACAAGGGAGAGATTGGAACGGCGGGAGGAGAGCTGGGAGGGGATGTTGCCGAAGGTGGAGATGTTCCAACTTTTGAGGGTAGACTTGGTGTGGCGAAGATTCCTGGCCAGGGCAATGAGGGGGAGGGGGGAGAAGACAGGGATGCGCTAGGCAGTCAGAACGGTGGACGAGAAGAGAGAATGAAAGGTCCACATGTCAAAGAATTTGAAAGGTTTGGGACCGAAGGAAACATAGGCCTGGATAAGAATGTGACAAGGGCTATGGTCAGAGATACCAGAGAGAAGAAAATTGGTAGAGGAGAGGGGAAAAGAGGTAAGCCAGGCCTCATTAGAGAGGAAGCGGTCTAGCTTGCAGGCAATACGGTCAGATCCTACCCTACGGTTGTGCTAGGTAAGAGGGGAGCCAGACCATCTAAGGTCGTCAACAGCAAGATCTTCAATGCAGTTATTGAAGGCATTAACCGAGAGAGGGTCAATTGGCCTCCCACCCAATTTCTCAGTTTGGGAGCGGACCACATTGAAATCGCCCCCAATACCCCAAGGAGTAGTGTCCAGACCAGCCTTGATGAGAGAAAGGTCGGCCCACAGAGGTAAGCGATCAATAGCCTGGTTACAAGCGTAGACAACTGAGAGGAAGAAAGAGGAGGGGGAGTTGGGAAAGGAGAAGCGGAGATGGAGGAGTTGGGAGGAGGAGTAGGAAAGAGAGACATGGAGCTTGGTAGGGTCCCAGAGAAACCAAATACGACCATTAGGGGAGTGGTTGTAGTTGGAGAGCAAGGACCAAGAAGGGGCAATGGAGGAAGCAATGCGGGAAGCATTCTCCTGGAGCACACGGGTTTTAAGAAGAGCATAGAAGGAGGAGTTAGTGGATTTTATGAGGGATCTGATGTCCTGGTGTTTGGCCAGAGAATTTAGACCCCTGACGTTCCAGAAGAAACCGGAAGACATGACACCTACAGGGAGGGGGGCAGGGACCTGGAGGGAGGGGTGCTCCTATACAGACGGCGGAAATAGGAGATAGCCGGATTGCGAACATACGGGCGGCAAGGGGAGAGGATTAAAGAGGGGAGAGGGGTCAGAGGTAGACGGCAAGGAGGAGGGGAGGGGGGATGGGTGGAAGCAATAGAGGGTGCCTCAAAAGAGGACGCAGAAATGGACCGGGTAAGGGAGGGAGAAGGAGGATTGGGAAAGTGTTTGTGGTAGAGATGGGCCGGGGGGGAATAATAGGGAGGTTATAAGTAAAGAAAGAATGGGCTTGGGCTAGGGTGTGGGGTTGGGTAAGGTTTGGGTCAAGAGAGGTGGCCTGGGAATTTAAAGGGAGAGGGGTGGGTTGAGATGGGCCAAGAAGGGGGCCAGGGGGAGTGGGCCTGGTTGAAGGGATGGGCCGGTTATGGTTGGGACAAGGCAGTCTGATGGGCCTGGGATTTGGAAGAAGAGGGGGTAAAAGAGGGAGAAGATTAGGAAGGGGGGTGGGGTGTTTTAAAAGGTAAAGACAAGGGGGGGGGTCAAACCTTTCCATAGAAGAGGAAGGATTAACACGAGAATGGCAATGGTCGGAGGAGCGAAGCAGGGCAGCGCCTGTGGCAGCGACAGGAGGAGCTTGCGATCTGGTACTGCTATCGGTCATACGCAAGGACGAGGGAGACAAAGTGTCTCTTCCAAGGTCACGGCTTGCAGCAGTCTTGGACTGGGTGTTGATTGGTTGGGCCACCGCAGGTGCATGAGCAGGGTCATGGCAATCGACGACAGGAGCAGGAGCATTGTCCTCGGTTGCTGGGACATGGAGCTCCACCATACAGGGAGGAGAGCTAGCGGTGCGATTTGAATTCGGTTGGCATCGAATGCGCTGACGGCGACGGCGAATGGGACGATGACGACGAACGGGCTCTCTACCTCGATTGAGAGCTCTTGGAGAGCCATCCAGGTTCAGAGAGGCGAGATTAGCAGCAGGGGAAAGCACTTGAGCTGCAGCAGTTGGAGTAAGCGTGGGTGTCGAAGCAGCAGGGATGAACCCTGGGTCAGTTGCGGGAGTGCTAGAGTCAAGTTCCTTCAGTGTTTCAGGGGACTGAGATGGATCGAGAGCAGCTTTGGCCAGGGGCAGAGAGGTAGCACAGTCCTTGGAGTTATGACCAAAATTTTTGCAGTGGGAGCAGTGTGGAGGAATCCACTCGTATCTGGCTGGTTGCTCAAAGTAAAAACCTTCTTCTTCCTTGATGGTGATGGAAGAGGGAGGGGGAGCATCTGCCGAGATATCGATGCAGATTCTAGCATAGGATAGATGATCCATCTTAAGGGTTTGGGAGTCAGCACGAAGAGGTATTCCAAGCACAGACGCTATACGGCCAAGGCAGCCTTGACTCCAATAGTGAAGGGGGAGACCAGGTAACGTGATCCACAAGGGAATAGAGCTGAGGTCGACCCTGTGGAGAAGAAGATGGGGTTTCCATTGACATAGAAAGATGGGCTTAGAGCCAACCATCCATGGCGCTCCATCGAGAGCTCGAGCCTTAGTTTCATCTGAAAAAAATTTGAAGATGAAGACACCATTGTCAAGAAGAGTAGTGTCTAACGAACCAGCAGCCTTCAATTGCTTAGAGAGGGAGGCTTTGACGATGTTGTAAGAGGGCCTAGCGCCAAGGAAATGTCCAACCAAGCAGGATTCCCATTTGGGGATTTCGGGAAGCAGAATGGAGTTCGGACAGAGGGCATAGGGGACACCATTGTCAAGGGAAGGTTTGACAAAAGGTAGAGAGGAGTCAGAGATGGGGGAAGGGTGGGAGAACAAGGAGGACCACTGGAGTGGTTTCGCTGGGACAGAAGGGGGAGGGTTGGGTGGGGAGGTGGAAGGGGGAGATGGAGGGGTGGCGATGGTTGGGAGAGAAGGAGAGGGGAGGTGGAGGGTGCAGCGGTGGTGGTGGAGCTGACGAGAGTTGCTGGAGGGGGTGAGGAGGGTAACCGAGGGGGGGGGGGGGGGAGAGGGGAGGGGTTCATGTCAGAGCATTGATCCCCCTCTTTTTAACTTATCATGAATTCTCAATTAAAATTGGGTTACATCAGGGATTCCCTTACAGTTATTAGAATGCATGTTTAAATTCATCATTGGATATCTGCACTTGATCAGGAAGGTCAGGTCCCTTAAAGGGGAAGGGGATTTCCCTTCTCTTGGAGAATGAGATCTGCCAATTCCATTGTTGACGACTCACCTTTTTTCTTTGTTATTTTTTTTGGGGGGTGGGGGGTGTTCATAGGGATTTTTGTACATGGGTGCTTATCCGGCTGTGTAGACCCTTGCGTGGGTCTGTGAGGCTTCGGCTTGCCTTGTTGCTGTTGTATACTTGGCCCTTCTAGAGGTTGAGTGCCAAAACTGCATCAGTTCAAGAATGTCTAATGGAAATGTCCGACAAACCCAAAACATCCTCTTATAGTACTTTGGAGCTGAATTTTGTACTTTTTTATATAGCTCATAGTGCTGAGCAAGTCTTATTTTCTTTTCGTTGTTGTTAAATGATGTTACTGCAATTGTGTTTCCAGGTGGTCAAAGTGGAACAGCAAATTCCACTGGCAACTCCCAGATGCAAGCTTGGGTGCAAGGTGCTATTGCTAAAATTAGTAGCACTGCCGATGGAGTTTCCTATTCAACACCAAATCCTATAACTGGTCCATCTCCATTTACACCAATTAGTATTAATACAGGAACCTTTCCAGGGACACCTGCTGTCAGGCTAATTGGAGACTGCCATTTCCTGCATAGATTATGCCAACTGTTGCTTTTCTGTTTTTTCTTCCGGCGAAGACAGCTCCGCTATAGTGGTGGTGCACAGAGAAACCCCGACTCTAATACACAGAAACTTCAGCCTACTGCTCCTGGTAAAGTGGAGGAGATGAACACTGTTTCGGCTAGACCAGTGTCAAGTGGACAAATTGCTTCTGGACCAAAAGGAGTGGAAGAAGGTCCAGCAAGCCGGACACAAAGAATAGGTTCTGGAAATGCTGGTCAGGGATACACATTTGAGGAGGTAAAGAAGTGACATTTCCTCTCTTTAATTTTTTATGAGGAGTCTCTACTTACAGGGCTTACAGATTTTAAAAAAAAAAAAGGTTAATGAAAAAGCTAATTTCTATTAGTTTAGTTTATTTTAGCTTTTGTAAAATTTTTGTTTTCAATTTCTTTAATTTAGCATAAACTGTTTAGATTACCATTGACAACTGAAAACAGATAGAGATTATTATGGTAGCTTTTGTTGTTGAAGAGTGAACAATGGAGTTTACAGCTCTCAGGATCTGTGTTACTGTCTTGCAGGTAAAAGTCCTTTTCCTCATATTGATGGATCTCTGTCGGCGAACAGCAGGTTTGGCACATCCGCTGCCAGTTTCTCAGGTTGGGGGTGGCAATATCCAGATCCGTTTGCATTATATTGATGGGAACTACACCGTCTTACCAGAAGTCGTAGAAGCATCCCTTGGTCCACATATGCAGGTATTTTTACTTGTCTGGTTGTGAAGACTGGTAGCCAAGAGAAAATATGTCATCTATGGTCTTAACCTGGCTTTGGTCCATTTCTTTGCTAAAAGCTCCACCATGGATAATTGCCTCAGACCTTTTGGATAATAAGTCAAAGATGGATATGTCTTCACTGTACCATGCAGGTGACTAACATCCAGGGGGGTTTGGGGGAGGAAGGGGGCTGTTGAATTTTACTGTCAAAGAAACTTTCTTTTTTGTTTTTTTTTTTGGGGGGGGGGGGGTGGAAGGTGTCACTGTACCATATTAGTGTCATGGAGTTAAGCATACCGTTGCGGCTGTATCATGCTGGCAGGAAGGCAATTTTCCCTATAATCCTGTTCTGGCCCTAGTGGCCTAATGTTCCTTAAGATTTGATAAGTAGAATTATTTTCTTGAGGCATCTTTTTAGTTTTCCTGGAATACTTCTCATGATGCAGAATATGCCTCGTCCTCGAGGTGCGGATGCGGCTGGTTTGTTACTTCGTGAGTTAGAACTGCACCCTCCAGCTGAAGAGTGGCATAGACGTAATATGTTTGGTGGTCCCTGGTCTGATCCTGAGGATTTGGGTGCTGTGGATGAAACTTGCAAGCTGAGCAATTCTTCTGATCTGTTCGAGTTTAGTTCATCAGAAGATTGTGATAGTTATTATGGAGCCCATGGCCTCTGGCCTAGGAAGCGCAGACTGTCAGAAAGAGATGCATCTTTTGGCTTGAAAACTTCTGTGGGTCTGGGAACATATCTTGGAATTATGGGATCGCGAAGAGATGTTGTTACGGCTGTGTGGAAAGCCGGTCTTGAAGGTGTTTGGTACAAGGTTTGATCCAAGCTCTATTTTTCTTCTTTCAAATTTAATACTCACAATAAAAGATATTTCAGTGCTATAGTTGGTAAAAAGTATATACGAGTAAATGTATCTGTGACTTCGAGTAAATTCCGAAGATGGATGCAAAATAGATTTCATGTCCTAGGTTATCCACCAATTGCTGCTCAAGTCCTTCCTATTTTGGCCTTCAAATCCCTTGCTTGTGGAGGAACAATGAAATATAAATAACAACCAGTGTCCTAACATAATCTATTTCTGTCTCCCCTTTTTATCTCCGAGACATCTTTTAGTTCTTTCTTCCCCATTGGGGATTAAGTTTTAATTCCTTTGAAGAAGACTGCATACTTAGCAATTTATTAAAACACAAATTTGACTTAACTAGAAAATTCCAAGGTAAAATTTATGATAATGGGGGAATCTTGTGTCGTGTGCTGGGGACGTGTTGGATGAATTAGATGTTGGTTCCATCTTGGGAATTTCCAAGTCAGAAGCTTAACTGATTCTGAGGGCTATAAATCATCAATGTACTAAATTCTTTTGAATAAACAGAGTTCTGATGAACATTTTTGAAAAGAGAGTTGTAGATTGGATGATTTGGGATGGCTTTAAGTTTCAACACAAGGAGTGTATGTGCACGCAAATGAATGTATGCTCCATTTGTGATAAACTGACGCAACAATCCAATATTTGTTAGTGCATCTCCAGTGTATGTTGATGATTCCTTCAGATTATGCAAATGCGCTTTAGTATTTGATGCCAATAGTCTCTTTAACACTTGGTAATGTTTGATTTTACGTGATTTCTTGTATTTGCATATCGAGGAAAAAGCTTGGATGCTGAGTGGACTCCAGAATTCAGCTAAGTCTTCTGGTTTGGGAGGCTCTCAGTTTCTGGTTTACTCATACAGATGACCTGTTATTAGATGCTGTTCAACAGGCCGCACCTGGGAATTCCCTGAGAACAAGTTCTAAATTTCAAATCCAGTTAGATGATCATATTGTTATACCTTGTAGAGGGGCTTTGATGTGGGCCATTATCCTGCAGGGTCTGCTCCTGTCTGGTTCAAACCCTTGCCATGACATGAGAGGGTAACTCCTGAAGCAAGGTTTTGTGTATTTGACCATTGAAGAGATGCCATGGCTTGGTGGCAGAATCTTACATGGAGATCTCTAGGTCCTCTACTGGATCATTGTTGTAGGATGCCTTTTAGTACACCGATTCAATTATCTGCATTTTTTGTTTTTGGTCTAATTAGAGAGCTCCTAAAAGTAGTTGAGATCTTGGATGAACAACTAAAACCATGCTCCCAATAACCTGCTACATTGTATGACTTTGTTAGGGCATTGTCTTCTTCTGTTGCCATCATTAATCATTTTCTTGTTTTATTTTGCATGTGTTCTCAAGTATTTATAAATGATTTTGTTGATGCAGTGCATAAGATGTTTGCGGCAAACTTCAGCATTTACTTCTCCTGACAATAGCAACCCTCCTAACCAGAATGACCGGGAGGCATGGTGGATAAGCCGCTGGTCTTATGGTTGCCCAATGTGTGGTGGAACATGGGTTCGAGTTGTATAGAATAACTACATGCACTGATTCAGCCATTAGGTGAATATCTAACTATTTCCACTTTGCATTTAAGCAAAATGTCCAACTCATACCATGATATAACCAATGATGAGCACAGCATTACACATGTAGAGGAAATAGGGTTTAGATCTTCCTTTGTGAAAATTGATCAAGGCTGATGATTGGATCCACTCTACAAGGGGGCATCAATGGGTTTGCGTCACCATATTGTATTTTGATCCATCTTGTCCTTTTGCCCTAATAAGTCAGTTCACTGACATGGATAATCCCTAACTACCAAAACTGGATTGGTTTGTTGATATGATTTTCCATTCATTTCCTAGTTCTCTTCCTAACAAATAAGGGAGCCACTTATCTTACCATGTTAAGATTTTAGCCAAGAATGCCTCTGTGAATCTTTAGTGCACCGAATTCTTTTGTTCTTCTTCAATGCGAGGCTGCTAATGGGATTCTTATACCTAATTGCAGATCAATTCTTCATTTACTATTGCATGAAACTTGGCCTGAGGATGGTTCTTACAGGTTACCTCCTTGGTGGTTGCTGATCCAATTTACTTTAAAATCCTGGGCATTATCATGTTGGAACAGTGCCTTCGCTACATGGGGGGAGAGATCAAATGCAAGAATTGTTGGAACAGAAATGTTTCACCATGTTTGGATCGAAGTCCAAACATGAATCCAGCTAGCATTAGCCTATGAGCTTGGTGTTAGTTGTTGCCTTCCTGATCCTCAAGGCTTTCTTTTTAAGCTGTCCACTACATATTTATCACGGCTTAAAACCAGAGTTCATCCAGGAGCCACGAATCTCAAGGATTTTCGTAATGCCCTCTTTTGCGACTCCATGTACATAGTTGTCAAGGCGTCACCTAGGGCAGGTGCCTAGGCATCCAGGCTCTCTCTTCGGTCGAAGGCGATGGCACATCTTGTTGACACTTGATGAATTTATGTTTATTGCTTTGTTTTTCAATGAATATTTTTATATTATATCTTATAATTTGCTTATTATATGTTGATTTTCCCAAATTAGGTCATCACTAGCATAATATATCATATTGCATTGCTTAAAGCATATAAAATTATCATTGCTATATTACATATAGATATTGATTGCCTAGGCAACGGTTAGGCAGGCTCCTTTGGTTGTCTAGGCGCCCCTCATATGCCTTGGATTGCCTAGTTGCCTTGACAACTATGTCCATGTATGTGGTTGATGTACGAAGGAAGGAAGAAATATAAATGAAAGGAGTAAAAAGAAACTGGGAGGTGCTCAAAGACTTCAAATCTGCAGAGTGCAGCTTGTAGCAGTAAATACAAAGGCTCTTTTCCATAGGTTTGTGATCCATGCTATGGATGTCTGGAATATGATTGTGAGCATTTCGATTTAATTCTTTTGTTTGTTTTGTATACTCAGATTTGTACATTTGATCATTCGATCATTAAGTTTTAATAGAGGATTTTGAACTAATAAAGTCTTGACAGTTCAATAGGAATGAAATTCTCATCAATTATTGATGCCAATATTTGTTAATTTCATTAATTGTTGTCCAGTATTAGTAGGTGAAAATGTTGCTTGCAGGAGGCAGGAGGGCTTATGGCTGGTGACTAAGAAAGGGTAATATTCTGCTGCATGAGAATTAAGTTACTTGAGCTAATGACCATCCAATTCTTCCTCCCCTGTTCTATATGTTCTCCTCCCGTATCCTATATGTTGCGGTGATCATCTGTTAATTATTCTTCTCTTGGTTTTAGTCAAAGTATTCTGTTGGACTTGCATTAGCAGCTGAAAGTTCCAAAAACATAGAAGTTTCATCGAGTCTGAGATAATGATTCCAAAATCTATTGATGGATTTCAAGTCCTAACACAAGTCACTCTTACGAGTGCCCCAGCCAGAGATTCTGCACTAAGAATGGATTATCTATTGATTTTTGAAAAATTTACCTCTACTACGAAACGTTGCACCGTGCTCAAGTATCGGTATTGGCCTCAATATGGAATGGTCGATCTATGACTGATATTTGAAACCATGACTTCAAGGTAGTTTTTGAATACTCACGATTTCCGATCGGGGCTTTCACAGCAGGGAATATTACATCCATCGTCTGAAGTCTAAACATGATAAACCCTCTCCTCAAGGAAGTAAGGAAGAAAAGCAGCCATAGTGAAACTATTTTCCAACCCATTTCTCAAAATACCTGAGTCTGTCCAGCTCTCTAAATGCTTGATGCCCTTGTCACTGGTCAGCTGCATTTTTTGGTACCTTGTTCAATTGTTTTGGCGTCTGCTTTAATTGGACAACCTAAATAACCATAATCATGCGAAACTAAAGTGTGATTGTTTTCAAGCATATACTAGAGGCTCAACCTGCTTCTTGAGAAGCTTGCAAAAACTCCAATCAGTGAAGATAAGTGTATGACGGTATGACCATCTGTTGGTTTTAATTGGACCAAGTCGTGCACAGACGAGTCACAAGAGACCTTATAAGTAGGAGAATGGAGATGAGTATGAGTAGCAGTCCAAAGGGAAATTAAACTAATTAAATGTGTAGGGTTAGGGTTTTTTGAGCCACAAAGAATGGAATTTCTTTTAAACCATAAGAACATAACAATGGAAGTTTGGAACCCAAAATTAAAAAAGAATTCAAATCCAATTTTGAAAAATCTTTATTGGAATATAGTTGCAAAATGAGAACTTTAAAAGAAGCCACAAAAAACTCAGGTCGTAGCCCAAGGAGGTAGCAGCTGTCCAAATTCGTTTAGAAAAAGAACAACTGAAAAAAAATGTCAAATTGACTCATGATGTGTTGTGCACAAGGGTCATAAAACATCAATAGAGAGAAAACGAAGAAGGAAGTCTTTGGTAAGTTTACCATTATGTACACACTACCAAAGAAACTTTGTAAATTTATGACTACGTTTAAGGCTGTGTTTGGTATACATTCTTGGAATGCATTTTAGGTCGATTTCGCATTCTCGGATGGTAATAATAGTTGCTTTAATTGTTGAAGATTGCGAAATTGACCTAGAATGCATTCTAAGAATGAATACCAAACAGAGCCTAAGCTTCCAATTCAAGCGCTAAGGAAAAGAATGGGAAGAGGAGGCAGATTTAGGGGTACCGGAGCTGAGGTAGGAGGCAGTAATTTTAGTAGTCAACACACTCGATTTGGGAAAAGACAAAAAAACTTATCCAAGAACTCAAAGAGATGATGTAAGAGTCAAATATCATGGACAACAAGTATAAGACTAGAAACAATAAATAAATAGTAAATACAAGACTTATCTGATTGGTATGACAAATAGTATCGCACCGCATCAACAATACACGTCCTCTTGTGTAATCCGAACAATAAATGGTAGAGTTGAGTCGCATCAAACAATGCTCTCCTTAAGGTTTTAGATGCCCCAATTCTGCAATCTGGGTTGACCATGCATCTATACCCCCAAGATAAAACAACTCTCTAATCATATAGGTTGCAGTTTCAAATGTGATTACAAAGGGCGTCCAAAGGCTTTATTCACTAATTCATCGACACTGACCGACTACGGTGGGGAAGAAAAAAAATGTATTTCAAAAAAAATTGTTAGAGAATGAGCAAGACCTCCTCTCTTTATATAGGAGAGGAAGAGACACCCCTAAGGGATGTCTCCAAGAGATATGTCCCAACTCATGTCTTTTCCCATAAGGCTTGTTTGTTAGCCACTCAAACAAGTCTTCCAATAGGCACCAATTGGTTATTTAGGTGTCTATTAGGAAAGCACTCAACCTTCCAACAAAATCGTATTTTGAATCTTTAATTTTAAAACATTTAAAAATCCAACAGATGAATCGAATTTTTTTCAATATGGTTTTGACAATATGATTGGGACTAAGGAACGAAACAATGACAAATTCCAATTGTGAGATGAATCAAGAAGTTGTGACTTGACCAGGAATCCTAAAATCAGGTAATGTAGGAATCCAAGGATCAGTCCAGATAGTAATGTGAGAGCCATTACCAATTCTCAAGTAAATCATCGTACGAAATTCAGGTGAGAGACCTAAATACCCCTCCAAAAAATTTGAACACAGTCTTGGCTTAGGTGCCAAGAGGAAAGTTGTGAACCTAAAATATTTTGATTGAAGTAACTGAACCCAAATTTTAGACAGATTAGTTAAGATTCTCCAGCTTAACTTCAAAAGCAATGCATTATTATGAATCCAGCCCATCGGATACCTATCCCCCCCCCCCCCAAAAGACTTAGGTTTACAAATATTCATTCAAGAAATGGGAAGGAATTTGTGTTGGTCCAGAGAAAGACCCCACCAAAACCGGCATTGAACAGAATCAAGTTCCTTACAAATTGATTTTGGCAATTTGAAAACAGACATCTGATATGTAGGAATCAAATTTAAAATAGATTTAATGAGGACAATCCTACCAACAACAACAACAACCAACTCAACCTTATCATAACTTAATGGGATCGACTACATAGATCAAACAAAACAAAGCAAAACTGAGGTCTAAGCAAAGGGGGGGGGGGGATGGAGAAATGGGAAAAGAGGGATGGGGGATAAGATGAGTAATGAAGAAAAAAAAGGTGGAAAGTAAAAGAAAAATGAATGATGAAAGATGAAAGTAAAGGGAAAGAGGCACAGCCCAGTAAGTCATGAGAATCTCAGCTAGATGGGATCTACTACATGGATCCTTATCCTCCAATAAGTTCTATCCGAGGTCATATTAGATACAAGAGTACAAGACCTAAACTATGCATGTCTTTCTTCACAACTTCTCCTATTGTCATTTTAGGTCTGCCCTTAGTTCTTTTAGCTCATTCAATCAAGATCAGATCACTCATCCTTATTGGGGTGTCTTTAGATCTCGTTTGAACATGATCATACCACCTCAAACGACTCTCTCAAAGCTTGTCATTGATTGGGGCGATTCCCAAGTCAGCTCTAATATGATCATTCCTTACTTTATCCTTCCTAGTTTTTTCGTACATCCTCATCTCAGGTACATATATCTTCTCAATATGACACTTCTCAACTGTCCAACATTCTGCCCCATGCATCATAGCCGATCGAGTAAAAGTAGGAGGATGGGTTGGGCTGGTGTGAGTCAGGAGAGGCGATGGGAGACCCAGGAGCGATGGAGCGAGGGCACAAGGGGAGTGTTGAGAAATGGACCCAGTTGGGGGGGTTGAAGGGACTAGCCTAGGAAAGGAGTTGATCAAATGTGCTTGGGGAAGGATGAGGCTCATTAATGCAGATTCATCATCGAAATGGGCTTAATTCTTTAGAAATAAGTCTAGGGTTGAGATATATATATGTGGGCTTTTGATCCCCAAGGGTTTTTTATGTAATAGACCACTTTTATGGGCCTAAAGTTGAAGTACATGAGTTGCATACGGGATTAGCCCTATACTAAGTTTATTTTCATGTTTTTAATGTTTTAAATTGAACAGATCCAAAGCTGGTTTGAACCAGTGGTTCAATTTAAGTGATTTTATTAGTTTTTCTTTTAGTTATTTATTTGGGCTGGATTATGACTCTATTTTGAGTTTATTTCAGTTTCCTAGTCAGTTTAAGTTAGCTAATAGGTTAAGGATTAGGTTAGGCCTTTCCTTTTTAGTGTCAAAGTCTATTTTTGAGTCTTCTATATAACTTTATAAGGGAGGCCAGCATTTAATACGAATTTGATTAATTTTTAAAAATTAAAGGAATATGACGGTCCCACAACACTCCAGACGTACCTCTTCACTTCATCATCCCACTTTAATTCTTTGTGATACACCATCTTCTATATCATCGTCTTTATTTATGATTGGCCCTAGATATCTAAAATAGTCGCTTTGTGGTATCTCTCTTTCCACATCGCACTATATTAGTGACCATCATAGTATGACAAAAATTACATATCATATACTCTGTCTTCATTCTACTAATCTTAAAGTCTCTTATTTCCGAAGTTGATCTCCATCACTCCTAACTTAGCGTTAATTACTATAAGAGACAAAGAATTCATTTTCCATTGATAAGGTTCGGGGTTCAGATTTCATACGCTAAACAAGAGATGAAAAATTCCAAACTTTGGAACGGCTCATTAGAATTTTTAGAGTCTAAATATAGAGAATTTGAAGTTAATTGCGGAAATCGAGGACGTGGAGGATTTGTTGAAAGATAAGAGGATTACAATTTCAACTAAAATGTACATAAGTCTTGTCAATATTAATTTGTCGGTCAAATACATCAAACAATTGAAGAATAAATTTAAGAGCAAGGGTGACTTTTTTACAAGAGCCACACAAAAGATAAACCAATCATCTGCAAAAAACAAATGGGAAATTCTAGGGGGTGATCGAGCAACCTTTACACCCCGAAAAAGACCTTCATCCTCTGCCATAGAAAGCACATGAGATAAATCCTCCATTATAAAAAGAAAGAGAAAAAGTGACAAGGGATCCCCTTGTCAAAGGCCCCTAGAAAGCAAAAAATAAAATAAAATAGTAAGAATTACTGTTCAACGTAATATAATAGGTGCAAGTTGTCATACAGATAGAGATTAAATCATAGGACTATAACAAAAACCAATAGATTCTATGACAGTTCTAATAAAGCCCTCAGTCACCTCTATCATAAGCTTTAGACATGTCAATCTTAAGAGCAACATAGTACAATTTTTATTTTTTATGATTTATAAAATGAAAAATCTCATGGGCCATGATGATGTTATCATAATTTTTTCGCTCTTGAACAAAAGCACTTTGAACAAGAGAAATAAAACGAGACATGACGGAATTTTTTATGGTTTAAAAAAGAGAAAATTATTTGGACCCCCCCTAGACTATTGCCCGTTTTCTTACTATCCCTCCATTTTTAAACAATTACTTGAACACCCCCTACATTTTACCATTTCATTCAAGTAGGTCATGTCCGTTAGTTTAGTGATGATGTCATCGGTTAATTTTTTTGTAATACGTAAACTACCCTTAAAAGGTATTAAAGTGATAGATTTACCCCCTCCTCCTTCTTAAACGTGAGGGCAGAGTTATGGATCTAACAACAACAAAAGCGAATTTGTTCACCAAAGATAAGATCTTTAAGATCTGCAAGTTGAACAACCCATCTAAACCGATTACCGTATAAATCACCAAGAAAAAAAAAGGGAACTTTCAGACATCTACAGAGACTGAAGAAAAACCAGATAAAAGAAGGGACCCCAAGAGGGAATTCAGAAAAGTAAAGGTTATTGAGTTAAAAATAAAAATTAGAAATAGAAGAAGTCACAAGGACGGTTTAGAACCCTAAAATTTTTCACAATCATGTAAGATCTCATTAAAACCACTGATAAAAGAAACATGCCCTTTCAGAAAGCTAAGAACATAAAATAAATGCATAAAAAAAAAAGAACGACCGAGTTTATTAGGAGGAGCATAAATACAAACCAAAGTCCAATTAAAATTTAACAGCCAAGTGGTGTGACCTATACCCGTTGAAGCATCAACCATTGACATACTAAGACACACACAAAGTATACCTGCAACAATAGGGACCTCTCAGGTGTGGAGACAAAAATAACTATTAAAGAGAATTGTCGCATAAACAATTGACGGTGATCCATACAAGATTCTCATAATGATCATGTCCAACACATCTACAATATGAATGCTCACATCTATATTATTGAATCATTCTGAGAAATATACAACGTGACAACCCTATGAACAATATATCGAATATTATCCCTAGTTGTGGATACTTTAAGGTATAATCTTAGAACAACATATCACACAAAATAATAAATGCAAAATTAATACCTTTAAATAGGGTTTGAGGAACACACATATCTAACAAATGCCCTTAGTTTTGCCCACCTTGTTGTTGATGCAGATTGCAGAGGGATTAAAATCCTCTACAGTGCGGGTATCCAACAATGCACTACATTACGGTCTTGAGAGCTTGACACTTGGAAGAAGCTTCATCCAACGGTGCGAACTCGATGCAAAACAGTTTTTTTTCTTCTTTCTTTTCAAGCTCGACATCGTTAGTTGTCGTATCTTCCACGTGTTGAGCTCTCAGCTCCGCATGGCAGTGCATCGTAAGATTAGGGCACAGCAGAGAATTTTTTTTTCCCATTGCTGAGCCTAGACCCTACCCTTGAGGAGGATCTGGGTATAGGTGTGGGTCGGGTCTGGAAGCTGGATTTCTCCCCAAAGGTTTCTTCATATTCAATCTGGGTCTTGAAGGCTGTAAGTTCAATTTCCCTCTTTCTATCGAAGGTTTTCATGGGCTCAGCCTGAAAGCTAAGAAGGAAGAACAAAGAACAAAGAATTGAGCACGAAAGTCTTTTTTCTGAAAAACCAAGCGACATGAGCAACAACAGTCGAGGAGAGTAGTTTTTTTCTCCTTCTGATACTCTGATTTTTCCAATCGAATTGAAACTTCAGATTTCAGAGAGAGAGAGAGATGAGCTCGACGCCTGGACCGCACTCTTTGGCCTTCAGGGTGATGCGGCTGTGCAGGCCATCATTTCATGTGGACAGTCCTCTCCGAGTCGACCCGCTCGATCTTTTCACAGGCGAGGACCTCTTTGACGACCCTATCGCTGCGTCTCAGCTTCCGCGACTCTTCCCTCAAAGTGGCAACCATAAAGCCGGCGAATCCGATCTAACCTATCGCAATCGATTTGAGCTTCAAAGTCCTACTGATGCCATGGGCCTCTCTGGCCTTCTCATCCTACCCCAAGCCTTTGGGTCTCTTTCTCTGTCTAGATATCTAATTTTCAATCTATTGCACTCTGATACTCATTGTCTCGCAATTATGAAATGCAGAGCAATATATCTCGGCGAGACCTTCTGCACCTATATCAGCATCAACAACAGCTCTGATTTCGAAGTCAGGGACGTTATAATCAAGGTGATTTTATCTGTTTATAATGGATTATTTGAAATTTAACATTCTGTGAGAACACTGTCCTCCTGTCCCTGCAGTTGACGTGCTTTTCGTTTGGTAGTCAATTGACAACATTATAGAGTGAACCAAACAATGCTTTCTAACATTCTTTGCAATCTATAAGCTGCGAATTATAATGTAAAAGTGATGATGGCACCGAGAAAGTGCTAGTGGGCTTGGCTTTGATAAGTGCTATGAAGCTTTGAAGAGTTGATTGTAAGGAGTATTCCTTAAGTATATGTGAGTGAGGCTGTCAATTGGATTCCAATCTTGTAGTTCCAACCCTTGGTAGCCCCTTCCCATGTATTCTTGTAAATCACTTCCAGAATCAATTTTCCTTTTGGTCCCATCTCCTTGATCGCTTAAATCTCTTTTTCTTTTTATTTTTCTGTCCCTGCTGTTTTATTGTCTCCAAGAGTGATACTATTATGGAAAATTGTCTTTATCTGTCTAATGGTTATGGATATGTCAATTGATGTAAGGTTTAAACCGCGAGAAAGAAATGGAGTTATTGGAGAATATTTTAACCGAAAATAATGGATACATAATTGAGCTTGAGGAAAGGGGACTCTTGGGGAGCCATCAATCTTGCAGAAATCTTCAATCTAATTACTCCCCGAGAAGGTCAAGAGTAAATCATGAGGGGTGGTTAATTCTATTTGTGGTAAGGCACCTAGCCTTGTTGAAGTACCATAACAGGGTTGGGTCATAGGTAGATCATCTTGCATGGAGTTGAACCAGAAGGAGAATTCAAAAAGAAGCAAAACTCGGTCAAGCACAGAACAACTCATTGAATTTTGCATGAGTAAACAATCAAGTAAAGGTGTAGATTTGATAGTCTGGAACAACCAGAAGTGTCTGTGCATACAGTGACACCTGACAGTGTCACCTTGTCAAATGATCATTTGCAGGTTTAGAAAATCATTTTAATTCACTAATTCATGTAAAATATTTCTTCTGGACTATTTGTTTGCTTAATGGGAAAAGTGCTCCTCCAAGCTGAGAAAGAAATATTCATTTATATCTCTCCCACACTATATCAATATAGTATAGCTTATCTTTACATATAGTTTGGTTGGAACATAACTTTCATCATTCCAACAACTCTGATCCCAGACATTAAAAAGAGTGACTGAATGCAGGCGGAAATTCAAAGAGAGCGGCAGCGGTTACTGCTTTTAGATACTACAAAATCTCCTGTTGAATCGATACGTTCGGGGGGGAGATATGATTTCATTGTAGAACATGATGTGAAGGAACTTGGAGCACACACGTAAGGCACCTATAGTTTTCTACTTCTCACATCTCCACTTTACTGATCATATAGCACATGTTGAAATTTTGATTGTGTTTCCTTACCACAAAATTGTCAGGCTTGTCTGCACTGCTTTGTACAATGATGGTGATGGTGAGCGAAAACATCTTCCGCAATTTTTCAAGTTCGTTGTTGCAAACCCACTTTCAGTCAGAACAAAGGTATCATCTGTGCCATGTCTTACAAATTTCAATCAAATGGTAAAAAGAACAGCTTGGGGCATGAGTCATAGGATCCATGGAGATGGTCTAGCACACCCATGATTTGCCAAGTATTTCATGTTCAGAGGTTTAGATCCACCATAGAATGTGTCCCACCTTAAAGATTTCCTAGAAAAAAAAAAACAGAATCAAACTGCAAATGTTCATTGGACGAGGCTATTTCCACTATGACCTATAAAGTGGTGGGTCCTGATCTTTACATGACATATGATGCATGTGTCAAGTAACATCAACCAAGGTTTGCTGCCTGTGAATGTCTTCTAATTCTCTATGTGATATTTGATTAGCATTCATTGTTGAGTTTAGTAGTTTATGATTCTCCTTTGTGCAGGTTCGCTCAGTCAAGGTGGGTTTATTGGTTTGGTGAGTTAAGTTCTCATGTATTTTTTTTAGTTATATTTTTCTGGTTTGTTGGTATTGAGGTAATTGTGAAATTTTTTACATGTATCCTATGTTATTAGCTGCCATATTCAGTCTTTTGTTTGGAAACTAGAGCTGATGAAACCACCACACAGCTCACTTATTTGGGCTCTTAGTGATCTCGTTTATATTTGCTTCACTAAAACTTTGCACCTCTGTGTTTTCATCTGTCTGTATGAATGAGTGAATGACGTATCAATGCATGCTTGTGTCTGTAAGAGAGTTTCCATATGCAAACTACTTGGATGAATGACAGTGAGGGATCTAATGGTACTAGAAGACATTCAGTTTCATGATTTGGAGTTTGGACCAAATGAAAGCATTACCAGCAGGAAACTGCTCTGCTGTTTGGGTTTCTTTGGTGTATCTTACTCTTTTGTTTTGATTGAGTTTGGCCTTGTTCCTATAGATAACTTAAGGTAGAGATCTGCCCTGCTTAAATAAGAGGTAACACCTGAGTTTCCTGAATTGCCTGAAATAGAATGGTCTCAATAAACTATACACTTAAAGTAAGTAATAGGAGAGTGACAAAAGAAGCATATGAGATAGCTGAGCATGAAGTGCTGGGTTGATTTACAGGGTTAACACTACTTTGAAACTTGGAATATCTTGATAACTTGTTAATTTTAAATAACTGCTCATAGAGGTAAAAAAAAAAGAGAGCACAAACCCGATTTTTTTTTTCAACTTTATGAATCCAGGAGGGCACATTACAAAGCTTGAGTTTTCTATTGCTATACTGTTATGTTCAATTTGAGTTTAAGAGTTGTTGGGTTGAACTCATTTGTTTGTGGCACGTATGATTATAAATTTTCTGTATTTACTTCAATATGTTGTTCCATGTAGACCTGAGATTTGTCACTGCGTAATGCATAATATGTGTGTGAATATGGTTCAACGGCAATATCCTAAGATCCTTTAAATGTTCCTATTGTGAAAGTGGTTCAATGGCCATATCCTAAGATCCTTTAAATGTTCCTTTTCATTATGATTGCTGGATCCTTTTCCCCTCTCAGGAAAGTACATTTTTGGAGGCTTGCATTGAAAATCATACAAAGTCAAATCTTTTTATGGACCAAGTTGAGTTTGAGCCGGCTGAGCATTGGAGCATCACAGTATTGAAAGCTGATGAGCACAGTTCGGAGATTAATTGTCGAACTAGGTAGTACACGTGATCTTCTTTAAACTTTATATTATAAGTAAAAGGTGGCTGAAATTTGGCTTTAATTTGTTTTCCCTGGTGGTGTATTCATCTAGAGCTATTGCTAATTGAAACCCCTCTTTTCATCCCATGTTTTGAGATGATATGGGTCATATTACCATTGTAGACCATCCAAGATAGGTAAACATTTTGAATTGGCTAAGGGTTCATTACCCCCATATACCCCACTTTGCATTTGATTCAATCTGAAAAGTTGGGTGTAAACTTGTTGAATGAAGAGACCATAACCCATCCCGATATGAATGTGTATGCACGTGCCATCGGGGGAGGGGGATATTTATATTACTTTTGGATTCTTTTTTTTTTTTTGGGGGGGGGGGGGTCTTATTAACTTCATGTTTATCTTCCACTCATGCTAATTGACAGAGAGATATTTAAGCCACCAATTCTCATTAGAGCTGGAGGAGGAATTCATAATTATCTCTATCAGTTAAGGCTGTCTTCTGCACAAATGAAAGTTGACGGAAGTAATATTCTTGGTAAACTTCAAATAACATGGCGCACAAATTTGGGTGAACCTGGTCGCCTGCAGACACAACAGATTCTTGGCAGTGTGAGATTTTTCATTTCTACGAGAAAGCTGATTAATTTTTCTCTTGAAGTTTGACATCTGTCATGGTTTTCAGGAAAAACTCTTTGCATTCCAAAAATTTCCCTTTCAATTTCATTTTCTCTCTCTCTGAACTGCTATAATTGTAGAGTTTCCTTCTATTTTTATAACGTAAGGCTAGGTCTAGAGCAAACCCAACCCCAGTCAGGATCACCAACAACACAATGACACCAATACAAGTACTGGTTCCAGCTGTAAACAATGATATGAAACAGAACACAGGTCTGAAGACAATAAGATTATGAGGGTCTACAATATTCGGATATTCCCAACACAATAGGCCAGCAACTAGCAGTGCCAGCAATGCAACCACAAGCCTAGAAAACCTGAAATATACCCTGGTCGGAATTGGTAGTGAAACTCCTCAGATGGGGCCTAACTTCCCATCGAGTTTAGACATTTCGTAGGTAAATAACTCCTCAAAATTTCAAGCCCAGACTATGTATGGTTGCTGAGATATCACTGACTTACATAATTGGAAACTAACCATTAAAATAGAAGCTTAATGAATAGAACTCAAACCAGCCAGCAAATAAACTTCAGGTTTGGATTGAGTGGAGAGGATGCTGACAGGGATTTGTGCTCCAAAAATTGCTTGATTCCAATGGTTGGATGTTGAGTTCTGAAGGTCTGAAGTTGCAGCAGGAAAAACTCTTCAAATCAGTACCACGGGGTCTGGAATTCCACCTTGATCAGCAACAGTTGTTGGCAGCAACTTAATGGAATATGTTCAGTTGAAATATTGAACTCCAGCAGGAGCTTATTATAGTCTTGATTACCCTCAGATTTGCAGGGAAAGTAAATTCAGAATAGGGTGTCAATAGGAAGAAGAAGAATGGGGGAAAGAAGATAGAAGGGTCTCTCACCCATGGTCTCTCACAGCAAAAACCTGCATGAGGTTTCTCCTTTGTTTTTTTTTACTCAAATTGTTGGGCTAGGCTACCCTCTTCCCTATATTTATAATAGAAGTATGGGTTACAAAATAGAAAGTGTTTGCTACCAAGTAGCTGACAACCAAAATGAAACATCCTATAAAATCTAGTTGCCATTACATCAAAATATTAACTCCTATTTTAGAGAACAAAATAAAAATAGTAACAAACTGAAATTAGAAACTACCTAAGATTCTATTGCAATGAAATAAAATATACTTTCTAAAACTGAAAATAGAAACTAAATTATGGCAGCATTAGGATAGAATCTTTCTCCACTTAATATCTCTAATGGGCCCACAAGATCTTCTAAAAAGCATCCCCACACAAGGCAGATATGGGCTGTGATGCTGTTCACGTGAACAGTACCATGAACAGTGTTTTGGTCTTTTTTTCTTCATATTTCGATTAACATCATTCTATCCTTAATTTACTTATCTTTTAAATTACACTTTCGTGGACCAATATTTCACCATTACAACCTTTCAGTCTTGGCAGTGACCTGGCATTTTTACATTTTTACATTTTTACATACAATAATGCTCCTGTCCACACCCAGTGTACATCAATCAATCCACTGAGTAATTTAAGACCTCAGTGGGTGCGGATGAGTTACTGAACCTCCACTAAGCACATTTCCAGTATAAAAACATTTTAATTTGTAACAGAGGTTTGGTTTCGTGGTCACATTCCTCGCCATAGCCTCACCGCTTGGCGTGCCCTGGCTGGATGCCTCCCCACCCAAGCCTTTCTTGCTCATCGACATATTCCAGTCCCTCCCAGCTGCTGTCTTTGTTGGAATGGGACTGAAGATGTTGATCACCTTTTCTTCACTTGCCCCTTTGCCTCCTCCATTTGGACCTGTGTCCTCCGCCTTTGCTGGCCAGGTAGACGCACCCCTCTCCCACTCAGCCGAGAGTGGATTTGGATAGACATGACCTTCGGAGGGAAGTCGATTTGCGACTCGGTTGGCAAGATTGCCTTTTGTGCCACTATTGCTCACATTTGGATGGAACGCAACCTCAGAAGATGGACATCCAACTCCCGCTCTTTCGACATGATTTGGAAGGCCATCTTTTTTTATGTTTCATCTAAAGTTAGATCCCTCCCCCTTAAGGATGTGAAGGATTCCCCAAGGAACAGGCTCATTGTTGTCTCCTGGGGCATCCCTTCTTCTATCCTAACCCCCAGTTAGTTTTTGCTTCGGCTTGTACATTCTTTCTCTTTTCTTCGTAATTAAATTTTTATTCATCCAAAAAAAAATTTGTAACAGAGGTACTAATAACCCATGTGGGTGAAGGTACCCTTTGCTTGTCTACTACTTTTCGGCCCCTGATTCATAGAATGTGCATACTAACTTGGGTACAATAATATGATGCTCATGGAGAAAACAATTGAAGGGGAGTGGAGGCATATTGGTACAGTATCGTGAAACATCTGTACATATGTTCATTTAATTAGAAAGAAAAGCAGAAGAAAATAAGATCAGTCCTTCTCTTCTCCAATTTTTGATATATTATCCTCTTTATCAATATTTTTTTCCTTCTCTTTTGCTTCCCCCTCCCTCTCTTAAAGATGTTTATGTTGTTTCAACTTGCAATCGGAACTCTACCTCTACACAATTAGTTTTTTTTTTTCTGAATTCATCTGCAATTGTCATTTAGGGTATACATATATTTTGTATGAGGAGTTTTACCATGTTCTTTACGTAAGAATCTCAACTTCTAAGTTGACCCGAGTTTGTTTATTTTGCAGCCCATTGCACGACAAGACATCGAACTGCAGATTCTGGATATTCCATCCTTGACAGTCTTGGAGAAACCCTTTTTGGTGATTATCTTACTATAACTTGGATGTATTGGTTTGCCTTGAAGTATATATTTGCAACTAACAAAAGTTTTCCAACTAGGTCTATAACTAATTATATATCATTTTTGCCAAAGGTACCAAAATGTGCTTACCATGTAATTTGACAGTTGAGATTCCACAGAAGTTGCTTGATTCCCATAAACTTAACTAGGTTTTCATGGGCGATGAGGGGGGGGGGGGAATGGAAAAGAAAAAACAAAGGAAGAGAATTCATGCGTGTATGGTTGATTTAGTTGCAAGAAAACAATAGCAAAGGTGAAGAAGGAAGGAAGGAAGGAAGGGAAGAGAATATGAGAAGATGTTGTAATATGGGTTTCAAGGGCAAAATTGTCCTAGGGGTAATAATGTCCTTGTACCTATTCCAGAATGTTCCCTATCATATTATAAATAAAAAATGGCTGTAGTCACACTGGCTAAGCTAGTATTCACGGAATTCAACATGGCATCAGAGCCAAAAATCATCCGGGAATATGGGACAACTTTTTTCCTTTCTCTCTCTCTCTCTCTCATGATCTCACCCTAGCACACCACCGCCCTCCACCACCTCCTCCACCAACCTTCCGCCAGCCTTCACCATCCTTCCGCCACCTTCGCCAGCCCCTCCAGTCTTCCGCCTCGCTTCCAATCTCCCGCAGTCCTCTTGCCCTTCTTCTCTCTCGCGGGAGTCCTCTTCCCCTTTGTCGCCTTCTTCTTTCTACCCTTGGTGGTGAGTTGTCTCCCACCAAGGGCTGTTTATTGACCTCCCTATGCATTAAAATTTTTTGGAGGTTTTTTTCTGTTCTTGAGTAATTTTTTTTAAAACCAGCTACCATGCCTGGCAATTCAGAGATCACTTCTGCTTCCTCTGGCCCCGATGGAACGTCGCAACGTGATTTTCTCCGTTTCCAGCCAGCCTCATTAAATTAAATGGCAACAACTATCTATTGTTGTCTCGTTCTTGTTTGTTCGCTATTGGTTCCTGTGGTTTATCTAGCTACATCATTGGAACTACGGTCAGGCTTACCGATGCTGGTATTGCACAAGATCGATGGATGATTTTTAATTTCTTGGTCATGTCCTATCTGGTTAATTCCATGGACCAAGAGATTGTCGGGTGTTACCTTCTCTTTGATACGGTTGCCAAGATCTGGAAGATAGCCCAGGACACCTACTCTTAGGTCGGGAATGCTGCCCAATGTTATGAGCTTCGTCAGAAGATCCACTCGACTAAGCAGTTGGAGTTGTCCCTCTTTCAATATTATAATAAAATGTGCACTATGTGGCAGCAATTGGATTTTTTGGGAACCTTCACTGCAACATGTGATGTTGACGTTACAGCCTTCCGAAAGTGGGAAGATGGTTTGAGGGTCTTTGATTTTTTGGCTAGTCTAAATATTGAGTTTGATCAGATCAGGGCCAATATTCTGAATCGTGATCCTCTAGCCACTCTTGAGCAAGCCTATGCAATTCTTTCGGCTGAAGACAGTAGGCGTACAGCCATGTTTACTCCCATTACTTAGGAACGATTGGCCCTCCCTGCTGGTTCTCAATCTAATTCTCGTGGGAATTCTTCCCGCTCTATTGGTGGTGATCGGGTGACTAGTGATCACTCCCTTATTAAATGTGACCACTGTGGGAAGGACTGGCACACTAAGGACCAATGTTGGAAGCTTCATGGTCGCCCTGCAGATACCTGTGGGCGTGAGAAGGGTGGTTCCAATCGTTCCAATAATGCCCGTGCATATCAGGCATCTACTGACGAGCAGCTTGCTGACCAATCTCTTTCATAAGTTGTGGTTGAACTGCAAAATCTCCGGGACATGATGACTTGCTTGGACATGTCTTCTTCAGCATTTGCATCTTCTTCATTGGCTGCTTTGGCTGTTTCTCTGCCTTTCGATCATTCTACCAATCCTTCCACAGGTATTCCATTTGGTGGGAATTGCACCTTGGACATACCTGATTCTTGGGTCATTGACTTCGGGGCAACCGACCATATGACAGGTTCTTCCTCTCTTTTTTTTTTTCAAATATTCTCCTTTATTTGGTCATAATAAGGTTCATGTTGCTGACGGGTCTCTTTCTCCTAACTCAGGAAAGGGATCAGTTCAGTGCACTTCTTTTCTTTGCCTTTCCTTTGTGTTACATTTCCCTAAGTTTTCTACTAATTTGTTGATTAGTAGCTTAACTAGGGATTTAAACTGTAAAGTGAACTTCTCTGGCTCAAGGGTCTTCTTCAAGATTTGGGTCTAGGTGCTGATCTTCCTATGCAACTCTATTGTGATAGCAAGTCATCAATCAGTATTGCCCACAACCTGGTCCAACATGACCGTACCAAACATGTTAAGATTGACCGGCATTTTATCAAGGAACAATTGGAGCAAGGAGTAATTTGTAATCCATTTATCCAGTCTTGTGAGCAGCTGGCTGATACTCTTACCAAAGGAATTAGTTGTAAGTTGTTTTGTTCTGTAATTAGCAAGTTGGGCATGTTTGACATATATGCACCAACTTGAGGGGGAGTGTTGTGATATGGGTTTCAAGGGTAAAATTGGTCCTAGGGGTAATAATGTCCTTGGACCTATTCCAGAATGTTCCCTATCATATTATAAATAAAGAATGGATGTAGTCACACTAACTAAGCCAGTATTCACAGAATTCAACAGAAGAGAAAGAAGAAGAAAGAGTTCATGAGAGAAGCTTAGAGAGAACTATCGATTTCTCTCGAACAAATATATTAGAGATTTAAATTAAAGTGCAAATATACATTTACATACTACAAATTTTCCACAAGACAATTATTACACACAATTCCAATAACATACCTACAACAAATATTCTAACACTTTCCGTGAAGCTGAGGGAATAGATATAATACATGCCTAGCTTGCTTAATAGAGTGCCAAACAAATGGAGAAGCGATTCCTTTTGTCAGCACATCAGCCAACTGATCTCTTGTCTTCACAAACGGTGCAGATACTCCTAGAGTCCATTTCTCTTTTATGAAGTGCCTATCAACCTCAATGTGCTTTGTAAGATCATGCTGCACAGGATTATGAACTATGCTAATAGCATCCTTATTGTTGCAATATAGTCTTATGGAGCCATCAATCTCAAAACCCAATTCTTGAACCAACTTCTTCACCCATAAGAGTTTGCAAACTCCATGTGCCATTGCTCCAAAGTCTGCCTCTGCACCTGATCTAACAATATCAGATTGTTTTTTACTCCTCCAAGTAACCAGAAAAAAAAAACAGACTGTTTACAGACGGGACTAAGGGACGAGACGAAATAGATCTTTGGCTTTCGAGTATTCACCTGCTTCCCTTGTTGGGCCTTTTCGTCAAGATAGTCGGTTCCCACCTACGAAGGTACAGTAATCTGATGTAGATCTTATATCTGTTATAGACCCTGCCCAGTCTACAGCGGTATGCCTCAACCCTCAAGTGATTATGTTTAGTATACAACAGTCTCTTTCTTGGGCTCGATTTCAAATACTTGAGGATGTGGTATACAACTTCCATATGACCAGTCCTGGGTATTACATAAATTGGCTTACTACTCCAACAACATATGCTTTGTCTGGACGATTGTGAGAGAGATAGGTTAGCTTTCCAACGGTCCAACAAGTCTTTGATACCTCCCTGCATCAATTAATGGATGACCATTATCGTCACCTAGTTTATGATTTTGGTCAACGGGAGACTCAACAGGTTTACAACCGATATCCCTGTCTCTTTCAAGAGGTCCAACACGTACTTCCTTTGACAAATGTGAACTCCCTTCTTTGATTTCAACACTTCAATTCCCAAGAAATGCTTTAAAGTACCAACTACTAAGATCTTTAATCTCAAACTGTTGAGCCAGGTAAGTTTTGAGCCTTTTTATTTCCTTTTGATCATATCCTGTTACTACAATCCTAGTGAACAAGGCTCCCATTATTGCGGGGTCTGGGGATGGTCATAATGTACGCAGCCTTACCCCGCTTCACGGAGAGGCTGTTTCCCGACTCGAACCCACAACCACTAGGTCGCATTGGAGGAACCTTATTGTTGCGCCGAGGCCCGCCCTCTTATTGCCTGTCACTACAATGTCATCCACAAACAATCAAGACCATGATTTTACCATTGCCTTGTCTAACAAACATAGTATGGTCAGCTTGGCTATGAATGTATCCAATCTTTAATGTGACTTGTCTAAATCTCTTGAATCAAGCTAATGCAAACTTGACCTTGAACTAGGGAAAAACCAGTGGGAGATCGACTGCAGCAGGATCAATAAAATAAGGAAAAATAAAATTGAGTAACTGAGTTTTTTGTTGCTCTTTTCTGTTTAAATATGAAAGAGGGTGGACCTTGGTGTAACGGTTAGGTTGCTCCATTGTGACCAAGTGGTTATGGGTTTGAGTCTCTGGAAACAGCCTCTATGCAAAGCAGGGGTAAGGCTGCTTACATTATGACTGTCCCCAGACCCCGCAGTGGCAGGAGCCTCGTGTACTAGGTACGCCCTTTTTCTGTTTACATATGAAAGAAGAACATAAAAGGATAGAGAAGAAGAAGAGAATATGGAAGGGGGGATAGGGGACTCTCTCAGTCCAGGGTCTCTCACCCAAGCCCTCTCACCCACGGTCTCTCACCGTTGCCGCATCTCACAGCTTCAACCATGGCTCTCTTTTCTTCAATCTCTGTCCCTTTTCTGCTCAGCCACATATTTATAATAAACCAATTATAAGGAACCCAATCCCAATCTAATTAAGAAACTAAAGAATCCTAGAGAACTCAAAGGAAACTACTAATTAATAAAACCTATAAAATCAAAACTAATCTTCTAAATAATAAAATCCCACGCAAGAAACCATAATTCCCTATATCATAGGAGTGATTGCAAACTGTGATAATCCTCTAAAATCTTCTCAACGCAATGGCCATGGTAAATCTTAGGAATATTTTCTAGTCGATATGGCCAATCTCTTCCCAAAACGAAAGCTGGTTGATCCCTATAATGCAGGCAGAATATTGGCTTGACATACTGGATGATATCCCCTTCAAATCTGGAAATTAACGCCCCTACAACTCAGCAGGTCGATATGACAGAATGGGCAGAATTCGATTCTTCTTAGGTTGATTCGATATCTATCCAAATCTGGGATATAGCTCTTCTGGTTGGTGGCGTATCTTGGCAGAATCGATGGCTAACTTGGGCAGATATCAACTGGATCAGTTGCCCCAAAATAAGGGCCAGACTTGAACCTCCTTTGAAACCCAATCGTTGGGCCTGCACTGCATCACAAGCCTTTTGGAAACTTTTTAATGCCATAGAGAACCTTTTTTAGTTTGCATTCCTGCCCTTCACCTATGAGAAATTTGAACCCAAGCGGAACTTGCATATACATTTCCTCTTGTAAATCGCCATGAAAGAAAGCATATTTATATCAAACCTGTGACAAGAGAGAAATCAAAAACCAGCACACTAGAAGAGGAAGAGAGAGCCAGTTTAGCGTTGGACTCCTCCTTTATTTATAATGCATAAATCAAGCTAATAGAATTACAATGTAATAAGGAATCCTGTCTCTAATAGGAAACTTTCAAATAAAGCACAAACCAAAACTAACTAGACTTCACTCAAGATAGATACAAGCCCTCTATCGTGAGAACTACTAACTCCTAGGGGTTTCTAAGAATAAGTCTAGGGTTGGGTTATATACATGTTGGGCCTTTGATCCCAGGGGTTTCTATGTAATATGCTACTTTTATGGGCCTAAAATATGGGTAATTAGGTTGCATACGGAATTAGTTGTTTTAGTTCCATACTAGTTTTATTTCCGTGCTTTTGTTCATAAATTGAATCGGTTCAACCAATGGTTCAATTTAAGTGATTTTAGTAGTTTTCTTTTAAGTTCTTAGTGGGGCTGGATTAGGACTCTGTTTTGAGTCTATTTCAGTTTCCTGGTCAGTTTAAGTTACCCAATAAGTTAAGGATTGGGTTAGGCCTTTCCTTTTTAGTATAGGTGTCTATTTTTGAGTCTTTTATATAAGGTTGTAAGGGAGACAAGTATTGAACACGAATTTTGATATTAATGAAAAGCTTTTGCTGCTCTTCTTCTCCATTGAAGATTTTTGTCTTGTGTTTGATCAAGGCTGGTGGGATCGGTGTTTGATCTGATTGACACCTTGCGGTGGGAAGCCCGGGTGGTTCGATAGTGGGATTGGTGTTTGATTCAATCGACACCTTGTGGTGTGAAGCCCGGGTGGTTCTTCGAAGCTCTCTTCAAGTTCTAGTTCAAGTTAAAGATTCAATTTTTATTCAAGTTTCTCAATCAAACAAGCTGCTGTCAAGAAATTCTGCAACAACAGTGAGTTTGATTCATCCCAACCCTAACCTTTCTTCTTCTAATCCTCCAAACTACCAAACCCTAACATCCCCTCCATCGCTGAACAATATTCCCATAACCTAAATTCTGCCCAGACCAAACCAGCCAGCAAAATCCTTCCTTTTTTAGATCAAACTCTCCACCCCTGCCCCTATAGCACTTGATCCAATCCCTAGCCCTATCCTCCCACTCTAAATCTTTGATTCCCCTAGTTTACTCTTTTCAAAAACCCGGAACCCTAACCCTATATTGTTGTTAATTCAAATCAGCATACTTCCCTCCATTAAAACATCTCAGGTCCTTCACTGATAGATATCCCCTACCTTGACTTAACATAATCCATACATCAAACCCTAACCCTATTTTGACCTAGCCGATTCACCTGTTCATAACAGATTCTGGTTGATTGGCTCCTAGTTGGTCTCCTACCAATCTAGGACTACATTATGTACCCACATTAGTGGGTCCAATAGGGGTCCACGACTCCTATATGACCACACTTTAACACTCTCCCTCAAGCTGGAACATACAAATCTCTCATGCCCAGCTTGGAACAACACTTCCAGAAAGCAAAACCAAAAAGAGACTTGGTAAACAGATCGGCTAACTAATAAACAAATGAAACAAACAGAGTAACAATCAATTTCTTCGTAACAACATTCCTCACAAAGTGGTAGTAAACCTCAATATGCTTGGTTCTTTCATGAAACACAAGGTTACTTGCAATGTAGATAGTTGCTTAATTATCACAAAACATCGTCATAGGTTGAATAACTGGAAAACTCAATTTTTTGAAGTAGTAATGATGCAGATTCATCACCGAAATGGGCTTATTTCTTTAGAAATAAGTCTAGGGTTGGGATATATATATGTTGGGCCTTTGATCCCAAGGGTTTTCTATGTAGTAGGGCACTTTAATGAGCCTAAACTAGGGGTATATAGGTTGCGTACGGGATTAGCCCAGTACTTAGTTTATTTTTATGTTTTTTTAATTGAACCGGTTCAAATTGGTTCAATTTAAATGATCATGTGACTTGGTTAAGTGGTCATGTGACAACTTAAATGATCATGTGATGTAAGTTGAGCTGGATTAGGACTCTATAAGTCCAGCCATGTTTTGAGTCTATTTCTTTTAGTATTTTAGTTTTCTAATCAGTTTAAGTTACCAAATAGGTTAAGGATTGGGTTAGGCCTTTCCTTTTTAGAGTAGTAAGTCTATTTTTGAGTCTTTTATATAAGGTTGTAAGGGAGCAAAGCCTTGAATACGAATTTGATTAATGAAAAAGCTTTTGCTTGTTGGCTGCCATTGTTGCTGCTCCTGTGCTCCTTGTGAGTGTGCATCCTTGTGGTTCTATCAAGGTGGAAAGGGATTGGTGGAATCTGATCGACTCCTTGCGCCGTGACGGCCGGGAGGATCCCAATTCGAAGGCGGTTCTATCCTTCACTTCTGTCCAAGCTGTTGCTAGTGGATTTCTGCAGCAACTTGTTCATTAATTTCTTCTTCTAATCCTCTACTCCCTTTCCCAACTGATCCCCCGTTATTTTTGCTTGGATTCCATTAAACCCTAATTCCATTAAACTCTAGATCTTGCTGCTCAGCCATATTTGTCCATCAAAACCCTAATCCCCTCATCCTTCATTAATTTTCCCCAAAACCCATAGTCGATCCTGACTTACTGCCCAGTTTTATAGAATTTTCAGAACACTTAAAACTCTATAATACCTACATTATTAGAGTCCTATAAACCTGCCTAGCCATACCCCCTAAGCCCCCCTTCCATTATCCTAACCTAAGCTCTAGATTTGACCTAAAACTGCACTGACATTGCAAAACCAACAGCCCCTTAGTTCCTTGTTATTGGTCCTGGTTTAATTGGCTTCTAGTAGGGCTTTACCCTATCTAGAACTACATTAAGTAACTTCAACCACTTTCCCGCAATATGGGCCATAGCTTTATATTCAGCCTCAACACTAGATCTAGCCACAGTTATTTGCTTCTTGATCGAACCATGTAACAAGATTACCACCAATAAAAATGCAATAGCCTGTGGTAGATCTCCGATCACCATCAGCACCAGCCCAATCAGCATTAGAAAACCTTACCACATCAATACTTTGATGTGGACAATAAATGAGCCCCTTTCCTGGAGCCCCATTGAGATACCCTTAATATGCGACATGATGCTTCCCAATGAATTTTCTTCAGCGACTGTATACTGACCAATGTTACCCACAACAAAGGAAATTTGAGGTCTAGTAACAATGAGATAATTAACCTTCCCAACTAATCTCTTTTATTGGTGCACATCATCAAAAACTTCACCGTCTTTTGTACCAAACTTCTGGTGAGGATCCATAATAGTACCTACTGGTTTACACACAAGCATACCACTTCCAGAAAAAAAGATCCAAGACATTCTTCCGTAGTGACAAGTTAATTCCTTTCTTGCTTCATAAGACTTCAATACCTAGGAAAAAACTGAGAAAACCCGAGTCTTTCATCTGAAAATGCTGATGAAGAAAAGATTTTACTTCTGCAATACCAAGCGTATCATCACCAGATACAATAATTTCATCATCATAAACAACTAGTACCACCACCTTAAATCCTTCGACAACGAACAAAGACAGAATGATCAGAATAAAATTGTGTGAAACCACACTTAGTAACAATCAAGCTGAATTTGTCAAACCAGGCTCTAGGTGATTGTTTTAACCCATAAATAGCCTTGTGAAGCTTACATACTCTATGTGAATTCTCCCCCTGAGCAACATACCCTGGAGGTTACTCCATATATATTTTCCTCATGCTGATCACCATATAAAAAAGCATTCTTGATGTCCAACTAATAAAGAGGCCAGTCAAGATTGACAGCTAAGGATATAAGAACAGGAAAGGAATTAAGGCGAGCAACTGTTGAGAAATTCTCGAAGTAATCCACACTATATGTCTGTGTATATCCCTTCGCAACCAGACGAGCCTTAAGTCGTTCAACTGAACCATCTGGATTGTACTTAACTGTATACACCCAACGACACCGCACAAGATCCTTGTATGGAGGTAAATCCACCAGAGTCCATGTCTGACGAGAAACTAAAGCATCCATTTCTGTTTCCATAGCCACATTCCATCTAGGATGAGATAAAGCTTCTTGATAAGATTGAGGAATAGAGTTAGTAGTAGATATGGACAAGGTAAGATTGTGTAAAGTATGAGGAATTAGAGACTTTTAGAAGCAAGAACGAGTACTTTTGCAAAGAGCCACTGGCAAGTTGGAACTTCTGGCGTAGGAGCTGATTGAGTGTGAGAATACCCCCCCAAAAAAAAAACATTTGACCGCCCTAGGAGACAACTTATCGACTTGAGGGTGTAAAATATGGGCAAAACAAACACAACCAAAAACCCAAGGTGTCAAAGAAAACAAGGGTTGTTTGGGAAACACAAAAGGTAAGGGTGATTTATGTTTGGAGAACAGATGAAGGCATGAGATTAATCAAGTAACATGTAGTGAGTATAAAATCACACCAAAAATGTTTTTGAACATTCATATGAAGCATGAGAGACCAAGCAATCTCAAATAAGTGTTTGTTTTTCCGTTCAGCCGCCCCATTCTGCTGAAGGGTATATGAACAACTCGTTTGGTGGATCATACCATGAGTAGAGTCAAAAGCAGAAATTTCACATTGAGTGTTCTCTAGGACATTACCAGAACGAAAATTCTTGATAAAAATGTCAAATTGGGTCATTATTTCATGATAAAAATCTTTTAGCATAGACAAAAATTTGGAACGATCTTAACAAATACACCCAAATTAACCGGGAATGTTCGTCCACAAAGGTAACAAAGTAAGAAAAACTTAACCTATTACGGACATGTCAGGGATCCCAAATGTCCAAATGGACTAAAGAAAATATATGTTCACTACCGTTTCACCTAAAAGCTCGAACTGTTAGGGAAGGGTAACATCAATGTATACATTAACACTCCTCCGCTCGTGCATGCCAAGATCTCATTGTCCTAGCACGTGGAACTCATGCGGCATTTCCTTCACGTGGCACCAAGGGAGAAGAAATGTTGGGAAAACTCTTCCGATGCACTTCTTAGGAGTCGAACACTTGACCTCCCTGCTCCGATACCAAATGTTAGATACTTGATCAATACGCCAAAAGCTCTGAAGCTGATGGAACGCGTTAAATCAAGCCCTTTAACCTATCCCATACTAGGCTGGCCCAATCTAGAGCCCGTACACTAGATCAAGCCCCATTAGGTACATAACAGACCACCATGCTTCCGCAGCCGTTGTCCTCGGCGGCTCTCACGCTGGCTGTAGGTAGCCCTTTCCAAGCGGCTCCACTCTGCCCTAGGGTTTTTGCCTGGAAGTAGGTAGCCATTTCTTGATGGCTTTCACTCTACTCCTAGGTAGCCATTTCTGTGACTCGAACCCGTGATGTGGTGCTTAGCTCTGATACAATGTTCGCTACCGTTTCACCTAAAAGCTTGAACTGTTAGGGAGGGCAGCATCAATGTATACATCAAAACTCCCCTGCACATACATGCCAAGATCCCATGGTCCTTGTGGCATTTTCTTCGCGTGGCACCAAAGGAGAAGAAATGTTGAGAAAACTCTTCTGACACACTTCCCAAGTGTCGAACAATTGACCTCCTTGCTCTGATACTATGTTCACTATCGTTTCACCTAGAAGTTCGAACTATTAGTAATGTAAGACTAGAGTAGGGTTAATCTAGCCCCAAACAAATCCATAAATCAAAGTAACAATAAAACTCAGAATTATAAGTTTTAGAATTCAAACCAAACAAGCCTGTAGAACTGTGTCAAATTCAGGTCAAGTGTAGATGGAAGTGAGAAGAACCTTCCCTCCAAATTTCAGCCAATTCTGGTGGCTAGAGGCTGAGATATGAAGGCGACAATGCGACACCAAAATAGGAGGTTATGGGATATCTCACAAACCAGCACTGTGTTTGGGCTCCAATGAGGATCGAGTGTAGGCCTTGAAGGGATGAAGCTTTGCTGGAAGTTTGGTTCAATTCTGATGTACAGCAGAAGAGATCTGAGTTGGGGATGAAATTAGAAGGTTTAGGCTGCAAGACAATCCAGCCAGCCACAAGGGCTTAAACTGGGATCAAGGGGGCTTCCTGTTGGTCTGGTTCAATCCTCAAAAGCTCTACTGGAACAGGACTTAGACTCCAAAGAAGAGCAGGTTCGATTGTTGCAGGAAGTAGGGCGCGCACAGATCTGCAGAGGTGTACTTCGATCCTTCTTTTGATGATGAGCAGCAGCAGCAGTCAAGAACTTGATTGGAGAACAACTTCTGGACTTCAGCAGGGATCGATTGCAGCGGTTGTTGCAGTCACAGATTAGTAGCAGCAGTACTAAGGGAGATTGAGCAGAACAGAGAAGATAGAAGAAAGGGGTAGGGGAATGGCTTTCTCAGCCTGGGTCTCTCACCCACAGCTATCCCAGCTGTTGAAACAAGGATATTCTCCCAAAATTGATGGCTAGCATAGCCCGAAATTCTATTCTTCAAAATCTGTTCCTTCCTTACAATAGGGGGCCTATTAATAGCTTAGGCAAGCGTACAATAAAAATAGAAACTGATTCAAAAATAAAAGGTAGGGAAATAGGAAACTACTAAAACCTAACTAAAATAGAAGGTAACTAAAATTAGAAACTACTAAGCCTTTATAATTCAGCCAACATGCAAGGAACAAAATTAGAAACTAGTAAATTTAGTAGCTACTAAAGGCTGCAATCATGAAAATAGAAACTAAGGTGCAACAATCCTAGTTGACTGGTCAAGGACAAAAGGCTGTCAAAATCGTGGAGCATCTTTGGGCAGCTTCTAGGAGCCCTGCTGGGCTGGCTCGAGCTGGTCCAGTTCTAGCCCAAAAGGACCTGGTTCAAAGGGCCAGCTGGGTCTGGTTCTTCTGCTTTTTCTTCTGGCCAGGATCTACATCAGTTAGGGAAGGGCAGCGTCAATGTATACATCACCAATAAATACTGACTATGAGAAGGACTACGAGCAGGAAAAGATGACTGGTGATGCTTTCCAAGTTCGCAGGCTTCACATTCCAAGTGAGACACAGATTTGCAACTGGGAACCATATGCTGAATCTTCTTTTTTTTGGATAAGTAAATTATATTTAAAAAAAAAAAAGAAAAAGGAAAAAATAAATATACAAAAAACAGGAAGCCACCTAGAACCTTTTTAAAATATGCTTAAAGAGGGAAATGGGAGGCCCCTAACTAAAACGGGACAGGCCCCGTATCAACCAAAGTGCCAAAAACAAGGAAGCTACAGCTGATAGTAGATACAGAAATCAGCATCCCCCTTAACCAATTTACAAAGTTCCTCCGGGAAATCAACCGGTTGGAGAATAGTCTCCACATCACCCGTAGGTAAGGAGGCAATGTAATCTGCTGGTTGATTCACCTCCCTCCACACATGCTTATATTCCACCAAAGAAAGAGAGGCACTCAAATGCTGGATTTTACTCTTCAACCACTATAATGCCCAAGGACCTTTAATCTTTCCATTTAGCAAGTCCACAGCCAATTTGGAATTTGACCGAATGGACACGTCATAGAAACCTTTTTCAATACATAAAGTCATACCCCGGAAGATAGCGTACAATTCCATAGAAAGGACTGATCTATCTACACCTACACCTGCAAAAGCAATAATGGGGAGACCCATAGCATCACGAATCAGCCCTCCATAAGTTGCCTTTTCTTGGGATAGAGAACCATCACAATGCAAAGCAAACATAGACTGAAGAGGTCGAAGCCATGAACATGCCTTCGGAACAGTAGGAATCCAATGCACATTAATTCCCCAACTATCAATAAGAAACTGATTTCTAGGGGTGTAAGTCCCAGTAAGAGAAATGGAGGCACACCTAGAAAGCACATCTTCTTTAATTGCAACAACAACTTGGGGTCTTGTTCTTGTCTTATTACGGAACAATATGCTGAATCTTGGATAAAGATAGATGTCCTAACCGAAAATGCCATTGTAGTGGAGAAGGAACACCAATAGTAATAGCAACAACATTAGACTAACCAGTGCCATTAAGATAGTAAAGTCCAGCCTACTCAAGCCCACCACCAATCCTCCTCCTTGACTGAAGGTCCTGAAACACACAATAAGAAGGAAAAAAAAGTGACTGAGTAGTTAAGAGATCTAGTCAATTGACTAACAGATAATAAGCTCAAGGGTAACTGAGGTACATGAAGAACATGTGACAAGTGCATGGATACAGTACCAGTCACATTGGTAGAGGAACCATTTACAAGTATGACATGAGAGGAGTTTGAAACTTTGGGTAAAGATGAAAATAATTCCTACTTACCGATTATATGGGTAGTAGCACCAGAATCAATGATCCATAGAGTGGTGGTAGTGGTAGAGGTAAGAAAGGCTGATGTACCTGTATGAGCCAGAGCAGCAGTGGATGGGGAAGAACCGGATGTTTTTAGGTTCTGTATAAGCTTTAATAGGTGATTGTAATCATCGTGAGACACAAACCTTGATGGAAATCCTCCAGATGAGGCTGCAGAATTGATGTCACCAGTAGACACAACTGAATTAGCTAAGGATGGAGCCCGCTCTAGTCGGCCATGTTTGATGCAGGATTGATGTCGCCAGTAAATACCTTAAGAGTACTGCCATCAGGCACAACTTAATTAGCTAAGGATGGAGCCCGCTCTGGTCGTCCATGTTTAGCCCAGCATGTGTCAATAGTGTGGTTAGGCTTCCCGCAAAAGGTACATAATTTGAAAGGTCGGTCAGTTTGCTGTCCACCTGTACTTCTGCCGCCACAACCACAACCGTCCCATGAGCCACGCCCTCTCCCAGAGAAGTTAGAGCCACGGCCACAATTAGCACAAATGCCGAGCTCTCTTAAAAATTTCTATTTCAGGTCTGTGATATTCATATTATTCTCAATTAGCCATTAAATTTGATTCATACTTTGGGAATTGTGTGATCCAACCAGGACAAGAACTCGATTTTAATTTCAGGCTGATCTGATCTTCAGATTTGATTTAATTTGTATTCTTCTGTTTTCTGGGTTGTGTTTCAGAATTCAATGTTCTTTTCATTACTTTTAATCTGATTGTTAGATCAATCCTATCTTTTGAAGAACTCCTAAAGAAAGGGCGTACCCAGTGCATGAGGCTCCCACTATTGCGGGGTCTGGGGAGGATCATAATGTACGCAGCCTTACCCCTGCTTTCGCAGAGGGTCCTATTCTATATATTTGTGACTGATTCTTAGAATTTGACCTTCATATAAGAAAGTTGAATTTTGTTGACCTTTTCTATTGAATTTCGGGTTTGGGTGTTTTGGGGATCCAGTCTGGGGGGTTTTAGGAACCTATTCCTACCTACCCCCTGTCACTAGGGAAGTTGGTTGGATACCCTAACCAAGTGGGACGAACACACTCTACCCACAGTTCTTCCCAAATATAGGTGATTTTATCTCAGATATTTAATAAAAAATAAATCACAGCCATGAAATAACTTCAATTTTATGGTCCATATCTATATCTCATAATAGAAACCAAGACTAATATACTCTTTAGTCTTCAAGCATCAAACTCATCAAGCAGAACCAGTACCCAGCTAAGAAGAATCACTCAAAGCAAGAAATGGACAGATGGTCCACGAAACCAGAAGGAAAACAGTTTATAAAGTTTGAAGTATAGAGTTTATAGAGTCTGGAAACTGCCTCTCTGCAAAAGCTGGGGTAAGGCTGCGTACATTATGACCCTCCCCAGACCCCGCAGGCCGCAGTAGCGGGAGCCTCGTGCACTGGGTATGCCCTTGTTCGAAGTTGTGGATACTTACACCTGAATCTCACAAGTTGAGGCTAGGATTTCCATGGAAAGAACCCTTGAGCGACTCATTTGATTCTGGTCTCATCTCCAACGTACTTCATTCCAGAAAGGGGGGGAAAAAAAAACGACATGAATCCCAGACCTGGTGGTACTTTTGGATTTCCTGATCTTCAAATTTTATCAATCAGCCCAAACTTTACTTTCTGTTGGTGTTAATGGAGATCGTGAATTTACACTCAGATTCTTACATATTGTTACTTCTTTCTTGCTGTCCTTAGAAATCTTGATGCTCTTGAATTTGAAGGAAGAGAGTCTCTTGATTGACTCTCAAATCAACCTGCTCTGATACCAAGTCGCAAGAAAACAAGTAACAAAGGTGAAGAAGGAAGGAAGGAAGAAAGGAAGAGAAGAGAAGCAAAGAGGAAGAAGAAGAAGAAAGAGTTAGTGAAAGAATTTTAGAGAGAATTATCAATCACTCTCCAGCAAATATATTAGAGATTTAAAGTGAAGTGTTAAATATTCATTTACATACTAACATTTTTCCCACAGGACAATATTACACAATTCCAATAATAGCCCTACAGCAAGTATTCTAACAGCTTTAATGTATTTTTCACCGAAACTGGAAAATTGAAATAAAATACAACTCAAGCTGATTCAATAATGATTTTAGTTCAAGAATACATCATTTCAGTTTGAAATGATGTTGCATCAAGTAACTTAAATTACAAAAATAGAATACGGGGGACAGTTCTCTGGGGCATGTTATTTACAAACTTGTGTGAGGAAGCTAACTAGTTCACATCTTCTTCTTTTTGGGGAGGGGGGGAGATGGGGGATTGAGTTCTATTTATGTTTTTTCACTAAGTTTAGTTGGGTTTATTTTTGTTGGGTTAAGATGTATGTCATTGGTTAAGCTGCTTTTCTACTCCTCGTCAAATAGTAAACATAATTTGACATACTTCAATTTTTGTGGTTGCTGAAACTCTTTGTGATGCTAGTATTGATCATTGGTTAACCCTAATGATGAACTTGTGAATATGCCCTATCACAAGTTAACCTCATAAGTTAACCATGGATTAGATGGTTAGGATCAGGTGATAAGATTGCTTTGGTAATAGCTCATGCAGTCTGTGGCCCACCAATTGAGCTCTTTGAGTAGGATCACTAATGCAGTATTGGATGCACTCAATATTTTTGTCCGTTGTCCACACAGAAGCTTATAAAATAAAATAAAATGCTACATCTTTAGTCTTAGTTGCAAAACTTGAGGATTATTTTTTTGAATTGACTTGGATGACTTAAAAGCTGAGTGAACTTGTCTTCGGCAGGTACATTTGAACCTCAATAACCAAACAGAGAGGAATAGGGGCCCCTTTGAAGTTTGGTTATCACAAGATGAGCCACGTGAAGAGAAAACTATTTTTGTTGATGGTGTTCAGAAACTGGTAAGGCATTTGCATGGAAGTAACTCTCGATCTATTTTTTTGTAAAATCCATGCCGATTTGAATGTTTTTGGTTGCCCCTCCTGTCTAATTTTATATATAGCCTCACATGATTAATTGGATAAATGAATGGACTGGAGGCAGTATGTAGAACTTTGTATTGCATCAACTTGCAGTATCTAGAACTTAAGACATTAATACCAAGGCCAACATCCTGGTGCAGGTTTTGCCACAGGTAGAGGCACTCAGCTCCACAGATTTCAAACTGGTGAGAATAATACCTTGATGTTCACCTGCTAAGCTAGTGGTTGGACCTTGAAAGTTCAACCTGTTCTTTTCCATGCTTGAACCTTAAAGCAGTTGGGTCCTTGTATAAGCTCTCCAACTAAACTGTTATTTCTTTGATAGTCTTTATCTTTATGAACTCTTTCATTCCCTCTGCGTCTGCAGAACCTGATCGCCACAAGACTTGGGGTTCAGAAAATCACGGGAATTACTGTGTTTGACACGAGAGAGAAGAAAACTTACAACCCCTTGCTAGATTTGGAGGTTAGTTAAACTATAATTGAGTGTATATCTACTGAAAATATAGTGTTTAGGCTTGGTTATGTCGCAGTAAACTTGAAATTGCCAACTGACTGATGGTTTATTTTCGTGACATATCTTTTGCAAACTGGGCTTTTGTTGCAGATATTTGTTGATGCAGATTGATTTATTCGTGGGGCTGGCTACAGCCATGGAGTACCAGTCTGCAGAAGCTGGTTTATAAAACCAAACATGTCAAAAGCCCACAATTTTTTTATTTAGAGAGATCCATTTGATCATTCAGTTAATCACTATTACACCTGGGAGATTTGACTTGATGACCAGTGAAGGCGTTCTCTCTTGAAACTGGAGAACATTTGCCCGACTCTTCTTACGAATGGATCTTTCTATTGATCCTTAACTCCATCAAGCCTTGCTGCAGCAGTATTTGTTGTAACTTCAAGCTTTATTTTATTCTTTGAATCATTCAGTTTGATGTTGTTGAACTTGGAATTTTTTTCCCCCTTTTGAGCAAGGAAGTCAATTTTTATTTTTTTTTTGATAAATAAATAATTCATTACCAAGCAGAAGAAAGAATACCGGGGGCCCAAGAAAGGGGAAAGGAAAAACAAAAATTACACAAAGCTAGGCAAGACCCTTGGGGGGAGGGAGAGCCCTGCAGAAGAGAGGGAGAAAGACCCTAGGAAGCAACAATATGCTTGCTCCTTGGAGAATCAATATATTGGGAGGAGATGGAGGAGATCTTGTTTCTAATGTCAAAAGAGATGGTGTTGCAAATCTGCTGAAAGGTTCGAGAGGTAGGGGACTATTTTTTTATATTTTTCTCCATCCAAATCTATTTAATGGCGGCACTAAAGGTGAGCTTGCCCCATTACAAATAGAAGAATCGACAAAGTAAATGTGCACCCAAATCCATTCTCGTTGAAAAGGGAGAATCTTCTTATGATTCTTGGGTCAATATTTTGCAAGGACCCCTTTCTAAATGGAGGATAGGGGACAAGCAAAAAATATATATATATGGTCAATATCTTCCTCAACATTCCAACATAGGCAACAAGAGGGGGACACTAGGATTTGGTGATGGATGAGGAAGAATTGCATTGGAAGGCAGTTAAAGAGGGGTTGCAACTGTGAAGTTGTGGTAGAGGATATGGTGCTTAAACTAGACAAGCTTGCACCAAAGCTGTAAGGTGCCCTTAGAACAGATGAAGGTTCCATGCCGCTTTGGAGTTGAATAGGCTTGAGGAGGCAGGGGTCCAGATTATCCTATCTCCATTACCATGAAGCCTAATCTCCAAGGGGGTCAAAGAGTTCCACACCACTGAGAGCGAGGGAGAAGAAGTCGGAGGGGGCTCAATCACCAAGGCTAATGATATCGGTGACCATAGACTGCTTGGAGAGACCCGCACTATTGATGGCTCTGGCACTAACTGAGTTGAGGAGAACTCCCATAAGATGCCAATGATCAAGCCAAAGAGAGGTAGAGGAACCATCATCACTAATGGTGGAGATGGCTCCAAGAGCAATGGGCTGATGTTGAAAAATCTTGTGCCAGACATATGGAGTCATGGTGAAGGAGGCACGAGTAAATCCAATCCAACTAAATACTTTTCTGCTTGAACGCAAATTTTCAAATCAATTTGATGATAACGGCTGAGTAGATTTCTTTGATCCTTCTCAAACCAAGACCTCCCTCTGCCTTGGGGAGGCAAACTACAGTCCAGCTAGTAGGATGAAGAAATCTTGAAGAGTCAAACCCTTTTCCAGAGGAAGGTAGACATAAAGGATTCCATCTCTTTGATGGTTGCTTGAGGCAGCCCAAAGGAACCGGACCAATAACTGTAAGAAGACAGAACAACTTATCTGACAAGCTCCAAGCAACCTGCGTAGGAGAGAGGCTTGCCTCTCCAAATTTGAAGTTTTTTTAACAAATAAAATCAAACATGGGGTGCAATGGTGGGTGGACAATTTAGAAGTAATCAAAGGGAGACCCAGATCCTTGATCGGAAAGACTCCAATGGAGAAGCCTGACTTCTCAATCAAAGTTGCCTTGACTGATTCTGACACCCCGGCTAGGAACAAGAGAGCTGTTGGGGATGATGCAAAGACTCGACGTATCCTCAAAAGTATTGTAGACATTGTGATGAGGCTTTACTCATCAATTTTGATTATTACTTTCAAACTCTTAATTAATGATTATTATTGCTTAAAATTTCTGTAAGGCAGTATATGGGTAATATTAGAAACTTGGGATCATCTCATTGGATTGTCTTGAGCATATCTTCCTAGGGAATTAGGGAATTAGGTGAAAACTATCTGTTGTGGATATAAGTGTACTACTAAAAAATGTGGCTGTATCCTTCTTTGGTAGACACTATCGGTTGAGGGAATATAAACTACTGATTCGTTTTAAGTTTTTTCTTCACCCATCATGAAGAGAGATCCTTGTGATTGCACTCTATGAAATATGAATATCATCATTAATTCTCATCTTCTATTAATTGTGATCGAAAAGAATTTTGGATCATCTGCCAGTATAGTTAGGTGTCTACATCGATCCCACCTCTGGCCATTTTAAGGATGAAGAGAGGCATTTACAGAAGCAAACAAAAGATCTGGTTTTTATCAAAAATATGAATATACCCATTCCCCAATACAGTCTAAAGGATTGGATCCTACTATTGACGAAATTTTCTCTTTCACCCATGGTGAGAAGGGATAGGGTACATGATAACTTCATCACATGGAAGCAAAAGAGACCATATGGGAGAGAGAGAGCAGAAAAGAAATGTTTTTTATTCATGTTTCAAATTACACAAACGCTGGGAGTAAACAGTGACAGGAGCATTCCAATTTCCAACATCTACTCACTAGACAAGCATTGAAAAAAGAAACACAAAACCAATAGATAAGTAGTATGTACAGTGTCTTTTTCTTGTTTCTTGTTTCTTTGTTTTGGTGCGGGGTGGGGAAGGGATTTGATATTTTCCAGTCACATCAGTGATGGCGGTCATATGAGTTCCAAGCAGCCCAATTAGCTTCGCTTCCAACACGAGGCATGGTACTGTTCCTGGAGAAGACATCAACCTTGAAGATGGACCCACACATGACACCTTCGCTATCTACCCTCGGCATTGCCTTCACCTTGTTCATCGGATGCTCAAAGCTTGTTAACCCTCCTCCACTGTGAAACATACACCCTGCAACAACACCAAATCCCAAACAATTCATGTTCATTCTTTATGTATTAAGGACGGAAGAAAAAATTAAACTTTCTTATGTCTTCTCACATACCAGTAGGGAAAGGTGCGAAGGATTTGCCACAGCTTGTTTTAATGACTTTCAAATCATCAGAAATCACCACCGAATCATCTTCTGCGATTCCCCAGTGCAACTTAACTCCTCCATCCGAACTCTGTTCATAAACACAAACAGGTAGTGTTCTTTGTCAGCCATTCATTAGATGTTCTTTAATTAGTTGAGATTATGAAAGAGAGAGAGAGAGAGAAAGAACATACGAGAGCAGCAAAAACGGTGCCGTCCTTGCGATCAAAGACGACAAAGGCGAAACTTCCATCGAGTTCCTTGATGACCTGATCAGCAGGGTAAGGTCCCCTGTCTCGAAGGGTACGGTAAGCTTCAATGACAAGCATGGCCTCGTTGGTGTTCTTTGTCAACCCATACTGCCTGTTGAGACTGCACAGGTTGCTCAAGCTCCCCATAAATACACAGTAAATCTCATCATATCCACAGAACAACCTGCAATTTTGTTTTAATTCCAACAAATCTTCAATATTGCTTCCTTCTTATCTCTAATAATCAGTTTGATTTCAGATCTAAACTTGAAGAAATTCAAAAGCAACAAATAAAATCACACAATATGAATACCTTTGATTGTGGAGGGAGTAGATTAGGTCAGGACGAACATAAGCGAGCACAGCAGCACTATTAAAGGACATGGAAAAGGCATTATCAGGATGAGAAGAGAGAAAATCCTTGAGAATCTCCTCTGGAATTAGATTAGACTTTTTAGCACTCCTCGAAGAATCAGGGCTGTGTAGCTCCTTTGGTGGATGAGCTAATGTCTTGTTAAAGATCGCCAACATCTTCTTCTTCTTTGAGATTGGAACACTCGAATTTGAGATTTTCAGAAACTAAATTCGAAACAAGAATAGTGAAATTGAATGAGAATAAAAGAGGACACGATGAATTGAAGAAGACGGAGATAGGTAAGAGTATTTATAGGTAGATAGACATGAGAGCCTTTAGCCTTATTAGAGTTTGTTGAAAGCACACGAAGAAGACACCAAGAAATGGAAATGTGATGACCGGATGACATGTCAGATATTATCCAAAAACTTAGATATCTGTGCAAGCTGACTGGATAAGATTCTTTTTCCATTATTATTTAATTTTGGCTGGTAAAGATCAGGTGATTGACCGGATGACATGTCAGATATTCTTTTGTTGCAGATATTTGTTGATGCATATTGATTTATTCGTGGGGCTGCTACAGCCATGGAGTACCGGTCTGCAGAAGCTGGTTGTTACGTCCTCTCTTGGAGCTTGGGATTGGTCTTGTTTATAAAACCAAACATGTCAAAAGCCCACAATTTTTTTATTGAGAGAGAGATCCATTTGATCATTCATTTAATCACTATTACACCTGGGAGATTTGACTTGATGACCAGTGAAGGCTTTCTCTCTTGAAACTGGAGAACATTTGCCCGACCCTGGATCTTTCTATTGATCCTTAACTCCATCAAGCCTTGCTGCAGCAGTATTTGTTGTAACTTCTCAAGCTTTATTTTTTTCTTCCAATCATTCAGTTTGATGTTGTTGAACTTGGTAATTTTTTTCCCCTTTAGAGTAAGGAAGTTAATTTTTTTTTTTTTTTTTTTTTTTGGATAAATAGATAATTTATTACCAAAGAGAAGAAAGAATACAGGGGGCCCAAGAAAGGGAAAAGGAAAAATCAAAAATTACACAAAGCAAGGCAAGACCCTCAGGGGGAGGGAGAGCCCTGTAGAAAAGAGGGAGAAAGATCCCGAGAAGCAACAATAAGTTTGTTCTTTGGAGAATCAATATATCGGGAGGAGATGGAGGAGAACTTGTTTCTAATGTCAAAAGAGATGGTGTCCCAAATCTGTTGAAAGGATCGAGAGGTAGGGAACTATTTTCTAATATTTTTCTCCATCCAAATCTATTTGATGGCAACACTAAAGGCGAATTTGCCCATGACATTGAAAATAGAAGAATCGACAAAGTAAATATGCACCCAAATCCATTCTTGTTGAAAAGGGAGAACCTTATGATTCTTGGGTCAATATTTTGTAAGGACCCTTTTCCAAATGGAGGAGGATAGGGGACCAGTAAAAAATATATATATATGGTCAATATCTTCCTCAGCATTCCAACATGGGCAACAAGAGGGGGACACTAGGATTTGGCGATGGATGAGGAAAGACTGCATTGGAAGGCAGTTAAAGAGGACTTGCAACCGTGAAGTTGTGGTAGGGGATATGGTGCTTAAACTAGACAAGCTTGCACCAAAGCTGTAAGGAGCCCTTAGAACAGATGAAGGTTCCATGCCACTTTGGAGTTGAATAGGCTTGAGGAGGCAGGGGTCCAGACTATCCTATCTCCATTACCATGAAGCCTAATATCCAAGGGGGTCAAAGAGTTCCACACCACTGAGAGTGAGGGAGAAGAAGTCAGAGGGGGCCAATCACCAAAGCTAATGATTTTGGCGACCATAGACTACTTGGCGAACCTGCACTATAGATGGCTTTGGCATTAACTGAGTTGAGGAGCATAGACTAAAGAAGTCGGAGGGGTTCAATCACCAAGGCTAATGATATCGGTGACCATAGACTGCTTGGAGAGACCCGCACTATTGATGGCTCTGGCACTAACTGAGTTGAGGAGCACCCCCATAGGGTGCCAATGGTCAAGCCAAAGAGAGGTAGAGGAACCATCATCACTAATGGTGGAGATGGCTCCAAGAGCAATGGACCGATATTGAAAAATCTTGTGCCAGACCCAAGAAGCATCAAAGGAGGAAGGGACAGTGCATATGGAGTCATGGTGAAGGAGGCACGAGTAAATCCAATCCACCCAAATACTTTTCTGCTTGAACACAAATTTTTAAATCAATTTGATGATACCGGTTGAGTAGATTTCTTTGATCCTTCTCAAACCAAGACCTCCCTCTGCTTTGGGGAGGCAAACTATAATCCAGCTAGTAGGATGAAGAAATCTTAAAGAGTCAAATCCTTTTCCAGAGGAAAGCAGACATAAGGGATTCCATCTCTTTGATGGTTGCTTGAGGCAGCCCAAAAGAACCAGACCAATAACTGTAAAAAGATTGAACAACTTATCTGACAAGCTCCAAGCAACCTGCGTAGGAGAGAAGCTTGTCTTTCCAAATTTGAAGCCTTTTTTACAAATAAGATCAAACATGGGGTGCAATGGTGGGTGGACAATTTAGAAGTAATCAAAGGGAGACCCAGATACTTGATTGGAAGGAGTCCAATGGAGAAGCCTGACTTCTCAATCAAAGAAGCCTTGACAGATTCTGACACCCCGGCAAGGAACAAGAGAGATTTGTTGGGGATGATGCTAAGACTTGACATTTCCTCAAAAGTGTTGTAGACAAAACATAATGGTCTCGATGGAGGTGATGTTTGCTTTGGAGAATATCGTAAGATCATCTATGAAGGCAAGAAAACTTGATATGCTTACACTTGGGGACAGGAGAGATAAGCTGTTGATCAATACATCACTAGATACTTGAGAGAGTACTTCAAGGACCAAGGAGAAGATGTATGGAGAAAGAGGGCATCTCTGATGAATGTTAAATCCACCCTATAATCCATTGTGATGAGGCCTAACTCATCAATTATAATACTTTCAACTCTTAATTAATGATTATTATTGCTTAAAAATTCTGTAAGCAATAATATTCATATACAATGTGACTATATGCTTCTTTGGTAGACACGATCGGTTGAGGGAAAATCAACTACTGATTTGATTAAGTTTTTTCTTCACCCATCATGAAGAGGGAACCTTGTGATTGGACTCTATGAAATGTGAACATCATCATTAACTCTCATCCCCTATTATTTGTGATCGAAAAAAATTCGAACCATCTGCTTGTATAGTTACCTGCCACACCGATCCCACTCACTGGCATTTTAAGGATGAAGAGAGGCATTTACACACGCAACAAAAGACAGATGATGTTGACATTACTATAAATACAAACCGATGGTGTTGGCATTACGGTAAATACAATTGATCTGGTTTTTGTCAAAAATATGAAAATACCTTTTCCCCAATCCAATCAAAGGATCAGATCCTACGATTGAAGAGATTTTCTCTTGAGAAAAGAGACCAAATGAGAGAGAGAAGGACGGAAACGTTTTTTATTCATGTTTCAAATTACACAAACGCTGGGAGTAAACAGTGACAGGAGTCCAACATCTACTTCACTAGATAAGCATTGAAAGGAAAAAAAACACAGAAAACCAATAGATAAGAAGTATGTACAGTGTCTTTTTCTTGTTTCTTGTTTCTTTGTTTTGGTGCGGGGTGGGGGAGGGATTTGATATTTTCCAGTCAGATCAGTGATGGCGGTCGCTAATATGAGTTCCAAGCAGCCCAATTGGCTTCACTTCCAACACGAGGCATGGTACTGTTCCTGGAGAAGACATCAACCTTGAAGATAGACCCACACATGACACCTTCGCTATCTACTCTGGGCATTGCCTTCACCTTGTTCATCGGATGCTCAAAGCTTGTTAACCCTCCTCCACTGTGAAACATACACCCTGCAACAACACCAAATCCCAAACAATTCATGTTCATTCTTTATGTATTAAGGACGGAAGAAAAAATTAAACTTTCTTATGTCTTCTCGCATACCAGTCGGGAAAGGTGCGAAGGATTTGCCACAGCTTGTTTTAATGACTTTCAAATCATCAGAAATCACCACCGAATCATCTTCTGCGATTCCCCAGTGCAACTTAACTCCTCCATCCGAACTCTGTTCATAAACACAAACAGGTAGTGTTCTTTGTCAGCCATTCATTAGATGTTCTTTAATTAGTTGAGATTATAAAAGAGAGAGAGGAAGAACATACGAGAGCAGCAAAAACGGTGCCGTCCTTACTATCAAAGACAACGAAGGCGAAACTTCCATCGAGGTCCTTGATGACCTGATCAGCAGGGTAAGGTCCCCTGTCTCGAAGGGTACGGTAAGCTTCAATGACAAGCATGGCCTCGTTGGTGTTCTTTGTCAACCCATACTGCCTGATGAGACTGCACAGGTTGCTCAAGCTCCCCATAAATACACAGTAAATCTCATCATATCCACAGAACAACCTGCAATTTTGTTTTAATTCCAACAAATCTTCAATATGGCTTCCTTCTTATCTCTAATAATCAGTTTGATTTCAGATCTAAACTTGAAGAACATCAAAAGAAACAAATAAAATAACACAATATGAATACCTTTGATTGTGGGGGGAGTAGATTCGGTCAGGACGAACATAAGCGAGCACAGCAGCACTATTGAAGGACATGGAAAAGGCATTATCAGGATGAGATGAGAGAAAATCCTTGAGAATCTCCTCTGAAATTAGATTAGACTTTTTAGCAGTCCTCGAAGAATCAGGGCTGTGTAGCTCCTTTGGTGGATGAGCTACTGTCTTGTTAAAGATCGCCAACATCTTCTTCTTCTTCTTTGAGATTGGAACAATCGAATTTGAGATTCTGAGAAACTAAAATTCGAAACAGGAATAGTGAAATTGAATGAAAATAAAAGAGGAAACAATGAGTTGAAGATGGAGATAGGTAAGAGTATTTATAGGTAGATAGACATGAGAGCCTTTAGCCTTATTAGAGTTTGTTGAGGCACAAGAAGACGACACCAAGAAATGGAAATGTGATGACCGGATGACATGTCAGATATTATCCAAAAACTTACACTGGATAAGATTCTTTTTCTATTATTTTTTAATTTCAGTTGGTAAAGATCAGGTGTTTGGCCATCTATAGAAGAAGAGCATGGGATCATCACGCTGCCGGTGTGGAATGGAATCTATTACGTCAAGCGTGAATGGGAGTTTCTAAGTATCGGTATCATATCGGTTGATGATATATAATATCGGAGAAAGAACGCTACCTGGTCATGTGCGATGCATGGCCTTGTGTCTGGACCAGGGGCTGTGCGATCGCACGTAACTAGGTACTGTTCTCTTTCCCATATAAATATATCAATATCGTCGAAGATCAATACCAACATGAATCGGTTGTAATAGCCAAAAAGTGGTCTAACTTTGAGAATGAAAGGGGGGTGTCGCATGGTTAATGTATGAAAAGGATTCGCATGGGATGAAGGAGAGAGAGTGTCAGTAAAGGAAGAGAATGTGAGAGCACCACGGTCCTCATTTCACACAAAGGAATCTATCATTAGGCAAATTTGCGAGTGATGTATCATTGAATGTCTAAGGAATCGTTTGGATTAATCATCTTTGTTTTCAGTTCAATATGATTTTAAGGGATCTAAAATTTTTTAATAAACATCCAACCTTAAACTTGACAAACCTAAATGCCTGTCATTTTGATTCCATGGTGGTTGAAACACATAGGAAACCTTTTCCCTCCCCTGATAGCTAATTCTTTTTCTTTTGGTTTTTTTTGGTAGAATGCTAATTCTTTTTCCTAAACAAACGAAAAACCGTTAACCCTTTTTATTATTTTAATGAAGTTTAGTACTCCACCAAAAGGATTAAACATTTAATCAAAGATTTGTTAAGACAGAAGGAATAGATCTCAGATAGTGGGGTCAATCCATCAATGTCAGTCAAACAATCATACTATGTAGCATATTTTATTGGAATTTCTCAAGTTTAGGGGTAAGGGTGTCAGTCGTTGTGGTTCCAAAATTTCAATTTTTTGGTGCGGTTTCGGTGTGATTTATATTTTGACAAGATGGAATCAAAATTGAATCAGATTAGAAATAGTCAAAATTAGAATAGTTTTGTATTTGATTCGGTTTAATTGATTTCTATTTGATTTTTATTATTTGATTCATAATCGATTTATAGTACTGATTTTAGAAAGCGATAATGAAGAAAACCTCAATTTTTCAAATTCTATATATTTTCGTGTTTTTCCATTCTCTCTTGGTCTCCCCCACTCATCCTATTCCCTATACCTATATGATAATATATAATCATCTCAATTTCATTGATCTTTTTTTCCTTTCTTATTCCTCTTTTTTTTTTTTTTTTCTTGACCCTCGTGTGATAAATACGTTATTTCTTCCATTAACAAATAGGATATTGGTAATCTATTTTAACATGATCCATCATTTTCAATCCATACTTGAACATATATATTATATATAAAAAAACTCAAAACAATTTACTTATTTTATGTTTCAAGTATAATCCAATAACTGTTGTTTAATAAATTAATTATTATTTTATTATTTAATTCAATTAATGCATGGGCTAGTATTCGAGTGAGACGTACTAGTTTCTATTGGTTTAGAACCATCGAGATTTTACAATGCAAGTCAAAAACCAAATCGAGAAAAAAACCTATGAAATGAAAACCAAATAATTTTATGCGATGCGATTCGATACGATTCGATTCGATTCAAAACGATCAATTTCGATTCCGATATCTTTTTCGGTTCCATTTTGTCACTCAAGTGAATGGGATTTTTTGGTCCTCCAAAAAAAATACGCTATTATATTAAAAATATTACCAAACACGACCTAGGCACGTGAAAAGTAATTTATCTTCGCATACGATGAAGAGATTTTAGATTCATCAACAAGAGAAAAGAATACTTATCCAAAAAATACAAGAGGAAGGAAAATTCAAACTTCGTGTACTTGACAGTGATCCGAGTCAGCAAAACTACAGCGGCGGGGCAGCGAAGAGTGTGTTTGATCGCTCTCTCTCTAGAGTCCAGTCTTCAATCTTGAAAAAATATGTGGTCAGGATTGGATGGACAAACGTACCACGTCAGATGTCTGAGACTTGCTCTATGTTGACTGGTCTGCGAATTCCTCACGTGCCACTCACCAAATCCCGGCCGTCCATGATGTTCCAACTTATTATAAATCAATGGGTTAATTTTCTTTTGGGACTATACACCGCAGCAGCATATACAGATATAAGGATGAATGAATCAATGTTTGTTACGTAACCTTCGTACGCTCTCGTCTCGTTCCAACCTTCGAGAGAGTACTACTGAAATGAAAGAGTCGTAGAATACTGAACTTTTCTATGGGCCACAACCCGCCACCACTATCCGGTGGGCGTTCGGACCGTACGATGGGACCCACAATACAGGTCTCTCTCTCTCTCAGTTAAAAGACTAAAATTTCACCCGTGCCTATCCCCTTATCTACTCTGCTATGCCTTAGCATTGTTTCCGGAATTCATATTCCTATGGGCATGGATTGAGGTATCCGTATCGGATTGGCAGGATCGACTGGATCATATCTCGACCGACACGTGCCCGATCTTGGATCACGTATCAGTATCGCATCAAGGGTTTATAGTTAAAAATCAATTTTTAACGAAAAATAGGGATAAAATTGATTGATCCGAATCGGTATCAAATCTGTATCGGGGTTTGAGATCGATCACTAACGATTTTGATTTGAATAGGCCAAAAACCCTAGAAACCTTGATCTAAATTCGTTGAAGTTGGAATCGATATCAACTGATTTCGATCGAAATTGATCAATTTTGCCTATGAATTAGTTCACGATATCAGCGTCAATACTAATACCGATATGCATCCGATGTGAATAAGAAATTCCTTTCATTCATTATTGAAAATAGGGTAAATTACATATCACCCCCTGGTTTTCAAACGAAACTTAAACTACCCCTGGTTTTTGAAAATACTCATCCGTCCCCCTCTATAGTAACGGTGTTAGTTTGCTGTTAGTTATTGGTGTGAAAGAACTATTTTACCCTTGTACTAAAACATTAGAATTAAATTTACAATGCTACCTTTCAAAATTTATGATTGGATGTCAAGGGTAGTTTAGGGATTTAAATTTATTTAACTAACTGGCTGATATCATCACTTAGGAGTGTCAATCGATCGGTTCGATCCGGGTTCGGTCCGGTTTTTTAGTTTTCGGTGTGGCTTTTAGGGAAACCGAAACCAAACCAATAAGGACGATTCGGTTTTGACTTGTTTCAGTTTCAGTGCGGTTTGGTTTCGTATCTATTTCGATTTTATGATAATGGGTTGATAGCGTTTGGATTCGGTTTAGTACCGGGTTTTCTTAAACAAGTTGGGTTCAATTTCTGCCTATTTTCTTCTCTTTCTCTTTTCAACTACATAAAATATTTCATTAGCCCCACACTTAAAAAGGAGATCAATGGAAGAAACATTGTTACAAATCATTTTCCCTATTTTCATAACCTCATCTCATTGATTTGTAACAATTTCCTTTATAACCATAAATTGCTCACTAATATTGAAATCAATTCAATTATTCATAACCTTTTATTTATTATTTTTGGGCAAATTTCACAGACACCCCCTCTAAGTATTCAATATGTCATGCCGTCATGGACTTGCCAAACTTGGACAAAATATCCCAGACAACTCCTATGTTTTTATTTTATATTGACTTAGTCCACTCCGTTAGGTCTTAGCAGTTAAGTCCCTGTTAACTTTTTTATAATGGCAAAATTACCCTTCTAATAGGGTGAACTTCCCATAATACCCTTTAAGGTAAAACCCCAAATACAAACACCATTCTCTCTCTCTTCATCGTTTTCACTGGGGAAGGGGTAAGAAACAAGAACAGGGAACTTCTCCACATGCAATCGAAATGTCTTTGCTGTTGAAGGGGTAAGAACAGGGAACCCTAAACCTAGATTTTGGAATGGGATCAGCTAATCCAGATCGGCCGATTCCGTCCCGGTTTTTACAACTCTGCTGCTCAGATGTTTAATTAGCATTTAAAACTTGGATGGATCGATTTGATGGGTTTCAACTAGTGTTGCCTACAACAATCGACCAATGTTGCATCGTGGGACTTCTTGCAGACCAATCACAAGTAGATCAAATTGCCTGTCAACACCCACAAGCTCTGCTAAATCCTGGTATGAGACCTTCATCACAGGCAAAAATCAAACAAAAATCTTCTCAGAAGAGATGGATATAGTCTTTAAGATTTTGATAGGTCACAGAGGGAAGAATTGAGACTAGGGAGAGAGAGAGAGAGAGAGAGGAGACGAGAAGTTAAGAAGGAGGAGAATGAGACGAAATTGGAAGAAAATGCTTGATTTCATTGATTATCTTTCGGTACTCTACCTATTTATAGGAAAACAAGGTAATATTCTACTGACTTATTACAGGACCAACTAAAGTGGTGGCCATGCTGGCAAACATGTTGTAACGGCTTGGTTTTCTAATTGTCCTCTTAGGCCTGCTAGTAGAAGGTGGGCCCTGCCCTGATAATGCTCTATCATTTCCCAATCCTTCCAGAACAACCTTGTCCTCAAGGGTGAGGTGGGGTATTGTTGTTGGAACTGAAGTAAATCGATCCATGTAGCCTCATCCGCATCCTGGGAAGTCCACTGGATGAGAAGTTGAGGCATGAGCCGGCCCTGAATGAGAATTTGTCTGTGACCCAGAATAGAGAGTGGCTGGAGGAGGGGGTGGACGTCAAGGAAGTGAGATGGAAGCGGGGCTTCCTGCGTCACAGGATCGCCACGGCACAACTTCAGGAGAGAGATGTGAAAGATGGGGTGAATTCTAACAGTGGAAGGGAGCTCCAGTTTATAAGCAACTGGCCCAATTCGTTTGCTGATACGAAAGGGACCGTAGTAACGTTTGGAGAGCTTGTGAGAGGGGCGGTGGGCCACAGATAATTGGCGATAGGGTTGCAGTTTAACGAACACCCAATCACCCACTGCAAACACTTTATCAACCCGGTGCTTATCAGCCTAGTTTTTCATGCGAACCTGGGCGCGCATCAAAATGGTCCTTTAAGGCAGTGAGGACCGAGGTGCGACGTAAGAGGTCATCGTCCAGGGATGCCACAGTTGTAGAACCAGCGATGTAGGAAGTGAGGCTAGGGGGAGGGCGACCATAGAGGGCCTCAAAGGGGGTCATGCCAATTGCGGCATGCCAACTTGTGTTGTACCACCATTCGGCGAGGTGCAAGAAGCAAACCCATTGCTTGGGCTCCTCACTAACGAAGCTCCTGAGGTATGTTTCGAGACAACAGTTGAGGACTTCGGATTGGCCATCGGTCTAGGGATGGTATGCAGTACTTATCCGTAGTGTTGTCCCCTGCAAACAAAAAAGCTGCTGCCAAAACTCACTAATAAAGAGTCTATCATGATCATTGACGATGGACTTTGGAAATCCATGGAGGCGACAGATTTCCTGGGAGAAGGTTGCAGCTAATTTGGAAGCCGTAAGACCAGGAGGAAGGGCGACGAAGTGGGCGGACTTGGTGAGGCGATCAACCACGACGAGGATCTTGGATTTACCGGCAGCCGGGGGAAGACCGGTGATGAAATCCATAGCAATGTCGTCCCAAACCAGCTGTGGAATGGGGAGGGGCTGAAGCAATCCCTTGGGCACTGAAGTATCATACTTCACCTGTTGGCAAACGTGGCATTGAGCCACGAAGTTACGGATGTGCTGGTGCATGCAAGGCCAATAAAAAGTTCCAGATAGATGAAGGAAGGTACGATGAACGCCCGAATGGCCCCCAAGAGGAGTAGCATGAAACTCCAGTAAGAGGGCTTGGTGGAATCCCTGAGCATCTGGAACAACCAGTTTGTCGTGGAAGTAGTAAAGGCCTTGCCAAAAGGTATAATCTGCCGCGTACTTGTGTGATTGAAGAAGGGAGGAGTTGGCTGAGTCACTCCAAAATGTCCGTAGGTCATCCACTATAGAGAAAACAGGGAAAGTGGAGGCGACGATGGCCAAAAGCGAGACCTCCTCGCGGCGAGAGAGGGCATCCGTTGCATCATTGTGCTTGCCTGGTTTATATAGAATTTCAAAATCGAAGCCCAATAATTTTGTGAGCCACTTCTGTTGCTCCGGAGTTTGGAGATTATGCTGAATAAGAGTGCGGAGGCTTTGTTGATCAGTGAAGATGACAAATGGGAGACCCAAGAGATACTGTCGCCACTTCTTCACTGCCTCCGTAATGGCGAACATTTCGCGAGCATAGGTGGAGGCATGCTGCATACGTGGGCACAGACGCTTGCTGAAAAAAGCAATGGGATGGTGGCGCTGTGAGCGGACGGCCCCGACACCAATTGTAGAAGCATTCGTATGGAGAGTGAATGGCAATGTAAAATTGAGCAAGGAGAGAACCGAAATTGTTGTCATCGCCATTTTCAAGGCCTGAAATGCGGTGGTAGCCGCAGTCATCCAAGTGAAACCATCTATACGGAGGAGGTCCGTGAGAGAGGCTGCAATGGTAGCATAGCCTTTGACAAATCGGCAATAATAGCCTGTCAAGCCCAAAAAATCGTGCAGTTGTTGAACAGAGACAGGGATTGGCTAAGAGATCATGGCTGAGACTTTGGAGGGATCCGCAGCGACGCCGGCAGTCGAGATGATGTGTCCCAAATATTCCACAGAGGTCTGGCCAAACAAGCATTTGTCTCGTTTAACAAAAAACTATTGGACTGAAGAGTAGAGAGTACCTGAGCAAGATGGGAGAGGTGTTTAGTCCATGAAGGGCTATAAACTAATATGTCGTCGAAGAAGACGATCACAAACCGGTGAAGGAAGGGACGAAAGAGGTCATTCATGGCAGTCTGGAAGGTAGACGGGGCATTTGTCAAGCCGAAAGGCATGACAAGGAACTCGAAATGCCCATCGTGTGTCCGAATTGCAGTCTTTGGAATGGCCGATGGGTGGAGCCGGATCTGGTGATAACCGGCACGTAAGTCCAGTTTGGAGAAGAAGTTTGCACCGTACAACTCGTCTAGAAGCTCATCGACGGTAGGGATGGGGTAACGGTCTTTGACCGTAATGGCGTTGAGCACCCTATAATCCACACAAAAACACCAGGACGCATCGCGTTTCTTAACCAGTAAAACAGGGGATGAGAAGGGACTGGTGCTCGGCCGGATGATGCCATCACGCAGCATCTCAAAGATGAGGCATTCTATTTTGTGTTTTTGAAAATGGGTATACCGGTAGGGATGAAGGTTGACAGGTGCGGCGGTTGGGGCCAAATGGATACGGTGGTCGTGTGGTCTCGATGGGGGAAGGTGGTGAGGGGTGGCGAAGACGAGCTCATAGCGATCCAGCACAGAGGATAAGTCAGGGACCGAAGTAGATGATGGATGGGCGAAGGTCAGACGGACTGAAATGTGGAAGAAGGAGGCAATTGATTTGGTTTGAAGGGAGCGCTGGAGCTGGTGGAAGGACATGTGTAGTGGCTTAGAGAAGGAATCGCCATAGAGGCGAACAGGGGTACCATCAAGGTGGAATTCAATCGTTAAATTCTGATAGTCAAATGTGATAGGCCCAAGCAGTTCGAGCCATTGAACACCCAAAACCACATCCGCTCCCTGAATGGGCAGTAAATAGAGATCTACCGAGAAGTGATGACCATTTAATGAGAGGGGGACTTGGGAGCACAAGCCAGAGCACTGAGGTTCTTCGTCGTTGCCAACCATCACCTTAAGGTGTTGGGAGGGCTGGACTGGGAAAGATAGAAACTAAGGGAGGCGAGCCTGGAGAAAATTATGGGTACTCCCACCGTCAATCAAAACAGAGAGAGGTTTACCATGGATGGACCCGGGGAGGCGAATAGTGCGAGGGGTGGAGTGACCGGCCAAGGCGTGTAAGGAAATAGCAGGGGGTGGGTCTGCAGAGAGCTCTGCAGGGTCCGGAGGATCCAACAAGTCAGGATCGAGGATATCGGACAGAAATTGGGCGTCTGGGTCCGAGAGAAGAAGGAGAAATTGGGTGCGCTGGCAACGATGGCCTGGAATGAATTTATCGTCACAGTTGTAGCACATGCCTTTGTCACGACGGGCCTGCATTTCGGCAGCGGACAAACGGCGAATAGGGAGGGTGGTGGGTTTGGGTTTGGAGGAGGCCGAACGAGAGGGGGCGGCAGAGGGTGGGGTGGGGCGAGAAACAGAGTGACACGAGGCTGACAAAGGAGACGAGGAAAACTTATCCTCAAGGAGGCAAGCAAGCCCTAGAGCCGTGGAAATGATTGGTGGGCGAAGAATGGTAAGCCCTCATTGTATATCAGACCGGAGACCCAAGATAAAACAGTTGAGGATGCTGGCGTCCGAAAGACCCTGAATACGGTTGCACAAGGCCTCAAACTCTTGTTGATACTCCGTAACAGTGCCGCGTTGGTGCAGCTTAAAAAGTGCCGCCTCATGGTTAACAAAGGTGGAAGGGCCGAAACGTTGTTCGATAGCCAACTTCAGGGCCACCCAGGAAGGTAGATGATGGTTCCTGAACATCCACTGGAACCAACCAAGGCTGCGCCAGACATATAGAAAGAGGCTATGTCGACGCGATGCTCCTCAGGTGTTTGATAAAAGGCGAAGTAGCGATCATCTTGGAAGATCCAGTCGAGAGGATTCGAGCCATCAAAGAAGGAGATCTTAACGCGGGGAAGACGCGTGGTGTGGTGCTCAGAGGTGGAACTAGCCGAAGCCAAGGACGACGGTGGAGTGGGTAACAGGGGTGGCGCACGCTCAGGGGCCTTTTCCAAGCGGGCTAGCTTTAAAAGGATCTCGTTCATCATGGTGTTCTGGTTGGTGTAGAGCTCCTCCTACTGAGTAGCGATGGTCTGGAGAGTAGAGGAGTGTTCTTGGACTGTGGCTTGAAGAAGAGAGAGGGTTTCATCCAAGGCACGCTGACGAGTGACGATACCGTCGGCCATGGAATCAATGAAAGCACCAAATGATAGTTCACAGAGGGAAGAATTGAGACTAGGGAGAGAGAGAGAGAGAGGAGAAGAGAAGTTAAGAAGGAAGAGAATGAGACGAAATTGGAAGAAAATGCCTGATTTCATTGATTATCTTTCTGTTCTCTACCTATTTATAGGAAAACAAGGTAATATTCTACTGACTTATTACAGGACCAACTAAAGTGGTGGCCATGCTGGCAAACATGTTGTAACGGCTTGGTTTTCTAATTGTCCTCTTAGGCCTGCTAGTAGAAGGTGGGCCCTGCCCTAATAATGCTCTATCAGATTTCTATTTTGTACTTTAAAAACAATTGAAAGAAGAAAAAGAATTAGCAAAAATGAGTTTTTGATTTTGGTTGCACCTTCCCATTCATGTTCCATGTCACTATGCTCATGCAAAGAGATGAACTGCTTGAGAACTTGCAAAGCTACTCCACTGCAACTGTCTTTATGCCTTGATGATGACTTGCAAGATGGGTGTTCATGGTTTGGAACTTATTTCACTGTGATGAACTGCTTGTTCTCGTTCTCTTGCCACTGAGCTTAGAAATGCTAATGGCGAGAACGATAGCACAGAAGAGGCCTAAGAGGGCTTTCTCTAGGAGATGGAGATCCATAGATTGGTGGGTGTGGGAGATCGGATGAAGGTGGACGACGTTGACGGGGTTAGAATTTGATGGTAGGGTCGGGTGGAAATGGGTTTCGGCAGTGGTGGTGGTGCTGGCGGAAGAAGAAGAAGAAGAAGAAGAAAAAACACAGAGAGGAAGAAGAGGAAATGGGGTTTTGGGGTTGAAGATATCTAAAGGGGTAAAATGAACATTTTAACTTTGGGTGCTAACTGTGCTTAACGTCAGGGGGAAGGTTGCCATTTTGACCAAGTTTGACAAGTTCGTGACATATTGAATACATAGAGGGGGTGTCCATGAAATTAACCCATTATTTTTTATCGGTTTCATTCGGTTCGATTTTTCGATTTATTATCGGTCTGTTCGGTTTTCAGTCGGTCCTGTCATACTCCAGTCATGGTTCAAGATTTCGTGAAATATCGCCGATATATCTGGTTATTTTGAAAATCTCAACAGTACCGAGACGAAATGGTAAGGCGAAATGGAAAAAATTCATATTTCGGCGATATTTCGTGATATTTCTTGTGAGTCTTGCACCCTTGTGAGTTGTGAACTTGTGACTTTGTGTATTGATTATTGAGTAATGAGTATTGACTATTGAGTATTGAACTATTAACTATTATGGAGTTTATGAGTTATGAATTATGACTTATGAGTTATTTTTGTTTCATTACTTTATTTAAATTTCTTATATATCTTTTAGTACCTAATCAATGTATATTTAACTATTTATACATCAAGGTCGGCCACCGTATACTGTCAATCAAGGGTACAAACCCAAAACATCACTTTGAGTTCATTTTTTTTGGCAATATGAAGGTTTAAATGTGTTTATTTAACTTAAATAAGGGTGTACATAGAGTATTAGGCCTTAATATGGACAAAAACCCACTGAGATGGAGTGCCGAAATATGGTAGAAAAAATAACATATTTCGGCGATATTTTGATATATTTCAAATATTTCGGCCATCTCGACCAGCCCGAGATACCGAGATATCGCGAGATTTTAAACTATGACTCTAGTCCAAAATCAATCCAATAAGGATCGATTCAATTCGGTCTTGGGTTTTTTCAGTTGGTTTCGGTCGATCTTAATGGTTCGGGCTAGGTTTTGACACCCTTATCATCATTTAACAGCATAAAACTACCGGTAGGGACTAATTTATCATATTGGGATCTAATACAGGGGGTGATTTGAGTATTTTCAAAAACCAAGAGGTGATTTGAGCTTCTTTTGAAAACCAGGGGGTGACGTATAATTTACCCTTAAAAGTAAGACATAAAAGATGGTTATTGCTCGTATGTCTGATCAAGAATCTAATTCAAAAACATTTTCAAAAAGGAGAATAATGAAATGTTGGAAATTTTCAATACCAACCCTGAGGTACTACATAAATATAAACACACCTCCTTGTTTTGGAAAATTCTACATACCCCCTTGAGGTTCACAAAAGTTACCACATGCCCCCATTTCGTTAGTGTATGACTAACAACGTTAAAAACATTGGGTGAACTGACAAAAATGCCATTGCAAATAAGGGGGGGGAAAAAAAACTTGCGACTCATCTTCCCCAACCGATTTTAGGAAGATGAGTTGCAGGTATCCTTGTAGGGAATACCATGGAACCGATTTCATGGGAACCTGCATTCCAGTACGCGATGAAGCTGAATACAACACTCATATCAAGAGACGAGCCTCCCCCTCCTTCTCTGTTGCACACTTTGAAACTCATTCCCCATTTCTTCTCTTCTCTTCCCCAAATCTCTAACCATATCTACTGAAGTTTTAGCCCTTAAATTTATACGTACTTAATTGTATCAAATGTCATTTTAACTACAACCACAACCCTAACCCAAGCACAAAAGTTTAGGGAGTGGAACTCACACGGAGCTTGATTGGGAAAATAATGAATTAGGGTTTGAACCGATTATTTCATGGGCAGGCCAGAGCTTCAAATCACCCAAGTTCTAGAATTCTAAGAGGTTTCACTCTAAACATGAATTTGAACTTCAAGCTATGCAGAATGAACTTCAGAAAAGAAATTATCAGAACAAGAAGACAAATTAAATTAAATTTCTCTTATATATATCAACAACCGTAAAGGCAATTGTATGCAATTACGGTTGAGATCAGTGATTTTTCACAGGAACCATCGTTGCCCTTGTGCTTCTTCTGGCATCGTTTATTGCATTCAGCTTCATCGCATACTGGAATGCAGTTTCCCATGAAATCAGTGTGGATTTCCATGGTGTTCCCTACAAGGATACTTTCAACTCATCTTTCCCAATTGATTTGGGGAAGATGAGTTGCAGGTTTTTTTTTTTCTTCTTGCAAGGGCATATTTGTCAGTTCACCCCATGCTTTTGACGTTGTTAGTCATAAACTAACGGAATGGGGGCATGTGTTAACTTTTGTAAACCTCAAGGGGTATGTAGAATTTTCCAAAACTGAGGGGTGTTTATAATTACGTGATACCTCAAGGGTGGTACGTGAAAATTTCCCAAAAAAGAAAACACGAGATCCACCAACAAGTTTATTCTCCCATTTCAGAGAATGATAAATAGAGTGAATGGTTGTTGGAAGATAATCGAATGGGGTAGAAGGGCTTGGTTGCCCTTGGGGGGTTCGATTTCCACACGATTAGGGCGGCACAAGGCACTGGCTAATTGTCCTCTCTCAATTTAAACATGAAAAACGACTCTAACGTGTGATAAAATTTCGTATTACCCTCTCACTGAAAAGCCTTCATTTCATAGTCAAGAGCCAGCTCTTCCAAACAAAACTTTTTCTTCGTTGTGCAGTAGACTATTCAGAATGAAATGCAGTAGATACAGTGCATATTTATGCCATTGATCCTCAACCACTAGCATCCGAACTAATTGTTGATGATTCATGGGGCAAATTCAAGCTTAATTGGAGTGGCTCTTTTACCATCACAGAAATTCTTCCCGAAAAATTTGTCAGATTAATAGATCTTGATGGGGAGGAGTTGCGTTATTTGACGAATATGGACCAACTCAAGAAATATCATGTTTAAAGGTTACCATTGTATCCTAAACTCTATACAACTTGATTCTGAACCATGCAGGGATATGTAGGAAGACCTAACATGGTAATTTCTCATCATAGAGCTTTCTATTTATAGATTGAGCCATTACCAAAGAGCTAATTCGTTTAGAACTCAGTTGACTGCTTCTATAGATAAGGCGGAGAGTGTCTTTGGCTCAACATTATAGCTTTTAGGGCTTTGTCGCTACTACATCACTAACTCGAAGCACAGCAATATTCTATTGGTATCAATCATGGTCGATGCTGATAGAGATACAGCCGATTTGATATCTCTTTTTTTTTTTCTTTTTTTTTTTTTTCCGGGTAAAGAGCCGATTTGATATCGATACCTTAATCCATGATTCCATCTATTCAATCCCAATTCCTCAAACCTATGGGGAATTGGACTGGGACTAGGGAATGCAAGTCGGCCTGTACTTATTCTAACTCAGCCGGCTTGGATCCAACCCAGACAGATCTGGCCCAAGAATCAATCTATAGTGGACAATATCAAGCCTATCCAGAAATTGATAAATACACATTGTTATATTGGGCATGAAACGTGGGATTCGAAATCAAGCTTGCTATATGTCAGCCCTAAATGGACGGTTTGTCCCTGTTTTCCTTTAAAAATATTTTTTTTTTAATCCTTGGTCCGTACCATTACAAGGATACAGGATCGATCATGAATCAGGATCAGTGGGTGCCGATACCGATCTGGATTTGCGATACCGATTCTTCAAACCATGTTACCCCATATAGGCTCTCTTCTTGATCCATTCTCTTTGTGCCACACGGACAGATGAGGTAGCAATTTTGACCATTGGATAAAGAGGAGATGATGTGGATAAGACCCATAACCCATCCCACCTAATCAGTCCACATTCTTTTTACAGTTATTCTTGTTGTAATTAAGTTTGATTACAAAAGCGCTTTAATCATATTTTTGTACCATATTTACGTGGCTAAAACAATGGAGATAAGATTAGGGTTGGAATGGTAATCCCATTGTGTAGTACAAAGGAAATGATCAGCGAGTGTTGCATTACTTTGGAGGAACTCATCATCAATGAGTTCTAGGTAAACTTCTTTCTCATCTTATTGATTTCATGGTAGTGTTCATTGGGATCCGTTTGTTGGAAATTTTTATCCGATACGTTAATGACAAATCGTTTTCATCGTCATCAATTGGTAATAGAGCAGGGTTTGTTGATGAATACAATGTTTTGATAACGTGTACTGGCCAAGGTTTATGGATTATGGGAAATGATAATGGGAATCGTTATCCTCTGCCCGGACAGGACCGTGCTGTCCCCTCACATGGGGGCGCAAAATGACAACCTAACCCCCTGCCCGAACACACTACCCGAGCAAGGTTAAGTTGTCATTTCGCACCCCCATGTGAGGGGACAGCACAGTCCTGTCCGGGCAGCGGACAGGAGAGGGAAAAAAATTCATGACAATGGTGGCCACTGTTTTGAGTGTTTGTCTACTGCGAGCTAGGGTTATGGCAAATCACTTCTTCATGCTCCAGTGCTTTTGTGAAAAGTACTTGAGAAGATAACACCCAGCCGCGACTGTTGCAAGCACTCACAGTGCTGCGATTTTTTGCTTTTTCAAATCAACTCCCCACCCCCCACCCCCCCAATTTTCTCCCTCCTTACCGATCATGTTGCGAGCACTCACAGCGGTAGGATATGGCGATTCAAGGATTATGGAGGACGGAAGAGAGGGAGAAGCGACGTTTCTTAAGGGATTTGCTGCCACTGCTCCTGTTATTGATATTGATGCGGTTAGGGTATACGGCTTGCGAATTTTCCGACCATTGGAGCTTTGCTGTGCCCATTTGTGAGAAAGAGAGAAAGAGTTTAGAGGAGATGATGGATAGAGTGAGTTTAGAAATTTTGCTCACTGTAATTCGTAACCAACCATTGTTACACCAAACACAACCCTTTTTTAAATCTTATGCTCATAATCCATTTAAAGTATCCAAATAAAAGTTTAAAAAACAGAGGAGAAAGTTCTCTGAGCAAGGGGCATGGATGATTGTACTAGTGAAGTGCGACAAAATGGTATCGTACATTGAAGGGTAGCAAAGTCATTTCATGTGAAGGGAGACAGGTGGTAGCAGCTGAGAGAACCTTTTCCCAAAGCATTGTTAAAACTTTACCCACCTTCCCCGTTTACTTGCTAGGTAATGCAATTTCTTATCTGTGCCGTACTAAGGGTAAAGACCCCTCTTGGTGGGTATGGGTAGGTTAACCAGCTAAACCATACCCGTTGACAGTCCTACACAACTGCCCAAGTTTGAGCCCATCATAGTTCCTCAAATGTACAAAACAGATAACCCTATGAAAACATAAAATAGAAGAAACATTAAGTGTTTTAGAGTTAATTATACAACAAATCTTGCATATCTGATCTTTCTAATCAAGAACTAACCGTTGATTACTATACATAAGGAAAATGAATTCAGAAAACATAAAAAAAAAACAGAAAAGAGTGTACCAAAGTCTATCGTTCATCACAAGTCTCCGTTAAAATATTTCTCTTCAGGATAATAAATGGCGACAACAGTTCTACCTCCAAACTTCCTCCCATTGAGAGCAGCCTTGGCCTTAGCGGAACCAGCCGTGTCTACATACTCCAAGAACACCTGAAAAACATTCCCCAACACATAACCAGGGTAGTGATATAAAAAATTCCGTAAGCTTTGAACAAAAGATACTGGGAGGTATTTTAACATCATAGCAGGCCATTGAAAACTCAGAGCTAAAAATGGCCATTTAAAACTCTTGGAATAAATTATAGTAACATTTGCATCTTAGGCCTAAGTGTTGCACACAAAATCCACTTAAGACGTTAGTGAATCCATAAATTAAGTGGTCCAAGTGTAAGACAAAAAGGCAGAGGATGCACAGTTGTATAGATTAGAGTGCCTGAAGAAAATTGATCTTGTCATCTTTTATGTACACATTGTGCACACTAGAAGATGGAAATATTTGGCAATCACAACTAGGTGAAAGTTAAGGCCACAACTGACTTCATCAGATAACCCTAAACACAAAATAGACAGCTCTGATTTAGCCAGTTGCCACAGATGTCATTCACAAACTGAAATACCATGCAATAGCAAGTTAGCAACATGATTGATTGATTCTTTTACTGCATGTAAAGGTTCTGTTGTTATGGGAAGCAAGCTCAGAAGGCTTCCATCAAATTGTAGTGGCACATTAAAAAATGTGCGCCTAGCATTGGGTAAGAATTGGCATAGCGATCGTCATCTACATCCTACGCCAGTAAGGTTGTCCCATCATGTTTACTTCATCTCATTTAGTATCTCTACCAACAAACTCGGAGTACAATGTTTGATTAGCAGATGCTATAAATTGAGACTCAATCAGTACACAAAGGATCAAGGAATTACAATTAGGTATAGCAGAAAATAATTTCAGTACCTTTCCAATTCCAGGGGTTGGTATTCCACTTGGATTTGGTCGAGGGATCAGAACATTCACCAAGGACCCTGATTCATCCAGCCATTCAAAATAAGAAAGATTTTGTGTCAGTGCAAGCAATGGCAAACTCTCTTTTCAAAAGGATTTATATGGGACCCTAAGTAAAAATTCATACAAGTAATGCAACTAGATGCCTAGCTCAATAAGTGGTCTGACTGGTTTGAACTGTGCAACTGCCAGTTCAAAGTTCAACCCTTTCATTCATCTGGTCCCAGATATTTAACAGGATAAAAGAACATGGCAATGGAAGGCCCTTTGCAATTAAGCAGTGACATTCCACATCAAACAGGTCATGACAGACAGAGGTATGAGTTGCACAGAATATTTAATTCTCAAGTGCTATAAGAAATAGAAACAATCCATATAAAAGGTACATACCAAACTTCCCGCCTTCTTCCCTCATGTCCTCCAATATTTCTTCATACTCTTCATCATCCCTCAGCTCATCAGCCAATACTACCTTTTTAGCATAGAAACACAAAGGAATAACACATAAAACTCAAGACACAAATACTTCAGAGTACTCCCAGAGCCAATTATCCAAACAAAACCCTAAATACTAGGGTTTGGGTCCACCATCTAGGACAATTCGTAGCCGGGAAAGATTCAGGTCTATATGCAAACAGCTTCCATAATAGGAAGCCAAAAAGTATGAGTACATGCAGTTAGAGAATAAATACACTTCCCATTATATTGTTGTTTATTTGCCTACCACAAAATTCAAGTTTCAATGCTTTCTTATACCTCAAATGGTTGATTATTGAAACAAACCCCCACCCCCAAAAAACATCTGGTGAATTGAGACGGACCATAAATATCAGACCCAGATGTAACAGAACCGAAACAAATGCACGTAATAAGGTCGGATATGATTGGAACCCTCTAGCACCCCTAACTGCATCTTGGACAGCTTGGTGAGTCAACCCCCATCCCAAAAACCAAAGAATCAACCCAAGATGGTCTTTAAAAAAATGACGGTCTAATTGAGTCCAGTACTCCAATTTACTTAAGTGGGGTGGAACGTTTGACAGATCTTGGGTCAGCTTAGAGTACAATAACTTACAAGCGACTTCAAATGACTTTTATAAATTAAATAAAAGAAAAGAAAGCAATGTAAAGTCCCCCTTTTTCTTTTACCATCTTCACATGCAATATGCCCCTTGGCCCAAGGCCTCAACTAATGCCCAACCCAAATTTTGGGTTAGGTTGTGTTTTGCCAGCCCAAGCACGTGAGTTCTGCTAGACTGGCTTAAGACTGAATGAAGTTACAGCTGTACCAAAGACCCACAGAAAGTTTCTGGACATGGCTTGTACAGCAAAACATAATACCTCAGTCAAGCAAACTACTTTAGTAGGAGTCTCCATAGGACCTCTAGGTGCCATTGCAACTTCAGATATATTTACGCCACCAACCTGCAGGGCTATTTTCTACAATCCAGAACCATACATTAGTTAAGAGTCTGGGAGAAAAGAAATGACAGGAACCAGAAGTGCGCCAAAGGGGAAGGTGTTAGGTTACTTTACATGCATAGCGAGCTGCTGCTGTGCTTGTGCTAATATAATTTCCTGATCTGGTTTTGCCTGCATGCTGCTGGAAGAGTGAATTAAGAAGTTTCTTAGGCAATGGCATGAATCTGAAGTGTCTGTACCTCATTAAATATGTCAATATTACTCCATTTCTTAGATTTTTTTTATTTCTAACATGCCCAATATCAAAATTCAGAGTATCTATCTGTCGAAGAAAAAGCTGCAAACACCTGCCAAAGATGATCTCCCAACAAGTATGTAATCATGTCTAACATGCTAGACTTAAAACATCAATAGCTGTGTTGCGTCACTAGTACAAATAATGTAGTTTGATCCTCTGCTCTACTCTTTGATTATCTACTTCACTTTGTGGAAGCATGCACCATCCACCCACTTGAACATATAGTATAACATGTTTCCAGGCTAAGTCAGTATATTTCTGAAGTTAAAACTAAAAATGAAGGTATGTACTAAGCATCAGTAAAAGTTGTCTGCTTTGATAAACCAGCAGATCACATGGAAAGCTGCTACCAGAGAAGGTATCTGGTGGCAGATCCTAAAGGATCTGCAACTCATGATCAATTCTGGGGGACAACCAGATTAAGATCATGTTGTGTAGAACTTTTGGGGACTTGTATGGAGGTAAGATTAAGGTTGGAATGGTAATGGAGGATTAAGGGATTGAGGGGAAACAGTTCTGGATCAAAAGAAGGGCTGCAAGCTAAGGAAGGTGAACAGTCACTTAGCCACGGTTCAAGAGTTTGGGTTTAAGGCTGAAGGTTCTTAGGTTGTGTTGACTTGGGCTGTTTGATGAGAGGTTGAAGATGATGGGTATAGTTGAAGTTGATGTTAAAAGAAGAGGATAATTAAAATAAATAAAATTAACTTTGGCTACTAGAGATCCACTAGAGCCACCTTAGGAATCCACCTAGGTCCACCAAAAGAGATCCACCTTTGGCCACTTGAGTTTGCAAGTGAGAATTCTCAAAGAGAGCTGATGCAGATTCATCACCAAATTGGGCTTATTTGCTTAGGAAAAGTCTAGGATTGGGTTCTATACATGTTGCGCCTTTGATCCCATGGGTTTTCTATGTAATAGGTCACGTTTATGGACCTAAAGTATGGGTAAAGAATTGTATACGAGATTAGTTGTTTTAGTTCCATACATAGTTTTATTTGGAGTTTTTGTTCATAAATTGAACCAGTTCACCAAATGCTTCAGTTTAACTGATTTTAGTAGTTTTCTTTTAAGGGTTTAGTGGGGGCTGGAATAGGACTCTGTTGGAGTCTTTTTCAGTTTCCTAGTCGGTTTAAGTTACCTATTAGGTTAAGGATTGGGTTAGGCCTTTCCTTTTTAGTGAACGAGTCTATTTTTGAGTCTTTTATATACAGTATTGAACACGAATTTTGATATTAATAAAAAGTTTTTGCTGCTCTTCTTCTCCATTGAAGATTTTTGTCTAGTGTTTGACCAAGGCTGGTGGGACAATGTTTGATCCAATCGACACCTTGCGGTATGAAGCCCAGGTGGTTCTTTTGAAGCTCTCCTTCCAAGTTCTTTGAAGATCTCCTTCAAGTTCTAGTTAAAGATTCAATTTAGATTCAAGTTTTTCAATCAAACAAGCTGCTGCCAAGGAAATTCTGCAACAACAGTAAGTTTGATTCATCCCAACCCTAACCTTTCTTCTTCTAATCCTCTAAACCACCCAAACCCTAGCATCCCCTCCATCTCTAAACCTTTTCCCAATACCTAATTTCTGCCTAGACCAAACCAGCCAACAAGATCCCTCCTTTTTTGGATCGAACTCTCCTCTCACCAAAGGGAAACTCGATCCAGGCATCAGCCCTAGGTGACCATCCTGAACCCTAGATTCCTTCATTATTCCCTTTTCAAAAATCCAAAAAAATCTAAACCTAACATGGTGCCAATTCAAGTTTACATACCTAACACCATTAAAACTTAATGAGACCTTCACTGATAGACTCCTCTACATCAACTTAACCTAACCCTACCATCAAACCCTAACCTTAATTTTACAATTTTCACCTATTTTGACCTAGCCAGATTACCAAGTTCATAGCAGATCCTGGTTATTGGCTTCTAGTTGGTCTCTTACTAATCTAGAACTACATTAAGAGCCTTTTTATTTTAATTCATAGTTGCCAAGAGAGGCTCCCACGATTTCCTTTTATAGCCAAGGCATGGAAGCTAAATGCCTTTTGAAACTACAAAAATACAATAAAGAGACTTTTGGGTTTCCAAGACAAGGTAATTCCCAACAAGTCAAATTGAGAAGACCTAAGCAAATAATTAAAACTTAACATTAGACTCTAGACTACTACTGAGGAAATTGAAAAGACTAACTAATAGTCCTAGGAAATAGAAAAAGGCTCATAATCATGCCTTGGAATACAAAAAGACATACTAAAATGAGGAGATATTCTAGTGGCTTCCTAGCAAGGCCACTAGATACATTTCAGCGGCATCGCAAGGACAAAATTGCCCTGGCCAGCCTAGGCCGAAAATGATGGGCTGGGCTTGGGGCTGATGCCCTGCATCAGTGTCCCATGGAAAGCTGCTCCCACGAAATGAACCAGCAAATCACACACACATTTCCCTTTCATAGTTTGAAGGACCCAAGGAAAGTAGATTAACTCCAGGAACTTTTACTTTTCCAAATTCTCAGGCTTTCCATGTCACGAGTAGATCTCATCAAAACTGATGGAAACAATAAAGAAAAAACTAGACTTCACCAAAAAATGCTGCAAGTATCATCAGTTTATCAGTGTTTCTAAAATTCCAATTAAACTTACAGTGCCCCGTTGAGAGATGGACTATCGAAGCCACGTGGCAGGATGACGTGGTGATTCTGACCGTTGGATAGACAGGTCTAGGTTTGAATTAGCCCCATGTCAATTTCCAAAACCTAATTCAATCAAGTACCCTCTAGTGTATTGCCATGTGTCCTGCCATCCGTGTATTTCCATCCATCCTTCCGTAGTCCCTAGATTTTCAAAGATTTATTTTGCCACTAGACAATATCAATTTAGGCCGAACCTTGACACGTAGGCAGGGGACATTGGGATCTACCCTTCCACAAAATTTGGGCTCATCAATCTGCCATGTGCCAGATCTTTGGACCATTGAGATAAGCTCATCTCAACGGGCCGTTGAGGAAACCTTTGCCCTACTAAATAATCGCTCCCAAATAATGGAATATCTCTATTCTTTTATTCGTATCTTGCTCCCAAAAAGTAAGGAAGTTTGTCTGAATTATCAAACCATGAGGGGAACAAGTTAAGCACCTAGAGAATGGAAATGATGAATTAGAGTAGCAAACATGCTTTTATTTAATTTAGGGCTATTCACTATTTCATGATTCCTTAAATAAGAAAACACCAACCTGGCAGTGGCACGGCGTACAGTAAGAGTCTTATCACCCATTTTAAGACCATTAAGTGCAGCACAAGCAACATCTGTCGATGCCGGATCCTGAAATGAATGCAAACTAACTAGCTTACTAAAATCACAAGTAATGGTGCTCCAACAATTGAGAAGAGGCAAAAAAGTAAAAGGCAGGAAACAGAGAACGTCAATCATTATTCCCCAAACTGGATTTCAGTAACTAAATTAATTATTCAGAGAATTCGTTGAATTGATTTATTAATAACACGAGATAGTTAAGCGGACTGGCAGAATCATATCTATGATCATAGTTGGAGAAAACAAAAGAACAGAGAAGTTTGGTTTAGAATTAAGGCACTTTCAAGTCGACTAAGAATCTTGCATGCAGGATCTAAAAATGTTTTCCACTTTTGCAAAAATTCCACCACTTCATTCCACAAACCTGATATACACAAAAACCATAACCTTTTGAGTTCCCAGTGTCTCTATCCTTGACAAGGTCAAATCCCCGCAGCGGCCTGGAAACGTTTTGATAGCACAGCAGTAGAGAATTAAAAACTACAATAATTGGGCAATTATATGAGAACAAAATTCATTGGTGCATCTGAGATGCTCTATTAGGCATTGTACAAGAATTAATAACAAGGGAAAGCCATAGACAGTCAAGAAACAAAAGCCCAGAAGAAATGAGTTAGAATTTCAGTAAAAGGAGACTAGGAACGGAATCATACCCAAATGACTCTAGAAGTTCTCTTATTTGTGCCTCCGTAAAATAGTATGGTAATCCACCAACAAATATACGATCTGGTCCTTCTGCTCCACCAATTGCTCTGTCAACCACACCCAAATCAACATAAAATACAGTAGGTGAACAAATACATACTGACACTAATGCGATCTATTTATAAAAAAGGAAAAGAAATAGGAAAAATAACTAATCGAGCCCGATGAAATCCTCCCACATAAATCAACATGATTAAAAGTTTAAAGCTCATTGACTTACAGGGTTAAATTGTTCTTTCAAAATCCGAGATAAGCCCATAAGGAATTCAACATCTCAAATACTAGATTTTGTCACAAGTGTTGGGAATCTAAAACACTTAATCAAATTCTTAAGCAAGTTTCAAGGTGACTGACATTTGCCCCATAAACTCAACTTTTGTTTTCAATCAATAAGCAACATAATTACCTTTAAAAAAAAAACTACTCAATGAATAAACTGCCCAACCTACCCTGGTGTAAGACCAACAGCAGCTAGGTTGAGATTAGGGCTTGGATGGCTAGGTCCAAGAGCAGCAGCCAATGAAGGATTGTAGTCAGTAGGCCTTCGAACCCTTACAGACACCCCCTAGCAAGACAAGAGACACATCAGTTAAAATGTAAAACTACCAATTTTTCTCACAGTTAAGCTCAGGTTAAAATGTAAAACTACCAATATTTCCCACAGTTAAGCTCAGCTCTTAGGTGATTACCATCCAAAGACTAGTATTTTGACATTAGATTAAGAGAGAATTGAACCAGAACCAGATCATGCAGACATAACGGTCAGATCTGTATAAACTACAGAAGACTTATTCAAACAAGAACAAATGTGCTTACATCTCTACATCAGTCTTCAATAAATGTGAAAAGGCTCATCCTTTCACCCTTTATTTTTGGCCTGATATCATCTCCTATGAAACTCATTTCCTCTACCAATGAAATGAAGAAAGAGAAGAAAAGGAGTTTGAACTTTAAAATTGGCATACCTCGAATATGATCCCATCTAATGCCATTGCATTACTTGCTTCTTCAACAGTTCTCATCTCCACAAAAGCAAACTTCTTTTCATGATTAATGTACACATTGACCACAGCATCACCTAAAAATAGATGACATGAACTTTGTTTTAACAATAAAATTCTAATGTAAAAGAGAAAACAACCTAAACTGACAAATCTAACATACACATGTAGATTTACACATTCATATATTGACTGTGGCTGTTTATATGAAATGAAACAAGTGGATTAAACCAACCTGGACCTGCAGTATTTCCTCCAATAGCAGCCATAACCTGGCTAAAAAATGTTGCAATTGTCTGTTTCAAAATGACAAAGAGGGAAACCATTTAGAAAGGTTCAAACAAATAGAAGCTTAATGTTTACCAGTTTGTCAGATTAAGAACCGACATAACATTAGTAATACTCACCTTTCACTTTTCCTTTTCTTAGAGATAATGGTAACTAGTTGTACTATTTTATTAAGTACAAAGAATATTAAAAAAATGTACAATATTACAAACACCACATAAATTGACTGTTTATGCTGGCCTCAACAGGATGTAATTAGGATTTTCTCCAAAATCACTTCAAGTAGTTACTTAAATTCTTTCAAAATGGAAACAGCCCAGTGTCATATACACCTTAAGTTGTGATGTTAAGACACTAAAAGCATAGGGGTCATTACAACCAGCCTCAACTACGTCTGGACAATACATGAGGCCAATGAGATGTGGTAGGACCTAAGCTGAGAACCATAAACCAGGGCGAAAAGCAAACTTGGCAAGGCTTTGCCCTTCTCTTTATCCTTAAAATAGTAATGGGAATAGAAGCACATCATTAAGTTCTAGGGCAACAGGGATCAGCCCCGTCAATTTTATACCAAGATTGCCATGTTACTACCACCAACTTACATAAGTAATGGCAGGCCTCCCACACACTTTTGATCTTTAATTTTAGAGATCTCTAAAATCTCTAATTTAATAACCCATGGGCATGTTGAGAAGTTTTGGTCTAACTTCTTGATGCAATTCCGGGTCCGAAAACCCCATTTGGGATAGCTATGGCTCCACCCAAGTGCCTAAGAAGCTCAATGTGTAATGGTAGTGGCGAATTCTGTAATTTATCCCAAATGTATGAAGGGAGTGGCAAAACAGTAAATAATGAGAATCTTAAAAGGCTCTTGTATTAAATAGGTGATGTAAAACAGGTTTGGGAAACCACATTAAACTACAAACCAGTCCTATTCTAGCCACAAGTACGATTTATTGGAGTTTACGGGCTATTGTAGTTGAAAGAACAAATGGAATGCTCTTAGGAAATGAAAATGAAGGTGGGGAGAAATATGATGGAATAAACAACAATAAATTTGGGGGATCAAACAGGGATGGTTTGCTGTAGATATAGAGTTTGAAAGAAAGGAGTGGATAGAAGAAGAAAAGAAAAAGATAAGACAAGAAAGAAGATCATCTTGGCTTCACACCATCTTGGTTTCACTCCAAGAATTGCATACTCACTCATGCTTTCATTCTTTCCTTGCTTGCTTCCATCTCCAAATACAGTCTTTTTAAACCCAAAATGGACCAAAAAAAAAAGAAGAATCTTCCTAATAACTACTTTCCCAGCAATAACTACCCCTAATAACTACTTCTCCAGCAGTAACTCCCTTGAAACATTAGTACATAACAGTTCTGTCCCCCAAATAAAAACACAAAAAAATAATAATAAGTAAACATACTGTTGGTCATCTAGCCATAATGAAGTGACATGTGGCTGCATAAATCCTTAAAGGATTTCCTCATCAATTCTCCCCGGTGGGAAGAATTCACCTCCGGTGAAAATAGGCACTAGTATCTCTCTAATAAATCAGGTTTAAGGTGCTGAAGCTTGTCCTCAATGATACACGTACAAGCTGTACTAACCTGTCTCTGATACCAAATTTCATGTAGGGCAGGTTTGGGAATCCACATCTTTCATCACAACGAACCATCAATTCATCAAACTTACTCGTATACTCAGGCAACTGACATGTTGCCCTGCCGAAGAGTAATCATCTGGTCCAACATCCGTTCTTTATAAGATATTGGGAGATATTTTTCTTTCATTTCAGCCCAATATTCTATAGGTTCATGTCCCATTCTTTGAATATGACGCTCCATACTCATCCAATACAATTTGGCTTGCCTCGTAAGTTTCATTTTGGTGAACCTTACGCGTCGAGCATCAGTCATGTCATACCACTCAAAGTAGTGGTCCATGTCTAAAAGTCAATCCAAGAAGACTTTTGGATCAAGTCTTCCATCATATGAGGGAGCATCAATCTTCACTTTTTTTGTTATGTCACCAGCCCTATTTTTTCCATTGCATGTTAGGCACAATATCGAGCATTTCCCATTCTTCTTCGTCCTCATCATAATGGTGACGTCACCTCTTAGTGGATAAAGAAACCTATGTCGTTTACAGGGCTCTCTATGCACAAATTGACGTGGCTGGCCATTAGGGACTTCACTCCTCTGAGTTTCATCCCGTCTTTCAACATCTTCTTGTTGAATGGCATTCTCAAGAGCTCTCAAATAGTCAAATGCATATCTTGGGACTCAAACAGGGTATGGAACTCGTTCAACCTGGCATTAATTCTGCCCAATTGTTCAGACAGACTATCTAAATTCATTGGTCCTATTTGGGAATGTTGTTGGTACTGGTCTACACTACAGGTTGACATATAACAAATGGAAAAGCTTCAAGAGGACCCAAAGGGCTGGAACAATTCGGCAGAATTAATGCCAGAAGAATTAAAGGCTAGGGATACACTTGGAATGAAACAAATTAAAGGGACAGAGAGGGGTAAAGGCAAGAGGGAGGAGTATTATTGGAAACTAGGCCTAACGGGTTGACTCAAACCTATAAACCTTGATTACATAGGATTTTGCAAACCCCATTTGAACTGCTTCAGAGAAGAACTGAAAACAGGCAGATCTGATCTCAGTGGGTTATCTCACTATCCAACAAGTTTTCGAAACCAAATGGCACAGGTAGGGTCACCCCTGGGATATATACCAGCATGCGAAAGAAGGAAGTAAAAGAATTAGGGATGAAGGAGATTGAACAAGTCTCTATCAGCCCTACCCGTTCGGCAGTAGCATAAGAACAGAATATTATAAGAAGAAGAAGAAGAAGAAGAAGATAAACAGAGGAAAGGAAGGAAAAGAACTCACCGAAGAGGGGAATCTCGGATCTGCTGGAAGAAAGAGAAGAGGGGAGAAGCACTCTCAGCCAGCAGGCAACACCAAACTAATCTCTCTCTCGTGTGAATCCTGCACCCCTGCCCTCTCCTCCTCCCCTCGCTTCCCAAGAAACCGTAGAAACAATCATGGCGGATGTATTCTCCACTCGATAGGCATACCTCCCAAAATTCTACAGGTCTTGAAAAATCAAACTAAGGCTGAATCAGGAATTCCAGGTCCTTTGTTGAGTTCTAATAGAATTTAGACGACCAGTGGGGCGGGAGGAAAGAGTGATTGCAAATCTCAGGAATCAATTCCAGAACAAATGTATGTGTTGGCTCCTACACGAACTTATCTCCTACATCAGATCGCAACTACCTGACGAGAAAGCTAAGTAAGGTAGTTTACTTGCGAAGTGTTAGCGAGCGAGAGTTTACTTGCTTGTTACCAAGGGTACGCATTAGCTTACTTAGCTTGCCAGTTAGGAAGGAAGGCTAGCTGTTGAAAGGGCAGAGCAGACTAGACTGAGTTCTCTCCACTCCTAACTCCAGTTTATCCGGCCGGTGGCTACCTGGCCCCGTGCCCCGAATGAAGAAATCAAGGACTACTACAAAGAAGTACAGAAAAGTGGATTTCCTTCTCCGTATTTCTTTGTATATATAAATAACTATTTTGTTTTTCTTCATACAGATGCTCCAATATGAGTTGTGCCTCATCGGTCTCCTCCCTAAGGCGTTGGTGCTGGGCAGCCCAGTTGCCCGGTCTTTCCCATTCCAACGCTCAAAATCCAAAAGAATTCAATGAATAGACCTACATGTACAGGTTTTCAGCTAAGCTCTCATTTACCGGTCCGCAATCCCTCTTTTCTCTACCTATCAGTTCCTATATTTTTTATTTATGTTGGATTGCAAGGTAATGCCAATTACATTAGTGGGGTAGTGTTAATAGCAAGGTAATGGCAATTAGTCTGTATGGGAGGAGGGAGTTAGTATGTAAAAACTCTTTTTCTTGCATATGTTAGGCTGGAAAAAGAGTTAACGAATGACAGAAACATGGGAACCAAATAGCTTTTAAATCGGATTCCAAATGAATCCAACTGACAGACTCAGGGTAACCAAACAGTTATTTAGGAAGATTCATGTCACAGAATCATGGTAACCAAACAGTTAATCTTTCAGAATTACAAATCCACAGAAAGTCATTCTATGGAATCGAATCCAGAATCAATACATGTACCAACAGATTTACGCAACCAAACACATTAGCCTCTTTGCTCTTCAATGGGACTGTCCTGGCTCCTGACTTTGTTCTGGCCGTCAGGAATCTTCCAACTTCAAGTGTTGGAGCTTCTTTGGTATTTGGCATTTATGCAACTTTCAATGAACTAGGGCAAGGAAGGGAGAGGAAAAGCAAGGGTGGAGTGGTGTTGCAACAGGAGAGGGAGGGGGAGTTTGCAGAGGGCAGTGGGAGTGAAGGGGTGGGGTGGGTTGACGTCCCAGGGAAAGGAAGAGTTTGTAGAGAGGGTAGGGTGGGAGTAGGGGCAATTGAAAGGGTGGAGTGGGTAGGTCTAATCGTTGAGGAAAGGGGGAGTGGTACAGAGGAGGTGTTGCAGTGAGAGAGGGAGGGGGAAGGGATTGTGTTGGGTGCAGGGGTTGGGGTTGGGGTTGGGGTGGGCGGTAGACAAAGAAGGGGTTGGGTTCAGGGGTTGAGAGGGGGAGGGGGAAGGATGTAGGGCTGGGGAGAGAGAAAAAGAGAGGGTTGAGGAGAATAGCAAGAAGGAGGGAGAGAAAGAGAGAGAGAGAGACGATGGCAACAAGGGGTTGCAGGAGGTAGAGAGGAAAAGGGAGCGGGTTGCAGAGGAAGGGCAAAGGTGGGGGCAGGAAGGGGGGAGGGGGAGGAGGGTGAGTGCGGGGATCGAGTCTCCTAGCATGGCACCAAGGGCGGTAATGTAGTTCTAGATAGGAATAATCCCACTAGAAGCCAATAACAGATCCTTCTCTAAATCCGATAACAGATTGGGCAGATTTAGGTGTTTCTAGGGCAAAACTAGGGTTAGGTTTTAGAATTTGGGGATGAATCTTATATGGTTTTAATACGCAGACCTAGGGGGTTATTATGGTATAAAAATATCAAGGTTTAAATAAATTTCAAAATTCTGCAGAACTAGGGTTAGGGTATCGGGTTTTAGAAATTAAGAAAACTATGGAATTTAGGGTTTAAAGTGAGGTTTTGGGGCAGGGCTTTGGATCAAAGGTAGGGGATAGTGGAAGGGTAACCTGACTGGAATTTGGTTGGTTTTTTACGGTGGGAAGTATAAGATCTGAAAATTGGAATTTTAGGGCTTAATGGGGAATGAAGGGGATTAGGGTTTTAACTGTTGGAATGGGCTGTAACTGAGATCGAGTGGAGGGAAGGTAACAAGGGATCTGTGGCTGAAGTTTGAATGACTTTGAGTGGAGGGATAAGGCTGGACAGATTTTAGAGTGAGGTTAGGGTTATAGGAATCCATTAGGGTTAAGTGGAGGATTAAGAAGAGGAAAGTAATTGCAGAATTATATAAAATATTTACTTGAATAACACTGATCTCCAACAGTAGCAGATTGAAGAAGAGCTAAGAGAGGACCTCCCGATCTACAAGATGCAAGGAGTCACTGGAGTCCACCAGCCCTTCAACCTTGATATGACTCACAAGGGGGGTCTTGATACGACACACAAGACAGTCTCTGAAGAGAGAAGCAGCAGCAGCAAAGGCCAACAGCAAAAGCTCGATTTTTTTAAACATAAAGCTGGTGGGGGAGCCTCTCCCATGATCTCTTATTAATAAGCATGGTATAAAATCTCGCGAAATATCGGCGATATATCGCGATATTTCGTGAATCTCGACATGACCGAGATACGAAACAAGGTCGAAATAAAAAAGTACAATAACTCGTCGATATATCGAGATATTTCGACGATATATCGTGGAACTCACGATATATCGCGAGATATCACGATATATCGCGAGATATTGTAAAGTGACAATAGTGTCACATTCAAAATCCTTATAAAGTTCATATTTCGCAGCTCTTGGTCGATATTTCGACCGAGAGCTGCTGAAAATGAAATTTTCTCTCTTCTTCCTCCCTTCCAAGCCTCATTGAAGCTCCTTGTCGCCGGGAAGACGTCGGAGGGTCATCTAAGCTCATCATCCAAGCCTAATTTCATTATTTAAGGTAAATTATATTTCTCTAAAACAATTTTTTTAAAAAACTTTGTACAAATGTTGTTGGATGTTGATGATATTAATATATGTTAGACACGGAGGCCGATCTCTGACCTCACGGTGTCGAAATTTTTTCCCATATGTATTTTTTTATTTTTTTCTGGTTTTAAAAATTCATTTTCCTACAACTAAAATAGGAAATAATTAGGGTAATATGACTTAGATGGTAATGAATTAAATATATGTTAGACACCAATGGCCGATCTACGGCTTCACGATGTCGGATTTATTTTTCTGCTCTTAAATAATTCTTTTAATTTTCGAAAATTAAGAAAAATATATAAAAATTAAAAAAACAGAAATAAATAAGGAAAAATATGAGTTTTAAGTTTAAAAAATAATGAAAAAATATGAAAGTTATTTCTATATGTTTTGAGATGCATTACATGTATATTATGTTTACTAATTCATAGTTTTGTTGTGTTAGGTCAATACTTATATTAACATTATATATAAAAAATTGGTTTTAATTTTGTGAAAAATATAAGGGTTAGGGGAAAAATATTAAATAACTATACAAGTGTATTAGTAATCTAAAAGTGTCAATTGAAGTGCATCTACATTAAGTTTTTTAATTATTTGTGTTACTTACATTGCAGTAAACAAGTATCATTATGGCGGATCGTGATAGACAACGTGCGAGGGCAAGCAAAAGGTGGGGGAAAGTAGTCAACAAAGGGGGACGGAACAAAGAGAACAGAGGGAACAAGAGAGACCAACCAGCCAGATAGGGGTGACATTGCATGGTTACATGGTACTCCCATTGATGGGGATAAGAGAAAATCTATATGTAATTATTGTCACATGCAATTTATGGGAGGTGGGTCAGAGACTTAAACAACATCGATGGAGGATCTAAAGATGTTGTAGGTTGTCATATGGTCCCTCTAAGTAGCCAGGAGATTGGTGATAGTTTGAGGGGAAGAAAGAAGAGGAAAGGCGACAAGCAAAGGATAAGAGAACAACTTGAGGATACAGTGAGGAGTTCGATGGGAGGAGGAAGACGATACAATGATGATGATGATGACTCCTCCTCCTCCTCCGATGATGACATTGCGTGCACGATGACATACAAACAAGCAGAGGAGGCTAGGGATTTTAGGCGGACTGTTTCAAGGAGTAGAGGAAGTTTTCAAGATGATCACAGAGACAAAGAGTAGGGGGTAGTGGAGGAGGTGGCGATTCTGGAGGTCCTAAAACTTTGAATCCTTTTAAAAGATCACAAAGTGTGAGGGCAACCCCAACACCTCTACCAGTACCAGTACCACCATCAACATCTGATCCTAAATTGCATAAGAAGAAAGGAAGCAGTCAACCCAGAATCAAAGGAGCATGGAAGGGGATGAAGGGATTGGTTAAAGAATCAATAGCTAAGTGGATGCTATACCATACCATCCCAACAAACACTGCACAAGGCCCCCATTATGATACCATGATAGATACCATTGCAGAGGCTGGCCCAGGATTCAAGGGCCCCACCCCATATGAGGTAATGAATGTTTATCTACCTCAACAAAAGAGTGAGATTGATGAGTACATTAGTGAGATGAAGAATATGTGGGAGACATATGGGGTGACTATAATGGCAGATGGATGGACTGGGCCTACAAGAAAGTCCATCATCAATTTCATGATTTATTGTGATGGGGAGGCAGTGTTCCTCAATCGTGGATGCATCCAAAGAGATAAAGGATGCAAAATATATTTACTGATTGTTAAAGGAAGTAGTGGAAAAAGATGTGGGTATTGAGAATGTTGTCCAGTTATAGCGACAATGGAAGTAACTTCAAGTGGCGGTGAGAAGATGATGAACAATAATAAGTACCGGCTCTTCGGACTCCTTGTGCAGCCCATTGCATTGACTTAATGCTAAAAGATATGGGAAAGTTAAAGTTGGTGAAGACTGTGGTTGAAAGTGCAAGACAAGTCACCAACTTTGTATACAACCACTCCTATGCACTCAATCTATTGAGGGAAAAATGTGGGGGTGACTTGGTTAGGCCTGGCATCACAAGATTTGCCACCAACTACATTGCCCTCAAAAGCATTGAGACAAAGAAGGCGGTGAGAAGCATGTTTGCTTCGAGGAGTGGTTTCAATGGAAGGGTTCCAAGGCGCAAATGGGAGGGAAGCACAAACAACGATGTCATCCGAGGACTTCGGACCAAACTAAGCAAAGTGGTGAAAGTTTTAGAGCGATGAATTCAAGTTCTACATGTTGCGACTCCGCTCTGAAGGGCCCAACCATGCCAGTCCTATATCTTTAATAGACTTGATGAAAGATAGTGTCTATAGTGTGGGTCCTCGCAGAGCAAACACTTCTTAGATATCATAAATGCTCATTGGGAGAATCAACTTATGCATCCACGCATAAGGTGGTGAGTAAATTTGTTTTATGTTTACTAATTCATAGTATTATTATTTACTAATTACCTATGCATTTGACAATACCTCTATTCTATATGTCATATTTCAAGATACTACTTCAACCCTAAGTATCAATATAACAATAGGCTTGGGTTGGAAACTCAACTTATTGATCTTTGTGAAACAAGTAGTGAAGAAGTTGGAGCGGATGTGCGTCTACAAGCAATTTGCAACAATGAAGTGAGTTCATTTGGAAACTCAACTTATTGATGCTTTCAAATAAGTAGTGAAGAAGTACTTACTAATTTTCCACATGGGTATAGATCAAGGTATTTAGGGATGCATTGGGAAGTTTTGGAACTGAGGCTGCGATACAAGGCAGAGCACGTGGTGATGCTGGTAATTCTTTTAAGTTTTAAATTACATATGTATTGAAATTTGAAAGTTGAAAGTTGAAACAACATTTGACACATGTCTTTTTTGTTGTAAACTTGTAATGCAGCTGAATGGTGGGTGTTGTATGGGGAATCGGCTGAAAACTTAAGAAGAATAGCAATTAAAGTCCTTGCCCAAACATGTTTTGCATCTGGTTGTGAGAGGAACTGGAGTACCTTTGCACTCATCCACTCCAAGAGGCGCAACAGATTGGGGTCTCAACGTTTATCTGACATGGTGTATGTGCACTACAACTTGAGGCTGAAACTGCAACACATACGCATGGGACATGAGGGACAGAGGGGCACCATTGATCTAGCTGACATCTTTCAAGTTGACTCAGACGATGAGGACCCTATTGTGGATTGGGTGAGGGATAGAGGTGAGCCAGTGTTGGATGAGGAGGGAGGTAGGCCCGACCCCATGATAGCTTCTGAGATTGGTGCTGATGTGGACGAGTATATGGCTGACGAGGGTCAGATACATGCAAGGGAAGCCTCACCCATACCATTCCAACCCACTGGTGGCAATGTTGCTGATGATGAAGACTGGTCTAAGTCCTCAAATGATGATGATGGTGATGATGGTGATGCTGGTGGTGGTGATGGTGATGCTGGTGGTGGTGATGTTGGTGGTGGTGATGCTGGTGAAGAATATGACGGCATGCGAGAGCGTTATGTGGTAGGCCAGGAGGCCCAGGATTCGGCACCTGTAGACCCACTCCGATTCACTGGAGAGACACAGTTTGATCATGCCACACAAGATACGGACCACGAGCACGTGCCCCGCACCCCCACCCTCGAGAGGCCCCCTACATACATACAACAGAAGCGTAGGGGTCGACAAACACATTGCAACTGATCAAATGGACATTGATAACCTATCTAGCTCTGTTGGTGGTTTGAGTATGGGTGATAGGGAGGGAGGACCGACTGGACATTGGCGTGCCCCATCTTTTGACGCACATGCCACTCCATTGGCATCGGATTATGGTGCATCACAACCTTACGGTGGATATGGATATGGATCATCATCATATGGGCAGTTTAGTGGGGTAGGGGACTATGACTACCAGTCCCAGTCCCAGGGACATACTGGATCATCTTTTGTAGATAACATCTTTGCATACCCTAGCGGACCTAGATACCAACCTCACCGCCATACATGCGCCAATGCCATCGCCTCTTGCGCGGCGCCAACATCATATCACAGTGGATCATCTTCTTCACGGATGGATCGATTGGTAACCCTAGTTTATATCCTAGGATAGGTTACCTACTGATGTTGATGATTCCATTTACGTGACACTTGTGGATGACTACACTCGTTTCTTCTCCGATTCTATACCGTGGTCCACATATGTCATTCAAAAGAGAGCAATGGACGTCGACTCGGCGAGGCATGAGTGGGATTGATCCAGGGAGGCACAAGAACTACTATTAGCAGTTTAGCACTTGTAATTTGTAACTTAAGTTGTGATTTCATTAATCTATGTGTATTTAACTATTTATACATTAAGGTCGGCGACCGTATGTCAATCAAGGGTGCAAGCCCAAAACACCAATTTGAATTCACATTTTTACAATTTTATGGTTTAAATGTGTTTATTAAGCTTAAATAAGGCTGTCCATGAAGTTTCAGGCCTAAATATGGCCAAATACCCCCCGAGATGGACCCCCGAAATATTGCAGAAAAAATGCAATATTTCGGGAATATTTCGCGATATCTCGGATATTTCGGATATCTCGGTAGGCCCGAGATACCGATATATCGCGAGATATAGTACTATGTTAATAAGAGCCTAAGGGCCAAATCAGATTACAATTCAAACTCCTCCTTTCTAAATCGTGGAGGTTTAAATCTGAAGTTAAAACACTTAAAAGAGAAAAGACCTAACTACCCTTAACAACGTAGGACAACTTAAATATTCCCTAACAACCAATAGGATTAGATCACTTAAAACAGCTGAAATAAAAGATACCCTAGGAACCAATAAGAATAAAACAATCTCAGCCAATAGGATCAAAAGTCCTTAAGGCTGCTAAAAAAAACTAAATATAGAACTGAAATAAACTATACTAAGGCTCCTACTAAAACCCTATGATCAAGGGGGCTTCTTCAGGTCATGGAGACTTGGACCTACATTAGATGGGGGTCAGGGTGAGGGGAACTCACTAGCCAATGGGAGGGAGAATGCAGGCCACCTGTCAAGCATGAGTAAGAGATGAGTTTTTTTTTTAATGAAGTCAATTCTACAGTCAATTCCATACTGATTTCATTCTTGTCAATTCAGGAACGATCTAGATTGAAATTTCATTCTTTAAAACCTTGGGTACCCCAAACAGTTTTTGAAAAGTGAGGTATCCTAGACATAGTTTCTCTAAACGTTAGGCACCCTAGATGTAATTTACCCCCAAAAAAATTGGAAACTTGAAATAACTACTTAGTTATCTCCCCAAAACTTAAACAAAAAGAATAAAATATTATTCTCAAATTTAAGCCTACCTACTGGACCCAAAACCCAACTTGGACCTAGTTCACTGTCTGAGCCTCCAATCGGGTTTGAGGCAGCCTACATAAACGTTACTGCATCAATTCCATCTGTGTTGAGAAAAATTCACACTCAAGTTTTGAAGAAGGGTAGAAATAAAAACACTTTAATGGGGGCTTACTGCTCCTTGTCTACAACTTGAACAAAATCCAAAATATGAAGCTTCGACCAAATGTCCGTCTTGAAACATGTGAGGAATAATGAACTCATGATACAGAACAACTTCCACAAACTCGTTTTCTGCTCGAAAGGACTGAACTTCCTCAATAAGCTCAGTAGAAACAGCAGGCTCTTCACCTTGTTTGAACTCTTCCAACTCCTTTTGTGGTTGCACAGTTGATGTTGCTTCAATTGAATTTAAAGAGCTAACATGTTGCAGCCCTTTCAAGACAATAGTTTGTTGTAGATGAGAGGGTTTTAAAGTACATAAATTTGCTTCGGGATCGAGAACACCTTGTCGAGCATCAAGCCATGATTGACCTACTACAATGATGTGTTTAGGTGAAGGAAACATGCAACATTGTGACCCATCGAAATAAGAGCAAATAGAGAACTCAACAAAGATATCATCATCCGAATTAATGATGATTTCAATTTTCATAAGTTGTCGAAAGCATATCTACCAGTGATTTTGAAACTAGACTTTCACCAAGCCCTTCAACCATGAATAAGGAAGAAATCTTCCATTGGGCAAACAAACACTAGTTTGGAGATCAAGGTATCCATGGCGAGTTTAGGGAGGAAATTGGGCTCTAATACCAATTTGGTGCTATCTCTGGGTTCAAAACATTGTTTGGGTTTGCTATGGGCTCACCCGAAGAAATATAGTCCACTTATAAGAGGGTAAAGGCAATCTCGTGACTAACCAGATTCCTCAAGGAGTCACTTAGTAAATAAAAGGGCCAAGGACACAAAGGGAAATGGTATTTATTGAATAGGGATAAACTTGGAATAAAAAATAAGGACAAAAGAGGATAAGAGGTAGGGAGGGGCAATTTAGGAAAATCAACAAAAAGGAGTTAAACATACAACTACAATTTGAGGTTGTCTTCAACCCCCATCCCACGATGTGCATAGTAAACCAGGGGAAGGTTGCTGGCTTGCAAGTGAGAGAACTCACTCGAAAGGGACCAGGTCAATGGGTGTGATTTTAGGTAAAGATCCACAACTCCCAACTCTCTGAATTCCAACCAGTCACAGGTTATTTAATGGATCATACAAAGGAAATAAAACTCCTGAAATTCACCCAAGCGGAAACCATGAGATCTGAACAGAAACTACTTGTGTTTCTCACAATTGGGGTTGATTTGGGAAGTAAAATTCTAGGTTCTAGGTCGCCCTAGGGTAGTGACGTTAACCCCAGGGTATTAGGAAGAAGGGAGGGATAAGGGAGACCAAACCTAATATGGGTAGGGGCTGTAGTACCGTTGAGTAGGGTACTGTGAAGTGAAACCAGAAACTCAAGGGGAAGGAGATAGAAGAAGAAGATGAAGAAGAGAAGAAAGAAAGGATGAGAGCTCACTGAAGAGGGGAATCTCGGATCTGCTGGAAGAAAGAGAGAGAAGAGAAGGGGAGAAACACACTCAGCGAACAGGTTGTTATGGCTATGCAGGCAACACTTACCAATTTTTCTATTCCATATTCAATCCACTACTAATTGTGCTGGTGACATCCAATATCAATAAGAAAGACTCCAACAGAAAATAAAAACTAACTCAATCTAGGAAAATAAAATAAAATAGGAAACTTGAAACAACTACATAGCTAACTCCCCAAATATATATATATAAAGAGAAAAGATTACAATACTATTCCCAATTAAAGCCTAGTTATTCTAGTGGATCCTAAAACCCAACTTGGACCCAGTTCTCTGTCTGGGCCTCCAATCAGGTCCAAGCCGGCCCCACAAGCATTACTGCATCACTTCTCCAATTGGTATGGGAATTAAACTTCATCATGTTAATTTGCTTTCACACCTATCCATGAAACTAAATCTCGGTCGAAACTGACCGAAATCTTCAATTTGTCTCGGTTTTGGGCCTGGCCAAAATGAAACCCAGGGTCGAAACCTCGAAACCAGATCCAGCACATCTTGGTTTTGGGCCTGACCAGAACCAAGTCCGAAACCGAGATCTTGACCCTTGAACCTATCACGGGGCCACCGGGTGGGGGGAGGGAAGAAAATCTATATCTGCATTTCATACTATGATCAGTGGAACATTTTTTTAAACCTAATTGAACTAAGATACAAAGAGAAGTTCACCTGAAGGGGTCAGCTCAGTTGGCAAAAGACCAACTCGTCAAATAAGAGGTCATGAGTTCAAACCACCTTGGGGCCTGTCCCCATCCCCTAATTCCGCCCACCCAATTATACAAGCTCTTAATCCAAAAAAAAAGATACAAAGAGAAGTAGCAAACTATAGCTAACTGTGATACTGTCACAAAACTTTAGCAGAAGTTTCCTTGTTAATTAGTAGGAAGAAAGACAAGAAAGAGAAGATAAGGCGAATGACTTCTACCTGCTCATTTGCCATGGGAGGAAGGCCACCAACATATACTCGGCGTGCATGCCTTGTGGCCTGAGTATGAGGTGGAAAAGCCATCAATAAGGAGTTCCAAAGAAATCCGGGGGTAAATTTTTTATTGAAAAAAATTAGCTGACATTACCTGCTGTGTCATAGCTTGAATAGGCACTGGAATAGCCCCAAACTAATTCAAAGATCAAAATTTGTATAAGCTTATAGCATCAACTCAAACCCCTTAGGATAACAAAGAGAGGTTACACACTTGAGATTCCCCACACACTTAGCTTGCATACCTGTGCAGTTCCCATGGGGTACACATTTGGGAATGTTCCAGGCGATGTCTGAGAAACACCTGGTAATTGCCCTGCATAATAATTACCAATATAAAAATAAGTAATTTAATATAATAAAAAAAAATTGAGATGTGTTGCTACTACAAGTAGAGCAACAACACAACCAGAACTGAATTTATCACCTTCTTTTCATTTTATTAGTTCCATCTTGATATCTTCTGTAATGAATACAATTCAAGAAAAAGAATAAATAAATTCCATCACTGCAGATGTTGGGAGAAATTTCGTAAGACTACCAAATGACAAAAGTTGCCGGTTGAAGGCGAACAAGATCCAGCAGATCGGTGCATTGGTTCCCCGTTGAACATAAAATCTACTGTGATCACGCCCATGGGTAGCACAGTGGGACATGTAGTCCAACATTGCCTTCTTACCCAAATGATAAACACAGAACACAAACAAAGAACCACACACAACAGCCAACACCACAACAATGGTTCTCAGTTTCAGCTTGAAATAATTAATTAAAGTAAAATAATATTCCATAAAAATAAAATAAAATAAAATAAATCATAAATGGCTACAGATGTCATAGCAAAAATGAAAGTGTAAGGAAAAACTACCACTATCCTATGATGCAAGGAACACAGTTCAGTTAGTTAAGTAAATGCAAAGATGGTTAGGCAGGAAAAGCAGAGTCTACGAACTGACCTGTAGCAGCAGCAATAGGCAGCACGGCAGTACCAGGTGGTGCCATGTCAAAACCACTTGTCCTTTTGCTGTACAGAAAAAATAGAGTTACAGCCACTTATTAATTCTACGAAAGCTATTTAAAAAAATCTAAGCCCTATACCAATCTGGGGTGGTATAAGACAAAATAAACTCATACTTCTACAATACATGTCCAAAGAAAAAATTGAATGTCAAGAAAGTCGATGTCTTGCATGAAAATAACTTCTACAACTATTGGGTCAGCAAATAGATTATGTAAATTTACTCAGCCAAAATGAAATAAATTGAACTAAAGAGAACTCCTCAAAAGAACCTTTTTGAACGAGACCGGGAGCGTGATCTAGATCGGTTCCTAGATTTATCTCTTGAACGGGATCTTGATCTATGTCTATGTCTCCTATCTCTATCTCGATCATAATCATGGTGCCTGCAAAGAAAAAGATACCCAATAAATATAAATTTAAAGTTTGTCATTTGTTGGTTGGATGGCGAATCCAAATACCTAGATTCAATTTCACATCCATTTGTCAATTCACAACATTGATGTGCCAAGTCTAAGAGGTAACCAGTTAATTCATAATGTCAATTTCTGTCCATGTTAACTTGATACTTGCAATACGTGAATTTAAGTTGTTCAATTCTTTAAAACCGTTCTTAATAAATAAAGACACACTGTCCTTGACTAATAAGACTTTTTCTTTTTTTCAAAACCACAAAAGCATTAGAACTGGAACAGACTAAGTCAAGTGATGTTTGAAATCACAAATGAACCTAAATTTAAAACCTCGCTAATCGCTATTAACTAGAAGAAACCATATAACACTTAATCACATAATAGAACATTCAACATATGCAAAAAATAAAATAAAAGCAGTACCACCCACACAATTTTTCATATAATATTTCTCTACCTGTCATAGTCATGGCTTCGATGACGGTCATAATCATCATATTTATCTCTCCCTCTTTCTTCTCTCATACTTCTATCCTTGTAGTCCCTATGATGGCGATCACGATCCTTTTCCCTATCCCGATTGCTTTCCCTAGTCCTTGATCTCTCATGATCTGATCCACGGGAAGCATACTGATACAATTTGGATAAAGAGATTATTATTTTTGCAAGTAAATTCCATAAATAATGCTTATCTGCAAAATTTGGGATTGGAAAGATGAAGAGAACATATGTGTTTCCCCAGATAGAAGCTAAGTGATCAATTAGCAAGCAGTACAGAAATTAGGAAAATAAAGAAAAATCGATTGATGTTACAACATTCTTCAGCCCATGAAATTTTTAGATATTTCAAATTCAACACGGATACAACGACAATATGTTGCAGACACAACCTAGTGTGACCAAAAATGAAATCCTTCAGATTTAATCTTCTACAAATTTTGATTAGAAGATTGTGAAAATCAAAACTCACAATCACGTGATAAATTCAGGTACATCTGAAATGGATTATTAGCCTCCAAAAGAGACCATATTCAACATTAGGCATAGCCTGCAAAAGCATTTCATTGAATTATGTTAAAAAGACAAGGTTTCCCCTCGAGAAGGGAGGATGGTAACGACCGCTACTCTCTTACATTTTGTTTCTCCAGTCATGTGTTATGGTTCTAATGGGTTGTGTTCTTGCTTATTCCTGATCTTACATCTATTGCATTCATTTTCTTTTGGGCCTACTTTTGATTCTTTTAGTGACTTCAATATTGGTCCTATTTGATTTTATTTCTTTATTTTGGATTAAAAAATTATATAGGAATCATTAGCAATAGCAGCAATATAAGCTGGTGAATTTGGTTTAATCTTAGATTAACAGAATGGGATTTTGGTTTAGAAAAAAAAAATTTCTCAAAATGGAATTTGGAAAAGGTGTTATATCTGAGGGTGATGGCCTCATATGCTCTTAAAGGGTGCCAAGTAGTTGACAATGATATTTTTGGTGATCTGTTCTTGATATTCTTCACATAGGGCATCCTTGATTTTATATACTCATACAACCCTACATCTAAATACACGCATAAACATAAATATTGTCAGTTGTGAAGAAACAGAATCTTACCAACACCATCTTTCCCACAAACATGCACTGATAAAAGTAACTGAAATTACTTGAACAGGCGAATTCCCTTTTCTGAATCTATGTTCTTATAATGGTGAAAGGAAGAAAAAAAATGAAACAGATTTTTGAATCCAAAATAAGGAAATAAAATAAAATAGGACAAATATCGAAGTCACTAAAACAATCAAAAGTAGGCCCAAAAGAGAAAATAAATAGATGTAAGATCAGGCATAAACAATAACACAACCCATTAGAACCATAAAACATGACTAGAAACAGAACGTAAATAGTGCAAATCCACGAAATTAACCTTGGGTTGCGAGTCTCTATCTTCGAATACATCGTAAGGAGAAGATCCTCCATTATCGACTCCTTTGTTCTGCGCATAAGACGCCGACGTGTAACCTTCGCCATTGCCATCATACCGACTACTGTAACCAGACATCTCAGCTATTGCCCGAAACCCTAACCCTAGACTCGCTTGTGCATGAGGGATGAGCTGATGACGTTAGAAAAGGGGAAAAACAGTGAGCTACGAACCCTAATGGACCGTTTTTCCGACTTAGACAAATGGTTGAGCTCTTCAGCAGCGAGGACCCGTTAATGGAGTTCCGGGTTTGTACGTGAGCAGAGAGAGGAACTCGCCTGTTCAAAGTCCAATCCCAATCTCTCACCGAAGCAGAAGACCGAAAGGCTTATTTTGTTCAAAGGGAGCTTCTGAGCGTCGCTAGACCAAGTGATGCTTAGTGCTTCACCAATTGCCATTGCAGCATTGCCACGTGGCAAACGTGGATCCATCATTTGAAAGGTGTAAATTTGGGACTAGAACCGAACCCGTCCCATTAAAACCCGATATTGGACCATCTCATTAATAAACTGGATAATATTGGGATCTGATTTTGATACCTACAAATAAATAGGACAGATCCCCAACGGTATCAATACTGAAATACCGATTAGGTATTGGAACTATCAGTAACTTTGCAAGGGGAATATTTCATATGGGAGAAAGAACGCTATCCAGTCATGCACCTTGTAGGGCTCCCACGCCTAGACACATAAACTGCCTTGCCCCATATAAGGGCGAAAATTCCAGGTGCCCAAGTCAATGTTTTGTGTCTAGGCGTGGGAGCCCTACAAGGCACACAACCTGGTAGCATTCTATTCCCCATTTCATATATTTTGTGTTAAAGTTTTATGTAAGGTGTCAAATGGTGCGATTTTGATTATACGGTGCGGTTTTGGTTTGGTGCACATTTTGCAAGGTAGAAATCAAAACCACACCGGATAAGAATCACCTAAAATCATAATCGTTTTATATACAGTGTGGTTTTAGCGGTTTCTATTCAGTTTTCGTTATCCGATTTACATGTGGTTTGTAATACCGGTTTCACCTTTGTACCCCTTTGATTTTATTTTTCATATCCTTGTTATATTGTTTCATACACATCTAACTCTAAGCAAAGTTCACTAAGAAATGCTAGTTGCAATGATAATTTTAAGTGATTACTCAAAGCCGCAAAATACCACAAGAGAAACCAACCTGAGGACATCATCAATCTATACCCCACTCAATTCATTAACAAAGTCCACTAAGACATGCTCGTACTAAAACCTTCCGTCCCTTCATGAATTTGGCACTTAAAGTGAAATTCGAAAAAAATCTCAGTAAGGAGTCCTAATATTTTAAAGTGCATAACTCCATTATTAAACAAATAAGAATATTCCTAATCTTGGTTTTCTACTCGGTTTCTATTCAGTTAATCGATGGTTTTTCGATTTTGAATCGAACCAAATCATTAATAGAACCTATGAAATTAGAATCGAGTCGTTTGTATACAGTGCAGTTCGATTCGATCGTAAACGGTCGATTTCGATTCCAACATTCATTTTCGGTTCCATTTTGACACCCTTTTATGGTTGTAATTTGATGTATTTGACTTCTTACCGAAAAATAATTTTTTTGATGTATTTGAGTGGTATTTTCTCTTATGGAGGTTTCAGCTAATAGACCTTGTCACAACCCTAATTCGGCCCGACCTAATGGGGCCCAAAATACCCATCATCATCAAATCCATCTTTACTAACACATAAGGTCAATGAAAATCCATTCAAGCTTACCAACCTGCAATTTACCTTATTTGATGTATTTGAGTTCTTACCAAAAAATTTCTATAACGACACATATGAAAAGCACCCAAAATAACAAGTCAATGAATGAACAAGTTGAATAAATACTAGGAATCAGAGTATAATCTTTTATGATTTTTTAAGCATTGCTCAAATCTCTTAGCAGATAAAACGATATGAAGAACTTCGTACAGAGCTACAAATAAGGCAAACTACTCTAGTATTGCAAGCAAACATAGAAATGTTGAGACAAGTTACAGAGATGTACACTAAGACTGCGTTTGGTAACAGTCTTCGTAAAAAAACACTCGTTTTTTACTAGAAAAGTTTTTTGGCATTTTTGGTCTGGAATGGCGTTCTGTGTATGGGGTGGACCCCACTTCGGCCCTTGTCCTACCACTTTGCCCCACCCATGCTTATGTCTGGTTGGGAGAGACTTAGGTAGTTAGGGAGTTCGAGAGAAGCCCAATTTTGTCGGGGTCCTCTTGCATCACCCGACACAGTTTCTAGCACAAGTAAAAGCAACCTTCCACGAGTCCTTCCACAACATTCCAATTTGGAGGAGTCGCAGCCCTTAACCCTTAAGCAACACAATTGCATGATCTGGATCATCAACTAAGAATATTTTACGCCACCGATTCGTAGATTGGTTGGTTGGGCTTTGATTTTCTCTTAGTAGCTATCATTGTAACACGTGGCATGACACGTGTCTCACTGAGAAACAATATTACCCTTTGCGCATCATGTCAGAGAGATCAACACATGCGCTGACTTCTTGGAAGGGTTCCTACACCATCCCCAGGAGATTCACTTGTGTACAGATAGTTTCCCGGACGCACTTTCCACCCTTTTAAGGAATGATGCTGCAGGGAAGAAATAGCCTAGAATGTAATTTACTCCTATTACTGTCCTATTAATATAAAGTTCCCTATTATCCAAAAAAAAGATTTGAATATTGTGATCTGAGAGAGGATGAAGAATCATTGTGAATTTACATCTTAGACCACCCATTTAATAACTAACACAGGCACGCAGCCCATCCTCTACACAACAATTGAACAAAAGAAGGTTACAATCACACAAAACAGTTCATTCGTATTGAGTGAAGAATTTTGTTTGAAGTGGGAGAGGACGAGAGAGAGAGAGAGAGAGAAAGAGTCCGTATGGCCTTTTGGAGTTAGGGTATTAGGGTAAGTTCATAATTTGGCAAGGGTAATTTCATCATGGAGAAAGAGTTAACCATTTGAAACTTTACAACATGGGCGATTGCAGAGCCGGTTGCATCAGCAGGTGCAAACGCATGATCAACCATCCTTGCTGAAAAGGCTATTTTTTCGAAGTCCCACATTTCTCAAACTTGGTTCACACCCAAGGGGTTTCAAAGAGAAATAAATTACACATAAAATTAGGCCTTAGAGGTTCACCAAGTGGGACCACACCACCCATCAAGGTGAGATTCCTTTCCTTGGCTGCTACAGCTCAAGGTCATCGTGGTTAAAACTTACTAGTACCGCAACACCACTTAAGAAATTTCAAATTAGCCCGGGTTTTTGGGCGCGGGTATAACATCAGTGTTCCATAAAGTAATTGATTTCTGTTACCGTGGCAAATATTTGAACACTATTCGATTTGGTCTGAAAAGATACCCTAGAGGAGGAGCAAAGGTCGTACAATTTTCAAATTTGCAGAGCTAATTAATTTGTCATTAAGTTTACTATTGGTTTTCGAGAGTTAGAGAAGAAAGCATTGAGGGTAATGATCTCAAAGGACTAACTCAATCGCAAAGCCTGATATTCAATGTATAATGCTCAATCCATTTTATACTTACAATTTGAAAGATTGTTGTTGGAAATAAATTAAAGAAGCATAGAAATAGATTTTTTTTTCTTCTAATTCAATATTTTTCATGTAAAACTACAAATGTTTTCCTTTAATACCCTTGTTTTTCTTGTGCTTTTCTTAGTTTTGTGATTATATATTGATATTCAAAATAATGAAGATAATATGTAAGGAGCCTTATGCATAAGAAGCTTCCATATGATGATATCATAAAGGTAGAGGGGGCTTTGGCATCTTGTTGCAATCTTTACCTACATACCAATGAAAATTTTGATCACATTTTTATAGAGTGCCCCTTCTCTATCAAAGCAGATTGGATCAATGGAAGAGCTGATAATATCAAAGCAGATTGGTGTGAATTTTCCTCCTCAATCATTGTGACATATTATACAAGTGATCTAGATTAAATCAGAATTGGGATGGACAAAACTCAACATTGATAGGTGCTTGTTGGGTAATCTAGCTCGTGTTTCGGTAGAAGAGATCTTTAGAAACCATGGCGTACTCTAGAAGGTCATTTCTCATTCATTTTCTGGGAATTCATTCCAATTCTTTAGTTGAATATTCTTCAATCGGCTACAATGGACTAAAGAAAAAAATATTCAGCAATTGTGGATTGAATGCGACTCCAATGCCGTGGTAATCTGTATCCATAATAAGTTGATCTCATAGGGCTTCATGCAATAGTGGATTTACTTCAAACAGTCTCTTTCTTCCATTACTTGAAAGATCTCTCACTATTACAAAGAGGCAAATTCAGCAACGGACAAGCTTGAAAAAAAGGAGCTGAAATGCAGCTATCTAATTTATTTTTTCTTCTTATCCGTCTTTTATTGCTCAAGATATTCTTTGTGATTTTCAAGAGAGGCCAAGATATAGATTTGTGAATTCATAGTTTTTTTCTCTATTGTCTTTGGTTAAGTTTTTCTGTTGATGGCAATGTAGAAGGTGGAGAAGCAAGTTAGATTTTCTTCTATTGTATTGTATTCGTATGTGAATGCCTAGATGTTAATCTTGTATACCATTTATTTATTCTTGGGTAAATTACATGGGAGGTGCCCATTATTTGAGAAAAGTACACCACAGATACCTCATTTTTTAAAATGGACGTTTGGGGTATCTAAACAAGTTTAAAGCTAGTCTAGCTTAACTAATCAAATGGATTTTATAATATTATCCTTTACCCAACATGATAACTGTTCCACTTCCAATCTCGTTCTGATTCCACGCTGAAACAAAAAAAACCTAAATCTGAAAACAATCTATCCTGCGATAAAGACCTTATAATCTCCAATAACATGAATATTAAGGTCAGCAACGTCCGTTCCATGAAGAAGTCGAAGACCAAAAACACCATATTTTGTGAATAACACAGATTTATTTTGTAGTTTTCGAATACGTCACCTTCCATTGTTACAAACACAAAAATCAGTGTTTCTCTATGTTGCTAAATTTGTACTACAAAAGATTGAATTTTCTTTCTTTATTTATGGTTCTTTGGTCTCTTAATCACTATAAAATTCTACTCTTCTATAGGAGACTTTTGGAAAGTATCATTTCTCTCTTAATTTTTAAGGTTTATCAAGAAATAAAAATGAAGGGAAAAGGTTCTTTATATGATCAACCTAACAAAAACCAACATGTATGAAAGTAACTATTTGTGTGATCAACCTAACAAAAATCAAAAAAACAAAAAAAAAGAGAGAGAAAAGGAAAGATGCACCCTTAATTTATTGTAGCTCTACTGTTATTTCTACAAAAGATGACATTTAAACATTTCTTTCTCTGCAATGGGCCATTTTGCTCGTGTGTATGGGGGCAAGAAAGTCAATGCTCAATTCTTGATTCATCAAGCAAGCGAGAAACATTTCTAAATTTCCCTCCCTAATCACTATGAAACCATTTGATACGGCGGTCAAATAAATTTTCAACCAACACTTTAAATTTTTTAAATTGGCCAAAAACCTCAGATTTGCATGTCAGCGGATAAAACCAGATAAATTTACTGTAGTCATCCACAAAAATAAGATAAAAACGATACCCTTCAGGGGAGTTAAATGGTAACGGACTCCAAACGTCAGAGTAAATTGGATCCAAAGGACTATCTGATTGAGATTGTGAGCATCTAAACGACAATTTCATTTGACACGCACTACATACTGATGAAGAAGACATCAAAGTAATAGGTAATCCAAATGAAGATATAATACTATGGACCAACTGAAATGCCGGGTGCACCAACCGGTTATGCCATTGACGAAGATAGGTACGATCCCCTACAAGTGCTTGGAGGGTATTCTTATTCTCTGGCGCAGCCTTATTTAGTACTAGTTGATAGAGCCCATTCTTAGTTCTGCCTTGGAGCAGACATTTTCCTGTGCATCGATCATTCACATAGAAACACGATGGGTGAAATTCAAATAGTACATTATTGTCTCTTGTAGATTGGGAGACCGATAAGAGGTTCCTAGTTATAGAAGGAACTCATAGTATATCCTGCATCTTTAATTATGAGGAAAAAATAGGAATAGAGGTACGACCAACAAGGGTAATAGACAAACCTGATCCATCGCCAATGTGAACCTAATCGTTACCCGAGTAAGGCTGTGCAATATGGAGATTTTCAAGATCTGATATGATATGATTTGTTGCCCCTGAATCTGGATACCACACGCTCGCTATAGAAGGAGGGGCTGGGTACTCAGTCAAGTTGACATTGGGAGGTGGATTATAAACATGTTGATATGCATGATTAAAGCGTTGTCGACAAGCAAGTGTTTTGTGGCCCATCCTACCACAAATCTGACATTAATCGATGGGATAGTGCATGGATGGAGAACCCTTAGTGGAACAACCATATTGTTGTTGCTGGCGATACTGATGGTGGTAACGTCCACCTCCATTTTCACGAAAACACTCATTTTCACGTGAGCGTCCGTCACGATAATTACAACCCTTGAATCCACGACTACCATTATGAAAATCGGACTGATTATTGCTAGTGGCAACATGGGCAGTAGCTAAAGAGAGGTCACTAATGCCAGTAAAAGGTTGAAGCCGAAGTTTCTGTGTTAATAACATTCCACGCAGGTCATTGAAGGGAATCTTGGCAATATTTATGGTTATTGAAGTAATAAATGCCTCATATTCGGCACCAAGACCATTGAGAACATGTAGACACAGATCCTCATCGAGGATAGGGCGTCCAGCAGCAGTCAATTGATCTGTCAAATTCTTGACTCGATAGTGGCTGAAATGGGGAGAAACTCAGTTAAAACCAGGTGCTCTGATACCATGTGAAAGTATAACGTTTGAAGAAGGAAGAAGATAAAAGAGATGAAAAGAGAGAATGACTCAAAGCACTTAACGTGGTTCAGTTGGATAGAAACCAACATACGTCCACTGATATCTCTGTAAATCCACTATGAAATATTTTCAATGTTACAGCGTCTATTTAAGGTTGCTGATCTCTCAATTAAAGGATGAGATTTCTGAATTAAATGATGAGATCTCTCTTATAAGAAAAGTGAATAATCACTATTGCTGAAATTCTTATCCAAATTACCAACTGTATATGCCAGGCTTGTACATAAATTGTTGCCACAAAGAGAATCAACATGTCTAAGCTCAATAGCACCTGCAAAATAGTGTAGTCTTCACCTCTCTTTAGTATTTTTAACATCTGGGTCAAGCGAAATAATTGGAGTAATACTCAATGGTGGACAGCAGTTCCATTTCTATCTATAGGCTCCTCAATTACTTATCTGAACTGGGAAGAATCAAATTTATTCAAGGCATTTGATCTCTTGTTCTTCCAGTGATTAATCTCTTCCTTTAAAACAATTGCTAATGAGAGACAAACCAGCAAGATAAGAACAACACCTACACTCCCACCATATGCAGCCTTAGAGAAATTGATATATTTTTACAATTAGGGTTTTATAACCATGAGAAATTCAGCAAGAACAAGAGATGTGTAGAGAAAATCAAAGAAAAACTTCTAGTCTTTCTTCTGTTGCTGAACAACCTTTATAATCCTATAAGTTGGAGCCAATAGTTGTCACATTTGATGGTAGTGAGTGAGTATTAGTACTAATTGTAGGATTATAAAGGTTGTTCAGCAACATAAGAAAGATCGAAAGCTTTTCTTTGATTTTCTCTACACATCTATTGTTCTTGCTGAATTTCTCATGATTATAAAACCCTAATTGTAGAGATGCGTCAATTTCTCTAAGGCTGTATATGGTGGGAGTACAGGTGTTGTTCTTATCTTGCTATGCTGTCTCCCATTAGCAATTATTTTAAAGGAAGAGATTAATCTTTGGAAGAACAAGAGATTAAATACTTTGAACAATTCTGATTATTGAGTACTACTCTAATTTCTTCGCTTAACCCAGATGTTAAAAGCACCAAAGAGAGGTGAAGACTACACTGTTTTGCAGGCGCTATTGAGCTCAGACATGTTGATTTTCTTTGTGACAACAATTTGTAGCATTGACGGGGCATTAACCATGATTGATAACATGGGATAAATAGGAATTTCTCTTGGGTACCAATCTCGCAGCATAAGCACATTTGTATCGCTTGTAAGCATATGGAACTATCTGGGGCAAGTTGCAGTAGGGTTTGTATCTGAGATCTTTGTGAAGAAATATAAGCTACCAATGCCTTTAATGCTCACCATGATCCTCTTCCTTTTATGTGTTGGTCATCTTCTTATTGTCTTTGGTGTTCCTGGCTCTCTTTATGTATCCTCTATGATCATTGGGTTCTGTTTTGGGGCAGAGTGGACATTGATATTGGTCATCATATCTGAGATTTTTGGGCTCAAGTACTACTCTTCATTGTTGAACTCCGAAGCTATGGCAAACCCACTTGGTGTGTATGTTCTCAATTCAATTATTGCAGGGCACCTTTATGACAGAGAGGCAAGGAAGCAAATGGTTAAGTTAGGGTTCAGGAGGGCCAACAGGGAAGGCTTGAACTGTAGTGGCTCCAACTTATAAGATTATAAAGGTTGTTCAGCAATAGAAGAAATATAAAAAACTTTTCTTTGATTTTCTCTACACATCTCTTGTTCTTGCTGAATTTCTCACGGTTATAAAACCCTAATTGTAGAGATGTGTCAATTTCTCTAAGGCTGCATATGATGGGAGTACAGGTGTTGTTCTTATCTTGCTGCTTAGTCTCTCATTAGCAATTGTTTTAAAGGAAGAGATTAATCACTAGAAGAACAAGAGATCAAATACCTTGAACAATTTTGATTCTTCCCAGTTCAGATCAGTAATTGAGTAGCCTACAGATAGAACTGGAACTGCTGTCCACTATTGAGTATTACTCCAATTTCTTCGCTTGACCCAGATGTTAAAAGCACCAAAGAGAGGTGAAGACTACATTGTTTTGCAGGCGCTATTGAGCTTAGACATGTTGATTCTCTTTGTGGCAACAATTTGTGGGATATGCGGTGTAAGAGATAAAATATTGGTAATTAAGGAAGGATTGCCATCCACAGCTCAAGATAAGATGGATCGTTACCCTAGTGCAAGCCTGGCATACACAGTTGATAATTTGGATAAGAATTCCAGCAATAGTGATTATTCACTTTCCTTACAAGAGAGATCTCATCCTTTAATTTAGAAATCTCATCCTTTGATTGAGAGATCAGCAACCTTAAATAGACACTGTAACATTAAAATATTTCATAGTAGATTTACAGAGATATCAGTGGACGTAGGTTGGTTTCTATCCAACTGAACCACGTTAAGTGCTTTGAGTCATTTGCTCTTCTCATCTCTTCTATCTTCTTCCTTCTTCAAACATTAGACTTTCACATGGTATCAGAGCACCAGGTTTCAACTGAGTTTCTCCCCATTTCAGCCACTACCGAATCAAGAATTTGACAGATCAATTGGCTGCCGCTTGACGTCCTGCCCTCGATGAGGATTTGTGTCTACATGTTCTCAATGGTCTTGGTGCCGAATATGAGGCATTTGTTACTTCAATAACCACAAACATTGCCAAGATTCCCTTCAATGACCTGTGTGAAATGTTATTAACACAGGAACTTTGGCTTCAACCTTCTACTGGCAGTAGTGACCTCTCTTTAGCTACTACCCATGTTGCCACTAGCAATAATCAGTCTAATTTTTGTAATGGTAGTCGTGGATTCAAGGGTGGTAATTATCATGGCGGACGCTCACGTAGAAGGGGCATTTTTGTGAAAATGGAGGTGGACGTTACCACCATCAGTATGGCCAGCAACAACAGTATGGTGGTTCCACTAATGGTTCTCCATCCATGCATTATCCCAATGATCAATGTCAGATTTGTGGTAGGATAGGCCACAAAGCACTTGCTTGCTGACAACGCTTTAATCATGCATATCAACATGCATATAATCCACCTCCCAATGTCAACTTGACTGAGTACCCAGCCCCTCCTTCTACAGAGAGCGTGTGGTATCCAGATTCAGGGGTAACAAATCATATCACATTAGATCTTGAAAATCTCCATATTGCACAGCCTTACTCGGGTAACGATCAGGTTCACATTGGCGATGGATCAGGTTTGTCTATAACCCATGTTGGTCGTACCTCTATTCCTGTTTTTTCCTCATAATTAAAGATGCAGGATATACTACGAGTTCCTTCTATAACTAGGAACCTCTTATCGGTTTTTCAATTTATAAGAGACAATAATGTACTATTTGAATTTCACCCATCGTATTTCTATGTGAAGGATCGATGCACAGGAAAATGCCTGCTTCAAGGCAGAACTAAGAACGGGCCCTATCAACTAGTACTAAAAAAGGCTGCACCAGAGAATAAGAATGCCCTCCAGGCACTTGTAGGGGAACATACCTCTCTTCGTCAATGGCATAACCGGTTGAGGCATCAGCGTTTCGATTGGTCCATAACATTATATCTTCATTTGGATTACCCGTTACTTCGATGTCTTCTTCATCAGTATGCAGTGCGTGTCAAATGGGCAAAAGCCACAAATTATTGTTTAGACGCTCACAATCTCAATCAGATGGTCCTTTGGATCTAATTTACTTTGACGTTTGAGGTCTGTCACCATTTAACTCCCCTGAAGGGTATCATTTTTATCTTATTTTTGTGGATGACTACAGTAAATTTATCTGATTTTATCCCCTGACATGCAAATCTGAGGTTTTTGACCAATTTCAAAAATTTAAAGTGTTGGTTGAAATTTTGTTTGACCGTCGCATCAATCGGTCTCATAGTGATTTGGGAGGGGAATTTAGAAATGTTTCTCACTTGCTTGATGAATCAGGAATTGAACATAGACTTGCTTGCCCCCATACACACGAGCAAAATGGCTCTGTGGAGCGTCGTCATAGACACATTGTTGAAAGTGGCATCGCCCTTCTTGCTCACGCCTCTGTTCCAAAGGCTTATTGGCCCTATGCTTTTGAAACAGCCATGTTTTTAATTAACCGGCTACCAACATCGGTATTAGGAAATGTATCCCCTATGTTTAAATTATACGGACAACACCCAATCTATGATAAGCTCCGTGTCTTTGGCAGCGCTTGTTATCCCCTTTTAAGACCATACCACCGCCATAAGATGGATTACCGGTCAAGCTTGCATGTTTTCTTGGGCTATAGCTCTAGACATCGGGGATATAACTGTCTAGACTTGGTTATAAAAAAACTTATTATTTCTCGACACGTGATCTTTGATGAGGACATCTTCCCATTTCAAATGTCCCCTCCCAGTGCGAGTACATCACCTACCTAACACAAGTCCATTCTTGGGCCTGCACCACTTTTACCATTAATACCCAATATACAAAATCCCGCACCATCATACCAGCAGCAACACCCACAACACCACCCCTACCAACAACCGTCCCTTCCCCAAGTATGGGCTCCCCAAACCTTCTCTTGATCTTATAGTACATGTACCTGTGGACACACCATCACCACCACCACCCCCACCACCTCCTCCACCTCACCATCACATGATTACTCGCACTAGGGATGGCATTAGGCCCCCCAAAACTATAATGGTGGCTACTCTTGATAATGTTGAACCTACATCATTTACTTCTGCAAATCGCCACCCTCAATGGTGCCAAGCCATGGATTCCGAGCTCACTGCTCTTCTGAAGAATCAAACATGGACTCTCGTGCCATATCATCCATCCATGAATGTTGTAGGATGCAAATGAGTTTTTAAATTAAAGAGAAAGGTTGACGGCTCCATTGATAGATACAAAGCAAGACTTGTTGCCAAAGGTTACAATCAACAAGCAGGTCTTGATTATACCGAAACCTTTAGTCTGGTTGTTAAGCCAACCACTATTTGGCTAGTTTTCTCTATTGCTTTGTCGCAGTCTTGGTAGATTAAGCAGCTAGATGTCCAAAATGCTTTCTTACATGGTCTTCCAAATGAGGAGGTTTTCATGTCCCAGTCACTAGGATTCACAGATACTGCTCATCCAAACCATGTGTGCCGCCTAAACAAGTCAATCTATGGCCTCAAACAAGCTCTACAGGCCTGGTTTGAGCGACTAAGCTCCTTTCTGTTGGAAGTTGGTTTTGAAGGTTCCCAAATAGACACATCACTGTTCATATATGCTAAGAATGGGTAGACCACTTATATTTTAATCTATGTGGATGACATCATTGTCACAGGGAATGATACAGCTCTTGTATCTCGGTTTATTCAACAAATAGCGGGTACTTTTGCATTCAAAGACTTGGGTGACCTTCAGTACTTTTTAGGCATTCGTGTTGTACAGATCTCAAAAGGACTACTCCTCTCTCAAAACTAGTACATTCTTAACTTATTGACTCGCACCAATATGACAGAGTGCAAGTCGGTTTCCACTCTGATCTCATCCACTGCTCGGCTAACTATGACCTCTGGTAACCTCATGGAAGACCTGACAGTATATCGTAGTACAGTGGGGGCATTACAATATGCTACACTAACAAGACCAAACATCCAGTTTGCTGTTAACAAGGTCTGTCAATATATGCATCGACCAACAGTTGATCATTGGGCTGTTGTGAAAAGAATTCTACGGTACTTAAAAGGGACTATAAACAATGGTCTTGCTCTAGATCGGACTACCTCTATGACATTATCAGCCTTCTCTGATGCAGATTGGGCAGGTTGTGTTAATGATCGGAAGTCTACTGGTGGGTTTGCTATATATCTTGGGTCCAACTTAATCTCATGGAGCTCTCGTAAACAAGCAACTGTTGCTCGATCTAGCACCGAATCAGAATATCGTGCACTTGCAAATGCAGCAATCGAACTTACCTGGCTTCAATCACTTTTAAAGAAACTCCATATCTACCTACCACGTGCACCCATATTGTAGTGTGACAATGTTGGGGCCACCTATCTCATTGTCAATCCAGTTTTCCATGCATGGACAAAACATGTGAAAATTGACTTCCACTTGGTAAGAGATAAAGTCGCTAAGGGAGATCTCGATGTGCGCTTTATTTCAACTGAGGATCAGATTGCAGACATATTCACAAAGGCACTTTCAACGTCCCGATTTTAGTATCTTTTGTCCAATCTCAAGGTGACTTCCTCTCCGTTGAGCTTGACAGGGCGTGTAAGAGATAAAATCTCGGTAATTAAGGAAGGATTGCCATCCACAACTCAAGATAAGATGGACTGTTACCATAGTGCAAGCCTGGCATACACAGTTGGTAATTTAGATAAGAATTCTAGCAATAGTGATAATTGACTTTTCTTACAAGAGAGATCTCATGCTTTAATTCAGAAATCTCATCCTTTGATTGAGAGATCAGCAACCTTAAATAGACACTGTGACATTGAAAATATTTCATAGTGGATTTACAGAGATATCAGTGGACGTAGGTTGGTTTCTATCCAACTGAACCACGTTAAGTGCTTTGAGTCATTCTCTCTTCTCATCTCTTCTATCTTCTTCCTTCTTCAAACGTTATACTTTCACATGCGGTAGGAAATTGCAAGCCAAATTGCAAAATAGCCTCCAAAGTTCATTGCTGCACCTATGAGGATTACAAGCCATGGTGGTGTGAGATCATAGATAACCCCAGAGAGAACACCCACATTGGCACTCAATTCCCTGAAGAAACTTAAGAGATTGAGTGTTGTTTTATCATACCCAAGTGATGATTTTATACTATTTGAATTAATACCAAACATGTAACTTGAACCAGCCATTGACATGATAATGAAGGAAGCAAAAACCATGAACCATCGCCCTTAGAACACTTGCACCGCTAAGCTCTTCATCTCTAGCTCTTTCTTCAATCAATGCTAACACAAACAACCAGTACCACCACCGCTACCCATACTCACTCACTAATACCAACAACCCTCCTTCCTTCTCATTTTATCTTACTGTCATAATTTTTGCCATTTACAAGAGAGCAAGGATACTTATGGAAACAAAATAAACATGTGATTGCAACCACCTGTCCTATTTTTGCAATTTACAAGGGAGGAGGGGTATTTATGAAAACAAAATAAACATGTGATTGGCTGAGAGGTGTACGATCGATGATCCATGTTCCTAAGAGACAATCAATGCCCAACCAATCTATGGATCGGTTATGTATAATATTTTTATTTAACGATCCAGATCGTGTAATTATATTGCTTACGCCCTTCCCACGACTATGCTATAAAGGCTGCGACACCCTCCAAATTGTACAAATTCAAATTGACATTTCTACCTCAGCATGTGCGGTACGCTGCCCCTATGCCCAGGCACAAGGGTGCGTATGAAAATGCTGCACTCCCACGAAAAGGCAAAAAATATTAGGGGTGCGACAGCCATTTCACACGCCCCTATGTCTGGGTATAGGAGTAGCACACTGCACACACCCAGGTAGCGTTCTCTCTCCCTTCCCCTTATTTCTAAGGCAAAAGTTGAGGTGTCGATGTGTCATAAAGTACAGTGAAAGAAGTTTGTTTTCAAAAGTCACCCAATCATGCGCTATGGCGTGTACCCACGCCTAGACACAGTCGATCGCCGAAATGACAGCTCTGCCCCCATAGAAAGGTAGGGGTGTGCCGGTCATTTTGTGCTCGGCTATGTCCGGGCATAGTTTCAAACGACTGGGTGTTGTTCTTTCTCGCTTTCTTATTTGGGACAATTTTTTAGATCTACTAGATTAGAACGAAAATTACAGGAAAAGTAGGTTTCAAGAAAAGATTTACTCAATCCCCAAAGTTGGTTAATACTAATGCCTAATAGTAAACTTCCAAAATTGCCCTAAAAAATTGTTTTAAACTACCACGATGGGAAAATAGGAGGCAAGGGGCGTGCAATTTTCTCTATCTGTTTTTATTATTTTTTATTGTTTCTCTCACTTTTATTTTTTGTTTTGTTTTGTCCTATTTTTTTTAACCGAATTACCTTCTACCAATTGTGAATGAGATCCCCATTCACTGCAGGGCGGGAGAGGATATTTTGGAACATACAAAAACCCTAGGAGGTATTAAGAGGGTATTTTGGTTTTGGCATCACCAGTTTAGGACCTGTTTGATTGCTGGTTTTGGAACCAGCTACAGGCCTAGTTGGTTATTATTTTAAGAAACAAATTTAATGGTCTGTTTGGTAAGTTGTTTTTAGGAACCTTTTCTATACACCCATGAAGGTTCATGAAGACTATTTTTGTTCTCCCATGATGTTTAGGGAGGTTGATTTTTCTGTACTCCCAATATGTTTTGGGAAGATTTTTTATGTTCTCATGATCTTTTAAATGTCATGAGGACATCTTGTTTTGTGGTTTAAGTGCCTTATACACATCATAATGAGAGAAAATATCATGATGCACTATATGTCACCACAATATAATATTTTAAATGATCCCATGATGATTTGAAATGTCACGAAAGCCTTCCAAATTATTTGCCTTATGTTCACAAGATTGCCATCAAAGGGGATGCCCACAACATTCTAAAAGCCCATAAAATTAAAGAACGGAAAAAAGTTCACTGTGGGGGGGGGGGGGGGGGAAGGGGGAGTGTATCGCCCACGCCCAGATATAGAGTGAGGGCGAAATGACCACCCCGCCCCATGAAAGGTCGAAATTTCACTCCCCATGATGCCATTGCGCGTGCTCTCATTGGCTCCCATGCACGTGTAGGGGCCACACTCCCCATAGAGAACGTCGACCCTTAAAGAATATATGATCATTTGCAAATTTCCAGTTTTGGCATCATTAAAACTATTTTTATTTTGAGGTTTAGGGCATTTTGACTAGCCCGTTTGGATCAATAAATCAACCTAGTTTGAACCCAACATTTCACATGAGTAATATATAGTGTCATTCACAAGTGCCATGAACAACATTACATTAAGAATTAAGTGCTTCATAGTTTGGGATAGTAGGAAAGATCACTAGTTATGTGTCATATTGCTTGCAATGCTTTAAAGTAACCTCGTGATGATCTGAAATATCACATAATTAGGAGTGATTTTGTGACACTTAAAAGGATGTTTTTAGGTTCTAGATGTAGTATATTCGCTTCAAAAATTTTTACTTATAAAATTTTACATGCATAAAAGTTTTCTAATGCTTTTTTTTTTATGGAAACAAACATTGAAAAGTTTACCAAAAAAAAAAAAAAAAGGAAAACTTTTCAACATGTAAAATTTTAAATTTACGACGTAAAATTTACCACAAAAAATTTTCCAAGTAAAATTTTACGCCGAAACAAACAGAGCCTAAAGGGTCTTAGAAATTGTAACTGTATATTAAAGTTCATAAGGAACAAGGAGTAGACAATCATTTGTAAATAAGATAGAATAAGCGTCAATTTTAAAACTTATGCATAGGAATATCCGCATACAAAAGTAACAACCTTCATGTAAATTTTTTTTTTTTTGGGCTCAACCTATCGAGGGCCCATTTGCCACTAGGTGGGCACCCAAAGGGGCAGCCTGAGGGAGTACATGGGTTGGGGGGGGGAATTATCACCTATGGTTCCCTGCCCGATACAGTTCCCTAGTGCCTCTAATAAGAGGGGGGTGGACCCCACCCGGGTAGAGTGTTCGGTCAGGGGGTGGAATGGTCATTTTGTCCCCCTTGTTAGGGAATTGTAGGAACCATACCGGGCAGGAACCGTAGGTGATAAAGATCCTGATTTTGGGGGGGGGGGGGGGAGGGAGGGTGCATACTATACACCAATTTTGCTAAGGGGACTGGATCCACTGACCATAGCCTCAGGCTCGCTTTAACAAGCCATGCTGAACCGACATAGCAAATAATACTTAAAGTGGTTATAGTCAACATTGGTTTGTTGTTGAAAATTAAAATGGGTTAAATTTCAGTATTAAGGTTACAGATTACTGCAAGTTACAACTTTAGCCCACAAACCGAGTCCGTTGGGAATTTGGGATTGCGATCCTTGAGGAGATAAGTTCCACTACCCTCCTCTCATAGTTTTAGTTTCTATAATATCATGGTTCCCACGGATTCGGCTTGTCTACGGCCTGGGGTTGAGTGGTCATCATGCTGTGCTGAACTCACAGGCTATTCGCCACATGGATTTCATGCGGATCTAATGGTTGGTAGACGTACCTCAATTCAAAATTCAAAATTGCCGCTCAAAATTTAAAAAATGTTAAGCCGCTAAGGAGCTCGTCTACCGACCATTGGATCGACATGAAATCCATGTGGCAGCCTGTGAGTTGAGTGCAACACGATGGCCGTTCAAACCTAGGCCTTCGACGAGCTTGATCCGGATCCCACCATTATCACCCTTGATTTCTCTAATAGTGGACTGGCTGAATTATGTGACTTGAAGCTCATGGCATGGCAGCCTATCGAACATTAAGGCTGTGTTTGTTATCCATTCTTGGAATAGATTCTAGGGGTATAAAGCATTCTAAGACTAAAAAATAAAGAAGAATCGGGTTTCTGAATGCGTTCTAGACCTAGAATCTATTCCAAAAAATGCATACCAAATACAACCTAAATATTTACTTGATCTATTTAAGAATGTTATAATTAATCGATTAGAGATATTTGATTTAATTTTTTTTCCCATCAACTTATGCACCTTTAAAAAGCATTTGGGCTCAGGTTGAGGTCCTTAGGTCCGTACTTGGGCCAGAAAGGTGTTCAGTTTTTGACTGTTGGGCTCTGTTGAGCATGTAAAAGAAATGTCTAGAATTCCAACACCTCATAAGGTAAGCCCAAACCCAGAGCTCAGGGTAGTGGGTCGAGACAGTAAAATAGCAGAAACTAGCAATATCATCACGTACAAAACATTTAAAAAGGTCCAATTAAAGGTGGCAATTTGGCAGGCTCAGGCCCACCCAATATAACAGAGTCGAGGCCCAACTTAAACTGTACTTTTGATTAGGTGGGCTTGGGTCTGAATAACAGGCCCAAAATCTATGTTACCTGGACCTGAGCCTGTCAAAAGGCCCTTATAGCTACCCAACAGTTGGAATTGCCAAATTATCCTGCCACATGGCAAAATTAGGGAGAAAGAATGCTACCTGGGTGCGTGCGGTGCGCTGCCCCTGCACCAGACACATGTGGAATTTTTTGGGGGCGCAAAAGTCATTTCGCTGACCCCTGTATCTGGCACAAGGATAGTGTACTGCACGTGCCTAAGTAGCGTTCTTTTTCCCATATTATATTATATGTAGGTGTGTCAATCAGTCAGTTTGGTTCTGTTTTGATAGGTCCTGTCGGTTGTTTTAGCATATATCGGGCATAAAAACCGAAATAACACTGGTAACTAGTAGGTCAACAAAATCCAAACAGATAGTTCTCGGCCCTGTCGGTTTCAGTTCCTTCTCTGTTTCTCTTCATGGTTTCTTATCGATCTATAATCGATTTCATATATCAAATACATTTTATCCGATTTTTCCAGTTTCGATCCATTCGTTTCAATTAGATCAGACAGAAATCGAACCAAATCAAGATTTTTTCTAAAATCAAAACGAAAGTGAAATGACACTGATTTGGTTGGTTTTAGTTTTTCAATTTGGTTCGATCAATCTTTTCGGTTCAACCTCCAATTCGACACCCCTAATTATATATACATGAACATTGGGTTACATCTAATTCTTCAACTTTTTTTTGGTTGAAGCATACTATTATGCGAATAATGAGAGGGAAGTAGTTGATAACTAAAAAAAGAGAGTGAATGTTTTAGAATTGAATTTTCCTTTCACCCAAGGTTAAAAAGAAATCCCCTCACCATGTCATCGGTCCCGTCTGATTGAACTACAAAGAGTATTGGGATTCTTTGTTCTCCATATGCGAAGGAAAACTTTGTCAAAATTTACAATACAAGACAACTAAAAACCAAAGAAAATTGAGAATCAAGTTAAACATGTCTATGAACATACTAAAGGGTATCTCTACGGAGTGGCCATGATGCAAAACAATATGAATAAATACCAAAAAGATAAAACAAGAGAGAGAATGATTTAATACAAGTTAATGTGAGGATTGGATTTTTTTGGCCCTGAGTCAGGGCCAATCAGGGTCAGTGCGGTCCGAACTTGAGGGTGGGTCAGGATTGGATTTTTCTGGCCTTGAATCAGGGTTGGGGCGGGTTTGGGCCCAGCTAAGGGGACTTAGGGTTGGGCTAAGGTTCTATAAAGCCCAGCCCGTTGCAACCCTAGTGGGTACCCTATTGACAAAAATGATTTTCGTGCCCTGATTCAAATTGGCAGGTGCGTCAAAAATCCTGTCTCTTTAAAGAAAAAACTAAGAAACAAATTAAACATTATGTCAAATATCAAGAGTAGGAATATAAAAAGGAAAATCTCTATGCACAAAATAAAAAATAAAAAAAAAAGAAAATTGTGAAACAATTTATACTTGTCTTATAAAGTTTACTTAAAAAATAAAAATAAGGGGGGAGTTTTCATACACGATCATGTAAGCATGCACGGTCATATCCCCTCTCACAAAGAGTTGGAAAAGTCATAAACCCCTACCCATTAATTAATGCCTTGAAACTCCCATCATCTCACATATACAGCTTACACATCCGTGTATGAAAACTTTCCCCTAAAAATAATAGAAAAAATCAAACATGTTAATCTAAAATAAAAGAAGAGAATGGGAAACAAGTCAAACATGTCTTATACTCTCTATCCAAAAAGTTTTTTTATTTTTTTTGATGAAACAAAGTGTAATCACACAAACCACATACCAATCCCAAAAGGTAAATCGACTTTTGGAACCGTGGACGGGCGGATATACACAACACACACCACACAAACACACACCCGATATGGGACTAAATCCGCACACCCCTTTTTTTTTTATGAAACAAACTATCCAAAAAATTAAAAACACTGGATTGTTGATTTGACAGTTGGTCAATGGATTCAACATAAATTTCTTCACCATCCGTTATATATTCATGTTGACCCAAAAAAATTAAGGGAGTCAATTGGGACAGCCGTGTATGAAAATTTTCCCCTAAAAATAATAGAAAAAATCAAACATGTTTAACTATGTTAATCTAAAATATAAGAGGACAATGGGAAACAAGTCAAACATATCCTATACTCTCTATCCAAATTTTTTTTTTAATTTTTATGAAACAAAGTGTAATCACACAAATCACACACCAATCCCAAAAGGTTAACCGACTTTTGAGACCGTGGAATGGCAGATATACACAATACACACCACACACACACACCCGATGTGGGACTAAACCCACACTCCCCTTTTTCTTTTGATGAAACAAACTATCCAAAAAATAAAAAACACTGGATTGTTGATTTGAGATTTGGTCAATGGATTCAACATAAATTTCTTCATCATCCATTATATATTCATGCTGACCCAAAAAATTTAAGGGAGTCAATTGGGACAGCCGTGTATGAAAACTTTCCTCTAAAAATAATACAAAAAATTAAACATGTTTAACTATGTTAATCTAAAATAAAAGAGGAGAATGGGAAACAAGTCAAACATGTCCTATACCCTCTATCTAAATTTTTTTATTTTTTTTTATGAAACAAAGTGTAATCACACAAACCGCACATCAATCCCAAAAGGTTAGCCGACTTTTGGGACCGTGGAATGGCGGATATACACAACACACACCCAATGTGAGACTAAACCCACAAACCCCTTTTTTTTTTATGAAACAAACTATCCGAAAAATTAAAAACACTAGATTGTTGATTTGAGATTCGATCAATGGATTCAACATAAATTTTTTCACCATCCGATATATATTCATGTTGACCCAAAAAAATTAAGGGCGTCAATTGGGACCGGTTTTAATCGCAAGGGGTCATTCCCAGAACTGTCCTTTTCACTAAACGGTTCCAAGCTTGGGAATTAGAATCGATTATTAATAGGACGGTCCGGTTTTGAATCTTAAATAGTTTGGGCAATGATAATGTCCAAAAATCCAAAATACCCTCTAAAAATTCAACTAATCAAATATCAATTCTTTGTTTTTTTTTTAGGTAGATTAATCAAATATCAATTCCTACACATACAAACATTCGAATCAAATATTTATTTATAAACATATAAACATATAAACCAAATACTTAAAGAGGAAATCTCTATTCCTATTACCCAAAAAAAAAAAAAAAAAAAAAGAAATCTCTATTCCTAAGCATAGAAATAAATCAAATTTCCACACTTCTTCCATAATCCATATCCAAATCAACATCCCAAACCTTATAAATTACATGTTTTTTTGGGTAGAACCTTATAAATTACATTAGATATGCCTTATTAAAAGGTCTTGATGGTTCCAATTCTAGCTGAATCCTAGTTGATCTTTCAGTTCCAAGGATTTAGTTCATGGTACCAGTCACCGTTGATACCAATATCAATCCTTATTGGCCATATTGGGTTGGATCGAACAATTTTACTCCTCAAATTTTCGATACTATTTTTTACTAATCTTCCCTCCCTAAATTTTATACAACCAATATGGTATAATGACCAATCCAATACCCATTCTAAATCCATATTCTTTGTTTTTTTGGGTAATAAGAAGCTTTATAGATAATCATGTGAGGGGCTTTGAATTCCAAACACATCTTGGAGCCAAGGAGTGGATATGGGTCAATCTGTCATACAGACACTAGACAAGGTCCTCTTGACCAGAGTATTTGTAACAATATTCGGATCCCATGGAATAAAAAAAAACAAAAAACAGTAAAGGTATTATATATGCGCTTAACATCATCGAAACAACAATATTCTAAATCCATGTTTAGTCCTAAATAAAGGTATCAATCGATTCGATTCGGTTCAATATGCAACATGGGAAAACCACTTGTTTGTTAGAGTCATAATCTACTAAATTTTTTTGTTTTAAAATTAAAATAAAATAAAATTTATCATTCACATTAATTAAAAACGTAAAAAAACTATATAATTTATTAGATTCCTTATTCAATTTGAAAATGGGTAATTGGGTTTGATGGATTCAATCATGAAAAATAAACCAAAATAAATCGATGAAAGGTTTTAGATTTTGAAACTAAAATCGGAATCGAACCGATTTCTAGTTTAAACGTCCGATTTTGGTTTCGATTCAAAATTGACATCCTTAATTCTACAACAATCGAGAAACCTATCCCAAAACCAGCCGGTTTTGTTTATCAATCGTTTTTAAAAAAAAATAAAAATATAGAATCGTTCCGTTAATGTCCGGCCTAGTGTTTTAGCGAGTCGGTTGCCGGTTTCCGGTTTGGAATCTTAAGACACGTACATAGTGTACGGTAAGTCGGTCAAGAATAAAAAATAAAAGCCAGCGGAAAAGACACTGCGAGTCTGCGACGCCCATGTGCCAAACTGAATTACTATAAAAAGGACAAAAAAGAGTGCTCCCACCTAGTTTTCCAATTTCCCTTTTGTTCTTATCCATCATAAGGCTATAAGCAGACTCACAGCTCATTACTTTTTGTCGTTTTGTTTGATCCTCGTCACAGTCAGTGATTCCACGTTGCTTTTTCTGTTTCTGTCACCCTTCCATGACAGCTCACCTGCCCCTACGTGTGGAAAAAATCGTTCACCGTTGCCGTTGATGTAAACCATCACCAAACCAACATGTCCATGTGCTCTGCAACTCTTTCTCTTTTATTATGATTCTTTAGGAATCTTCTGGAACCCTTGTTCTTGAAGATTTCTCGTTATCTCCTGTTTCTTTCAATTCCTCCAATTTCTCACATAGGCATAATTCTAGGATTTTTATCCGCTGCTGTAACTACAGTGCTATTGTACTCATCGTGCGATATTATAGGTGCCATGTGTGTCATGTGGGGTCTGTTGTATATACATGGCACCTGTAACGTCGCACGAGTATAACATCGGATAATGATCCATGATTTAAATATTGGTATCGTATCGATGATACGTATCGGTTTTGCTAGTCACTAATATTGATATTGTGTCGATACCATATCAGTAGTACGGTACAGACAAGGGGTAAAATGATCAGAAAACTCATTTTTTATAGGAATTCAAGGGTAATTTTGTCAGATACAACCAATTTAGACCGATATCATATCAGTATTGTATCGATTTTATATGTTATCGATATTCGTTCCGATATCATGCACTAAAACTATGCACATGGGGTGAAAATAACCACCTTACCCTTGCTCGAAAACACTGCCGAAGGTGAGATCCACTCTCCTGTTACGAATTGGAGATGATAATTATTCCGGTAAGATTCTCATTTTTTTATTTGTCACAATCCCGTATCATTAATCACTTACTAGTTATTTTCATCTTCTTCGCCTCCTTAATCCAGTGATGATCTGTCATGTACCATTACCGTACAATGATGGTAGGTGCTCGTATCAATCAGTTTAATATAATAAGCTATGTTGCAACACAATTTGTACTATTATTATAATCAAGTACTCATCAATAAAATCCACATGGTCATTTGCGAATCTCAATTTAAAAAAAAAAATTTGAAAAAGGAAGTTTTTTTTTTAATGATAAGCTATCTAATAATATATTTTATATTTTATTATGACAAATATATGTTATTTTCTTAAATTTCACATGACATCTACTTTGTCATGTGAAAAGATGAAATGTCTATTTTGATTGTTGGATAGAGAGGACATGGTCTAGATTATTTACTTGTCAATTTTTAAAGTCTAATTCAATCAAATATCTCAAAGTAAAAGCGGGATATTATTGTAACAAAGGTTTGTTATTTTTTCCAATGTTTTATTTATTTATCAGAAACGATTTTACTTAGATTGTGTTAAAATCATAAATACAATCATTTGTCTTGGTACAGTGGGCTTTAATAGCTAAATTATGAGTAAAAAAACATCAGTCTTTTTTTGAAATACAAAAAGTGGATGCCTGCTTCAAAAAGACCTTAATATCCCACAAAACCGAGAATAATTCTCATGGCCATTCCTTTGTTGTGTTAGTGAGTCAGTTGATGATATCACTGCAATCAGTCCAGATGTTTATAGTTGTACTTGGAGATGGCTTTGCTTGCTGCAACCTGAGTAACACCCCTTGAGCCTCGGCCTCTTGTGAAGTTCCTATACAACCATGGTTAGAATAAGCCCCAATAAAATAACCATCTTGAAATAGTAATGCTGCCCATCCTGCTTCTTTGGTTGTTTCCAAGAAGCTGCCATCACATATAATTTTGATAGAGTTAGGAGGAATAAGTTGGGGTAGATCCATTTTACTTAAACAGGAGGGTGGAGGCCTAGGACTAGGTTCCTCATGTGGTTCTTCAAGTGGTTGAGGGATGAGGTGGAGCTCATTGGTCCATGTACAAATGTTATGCATAATTTTCAAAGGATTGGGTTTACTGTTGGTGGACCAGCAGTGGTTCCTTGCGGACCAGATGAAATAAGCAGTGATAGCAAAAAAAGACATGAATTGCTTTGGTTGGAAAGTAGGCCATGGTTGTTCGTCCAAAAGTGATGAGAATAGCTGGCATAGGGAATCAGCACTGAGAGATTCAGTATGAAAACTCAGTGGACCTGACAACCAAGTATGTTTTGCAATGTCACAGGACAAAAAGAGGTGCCATAAGGTTTTAATGCTCTTCCCACACAGGACACAAGAATCAGTGATTGGAAAGGTCTTTTTTAAATTTTCTCTATTACCAATGCCATTAAGTAGAATTTTCTAGCAGAACAGTTTGAATTTAGGGTGGATCCTCAGAGACCACAAGGTTTTCCAAAGCTTAAGGGTACACTGGGGAGTAGATTGTTGGATTGTTTGGTTTTGGAGAATGTGTGCAGCAATTTTAGTGGTGATGGCTCCTGTTTTGGAGTATGGGCAAAAGAGGAAGTCCTCATGGGTATGCATGGAGAGAGGTATTTTAGTAATTGCTATCACTAAATCTTGAGGAAAAAGGGATTGAATGAGAGGTAAATTCCAACTTCTTCCCGAGATGATATCAGCTACAACTTGTAGTGGTGTATTAGGAGTTTGCATTTGAGCTGTATAGGGGGGGTATATGATTTGGGATCCAGTTACTATCCCAGATGGGCACACAATTTCCCTTCCCAATCTTCCATTTTGTGGCCTTCCTCAACTCAGGTAGGATCCTTTCAATACTGTTCGATGCCCAGGAACCAGGTTTTGGTTTGAAGGCAGGGTTTAGAATTGAGGATTGGGGAAAATATTTGGCTTTAAGGATTTTACACCAGAGAGCATTAGGTTGTGTAAGAAGTCTCCAACCAAGGTGAAGCAACATGACCTCATTGTGTAGAGATGAATGCCTTATACTTAATCCCCCCTTGTTTTTATGTTTGCAAACATTTTTCCAAGAGATAAGTGGAAGCTGTTTTTTGGTGTTTCCATCGCCTCTCCAAAACCTGGAATTTATTGAATCAAACTTATGATGAACAGATTTAGGAAGGAAAAAGCATGACATAAGGTATGTGGGTAAAGAGCAGAGGACAGATTTGATAAGTACAGTGCGCCCTGCTTGGTATAAAAGTGATGCTTTCTAATAGGAAAGTTTCCTTTGAATCTTGGAAAGGAGGTTTTGACAATGGTTGCTCTTGTTCCGAGAGATTAGGAGAGGTGTTCCCAGATAAATAGATCGATTACTCATCTCTTGCAAACGAAATTGGTGGCAGATTTGGGTTTTAGTGGCAGGGGGTGTATTCTTGCTGAAGAGAATTTCACTTTTACTCCAGTTGATTGAAAGCCCAGAAATATCTTCGAAAAGTTGCAATATGGCTTGGATGGTGTCAATATCTTCCAGGGAAGCACGGCAAAAAATCATTGTGTCATCCGCAAAGAGGAGATGTGTGATTTCAGGAGCACGTTTAGAAATTTTTATTCCTTTGAAAAGATTAAGCTCTCTGTAAGTAGCTAATAGACGTGACAAACCTTCCATCGCAAGAATGAAGAGATAGGGGCTTAAAGGACACCCTTGTCGAATACCCCGTGATGAGAAGAAATGATTGAAAGCACCCCCTTAAGTTTGATTGAGTAAGATACAGTGGAAATGAGATGTTGGATGAGGTCACGCCACTTTGGGGGAAATCCAAGGAAGGAGAAGAGTTTGATGATGTTATGTATGTCCATTCTATTCAATCATATGCCTTGGACATATCCAATTTTATCGCAACCCAACCTTGCTTGCCTTTGCACTTCTTCAGATAATGTACTACTTCATGAGCAATAATAATGTTATCTGAGATTTGGCATCCTTTGACAAAAACAGATTGGAAGGGAAAATTGAAAGAGTCAAGATGTGGTCTGAGTCTTCCAGTTATGTATGTCCATTCTATTCAATCATATGCCTTGGACATATCCAATTTTATCGCAACCCAACCTTGCTTGCCTTTGCACTTCTTCAGATAATGTACCACTTCATGAGCAATAATAATGTTATCTGAGATTTGGCATCCTTTGACAAAAACAGATTGGAAGGGAAAAATGAAAGAGTCAAGATGTGGTCTGAGTCTTCCAGTTAGCAGTTTTGCTATGATTTTATAGGACACCGTACAAAGGATTATAAGTCTAAAATCAACCGGTGAGACTGCATTCTCCTTTTTTGGAATGAGTGAGGAGGGTGTGGTTTGTTTTGAAAGGTAGATTGCCAGTGTGGAAGAAGGAAGTAGCAAAACTAAGAATATCAGCTTAGAGAAGATCCCAGTTTTTATGGTAGAAGATGGCAGAGAAGCCATCATGCCCTAGAGCTTTAAACGGCTCGATGCTAAACAGAACTTCTCTGATTCCATCCACAGAAGGTAAAGTTAAGAGGGCATGGTGGGAATCCTCAGGAATGACAGGAATGAACAAGGGCTCAATAAAAGAGGAGTCAAGAGGATTGGAAGTGGTGAGGATCGAGGAGAAATGAGTAGTGAAGATCTGGGCAACTGTATTGATATCAGTGATGAAGTTCCCTTCACAATCCTTGATTCCCTCAATTTGTCTGGTTTTATTGTGGAAAGTGGAAATGGAATGATAGAACCTGGAGTTCCTGTCTCCCTGGGTGACATACAGATGCCTAGATTTTTGGAACCAGAAAATTTCTTTAGCCTCAAAGATTGATTGAATGTTGGAATATGTCTCAGCAATATCTTTTTCAATGGAGGGAGATGGATCAAGATTCTCAAGATAGCCAAGCCTATTAAAAAGGAAATCACGGAGATGCACAATATTTCCAAAAACATTGCTGCTCCACTTCTTTAACAGAGGAGTAAACTATTGTAACTTGGTTGAAAGGGATGTATTTTGTGGTAAATTGGTCCAAGTGGTATGGCAAAATTGGTTAAAACCAAGGTGAGAGAACCAAGCAGCTTGGAAATGGAACAGTTTCTTGTGATTCAAGATTGAGAGGTTGGTTTTGACAAGGAGAGGCTTGTGTTCCGAGCCAAACGATGGGAGAGCTGAAAGAGTTATTTGGTTCCACCAAGAGGCCCTGGTGGGTCAAGCAGTGATCCAATTTCTCCTTAATAAGGTGTGAAATTTTTTCTTGTTTGACCAAGTAAATTGAGAACCTCGGAGAGGAAGGTTAAGAAGATCAAACTGAGAAATAATATGGTTTAGAGCAAAGGTAGAAGAGTTATTGAAACAAGGGAGGTTCCCTCCAAGTTTATCCTCAGGATTAAGGATTTGGTTAAAATCAGCTATCAAAACAAAAGGTAATTGAAGGTCAGTAAGGAACTCCTGAAGAGACTCCCAAAACCCAGTCCTATCAGAGGCCACAGGTGGTGCATAAAGTCCAACAAGACACCAAGCAGAAGCCTGACCAATAGGGGGAAAGGTTACAACCACAAGTCTATTCATGATATTGACATCACCAACAACAAAAGAATGTTTTCCAAAACACAACAAACCACCCGAAAATCCCCGTGAGCCAGAGCTAGGAGCAAACCCCAATAGAGCATAATTAGAGAGAAATTTGGGCAATTTAAACTTATTTAAATCAGAAATCTTACATGGTGGTTTATATTAGCCATATCTCAAATTTCAAAATCTAATTCAATCAAATATCCCAAAATAAAAGGCGAATTACTATTGTTTCAAAGGTCTGTTGTTTTTTCAAAGGGTACAAGTTTTCTTTTTGGGAGTGTGGCCCATGTGCCAATGTAGTGCTCAATAGGAGCACGTGCGGAAGCATCCGCCTTCCATTGGGGGGTGGGGGTGGCGAGGCGGTCATTTTGTCCCATATTGTGTCTGGGCGCAGGATCTACATTCTTGGATAGAGTCCTTTTCCTCTTTTTCAGATGTCACAATGCATTTACTTTGCCACGTCGACAAATGATATGTCCATTCCATTCATTGGCTAGAGAGGACATGGTCTAGATTAGCCACACATCGAATCTCAAAGGCTAATTCAATTAAGGGAAGTAGTTTTCTGTCCGGCAGTGTTGCCTATTCCAACACTCCCATGTGTCTATTCTCCTACTCAAAACAAGGAAGCAAATGTGTCTTTTCATATGGGGAGGAGAGAGATAGACTCATGGGAGTGTTGGCGTAGGCCACACTCCCGGACAGAGTTCTTTTTTTCCTTCAATTAAATACCCCAAAATAAAAAGTGAATTATTATTGTCACAAAAGTCTTTTAATTTTTTAGAGGGAAAGACTTTTCTGCCTGGGAGTGTAGCCCCTACGCCAATGCAGGGGGCCAATAGAACTGTGCACAAAAACATTAATAGGGGGGATTTCCACCATTAAGGGAGGGGGGGGGGGGGAGGGCGGCAAGGTGGTCATTTCGCCCCATCCTATATTTGGGCACAAGAGTCATACTCCTAGATAGAGTCCTTTTTCCCTTTTTTAATAGATGATATGTCATATGTCCATTCCGATCATTGGATAGAGAAGACATGATCTATATTAGTCACGTGTTCAAGTTCAAAGTCTAGCTAATTCAATCAAATACACCCTTTTGTATTCACCTACACCCCGTTTATGTCCATGCATGTGTACCAATAGTTTAGACATCACTGTACATTTTTCCAACTCTGCGTGGGAACAAATGATTTATATTAAAACAAAAAAACGTAAAAGTGGATGACTCAAATTTATCTTGTGATTTAAAAAACATCACCTGTCATTTTTACATGAATAACTAATTATTTTTTTTTTCTTGTTGACTTAACCTAAAAATAAATTTATTTACATCACTTGATAATTTATAGACAATTAGATATGAGCAAATTTAGAAGAAAAAAACATGGGATTAAACTCAACTTAGTATGACTTGAATATTAAGTAAAATCCAAAAGTTAGAATTAATATAGATATAAATTACTTTTGGTAATAACAATGGAAAATGTACTGACGATGGGAGGGTCAACCACCCTTATAGAAGTCCCCCAAATTTGACTGACTAGTGAAATAAAAAGAACCCTAAGGAAAAACAATGAAATAGAAGATATCATGTGGTGCAATGCATTTTTTGTTGGATTGTCTGAATAACACCTTTATTGATAGATGTCTTTAGAATATGTAATATTTTTTCAAGGACTAAGTTTTCCTCCACCCATAGAGGACGACGGTTCACCCACCATCCTCGGTCCTTCTATCAATTACCCTTTGTGTTTTTCCCAAATGTTCTTTTAGTCAAGGATAAAAGAGGATTTTTAAAATTATTTTGAAAATGATTTATCATTATATCATAGGTTATCATTGTTTCACACGTATTTTGAATACATAGAAAATGACAGGTTTAACTATAGAAAAGATGTGTTAAACTAAGAGATAAAAAAGAAATTACAATTATTTGACACCTTTAAGGGTGTAAATAAAAAAATTCCTTCTTTTAATTATATTTTTTTATCCAAAATGAAAATTATATGATTTTATTTTATAAATTAAAAGCATGAGAAGTTGTGAGGAATGAAGGCATTCATGAAGGGGAAAACACAACAAGTATTACATAGAGAAGATGTCATCAAAATGCTAATTCAAATCATTTATGAGTGTATGGATTACTTGGAGAAAATAGAAGCATCTTATACTTAATTTTGCTGCCTTTAGTGAGGAGAAATTGGAAATTTTTGATGATGGAGAAAACCCCACTTGCAAAATCATTAAGAGTAGAAATCATTTTATGGATCTATATATATATATATATATATATAATGTCTATTTATGTGAAACAAACAAAAACTATATATGCAAATTGGCTTGGAGCGGCCAAGACTTTTTTTGTTTTTGGGGGTAGGAAAGTCCATGGATCATCAATCATGTCAATTCTAAAAGATCTGCTCAGACAAAATTTATCTTACACACGAGGTGATTGATGAAGTGGGGGCCTAGACTAGTAGTGGAAGACACTATCTTCAAGTTAAAGGCAGATTGGGATCATTTGGTGATCAATCAAATTCATATTGATGAGTATAGGTTAGTGGCACTAGCGTGCCCAACCTCCGCTCTTAGTACAGAGCAAAAAAGGGAGAGGGTTGGGCACCCGCTGGTTTTCCTGGAGCTAGTAATTGTGCCCAATGAAGAGAGGGTGGGATGGAGGAGGCTGGGAGGGTCATTTTCATAGGGGGTGGGAGAGAGACAGACTTAAGGGTATCAATTTTGGATTAGAACTGGTAATCGGCCCGTTAAGAACCAGAACCCACCCATCCAATAGCTTATTAGTCTGATTTCGGATCTACCAATTAGGAACTGGTGGAACAAATTCTCATTATAACCAGATATATATTATACAATTCTTAGGAGTTAGGACTTAAGGTCATAATTCATGAGAGCTAAAGTCAAATCCTTTATTTTTCTAGTCTTTCAAATCCTTTATTTTTCTAGTCAAATTCCCTAGGAGTGAGAAGACAAAAAATTAGTCATAGTGAAGCCCTACCCTTGTAATTCCTATTATATATCATATGAAACTTTACCATCTTTCATTAACCAATGTGAGACTAAATATTTTTCACTACTTTGTTTTCCTAGAAACAACATCGGAAAGATCTTGAATTCAAAACTTGTAGGAGACAAGACCAACAAAACCAGACTGTCTCAATTAAAATGCAAATATGAAGGATTAATAATTAATTTATTGGTGACAAAGTTATCAACTAGGACAGGATTGGGGTTTAGTGATGATGTCGAGAATAAATATTTATAAAGCAAAGAAACCCTAAAACAAGGAGATGGGGAATAGCTGGAAAGCAGTAACCCTGAAACAATATAAAAATACATTGTTGGAGGATCAATGCTTACATGTATCCTTTTAAACTGAACTAGTTTTTGGTATATCTGTTTAGGTGGGTTAAATTAATCGCATTGGTTTAGTGGGTTAACCAAAACTTTTTAACTTTTCCCCTACCATCACAAGGTTCGGACCAATGCATAGGGAAATATTTATTAAAAAAAATATCTTGGATTTAAAATCATTTTAAACTCTATAGTTGAAATAGAAAAGGAAGATAAGATTTAGCCAAAGATTTTTAATTAGCTGATCTTGAAAATCCATCCTTTTAAATTAGGAATTTTCTTATTGACACTTCTTAATTTGTAATTTTATTATTTTTATTCCTTATAGTTTAATACATATTTTTTTTCTTCCAATGAGGATAAATACTATCATTTCACATGTGAACTTGAAAAATGTGCAAGACAATGAAAACTTTTGATAATAACATAATGATAAATCATTTCAAAAGTATCCACAGAGGCATTGGTTTAGAAGGAATTTTTTTTTTTAATTACTGGGGGTTCAAGTTTGAACAGTCTTTTCACACGTTCTTGTGTCTGCGGCACGCAGGAAACACGCAATCCACATGATCAGATAGCATTATTTTTCTCTTAAAAAATTTAATTTAAATTACTTAGACCTATATTCAAGGGGCGTTGTTCTTTGTGCCGCAACGCAGGCTGTGCCTCGGCACATGGGATGGGCGCAATGACCACCCTAACTCCTTGAATGACAGGCCCATGTGTCTTGGCGTAGCCGCAGCTAGAGAACATTCTCCCTATATACAATTAAAAAGAAGTACTTCAATTCTCAACTACTAAACAAGTGCTATTATTTTATCTATGGCCATTATGGCCTTTGAGAAGTGATTTAGAAATAGCTAGAATGATAGCAATTTCTATTAGCTAGTTGATACATGGGGGACATGGTGCTACTAAGATTCTAACTTTAATTGACAGCTCCATGTCACCATGTTGGCATTCTTTTTAATCATTATCCAAGAAAAGTATCTTAAATTGTCAAAAAAGTGAATTCAATTAATCATGTTGTTTGGCTTAAGTTGATCATAAATCCTATTCTTAAGGATAATATATACATACTTTTTATATATTTTACTGTTAAAAAAGAAAAAGTGGTAGGAAATGTGTTTTGAGTTTTTTTTTGTTTGGTAAACAATTTGTTTTGAGTTTTATGTCATGTTCCAATAGTTATTACTAAAAGTTTGTAGGCAATTTGCCTCTTCATCATCTAGATTGTCTTAAGACATTTATAGTTGGTTGGTGCTTTGCCGGTAGAGTATGTAGAAACTGAAACGGTGAAACCTAAAATGATGCAAAAAAACGAATGAGAATCGCAAATAAACAATCATACATAAAGATTTATGAGGTTTGACAAAATTGCCTACTTGCATGGTGAGATGCAATTTGCTTCACTATCAATGGAGAATAAAATAACATCCGCTTGTCCTCACGCATCTCTCATATTACAGAGATTAAACTCATCACTACAAAATCATAGTAGCATTATATAGGTATAATTTACCAAAATACCCATATAATCCCAAAAAAATCATGGGCTCGACAAATTTATGAAAAATAGTATCGTGTTTAGTAGAAACGTAGCATAACTAAAGTCCTATGAGGGGGCATGTTAGAAATGTAGATTAAAAAAAAAAACCCATCTAGTTTGTGTTAATTTTTAATCAAATCTTACATTTACACATAAAAATAATACTTTGAAAATTATTTGAAAAAAAAAAATCCTTAAAATCTTGATTATTATCACCAAAAAGACAAAGAGAGAAGAATCTAATACACTGGATTATTCCATTGATGAAGTTCACTAAACTTGGCAAGCATGTGCTTTATAATTAAATCAAAAAATTTCTCAATCTGTCCAAAGGATATTCGAATCATCCTCTCACATGGTTGAACCAATCAGATTGATGATGCTGAAATTATTTCCAACATTGATTCTAATTTTAATTGATAGCACCATGCCACTATATTGGCATTCTTTTTTAAATCATTATTCAAGAAAAGTGACTTTATATGTCAACATATTCAATTTATTTAATTAATCATCTTATTTTACTTAAGCTAATCTGAACTGCTATCCTTAAGATACTACTTATTTATTTTTAATCTAGCTCATCCTACCAAAAATTAAAAAAAGGGTAGAGGCCTAGGTGGATTTGCTTGACATTAATTTAATCGCTATATGAGAAATCCCAATAATTAAGGAGAAAGTTTTCCATCACCGCGTGAGTGCGTTAGGTAAAAAGTTTTTCACGACGTAATGTACTTTCGCTATTTTACATTAGATTTTTTATTATTTTTCTTCTCTCGTACCATGACCATATAGGTCCCAAAGATGATATTGTTCTCCTTGGATATACTATTGATGTAGTTAGGTCATTAAACTTGATTTATTAGCCTAAAAAATTAAATTTTTTTTTTGCAATGACGTCAACTCATGGAGAGTAAAGAGAAAGAAACAAATATAATAACTATCAAGAAAGTGCATTGGATCCTTCAATGGAGATTCGATTCTTCCACTTGAATGTGATCCACACACACTCGTAGATTGTCAATCCACTTGGTTTGATTTCTATAATAATAACAAAATCTGATTTTGTTTCTTCTCTCGAAATGATGATGGGAAAGCTTGGACGTATTTTTAGTTGTAGACAAAAAATGAAACTTTATTGAAAAAAAGGAGAAGGGTTTTTTGAGTAAGTTGAGGAATGCATCAATTAGGTGCGAAAAATGGTATCATATATTGGAGGGTAGGAAGGTTATTTTATATGAAAAGGAGAAAGATAGACATAGAAATGCTAGTGTAGCCTACGTCAACAGCTCAGAGAACTTTTTTGGTTTAAAAAAGGGGGAAAAAAAAAGTATTAAATCAAAAAAAAGAGGATCAATTAACAATAAGATATTGCCACTGATCAACCCTTCTCTTCTAGTTTGTATTTAAGAGTTGAAGATCATTTAATTATTTACAAAAACTCTTGTTCGAGTGTATTCTTGAATTTTTTCTTCCCTTCTTGAGATAGTCTGTTCATGATGTAATAACTAATTGGGGTGCTGTTCTCTGTGCCACAGTGCAGGCTGCACCCAGGCACATAGGGGTGGACGCAATGACCACCCTGTCCCCTTGCATAGATTGCCCATGTGCCTAGGCGCAGCTTGCACTACGGCACAGAGAGAACATTCTCCCTAACTATATGAGAAAAGGTTCTTTGAGCAGGCCATGGAGGATATGCACTAGCATATTCTCTCTATCTCTTAATCTTTTTCGTATGAAATAATCTCTGTGGCCCTTATTTACGAAACTATTTTGTTGCTTCTCGTTGGTATTGTTCTTTTATCCCGCCTATTTGAGAACCTTCTCCCTTACTAGATAATGGAGCGAAATACTTCATGCCCTACTCGTACACAAGCGCAAAAATGGTCTGCCTCATTGTAGATTTAACTTTCATGCTTTTTACATCTAATGGAACAAATTCTATTATAAAGATTAGCAAAATTTTCTCAAGATAGACACTTCTACAATAAATAGGTGGATGGGCACACCTAATTGTGCCGCATGGAGGGTGACCATTAGCCCTCTGCGTATATGCTCATGCATCCCTTGGTCATTTAAAGTATTCATATACACCCTTTTGATAGCCCATAAATTTTCAATACTCTAGTTTGTCACATGATCAATTCATTTTGAACAAAAAGATTGAAATGTAAGCAAAAGAACTTAAGGTTACTCTACCTATAAAATTTAAGCAAAATTCAACTGACCGTATAAGTAGAAAATAAGTGCTTGTCCACCTATTTATGTTGAGGTGTCCATCGAGAGAAACTCGATCAAAAAAATTTACAGGGAGAAAAAACATCACCCAATCATGACAGACATGTTGCCTCTGCACTTGACACAGGGGTGTTCAAAATGACCGCTGCACCCCTGGTCATTTCAGGGGTTTTACGGGGTACGACGGTCATTTTGTGTGCCCTTATGTTAGGACGCAGGGGGTGTCGTGCGTTGTGCAACCGGATGATGTTCTTTTTCACAAATTTATATATTTTTTTCCCACTTCGATCCATTTTTTTATGTCGAAACAAATGAGGTACTAAAAAGCCAAAGCTGAGCCTAAAATGGAAAAACAAAAAAATGAATCTTAGCTGTTTGACAAATTAAATCAAGAATTGTCATTTCTATGCGTCTCACTTCTTTTTTGTCCATTTTTCCAAACCTTTCAAAACAACTTGATTTTATAAGGTTTAATGTGATTCCATATACTGTTGTAGTGCAAGCAATGATATATTGTTATCAAATATCTTACTCTAGGGGACCAAGGCAATAAGTCTGATTTTGTGGTTAGTAGTACTACTAGCCTTGGCTCAAAGAACTTTCGATTGAGAAACCCTAGGTCCATCGCTTTGCATCTGCAGCCCCTCCCTGCCGCCTCCCGTTCATGGTTGCCATGCCAAGATGTAACCCTTCTGCCTCTGTGGCGTGAAATCTCTCCGCCACAGTGGCGTGTTCGCTTCCGCCCCACTGGCGTGCTTCCCTCTTTCCCTCTTTTCCTCATCCCCTCTCTTTCTTTCCCTGCAGTTTTCTCGATCTTCTTCTTTCTTAGTCATGCTCTGTAGATCTCGTAACTAATTTTGGTATTACTTCAGTTCTGTTGTCCCCAAACCTTCGATTTAGTGCACCGTTCCTTACCCACCATTGCCGCCCTCTTCCCACTTTGGCTACCATCTCCCTCCATCTACACTTGAAGCTCTTCATCTCCGTTTTGAGGTTTATTGGGGTTTCTTGCTGTTGTTGGCAAACAACCTTCCTTTTGGCGATGGGGATGGCTCAGTCCTGCAAGGCTAAGTTTAAAGAAGGAAATGGATTGCTCGATCTGGTCTCTTGTGGGGTGTTGATGAATGGTGGGCCTACTCTGTGGGCGATGCTGATCTGTGAGATCTCAAAGTCTCAGACCCGCGAGCAGAAGGAGAAGGCAATGGTACAGCAGGGGTTCATGCCCACTGCCGCTGCCGGCAACTATACCCTTACCCCTTTGAAGCCCCCTGTTTCTATGTGGATTGTTGGGTTTCTTTGCCATTATCGGCATTCAACCTCTTTTGTGTTCCAAATACAGGTTTCGATCTTTGTTTTCTTTTTTTGCAGGTTATGCCAGTTCTGGCATTGGTGTCGCCATGGAAATGGTTGGCTCCGTTACCCCTCTCGCCGTTCAAATCTTGTGGCCCTGTCATTGTTCACCGAAGCTCCTCTCGACGCGGCAGCGTGCAGGCTCGCGTGGGCATGATGGTGCTGATCTTTTCGGCACTTATGGGGTCCTTTGTATTGGCACGAAAGTGCATGCGCATAACAGTTGCTATGTTGACATAACTTTTCTGGGGCAATGGCTTTCACCCATCCCCTTTTCCGGATGACTCAGTCTATAGCATGCGAGACTGGGTCGCTTTCCGCTCCGTCGGTTTGGGTTCTGTATGCTCAAACCTTCAGTTGGTCATGTTACTTATCTTTTTTTAGTATCTTTATATGTATTCTGTTTTTCTATTTGCGTTGGGCGCGCGTGAATGAATAGCCCTGTTATCTACCCAAAAAAAAAAAAAAGTACTACTAGCCTTTCATAATGCACCCAAATGGCTGAAAACAACCCCAAGAGATAGAGATAGTTCAGTCGGCCAAGGACCATACCTCAAGAAGTAGAGGTCCCAAGTTTAATTCATTCTCTACCACTTGGGACCACCCATGTACGGTGGTCCTCGATCATGTAGGGTTGTAGGGTCTTACAAGGGCCTAGGGTTTGCATGGTCTACCATAGATTGGGCCGGGGTACCTTGTCATAAGAAAGAGGATTTAGATCCTCTACTGTCGAGCTGCCTAGACATGGTGAGACGCGCAATAATCGCCTTACCCCCACTTGAGCAAGGTGCTCGGGCAGGGGTAAGGCGGTCATTGTATGCTTCACTGTGTCTAGGCAGCACGGTCCTACCGGGCAGCTCGGCAGTAGAGGATCCAAATTGTAAGAAAGAGGAGATGATGACAAGGGAGATTTTAACTCTTTGTTACCTCATGCGCCATCTAAACCTGTCTCGGTGAATAGATTCTTCCCATTCATCGGGCCTGTAGGGAAACTCGATCCTTTGGATAATGTTGCAGGGTATCCATTTTATTTAGTCTCTGTTTGGAAGACAAGAAAAGAAAAAATTTGAATTTGAGGAGAGAGATAGACACATAAATCAATCATTATGTTATCATAGTTTTTGTCTCAAACAGTTTTAAGGTTTTAAAACTCAATATCAAACATAGATAGATCTATAAAGGAGTCGGATTTGTTGAGAATCCACTAAACCCTAGAAAATAGAAGGGAGAGGGTTCCTACACTGTCAGAGTGTTAGTTTCAGGCAAATGAGAGAACCCCTTTGGAATTTGACAATAGGGGGAGGGCATTTATGACATATCACCCCCACATGAACAACGATACATGAGAGGATGTGCAATTTCGTTATTGAGTCCACATTGTGCACAGCTTTTACCCAAAACAGAGTTAGAAAGGAAAGAAAGAAAGAACCTGAGAGGTTAGTGAACCCTAGGATGGTGGGTGAACCGGGTGGAGGGAAACTTTAGTCCAAAAGGTTTTATGAAAAATTTCAAAATAGTTTACCAGATCCTTGAAATCATTATACATAAAATTTCCTTTTAATTAGTGTTTTTCCTATAAAACAAAGGAATACACTCTTTGAGCCGACAGCCTCTCACATCCTATCCATAGGCTCCACACTCCCTTTCCTAATTAAAACCCGCACTCTATTGTATGATTTGATTTCTCACCTCTTTATTGGTGGGAAACTGCACTCGAATCGTTATCATCTCCAGTTCCTGCCCGCTCCAATTCTCTCCAATTCCTCACATAGGAGTGGAAATGACCACCCTACCCCTTGCCCGAACACACTACCTAAGGTGGGGGTAGGGTGGTCATTTATGCTCCTATGTGAGGAATTGGAGGGAATTGGAGCGGGCAATGAATTGGAGGTGATAAAAATTCTTGACTCTGGCTTGTAACGATTCCTCTCCTTGTAAGCAAAGAGAGAGAGAGAGAGGGAAAGAAACATGTCTCGCGGGTTCAGGGTTTTAAAATGCATAATTGATGATTGAAGCAGTTAGGGTCGATTTTGATTTGATTCAAGCTGAATCGATTTGAAAAAAAACCCTAAAATCACCAAATCGAGGGAATATTTCACGACTCTGATGTGTTTATCTTGGAATAGACTGTATCGCCCCATCAAAAATCGAGATCAGTAACGGATTCCAATCTAAATCAGGCTATTCCCAACCAAACCCTATTTGGGTTTCACCTTAAAAAGGAAAAAAAAAACAACAGGCCTCTTTAGACCGGTTTCTATATGATATAAATATGTAAGGATGTCAATGTGTACCGTGTATCATGTACCGATGTCGTTTCCATATCGAATTATCTCTATCAAATCGTACCAAATAATTCAATATGGTATAGATATGAGATATATGTATCGAGTCAATATTCAGTATGATATCGATATGTATATAATACTGAAAATATATCATACAATATCGATACCATACAAAATATTTGTACCGAATAATACCATTTGTACCAAATAATACCAAATCGATTCGATACTGTATTGAGATACCAGCTAAATCAAATTGGTATTCAATACAGTATTGATATGGGATATATGTGCAATGTAGCATACCAAATACATTACCGATTGACATCCTTGTAACACACGTCAATTTCAGGTTCACATGTGGACTACAAAAATCACACGTCCTGAGTTTTCTCATTTTCTGTTAGTGTGGATTAGATTAGCTTTTGTTTGGTTATCAAGAAATGAATCTGTCTTTTTGTAAATTGCGACGCCCAATACGACTGAGAAATGGATATTCGTGTTTTAAAATGCGTAATCCGTGACGGAAGCTGTCAATGTAAATTGTGATGCCCAATAAGATGATTTATGTGTCTATCTTTTTTTTAATTCAATTTATTTTAAATTTTTTATTTTATTTTCTGTTCATTTCTTGGTATCCAAACATTTTAGGAAAAATGTTCTTTGGGGCGCAGGCCAGGCTAGACATAGTGGGGATGGAATGACCGCCCTACCCCTATGAGTGGTGGAAATAACACCCCCAAGATGCCAGTGTGCGCTTTTATTACTATAGCATGCATGTGGTCCCTACACCCGCCCCCCATTTTCCCATTTATTGTTTATTACGGGACCATAACAATTGGTCAAAATAGTTTTGTACGAACCAGGTTGGACCGCAATAAATCAATGTTAAAAACCACCAACATGGAATCAAGGGTTCAAGGCCATTCATGAAAAGGGTAAGTAAGGGTTTCCCCAAACGCAAAAACCTTGGGATATCTCCCATAGGCCATACCATACCAATAGTGATGTGGGAAACGGTATCATTCACATAGCTCATATAGTCGTGAAAAGAAGAGAGAGCAAAATATAGTAATAAATGTAACACCAAAGGAAATTATAAAAATTGTTTATTATGTAGGAGTAACATCCACCAATTGAAGAAGAGTGTGTCAATTCTACTTGATTCGGATTCTCCAATGTTGCAACTTGATTGGATTCTGCAAGATTTGGATGGACTGAGTCATGCCAAATGGTCACTCTGCTTAAGATAGTAAAGGTCCCTTATGATGCAACCGAGTTTACATAATAATCAACTCATCAAGTTAAAAGAGCCCCAATATGAGATTATCTAGTAGTGATGCACTCACTCACTAGGCCACCCAATGAAGATTATCTCCAATTATTAGAGAAATAAGCATCCGAAAGATAAGCCTAAAAACCAAGTCTTTTTTTTTTTTTTTTTGGTTAAATGAACCAAGTCTTTTGCCACAAGACATGTTTGTTGACCATTATTTGATGTTGGTGATGTAAATTTGGAAATTTTGATTTATTAGAATGATTAGTAATAGAGATTTTATTTTAAGAATTTGGTCGACATTTTTATTTGTATACTTATAGATGGATATTTGATTATTTGTATATTTATGAAAACTATTTAATAATTAGGAATTGATAATTGGTTATTTATATGCTTAAGTAACATTTTTTAAAAAGTTTTAGACATTATTAAATAGTTCTAGATTTCAAGTTTGGGGCCAATTAGATACTTTGACTACAAAAAAAAACCTTTTAACCAATTAAACCAAAAAAAAAAATTTAACCAATTAAATTTCTTTTTTGTTGCGTCAAGAAATCGTCGAGGGGTCCTGCGAGTGCCGTCACCTGCAAGTGGACCAAGGGGTCAACAGAGAGAACCGGTGTGGTTCCGGCCTAGGGCTCTCCGATGCCAAAGTTAGATCTCCTGAGCAAACAGATGAATAGTGATTATTCAATATGAGTTTAGATTTTCCCTCTAAGGGTGGTGTACCTTTCCTTTTATAGTAGAGTATGATGATATGGAGAGTCCCAGTTTGATGACGCGTGTGCCGTTGAGTGGATAGAGGCCTTGGGTAGCAGGGCTCTATCTTGATTGGCCATCTCCTCGTGGGAGGAAGTGTCTCAGTGGTATCAAGATCCTTGGCGGATAGATACTCGCGTGTGGTGATAACGTCATGGGTGCTTGAATCCGTCTGGGTGACGTGGCTTCTAAGCGGTGGCCTAGAGTCCTGGTGGTGGCATAAGTCTGTAATGACACGATTGGGTCATAGACGAGTGGCCTCGGTGTCCGTGTACATCAGGTCTGCGTCCACGATGCCGAGCCTGGGTGAGGCTGCGCTTGGGTGCAGGCCGCGCCTGGGTGAGGCCACGCCTAGGTGAGGCTGCGCCTGGGTGTTGGCAGCGCCCGGGTGGGACCCTAGGTTGGTTCTCCTTGGTTCTGGAGCGGGTCACTTTGTGACACATGGCAGCCGCTGACTGGTTCGGTGAATCTTGGATGTATCATTTGCCCCCCCACTCTCTTGAGATAGGATGTCCAAGAGAGTAGATACCTTTATATAGTGAGCGGTCCGCTGCGAATGAACTTTCTTTGTGGGGCTTGCCTGTAAATCTATTAGTGAGGTAGGAGAGGTTGGGGGTTCAAACCTTTCCTCCTACACTTTTCCTTCTTCTTTTTTGCTTTGTTTTTTTGTAGATGTATGTCCCTCTTCTTCACTTTCTCTTTTTTCACTTCTCATTTCTCTTTCTTACTTTTTATCTCCCACCTTTTGCTCTTCTTGAATTTCTTCTTTGCATTGCACTTTTGTCTTTTGTCCTCTTTTTGGTGCCCACCATGTGCTTGTCCTTGGGTCACCTAGACTAGTGTCCATTTTTTGGTTTTCGTTCCTTTGGTTTTGGGTCCCTGTGCATGCCTTGTGCTCACTTAGTGCCTTGCTTACTTGGAGGGCTTGAGTGGTGCTTGGCTTAAGTGCTTTGCATTTGGTGGTCTCTGTCACTTGATCGTGTTCGTGGTGTGGTCGCGTCGTCGTGTGTCTGCTCCCCCGTGCGATTGCCTTCCCCCTAAGGTAAGTTCGGCCCCTTCTCTTTCTTTTTTTTTATTTTTTTTTATGCAGGGCCACACCTAGGTGAGGTCGCGCCTGCGGGTGTGGCTGCACGTATGGGTGTGAGGCCGCGCCTGTGGGCGTGAGGCAGTGCCTGGGGTGGCCGCGCTTGCAGGGGTGAGGCAGCTTCTGGGGTGGCCGTGCCTGGGGTGGCTGCGCCTGTGGGCGTGAGGCCGCCCTTGGGTGGCGGCGCCTGCGGGCGTGAGGCCGCGCCCGTGGGTGCGATGCCACTCCTGCCGGTGTGAGGCCGCTGCACCTAGGGTGGCCGCGCCCGTGGGTGCGATGAACCCTTATGCTTCTCCACTCTCCTTCTTCTTGTCTGTGATGGATCTGCTGTTTATACTTTGCAGGTGATCTTCATTTCATTTTTCTTGCTAGCTTCTTGTCTGGGGGATCGCTTTCTCGAGTAAGTAGTCTATTCTTCTCTTGTCGTTCATGTCGTCTCTTGATGACCCTGGTCCTGCTTCAGTCGGGGTTGGATCTTCAGAGGAGCGTTCCCCATGATCGCCTTCTTCTGTGTGTACTCCATCCTCTGTACCTTCCCCCAGTGCTATTGATGGGGGTGTGGGACCTTCTAGTGTCTCTGGTCCTGGTAGGGATCGTAGGCCTTCTGGGGCGGCGTCCTCAGTCGCCGGTCCTGCTGATATGTTGGGTCATGTTGCTAGTATCTTGTCCCCTTCCGACTTGGTCTCCTTTCTTGTGGAGTTCCACATTCTCGCTGAGGTCGTGTTACGTATTTTTGGACCTGGCGAGTATGCCTTCTCTCATCGTGCAGATGAGATCTGTCTCTACCGTGCCTTTTTCCTCCAGGGCCTTCGCCTTCCCATCCCTCGCTTTGTTGAGTTGGTGCTAGAGCATTGGCACTTCACCCCTGGGCAGGTGTTGCCCAATTCTTGGAGGGTGATACTGGGTTTCTATGTGTTTTTTGCCTGCATGGGGCGTGCCGCCACTGTTCCCCTGTTCTCCCACTTTTATCTGCTGAAGAAGGGGAATCATGGATGTTATCACTTTGCTCGCCACGTGCTCAAGGGGCCCTATGCCTCTTTGGAGCTTCTCACAGGGATCACTAGCAACGTGAAGTATTGGAGGGATCACTTCTTTTTTACCATGGTCCCCCGATGCCCACTACGGACTGTTAGGGAAGTCATTGAACTCAAGAGGGTCAACCGGGGGCTTGAGCTAAGTGATTTTGAGGGTGACTCCCTCAAGCAGTGCCTGGGTCACGATCCATTCCACGTCAAGGAGTTGGACTCGGAGGCCTTTCTGTCTCTGTGGAAGCTGAGTCCTGGTAAGAGCACTGTCTTCTGTATTTGATTGGCATGCTTGTATTTTAATATATATGTCATCTGACTGGTTGGGCGGTCTAGGCTTGATGTTGTCATGCAGTGGATATGCGTCCGAATTTCAGTTTGCTCCGTGGCAATCTACGGAAGAAGGCCGCTTCTCAGGGTGGTTCATTTGCTGGAGTAACAGATGTTGGTGGTCCTTCCGCGCCTGTGGCTGTTGGGGTAAAGCGGAAGGGTGGTCCAGGACATGCCCATGTGACAAGCTCTGGTGTGCGTGTCCTCCTTTCCCGCACTTCTCTTGATGATGATGGTGTTTCGGGCTCTGTGCCTCCGCCTCCTACTGTCACCCCCTTCGGGTCTTCTACATTGCCCCTCTCCAAGGGGAAAGGGGTGAGTTCCTCCGGTGGTACTGCCACTGATCTTCCCGCGATGGATGAGTCCCTGGTGATCACCTTGGGCGTGCCAGAGGGTTCATGGGAATGGGTGGACAAGGTGAGGCTTCCTACCATGAGGGTAGCCTTGCAGAGGCTTAGTGATGCGTGTCAAATCCAGACTCTCTACCATGATATGGCTTCGGTGAGTTATTCCTTTTAGTTTCGTCATGTTCGCTGCTCCTCTTATACTTAGAGTGTTTACAGCTTGTCATGCTGATTGTAGGTCCATCACCGTGTTGCTGAGGCGGTGCTTCGATTGGAGGGTCACGCTTCTCGCGAGGTGCAGATACATCGCACCCTGCGTGATGTGGAGAGGGAGCTCCAAGGACATATCGATGCCCGTGAGAGGGCCGAGGCCCGCGCGCAGAGGGCATCGGAGGAGCTCGCGATGGCGTCTGGGAAGCTCCTGGAGGCATCTGAGGAGCTTCGAGTGACCTCTGTCGATGTGGCCGAGAGTTCGGCCAGGGTTCTTGCCTTGGAGGAGGAGCTTCATGCATTGAGGGGGAGTCATGAGGCGGTGCTGGCATCTGTAGGCGAGCGAGCTATGGCTGAGTTCCAGGTGTCCCCGACGTTCTAGGTGTTGTATCAGGCGCAGCTTCAACCGGCGTATGAGGGAGGGATCCGGGACTTAGCCGCTTGTATCTTGGAGGTGACCCCCGGTTATGACTTCTCTGTCCTGGGGTTCTCTGAGTTTTCTGCGGCGCTTCCTGATGTTGCGGTGGTGGCAAGCGTTCCGATGCCAGAGGTGGAGACTGCCTTGCCTGAGGGGGGTGTTGCTGCGTGTCTTCTCGAGGTGGACCTGATGTCTCCTGCCAGGTCGGAGGTGACCCATCCCTCTGTGGTCCCTTGACCCTATAGCTGTATCGAACTTGTAGACGTCTTGAACCTTTTCTTTTTGAACTTGAGTAGTAACTATTATGACCTCTCTATGTGATCGCTGTTGCTTTTCTTTGATTGCACTGTCTCTTGGTGGTTGATTGCGCATTGGTGCCCTATGACCCTTGACAGTCATGGGACTTTGGTAGTGGCGTTGTGCCTTGGTGGTCATCGGACCTTGGTGGTCTTGCGCCTGGGCGGTCATCGGACCTTGGTGGCATTGCGCCTTGGTGGTCATCGGACCTTGGTGGCATAACGCCTTAGGCATAAATCCTTGGTGGTGGCATAACGCCTTAGGCATAAAGCCTCGGTGGTGGCATAACACCTTAGGCATAAAACTTCAGTGGTGGCATAACGCCTTAGGCATAAAGCCTCAGTAGTGGCATAACGCCTTAGGCATAAAGCCTCAGTGGCGGCATAACGCCTTAGGCATAAAGCCTCGATGGTGGCATAACGCCTTAGGCATAAAGCCTCGATGGTGGCATAACGCCTTAGGCATAAGCCTCAGTGGTGGCATAACGCCTTAGGCATAAAGCCTCGATGGTGACATAACGCCTTAGGCATAAAGCCTCAGTGGTGGCATAATGCCTTGGTGTAGTGACAGTGATTCGAGTGAGTGGTAGAAGAAGACAAGTATTCCTGAAATACCTCTTTATTTTGAATGAAAATTTTCAAATTGTCCTTAAAACAGTGATCTCGTCTACTGCTACTGTTGCTGCTAATACTACTGTTACCACTACCACTACTGCTACTACTTGATTGCTACTATCGATGGAGCTATTGCTTCTACTGGTAATACTTCTTCAGGTGTTCTAAGTTTCAGGTGCGGTCTACCTTCTTGCCCCCCGGAGTCTTCAAGCGGTAGGTCCCTGGTCGTATCTGCTTGGAGACTATGTAAGGTCCTTCCCAGTTGGCTGACAGCTTTCCTGCCTTCTGTGGCTATGATGCACTTGCTCTCCGTAGGACTAGATCTCCCTGGTGGATAGCCTTTCCTTAACCCTGGCATTATAGTACCTGGCAGTACGTTGTGGGTAGGCGATGTTCCTTAGGAGTGCTCTCTCACGGACCTCATCTATAAAGTCTAGGTTCACCCGTAGTCCGTCAATATAGGTACGTTCGTTGAAGTGAAGAACCCTATGGGACATGGCGCAGACCTCTAATGGCGCCAATGCTTCAGTGCCATATATTAGGCGGAATGGGCTCTCTCTTGTGGGTGTTCGTACTGTAGTTCGGTATGCCCACAACGCTTGGTAGCTCTTCGACCCATTTCCCTTTGGCTCTCTCTAGCCTTTTCTTGACTCCTTCCAGTTGTGTTCTATTGGTGACCTCCACCTAACCCATTGGCCTGTGGGTATCCTACCGATACAGACCGATAGTCGATGTTGTAGCTTTGACAGAATGCTTAAAATTTGGGATTGTTGAATTGTTTGCCATTGTCTGAGACGAGGATCTGTGGTACTCCAAACCTGTAGATGACGTCATCGCGGATGAACTTCTCCATCTCTGGCTCTGTTATCTTGGCCAAGGGTTTAGCTTCGACCTACTTGGTGAAGTAATCAATCGCGACGACCAGGTACTTTCTATTTTTCGGTGCTGCGGTGAAGTTTCCTAAGATGTCCATCCCCCACATGGCAAAGAGTATGGGGTTGAGGATTGATGTAAGCTTGGTGGCGGGTAGATGGGGTACTAGGGCGAACAACTGACATTGCTTGTACTTCTTGGCATATTGTATGGCCTTCTCTTGCATTCGTGGCCAGTACAGCCCTTGGCGGAGGATTTTGTAGGCTAGAGCTTGTCCCCCCATGTGGCTTCCACATATCCCCTCATGGACTTCTGCTAGGGCGTACTCTGCCCCCTTGGATCCTAGACACCGGAGTAGTGGTGCTGTTGCCCCCTGCTTGTACAGTACCCCATCTAGGACGGTGTACTTTGCAACTCTCATCCTAATCTTCCTTGCCTCGGCCTTGTCTTCTGGTAAGACGTCGTTCAGGAGGTAGTTGAGTATGGGGTCAATCTAGCTAGGTCCCTCCTCGATTTCGTTAACCTGCTTTTCCTTATACGTTGGCTCATGCAGGATCTCAACTTAGACTGCACTAGCCAAATTACGAAGTTCATCATTGGCTAGCCTGGATAGGGCATCGACGGCGGCGTTCTCATCCCTGGGAACTCGAACCATCTCGAACTTCATGAAACCCTCGATCAATGCTTGAGCACGTGCTAGATATGATGCCATCCTATCATCTTTCGCCTTGTACTCTCCATTCACCTGATTCACCACAAGCTGGGAGTCACTCCGGGTGGATAGGTGTGTGAATTGGATGGCCTTGGCTACCCGGAGTCCAACTAGTAGTGCTTCGTATTCTGCTTCATTGTTGGATGCTTGGAAGGTGAATCAGAGAGCATATTGGATACGAAATCCTTTGGGGCTGGTTAATATGAGGCCATCATCGCTTCCTGCCGCGCTACTCGACCCGTCCACAAACATGTCCCATGATCCGCCATCCTTCTCCTCAGGTTCCCCTATCTCTGGCCCGATCTCAGATAGGGTACACTCCGCAATGAAATCTGCCAGGGCTTGACCTTTGATGGTTGTCCTTGGTTAGAACCAGATGTCATGCTCACTTAACTCCACTGCCCATGCTATCAATCGTCTGGAGACGTCTGGCTTGTGGAGTCCCTTCTTCAGAGGTAGGTCTATGAGGACTGTGATGGTATGGGCTTGGAAGTATGGTCGTAGCTTCCTAGCCACGATTACCAATGCATAGGCTACCTTCTCGATCCTGGTGTACCTGGTCTCTGCATCGATCAGAACATGACTGACATAGTAGATGGGCCTCTGGACTTTGTCCTCTTCCTTCAGCAGTACTGCGACAGGGGTAGCGGCCAGGTAGAGCTGTAATTCTTCGTTAGGTTCTGGTCGCCAAGCAGTGGTGGGCTCTCTAGGTACTCCTTCAATTCTTCGAACGCCTTCTGGCACTCTTCTGTCCATGTGAAGTTTTTAAGGCTTCAGAGGTTCTTCAATGTTTTGAAGAATTGTAGGCACTTATCACCTGCCCGTGACATGAACCTGGAAAGGGTGGCGACCCTTCCATTCAACCTCTGCACTTCCCTGGCCGTTCAAGGGGGTGCCATCTCTTGGATGGGTTGGCTTCTATTCCGCGTACTGAGACCATGAACCCAAAAAATTTTCCTGACATTACACCGAAGGCGTACTTTGTAGGGTTTAGCTTCATCTGGTTCCTCCTCAGTACTGTGAATGCTTCCCTTAGGTCGGTCAGGTGTTGGTTGGCGTGGATGCTTTTCACGAGCATGTCATCCACATATACCTCCATGTTGTGCCCGATTTGTTCCTCGAACATCTTGTTGACCATCCTCTGATAGGTGGCCCCTGCATTCTTCAACCCGAACGGCATGACGTGGTAGCAATAGTTCTCCTTGTCTGTTCGGAATGCGGTGTAGGACTCATCACCTTCATGTATGAGGATCTGATTGTACCCGGAGTAGGCATCCATGAAACTCAACATCTCATGGCCGGCGGTGGCGTCGATCAGTAGGTCGATCCTGGGCAGTGGGTACTCATCTTTTGGGCATGCCTTGTTCAGGTCGGTGTAGTCGACACACGTCCTCCACTTCCCACTTGGCTTTGGTACCATGACTACTTTGGCGAGCTAGGTTGGGAACTTCTCCTTTCTGATGAACCCTGACTGGCTCAACTTCTCGACCTCTTCCTTGATTGCTACTTATCGATCAATGGTGAAGTTACGCTGCTTCTGTTGGATGGGCTTCCTGGTTGGGTCGACATGTAGTCGGTGCTCTGCTATGAAACGTGGTATTCCAGGCATGTCAGAGGTCGACCATGCAAAGACATCCATGTTTGCTTGGAGGAGGTGTCCAAGTCCTTCTTTCTGTTTCTTGCTTAGTAGTGAGCCAACCTGTATGACCTTAGAGGGGTCGTCCCTGCTGAGGGGCCATGGGACGAGGTCTTCCACTGGTCTTCCTCTTCTCTCTGTCAGTTCATCTCTTTGGTCACTGACCATGTTCTCTAGGCAGAGTGCCATTCCGCGGGTGTTACCATTATTCTTCTTCATGAAGGTGGCTTAGCATTCCCTTGCCTTCTACCCCATTCTCGGTGGGGAACTTCATCTTCAGGTGGAGTGGCGATATGACTCCTCTAAGGGCTATCAGAGACGGTCGCCCTAGGAGGCCGTTGAAGGACACCACGAACTTGACAACCATGAAGTTCACCATGATAGTCACTTGTCGAGGGTGTACCCCGAAGGTGACGGGTAGTTCTATGGTACCTCTGATGGAGGCGGTGGCACCTGAGAATCCATGGAGGTAAGTGGGCTCTGGTTTGAGCTGATCGTCCCCGAACCCGAACTGTCGATAGGCGTCCAAGGAGAGTACGTCTATAGAAGCCCTTCTGTCTATCAGTACCCTGTGTACAGGTCGGTTGACTACCTCCACCTGTACTACTAGGGCATCCTCATGTGGGAAACTTAGTCCTTCCAGGTCTTCATCCGAGAAGGAGATCACCGTCTCGGTCTTGGCTATCTTGCTTGGCTTCTCTACCACTCCCACGAACCTGGCATGGACTTTAGCTTTTCTGGTGGACTCTTGCCCCGGTCCTCCAAGTATGGTGAGGATAGGAGGTCCCTTGGTGCCACTAGGCTTTGTTGCACCTCTCCGCTCATCTGGGCGATCTCTCTCTCGATCTGTTCTTCTTTCTTCTCTTCTCTGTTCTACTCTGTCTCCGTCACGACCTCTGCCTCCTTGGCTTGAGCGGTTGTCACGTCTCCCCTTCACATACTTGTTCAAGCTTCCTGCTCTTACAAGTTGTTCTATCTCTTTCTTCAATTGATAGCATTCCTCTGTGTAATGCCCATTCTCTTTGTGGAAGAGACAGTACTTGTTAGGGTTTCGCTTCTCTGGTCCTACTAGCATGGGTCGTGGCCAATGAAGTAGGTCACGGTCTTAGACCTGCATGAGTATCTGGGACTAAGTGATGTTCAGTGGTGTGAACTCAGGGCTGCTTGCCCTCTCACTTCTCCCTGGGCGACGGTCAGTGCTCCCAGATGGGCGGTCACCCTTCTCTTGTCGACGCTCTGTCTTCGACCTCTTACTTTCTTTGCGGTCATCAGGTGCTGATCTCTTGTTGTCCTGCGGCTTGTCCTCGATTATCTTCATTCTAGCTTGTAGTACCTCGGCCATATTTGCAAACTCTTTGCACCGCTCCAGGAGCACTTTCATAGTCCTGGTCTCATGATGTGCCAGGTTCTTAATCAGGTCCAGGTCCTTGATACCTCCTGCTAGGGCTGCATGCTGTGTCTGGTCGTCGAAGTCTCGAACCTCCAGGGACTCCTTGGTGAACCTGCTAACATACTCCCTGAGAGATTCCATGGGTTCTGTACCACGTTCAATAGGTTGACGGTGGTCTTCTTCTGCTTGACACTACTCTGGAAGCGGGTGACGAACTGTTCGTATAGCTCCGTGAACGAGCCTATAGATCTCGGTCGTAGCCTGGAGAACCATGAGGTGGCTACTCCCTTGAGGGATGCAGGGAATGCCCGACAGGAGACCACGTCCGACCCACCATATAGCATCATCATACCATTAAAGTAGTTGATGTGGTCATTAGGGTCAGTGGTACCACTGTAGAGTTCAAAGGTGGGTAGTCGGAACCTAAAAGGGAGCGTGGCTGATATGATCTCTATCGAGAATGGGTGTTGTCCAGGTATGGAATGTGTCTCGCCTTTGGTCTGCTTCTTCAACCCTTCCAGCTTCTCATCCAGGTCATGGAGTCTTCGATGGAGCTCCTCATCCCGTGTCTGTCCCTCATGCCTGACAGGACGTTCACTGCGACCTCGTTCACGCTCTCTCCTGGATGTCCCCTCCCACCTTGAGTGTTGGCGGGATGGTGAATGGTTAAGCCGCGATGAACCCTGTCGAGAAGGTGAGGGGCTTTCCTCTCTGTAGGTCCGACTTCGTCGTGGTATGTGAGCTTCTTCAAGTCGTCCGTCGAACACAGACCGCTGGACCGATCTTTTTGGGCTAGGCACCCTCGCCCTGGGTGTTGGTGTCCTCCCACGCTCTGACCATGGCGGGCGGTCTCTTGTTCTCCTGGGACGCTAGGAAGGCTCCCCCCACTACGGAGTGGGGGTTTCCCATTGCACAAGTCTCTCTGATCCCCCGCCCCTGGGAGATGATCTCCTAAGGTTTGACTCTTGTTGAGCTACGGACTCCAAACTTGCTGACGACGACGTCCTTCGGCGGTGAGACGTCGCACGCTGTGTTAAGTATTCTCGAAAGAGTCATTGTTCATCGAGGATCTATCGCTGCAGGTCGTTGATTTGACCCACAGTGGCTGGTGCATTGGGGTCAGGTATCACCTCCACCACCACATCGTCTGCCTCGTCGTTGTTTGGCTCGTCGACCACAAACTGGTTATTAAGGGGGATCTCTTCCTCCAGAGGGACATGGTCCTGGTCATTGGCTCTGCGGAGAGAGCACTCTGGGGGTGGTGATCCATCCCTCGCCACGTTGTTGGTGGTGGTAGTCTTTCTTCGTGCCATTGCATGAATATGGAACCGAGCTAGTAGATGTAATGGCTAGCGTCGTTCCCACAGACGGCGCAAATCTGTTGCGTCAAGAAATCGTCGAGCGGTCCTGCGAGTGCCGTCACTTGCAAGTGGACCTAGGGGTCAACAGAGAGAACCGGTGTGGTTCCGACCTAGGGCTCTCCGATGCCAAAGTTAGATCTTCTGAGCAAACAGATGAATAGTGATTATTCAATATGAGTTTAGATGTTCCCTCTAAGGGTGGTGTACCTTTCCTTTTATAGTGGAGTATGATGATATGGAGAGTCCCAGTTTGATGGCGAGTGTGCCGTTGAGTGGATAGAGGCCCTGGGTAGCAGGGCTCTATCCTGATTGGCCATCTCCCCGCGGGAGGGAGTGTCCCAGTGGTATCAAGATCCTTGGTGGATAGATACTCGAGTGTGGTGATAACGTCATGGGTGACGTGACTTCTAAGCGGTGGCCTAGAGTCCTAGTGGTGGCATAAGTCTATAGTGACACGATTGGGTCATAGACGAGCGGCCTCGGTGTTCGTGTACATCACGTTTGCGTCCATGATGCCGTGCCTGGGTGCAGGCCGCGCCTGGGTGAGGCTGCGCCTAGGTGCTGGCCACGCCCGGGTGGGACCCCAAGGTTGGTTCTCCTTGGTTCTGGAGCGGATCGCTTTGTGACACGTGGCAACCACTGACTGGTTCGGTGAATCTTGGATGTATCATTTTCTTTTTTTGACATCCAAACATAACTTTAAGGGGAATGTAGATTTCAAATCTTAAATGCATTTAAGTACAAGAGGTACGGACAATTAGTGAATAAGACGTTGTAACACCCATGTGCCAAACGGAGCAAACTCAGAATTGTTATCTCCTCCAATTCGGCGCCCCTCTAATTCCTCTAATTCCTCACATGGGATAGAAAATTATCACCCTATCCTTGTCTGAAAACACTGCCCAAGATGGGGTCCACTCCCCCTACTAGAGGAATTGGAGGTGATAATTTGGATCTCATCTGCTGCTTTTAGCCTCCTCATCAAACGTACAAAAAATTCCATATAAGTTATAAGCACACTCACAGCTCACCCATTTCTGTCGTTTACTCTGATATTCGTCACACGGTCGGTGATTCCACGTTGTTGCTTCGTTGGTTTCTGTCAGTCTTCCATGACAGCCTACTGCCCCTCCCCATATAGAAAAAAAATTCTTTCACCGTTGCGGTTGATGTAACCATCATCAACAAACCAACATGTCTATGTACACTTCATCTTTCGGTTGGATTCTTAGGGATGCGTATATGATCGCTCATTCTCTAAGTCAGGAAGGTCTTATCTGAGACACGCCAGATAATTTGGCCATATTCCAATCCTTGACTCGTGGACCTTTGTCACCAGGATGCCCAGTGTAATACTTGCCCTCGTTCTGGATAAATTGATTGTACCCAAAAATAAAAAAAAATAAAAAAAAAAAATCAATGCAAATGTGATTTTATGAGTCATTGAAGTCAAAACATGTGGGCGAAGGAAAAGAAGACAGAGGAATCATCGATTCGATTCGATTCGAATCTACTCCAACATGTGGATCTGATTTAACCACAAAAAAACAAAAGAAAAAAAACATGTGGATGTGATTTGTTACTTAAATGCTGTGATGATGTGTCATGATAGACTGACCGTACAAACATTCACCATTTATGAAGGTAGGTGCAAAAGTGGTCCAATCAATCAAAGCTTTAATTATAAATAGTTCTTAAAATAGTTCTTAAGAAGTTGAAAGTTGAAAGTTGAAAGTTAAAAGTTGATGTGATAGGAGAGTCACTCTATTGGAAATTCTCTAATTTGATAAGCTATGTTGTATTATTTAAGTACTTATCAATAAACCCCACATCCGATACTTTTAAAAAATGAGCCGAAATCGATTGTCGGAATCGAAACTGACCGTTTTCAATCGAATCGAACTGTACTATATAAAAACGATGTGATTTTGATCTCATAAGTTTTATTACCAGTTCGATTTAATTTAAAATAAAATAAATCATTGATTAATCGAATAAAAAATCGAGATTAAGAGTATTCTTATTTGCTTAAGAATAATAGGGTTACATACTCTAGAATATTAGGACTCTTTACTGAGATTTTATTGAAGGGAAGCAGTTTTGTATAGAGGAATGTGGTCTACACTAGCACTCTCATGTGTCTATCTTTCTCCTCTTTAAAACAAGAGGACAGATGTATCTTTTCACACGGAAAGAAGAGAGATAGACTCATAGAAGTACTGGCGTAAGCCACACTCTCGGACAAAGATCTTTTTCCCTTTATTGAATTTCACTTTGAATGCCAAATTCATGAAGGGACGGAAGGTTTTAGTACAAGCATGTCTTAGTGAATTTTGTTAATAAATTGAATGGGGTATTGATTGATGATGTCCTCAGGTTGGTTTCCCTTATGGTATTTTGCGGTCTTGAATAATCATTTAAAATTATCATTGCAACTAGCATATCTAAGTGAACTTTGCTTAGAGTTAGATGTGTATGAAACAATATAATTTCTCCCGCATAATAAGGACATGGAAAATAAAATTAAATGGTACAAAGGTGAAATCACAAACCGCATGTAAATCGGATAACGAAAACTAAATACAAACAGCTAAAATCGCACTGCATGATTTCAATTTTGGGTGATTCTTATCTAGTGCGATTTTGATTTCTACCTTGCAAAATGTGCACCGAACAGAAACCGTATCGTATAATCAAAACCGCACCGTTTGACACCCTTACCCACATGGTCATTGGGAATCTCAACTTTAAAATAAAAAAATGAAATTGGGAAAAGTTGCTTTGTATGATAAGCTATCTTACGCTATCTTACCCCATCCCCTCCTCTCGCCCCCTCCCCTAAAACAAATATTTTATTGTTTTTTTTTTTTGCTATTGTTGGATCTTTATCCCCTCCAGTTACCTGGACGGTCAATTCCTAGTGCCTCTAACAAGGGGTGTGTAAACCCTACCCCTACCTGGGTGGGGTCCACCCCCCTTATTAGAGGTACTAGGGAACTGGGTCGGGCAGGGAACTGGAGGTGATAATTTTTTGGTTTAACCCATAGTTGGAAAATCAAGTTTTATGACTCGACTCTTCTTTTAAAAAACCTGGTGATTCGGCTTGATCATACACATCTAACTTTAGGCAAAGTTATATTTGCTCGAGTTTGAGCGATCCCCATCTAGCCGATACCGAGATCACGAACCATGCTTCCTACAATTGTTTTCTTTCTTCTATTGTTCACCAAATCATGAGATCATTATAATTAGGGTAAATGAACTCGTGAAATTAACTCGAAGTGCATGCATAATCTATTTATAAAATCTAGTTGTCCAAGATACAACTAAATGTGGGTCGCTGGTAGATGAAGAAGAGAGGAGAGAGAACGATGTCTGTCCATACGATTCAAACCCTCCAACATGACTCCACCTCGATGCAAACTACTAGTATTGTAACTCTTGAATTTAGGGCGTTGAGGCTGTTTATTGTTTTACTCAACTTAGTGGGTTAATTTAATGAGTTTTTACCGGACTCTCACCCATTATGTTGCGATTCGGGTAAAAAAATCGAGTCTCATATGACACAGGTTGTAATCGATTCTTGTCAGCTTTTACCACTGGTCGAGTCTACATGATTCATGACCAGATTTTCAAAATTTTGATTCGACTTGGGTGACTCGTCACATCAAAACCTGATTTTCCAACTATTAAGGAAGCCGTTGAGATCTGATTCTCCATGTCCTAACAAGACCAACATTGTCCACATGGCTAACAGATCCGAGACTCTCCATGAAGCCAAGTACGAATAAGGACGAACTTTTTCATTAAGCGGTTCTCACCTAAAATCAGGTCTACATGATATGCGTGAACTGAAGACTACGTGAACTCATTTAATCCTTTTCCTATAAATAGATCAACAATACTTAAAGTACACAAGGTGAAATCATCCAATCTTAAGCCTATTGTTCTTTCTGACCCCTTTCAATAGTGATTTCCTTGAAATCTTATTTTGGCATTGGAGAGAGTCCCTTGAGCCCACTCCGTTCATCTCTTCAGGCTTGTTTTCTTGTTTCTCTGTGTGCAGGTTCACCTCGTGCGGATTTTCACGACAATAAATGTTAATCTAGATATAATTTATTTTAGTAAGAACAGCGGAAAAAGTAGTCAGGAAGGAGGGTCGAACCCCATGACCGAGCCTAATGAAATAAAGGGTTCCTAAATTTTTTTTTTTGGTAATCAAAGGGTTCCTAAATTAAAACAATAAAAATATAAGAGGAAAAGAAAAGAATGATGCCTAACAACGCCCATGTGTTCTCTCACATGAGACATTAAAATGACCATCCCACCCCTCCCCTTGGATGCCCATGCATGCTCCCATTGGTCCCGTGCTGACGCAAAGACCACGTAGCCTGGCAACAAACCCTGACTTAGAACATGCCTTTACTAACGTTAAACAAACAAAAATGTCACCATGCCCCGATTCGATGATCGCAAATGTGAAAATAAACCTTGAACCTCTAGAGACAAGAAAACATAATGAATATTTCTTTTCATGAAACCCGACCCTTGTAGTTTCAATTATATAATATGAATCTCAATCTAGTCTCTTCCATAAGGGTGTCAATGAGTAACCAATAACTAAGTACTGAATCTGGATCCGGACCGAATACTCGGTTTTGATCCGGACCGAATTTAATATGGTCAAGTCTTGGATCTGAAAATGTCTTTATAATTCGGTTCGGATCGAATCCGGATCTACCCACCTATCCGGCAGATCTATCTAGATTCGGACCTAATACCCGCCTTTAAAATTAACATAACCTTAATATTTTATTAGGTTTAAAAGACTCTAATTGATGGTTACATGGTTAACTTAATCCTTCAATTTTCACTTCTTTCTCTTTAGTCTTTACCGCTTCATCTTCCCTGAGGTAAACAAAGTGCAAACGAAGGATCTACTGCAGACTAAGGGTGTCAATTGAGTGGTTTCTTACAAGTTTCTTATGGAGAAGCAAACATTGATTTGGCTTATGAATATTAGAACAGAACGAGAACCGAACAACATAACTGAATTTAAATTGGATATAGTAACCGGATGTAATAACCAGATAAGAATCGAATACAAGAACCAGATTGTAACCAGATCCGAATTAGAACCGTTAAAAATCAGATAGAATAGTCAATTCTAGAACCATTCCGAGATTTGATCCGGATCTGGATTCCATTGCAACTACTTGGAACCAAACCGAATACCCGGTTCCATACCCTTACTTTTCCATAACCAATATATAGATTTTAAAGATTTCGCACTACTTTGTTTTACTAAAAGTAAAGTTGAGGAGTTTTTGGATTCAAAATTTGTGGGAGACAAGACGACAAATCTTTTGAAAAAGGTGTTATAAAACTTCTTTTACTTTAAATATATCATTTACAAGGGATAGTTAATATGGAGAGAAAGAGTGGGGTCCATAGCATGGACCATATGGATAATCTCTAACATAGGGATCCTTTTCTCAATCATTAAACAACCTTAATTGTTATGGTAATTATAATCAGCCATTAGAACATGACCAATAGATTGGTGACGATCATTTACAAGAGGGAGGCCGGGTTTTCTAGGAAAATTATCCTCTCAGGTTTCTTGTCCGGTACAATTCCCTAGTGCCTCTAATAAGAGAGGGGGGGGGGGGTGAACCCTACTCAGGCAGTGTGTTCGGGCAGGGGATACGGTGGTCATTTCCACCCCCTATGAGAGGAACCGCACAAACTACACCGAGTAAGGAACTTGAGAGGATAAAGATCCGGGTTGTGTATAGTAAGGAAGGCTTATTTAGCTACCAAAACAAGTTGATCATGTGGCTATGAGCTAGGAAATTAAGCTCTATTTCACCAACGAAGGCTTTGTTTGGATATTAATTCAGATAACTTAGTGTTTGGTCTAGTTTTATGTTAGATATGGTGAGATCATTTAATTTTAGGGAGTATATTCCCTCCGACGCCGGTGTACAATTTCAAACGAAGGAAAGGGACTGGAAAAGGTAGTCTTATACAATAGAGGGTATTTAAGATAATTCCTAAAGGCCAAGATTCAGTGTTTTAGGTGGAGACGTGTAGTTTCAATTTTGAATTAGCATCGTGAGAATCTTTTCCCTTTAATTTTAAGTATCATGCATGCAAATTTGCATGCTTTGATCCGATAGATCCAACTCAGATTTTGACATCACCTACTTTTGACGAGGTAATTAGATTCTTAAAAAATGGTAGGGGAAAAGAACACTAATCAGTCGTGTGGCTTCTACGCTAGACACAAGACCTCATGAAATTACCGTTCAACCCTAGTAAAATAAAATATTCTATTCAAATAAATTCTTTTGTGCGCACTCTCATTGGCCCCACGTTGATACAGACACACAACCAGACAACGATTTCTTGCCCAAAAAAATATACATTATGTGGACGTTCAATTTCTCCTACTAAACACCGTCTTTAAAATGTAAATATTATATAGTGATGATGTTGAGAAAAACATTTGTATAAAGCCAAGCAACTCTAAAGCAATAGGTAGGTGGAAAGCAGTAGTAAGTCCTAGAACAATATTTCAATACATTGTTGGAGGACCAATGCATCCTTTTAAAGCTAGTTAATTTTCTATGTATCCGAAATAGAGTGGTTTTACTTTCATTTTTTTTTAGACATGTCAAAAGACATATTTACCCCTATTAGTAACACATGCTCATTAAAGTAGAGTGCAAAATAAACTTGAAATTGATTTCAATTTCAATATTGAAAATTGTAACAGGTCCGAAGCTATTTCACTATTTCAGATGAAATTGATTTCAATTTCCATAAAAAATGTAAAAAATCATACCAAACACTATAATTTCAATTTATGACCCCATAAAATTGAAATAGAAATCATATCAAAACAGCCCTAAATTGCATTAGTTTATTGGGTTAGCCTAACATGTTCCCTTCTTCCCACCCTCACAAATTTTAAACTAATACATAAGTAAAATTTTACCAGAAAAAAAATCATTCTAGCTTTGTTTGGTTAGAAGTAAATTCTTGGGAATTAAAAGGTTGAAACAAAAACATGGATGTTCTAACCATTGAAAAAGATCCCACCGTGCTAGTGTGAATCCCCTACCCACTGTTTCTCATTTTCTACTAGTGAACTCCACACTGACACTCTCTTTCCACACCAAATGAGCCTTCCTCCCCTCCCCTCCCCTCCCCTTTATATATAAAAGTCTCCCACATGCTTACTGGTGTGGCATCCCGCATTAGTGCCGTGGGAAACCTCTACTCTTCTAACTAATATTGTAGTATTGATAGCATTTGTATTTTGTATAACTAATTTACAACCTTGCGGGAAAATTTATTACATGGTAATAAAAAAAATGGGGCGATGTTCTCTACTTGGGAGTGCACAAGGGCGCAGGCTACGCCCAGACACATGAAGTGGGATGGGGCTGGCATTTCGGTCATTAAGGGGTGGGCCGATTATTTCACCCATCCGCATGTATCTAGGCGCATCCTGCACCTCCAGTGCAGAGAACATTTCCCCTAAAAAACTTTCATCAAAATTACTTTGACTTATGTACAATTAAGAGGAATTACTCTAATTCTCAACTCCTAACCAAGTGCTATTATTTTCTCTAATGAAGTGATTTGGTAGAATCGACAATATCAAATGTGAATACATGGGGACATGGTGTCACTAAAATTCCAACTTCGATTGATAGCTCCAAGTCACTATGCATTTTTTTAAAAATCATTATCCATGAAAAAAGTGATTTAAAGAATTTAATAAAGTGAATTCATTTAATCATGTTCTTTGGCTTAACTGTCATAATTGCTTGCTTAAGAATAATATATAAGGTTCTTTCTCTTTTTTACTGTTAAAAAGTAAAAGCGTAGGGTTGGGGTGCAAGTTTGGCCCTATCAATCGAACCGTCCAAACTCGCCCTGAGCCCGAATAGGGCATGGGCTAAGATATCTTGGCCCTGAGGGCGGGTCAAGGCTGAAAATTTCTAATCCTGAGGGTTGAGGCCTCGGGCTGAGCCTGGTTTGGCCCTCCCCGACCCTGTTTTAAGTTATATCAATATATATATTTTATAGCAACAGGGCGTGTAGCACACATCGGATGGCCCTGCGGTCCCAGGTACGCAACCCCTGTGTTGGACAACATGCCTGGTGCGACAGGGCCGTCCGATGTGCATTACTCTCCATGCCGTGTTACAGAGGATCTAGATCCCAATTGGATGTGCTCCCACGCAATGGTGTTCGTAGATCAATTTACTAATAATTGGGTTCATACGTTGCTTGATTGAGTATAAGGTTGTTGGTTGTCCGCTAGCTAATACAGTTCTATCGCTTGTGGTGTGGAGCATGCGAAGTTAGGGATAGGGATAAAGATTGCTACACTACTATTGTACATATTCCTTTATACATTTCTCACATAATAAACAGTGGAACCCACACTGACAATTATCTTTGTTATTCTGACCATGTGGGCCCCATGAAGGCTCCATATGGATGATACCATTATCCAACCCCTAATTAGTTGTAGTGTGCTTATTCTTTCTTACATTGCCCTTATAGGAAGCCCCCTCCCCAATAGTTATTACTCAAGTTTGTAGGCATGTTGCCTTCTTTTTTGTTTTTGATGAAAATGTAATCACACAATTAACCACACACCAATCCCAAAAGGTTAACCAAGGCATGTTGCCTTCTTCATCATCTATTTTGTGTTAACACAATGCTAGCACAGTTGGTTGTTGGCTTGCTAATAGAACATATGCCCTAAGGAAATCACAGGTTCGACTCTCTTATCTTCACCTTATGCCTTAAAACATCCCTTCTCCCTGTCATCTAGCTGTAGTTTGAGAACTTAGAAAAAAACAAAAAAAATCCTTCTAGTTAAAGTCATGATAGTTATTCATCCCAACAAAAAAAAAAAAAAAATCATGATAGATAGATAGAACCAATTTTCGTTTTTTGTTTTTTAATCTAGTTTGTGTTAGTTATTAATCCTATTTTACACTGTCAAGTTAGTACTAATTCTTTAAGAATTATTTGGGAAAAAAAAATAGTCACCTCAAAGCCTTGATTTTTATGACAAGAAGGACAAGAGAACTAAAACACTGGATTATTCCATTGATCACTAAACTTGGTATGCATGTGCTTATAAATCAAAGAATTTCTCAATCTATTTATCCAAAGATATTTGAATCATCACCTCACATGGTTAATGAACTAATCAGATCCATGAAACTGAAATTATTTCCAACATTTACAGTAGCTAGCTAGCTAGGCATTCTTTTTTTTGGGTGAAAGCTAGATAGACATTTAAAGTTAATAAAATGGGGTCATATGGTGTCCCTGATAGTCCAACTTTAATTTATAGCTCCATTTCACTATGTTGGCATTCTTTTTAAATCATTATCCAAGAAAAGTGAGTGTCACTGAGATTTCAACTTGAATTATTTTCTTTTGCTTAAGCTAATCTGAATTGCTAATCTTATTATATTATATATTCTTTGGGTCGGCATTCTCTGTGGGGAGTGTGGCCCCTGTGTGACTACGGGACTAATGAGAGCACGTGTATTGGCATCATGGGGGAGGGATTTCCATTTTTCACGAGGGACAGGTGGTCATTTTGCCCTCTTTGTATTTGGGCGTGGACGATACACTCTTCCATAGAGAACTTTTCTCCATATTATTTTTAAGAATAAAGGTTTTTTTAGTCTATAGACTAGGCTTAGCGCTAGACCACGGAAATCGAATATTTTCCCATGGTCCGTCAACTAAGTAACTCGACTAGCGAATTCTTCCCTTTTTTTTAAATCTTTAACTATCAAAAAGAAAAAAGGGTTAGGGCCTAGAGGGTTGTGTTTAACGTTAATTATGTTGATGCATGTGATGTCCCAGTAATTAGGAAAAATGTTTTCCACAACCGTGCATTAAGTAAAAAGTTTTCCACAATATAGTATGGGAAAAATGTTTTCCACACATGCCATGGACAGCTTCAACGAGTTGAAGAAGCCGAAGTTAAAGAGGCTATACGAAAGATGAAGGTAGGCAAAACACCAAGACCGGATGAAATCCCAATTGAAGTGTGGAAGAGCTTAGGAGGACGGGGGTATCTTTGCTAACCAAGTTGTTTAACAAGATTCTGAGTACAAAGAAAATGCCAGATGATTGGAGGAGAAGTATTGTAGTTCCGATTTATAAGAACAAATGTGATATCCAGAACTGCAATAACTATAGAGGCATTAAACTAATGAGTCATACCATGAAACTTTGGGAGAAAATCATTGAAGTCCACCCAAGAAGAGAAAATGATATATCGGAGAACCAATTTGATTTTATGCCAGGGAGATCTACGACAGAAGCTATATTTACCTTCTAAGGAGGTTTATGGAAATCTTTAGAGCTCACAAAAGGAATCTCTATATGATCTTTATCAACTTAGAAAAAGGCCTATGATAGAGTTCCTAGAGAGCTCATTTGTCATGTCCTAGGGAAGAGAAGGAGCTCAAGTAACTATATGGATATAGTTAAGGACATGTATGAAGGCGTAGTGACAAGTGTCAAAACTACAGACGAATAAAGTAGTGAATTTCCAATTACAATTGGACTACACCAAGGATCAGCTCTAAGCCCCTATTTGTTTGCACTCATCATGAATGATTTAACCAGACATATTCAAGATAAAGTCCCTTGGTGTGTGCTATTCGCTGATGATATTGTTTTGATAGATGAGACAATGGAAGGAATTAATGCAAAGCTGAAATTATGGAGATCAAACTTGAAATCAAGAGGTTTTAAGTTAAGCAGAATAAAAACAAAATATATGATGTGTAACTTCAGTCAAACTAGAAGAGATGATGAAGTAGTGAAACTTGAGGAGCGAGAGCTACTACAAAGTGAATGCTTTAATGACCTAGGGTCAACCTTTAACAAAGAAGGTGATATAGAAGATGATATTTCCCACAGAATTAAAATAGGAATGTTGAAAAGGAAAGGAGCATCAGGAGTTTTATGTGACAAAAGCATGCCTATTAAGCTTAAGGAAAAATTCTACAGGACAGTGATAAGACCAGCGATGACTTATGGTGCAGAATGTTAGGCAGTTAAAAAGAGTAATATAGATAAGATGAGTATAGCGGAGATAAGAATGCTGAGGAGGATGTGCAGCAAGATCAGGAGAGATAGAATAAGGAATGTTTGTATTAGAACCAAATTGGGAGTTGCACCAATCCAGGAAAAACTTCGTGAGAGCCACTTGAGGTGGTTTGGTCATGTACAAAGGAGACCCATGGATGCACCAGTAAGAAAGAGTGACCAGATTCAATTGGAAGGAACTAAAAGAGGTAGGGGCAGACCTAAAATGACTATTGGAAAAGTAATAAGAAAGAATATGTATATGGTAAGGCTCGATCCTAGTATGACTGCGCATAGAGTTGTTTGAAGGACAAGGATTCGTGCAGCCGATCCCTCGTAGGGGGATGTTCCTGGGATGCTGCTTTGACTAATGCTTAGACTTTTTTTTTTTTTGTCATGGTCCTTTTGGATCTATGTAGCCGACCCCATCTAGTTGGGATAAGGTTATGGTTGTTGTTTTTGTTGTAGTATATTATCGCCATTTCACATGGGATTTTTTTTTATTGTTTTTTCTCTCATATCATGACCATGTAGGTCCCATGAAGATGTTACCATTCTATGTGCCACTATTGGTGTGACAGGAGAGAGTGCTTCCCCCATTTTAGGTAGGTCATTAAACTTGGCATGCATGTGATTAGGAAAAATATGGGGGTATCTATCGATGATTCCTACTCTTGGGTGGCTAAGAGAGAGAAATAAATATTAGTATCATGAAGATGTGGTTGCAATGGATCCTTCATTCATTCAATGGAGATTCGATTCCACCACTTCAATGCAGTGATCCACACTGTCATGGGTTGTAGATCCACTTGGTTTGATTTCTATAATAATAAATCAAATTAAGTGGATTACGATATAAGAAGAGAGGCTCACTTCTACTCATTGGTTATCAGAATTATGTAATTCAGATATCTTGCGCTGATCCCACTTTAAAATATAGACCTTTCATTACCAAAAAATAAAGATATATATATATATATATATATATATATATATGAAGACAAAAATAGAACTTTGTCGATCCATTTGATTTCTTTTCCCGAAATGATGGGAGAGCTTGAAAGTATTTTATTTTCACTGCTCATGATATAAGAAGAGAAGCGCACTTCTACTTCTTGGTTATCAGAATTATGTAGTTCGGATACCTTGCGATGATTACGCTTTAAAATATAAACCTTTCATTACCAAAAAACAAAGACGTAAAAAGACAAAAATGAAATTTTGTTAATTAAAACAGAAAGCAGAGTAACATCTAGAGAAAGAGAATCAATAACAATAAGATATTGCCACTGATCAACCCAACTTATCTTCTAACTTGTTTTCCAGAGTTGAAGATCATTTACAAAATCATCTGTCGAGAGTATTCTTAAGATCGTTTTCTCATAATGTAAATACTAAATGGGAAAAGGTTCTCTCAACTCATCTACAAAATAGTGGAGGATAGAATCCTTTATCTCAGCTCTTTTTTTTCCTATGAAATGATCTCTTTGGACTCCTATTTATGAAACCGTTTCATTGATGTAGCTTGCTCAGCGAACCCTCTTCCTTATTATATGTGGTCCTAGAGGCCAACTACTCCATGGCTTACTTGTTCACTAACGTTAAAAAAGGTCTAAGTTTTACCAATGGGAAATAGAACGCTGTCTGGTCGCGTGGATCCTGTGCCGGCCCAAAGGTAGGAATGCATAAAATTACTGTTTTGCCCCTCATAAAAACAAAAATCTCATCTATGTTGATGCCCATGCATGTGCTTTCATTGACCCCCATGCTAATGCAGGGGCCACACGACCAAACAACAATCTCTTGCCCTTTACTAATTAACTGTCAACAATTTGAAAGAAATCTTCTCCAAGTGGTTCTAGCTGCGGTAATAGACTCGATCTCGGTGTACATTTTATCTTTGGCTAATGAATTTGCCCTCGAGAAGGAAAAAAAGAGGGGATCTCCACACCACCGGTTTGAAAAGGAATCCCCAAGCAGCACCAATAGGAGGGGGGAGAGGGAAAAAAATGAAAATTCTCTTTGAGTAGTACAAGCTAGGAAATAAGTGCTAATCCATCTATTTATGTTAAGGTGCTAGTCCAGAAAACTCATCCTAAAAACCTATATTTTTTTCCCACTTGAATCCATTGATGTTGAAATGAGGTAAAATAAAAAAATAAAATATTTTTTTTGAATCTTACCAATTTGACAAATTAAATAGAAAATTGTCCCTTCTATATGCCTTACTTCTTTTTTGTCCATTGTTCCATACCTCTCAACACAGCTTGATTTGATACCCAAAAAAGAATTGATTTGATAAGGCTCCATGTGATTGATTTCATATAATATTGCACAAAAAATGATGGTCTTAATCATGGTCTTTGGCTTAACTATCATAATTGCTAGCTTAAGGATAATATATAGGTTCTTTTTCCTGTTAAAAAGTAAAAGGGTAGGGTTGGGGTGCAAGTTTGGCCCTATCAATGGAACCGTCCGAACCTGTTCTGAGCCCGAATAGGGCTTGGACTAAGATATTTTGGCCCTGAGGATGGGTCAGAACTGAAAATTTCTAATCCTGAGGGTTGAGGCCTCGAGCTCCTCGGGCTGAGCCTGGCCCGGCCTACCCCGACCCTATTTTAAGTTATATCAATATATATATTTTATAGCGATAGGGCGTGTAGCGCACATCGGATGGCCCTACCGCCCCAGGTACACAATCCCTGTGTTGGGCTGCATGTCTGGTGCGGCAGGGCCGTCCGATGTGCACTACTCACCAAGCCGTGCTACAGAGGATCAAGATCCCAATTGGATGTGCTCCCATGCAATGGTGTTCGTAGATCAATTTACTAATAATTGGGTTCATACGTTGCTTGGTTGAGTAGAAGATTATTGGTTATTCGATAGCTAGTATAGTTCTATCGCTTGTGGTGTGGAGCGTACAAAGTTAAGGATATGGACAAAAATTGCTACACTGCTATTATACAGATTCCTTTATACATTCCTCACATAATAAACAATGTAACCCACACTTTTTTTTGGGTAAGAAACCCACACTGACATATATCTCTCTTATTCTAACCATGTGAGCCCCATGTAGGATCCAGATGGATGATACCATTATCCAACCCCTAATTAGTTGTAGTGTGCTTATTCTTTCTTACATTGCCCTTGTAGGAAGTCCTCTCCCCAATAGTTATTACTCAAGTTTGTGGGCATGTTGCCTTCTTCATCATCTAGCTAGCTAGGCATTCTTTTTTGGGGGTGAAAGCTAGATAGACATTCAAAGTTAATACAATGGGGTCATATGGTGTCACTGGTAGTCCAACTTTAATTGATAGCTCCATGTCCCTGTGTTGGCATTCTTTTTAAATCATTATCCAAGAAAAGTGAGTGTCACTGAGATTTCAACTTTAATTATTTTCTTTTGCTTAAGTTAATATGAATTGCTAATCTTATTATATTATATATTCTTTGGGTCGGCATTCTTTATGGGGAGTGTGGCCCCTGCGTAACTACGGGACCAATGAGAACATGTGCATTGGCATCATGGGGGAGGGATTTCCATTTTTCATGAGGGGCAGGTGGTCATTTTGCCCTCCTTGTGTTTGGGCGTGGATGGTACACTCTTTCATAGAGAACGTTTCTCCATATTATTTTAAAAATAAAGGTTTTTTGGGTCTATACACCAAGTTTAGCTCTAGACCACGAAAATAGAATATTTTCCCATGGTCCGTCGACTAAGGAACTCAACTAGCGAATTCTTCCCCTTTTTTTAAATCTTTAACTATGAAAAAGAAAAAAGGTGTACAAGCCTAGAGGGTTGTGTTTCATGTTAATTATGTTGATGCCCGTGATGTCCCAGTAATTAGAAAAAATGTTTTCCACAATCATGAATTAAGTAAAAAGTTTTCCACAATATAATATACTATCGCCATTTCACATGGGATTTTTTTTTTATTGTTTTTTTTTTATACCATGACCATGTAGGTCCCATGAAGATGATACCATTCTACGTGCCACTATTGTATGACGAGAAAGAGAGAGATTCCCCCATTTTAGGTAGGTCATTAAACTTGACATGCATGTGATTAGGAAAAATATGGGGTTATCTATCGATGATTCCTACTCATGGGGGTGACTAAGAGAGAGAAACAAATATTAGTATCCTGAAGATGTGGTTGCAATGGATCCTTCATTCATTCAATGGAGATTCGATTCCACCACTTCAATGTAGTGATCCACACTGTCATAGGTTGTCGATCCACTTGGTTTGATTTCTATAATAATAAACCAAATTAAGTGGATTACGATACAAGAAGAGAGGCTCACTTTTACTCATTGGTTATCATAATTATATAATTCCGATATCTTGCGCTGATCATGCTTTAAAATATAGACCTTTCATTACCAAAAAATAAAGATATATATATGAAGACAAAAATAGAACTTTAACGATCCATTTGATTTCTTTTCCCGAAATGATGGAAGAGCTTGAAAGTATTTTATTTTCACTGCTCATGATAAGAATTATGTAATTCGGATACTTTGCAATGATTACGCTTTAAAATATAAACCTTTCATTACCGAAAAACAAAGATGTAAAAAGACAAAAATGAGATTTTGTTAATTAAAACAGAAAGCAGAGTAACATCTAGAGAAAGAGGATCAATAACAATAAGATATTGCCACTGATCAACCCAACTTATCTTCTAGCTTGTTTTCTAAAGTTGAAGATCGTTTACAAAATCTTCTGTCGAGAGTATTCTTAAGATCGTTTTCTCATAATGTAAATACTAAATGGGAAAAGGTTCTCTGAGCTCATCTACGAAATAGTGGAGGATAGAATCCTTTATCTCTCTCTTTTTTTTTCTATGAAATGATCTCTTTTGGACTCCTATTTATGAAATCGTTTCATTGATGTAGCTTGCTCAGAGAACCCTCTTCCTTATTACATGTGGCCCTAGAGGTCAAGTACTCCATGGCTTACTTGTTCACTAATGTAAAAAAAGGTCTAAGTTTTACCAATGGGAAATAGAACGCTTTTTGGTCGCATGGATCTTGTGCCCAAAGGTAGGAATGCATAAAATTATTGTTTTGCCCCTCATAAAATCAAAAATCTCATCCATGTTGATGCCCTTGCGTGTGCTTTCATTGACCCCCATGCTAATGCAGGGGCCACACGACCAAACAACAATCTCTTGCCCTTTACTAATTAACTGTCAACAATTTGAAAGAAATCTTCTCCAAGTGGTTCTAGCTGCGGTAATAGACTTTCGGTGTATATTTTATCTTTGGCTAATGAATTTGCCCTCGAGAAGAAAAAAAAGAGGGGATCTCCACACCACCGGTTTGGAAAGGAATCCGCAAGCAGAACCAATAGGAGGGGAGAGAGGAAAAAAAAATGAAAATTCTCTTTGAATAGCACAAGCTAGGAGATAAGTGCTAATCCATCTATTTATGTTAAGGTGCTAGTCCAGAAAACTTAACGAAAAAAACCTATATTTTTTTCCCACTTGAATCTATTGATGTTGAAATGAGGTAAAATAAAAAATAAAAATAAAAAATTGAATCTTACCAATTTGACAAATTAAATAGAAAATTGTCCCTTCTATATGTCTTACTTCTTTTTTGTCCATCGTTCCACACCTCTCAACACAGCTTGATTTGATACCAAAAAATGAACTGATTTTATAAGGTTCCATGTGATTGATTTCATATAATATTACACAAAAAATGATATATTGGTTGTTAAATAAAATAGAGACCACAAAATTACAGACTTACTCTTGGCCGGGGACCCAAGCAAGTCTGATTTTGTGGTTAGTAGTACTCCTAGACTTTCATAATGCATCCAAATAGCTAAAAAAACCCCACAAGTGATAGCTCAGTCCACAATGGACCACACATCAAGAAGTGCAGGTTCTAATTAGTTCAATTCAATCTCTTCTATCACTTGGGGCCACCCACAAAAGGTGCCATGGTTCTCATGGGTCTATGTAGGGTCTTATAAGGGCTGAGGGTTTGCCTGGTCTACCCAAAGAATGGGCCGGGATATCTTGTTATAAAGGGCAAAAGAACACTGCTCAGTTACGTGGCCCTTGCATCAGCATACGATCAATGAAGAGATGCTCAGGGGCATCGATTTGGAGGGTTTTTCATTTTGTAAGAAACAAGACGATCATTTCAAGGGGGATGTGTTTGAGCTCATGCTACATTCGACCAGATAACATTCTTTTCCTCATAAAAAAATAGAAATTAAGTGGGTTTTTTTTTTTGGGTACTAACCCCTACACGCGGGTAGACAAGAGAACATTAGGGTCTGAAAAAGGTGGGAATAGAGTCTGGATCTGCTCCACCCACTTGTCCCACACCCCATGGAGGGTTCAGATCTGTCCCACTGCTCCCCATGTTTGCTGATTCCAACTCTTACAAAGACCCATAAAAGGGACAGTAAGGGGACTACTACTACTATTTCAAAAACGATCGGAAAAGAGAGTATGCATCCAAGGTGCTGCCAGGGGGCATTCAGTGGTTGAGCTGTGCCGCACACATCTCGGTGCATGCCTAAGGATGTGTGTGGCACAGCCCAACAGCTGGCAGCGTCCTAGTCGTTCCTTTCTCCTTGAAGATGATCCTGATCCATTGGCCCCACATATGAGCAAGACCATGCTCCCCCACACAAAACTCTAGCTAAAAAAAATAAAAGAAAGAAGTGAATCCTCCCTAGAAATCTATTACAAATACACAGATTGTGCCAGGAGATTCAAAAACATATCTGAATCAATCGTTATATTAAAAATATCGATATGGTATCATATTTGACTAATAATATATATTCCGTACCTTATCACCGATGGATACTAAATTACTGATACCTAAAAAGTCTGGTTCCAGTCACTGTAAGTCAATTTCAGGGACATATGTGGACTACAAAATCACACGTCGTGATTTCTCTTGGACCAGGACAAGGGAATTTTCATATCAAGTGCTGCTATTAAGTACTGATTAGGCTGATCAGAGTTTAGGAGAAAAAGATATGGTTAGTTAAGTCCAAGATCTTTAAAAAAATCAAAAAAAGAAAACGTGTTTTAAACGGGAATGCTTGCGGTTTACCTTTTTTTATCATATGTTTGGGTATCATACGGCAAAAAGTATTAAAAACGGTTAAAAACAGGAACATGTTTAAAATGGAGTTTTAAACGTATTTTTGCTAACAATGGTCAAGACATAGCAAGGCATTAAATGACCGCCTTACCCCCACTCGGGTAAGGCTTTCGGGTAGGGGTAAGGCAGTCATTCTTGCCTTGCTGTGTCTTGGCAGTAAGGTCCTGCCGGACAGCTCGGCAGTAGAGGATCCAAATTGCCCCCAACCCCAAAGAAAAAAAAGAGTATTTTTTAAGCTTATACTATACCTGCATGCTCGAAGAAAGGTGTATTGAAATGTTGGGAGTTATAGATGTATATTCTCACATCAATTATCTGGTATTTTGGGTGTCTTAATATACTCTTTCGTTATCTTTTCTTAATCTTTCAAGGTTTATCCCTAAATGGTATTATTAGGACTTTTCATTTTATTAAAACATAATATCAAAGTTATGCATTCTTTTAAAATAAAAAAACACATTACATAGTTGGAAAACTAAGTTTTATTCTAACATGATGCTTTTTTCAAAACTGATAAGTTGGGCAACATGTTAGAATAATATTGGGTTTTACATGAACCTTAAGCGAATCTTATATAGAAAATTAGAACACTATTAAATAATGAATGCGGAAGAATACATGAGAAACGATGTGTACCTTGCATCCAAGTATGTTGGAGAAGACCTCGTAGAGCTTCTTCACGATGATAACGAACAAAACCTTGGTTTGGATCTTCCACAAAGGCTTCTTCTCCCACTTGCACCTTTCAAATTCTTGATGAAAAAAATAGAGAATGAGATCAAGAGACTGTAAGGACCCTAATCGTGTATTTATAATACAAAACCTTAATCCTTATCCACTCCCACAATGGAAAGGACTAGAATTGCCCCAATAACATTAAAGTGATCCCAAACCTAGTTTATACCCATGCACTCACACCAGTAGGTAGGATATAATTAATTAAGCCCACAAAATCTAACAAGTCAAACTTGATCAAAATGAATCGTGTTTTCTTTTATTTTATTTTTGAAGGAGCAAGAGATTGTTGCCAGGTCTATAGCCCTTGTACAAGTGTGAGGGGCAATGAGATCACGGGCATGGGCATCAATATGGATAAGATTTATGATTTTAGGGGGTTGGTAATTTCATGCGCTTCTATGTCTACGCATAGGATTCACATGACCCCTATGGTTACTTTAGAGGTCAGAAGAAAAAAAAGGCTGATATTGAAGACAAGAAAAAATGGGCTACTATGGAAGACAAGAAACAAAAAATTTCTAAGATTTTGTTTAACTATAGACTAAACTAATGGTCCATGAGTAGAGCATATGACTCAATAAAAAAGAAAAAACCCAATACTCAACGAGTTTCACATGACTGTGGCAAAAACTCCAAATCAATGACCCAGCCTTAATTTGGCGAGGCTAGCTTAGGTTCTTGTACGGCCTGTGCCGCATAGCTGGAATCCAAGAGAGTGAACAGATTCCACCTGTGCGGCTCAGGCCGTACAAGAACTTGAACTGTCCTCCATTTCTTAAATCTGGGCAAATTTTCATGACTCATGGTCAAGTTTTTTAAAAAAAAAAAAGAGTCGAATGAATTATCTGTATCACAACCCTAAGGCTATATTTGGTTGACAAGAAATTGATAGAAAAGAAAAGTAAAATTCAAAATTTTTTTTTTTTTATAAATTTGAGGAAAGAGATAGACACATAAATCAATCATTGTGTCATCATAGTTTTATTGTATCATGAACATGGATAAAAAACTCAGGTTTTGATCTGGTTGAAACCGAGTTTTGATTGAAGCCAGTCAAAACCTGGGATTTTTGCCCATTGATGGAAAAACCTTGGTTGGAGGGGTTTCTATCGAAACATGGTCAAAACTGTCGAAATGAGGTATTATATAGGCATAGTTCAAGGTGGTTCAACCATGTTTTGACAAAAACATGGTCAAAACATGGTCGAAACTGGTCAAAATCACTGAGTTTTGATCAAAACCCTGAATTTTTAAAATCACCTTTCAACTCATCTCGAAAACCTACAAAACTAAGTTAATTCGATGGTTTCGACAAATTTTGATTGAATTTTGCTTCCATGATCATGAAACAATGCTTGATTATATGTCTATTTCTCTTCTCAAATTAAAAAAAAAAAATTGAATATTTTCTTTTCTTTGTTATCCATTTCTTGCCAATCAAACATAACCTTCAGTATTATTTCATGGATTTTTCTATTTTATTTAACAAAATCTTAATGATTTATTTTAGAATCATCATGATTTGAAAAGAAAATTCGTTAGAGTTGTTGAGATTCTTATAAACTATTGAAGGCTTGAAGCCCCACTCTACAGTAGGTAAGAGCCGTAGGACACTAGGGCTCATCTTACAATTGGGAATTAGGACTTGACAGGGATGATATTTTTTATCCGTACTTGAGATGAAAGAGAGAGAGAGAGAGAGAGTGGACTTTGAGTCTTGTGTCTGTCCTTTTTATTATTATTTTTTTGGGAGGATCGTACTAACGTACGACATTGGTGTACCTAACCTATTTGCAGAGGTACGCTAGCCGTAAACGCAACTGTTTCACTGTGAAGGTTCATTGGTTCTTGGTTCATGGTTGAGGTTTTTTGTTGGTCTTTTCTGTGTTCACGTGGGTGGGTCACCCTCACACCAAAGAGTTCCCCGTCTTCTTCTCTCTCTCTCTCTCTTTAATTATTGCCTCTCTTTGTTTTCTCCTGTCCAGTGATTCGGCTCGGCTCGGCTCAGCTCAGTTAACCACCTCTTGTAAGGTGTACAAGCCGATCGATAGCAGTCCATCAGCTAATCTATCACATTGATTAATCTATTTACTGTGGCGTGGTAAATAGTGAAATGTTATATTTCACAAGGTATAATAACACCTTGAAAGATTCATTTCTTATATTTAGTCTTAATTACGAGACAAAGACAACTGGTCTAAAACCATTTTGCATAAATCTGGTTGGACCACACTACATCAAAGGTGGCAAAACCGACATAATAGAATCAAGGTTCAAAGTCTAAAGTAAAAAAACGAAAAAGAGAGAGTTACTCATGTCGCCTAGTATTTTTACCTACTCCATTTTTTGCTCGTTCCATTTCTCCAAGTTCTTTTAATAGAATGGTGGGAGGGGGGGGACCCACCCAGGCAATATATTTGGGCAGGGTAGGGTGGTCATTTTCGCTCTCCATTATTAGAAGAACTTCGGAATGAACCTGTGAGATAGATTGTAATAAATAAGAGATTAAATAAATAATTTGTTATTTTGGGAAAAATGCTTTAATCCCACATCGGAAAACTACAAAAGTTATAAATGATATTTATTATATTACCTTCTTTATCTCTTGAATTAAATCGGAAAAGGGAGACATTCTACAGTGTATATGCGAGGATGGCGTAGCCGTCCACACACGCGCGGCGTGGGCAGTGGGCTGTAGAGGCGTTAGTGGAGTACGCACGCACTTAGAAGATCCTAAGGTCACGTCTGATAGGATATGACTGTTGTGAACAGGTTCATCTCTGGTTTAATCTGGACCGTTAGATCAGATGGCAATCGATCTAATGGATACAGAATGAATAGATATGTCTATTCAGAAGAGGTGCTCCACTTTTATAAAATAGGAGTCCTGTGTTCAAACGAATTATCTCTCCCTCTTGCAATTCAGTATCTTTAAGTGGAGTTCTGTGTTTTATATTTATTGCTTTGTTGATTCAAGCAGTTTGAAATTTGACCTGCCCAGAAAATGGTGCAGATAAAGGTCCATGTCGCCTATGTTGGTTGGGGTGGGTGAGAGGAGGGAGAATTTTCCACGTCATACCAATGGTGATATGGAAAATAGTATCATTCACATGACCCATATGATGGATTTGGGTCCTCTGTAGTGCGATAGGGTTTGTAGCGCACCATCCGACGACCTACAGTGTTCGAACACGCAGCCCAGGGCTGCATGCCCAAGCACTGTGGTCCATTGGATGTGCGCTACACTATCTGTTGCGCTGTGCTACAGAGGAGCCCAACACCCCATATGATCAAGGGAGGAGAGAGAAAATAATAAAAAAGGTTCATATAAGAGGTATACAATACACTGCCAGCGTGGAAAACTATTTCCCAAAAAGGGAAAACAATTTAAGTTAAGGAAAAATTTTCTCTATTCGGGAGTGTGGCCTAGGCCAACACTCCCATGAGTCTATCTCTCTCCTCCCCATGTGAAAAGACATCTCTGCCCCCTTGTTTTAAGGAGGAGAGAGATGGACACAAGGGAGTGTGGCCACACTCCGGTGCAGAAAACTACTTCCCTTAAGTTAATCAATCTCCAAGCCACAATATATTTGACATCAATGCAATTGTGACCCCAAGGTAACCGATGTAATGGTGGCTGTCATTTACCTACATTTTTTTTTTTTTGGTACAATATCAATGTTCTAATGAAATTGGCTGAGATCATGGCATATAACTACCAACAAATAGTTATTAATTAACTAGTATCTGTTTTTTTTACCCAAACAAAAAAATAGTATCGATTTTTCATTTATACTTAGAATTTAATAGAGGCACTTAAATCTTTAAAAGATGCCAAAATAGTCAAAAGGTTTGAATTCATTTAATCTATGTAATTTCTAGCATTTATTCTGTGGATCTTTAGGATGATCGATCCATCCAATTGTAGTCTTGATAGTTAATATGAATTATGGTTATCAAGAGGATTTGTGTTGTAAAATTAATGTTACAATTTCTTAGTTCATCACTTTGGTTACCGTAAGGTTTTTCTCATAAAAAAATTTTTTATTTTAAAATAACGTCATATTTTTATGTTATAATAAGATTTTGCTTAAATATAATTTATATTGGAGGAGTTATTTTTCAGTTAAACCTTATTTAGTGTGCTCGAATGCTGTTTAAAATCGTCCTAAATGGATATAACTTTTTAGACATCAAAACAAAAACATATTTTGACCATGTTTTTTTAGCAATGTTTTTTTCGTATTAATATTTATAAAATTTTTAGATTTGAAAGTTGAAAAATTCACCTATCACTGAAAATTCAATTTTTATTCTTGAATTTGGGGTTGATTTTTCATCTTTTTGGAATTTGATTTTTTAATTATTTTTATTGGATTCTAATTTAGGAGAATTTTCTTATTTATGAATAATATCTTAAGTAAATGAAATAATAAATATAAAAATATTACTTAAATAATATTTGACATAAATAAGTGTCAAACCTAGTAACTAGTTTGATACCATTTCAAGCCCAGGGAGCCAAGGTTTCTTCAAGTTTGAATGGGGATAAGTGAATTTATATAGGTGGCCTACCCAAGTTCAGGTCAATATTTGTGAAATATCTGAAATTAAGTCAAAACATAACGAGAGGGGTGCTTTCGGTCCACAAAATTTTGAGGTTGAAAAGATGAGATGACAAATATACATTAAACAAAAAGCATATCCATATGTTTATGATCATGGGTGAAAGACTAATAGACTGTGTTTGGTATGCATTCTAGGTCGATTTTGCATTCTCAGACCATCAAAACAACTATTTTATCATCTGAGAATACGAAATCAACCAATAATGCATCCTAAGAATGCATACCAAACACTGCCTAAGACTCAATTTGGCATGATTTCTTAGAATCCATACCCAATATAGCCTTATATTTTATTTTGTCAAACTATAACTTCCATTAAGATTCTTTCCTCCACACACCCACCCCTCTAAAATAATGAAATAATGAACTTCTAAGTAGAATCAATAATCTTAGATCCCAAAAGAAATCCATATCAATAATTTCATATAGGCTTAGTTGTCAGTTTCTTTTTTTTTGAGGGGGGAGAGGGGGGGGGGGGGGGGCTGGGGGGGAATTGCTTAGTTGTCATTTTCAATCAATTACCTGCATGTGTTATTAATTTGATTATAGATGTGAAAGCATGCTGATGAGTAAGAAGTAGATTACTTCTTTCTTAATGGATCTTGCCTTTTGTTTATTTGCATAAAAAAATTACTTCTTTTAGGTGCGAAAGCATGCTGATGAGTGACAAGTAGATTACAACTTTCTTAATGGATCTTTCCCTGGTTTATTTGCATAAAGAAATTACTTCTGATATACCATGTGATCAGTAAGATTTAATTCAATCAGTCAACATTCCATATTCCATGGGTCACTGCTCCCTAGTCTCTCCTTCTTTGATGGTTGCACTAGTGCAATTGAACCGTTGTGCCAAGGGTCACCAATTTAATTAATTCTACATTAAGGTTGTGTATGGTATGCATTCTTGCAGATACATTAAGGCTGCGTTTGGTATGCGTTCTAGGTCAATAACACATTCCAAGAAATCATACAAAACACAGCCTTAATTTAGTCCACTATATGATTTCAAATGCTTTCAAAGTATAATTGTATAGCTCATTTCCTTTAACCATGATTTAGAATTGAGATAGTTAAGGGGTGGGATGCCTAAGACCCACACAATGTTGAGATTGAGAAAATGAGATAAGAATTATACCTTAAATAAAATGTTCAAGATATTGGATGGAAGACTAAGTCTGTGTTTGGTATGGTTTTTTAGAATATGTTATTGACCTAGAATGCATTTCAAGAATGCATACCCAAATGCTATACCAAAGAGATCGTCAGATCAGAGTTTCTTGTACTGCGCTTGGTATGCATTCTAGGTCAATAATGCATTCCAAGAAATCATACCAAATGTAGCCTTAATTTTAAAAAGTCCACTATAGGATTCCAAACGCTTGAAGTATGTTGATATAGTTCATTCTCTTTAACCACGATTTAAAGTTGTTATCTTCAGGAGTGGGGATGCCTATGACCTACAAAATTTTGAGGTTGAAAAGATGAGATGACAAATATACATTAAATGGATCCATATGTTTAAGATCATGGTTGAATATTCACCAAAAAAAAAAAAAAAAAAAGATCATGGTTGAAAGACTAATAGGTTGTGTTTGGTATGCATTCTAGGTCGATTTCACATTCTTAGACAATAAAAACAACTATTTAATCATCCGAGAATGCGAAATCGATCAATAATGCATTTTAAGAATGCATACCAAACACTGCCTGACTCAATTTGGCATGATTTCTTAGAATGCATATCCAACATAACCTTATATTTTATTTTGTCAAACTGTAACCACCATTAAGATTCTTTCCCCCACCCACTCCCCTAAAATAATGAACTTTAAGTACAATCAATAATCTTAGATCCCAAAAGAAATCCATATAAAATTTTTTTTTGGGGGTGAGGGTAGTCATTTTCAATCAATTACTTGCATGCGTCATTAATTTGATTATAGGTGCAAAAGCATCAACACAGATCTTCTATGGCGTATTGCCCTATCTTTCCTGTGCTATGCAGACACAAGGCGGTGCGCATTGACCGCCTTACCTCTGCTTGGACAATGTACTCGGACAGGGGTCAGGCAGTCAATGTGCGCCATCTTGTGTCTACGCAGCACAGCAGGACGGGCAACCCACGCTGTAGAAGATCTGAATTGGTGAAAGCATGCTGATGAGTAAGAAGTAGATTACTTCTTTCTTAATGGATCTTGCTGTGATTTATTTGCATAAAAAAATTACTTCTTATTGGTGTGAAAGCATGCTGATGAGTAAGAAGTAGATTACTTCTTTCTTAATGGATCTTTCCCTGGTTTATTTGCATAAAAAAATCAGTAAGGTTTAATTCAATCGGTCAACATTCTGTATTCCATGGGTCACTGCTCCCTACTCTCTCCTCCTTTGTTTCAACGAGGGAATTGAATACTAACATGAAGAAGTCTATTACCCAAAAAATTACTATAATTTTCTATGTAGATTTTAACTAAAAATTTTCTTTTTTAAATAGTTTTTGTTTGGAATCAAATGGAGCCTTAAGCAAAACAAGAGACAAACTCATAATAATATTTGTGACTTGTTCGATGATAAGAAGAGCAGGACCATGACCCTAAGAGCATATTTATTTGAATGGTCCTAAAGAAATTTTTTTTTTGTAACAATGGTCCTAAAGAATTTAAATACTTTTAAAAGGCTTAAAAAACACGAAAAGGCTATTTTGTAATTTGAATTAGTGATCATTATATTGTAATGGAGCAACCTTATTGTTGAGTCGAGCTTTGTCCATAAAAAGCTTACAAAAATAGTATATCCTACTAATTGGTCATGCTTTAATTTATAATTAATTTATAGGGCATGCATTGACTATTATGACTTTTTTGGGGGGGGGGGGGAGCGGGGGTAGGGGTAAAGTGACTATTACGACATACACATGTGTGATTCAATTATTTAATTGTAGGTCTATGACTTTATCGGACCAATCTTCAAGGTGCATGGGACCTATTTTATGTATGTGTCGATTTGATTATACGCCGCAGTCTCTCCAAGTGCTCAATGAACAACATTCCTCATCATGTATTGTTATTAATATTTATATTTGAAAAATTACTTGAAAGTACATCCTTAATGAGAGACAAATCAACGGATTATCTCTTATATTGGCATTATACACGCTTAAAGGATTGTATATAAGGATGAGAGCTTGCGATGGGGCATGTGTACTGCGGTTGTGTGTCCACCTTTACCCAATAGAAATATAGATAATTTAGGTTTGTATGAGATAAAACTAAACCAGTTTTTTTATAATTTATGCATAGAGAATATAAAATACAAAATGGTATAAAATGAAATAGGAGTATAATTATCAAAATGTTATCAAATGAAAGTGAATATAAAATACAAAATGGTATCTTTTATAATTTTACCTACTTTCTCTACTCATTTTATGCTGAACTTGTAGCAATGAGATGTTTGCTTGTTTCTCTATCATATGGATTAACTCATGTCCTACCAAGTGACAAATAGTGAAGCATTATAATTCACTAAGCATAGTTGTTATAAAAAAAATACTTCACTAAGCATAGTGATAGCGAAAAAAACCAATAAAAATTTCTTACTAATATTACTTTTCCTTTCCAATAAGATTTACTCTTTTTTTCCCAAGAAAATAAACATGTGAAAAGAAAATTACGTAAAATCTTATTATGAGCATAGGGTTTTTGCATTGATGGACTAGAAATAAATTCCAAGTCTACTCTAACATGCGATAGGTTGGATGGGGTTGGATTTTGGACGTAGCCTAAGGCCCCTACACATATGTCAAGTTTCATCCCCAATGGTATTTACCAAGTGATAAAACAAAATATTGAAAACTAGAAGGCATCATCAAATGATGAGAATGGTCACATTCCCTTTCCCGTGTTGCAAATGGTGGGCTAAATTAGGAATCCTTCCTATACCTATTAGTTTTTTGTTTTTTTTTTGTCTATCCTAATCAAGGGCCCATAGGCCAACTACAACTACCAAGCCAGGAGGAGTGTCTTATTATGGCACAAATATGAAATGGAGAGCTTCAATCAAAGACCATGGACAAACCAACAGCTACTTGGTTTTTTTCTATTTTCATTATAACATGTTATTTCATTTGGACTGTAAGAAACAAAGTAATTCATAAACTTGCAACAGCAGACCCTACCCCTGTCCTCTCAAATGTTTTTAGATGGATTAAATACCTCAATTTAGCACCACCACTATTACACAACCAAATGATAGATCCTTTTATTAGTATGCACACTAATCTGGATGTTTCCTCAAGCACTAACCAAGAAATAAACTTTCCTGTTTTATGTTGCGCAGGTCTTTCTGAACCATCTGTAGACCTAATAGAATGAGCTTACTGCTTTTTGCTTGATGGTCAGATTATTTTAACGTCTGCAGGATTTGCTGTTTCAACCGAGGAACTGAAGGCTGAGCTACTTGGAATCTTACAGAGGTGGAAACACGCTGTGACTGATAGAATTCCACTAAAAGAAATATGGATCACTAACAAGAATCTGCATAACCTTTTTGTAGCCAAGCAGAATAAAAGTATTCCTTGACACATCATCCCTAACTTTTTTGAACTAGCTGAACTAACCTCAAACTTCTCAACTGTATAGTTTAAATATAAAAATAATATGTGGTCCCGTACACTTCACTCTCTAGCTACTTTCTCTATTACTAATAGAACTGTTATCTCCCCCTTTCTCTATGATGTAAACACGTTCTACTCTCTCTAATGTTAATAAATTACTTTTTCTCATAAAAAAAAAACATATGAAGAGGAGAGTCAATCCCATGACCTTCTTGAGGCATGCACTCACCTGGCAAGCCACCAACCAATTGACCAAGCAGTCGTTCGCTTGCCCATTAAATGGAACGGGCTCAGTCAAACATTTGCTACATAGTTTTTACCTGAAATTTTCTTTTTATATAGTTTTTTTTTTTTTTGAAATAAAATGAAACCTAAAGCAAAACAAAAGACAAACTCAATAATATTTGTGACCTATCTTATGGTAAGAAGAGTGGGACCATCTCTAAGACCACATTCTTTTGCACCTCATTTTGAATGATGCTAAAGAATTTCATTGTTTAGATAGTCAATAAGGACTTTTGTTTCAATTAAGATGGGGGAGTAGGTTTATGAATTTATGCTTTGGAGTTCCAATCAGACAGCTAAGATCTCCATAGCAACGTGCACATATGAAACCAATTTTTTGTAAATGTGTTGGCCATTTTAACATTTTGGCACATTATTGAAAATGTTTTCCTCCATGCCACTGCGATAGTGACCTTACGCTATGGGTTAGAAGATTTTTGATACTAACATTCACCTAATACTTATTAGTATTAGAATTAACTGGTGCTGTAACGAACTGTTTTATAGAAAGCTTAGATGTATGATTCTCTCAACCCGAAAAAGCCATTGTAATCTTTCAGTCCGTAACGCTATTGTAAATTTCAATCTTTAAGTAATATATTTTTTTTTTCATAATTTAAAAAAATAAAAAATAGAACCTTCTCAAAGTCAATTTTAAATGAATAATTATGATAATTGTTTTATACCAAATATAAATGAAATCATTATTGTTATTTACTTGATATTTTTTTAGGGTAAATTACATGTCACCCTTTGATTTTCAAACGAAACTCAGATCACCCCCTGATTTTTGAAAAAATTCAAATCATCTCCTCTACAATAACGGTGTTAGTTTGTTGTTAGTTATTGGTGTGAAAGAACTATTTTACCCTTGTACTAAAACATTAGAATTAAATTTACAATACTACCCTTCCTTCATCTTCAACACTGGTCAAGGATAGTTTAGGGATTTAAATTTATTAACTGGCTGACATCATCACTTAACAACATAAAACTAATGGTAGGGACTAATTTGTCATATTGGGGTCTAAACCAGGGGGTGATTTGAGTTTTTTCAAAAATCAGGGAGTGATATGAGTTTCGTTTGAAAACCAGGGAGCGACGTGTAACTTACCCTTTTTTTAATATGAAAAAATAAATCCATTTATGAACACAGCATGCATTGAGAGACCATGTCATATCAAAAGTAAATCCATTTTATTCTACACAACAATCAAATAAAGCTAAGCAAGACACCCCCTTCTCCTCTCACCTTTTCCCCTTTCCCTTAATATTCATTGAAAGATTTAGGGCAATTAGTATCCCACCTTTCAAAAGTGAACCATCTCAAATCTGTTTGTTGTTGAAGTATGGTATTATGGTCACTTAAGGTTGAGTAATGGAAAAAGGGCAAAAGTAGGGTTGGAAATTTCATCCTTCTTATGGCAGACAAGATATGAAGAGATTGATAACTTCACATTTTTTTTTTTTTTCTTCTTTCGGTATAAATTTTTAGTTCAACCCTGGTGTCGTCTTTTAATTTTTTTGGGTAAGGTTCAAAATACACGTTTTTAAAATGCGTGTCTTAACAGGAAAAACATTTTTTTTTCTTTTTAAGTTTATACAAAATATTCATGATTTGATGATGGAAAATGGTAAAGAGACCGCATAATCCCTTCATTGCTTTAGCACTTGTCTATGCATTGAACCAAAGAGTTCTATGACAATAAAAATAGGGTGATTATAATGGCAAATTCATATATATATATATATATATATATATATATATATATATATATTTTGGTAAAAATTATAAAAGGCAAATTCACTAGAACTATTCTTTGATCGATATAGAAATCATTTGTGATGACAACCATATAAACAACGATGACATGTGTAACAAAACATGAAGCCATTTCATCCTAACTCAGGACCGAACAAACCTGTGTGTAAGTAAATTTATTGTTTTTTGTAGGGGTGCAAGTTTGGCACTGTTGGCCCGAACTTTCTCTGGCCTGCCCTGAGCCGGAACAGGGTTTGAATTGAGATATTTGACCCTGAGGACGGGTCAGGGCTGAAAATTTCTGACCCTGAGTCAGGGTCGGGCCAGGGTTGAGGCCTCGGGCTAAGCCTAGCCCGGCCCGGCCTAATCTTGTTTTAAGTTATGCTATAATATATATATTCAAATCATTAATGATTTTTTTTCACATATAATTCAAATGATTAGAAAAATCTTGGATTTGCCATCTTACGACAAAGGGTAAAATCCGCATATCCTTCCTAAATTTCATATGGGTCAGTCGCGTATTCCATTTGAAATCTAAATCACCTATTCGTATGTGTTTACTTTATAGTTAGATGATGACATCTGTCCTTTTGTTTCTATAAATGTTCCTACATGCACTCTTAAAGGTACTGTGAAGAAATATTTATGACAATCGAAAGACACTCCCTTCCTATTGGTCCTCTTCGTGGGCTTTTGTGTTGATCCATATAGTGGGATTGTCGTCCTAAATGACCTCCGCGCCCTTGAACTTGCACCAAAAAAGGAAAACAAAAAACCTTACGCGTAGCATACACGTATAAGTGATCAACCCTCTTTTGGTACCTAAATCCGCCTAGTGCTGAGGTTGTCATGTCTCAAAATAGTTTATGGTACCAAACAAGACCTTAATACAATTTTGAACCGGTATTGGACCGGGTCGAAGTTGGTCGGCTCGCTAAAGAAAATGTGCAGTTACTGCCGGTTCGGGTCAATGGAAAGTTCTTATAAAATTACATGGCAAAAATCTGTTCTATGTTAGTTATAGTAACAGCCTAAAACTCTTTGTAAAATTTTCTAAAGAGCCTTAGAGTGACGTGGACGGTGGACCCCGCAAATTTCTGAACTGTACCCCTACAGGAGATGGAAACCGGTGTTACCTGTTATTCCCGGTAACCACCTTTTATAAATATACCCTCTCTCCCTTCCGTGTTATCAGCAACAACTCGGTTGTAAAAGAGACCTCTCTAGTATCATTCTCCGACTCAGAATTCGTCTCTTCTTCCTCCCCTGTTTTAGGGTTTTGTTTTTGAGAGCTTTACATCTCTCTCTCTCTCTCTCTCTCTCTTTCGTTCTCTGCAATTCGAAGGTTTCGTTTGGGATCTTTGTCTGCTTCACTTTTCTGTTTGTTTTTGTATGGCAGTAAGCTCTTTGGCTCATGAGGTATCCGACCTCTGTCTTGGGAAGCCGGCGTTGAGGTCACTTTCGATCTCTGCTACCGTCGGCGAAGCTTTATCGGCGCTGAAGAGATCTGATGATAGCTATCTGAGCGTTTGGAGCTGTGATCACACGTCTAAGGAGAAAACAGATTTCGATGACTGTCGGTGCGTAGGCAAGATTTGCATGGTGGATGTTATTTGCTATCTCTGCGAGGCAAAGAACCTCTCATGTCCATCGTCTGCGCTTAAATCCTCTGTTTCTGTGCTTCTTCCGAAGACTCCTGGTCTCGTGAGGCATGTGGAGCCGCACTCAAGGTTCGAATATTGAGATCTGTTTTCTTTTCTCTTTGCTGTCGCTATTTGGAATTCTTTTTCATAAGTGTTCTGGCATTGTCGACAATTTGCGTGATTTCTTGATTTCGATTTTTATTATTTTTGGTGGAACCTGTCAAAAGTAGGGTTTGATACATTCGGATCTTCTTTGTTCTGTTTTTGAAATTCTAGATTATTCCATGTTTTGATCGGAGTTCTTTAATTTTGATTTCTCCGTCTCTTACGTTTGACCGTGGATGGATTTAGGTTTCTTTTTTATTCCAACTGTAAACTTTAATTCGTCGTTAATTATTATTTCCATTAACTAAAAATTATTTTCGTCGGTTTCTTTTGTATTTGTCAGCTTACTAGACGCGATCGATCTCATCCTTGAAGGGGCTCAGAACATCGTCGTTCCAATACAGAGCAGTTCAAGAAAAAAGCATCTCCACAAAAGCTCTTTCGGTCCTACACTCCACAACGGCCGTGAATTCTGCTGGATCACACAGGAAGACGTAGTCCGATTCCTCCTGGGTTCCATTGGCCTCTTCTCCCCAATCCCTGCTTTGTCCATCGAATCCCTCGGCATTGTCGGCACTGAAATCCTCTCTGTCAACTACCATGTACCGGCGATCTCCGCCGTCGAATCCATCGCTCGCTCCCTTACTCGTCTAATCTCTGTCGCAGTTGTCGACGACTCAGGGAAACTAATCGGGGAGATCTCTCCCTTCACTCTTGCAAGCTGCGACGAGACTGTTGCAGCGGCGATTGCAACACTCTCCGCCGGCGATCTTATGGCTTACATCGACTGCGGGGGTCCGCCGGAAGATTTGGTCAGAGTGGTGAAGGCAAGGCTAAAAGAGAGGAATCTAGAAGGGATGTTGGAGTTAATGGAGGAATTCAGTTCTTGTTCCTCATCTTCGGATGAAGAGTACTTTTCGTCGCCTACGGAACCGTTACGGGGTCGGGTCAGTAGGTCCCGATCAGGTAGTTACTCGGCGAGGATTATGAGGAGATCGGAAGCGATCGTGTGTCAGCCAAGGAGTTCATTAGTGGCCGTGATGATACAGGCGCTGGCGCACCGCGTTAGTTACGTGTGGGTTATCGAAGACGACTATAGCTTGGCTGGAATTGTTACTTTCCCAGATATTTTGAAGGTTTTCCGGGAACATTTGAAGTGGTCCTAGTGATGAACAAAATCTGAGAATTTAAAATTACGATTTCCAAAAAAAAAGCCATGAAAGAGCCAAAAAAAAAATTTAAGGTCCTGTGAATCTTTTTGTTGGAGACTTTTCAAATTAAGTCGGCTTGTGATATGAATCTTGGTTTGTTACCAGCTTCCGTTACTTTTATTGTTGGATTAGTACTTATTAATGCTTTAAACTCCGAAGAACAGAAAAAAAAAAAGCAGATTCACGCTGAGTTTTTTATTTTTATTCTTGAAATAATGAGAATAGAAAAGGGAAAAAAATAAAAGTAAGAATATTCTTCTTTCAAGTTTGAAATTTTTGTTTTATTTTTTGGGTGGGAGAGAGATTTTGAAGGGTGGAGGTGGAGGTGGGGAGGTTTCGCAGAGGACGAAGGAAGAAGGCAGCTATCAAATCCCACTACTATATCGTTTTGCTAAGCTCTTGATGAACGAACCTCTTCTTTTGTTCAGGACCTCTCATTATCTGGAGAATTGAGCTTGCATCCACCAGGAACTGTAGTAGGCCAGTTCTTCGGAGACGAGATAATAACTCCATCGGCCCATCCTGAGCCCTATTTGGCAAAAGGGTAAGTACTGGAGTAACCATGAACATGGAGGCCCCCTCCTTCCTGCACCTCTCCTTTCATGGCCGAGCTCTTGATCAAGCACACCACTTCCCCATTCAACATAATCCCAGTACTCTGTTCTTGGCCAAGCTTCTGTTCAGGTACACTACTTCGCAGTAACTCTCCTCCGTTCAACATGATCTCGGACTTTTTTGCTCTTGAGTTTACATGTGACGCCATTATAAACCTTCGAATTCAATTCATTCGAGTGGAGTAACATGGGGATGCACACGCCTGAGCAATTTGAGTAGAAAACGTTGCAGCTTTAAAGGTGATCTAGTTTTTTTTGGTTGAATGGGAGGGGAGTTTACACATTGGACTCAAGTTTTCCTCTTCCTCTTCCTCTGTTGTGCTGCATATGCCAAAGGGCACTTTCTCGTATCATCAGTCCCAGAATAGAGAATAAATTTCATAAAAATTTTCGATTCCACCCTTCCCACATAACTGGAAACAAAGTGCTCGAAAGCACTAGATTTCTGAGGAAACAGTGATGGCTGATGTGCCGCCCGGTAGAGAAACTGTCGATGTCAGTAATTTATTGGATCCATTATTCCATTAGTATTTTGGAATTTGACTTTTGATATGCATTTGCAGGACTTCTTGTTTCTGAGGGCACTGTGATAGTGTGATTTCCCCTCTACAGAACCTTTGCAACAACCTCCATTAGTATCTTTGGAATTTAACTTTTGTACTCTTGAATTGATTGACATCGAGGGCTTGGACATCTTCGGTGGCCGGAATGGATTGAGTGGATCGGAGTGGAAGACGGTAAAAAAAAATCCGATTTTTAAGATAAACAGGAGTAAATTCGTCCATTACGAGCGATCTGAGAAGTTGGAGAAAGGGAAACACGTAAAAAGAGAATGATATCTACAATCAAGTTTAGAAATGAGAATGATATCTATAATCAAGGGTAGAAATGGGAAAACATGTGGTTAATTCTTTTTTTTTTGAATAAATTACTTGGACACCCCCTTTACAATGGCATTTTGCTTACGATTACCAACGTTTGAAATAATTACTTGACATCCCTGAAAACTGCTGTTAGTATTTAATTGGAAATATCCATTTTACCCTTATCACTTATTCATTAGAAAACAGTTAAATTGACAGAATTACCCCCCTTTCCTTCTTCTTCTTCATGCAACCCATCGCCCCTACCCCTACTGATTGCAAACTCTAATTGATTTCAAACCCTAATCGATTCAAAAAATTTCTTTTTTCTTAAACAAACTTTAAATCAAAATAAACCCAAAACCCTTAATCGATTTTCAGTTTAAGGTTTTGAATTTGATTTTTCCTTTTTCTCTTATACAAGATGGAGTTTTGGAGAAACCAATCTGTTCTTAGACCAAACATTTCTCTCACCGCTGTCCAAACCACCTGAATCCATGAGAAGAATGGTTCTTGAGACATAAAAGACTTCCTGTACCAATCCTCTCACCAAAACAACATGGATTCGCCCCAAATGTAAGCTTTTGAGAAATGAGGGAAAGGGTATTTCAAATTGGGATTCAGTTCTGAACCTAGACGAAAAAATAGAGGAAAAACAATCCATAGAAGCTCAAATGAGAAGACACCCCAATACTACTGGTACAACTCTGTTCTTCATTGTAGCTCTTACGATCTGGATAAAACCCAAACGAACAAAAGGGTATAAAATCTGGGTTTTGAGAATTAGGAACACTGAGATTTAAGGAGACATTGTCACATTGATGGGATCATGAAAAGGACTAATGACCATCTGAGATTTATGTTTCTCTGTACTCTGCAGCTCTGCAGGTGAATTTAATGAAACCTCATTCGAACCCTAAACATCTGTCAAGACTCTGCTTTTTTCTGAAATCGATTAGGGTTAATCAAGCATCTGCTTTTTTCTGAAATTGATTAGGGTTTGAATCTGAAATCAGTGGGTTATAAGAAGAAGAAGGATTTGAGTTATTTTGATTTGAAATTTGTTTAAAAACAGAGAAAAATTTCTGAGATCGATTAGGGTTTTTGAAATCGAGGTTTGGGATCGATGTCTGGACTAAGAGTGAGTTTAATCAATACATCATTAATTAAGCAAGAAAGGTCACGGTCTCACCGCCACCGCTCATTAATCATTCACTGTATCTGAGAGATGGAGCTTTGTATTAAGTAGGAAAGGTCACGGTCTCACTGGAGCTCTCACAGAAAGATGGAGCTCTATATCAAAGCTCAGCCCTTTTGGGTTTTGGTGCCCTTGGTTCTGGGTTTCCACCTGGTGCTCAAGTCTGCCTTAGAGTCCCTCAGATGGGTTTACATCTACTTCTTGAGACCTGCAAAGGATCTCAAGAAATACGGTTCCTGGGCACTTGTGACCGGACTTACAGACGGCATCGGAAAGGGGTTGGCCTTGGAGTTGGCCCGGAAACACCTTAATTTGGTGTTAGTGGGTTGCAATCTTGAGAAGCTCAAGGGCGTGTCCGATGCGATTAAGTCCAGATGTGGTTGCAGGAAGAAGAAGAAGAAGGAGGGGGTAAATCTGTCTTTTTCTTTTCTTTTTTCTTTTTTTTGGTGGAAAGGGGTAAATCTGTCACTTCAGTATCTTTTAAGGGTAGTTTAGGCATTAAAAAAATATAATCAATGACATCATCACTAAACTGACGGACTTGACCTACTGGAAAGAAATGATAAACTACAGGGGGTGTTCAAGTAATTATTTCAAATGCAAAATAACCACAGTACAGGGGTTGTCCAAATAATTTACATTTTTTTTTTTTTTTTTGGCAAATTATAAGATTTTTTAAATTTTCTTGATATGCTGTAAATGAGGTCCCTAAAATACTGTGGAAAGTCGAGACTGGTTTAAGTTCAACATGAAAGGCTGAAACCATAGTAGAGGCCCGTGGTTTAAGCATTAAAGTTTATAATTTAACTAACCACTAGAGAGTAGAGAGTTAAAATAGCCAGAAGAAACGGAAGTAGAAACACCTCATAAATTTGGATTATGAGATATTGGGATGGTTCAGGGCTATTATAGTTAAGAGAGTGAATGGAAACACCCCAGTAATGGCTTAAAAAACGTATTAATTGGTTTATTAGTATAACATTAAGGTCTTAACCCGGTACCGGTGGTTTAAATTTGGATTTAAATAGCCAGAACCGCCATTGCCAAAAAGGATTTTAATGCATTAAAAACGGTCGTTGGTTTTTTGTTGTGGCAAGTGACAACACTAAAAAAAGAAAATTTTAAAAATAGAGTAGTTCTGGAACTCTAAACTTTATTCCAAAAGTAACCATTAATTACTTGCAATATAATAATGAGAGGTCCAGTGCATCATTCAAGGCTCATGCGTTGGTCTAGTATCTATATGGGGACACAGAACGTCACCTGGTCTTGCAGTGCTTGTCTTTCCATCTTTCCACATGGTGTGGTAGTTATTTTACCTATATATAATAAATTCATAAAAAATCAGATTATTTAAAGAAAAAAAAAGAAGCAAGTCAACATAAATACTTGTTCATCAGAGGGGGTTTTAAGTGGGCGTGCCTTTAAGACACATCCCCAATGTTCGTTGCTAGTATCCGTTTCTAGGATAAGTAAATCGCCAGCAAGGGGAAAGTAAACAGAAAGGCAAGATTGTTGTATCTCATTGTTGTATCTCATCCTTAATGGACTGAACAATTTGAGAATCTTTGGTGGTCCAAGTACATTTAACATCTCTTTTTAATTTTAATAAAAGTTTCTTTTCTTTGGTAGAAAAATCTTTGATATATGTTCGTCCTTAATTGAGAATTCCAAGAAACAATTGTAAGTGTTTCTTATCAATTAGTTCGGTAGGAAAATTTACTCTAGTTTTTCAGTGTGTTTTTTTTGCAAGCTTCTTCTATATGCTAATAATTCCTCAATTTTTCTAGGCAAAAGGTTTTATACATGGCCGTCAACCTATATAAGGGAGAGAGGGGGATGTATTATTACACTTTCAACCCCCATCTCTATCCAACAGCCAAGCATAAAAAAACTGAATCCAATTTCCAATTTACATGTATAATATTATAGTCTTTCAAACTTTTGAGAATAACTTACAAATCAAATAACAATACAAATGAAGAACATAATATTGAATGAGTTTGAGAGTTGGCTATATGAAATTCTAATTGAATTGTTAATGTGTGATGTCTATTTTTTCGATCCTAACTTAACAATACCAACATTTACCTTGATTATTTCAATAATCCAAGACCATCTAAAGTTTTATGCTTTTTTTATAATTTTTATTTTATTTTAATACATGAAAGAGTTAATTGAGATCAAACTTTGAACATAAGTAGAGACAGCTAGGTATTATATGTCACAAAAAATTAAGTTCCACTTGACCTGCCACATAATATATATTTCTACTTAGCTTTGCATCAAGATTTAGTCTTGTTAGGCCTACACATACTCACCCAAATTATTAAAGAATGAGTATGTTCTTCATATACAATTTTTTTTAATCAATCATGGCAATGGTCCATAGGCTACTAGGATGGCAATCCAAGAGGGCGGCCAGGGGTAGGTGTGTGAGGAGGGACAACAAGATGTTAAGCATCTGATGGGGGGAGGGAGGGAGAGAGAGAGAGAGAGAGAGAGTCAAATAAGCAACCTCTCCCTTAGACTTGGGCCAGCACTCTGGCAACCACCACCACGCCAAAAGGTAGTTTCCTCTTCATATACTTGAATGTACTTCTTAGGATACGAACAAAAGCTATGTTTTTATAGAATAGTCTACAAATAAATGGTTTTAGAATATTATTATAATCATAAATAATTATATTATGTTATAAAAACATTTATAATAAATAAGTAGTATAAAAAATATAATCAATTCCAACAAAGAAACCCTTTTGGCTCTATAACCAATTTTATTTTGACATATGGTAATATAAATATTGCTTTCTTGTTTATATATATTTTTCTTCCTCTGTATCTATTTCTTTGTTATGATTCAGGACATCTCATCCTCCTTTTCTATGTACTCTTAATGCCTTTTCTTCTTAATGAAAGCCTTTTGGTTTTCCATTTATAAAAAACCAAAAAAGATGAGAATTCCTCTTGAATAAGCGACGGGTCACACTTGGTGGTTTATATGAACCACTATATTATTGCCACTCCACTTGACGTTCAAAGCATCATCCTAACACATTGTAATGTCAGATTGAATAAAAAATAACACATTGTTAAATGAACAAGTGATCAATTTGACCACACAATTTGTATATCAAAATCAAAGATCATTTTCACAATACAAAGGGGCATATAAATTTACAAAAATCAGAAATTGGTTTCCAACTCTATTAGAGGTAGAACCAGTTCCATAATAAACTCTTAACATCAGTGGTGAAATTTTTTTAGGCAATCAATTAAATATGTACCCTTCAACAAAGAAATACTTTGTATTTGCTACAAAATAAGGATAATATACAAACACAAAATGTGGCATCTTATTTTATGTCATGGTCTAACTATTTTGTATATTTGTTGTAAGGAAAGAAGAAATCCGTATACTAAATATATAAACCAATATTATACTTTGGCAAAAGTTTTCGTGCACGGTTTGTGTATGGTGCACGACTGTGCTTGCAACCATCGGATGGAGATGAGAAACTGTATACTGTATAGGATCATGCCTATTCAATGATTGAAAGCATGCCTGCGTATGAAAACTCTCCCCTTACAATTCATTAAACTTTAACTTTGGGAAACTATGGTTGTAAAATTGATGAGGAACATTGCAAATTTTCTTGTTAGATTTTGTCAAGATGATAGCAATAAACACTTATGACTTGTGAGATTCTCCCTCATGTGACCTTATTTTTTGTCGTTGATAGTCATCATCCTTTTGGTGAAATTAGACTTTTAATAAATGATCAAGTACCTCTAGTAGATAGTGAGATTCTATTTGACAGAATTATTAAATCTTGTCAATTTCTCTATTAGGTTAGAGAGAATGCTTTTGCTCAATTAACCCCTAGATGTTCAAAATGAGCTGCTCATAATCTCACATAGTGGGGGCATTGGATGTTTTCAATTGTAAGATTGAGAGCATTCTTTCCAAGATTGTATTGCTTCTATTAATGAAAATCTAAATGACACCTTCACTTCCACTTGCCAAAGAAAAAGTCAATAGGAGAATAGCATGTTCATCTTGTATTTGAAAAAATAAAAAAAGACCAACTAAATATCTCTCATACAACTCAATCAAGCCTTATCCAACTAAATAAAGCTTGAGATTTATGTTTTAACATTTTTAATATATATAACTCTCATACAACTCAACCAAGCCTTATCCAACTAAATAAGGCCAGGTACATGGATGCTGTTTTTCCATTCAATTCTAATAAAAAATATATCTTTTATAAATCACTAATTAACATAAAATTTAAATAAAATTAATTTTAGCATACTCACAACTACAAAAATGATATATAGAAAAATGATGTGTTGATTGAATATTCAATTCCACAATTTTAAGTAAAAACTTTCTTGCTAACATGGACTAACTCCTTTCTAGAAGAAAAACTATTATCTTAATAAATTTCAACTTCAAATTTTTTGTATGTAAAGAATACATGATTCCTAACTTTTTTTTTTACATGGTGTCTTCTTATTGAGGGTGTGCTCTTAAAATTGCATATATACCTAAATGTAAAGGAATAGTTGCCTATTTTTGTAATTCATTATTTTCATACGAATATTATATTCTTTACACATGTATACAAAAAGATATTGACGTAACTCTTTTATAAATACAAATATAAAATTTTTTTGTATCTATCCATAGTAACAACATGAAGATGATTGCTTTCACAACCGATTAAAAATGTAAAAACCTCAACAATGAAATAGTTTCTATTTGAGAAAACTAACAAAAAGGAAAATGTGGCATGTTATTTTAAATATTTACCCTAAATAATTGATGTTCACTTCTATCAATATATGGAGTAAAAACTTATTAAATTACTATTTTAATATATTGGCTTTCTTTTATGAAAAATTATCATTACTATAATAATAGGACCACTATGCATATATTCTATTCAAATGTTCTCTTGATGACACTTTTTTTTTTTGATAAAGCTCTTGATGACACTTCAATGGTAATAAAAACTATGTAACCCATGATATATGAAAAGATTTGTCATGTACTGCAATATTCTTATGTAGCCATCGTTTTCCAATAAAAATAAATGGTAATATTAACACAAGCTAGTTTACCAATATATATATATATATATTATAACACAAGCTATATGTGGAGAAAATTATCCATAATGTGGGAAGAATGAACGAAGACCAAGTGAAGAAGAAAGGGTAACATGAGTGCGTCGTCGAAGACAAAGGAATGGAGGAAGTAGGATGGGGATCAGAAGAAACAGCCTAGAGGATCATCTACTCCAAGTTTCAAAAGCAAGGGAGATGAGGGAAATTGTTGTAATAAAATAGAACCAGCCATAAATGTGAGACAATTTATTTATTTTTAATATTTATAAGATATAGTTATATTTAACTCTGCTTAAATTTGTACCCAAAAAAATTATTCTTGAGTACATATGTATTTTTTTTTAGTTTGAGTACTTACAAAAAAAAAGAATAAAGTAAATCGATAAACCAATAGTAGCATAATATGCATATGTTGTATTGTGAAAGAGATAAAAATAACTGAACAAATAATAATAGATTACCAATATTTTGGTTTAGTGAAAAAAAAAACATTTTTAGGATTGATGCAGGATAAAGAATGAGTCTCTCATACGTTTGTTTTGGTTAGACACTATTATCATCTTATGATTACATAGAAAATGATGTAGAAAAAAATGGATCTTAATATTCAATTAGCTACACAATCTTAAGTAAGTGTCAGATCTATCTTGTTATCATTAACTAATGATTTTTCATTAAAAAAAAAAAAAAAAATTTGAATATGTTTGAAGAGCACCTTTGGAGAGGAATCTCAAGGTGGCATGCTTAGGAATTGTTGTTGCCACATGGCATAGTATAATTTGAGATCAAATTTTATAGACATATGTTCAAATCATCCTTGACTTTTGTGGTAAGCTCAATCTTACAACATTGAACCAAAATGGTAAAGTAGTGAATTTAGCTCATAAAGGTAATAGTTGAAATATTGATTTATACAAATTATTGTATTATAAAGTTTGGCTTTGAAATTTGATATGTCCAACCGACACAGTCTCATGGTTGGTGTAAATACATGGTGCGTATCTGTCCAACTGTTCAGCAATGAAGAATAAAAGATATATACCAACAATGGAGAGACCTATTTCTATTTTATACCTATTCATTTCAGATAAAAATCAACTAAAATAAAAAAAAATTCAGATAAAATTAGTGTACAAATATTTTATTTAATATATATATATTTTTTACATAATTTTACCTAAATATGAGGTGGGAAAAAGATCTCTGTACAGGAGTGTGGCCTACACCAACGCTCCCCATGAGTCTATTTCTCTCTTCCCTATATGAAAAGACACATCTGCCCCCTCGTTTTGAAGAGAGAGATAGACACATAGGAGTGTTGATGTAGGCCACACTTACGGACAGAAAACTGCTTCCCATATGCGGTGAAGCTTATAGAAAATTACGAAGATAAATTGCTTTGTCGCTGGTGATTAGGGTCTGAGTAGTAAAGAGTTAGACTAACAAGAACTCAAGTTTAAGCCAAAAAAAAAAAAAGAGTAAAATATGGTGTATCTACTTGTAATCTTATGGCTTTTGCAGCTTGAAACTTGGTGGAAGTGAAAGTTCAGTCGCATAAAAGAATCTTAGCCCATAAAAAAAAAAAGCATGGCTCTCCATAAAGCATGGGTCTCCATACATCCTTAATAAGGCAATTGTCAAGCCGATTCTTATTTCTTTTGCATGTCTCCAGGTCAACTTCTAGGAGTCCAACCATCTTATTTTTTTTATATAAAGTCAACAGTTTGTTCAGCAATACTTATGCATATACCTCAATTGGCAAAGGACCATGTCTTAGAGGAGAGAGAGAGAGGTGCTCTTGTATCTTTCCCTGTTATATATATATATATATATAAAAAGTGATACGTGAAAGATAATCTATAAAAATAAAAAGAGAGATAATAGGGAGAGAGAGAGAAACTAAGAAAAAAAAAAAAGAATCAAAGGTGGAGAGAGAAAAACTAGGGGATAAAATAGAGGAATTTTACGGACGAAGTCTGACATCATGACGTAATTACAACAGGCGTCATGGCGTAATTACAACTTACTCTGTCACAACTACACCATAATCCCATGTACTTCCCACAATCATACAATTACTCCCCTCACATACATTAATACGGTATTTAAATAACTACACCATCCACGTAATACTCCTCATGTTAAGATCTCCAATATTATATAATACATATAATACATAAGGGGATGGTTTCTTATAAGAAGAATGTAAGAAATAATCTACACACTATACCAATAAGGAGCTGGAAAATGGTATCATCCATGCGAGGCCCACACGATCAATAGAATAAAAGAGCGAGTGTAATCTGAAACCCACTATTTATTATGTGAGAAGGGTAAAAGAAATCTTTACAAGAGCAGTGCATGCTTCCTTTTCCCTATCACATATTGGTTCCAACCTCCCCCAACCAGGACCAATAATTATTCCTCAAGACCAAAGGGTCCGAGTTGCTTAATAAGATTCGCACATTAAACTGAAAAAGAAGGATATTGATTTTCCAGGTCATTCGATTACTTTTTCTGCCTAACTTGTCTACTGGGTAACTAATGGCATTTCTTACCAGTATCCTAGTGTCCGAGTAGGAAAATTATCTTCTACAATTTCCTGTCCAGTCCAATTCCCTAGTGCTTGTAATAAGAGCGGGTAGATCCCACCCAGACAGAGTGTTCGGGCAAGGATGGAATGGTCATTGCCCCCTTGTTAGGGGCACTAAGAGAACTGGACCGGGCAGGGAATTTGCCGAGGATATAGATCCGTCCGACCACCCACCCACCCACCCTTCCTTTCATGCATCCTTATTTGGCACATCAAATTTGAATTGCCAAAACCCTTTCAAGTAGAGTAAAATTCCAACGTGAACTGCTGCTTCGTTGGTTGGTGGCTGGCCAGTAGAGTGCATGCCAACAGTAGGTCAAGAGATCGACTCTCCTGTCAACTAGACATCTTACTGAATCAAGTTAAGTCCTATTTCTCGAACACAACAATCAAGTCTTAGAGCAATCTATATTCTTCCGGTTTTGGCTTATTGACTCCCAACTCAGATTGATTCTTTAATCCATGGTGACCACTGTACACGCAATATTAATAAAGCTTAGATTCTATAAGATGAGCAGCAAATAGTTCACCTTTCTCGGAGTTCTTTAGATGTTTCAGGGTCCAAGAAGATTTTCCATTCTTTTCTATCATCGAAGTCTCCATCTTGAGAAGCCTCTGAACAGCTTGATAGTTTTGATTCAACCTTTAAGAAAAACTTCTTGTTTTCCAGTCTTATGCTTCTACCAATCACAAAAGCCTCCTTTAGCCTCCTTTCTCCTTAATTGGAAAAGGAAGAGTCTACTCTAAAGGAGCACTTGACAGCAAACAAACCCACTGAGGGGTTGACAACCCTAAAGAAAGAGAAGGGGGGGGGGGGGAGGAGAGACATAAGAATGACAATTACTTTTCCAGGAGATCTTCACTTCAAAGGAAAATGCTGGCTAAATTCAAAAATTAATGGAAAATCAGCTCTTACTGTAATTTTTTTTTTCACAGGGGATTGTACATGGAAGAAAGTGGCATAAATGATAATATCATTTTTAAAAATAAATAAAGAAAGAAAATTTAGCAGTGGCCTCATAGAAAATCGTTCTCAGTGTAAAAACGCTCTTTATCTCTACACACACACAAGAGACCAGTACTCAAACAGCAATAGCAGATACATGACGGAATCCCATATCCTACGTTTTTTGTTTACATGATACCAACACCATTTCGCATGGTTCATCACTGGATTGAATATTACAGATTTTAGGAACTTTATCTGAAGCTTACCCCTGAGATGCTAAGTGAACTGCAGCTCATTATGAACTACTAACTACAAATCTTTGTGCCGTAAAGGTTGCTAGTCATGCTTCAAATGCTTTCTGCAACAAGGGCTACCTGTGTCTCCTGGACAATGATCTCAGTTGGTTCGAGGCATCCTCTCAATGAATCGTGACCAAGTTGTGCCCTTTCGTTGTCCCCAAAGCCAAAAATGAGGCCCCTGCGGGTGATCAAAACAGTATGGTATAGCCCCGTGCTAATTTGAGAAATGTGGTGGGCTTTTAAGCTATCAAGGACTCGGGGCTTCATAACTTTATCAGAGATCCCTCTGTCAGCAAATCCTAAGCTCCCAAAGCCCATCCACCCAAAACCAAAAACAGAGCCATTGTCCACAAGAACAAAGGATTTCCTCTTTCTCGCACAGACCTGCACAAGGTTCAGATCAAAATGTATACCACTGAAATATTAGTATGTCACCATATGTGACTAGACTCACAGTCATGGAAAGAAATTGAAGGACAAAAAAGCGAGAAAAAAAAAAAAGTGTCAAGAATAGGGTCATTGATAGACCAATAAGATAATTACATTAAGTGATACAAAAAAGCAATCAAAAACTCAAAATCAAATCTTGAATTATCAAACTGAATAATACTATAGATACAGTAAGTGGTCAAGATTTGACCTTTCAGCACTAAAGCAGTACTTAATGATAAAAGGGAAAATCTCTCTCACCAAACCCTCTAGCAGAGACAGAGGGGGAGAGACGAAGAACCCAGCTCATGGTTCGATGCAGATCTTCAATTTCCAAGTATAAGAAAATCAAAGGCAAAACTATATATTCTGTTGTGGTTAAAAGGGGAACAGAGAAGGGGAGGGTTTAGGGAGACATGAACTCGAACCTAAAACATTTGGAATGCCTCAAGTATTCATCATTGCGATCTCATGCAAAAGCTTCTAACCTTTCAGCAAATGAGAAAGGGGCTTTGCTCCTTTAGATTTTCTGGTTCTGAACCCTAATTGAAATGAGTCAAATACAATTGAATAGCTATAGGAGACTCTGAGCCTCCGGTGGTGATGATATAATCACATCCACAAGTCCATTGTTACAGCGATTCTGAGTCTCCCCAATTCCTTTGTTACAGGGCACTCCCCTTGGATGATGAAAATTCTCTTCTTCCTCCTCCACTCATAGTTCAAGAACTCCCCAAGATCTCGGTAATATCTCGCAATTTGCAAAAGGCGAGACGAGACTTGATGCAAAATGAAATATTACCCTAACTTGGTCGAGATATAAGCTTACCTTGTAATGTATATATCTCGACCGAGACAGACGAGATCTCTCCAGAACTCGACTATCTCGGTGAACTCAACAGAGAAGTGAGGTAAGAGTGCATTTGACCTGATTTTTGAGGATTTTCGACGGTGGTTTCGACGGAGAACTTGCCGGAGACAGCAATTAGTGACAAACTTACTAGATTTGTGAGAAATCATCTCAAGTTTGAAGAAATTTTGAAGGTAAACCATTTCCCCTCCCCCCCCCCCCAAATATATATATTTTTTTCAAAAACAATTGTTCAAATCTTGGTGAAATCATGTCAATTTAATATATGTTACATAACTTTGGCCGATCTATGATTTGATGGAGTCCGATTTTTTTTATCGCAGAAATTTTTTTTTTTAAATGAAAAAAAATAGGATCAATAGTGATGGTTTGGAAAGTGATTTTTATGTATGTTAGACACTGTTGGATGCTCTACGGCCTTATGGAATCACATACCAACCTAGGGTCTGAGGTGAAACTCCTATTTGGACTTTGTTTTTGCAAAATTTGATAGTGTCATTGTGTTTAAATGGCCTAAAATGGGCTGAGTACCAAATTTCAGACCCAAACTAGGTCTAAAACCCGCTGAAACCAGCCTTCGAGTTCCAAAAAAAAAAAAAAAAAAACCAACTCGCTGAGATCTTCGCCCAACTCGGTTTTTTGGCTGGCCGAAACCAGTACCGAAACCGAGTTCTTGAACCTTGCCTCCACTCCCCATCCACATTCCTCTGTCTTCCTCTCTTCCCTACCCACATTCCTCTGTTCCTCCGTCTTCCCTACCAATTTGAGCTGCTTCTTGTTATGCTTACGCCTCTGGTGGTGGTGATATTATGTTATGCTCTCAAGGGGTTTATTGTGCCGTTGTGAGGGTTTTGTCAACGCAAGAAAATAAAGATCACGGCTTATGGCATTTCTCTGCAACTATCTCCATGCCTCACCGAAATCTGCCCATCAAGCTGGAGAGGTCCCACCCCCTCCCGTAACGAAATGCTAAACCGCCGCCCCCTACCGATCTGACCTTTGTTTTTTGTTTCTAAAATCCTCTGTTACAGTTCTGGCAGCAGCCTACAACTATGAACTCGACAGTGAGCTTATTGCAACTCATGATACTCGGTTTATAATTTAGATTTAATTCACAATTCCAGTGTTCAGTAATCTGTAATTACATTTTGGCTACATTCGTTGGTTTTTCAAACTCGTTGTCGAAGAGGCACCCTGCAATCAAGCTCTTGCAAGCAGAAAAGTAGGTAAAACAAAAGAGGGCAAAGAAGGGGCTGAGGCAGATGAAGAGGGGGTAAAAATGTCAAAAAGGACGTATGTGGTGAGAGAGTACTGTTTTGGATAGTTTTGAAATACCCAAACTCAATTTGGATAGTTTAGTTACATAAAGATTGGGTGGGTAATTTTGTAAACCAAAACCAAATTTTAGCTAATCTAGTAATTTTCCCATGATAGAATCACATAGGAATGGAAAGATAACATAAATCAGAGGAAAGAAAAATATAACACCAGCAAGAAAAACATAATAGAATATAACACCAGCAAGAAAAAATCCACAGAACAGCAACAAAAAGATTGACAAGGTTTTCCCCTACTTATATTCATATACATTATTTTACCTAATTGAATAACGGAATAAAGAACAAGGAACCCAACTAGAAACATTGGACCTGAGTGATCAACATTCAAAAGCCACTACTTTACATACTTCCCAAAGAAATAACTAAAGAACAAAAAAGGAAAAAGAAACCAATTCCAAACATGGAACACGGGTTTTGTGTGAGCAAGAAAAGGATGTTATTCACCTTTCCATACTTGTATATAAATTTCCCAAACTATTGGCACTATTTACCAAACCCACCAAACAAGCCCTATTTGGGGGTGGTGGGTGATGTAGATAAGTCACCTAAAGGGCTTATTTTATTGAAAATAAGCTTTGAGGTAGGTTATGTAGGTGTTGGGCCTTTGATCCCACAGGTTTTCTTTGTAATAGGTCACTTTAATGGACCTAAAATATGGGTAAATATAGAAAACGTGATTTACTTCATTAATTTAGTTAGAGTCATGTTTTGAGTCAGTTTCTTTCATTATTTTAGTTTCCTAATCAGTTCATGTTTCCTTATTAGTTTAAGGATTGAAAGAGGGTGGGCTTTGGTGCAACAGTAAGGTTGCTCCATTGTGACCAAGTGGTCACGGGTTCGACTCTCTGGAAACAGCTTCTCCGCGAAGCGGGGGTAAGGCTGCGTTCATATGACCCTGACCCCACAGTGGCAGGAGCCTCGTGCACTGGCTACACCCTTTATGCCCTTTTCAATGTTTGAGACTATTTTTGAGTCTTCTATATAAGTTTGTAAGGAGCTACAGCCTTGTACACGAATTTGAGAAGAAAAAAAAACATAGCTTTGTGCTTATGCTCTGTGAGAGAGTATGGTGAGAAACCAAAATACGGTAAGAGGCCGTGGGTGAGAGACCTGAGTCTAAGAGAGACTACACTATCTTCTTCTTTCCCTTCTTCGATTTCTCGTTTTTTTTATTTTGTAGTTCTGAAATTTCCTGCAAATCTGAGAATTGATCGAAGTTTCTACTATTGCTGGACCTGAAGTTTGCGATCCTCTTGTATACTGGTTATCACTTGTGACTGGTCTACATTATTTGGTATCAAAGCCATGGAGGGACGGGAGATGGAGTTAACGGTTTCTGAATTCTACTTCCCATTATAGGATGATCGTGCAAGTCTAATTCGGCATCTCTACCAAACTCGTGGACGAGGTTTTTTTCAAGCAAGGGAGAATTGATGCAGATAAATTACCTAAAGGGCTTATTTAGTTGAAAATAAGCTTTGGGTTGGGTGATGTTGGGCCTTTGATCCCACGGGTTTTCTTATGGGCCACTTTAATGGGCCTAAAATATGTGTAGAAAGTATAAAAACGGGATTTACTTCATTAATTTAGTTAGAATCATGTTTTGAGTCAATTTCTTTCATTATTTTAGTTTCTTAGTCACTTTATATTTCCTTTTAGGCCTTTCCAGTGTTTGAGTCTATTTTTTAGTCTTCTATATAAGTTTGTAAGGGGCTACAACCTTGTACACAAATTTGATAAATGAGATTGAGAAAAAATACATTGCTTTGTACTTTGCTCTGTGACAGTATGGTGAGATGCCATTGGTGAGAAACCAAAATATGGTGAGAGGTCGTGGGTAAGAAACCTGATTTTGAGAGAGACTACACTATCTTCTTCTTTACCTTCTTCAATTTCTAGTTTTTTATTTTGTTGTTCTGAAATTTCCTGCAAATCTGAGAACTGATCGAAATATTCACTGTTGCTGGACCTGAAGTTTGCGATCCACCTGTAGACTGGTTATCACTTGTGACTGGTCTACATTAGTGGGGAACCAAAGCTTTTATCAGGGACACAAAGAAAATTCAAAGCAGTGCGGCTCTGTCTCTTGGATGGAAATTCCAATACAGAACCCTGTGGAAGATAGTACTGGCAGTGGCACATGAATTAACTTCTTTATCAGGGTGTGTGTATAAATGAATTAACTTCCTTACATTTTCTTTTCTTCTGTATGCCTTTTATAAAACATGGCTTAGGGGCATCCTCTTCCCTTATTTATACATACTTATCAAAGCATATACTGATTCACTTAAGCAGCCTACACCAAGCAGTTTAAGATCAGACCCTTTTTTTTTTTAGGGGGGGGGGGGGGGGGAGGGAAATGGACCTGGCAAAGGACATTTATGCCCAGACACAGAGTGATTATTGACTCAGTGATCTGAAATGGCAGATTGCATGATAATTATTAGAAAGACATCTATTTTTCTCAACTGAAAAACATAGTACACAGCAATTTAGTCATTTTCCCAAATTTATATAAGTCAAAGTTTATGCAGAGAAAGATCTCTGAATAAGGAAGACATGAAGCCTAACCTGTATAGCAAGGTAGTCCTTGAGATTACTCAACAGTTCTGGAGTTGTCTTGTCAATCTCATCTCCATGACCCAATGCACCACAATAACCTTTGCCCCATGTGTATACCTGCAAACTCCATTTTTAAGCAAATACCCTGACAATTACTACAAGAAACATGAATACACTAATAGCATTTTTATTCAATAAAAGTACCCAGTTTCCTAAGAGTAAAGAGACTAACAAGGCCACTGGAATCAAGTGCCACCACATGTTCATCCCCGGCAGAGACACGGACTACATGAATACCCTTCCTCTTGAATGATTGGATTGCACGTGGTTGGAGCTCATTACGTTGTTCTCCATGACCAAGACAGAAATTAGAGCCAGCCCCGAATGAGTAGACGGTTCCATCACTAGTAACAGCTAGAGTGTAACTTGGACCAGCAGCTATCTGAATTACACAACCGATGCCCTCAAGCAACTCAACAATTTTGGGTGTGGGCCTATCTAGAGTGTCACCATGACCAAGCTGGCCATGGATGTTGATCCCACAAGTATATACATGGCCTTTCCTGGTGAGAAACACAGTAAAACTAAGTCCTGTGGCGACCTAAGAATGGGAAACAAGCAAGCAAAACAAATTCAGTTTTAGTGACAAAGAAAATAAATAAAACAACTATCAAGGTTTAGGTGAAACAAGTGCTCAAACAACACTAAGAATAACTAGGAAAAACTGTGCTAGAATAGATGTCTAAAGATCATCTAAAAAAATGATTCCTATGTTCATAATGCAAAGTATGAACACCACAGTAAAATGAAATATTTGCAAATAGAACACGGGAAAAAAAATGAAATAATTCTGAAACTAAAACAATTCTCAAAGAGTAGGGTATTTTGATGTTAAGGTCTAGCATTCATGTATCAAGTTGTCTATATCAAACACCATTACACCAATCCATCATGTATCCATTTGTATCAAGTTGGCACGTTGTTATAAATTGAGCGTTGAGTTGCCAATTTGAAGACAAGACAGGATGTCTTCATGCAAGTTCAGATTAGTCCAATCAACTGCTACCACCCCAAATACTAAAATAAAATTGATATTAGCACTTTTTTTTGGAGTAATAAATGAACCGATGCAAGGGTGGACCTTGGTGCAACGGTAAGGTTGCTCCATTGTGACCAAGTGGACACAGGTTTGTCTCTCTGGAAACAGCCTCTCCGCAAAGCGGGGGTAAGGTTGCGTACACTATGACCCTCCCCAGGCCCCGCAGTGGCGGGAGCCTCGTGCACTGGGTACGCCCTTTTTTTAATAAATGAATGGATGTATCCAATTTCAAGCCATCTTTAGAATTCTCATTAACATAACATGAATAAACCTTTGCATTTACAACACAATGGTGATCATGTGTGCTCTACCTGCTTGCATGGAACTCCTTTCATTGCTTCAACAAGCCTGGGCCTAAAGATGGAACATCCGGCTTCTCCATGACCACAACAAAATGATGAATTGTCTCCACATGTGAAGACCTGTATCAATAAAGAATCAAGACATAATAAAACATCAAACAATTTGGACCACAACATAAAATGGATACTAGGTTCCAACTTGACCCCACCCCATGTGTCTGAGAGTGTCATTAGACAAAAGCAATCTAGAACTTCCCTCATAGGCCAAAAAGGCAACATCATGGTGCTTCCCAATGTATAGGATATGCTGAACATTTAGTTTTGGGAAAATATAACCATCACTATCAATAGCTATGTTCATAATGACCTCATGCTTCATGACCTGCCACATAAAAGTACGTGAGAGGGTCCATGTGATAGAAGACCTAGCACATGCCTCACACCGATCAAGTTCTAGCCTAAAAAATTAGGGTTAATGCCATAAAAGTGAGTTCAAAGTCGCATCAAATCACAAAAATGCCATTAGATTCCATTATAGTAAAATGGACTTTTTTTAAATAATTTTATGACGACGTTGAACACACTTTTAAGGCACGTTCTCTGCCAGTTTTAGCCTGGAACTTGACCGGTAGAACAGGTACGAGATCTTCTATCACTTGGACCTACCAATGTAATGCACATGGCAGGTCATAAAATATAAAGTCATCTCTAAATGTCACAGGGCATAGTGACAATTATAAGCACCCATCCGTTTGAGCAAGAAAATGATCATCCAAGAGACTTTAAAGACACTGTAAAATGTCAAGCCACAATCGAAAGGGGTTAAAAAAATTGCATGTTATGCAGACAGCATTCTTTAAAAATTACAATACAGAATCAGAGACTAGCACTAAGGGTTTTATGGAGAGGCAGTTTGGGAACACGATTGAACACATTACTGGCACTCTGGCTATGCCTGGAATGCATTCCTCTTCTTAGAATTTTCGAATGTACAGGGCACTCTGCTGTGGCAGAAACAATTTGATAAAATATTTTTTTTAAACAAAAAAGTAATTACATGAAACCGTAAGGTTCTCTCGAATAGTCCACCCATCCAAACAAGACCGATAATCCCATACACTAAAAAGTGCATGACACCTGGGACCTGCTTCACATAAACTAAAAAAAACTGTCCATTTTGTTCTAACCATACTGCAGTAACTGCACAAATGGGTGAACTATGGAATTTTTAACAAAAAATAGTTGCCTAAAAGCTACCATATCCAGAAGCTTATAATCAGCAAGAAGGTCGAGCCATTTCCCATAATCCAAGAAAGTGATACTGTTTTAGTAGCTACAAACCTCTCCAGACTGCATAACAAAAGCTGCATGATTGTGGGAGGCTGATACATGGATTACTTGCGACGAAGATGGGAAAGTGATCCTGCTAAATGCCACACATTGTGTTGTATCAGGACCTTGACCAAGAACTCCACATAGATTGGACCCACAACAGTATACTGATGAGTCACTGACCAACAGTGTGTGGTATCGTCCTGTGGTAATCTGCATCTGCAGGGATCAAAACAAGCCTTTTATTTAGCTTCCAAGCAGTAATAAAAGTCCCAAACATGAGCATTAGTGGGACAAGAAAATGAAGAACAATAACTGAAATAGTGTTGCCAATGCTATTTTTCCATTGACTTATCGTAATATATATTTTTGTAATATTTTGAGAAAAGAAAATAAAAATGGTTTACATATTCAGGAAAATAAAATTTTACTTAAAAGAAAATCTGATAGTTCAGAAGTATCACTCTTGAGACCCTCGAATCTAATATCACATATTTACTTTTAGGGAGAGGGTTCTCTGAACAAGCATAGGGGAGCGCACCAATGAGATGCGACAAAAGAATATCGTAAATTGGAGGGCAGTGAAGTCATTTCACCTGAGGAGAGAGATAGACACAGAGCTGCTAGTGTACCCTGCCCTGCTGGCATAGAGAACCTTTTCCCTTACTTTTATTTCAAACAGATACCGTAAAGGTCTTACTTTTTCTGTAGTTTAAAGTGATTATAATGCCTGCATCTATATGAACTGTGGGAAATATTCAACAATATGACACCACAAAGTAATACCATAAAAAATGATGAGATAATTTCTTTTTTATTTTATTAGTATCATTTTTTATTTGGGTGAAGATGAGATAAGCTCATTGTTAAAGAGGTGGGCTGTTTTTTTTTTTTTTTTTCAGTTCACTATTTTCGTAATAAGCATTGATATTGCATTTAGATCTGATTTAAGGTTAAAATTCTGATTTAAAATCTTCGAAGTTAGCACCTACAGGCTATAGTGTTATCAATCTAACATGATGAATAAATTCCATGAGAAATAAACCAATGCTAAGTAAAAAAAATAAATTGTTGTCAAAATCCCCTAACACCTCAAGAACGAGAAAATATCTAACAATAGTAACAATATCAAAGAACTAGTACATTGCCTGCTGCAGTTTCCACCATGTCGGAAGACTGTCCCACGGACTGCAAGAACCTCAGCACACGCTTCCAATTCCCACCGCAGCGATGAAAAAGTTCTTTCCGAGCATTTGAAGGTAGATAACCAAATATGGGATCGGAGCTACATAGCTGGAAAGCAGCAAACTCAACAAAAGATCCGAACTCAAGGGGGGAAATACCATGACTCTCTCTAAAAATCCGACAAGTCTGCTCCAAACAGGCAAGATCAACCGCGCTCAACCGACCCGAAGTCAAAATCTCCAAAATCAAATGAATGGGAAATTCTTCAAGAGAAACTGACTGATCCAGATCTGCCATTCGTGTACTGAACTTTCCGCTCTTTCAACAACAATCAGAAACCTAGCCTCCAGTTCACTTGAAATATGCAAACTTTACAGGGTAGGAACAAACATGTATCGATAAAGAGATACGAAAGACACCTCAAGTGATACTAAACTTCCAATATCAAATTTTGAGGCGAAATCTTAGGCAGTTGAAACAGCATATAAAAAAAACACCGGATGGAAGAAATATACAGGAAATTGAATACAAAAAGGGAGGTTTTGAAGAAAAAATCGTAGATCGAAACAGATATGCGAAATAAAACATCAGAAGGAAGGAATCACGCCTTACAGAGGATCGAAATTTTACTGACTAAAAACGATTTCAACAAAATTGGTCCAAAAGGAGAGAAACAATGGAAGTACTGCACAGACGGAGAAATTTATTGGATTAAAAAAGGAAATGATCAAATATCAATAGAAACTTGCAGAGAGAATATCAGAATCCAATAACGTGAACAAAAGAGAATAAATTTTGATAGCGAAATTCAGAGGAAAACCATACATATATGCGGAGAAAAGCATCGAAGGTGGGATCTGCCCAGAGATCGATAGATAGAAAAGAAGAAAGAGAATTGTTTTGCAGCTTTTCGGCACCGATCTCGTCTTTTCCACCGTAAAAGAAGAAAAAAGAATCAATAAAAGAGGAATAAATGAGTAAAGATGGAGAGAGACACGGAGACACGCACTTTGCTGAGAAATCTTCCACTCACAGACAAGTGAGAAGTTTGCAAATTCGAACAGAGAACCGATAACTCAGTTACGAAGAAGACATCTCTCTCTCTCTCTCTCTATCTCTCTCTCTCTCTCTCTGCGGCACAGTGAGTCGGCGAGGAGAATAGGGCGGGGCCGCGGGAAGAAGGGGATCGCCGTTTTCCACCCTGGAGAACGATTGCATCACAAGTGGGACCCAATAGGCTACGTTCCTTGCAAAAGATGATGCCACGTAGCTTGGTAGCAGTGATTGGCGTTATTAGTTTATTAATTTCCTTCGTTGAGGGGAAAGGTTGGTGAGAAATAGCGTCGAAATGCAGAGATGAACTAGTGTTCATTATACTGCCACGTGTATTCTGTAGATCCGTCAGGCCCTGTTTGATTGACGGAAAAATTGAGAAAAGGAAAACAAAAAAAGACTGGGTGGTAGCAGCGCTACGGGTATTTTCGTTAAACGCAACGCAACGGCTTAAATCGAGACCTTTTAAATCAATCTTAATCGTTCATTATTTTATTTAAGAAAAATTACATACTCTTTCCCTGTATTTTGGCCTAATTACACTTTCCTCCCCTGCATTTTCCTTGAGGACATACCTTCCTAGAATTACAATGATACTCTTTTGCAAAAGAGAAGAATTGGGGCGGTGGTGTTCGTCGCTTTTGCAAAAGAGAAGGAGAGGGGCGACGTTGCAGGGGCTTTCAACGTGCGAGAGGAAGATGAAGAAGAAAATAAATGAGAACCATGGAAGAAGAACATGATCGAAACTTGTCGAAACCATCGAGTTAACTCGGTTTCGAAGGTTTTCGAGACAAGTTGAACGATGATTTTAAAAAATCCAAAGTTTCAATCATAATTAGATGGTTTCGACCAGTTTCGATCGAGATATTGGTAATTTCACAAGTTTAAACACTTATGTCCATCGAAACTTGGGGAAATCTGACTTGAAACCAGTATAAATACTTAAGTATGCCAGTAACCAGGATAGACACTTATTTATGGTTAATATCATTTAAGTAAATGTTTTGTATCTGTATTTCATTTACTTAGGATATTATTCATAAATAATCAAATATCCCCCTATTTGAATTCAAAAAAAATAGTTAAAAAATAAAATAAAAAATAAAAAAAGTCAACTCCTTAGTTCAAGAACAAAAATTGGATTTTCGACAGTAGGTGCAATTTTTAACTTTCAAATGCTGGGAATTTTTCTCAAATCTAAAAATTTCATAAATCTTAATATGATATAACATTGCTAAAACCCAAAAGTGCGATAAAATATTCATTTGTTTCATTCAGAGCAATTTTGACAACATTTGCGCACACCAAATTAAGTTTGATCCTTACATAACTCCTTTAATATAAATCAGATTTAAACAATCTTGGGCTTGTTGGAAAGCTGTCAAAACAAAGTTTTCTAACAAATCCATGATTGTTTTAAATCTGATTTATATTGAATGTGTTATGTTCTGGTTAAACCTTATTCGATACCATGTCCAAGAACAATATACAGTATCAAACTTGGATCAAAACCACAAGTATTATTTTTAGTGTTCTTTATGTGAAACTAATGCATGAATTGGATTTAAAATATCAAAAATAGGCAGCACAACAAGAATTAGGACAAAAAAACAACTTATGGGCCTTGAAATCAATGTTTGAGTTAGTTTGGAGAAAATTCCAAGTTTCGATCGAGATATGGTCGAAACCGAGACAAACTTGATTTCTGACTGGTCAAAACCTTGTTGAAACCCGAGTTTTAGAACCTTGGTTCTAACTAACTAATAATAAGTGATAATTAGAGAGCAACCTAACCATGTCATGTGGAAAGATGATTTGACAATCTGACTATGGACATCTAGAAAATGATCTAGATTGACAACATTTCAATTTGAGACTCAAATATTAGGAAATGGATTTCCTCTAGCCGTGGCGGGAGTTGGAGGGTTCAACCCTGCTAAACGACAGCAAAAACAAGGGGGGCTGATCATTTCACAGGTGGGTCCCATGGAGGAGAGCCAGATCCATCCCATGGAGGATGTCTGAGGTGCCTAGGGATGCTCAGATGACGGGTTTTGGAGGACAAGAACTGCAATGGAATTGCACCAAACCCTTCAAGCCGCCCATCTTTTTCTTCATGTTTCAACAACAACATTCGATGAGATTCTGAACTTTAATGGAGCAGGTATGAGATGTATTTGAATAAAACTATACAGTGGAGCAGTTCTTGGATTACAAGTTTAAATGAAATCCTAGTAGTTCTTGGACATTGCTAAGAACTAAAGCAATGTCTAAGAAAATTTATTAGGATTAAATCCTACAACTACAATTCTTAGACATTGCTAATTAGGTTAAGATTTGACCAGACACAGTCCTTGTAGATCAAACAAAAGTGAAGACCCAATAAGGTATGAGACAAGTGAAAACCTTTGATTGATGGTACTAGTTAACACCCAAGCACATCAGAAGTAGAAGATGATTTTGTTGAGAAGGTGGGAGGAGATTGAGTCACAGTTGGATTGTTCTTGCTCTCAGAGACTTGGGAGAAGAAAAAGTCGGTTAATATTCCTATCTCACGTATTCCAAACAAGAAAGCGAAAAATCAGTAGGGTTATGAAAAAAAAAGGGAGCATTTGGGTATTTTAAAGTAAAAGGGAAGAAAGAGAGATTGGAAATTTACTCTTTTTTTATTTGAGATATCATAAAAGGAATTTCAAGTAGAGGAGTTTGAGTAAATATAAGATAAGTATGGGAATGATAGAAATTTTCCCTAGAAAATTCTTAATATGTGAGATGTGACTTAGATGTTGTATTTTGCTGAAATTTTGAGAATATGTAGAGCGTAATTCCACAAAGTCCCGGGGGGAGATTAGAATTTGATGATAAAAGTAAGAAGGAGCTTTAGATTTTGAAGCTATTCCTTTCCCAAGCTTCTATTGGAGTGATTCTATGTTTACCAAAAAAAAAAAAAAAAAAAAATTGGAGTGATTCTATTATTTTTAATTTTTGGGAGATTAACCATGTTTGGATGCCAAAAAAAAAAAAATTATCATACAATTATAAAACAATCATCAAGATTTTTGTCCACATACTCATATTATGTTTTTTCTTTTCTTGGCATCCAAACATTGCACTAGATCATATTGATCAAAGAGGGAAAAAATAATCTCTGATCGTTTTGATAAATTCCACAAAACCAAAACCTCAAAGAAAGAGGATGCCCTGAGACCAACTTCCCTAACCCTGAGACGACCCCCTATCTGGAGAGAGACGATAGCAGGTACCATCCTCCCCACCGCCCCCATTCTTTCTCTCCTCTCCCCCCCCCCTCTTTCTCACCGAATATGCCTCCGTCCCTGTCTCTGCCTATCTCTCCCTTTATCTCTTTCTCTTCCTGCTATTTGGGTTTCCAGAGTCGGAATGCAGGATCTCTGCAACTCCCCACTCCAACCTATTACGACCCTCCTCCCACACATAAAGAAGACTGTGTAACCCCCACCCCACTTCTTTTCCTTGCTCGATTGTGCTCCCTCCACCACTTCTATATGCTTAATTTTAATTCAACGGCTAGTTTTTGTCTTTTAGATGGTTCTGAGAGAGGATTGACTAGAGTTCTCTCTGTGTTCTCCATCGTTGCCATCAATAAGCAGTGAAAGCTTAATACATAAATTTCTGCAATGAGAAGCGATAGCTCAATACATGAATTTCAGCAATGATAAGTGAGTCCGAAATCAATTGTTGCAGGTTCTTTTTATTTTCCAGTTTTGATTATGGGTTTGTGTGGAAAGGATGTTTTACGATTTGGGTTGGAGATTTGGAGTGATCGTTATTAGAGAAGGGTTCTATTTATTTCTGCAACTTCTTTTTTATGGGGAACAAATATACGGTTCTGGACTTCTGATTCAATTCATGGTTGATGGGTTTTTTTACATTCTGCCCTCAACATTTTCCTTTGCACTTGCCATATATACAAAGTATAGGCTTTTGAGTTTTTTTGTGTAATGCTTTGGATGAATTCTGTTCCTTTCTCCTCTCATCTTGATATACCCCTGTTTTCTATCTTTAGTAATTTCTAATCCGAACTCTAGATGCGGTCTTATGGGCTTGTTCACTATCTTCCCAGAAATTTCTTATGTCTTATTTGCGCCAAGGCTCTTCCACTAAAATGGAGCATTTCATCTAGCTTGGAACCTAAAATAATCCAATTACTTTTTGTTTTTCTTTCACTTTGGATGGTACTTCCGGTTGAATTTTTGTCCACATGTGATGTTTTATACCTTTTTACGCTTAGCACTTTGTGACTTCTGATCCAAATTTATGATTTCTCCTTTCCTTAGAGCTCTACAATTTCTCACCCGAGGTGGAAGCTAATGTGGTACAAGGGTGTTCGACCCATCTCCTCAAAGTGTTTTCAAAGATATTCTTCCTTTCCTTATCTTCAAGTTTTAGCTTGTTCTGTTCTGTTTAAACTCCAAAATTACCAAATAATGGAACTACTTGTACTATGTATTTAGGTAGGTCTTTCATTCGAGCTCCCACAAAGATGTCTTCTGCTGTTGCCTTTCCCTTTGCCCTTGTCAATCCCTATGGTGTCCATGGAAATGTTACTCTGAAGGACATAAATCAGTGGATTCGAACTCCACCCCCTTCAAAGTCAAAGCAAAAAAGGATGATCATAACTCTGCTTCTTATCCCACTTTGGCTTTTGCTTGGAAGCCTGTGGTTTTTAAAACCAAAGTCTGAGTATATAAGTTTATCTTGCTTTTCTTTGTCTTGGTGAGATTGCATACTCATTCAGTGGGAATTCTGCACCTTTGCATTGGTTAAAGTGAGATTTCCTTGGAATGAATGGCTTGAATTGAGTTCTCTAAAATAGCCTGAACTATGGTATCGCTTGCCTCAAATAGTGCTAGGTAATAACTGCTTGCTTCTTGTTTGTGTAGAATAATGGAGGGGAAGTCCAAGGAAACCGAGCATGTGGAGGATGAAGAAGAATATGTTTTGCTTGATCTTGATGATGTGGCTTCCCAAGTTGACATCCCACCAAATGCGCCATATGTTCTCTCAGTGTGTTAATTTCTTTTGAAATATACCTAGTTCTGTAAAATATAATAGACTATAATTGTGATTTTGCAATTGTCTGGAATCTGAGGTCATTATTTATTTGTATCTTGAACACATCTTCTTGATTTCTTAAAAAATAATTGTTGTTCTTAGTATGATGGCTTACACTTGGTTTTGGTGGAAACATTAATTGTTGGTTATTTACTTAGTGTTTGCCATCATAATCCAACCATACTTGCAATCAATTCTAAATATATTCTAATTTTTTATATGCAACATTTAGCTTGTGTAGTTGGGGGGAGGGGGGGGGGAGAAGGAGTGAGAAAAGCATATCTTGGAAAATATGATATATTCAGTGATTCAGGTACATGTATCAAAGTGTCATTTATTTCTGTATTGTGTGTAAAATCTTCATAGTCTCGATTTATATGAAGGGTAAAACAGCGACCATTTAAAGTCTCCCTCAAATCATCCTTTAGTTGAAATCTTATCAGAGCTCATATCAAATCTTGGATAATGTTGTTTCATATAATTGTCCTACCATTCTATATATCTATTCTATTGTTTGTTGGATTTAATGTGCATTTCGTTCATGTAGGGCTTGGACACACTGAATCCGGTGCTGATTATAGGTGACAAACTGAAGCTGGTGAGTTTATGGTGTGCATAATGTGTGTTCACTTTTAAGATTTGGTCCATAGTCTTTAGTCCTTTTGCTTTTGGCTACAGCTTTTCTGGATGGAAAGTCCCAAAGAGTTTGGCCAGGCCTGGTAATTGGAAAACTGAGGTGGTAGCCAAATATTATGACAGTAGTTTGCCATCTCAATGTATCTTATATGCAAGTTTCAGCCCAATAGGTCTTTCCATGTGGCAAAACTATGGCTTCATTTCTTGATAGTTGTTTTGTAGAATTGAATCCTTTCCCAGGATCATTTGCTTTGCTTTGTGTGAATTCCTTGTGTGGTCTAGTTTTGCTCTTTTCCTCCTTGCCTCATTTGTTGCCTTGATGAGCCCCAAAGTGGGGCCCTAAAAAAAGTTTATGTTTGAAAGTTTAAGTTTGTTTCTTCACTTGACTTATTTGAGAACTCCTTCCTTTTTTCTTTTCTTTTCTTTTTTAAATTGCTCATGCACAAACAAATGGAAAAATAAAGAAGAAAGAAAGTTTAAGTATTTGCCTCATTAGGATGTTCAATTCTTTCTTGAGAGCCCTTCTATCCATGTTATAAACTCATACCTATTTGATATGATCATTACATGCATTCATTTAGTAATGAGATTTTTAAACCCTATATCAAGATTTCGGAAGATGGAGTGCATGAAAACTTGCATGGAAGAAAGTTTCTGGTGACTTGATACTTGATTTATTTTTCTTATTACAACTTGATGCCATCGCTAACTCATAAACCAACTAATAAACAAAAAGCCCATTGATTTATTCTTGATTTTGTGACAGATAGGAGAATATGAAGAAACAATTGGCACATGCTATGTTTTCTCGGAAACTGGTTGGTAAACATTCCCTTCCAATCTATGAAGTACTTGCATGTTTAAAAGAAATGCAGTTCTTGGATAGCTTGGAAATTTTATTGTTTGCTTAATATCTGAAAATGATCCTGCTTAAAGTTGATAGATCTCAAACTCATCAATTTAAATTTTTTGTCTCATCCCCGTCCCCTCTCTTTTTTCTTATATTTTGTTGCATGTAAATTTGATGGTATGATACACAAGTGAACTTCTCATGGCAGATGCTGCTCCTGTGGTTCATGAGGAGACGGGAGCATCTGAAGCAAACCTTTTCATGGGAAAATGCATTGAAGATTCAAATCAAGCTCCAACTAAAGAAGTCAAGCCAGTTGCAAGTCTTCAAAAGATTATCAAGTTTAGATTGTCACCTGAAGTTGACACTTCAGCATCAGCAGTCGAATCGACAGATTTCAATTTGTAAATTCATGTGGCATCTCATGTCAAATGTCTTTTCAGTTCATGTAAACAGATACAATCATATGCTAACAGCTTTCTAAAACATTGTGTGCCTTGGTCTGAGGTGGTTTCCCGTTTTATCAAATTGTTGTCTTAAGTGTAAATGGTAGCTAACACCTTTTTTTTTTAGGGGTGGGGGATTAATATACAGACCCTCCCCCCTCTACAACCATTCTATGTGAGGCAAGATAAGGACTCATGAAGTGGTTTTTTCATGGCCCAAAGGGAACTGTATTGCTCTGAGAAGTCCTTGCTTGATTCCCCTGCTTTCGGCTTCTTATGCAGTTCTTGTATACCCACAATCCATGATAGCTGAAGTAACAATACTATGGCTAACAATGACAGAAGCACACCCAGCCTCCTATAATTTGGGTATTGAAGCTGCCATCGGTTATGATGATTGGATGATTAAACTTAGGAAACATTGAGTTTTGTAAAACTGATGGAACTGAGATGGGTGCATCTATGTCCTGGTCACAAGATACTCTTGATTGGTTATTGTAAACATTGAGCTCCATTGTCCTCTAGAGATGTTATGAATGGATTCTGCTTGGGTTCAGCTTTTCATTATAAAATATTCTTCTATTTTGAGCACGCCATATGCAATAAGTGGTTATGGATGCAACAGTTAGAAGAAAGTCTCTACAATTAGCATTCAATGCTCTGTTCTAGATCAAGACATCCTGCTGCCCAAATCCTTTCTGAGAAATTAGAGGAAATGAAAAGGTGCTGATCAATCTTGGCTTTATTGTGACAGAATGCACAGACCATCCAAACTGAAATATTTAAACAATCCGTCCTTTGTAGAAAGAGCCCAATTTAACACTTTAAAAGGAATAGTTTAAATGATTCCACAGTTCTTGCCACAGCTTAGATGACTGATCCCTGTCCCCATAAAAGTCTTTATCCCTTGAGAGATGGAGAGCTGCAACTTTCGATGAAAAAACCCATCTTAGAAAGCGGTGTAAACCATTGATCATGGCAAGGTGTTCTGCTGAGAGGGATTTTTATGATTTTCTGCACTGTTAAATGGAATAAGAGAATTTAGAAATCCTAAATTCTCTGTCAACGATTAACTCTCCTATCTTGGAAAAAAAAAAGGGGGGGGGGGGGGTTGGTTCAGCCCTGTCCTGGTAGGCAATCTAAACCTTTCAAGATATGGAATCCAAGGGTCTGTCCATACTCCATATGTTAACTCTGTTCCCATTTCCACCCTGAGACAGATCATATGTTGAAGGTCTTTTTCAATCAAAGAAAAGATATTCCATATCATCTGCGAAATTGTAATTCTTGAAATATCTGGCTTTCAACACTTGAGCCAATAGTTTTGACGGGTTGTTAACCAATCTCCATCCCAACTTGAGTAATAGAGCTTTATTGTGAATCTGGCTCTGTCGGAATCGTAGTCTTTCTAAACTTTTAGGTTTGCAGATTGAGAACCATGACTTAAGGTGAACCTTTTTCTTCTGATACTGGCTTGTAAAGTATCTAGTTGTTTGCAAATCTTCTGAGGGAAAGCAAAGCTGGACATTTGCTAAGTAGGTATGAACCCTCGTACAGTAGTACTGACTTAACAAGTACTGTCCTACCTGCTTGTGAGAGCCATCAAATTTCGTCCCCGTCCTTGCAACAATGGTATTGATGGCCTCAAATTTTGATCTAGGGATGAAAAGATCAGTCCCTAGATATTTTGAGTTTACTCAGGTTTCCCATTTGTAAAATATAACAAAATTTCCTCCTCAGTTGATCCAGGACATTTCTTCTGGAATGAATCCCGCTCATTGCCAGGTTGACCTGTGAGGTCTTGAAACAGATGCAAATTGATTTAATAGTGATAACATCCTCTTCTTTTGTTCGACAAAACACTAGGTATTGGCGGCTAAGAAAACATAGTATACTTATGGAGCTGTTCTTGCATTCTTGATTCCCTTGAACATATTTAAATCCCTATATACCTGAAGAAGTCTGGAGAGGCATTCCGTGGCAGTGATGAAGATGAAGGGGCTGAATGGAAATCCTTGCTTAATACCTCTGGAAGGGACACTGGAATCAAAACTGCTGTCATTCAGTTTAGCATATGAGCAAGATTGATCATTGAATGCATGTACTGTTTTTCGGAGCAGGAAAATTCTGTACTGGTAGTTTTTTCATTAAAGCCAGACTCCATTTAAAAGAGGTGGGTGCATGCCAATCTCAGTAATTTCTTACTTTGCTACCAAAATAAAATATAGTAATTTATGTGTCTGAGGAGACACAAAAATGTTAATGCCTGAACTATCACAACTTAACACGAATTACTGATCCTGACTGTTTGATTACTGACTCGCAACATAGAGGTGGAGTAACATAGGCCGACCATCAAGTTGATTTTTGAATGATCCTAACCTTCTATTGATGTCCTCAACTGTACATGTACAAATGTGTGTTCATGTCCTAGCCCTGGGTGAGAAGTTAGTACACACATCTGAACAGGATGCCAAACTTGGCCGCTTAACACCGACCTGAGGCAAAACCTAGCACATGTCCTGTGCTTCAACCACATCCATCAGATACTGCTCTTAATCATCTAACTGGTTTTGGGATAGGAAACCTCCAAATGCAGAGCCCTTGTTTTTGAAGATTCCTGCACTTCCAAAAACAGATACAGGATCCAAGCTCATTCTTGAAAAGCCAATGACTACACACATCTATCAGGATCATATGTATAACACGTGTTGAGCATATTTTTTTATCAGTGTGTCTAAAAACTAACAGGCTCCATGAAATGAATCCTCACTAAGAAGGGCAACTCATCCCTAGGTAGTCAGTAAAAACCAAATGAAGAATTACACTAGGCTAAGAAAGATGCATCTATTTTTTTTTTTTTTTAATGAATTATGATGGAATACATTCATAGCAGTTGCTAAGAACAGAAAGGGGAGGAAATCAAAACAAGAAGACAATTTTTTTTTCATCAATAGTGCATGAAAAACTCCGTGAAATTTCCTCTGCTTTTACTCATGCTGATTTGTAATTTCTTAGCGGCATCATTCAGTTTGTACATCAGTTAAAAATGTTCAATGCTATCTAAGAATATTGTCTGTACACAAGCCCATTGTTATCTGTCCGTTCTCTCAAGTTTTATGTCTATAGCTACCATGCCAAGAGCAGTCGCATTCAAAATGGAGAATTTATTATGGAATGCCACTTCTGAAAACGAAGAGGAAGGCTTCATCATCCTGGTACCCTCGGTTGTCGGTTCTGCTGCTGTTTGTCGATCCATGCTCAGCTGCAAGTATCACAATGACTCGTGGGACGCCTGCGTGGCTGCCTTGGCATCAAGAAAGGCAAGCCTTGTCCTCCTCGCAATGAATTGCAATTGCAGTTTCACAGTACTCATTCCTGGCACAGTAGGCCACTTCTGCCTCGAGGTAAGGGTAGGCATGAGCAAATCTATTTCCCAGATTTTCCTCATGCAATTGTAGGACTATTAGAGAAATGGCATGGAAAGTGCATGAATACAGGTGGGTGCAAAAACTTATGAAATATTTTAGAACCCCGAAAATGAAAGACATTCTGCATAAAAGATAAAGTGGGGGAACCGTCCACACCATTCTTTCAATTTTTTTGTCCGTCAGATCAAGTAAAAGAATGTCGTAAACTTAGCTTCCAACAGCAAGGCATTTAGCTTAACCCATATGAAGGGTGAAAATATCATACCATACTGATTTTTCACCCCCACCCCCACCCAAAAAAAAACCATATCAAAGTGTTAAAACTTACTTCTGAGTAAGAGTGTGATGATCTACCGATGGTATCTATAGGGTTCTCCCTTTACTACCATACCAAAAATCAGACATTAAATCCTTTACCTGAAGGATCACATGCTTCTGTATGGTGAAAATTTGAGAGGAAAAGAAAAGGATATGGAAAAGGTCAACAGAAGTCTTAGGATGAGATGGTTCCAATTTGGTTAATCTATGAGCTTGAACACTGAGAACTATGCAGGGTGAAACATCAGCAACTGCCACTACCCCTTGTGAGTTTTGTGGCATCATGCAATCTCCAGTAGGTCTATTTCACTTCTTGACAATCATCTCAGTTAGTAAACTCGAACCAAAATATATATTCATCAATTGAAAAAGTAGTTGAATGAGTGCATGAATGCCAGAGTAATCTGGACTCTCTTTGTACAAGACAAACAGTCATCATTATCCAACTTCCTTTATTACATAAGTGAACATGCCATTTTTTTCATTTATTCAGTTGATTAGAATGCAGAGATCTAAACAGAAAATTTTGAGCAAAGTCCAAGGTATTGCTACTAACTTGCACAATAGAGGTGCTTGGCAGTTTCAGCACTTGATGTAGACAAGTACTACAACAAACAATACTTGTGTAAGACTACGAAGAACCAGACACACACTTAGGCCCATGGTTCTTCAACAAGCTTTTGTGTCAGGGTAGCCCATTGAGCTGGGTGTTAGCTGGTTCACCCAAAACCAGAAATCGTGGGGCATACTTTGTAGTTTCTAATTTCTGTTTTTAAGTGATACTAATTAGATATTAGGACATCTTTCCTCTTATTTATATTTCTTGCTTCACACATCCCCTACACTATGTATGGGACTCTTTTTAGTTTGTTTCCTTATTTTTCATTTATTGCTAACAGCACTCTAGAGCTCAACCCACAATTTTATGATGAAAAGAGAACTGGTTTTATGCCATTGTGCTGTGAGATACAATTGATAGTGGTGAGAAGCCTAGGGTTAGTGAGAAACTTAGGTTGAGACTTGAGAGGCCTTGGTCATATCCCCCTTCTTTTTCCCTCTTTCTTCTCTACCTCTACAGTTTCTATTTTATTAACCTGCAACAACCATCACTTTGAGATACTGAGACCATCTTTTGTTCTTTATTATTGCTGCTGACAATAATAGAAGATTGATTTCCATCATGCGGCATCTCACTTTTGGAGATTTTCTGGCAGAAACTTCAGGCCACGATATCTCTTCATCTGTCCATCAGTTGAAGGCTTCCTTCTGGTATGCTGTTGAGCATCTTCCACCCCCCCCCCCTCGACAGTGATTTCAGATCCATCCATTGGCTAGAAATCCCTGTGGCTGTAAGTTTCTAAAACTGTGCTTGAGTTTCTATTTTGATCAAAAGTCATTACTTGCAATCCAGCCATCACCTGAGCCTGTTCTTTTGAAGTATTTAAAAGACCCTTCCACACTACCTGCGGCAGTTGTTTGAGTCCCATCAGAGGTGGCTGTCGGCTGTTACTGTTGGTTGATCCATAGTTGCTATTTTGGGAGTGGTTCTGTAATTTCAGTTCTAGTCATCAATTGTAATGGACATTTTACAGGATTCATATTATGATTATTATCTACTGTTGATGTCATTTGACAGTGTTCAACCTAAGGTTCAAGGGTTATTCATAGTTTCTAATAGGGCAGCAAACTGCCATTCACAGTGACTCTACTCTAGTGTCAATTCAGTCCTTGGAATGTAACGAAACTTTGTGGCTTAATACCAGTGTCGACCCCCATACTGTTGCCCTAATTCTTAGGCCTATTACAACCCTGTTGTTGCTGTTACATAAGGGTTTCACTTGCTGTACAGTACCTATTGGTACTGTTATTGGGTTGGGTGTTTACTTGCAGCTTAGTGAACCTAGCCCCATCAGTACTAAATGTTTAAAACCACAAAAGTGAGGGCTCCCCATCATAAGCCCCCAGCAGCAGGTCCACTGTAACATAGCCATTGATGGGCTTCAATTTCCCTTGCTTGATGGCAGCATTAATTACATCTTCTGCCATGCTGAAAGTCAAGATTACACGAAACCGATTTATTTTGGAACACAAAACTAACTTGTTAAGGATTTTAGTTTCAGACATGACAAAGTGTCCATTTCTTGATATGCCTATAAACATACATGTTATTAAATAGCAGAAATTGGATTATCCCTGGAACTCACAGTTAAGTTGGAGCATTAGAGTGTTCTTATCCCTGTTCTGAATTTATTTGGCCTCAAATATTCCATGATCGAAGAATGTCAACTCAAATGGCTCTCCAACTTGCTTTAGAAAATAATCATTTACAGGTTAGGACTGAATTATGTTTTAGGGAACCACCTGAGTGGTTCATAGATGGGTGAACCACCAAGCTGGTGGAGATTGTCCCGTTCTGCTGGAAAGTGCACGGCCGAGCGGTTGTGGTTGCGGAGGTTGTTTGAAGACTATAGCTGTGTTGCAAAGCTCAGAACTTGCAAGCATAATGATGAGTCCTTCATGACGGATAATGTTGTATTTTGAAGGATATTGGGGATCTAAATGCTGGAAGCAATTCGATTTTGTGACTTTTGGACATTGTTGAGAATGGGATGTTTCACTCTCAACATGGCCACCACTGTAATTGTTGCTGGCGAGCTTGGGGTCACAGTGAAGAACAAGTAGGCTTGGAAAAAAATATTACTCCCAATTCCCCCTTTTTTTAAATTTGAAACAAGCAATCTATTTCTTGAATAGGTCTGGTCTAGGAGATGGATGGAAATAACTGTTGGCAAATAAGTTTATTGTAAGCCAATAATGATACTTATGATTAGAACTCAGAGATAAGTATTCTTTGTATTGGTAAATTTCAGATCGAACTTTACCAAAACCACTGGTGATTCTACCCCCTACCCCCTACATATTCTGGAAGAAATTCAAAGTGCTCCTTCTTACCTCTTCCCAGGACCCAAGTATTGATGTCCCTCCATGCATACAAATACAATCTTATTAGGAAGATTTAATTGACATAGAAGAAGGAAACACACAAGGTGCAATCCATTTATTTTAAGTAAATTATTCTTTGAAGTTATGGATGTTAAACCCAAAACTAACATTTTGGTATTTTTCAGGACATGAACAACTAGATTATGAAAATGAGTAGACAGATGCACTAACAATTATGGTTTTAAGTTCTTGAGATTTTAGATAATTGACATAATCCTTTGGAAATCAATTTGAACCAAGGTTTAAACACATAATTATTATACAAGTCAAAAGTTAATACCTGTCAGATTGTCTCGAATGTGGGCACCACTAGTTCTCATCCTTATAGAGAAACAGAGTACTTCAGCATGGTTAAGAACTGCAGCACCAGCAAGTGCAGCAGTGCAACTGTGCAAGCTAATCCAATATTTAGATGTGAATCATCCATTTAAACAACCGCACCTCTAAATTTCCATCCATGACATTCTTTTGTAACAGTGGTGAAAACATCGGTTACCTTTTGAGCTGTATACTATCATGATAGTCACAATATCCCAGACCCAGCAACCAGATTATAAACTTCCAAACCTATCCAGTAGTACACTGCTTCAAACCAACTAAAACCTGGTGTCATAGTTGGTAGATCACTGTGAACATGTGGAGCATTTTGCGTAACACAATTGCAAGCTCTTCAAGTGCATAGAACATCCATTTCTACTGACCATAATCCAGATTAAACACAACCTATTTCCAGATAACATACTCCTGCAATAGTAGACAGAGCAGAGATCATGTACTAGTGCCATATGGAAGATAAGAAAATAAAATTGAGAATTTGAGATATAATACTTGGTTTTCTAATAATACAAACTACTATATTATCATTTGCAGAATTACATCATTCAAGTCATGCCCCTATCCAAGGAAAAGAAAAGTGACAGAAGAAACAAGAATAAAAATAAGTTGCATTTTTTTCTCCGGCACTCAAATTGCATGCTTGTTCATGAAAAAAGCACAGGGGAATTATAAGATTTCTTTCCTCCTATTCTTTCTCATTGTTATGCTGCTTAGTAGATCTTTAGTACAGAATAAAGAACTAACATATAATACAAGTTAGGATTGAAACACATGAAAGTTTAAAATAATAACCAAAGTCAACAATTACAAAGAAATATAAAAGAGCGTCCCACTGCATGAGGCTCCCGCTACTGCAGGGTCTGGGAGGGGTAAATGCACGAGAATTCAAAAAGCAATTGATCTTTATTAAACATTACAGTAGCATGTATCCGAGAATACTATGATTGTCCAAAAAGCACTGAAGCTATCATAGGGAATTTTGCATGGTCATTTGCTTATGTGGTAGCCAAGAGGACAGCAGATTATAGCAACTTAGGAGCTATTCCCAGCCCAGCCCAGCCCCCCCCCCCCCCCTCCCTTCAAAAAAAAAAAAAAAAAGGAAAAAGAAGAGTAATGCACTCCACATTTCAGGTTATTGAGTGGTGGAAGGGGAAGGATATAACTGGGTCCTAGCTTGGAGACTGTAGCAATAAGAAGTGAAATTTAATCAAGTCAAAATCAATGTTTTTGCCATCTTGAGTGATTTCTGGTGCAGAAAACAGATCCACTTCCTGTCTTAGTGTCTTCTGAGGTGATGAAAGTCAATTAAGGTAGAGGCAATTTCAAAACCTACATTAATTCCAGTAGCATTCACTGAGGCCTAAATGAATGAATAACCAGAAACAAATGGGAAAATAAAGCATTGACTATACCTCCATGAAGTAGCTTCGTTGATCTTGACGATGTGCCCGATGAGAAATCCTCTCTTTCCACAAGCCCAACATGCAGTCCTCTGGTAGCAGCATCAAGTGCAGCTCGTGAACCAGAAGACTCACCTCCAGTCACCAGTAGATCAAAAGGCTAGTCTAAGCTACTTCCAGACAGCTTTTCTAGGCTTGAAACAGTTCCATTCCTCTTTCCTCACTATGATTTTCTCCTTTGCCAATTCAACCCCAAATTTCTCTCTATCTGACACTTTTCCATCATAAAATCCTTGTTTTTATTGCAAATACTGCAGCTACAGATTCAAATATGATCCAACGCTTGGATGCTCAGAACGAAAACTTTCCAGTTAAAAGCCTAAACCGATAATGATCTTAGCACATTTGTTAAAGTACACATTTAAAAATTGATGAAACATAAGAAAGGAGACCACGATCTGATCACCGAGATGAAAAAGTAAATTATTTCAACCAGGAAACAACATTGTTTATCCATTTAGCCCGATATTCATGAAAAATAAACTGGATTAAAATGAATTTCGCTTCAATCCTCACAATTATGTCACTGATGCAGGAGAAGAATCTCTGCTACAGAAAATGGAAAAAAAAAAAAAAAAAAATTTGCGTCTATTTTCCTTTGAAATTGATTGCTTGTACTACCTTGTAGCACTGAAACCGAAGAACAACGAAAACCTAGAAACATGTGAACGGGAATAGAAAACCACTTCGAAACCAAATCGAGCCGATCTTGAAATCAGAGACAATCGAGCTATATATATATGGTTTTGATGGTGAAGGTGTACGGAAAAGTAGTTCAGTAGAAGAAGTAGAAAAGATAAAGAAACAGAAAAAGACGAAACGCAGGAGATACGTATAGGATAAGACCGAGAGAGAGAGAGAGAGAAGGTGGTTCTCGTGTAGGGGACTATTTATACGTTTCGTATTTTGCCAATTACGGAGATTTGAAGCTGTAACCTCCGTAAAAAATTGAAATGGATAGAGGAAGAGAGAGAGAGAGAGAGAGGGAACCTGAAACGGGAAATTGGGCGGTTTTCGTCATTATCTTCATTACGCGTGCCGTACATTTTTGGCGTTTGATCAATAAGTGCAGTTCATAATAACTTCAGGTAGTAACGGATAATCGATTATTACCGCGGGAAATCAATACAATACGGGTTTTGCTTTGAATTCGTTTCAGTATTATGCGCACCCTGCTTACCATGGTCTGGTTTTGCTTGCTTACTCTAACATGCGCCCATTGTAGTCAATTAGATACAAATAGGGATTCTCTCACAGTCACCGCTGACTCGCTGACTATCATTGCAATCGATGGGAGTCTCTGGGTAATAGTGTGTAAATCGATTTGGTTTTAGTTTATCGGTCCGGTTTTGGTTCAGTTCGAGATATAGTGAATTTAAATTAAAATTGAACCAATTATTAATCGGTTTCAATTTGGCTTAATAGGTTCCCTTTACAGCCTCTTTCCACTAGAGTTGCAATCAACATTCCTCTCTCTCTCTCTCTCTCTCCTCTTGTCTCGAAGCTTCTTCCTAAATAAGAAATAACATAATATTTAGGGCAAGAGAATGGTAATTGATCGTGTGACTCCAGTGCCAGCTCGGGGGCCAATGGGAGCATGCGCTCACAAGTACCATGGGGGCGGGATTTTTATCTTTCCATGGGGACGGGACAATCATTTTGCCCCCACTTGTGTCTAGACATGCAACCAGGTAGTGTTCTTTTCCCTTAATATTTAATCAATTTACTTGTTTAATTGTTTAACCGGTTAATAGATTTGCAATCAACGGTTTATTGGTTAAAAACAAAAACAAACCCATTATTTACTATTCGAGTTGATTCAGTTTAACATGATTGGTTTGGATTCAATTTAATGGTTCAGATTTAGAGTTTAAACCCTTTATGTCTGGGAAGAGTGAAGTACATTTCAAACCTCCACGATGATGATAAATTCCTCGATGTTTTCTTCACTCACATGAAAACAAAAACTTTGTATTAAAATCCTCTGCAATACCGGTGGGGCGGTGTTGCACATCAGGCGGCACAGCAGAGGTCATGTGTGCCATGTGTGCCACCTGGCTTCTGCTGTGCTGTCAAATGTTCATCGCCGCCCCGCCTGTACTGCAGAGGATCCTGGTCCAAAAACTTTCTTGTAATTAGAACAAGCTAGCCCTTGGATTAGATTGAAAATAATAGTTTCGATGTGGGAGTTCTAATGGCATCAGACTCCTCTCCAATGAGAAATTCACCTAATGAGTACCCAATGAGACATCCAAGGACACACTCGGGATGTGTGTCAACTAACCCAGCCCTTGGCCCTGAGCGGTGGGCTCATTAAAGAAGAGCCTAATGATGGAATTCAATGTAGGAATCTAATTATAAGAAGATATAATTGGTCACATATTTCCATAGACTGGGTGTGGAAAAAGTGTTTACCAAAAAGAAAAAGGTGTGGAAAAACTTTATCCAAAGTCCAAACCTCAAAGCCATCGCATTATCATGAAACATGTGAAAACATTTTTTTATTGGATGCTAAAAACACGTGATAATTTATTTAAACCTAAATTCCATTTGGTACCATGCGCACCTAACCCCGTCTACCTACCGTGGGACTGTGTTTACCCTGCGCAGTCTAACATGCGCCCACTCTAGTCAAATGGATACAAATAGATCCAATTTTTTTTTTGGTAAAGTAACAGATCCAATTAACAAGTGGGAATTAAAAAAAATACAAATAGAGCAAACGATCATTAAGCTTTAATGCCATCCTATTGTTATGAAACATGTGACAAATTTTTAGGGCTTGAAATAGTTTATGGCATTTTGCATTTTCTGAAAAAATGGTATGGGAGGTGAAGAACAAGGATTTTAAAACTCCGAATGGGGTTGAATCAGTCAGAATGGATTCCACAACCCTAAAATTGGCAGGGCATGGATACATTGTTCTCAAAGTGAGGGGAATCCATCCTAAGCATCTTTGATAACCCTATAAGTATGGAGTTATCCGAAGTCATATGAACAAAAGTACAGTGCTGAGCATTGTTTGAAATATAAAACAGGAGAGCAAAAAGAAATACTTCCTTGGTTGAACTCCAGATTTCTTGCAACCGGATGTCAAAATGTTGAGCCTTCTGTATTCCCTTCATCATTGCTGTAAGCTCTGGCTCTAACGGATGATGCGCTTCCATCTTCCCAGTATCTGCCAAAATGATATTCCCTTGTACAAGTACACAAAAAGCCCAGGTTGAGTTGTTTAACCCTGGTTTCTTAGATTTGAAAACTCAGTGAATTGATCCCAAAAACCCTAGAATCGATGGCTCTAAATTGTTCAAAATCCTTATCGATCACGATAGATACTGATCCAATTTTTAAAGCAGTGATGGAGGAAGAAGGTATAATCTTGTGTGAAATGGTAAGGGAAATGGTAAAGGGAGGTGGAGAAACAAGGTATCATCTTGTGAAAATGGCAATTAGTGGTGTGCAAGCAAAAGAGATAACCCAAGAAATTGTGGGGTTTAGAAGTTAAAAGGCCAAGTGTATGAACCAAGCTCTACTTAGTAAAATGCTAAATGGCTTTGGCATTTCAAGAAGGAAGGGGAAGCCTTGTGCAAATCTATTATTATCTACAAGTCTGGAATAGATGATTTTTGGATGGGACCCGTTAGGGCTTCATATTTATACCAACTGGGGCGGGTGGCTGCAGCCATTTCTTCTAATTTGATTCGGGGGAAGGAGGAGATGAGCAGTGCGGAGATTTTGTGGCTGTGTTCTTAGATTCAGTTAAATCTCCTTAAGATAAAATCAAACCATAGGAAAGATGTTTGAATCGTTAAAATAAATAAATACAAGAACCTTGCATATTATAGTGAAATGACCATTTTTCAAATGAAGTTTGGTATTATTTTTTGAAATTTTTTTTAAATTCTGGCCATTGGATCCAAAAGTTATTTTCATAACTTGACCAGTGGGAAGGTTTGGTGCGGAATAGAAGGGTTTTAGATGGGAAAGTTACATATCTTAAAGCTATGTGTAGATATGTTTGCTTTACTTATGCTTTCCTGTGTGTGCTTTTGTACTTTTGGTGAATGTTTGTTGTGAAGAATAGGTGGGGATGTACATGGGTTAAGGGTGTTCTGAGACTAATCTGCTGTGCTGTGGTTTTGATGATAGTGAAGTTCAAAAAAATTCCATGACATAAGGTGTGGCATCGAATGCAAGGATTGAAAGAGCATATATATAGTAATAGTATGGGCAGCAATAGAATTGCATGTCCTTTCTCTTCCTCTTTAGGAATGCCAAATAGATCATATCAAATTAACAATTTTGATTCTTAACCAACCTTTCCCATTCTTTAGGCTTAATGAGCCAAGGCAGGTTAAGGAGGGTCATAAGGTATTTTGCATAGCAAACACCACTCCATCCTACTCTTATGAGGAACATACCAAAACTTGAACCATCCCTGGAATGGAGGAGAGCAAGAATGCCGCAGGAGATCCCATATGAGTGATGATCAAGTATTGATGCGTGAACTGAGATGGCTCTGTCATGTTCAATGAATACCAATACTGGTATCCATGGGGTGATTGCAGACTGTACAGAAAGGAAAATGATCAAGTCACCGGCAGGTGCGACTTACCTTATCCCATAGACAGGAAAAAGTATCATGTTGGCAATTACATACCCATTTAGAGTGTCTTTACATAGATATCCCGGGATACCTTTTCCCACTGTGGGATTTTGATCAAGTGAGCCACCGGCAGATAATGTAATCACTGCACCCACAGGAAAAGTTGCATAAGCCATAAGGGCAGGAGAAGAGATAATGAAGGAAAAGTTTAGCTTTTGTAAATTGACATAAAAAATGTCCCCTAGGTACATACATATTGGTGGCCAAATGAAATGGTTTGACTGTAACTCAGGCTGCTTCAGTGACTCGCTTCAAGTCTCCAACTACAAAGCCAGAAGCCAGAAAATACCCAAAACAATAGAATCCAACCCACCATGCCATTATCACTTGCCCGGAATGGAAGCAGGAAGGGAGGAAGGGAGGAAGGGAGGGGGGGGGGGGGGGGGGAGAAGAATTAAAGGACAGCAGAGAACCCATTACACTATTAAAGGAATCACAAGAAGTAATGGAATAATGGAATTACTATTCATGGTTTTATTGGACTAGAAATTCCTCAAGTTGAGTTCAGATATACATGATGCTAACGCCTCCCTTACTAGAATATTTTCCGAGTCCATATGGAGTGCATCTTCAAAGAGCCTTATTGCTTGCTGCAGCAACTTCTTTTTCTCTTTATTATTGCTTGGCCGCAGACGTGATCGATGATGCAATGCCATACCCCATCTGAATAAAGCTGCAATTCACACATATCATTAAGAGAGTTTCACCAAAGGCTCATACAGGAAACATTAGCTCCTTGAGATGGATATCTTATTGGTAGACGAAAATAACAAAACCAAGGTATTCATTGTTCGTTAATCTAATTGACCAAGACGATGCAAAAAGCAACAAGAAAAAGATGCTAGTGTCAATTTAAAAGTAATATTAAACACTTTATGGAGAAAGACCTCAGAATTGAGATTGCCATGGATTCCCAAGAATTGAGATTTCCATGGATTCTCAAATCACAATAAGCCATATAAATAGCGATATACTTGCAAAAAAAAGATAATAAAAAGAAAGGGTTGTACTAAAACAAATTAATAATAATGACAAATAGAAAGGGCCAGTAATGGAGATTTACTAAACCTAATTATAGACTGAATGTAAGAGATAATGATGTCAACAGTCACCACCAAATAAGTTGCAGCCGAAACTGGAGACCAAATTTTAGGGCTTTTGCCCTGTTGATATGGACAAACATCTTCTTGCCCTCATTCCTCTTTCTCACTTTGATTCTGGTGAATTATGTGTTCACATTTCATTTTTCTCATTGTTTTGGGATGTTCCATGCTTAAATATCTCTCTTCTCATATTAATTCCAAGAATTGCACATTCCCATAAAAAATATTATAATAGTATTTGACTGAAGAAGAGCAAGTTAAGCATACCATCTGGAGCATAAGCATTACTTTTAGACATCATAGCATCAAATTTGTCTATTGCAGCCAAATACACCTTATCAGCATCAAAAGCTGCTTCCTGAAAACAGAAGAAAAGAAAATATCAATAATAATCAAATCGAATGTAAATTTAAATTCATTATGGAACCTCATTTAATTCAGCATATCAGACTTGGTAAATATTCAAAACTTTGGACTTAGAATAAGTTATTTGACTGATTTCAGATTTTTAAAACTGATTCTCTCGAGTTAATGAAACTCAAAAATCAGTAATGCAACAACAATCAAACTGAACTAACTAGCCAATTCCAAGTCAATGACTTGCAAAACTTTTAAGCACCGACCATCCCTCACAGCTCTATAGGGAGAGAGCTTACCGGTCCAATATCTGCAATCAGCTGAGCACGGAAGGAGAGAGCAAGACCCCAATTATATAGTGCTCTCATATCATTACCATCAATTGATAAGGCCAACCTGTACTTTCTTCCTGCTTCAATGAGGAGTTCTTCACACTCTTCACACACATCAATAAGCACAGAAGCAATCTTATCTTTCCTCAAAACTTGATCATCCAATCCCTTGTGATGTACTTTACCCTTTCTCCCAACAAACAGGGATTCTTTTCTTGAGAGAAGAGTTCTCAACTCATGACTAATCTTTAATTTGAGTTCTCCATGGAGAAGATAAGTGTTTCCCAACTGGCCCACAGCCAATAAACTCATGGGTTTCATGGCTATGGCCCGGGAGAGTAACCTAGCAGATTTGTACAACATGACTTCTGCTCTTTCTTCATCACCTTTAACTCTTAAAAGCTCCCTGGATTTTTTAAGGAGGTCAGTAGCCTCTGTAAGATACCGATCAAATGCCACATCATCTGAAATCATGGAAGATGATGACGTAGAAGCCACGTCCATATTGTCTGAAGATGATAATGGGGGTTCATCATCTAACTTCGCTCTCTCCTCTCGAAAATGAGAAGTTCCATTTTCATTTTTATCCCTGTTGAGATAAGGTACATAAGCTCCATTTGATTTATTCAGAGTCTGCTCATACTGCAAGGATTCATCAGCTTCCATACTCGATGAGTTGGGTCCAATTTTCCTATATCTTGAATTTACTCTCAGATCTTCTAAATCATGAGGATTTTCATGGGGTAACCAACTTCTGTGTTCCATTTGATGCCCCATTTTCAACAGTATTCTATGATTGTTCATGAACTTTAGACTACCATTAGGATAACTTAACTCTTCACTGTTGAATACTCCCTTGAACTTCCTGTCTGTCTCTATGGAATTTGGCTTTGCCTTCCCTGGACTTAGTTCCAATTTTCTGACCACATCACCTAATTTTTCAGAGCCATATTGATCCAAATTTGGAGAAGAATTAGCATTCATTTTTGCACTGCTATTGCTGAGGATGGGATTTATGACCTTCTCTTCAATTCGAAGTTGATCATTCAACTCTTTTGAATACATTGGCTCGGAATGCTTTGTCTTAGCAAGATCTTTCACTTTATTCTGCTTCATCCCAATTGAATTTTTTTGAAAGAAGCCCCCAAGAAAGTGGAAGATATCAAAACTGGTTGGACTCAATTCCTTCTTTCTTCTACTCGGTTTCTGATTGGAATTTCTCTGAGATTCTCGGTCCTCCACCAATATACTACTCCAATCACCGCTACCCGAAACACCAATACTGTCGACAGAAGCTTCCACAACGCTTTTAGCTGGCAAGGCGGATAAGCTGATGGATTTGAGGACCTCTAGATAACTTTCTAAATCATCTAACTTAATGTGATTAGAATCTATGGCAACGTTCATCTCGTTTGTCAAATAGGTTAACTTAGCATCCAATTCCCTGAAAAAAACCATCAGTTTCTTCAATCTATCAATAGAGATCCCAGAATTCACTTCCTTAGGGGTTCTCTTACTTCCCTTCCCATTTACGTCCTTCAACGATGTACCGATGTCGCCCACACGAACATACCCCAAAGAAAACCCAGCAGCGAAAACCAAAACAGAAGCTGGAAAAACTAGAATAGAAGAAACCTTAACCCTAGAGATGGCCAAAGCGGAAACAAGCCCCAGGAGAAACATGACCAGATGCATTCTATCATCGATTCCTACAGAAATCAAAAAGCTTTGAAATTGACCCAACTTACCAGAACGAGTTGAGTCTTCGATGGGTTTGAGATCTTCCCATCCACCGTAACTCTTACTGTTCGAAGCGTAAGAAGGAGAGACTGAACTACAGGGAGAAATAATTTTCGAAGTCCAACACCATTTTCGACTCTTAAAATGGAAAAAAATTGGATTTTTAAAAGGTGAAGATCTGAAATTGAATCCAAAAAGAGAGGGTGAGAAAGAAGGATTTGAATATCGAAGGAAATTATCAGGGATTTGGAGTTCCATTATTGACAAATTTAGGGAAGAATGAATGAAAGGCAGTGGAGGCTAGAACACACTATGAGGCGCGACAGGAATAAACCATATGAGAAAGAGAATCACCACCCGAACCGATTCTTTAACATTAAAATAGACTGACGGTTTTGGCTATGGTTCTACACTTCTACCGTTACTTAAAAATTTGACACGTGTTACCAACTAACCAACCGCTCGGGCTGGAATTTGGGTGGGCTAGTAGGGAGTAAGGCCAGCGGAGCAACTCAAGCCAAACCTCAACGGATTCGAACCGGACTACGGCTCAGTGCATGATTTAATTAAGATCAAATAAGTCAGTATCTTGTTCAAACCAATAAATAGAGTTGGGGTTAACTATAACATGAAAGAGTTAAATGAGATACGTTTTTTTCTACATATGTTTATTTATAAAACATTTACAAGTAGAGGTGTCAATCGATCGATTCAAGCTGGTTTCAGTTTGGTTTGAGTTGATTTTGATGTGGGAATGGTGAATCCGAAACCAAACCAATAGGGAAAGTTCGATTTCAACTTCGGTTCGGGTTGTATCAGTTTGTTATTGGGTTGACTTTGGTTTTGGCACGATTCGAGTTCGGTTTAACATACATATTTATACAAAACTATGGAACATCTGCTTTTTAAAATGGGTTTCGGATTGTTATCGGTTTCTTATCGAGGTAGATCGGTTTGATTTCAATTTCAGTGCCAAGTTACTTGATTTCCGGTGTGGTTTGGTTCAGTTTTGGGGTCGTAATACCCCAATCTGAAACCTGTCCAACAAGAGATTGGTGCGGTTCGATCCGGATCAGTTTGGGCCGATTTGCCTAGTTTGGTCTCAATTTTGACACCCCTATGTACATGTAACTAAGGAAGGGTGTCAATCAATCGGTTTGGATTGAATCAGTTTTGATCATTATTGGTCCAAACTGTAAAGGAAGTTTTGGTTTCGATCTGGTTTTGTATCCAGGATACTAATGGGTTCGGTCCGAATTCAATTTCAGTTTTATATGTATACATAAGGAAACCAATGGAAAAACGATGATTTTTTTTTTTTGGTTTTTGGTTTTTTATCTAGTTACTATAGGTCTGGTCTCATGTTTATTCGGGTTCAATCTACTTTTCGGTTTCGATCAGTACATTCGGTTGGTTTGATTTGATTTTAGTTTCTACCAGTTTAGCTTGGGGGACATTGAGAGCATGTGCAAGGGGATCTATTGGAATGAGATTTTTAATTTTGTTGGGGATTGAATGGTAAATTCAAAGTCCTGTGTCTAGGTGCCGGAACCAAAGAACTGGTTATCAATCTTTTTCTCTTACACTCCATAAAACACTTACAAATATATATGGGGAAGAGTCTTTCCACTCTAGTCAGTCTAGAGGGTGTGTATAGACTAGCACTGAAGTTCCACCACATGGAAGATTTTATGGGTTAAAACTTTGTGGATAGGTAGGTTTCCATGTAAGTTAGGATTACTAACATGGCACAAAAAGATGTGTAGTCATATTTGGGAAGATGTCTTTATATTAGAGAGTATATGATTGAATTTAAGTCTAAAATATGACATCTGAAAATTTTAAACTATTACATAACCGAGAAAGAACGCAACCTAGGTATGTGAGGTGCACTGTCCTTGCGCCCAGACACAGGGGCGGACAAAATGATCAGGTCTTGGTGCAAGGGCAGCACACCATACAAGCACATATGCCCAGGTAGTGTTGTCTTTCCCATTACGTAATTATCCATAAAGTCGAAAGTGTCACATCACCTTCCATGCGGTAAAAACTTGGGGGCTGGTCTGGAGGATCTTTAGCCTGCCATTCTAGACAATATTTTTAACAATGGGTGAATACTAAATATGATAATTTCAAACCACTTGATCTGAACATGGACAAGTTATCCAACCCAAATGATAGTAAATTTATTGTACTGTTACATATAATTGGGGGCAAGAAGGGTATCGGGAGGGTATTTTGGAACATACAAAAACCCACCATCCTAGGTTTGTGAACCCTAGAATGGTGGGTGAACCGTCCTCTATCAATGGAGGAAAACTTTATCCAATTTGAAAACTATTTTTTTCCTGTCCTGTCCGAAGATAAAGGAGAAAAATACATTATTTTACAAACTACCATACATGTATTATGCATAATGATATTTATTATATAATGATAAATAGGCAACTTTTTGACAAAACATAAAGGGAAAGAAGACTCGATCCAGAAGTGTAGCTCTTGCAACTAGACACATAATGAAACGAAATGACCGCCCTACCACCATAAAAGGCAAAAATGCCATGCCATTCTTGTTGATGTTTTCTCTTGCGTTCCCATTGACCCCTGCACTGGCACAAGGGCCATGTTGTCCGACAAAAAACTCTTCTTAAAAAATAAATAAGGAAGAAAGTTCTCTGTCCGGAAGTGTGGCTTACACCAGCACTCCCATGAGTCTATCTCTCTCCTCCCGGTATGAAAAGATACATTTGCCCCCTTGTTTTGACGAGGAGAGAGATAGACACATGAGAGTGCTGGCGTAGGCCACACTCCCGGATAAAAAACTACTTCCTAATAAATAAATAGGCAACTTTTAAAAATCTTGAAAAGAAAAAGAATAAATTCGGAAATCCCTATTTGCCAATGGCCTTTATTCACATATTCACAATGGAGGCCTTCCTGCTTCTTCAAAATTTAGAAATCAGAACAAAGGACGAAACCCTACCACTCCGCAATGGCGTCTTCAAATTCTACTTCTATCTCTCTCTACACTAGATGTTATTATTAAGTTTATTGAATGATGTATGTAGATTACATATTGAATATATGCCCGTATTTTTACTCCCAAGATTTTTTTACAAAAGCATGAAATAAAAAATACATTATTTTTTTCACAGAATTTTAATAACCATACATAATTGTACCTTTTTTTGGCCATACATACCCTCAAAATTTAATAGAAAAAGACAAATATTAGTTTCGGAGAAATAATGCTGCTAGGCTGTGTGGCGTACGATAACACTTCCCTGTGTTTCCCTCTTCCTCCTCCCACCTATGAAATGACATATCGAAGAAAGATAGACACATGGAGGCACTAGCTTATGCTATGCAACCGGGCAGGAAATTCAATCCCTTTCAAGTTTATAACAGCACTTTAGAGGAACGAGTTCAATTTTTTTTGTTCTTTTTTTGAATTTCGAGACCCTAAGATCAATAAGTATTGGGATCATGAGAAAGCTCCTTTTTGTTTAGTAGTCTAAATAAAATTTCCAAATAGGTAAATATATGACCAGAATGATAGAACACAGTGTTGACACGTTACTGGTACCACACTGATACATAATCAAATCAAGTAATCAAACAACTCAGTAAAAATGGCAACAACCTATTTAATCAATCTCTTTTGCAGGTAAACAATTGGATCAACTTCTTAATTGGTCCAACACACCATAATAATTATAAATAATGAGTGCAACTAACCTATTGCTCTGGAATTTTGTCCTTCAAATACTTCAACACAGCCTTAGTTCCCCTATCCAGTATGGCACGCCGAATGCTGCAAAAGAGTCAAAATGAGATTCAATATAGAAATTAACTTTTGATTCGGTTTATGCCATTTTGATTAGTTTCTTTCAGTGTCATTGCGGTGTTTTTCTTTTCTTCTTAATATTTTCAAAAAAAAAAAGAATACTATATCAAAGTAAATGAGCTTAGAAGATTTTCAAATTTTACTTCACAGACCGAGTTTTCCTTCACCCACAGGGAAGGGTCTTTTCTGACCCTGCACAATAGGAGGTGGTAGCTTATGATGACACAAGAGTCCAATCACAAGGTCAAATCACCAGTGGAGAGGGGATTCTTCCTTCACCAATGAAGGAAAACTATTGCCTTCAGTTCTCAGCTGGAAATTTTTCTTTGAAATAAGAATAGATTTACAGAAGTGATGTGCTATTGACTAGAAAACGCAAGAATATTATCAATATATAATATAGGGAGAGGGTTTCCTACAACGTAAGTGTAAGAAGGAATCTACACACTACAACCAATAAGAGGTTAGAAAATGATATCATCCATATGGGACCTATATGGGGCCCACATGGTCAAAACATGAGAGAAATGTCAATGTGGGTCCCACTGTTTATTATGTAAGAAAGGTATAAAGGAATCTGTACAAGGGCAGTAGCAATCTTTTTCCCATATAGTATATAGAAAAAAATTATCAAAAAATAATTAATAGAGAAAGACAATTAACATGCTGGCCGAATTGGAAACCAGCTTGGTTGTGATGGGCCTTGAAGACCAAATTATAACTCATTTTCATAATTATGGGAAATTGGCTCCACGAAGCTGAATTTAAAGAGTCAATACATATTTCCCAAGTCGATAATGCACTCTAATCTTTTCTGTACACTGTATTTATCACAAAACCAAACGTAGTTTTCTGCAATTTTCCCTGTCCAGGTTAAAAAAGCAACATATCATACCTTCTTAATGGGTTTCCATCAAGTCTCAAGGCCTGTAGGCTGGTTTCAAGCACCCCCTGCTCAAGAAACTTCCCAATTTAGAACAAGAAGAAATGGTGAAGTATTGATAACCAAATAGTGGTTGTTAGTCCATAAAATCTCTCACAAGCTCGTAACACATGCAAACAGATTATCATTAGTTGGGTATTTAAAGATAATTTCAAAGGAGAATATATAGTAGATGGAGGAAAAAGATAGAATAGCAAGCTCAACTTAAATGACAGGAAAGAGTCATTGTATTCAGTTGGGTATTTTTTAAATGATTTAAACTAAAATAACACTTGGTCCAAGACCCCCCTCCAAAAAAATATAATACTTGAGAAAGACTATGGAAAAACAACTAACAAATATTTATTTTTTATAAATAACTAGCAATGACTAGGCAATTGTGTTTTACCATTAAAATCAGGAGGAATAGCATATTCATTAGGAGGATCCAATGAATATTTGGAAAAGCAGAACTTTAATGAGGGTTTAATGACATCATATGAAATTAAATGACACTTTAAATATAAGATCTAGAAATTCAAACAGAAAAAGACATAAAGAGGTTTCTGCAATCTGACCAACTCAGGAGGTAGTGTTGCAATGTTGTTATCAGAAAGGTCGAACTCAACAAGAGAAGTGAGGTTCTTGAACCCCTGCATCCCAATAGTCAAAATAACAGTTTTAGACTTTAAAACAAAAGGCAACCCACAAAAGAAAAACATAAAAGAAGAGAGCAACAAGTCCATATGAAAATGAGAAATTATGGACGGCAATCTAGGATCAGTTTCACCATAATATAGTAACTACAATCTTATAGCAAAAATCCTTCGCCAAAGGTTGTTAATCATATCAGCCAATGAGAAGCAGCAGTTGTATCGATATTTGACAAAAGACATGTCACAATAATCCAAATCCTCGCAATATAATTCTTAGGACCATAGGAAATGACATCATCAACCATGTGAAACATGGTAACTGGATTGGATGATAAAGCAATAATTCAAATTGATTGAGCAAATATTGATGAGCAACATGGCCACTGCCAAAATGTGTATTGTAGAAGAATGAAAAAAAAAAAGTGTATTGTGGACCTTGGTCCACCATAAATTTATCATATAGGCTATAGCAGCATTTTTTCATGTTGCTTGATCACAAAAATGACTAGAAATTGGTCATTTGATTTGGCCGAGTCTGTGGAAACTATGATTTTTCATGTAAGCTTTTGTTTGCAAAACATGTTATTAACTAATTATCAGCATGTGATTGAACCAAGCTGATTCAGATGGGTCTGAAGTTGGTCCATGTGATTGTTAGAACCTGTCTTTTGGGTAGGCAATGTCTTTAATGGAAAGTAGCAACAATAGTTTGTTGTCCTAGGTAATGATATTGACATCCAATCAAGGATTTAAATCAGTAAGGAGGACGGATTGTCCTGGATCGATAACGAACCAGATCATTCCAGATTGTTCACTGATTCATACCAAATCATTCCATACTGTTCACGATCCTCCAGATCATTCTGATCCAATACTGATCCAGATCAAGCCATCCAGATAATCTGATATCGATCTTTAAATCCATGCATCCAGTGATTTTACCAACTTAGGAAGCAGATATTCTTGACATACAGGTAGGAGTTCTTAAAACCGTCCTGCCAAACTGACCTGAAACTAACCAGTGAACTTTGAGTTTGGGCTGCCACTTACGAACCCAATATAAATGAGTTGGATTGGGTTGGGCAAATAGCTCTTACCCTCAGTACTGAGCACATGCCGACCTGACTTAAGCTGGTATTTCATAACAGATCCAAACTACTCAAAACCCAAACAAACCTCTAATAACAGTTGAAAGAAGAGATTCAGAGAATAGATTGGCTTGTCTAGATTGACAGAGGACACCATTATTTATAGATAGGGGAAGGGATTACAAATAGGGAATGTTAGGTAAGGATGAGTCACAATCGTTATCCTAACATACACACATACCATGAATCTAGACACACACACACACACACACACATATTAACACTCCCCCTCAAGTTGGTGCATATACATCTCTCATGCCCAACTTGCCTACAATAGGATGAAAAACCTTACAATGTAATCCCTTTGTGAACACATCAGCTCTGATAACATACAAAGTTTCCATCCCAAAAGTTCGAACTGGTAGATGGAGAGACTCTCAGGTGTACAAGGGTGGTTGTGGGCTAATTAGTGGCCGATGTGGGACTAAACTCCCAGCAGTCCCCCGTGTGTGTGGCAGTACGTACTGCAGACATGTAGATATGGTGAAAACCCACTCTAATACCACGTTTAGAAGAAGAGATTGAGAGAATAGATTGGCTTGTATAGATTGATAGAGGCCACCTTTATTTATAGATAGGAGAAGGGATTACAAATAGGGAATGTTAGGTAAGGATGCGTCACAATCCTTAGCCAAACATACACACACATATTCAATGAATCTAGATGCAAATGAATCTAGACACACACATTAACAATAAATCTGTGACGAATCAAGATCTGAAACCAATATCTGCAAAGCAAAAGAGAGGAGAAAACAATGGGAGAAGGACAGAAGAGATTTGGTGAACCACGATAGATTCAACTTCTCTCTATCATGGACTGCAACCTTTATTTATAATAGTAACACAAATAGACTCTTAGTAGTAGTATACATTGGATAAGCCTAAGACTAACTACCAAAAGCTCCAGCATGGAACAATAAGAATAGATATTAAAAGCAACACCGGTCTTGAATATAGATAGCAGTTGTAGACGCCAATGAGCACAAAGAACTTCATTATGGTAGCAATATCAACTCAAGCACACCAATCAACAGCAGCAATAATAGATAAAAATCTTGTGTCAAATAAATCCAGCACAATCATCAGCAACGCACAAATAAGTGGTAGAGAACACCAATTGCAAGCCCTTCTCAAAGAAGGCAGGTAATAGATTGTAATCTACACAAAAAAGATTAGATAAAATTGCAAATATTGATGCACTTATAAGCCTCAAATAAAGGTTGCTGATAAAAATTGAAGCATAGTTTGCTGCAAACTAGGTAAAAGTAGAGTATAGGTTATTGCGAACCAAGTAACAGCATAAGGTTTGGTGGGGACCAAGTAGTAGCATTAGGTTGTTGGGAACAAGACAACATAATTTTGTTGTGGACCACTGATAAATTGCATTATTACTAAATACCACAAATAACCATCTTCACAGATAAATAATGCAAAAGTCGACCTCAAACCAGAGAAAAACCAGTGAAAGATCGATGGCAGCCAGGATCAACATAATAAGGAAGAACAAATTGAATAACTGAAACTTTTATTGCTCTGATATGTTTACATATGGAAGAAGAACATAAAAGATAAGAAAAAGAAGGGGGATAGGGTCAGCTCTCTCAGCCTCAAATCCTCTCACCTACGGTTTCTCACCAGACCATCACTGCATCTCACAGCTTCAACCATAATTCTTTTCTTCAATCTCTGTCCTTTTTTCGCTCAACCTCATACACTTATTTATAATTAAAGCATGGTTACAAAATAGTAACTCCCTTTTGGTTATGGGAGGACTACAAAATAGAAACCAAACGAAAATAGAAACTAAATCTAACTAAAAGGAAACAGAGGACAGAAATAGAAACTTCTAAATAAAAACTAAGCCTACTTTCTAAATCTGAAATTAGAAACTAATCAAATTAGAAGACTGAAAAGAATCTCAGAAATCCTCCTCTAAGCCAGCTGTCAAGGTGGGCCACAGCACTGTTCGCGTGAACAATAACACGCAATACTGTTCAAGTAAACAGTAACTTCTGAATTTTATTTTTGCAATTTTCGTCTTTGTGCTTCGATCTACATCAATAAAATTGTTGCTAAGGACACAAACAAGCAAATAATAATAATCTTCACCTGATGACTTGAGCACATAATAATAATAATCTTCAATCACCCCCCCCCAATCACGTGTAGCATTACATATGGACAAATAAAGCAGAGGATGGAATAAAGAATATTTCACCATTCTATGGCAGCAATAACCCACATCACGAAGGATGAGCATCACATAAATATCATAATCAAGAGCAACCGTAAATAAGATCCCAATAAAATAATATCCAATCTCCCCCTCACGATAGCAAATAAAATACCAAATATGCCAGGTTTAAACAGATCTGAGCAAATAATCTCCAATAAAGCAATAACAACCATTACTCCATGCAAGCGTCAATCTTCAATAAAATTGTAACCCCAAACTGATGTGATATAGGGGTCCAAGACCTAAATTGGGTGCTATGAGCCCACAAATGGCAATAGAAATGCAAATATACGACCAATGGCAATGTTAATTCTGGCCACAATTATGGGCCCACTCGAAGCAAGAGAAGACTCAAAATATGTCAATCACAAGAGAGAGTGGCAGTTCTTAAATATATCAAGTTCTCAGTGGAAAGTGGCATTGCCGTAGTTTATTTAAAATTCAATTAGAAGCCCAATCCAAAGCCAAAGGGCAAACTTGGAATGGTCATGAAATATAAAGGTAAGACGTAATAACAGAGAATAGCAAGGGGCAATTTCGGACTAAGGAGATAAGACAGGGAATAAATACAATGGGAACCATGGGGCACTATGGTCACAAAGGAACCACAAATCATAAAGAACAGGCATGCAATATGGGAATAGGAATAGGGACAGGTATCAATGGAAACTCAACTAATAAAATAAAGGATATGAATGAAAGAACTTAAAAAGAGGTAACATGGCTGTCTTCTTCTCCTTGACAGTCACGCAACCAGCAAACCATCAACTACGTCAACCTCACAACCGATAAACCAAACCAAGGGATGGAAGGAGGACAACGAACCTGCAGGAAAGCAGCGACAAACCAGGAGGAAAGCATGGAAGCAGTGAAACAGAAAACCAGGCGAAAAGCAAATTCATCTTCGATCGAACAATTTTCTTCTTTGATCAAGCAGTATATCGCAATTTCCTTCTTCTTCTTCATCATCAATCGATAACAACAATAGAATCAGCAAATATGGTGGGGCCTCATGTCTTCTCAGACCCAAGACGAAACCCTAGTTTAGCATATATGTTTGGAGATCGAACACAGCAAATCGAGGGGGAAAAATCTTTCTTGTTTCTTCTTCTTTATGGCTCTGATACCATGTGACGAATCAGGATCTGAAACCAGTATGTGCAAAGTAGAAGAAAGAGGAGAGATTGACGGGAGAAGGAGAGAAGATTTGTTGAACCATAATGGATTCAATTTGTCTCTATCGTGGACGGATAAAGGGTTTTTCGGATGCTGATTGGGCAGGGTCTCCGATTGACAGGAGGTTGACCACAGGTTATTGTACATTTGTTGGAGGAAACCTGGTGTCCTCGAAGAGCAAGAAATAGACAGTAGTTGCTCGTTCCAGTGCAGAGTTAGAGTATAGGGCCATGGCACATGCTACCGGTGAACTAATGTGGGTGAAACAATTATTGGCTGAACTTGGATTCATTGATGATTCTTCAATGCAACTGTGGTGTGATAACCAAGCTGCTATTCATATAGCTTCAAATCCGGTGTTTCATGAAAGGACGAAACACATTGAGGTGGACTATCATTTTATTCGAGAAAAGCTGCAACAGAGACTGATTTCTCCTTGTCATGTTCGTACAGGAGAACAACTTATTGATATATTCACAAAGTCTTTGGGGAGCGTTAGAGTGGAATACATTTGTAACAAGCTGGGCATGATCACATCTATGCTCCAGCTTGAGGGGGAGTGTTAACGAGAGAGTTGTATAACTCTTGGTATTAGTGCCTAGCACTAATACCGAGAGGAGAGCAGTGAGGAGGGTAGTTTAGGTAGCTTATTTTATTTATTTTTAAGTTGTTTCCCTGTTTTGCCCTTCTTATTATTGTTTAACAAAGGAAAGAGGGAGATCACGATGGTATTGTGACTCCCAAATCTGCACATCGTCTTTCTCCCTTTCTCTCTCGATTTCTCTGCTTTTCTTCTTCTTCTTCTTCCATTAATTCACACTACCAACTAACAAGGAAACACAAAGAAACAAAAGCATATCATGGTAGGGACATTCCCCCTATCGTGATCACCAACTAATCCTAATAGTAATAGAATACCACAACTCAAAAAACCCAATAGACAAATACAGTGGTTTCAGATTGGACATTTATGTTTTACGATCAAGGTCAATCCAATGAGACCCATTGCCACCCCTACCTTGAGATCCCTAAGGTAGATTTCTAAGTTCTACACATTTCTGAACATTGAATGTAGGCTCTTTTATCAAGTAAGATGCTACCTCAGGTATTGATTGCAGGCAATTTTGGCTTAAGTCCAGAATCCGTAGTTGATGTAGGCTCAGTAAATCTGAAGGGACTTCATGTAGCTGCATCTTTCTGTAGATCAAAGTAAAATTTAGAAAAAAAAAAAGTACATTACATCGACATAAATGCAGGAAGTTCAGGGGAAAATAACTAGCTTTTACAGACCAAACCTCAGGTAAAGCTCTTGCAGCTGTGGCAAGCTCGCAAATGCAGGATTTTCTGGTAAAGAAGTTGCATTACCACTTAAATCCAGAATCTGGAGCTTCGGGAGGTTTTGAAATCCATCTGATGGGATCTGTGTCAACAAACAAGTATATCCAGTAAATGACCAAGGAGATGATGAGAAGGTACAGTTACACATTATACGAGACGGATTTATTAAATTCGAATTGGACTGGCATTGTAGCCTCAGTTTGGATTGTATTTTAACTTTTGAGTTCATCAAGTTTCCTGAGGCATTGAATAGTTTGAATCCTTCAAGCTAATGCTTGACTAGCTGGAAACTGAGTAATTAAACAGCCCCAGACTAAAACTTCACTCGGGCTCTGTTTGGTTGGATGGAAAATGGGAGAAAGTATGGCAAAGTGCAAAAGCTGGTTTCTGTTCCGTAGTTTCCTAGTGTTTGATGGGATGGAACATACTACACACTTTTCCCTCACATGCCCAAACAGTGAAACACTTTTTTATTACTTTGCCAATTTTGTTTTCCTCTCAATCAAAGGAAAGTTGTGAAAAGTTAAAACTTTCCCTCGTTTTGCATGCAGCCAAACATCCATTGAAAAGTCAAAATTTCCCTCAGACTGAGGGAAATATTTTACTTCTTATAATTTATTTTACATTTTTTCTGCATAAAACAGTCACACTGTTGTAAGACTTTATGTCGCTTATGTTTTACTTCTGAATGAGGCAAACTTTGTAATAAAATTTTATGGTTCTTATCTTTTGCCAATTTTACATCAAAACAAAGCATTAGATTATTTTCTTTTCTGTACTCTTTCCCAACTGCCCCTCACTTCCGTTTACCTAACGTTCCAAACAACCAAACCAAGCCTCAGATACTAACCAACCAGTCAAGGATGGATGTGAATAGTTCATTGTAAAGTAATTATTGCATCTTTCCAAAGCAAAACTTATTTTGTACCAGAGCTTATCAAAATCAAATGCAGTTCACCTTTCTGAATGGATTATTGTCCAACTTCAAACATGAAAGACTAGAAAGTGACTGCAAAACTTCACTTGGCCATTCTTTTATCTTGTTTCCAGACAAAATCAGAGCCTGCACATTGGGGTAAGCGCCAAGATGGAATCAGAAGGGAACCAAAATATCATAGACGTGGTTTGAAACCATTCTTCGTAAGTTTTCTGATTGACTTGAACATCAGCCAAGTCAATCATATTTTGCCAATGAAAGGGGGTCCCCTCATAAAATGTACATCTAATGTAAATAGAGGGGGAAAACCCCATTAAAAAAAAAGCCTGAAAGGCTTCACCAACATTATCAAACATAAAAAAGTAACAAGTTAGAAGGTATTTTGAAAGTCTCCAGAAAGACATACCCTGATACAAAATATTCACAGAAAAACCTAGTCATGGCTGGTCTTTAATTGTAGTGTGCTTCTTGTTGTCACCAAAGAGTTGAAATGAGAACTTGTAACCTTCTTTTGATTGCTCCTTGTCTTATTCCCAAAAGTTATTTAAGATAAGGGTAAAAAGGGTTTTCAAAATAATTTGAAAGTGACTTATCCTTATGTCATTATCAAAAGCTGCCATTGTAATGCACATTTTTCGAGTACACATGTGAAATGACAGGATTTAGTCTCATTAAAAAAAAATTATGTATTACTAAAAGGGTTAAAGGGCAAAAAATAAGGTTACAACTTTTTCTCACCAGCCTTGGTTACAACAATATTTTCCCTTCATTCTATAAGTAACCAATATGGAACATTCCTACTCTAGACAGTGTCAGAAAATCGCAACAATCAGCAAGACCAGTTTGAAATTTAATTAAATGCAATATAAGAGGTGAAAAAATTGGTTCTTATTACAAATGCCAAATAACATTTTTACCCTCATTATAAGCACATGTTCATTAAAGTGTTCAATGTGAAATAGTTGAAATGGACTTCTTCCAAAATACGTGAAATAGCTCCTCAGCCATTCAGCATTTCTATTGAAATCGATTTCAATTTCACAGATATAAGGTGCAAAAAGTTTACCAAACACCTTCCGAAATTGAAATCACCCCCTGAAATAATTCTCGAAATCATACCAAAGAGAGCCTTAGTCATTGATATGTTATGTTTTTAGTACATGTGTGGATGGACATAATTAAGGGTACATTTGTAATTTCTCAGATTTAGTTATAATAAATATAAGATGTAGCTACCGATTGGAAGTACCCTACTCCTTTCTTCCAGTTGGTAGTTCTCTTCTTCTCCATTATCTTCTTTTCTTACTCTTCTCCATTGTAGGAAATAAGTACCATGAGAACAATTTCTTTTCAAACTTCAATGGACCACCTCTTAGGGGGCAGTATGGTAGCAAAGAACTCCAACTTTCTCCCCAGGGTACAGTTAATCAAGGAATATTAAGTAAACCATTTTCAGATGAAGATGCTCATATTTAACCCACAGCACCAGAAGTCTAACAGTGTATGCATAATGCTGTCAAATATTAGGATGATCTTTTCACATCTTCTGGCTGGTTGTCCTCCCTAGCCCTGTTCCCGTGCTAATGAAAAGAAGAGTAAAGCATTTAATTACCTGGAGGGAAGCACATAGCGACAACTCATTTGGTAGCTCTTGAATTGAATTTCTAGAAAGATCAACCTTAACAATTTCTCCTGATTCCCATACTGCCGGTGGGACAGCAGTCAAGCCCAATCCAACTAAAGAGAGTTCCTGAAGATGGAACATGAAAACAATCGAAATAAGCCAAATGTAGAACCTAAACTCTCCTGGGGTTAGTCATACATGTGATGCACATGCAAGGGATTTGGAGTGAGCACTAGGAGACCCCATTCATGAAATCTCCCATCTGAAAAGTGAGATAAGTGAATAAGAATAACTGTTTAGTGTCCAAACTATTAAGATAAATGATGAGGGAGGGCCTTGCTCTATTGCAACCTAGTGGGTTCTGGGTTCGAGTCGGGAAACAGCCTCTCTCTCCCCGAAGCGGGGGTAAGGCTGCCTATATATGACCCTCCCCAGACCCCACAGTGGCGGGAGCCTCATGCACTGGGTACGCCCTTTGTAGTGTCTAAAATATTACATTCTTCTGGACAAGCAGGAAACATTAGTTAAGTACTCCTGGGAATACATATATGAAATAAAATGATAACAAATATTTGATCAAGGAAATTTCAATATTGGAGAGCCATTGGGTGGAATAAATCGAATGACGGGTCACAACCTCCAACAACATACCACGTGCATGGTTACATTAACGGTAAACTGTATTTATGGTCCACCCCAAAGGAGACCTTGGTTTAATCTTATCCAATGCTGAACTGAAATTTTGTGTGAAAGATAAACCTTTGATGAGATAGATGATCGAGCTGCCATAACAATTTGATCTTTTTCTGGAGTAGCAGTCGCGGGTCCAGATTCTACATAAGAAATTTTACTTCAATCACTTAAACCAGCAATTCATAATAATGATATTAAGACAAGGTGTTCAGTTAGGGAACCACAAATGGAGGCTTCGGTCATTAACCACACTACAACTAGGAAGGCCACTGAAGAAAATAAAGCTTCCAGAGAATTGATGATAAGCATCTATGGACACTCATAGAACAGAGTTAGCTTACCTTCCTCAGTATTTATTGGCTTCTTTTTGTCCCAATTGGATCCCCCTAATGGGATTTGTAACTTCATGGGGTTTTGGCAACCAGTCCCCCTTGGTAGAAGGGGTAAACCCATTTGGCAGTTCATTTTCTTAGATGGTATTTGGACCATTTGGGAAGATTAAAACAACAGGATGTTTAGAGAATGAGTGAGATCCACGATATCTCCATTGATGTATCTTTAGAGCCATTGGGACCTTGTGGCTGCCTCTAGAGCTGACTCTACTCAGGTTCAGCATACTTGGGTGAAAGAAATAATTCATAGTTGTCAAGGCGTCAACTAGGTGACGCCTAGGCGTCCAGGCGCCTTGGTCGCCTAATTGGTGTCGCCTTGAATTTGGTCCCTCTCCATCGCCTTGGGTCGCCGAGCCGCCGTGACAACTATGCTTGGGTTCCCCTCCTAATTCCATTAAGCTGAACATGAATGGTAGTTCCTTGGGTATGGAGGGACTTTGGCTTATGTTGTGGTCAATATCTCTTGTATATTTTCCTATTACGGGAAATGAAATTTTTTCTTTTTATCCCAGAAAAAATCTTACCTTCATCAGTAGAAAGTCTACTTCGCAGATACTTCAATAAAGTGGGTGTAGGCCCAGATACAAGTGAACTGAGGAACACTAAATGTCAGTTATGTAGACTTGTAAACTTATCTAAACTTTGCAAAGTAAATGACCAAACATTGCATCAAACCTTCGCAATGTTCGCAGAGGATTGCCAGTGAGCAGAAGCTTTCTGAGCGTCGTCATTGTGCCTGTAACATGATCAATGAGGATCAAAATGCTGCACCAAGAGTTGTATGGCAATAATTATATCTGTGCAACCAAACAACCGCAAGTCCATAGCTGATTACGGAAGGTAGCATGGCTGCAGTACCTTATTAGAATGTAGACACAAGGTTCCTGATTTTACATGAAGATATATCTATATGCAAGCATTAGTGGATGAAGCTTTCCTTTGAGTATATATCATCCTCCTAACAGAGACACGGAGATAGGGAGGTAGACAGAGAAACTTTACTTGCTAGAGTGACATCTGAGAGGTAGTACACACAAACAAGCTTGGGACTGAGAGGTATGTACAAGGCAGAGGACAACCCCACCCACAAATTTCAGGCTAGGGCTTGGCTTCAGCTAGCACATGAAAGTAGTTGTGCACTGTAACGACACTGATGTGCTTGAACATAAGATGGGCAACTGGTATTATAAGCTAGGGTTGTTTTAAGTTATAATGCTTATGCATTTTAATGGAAAGAAATATGTATAGAAAGCTATTACATGTCACGGTTGTATATGACATGCAGACCAATTTTGTGTATGATATGTGTGTATCTCATAGTTCTGGCCTGGTCTGTGCTGGGCCAGAAAAGTCGGGCTATTTTCAGGGCAGGCTGGTCTAATACTCTAATCTCGGGCTATATCCATACACAAGCTTGCATTATCACCAACACTAGCATTGAAAGCCCGAGTGAGAAATATACCTAACCTTATATTGGTTACTATAGAATGGCTTTCCCATCATATTTCTTTTCAGAATGCAGTGATCTCCCTCTCCTTTCCAGAGTGAGAAATATACTGTTGGAATATGGGTATTAATGTAACATGGGTCGACCCATGTTATATGGTCGACCCATGGGGTTTTCTCTATTCTAGTTACTCTTGAGGGTATTATTGTAATTGTTCCTATTCTGGAACTTTCTCCATATCTATTATAAATAAATCGTGGAGGGCTATCACATTGATAAGCCATTCCAATTATTTCTTCATGGCATCAGAGCCAAAACCGATACCTAAGAAATAAATCCCAATTCCCAAAAATCGATCTCCCTTCTTGAGTTTGATTTTTCCTTCATCCATCTCTTCCCCTCAAGATCGATTCTTCTAGTTCCTTTAAAACCCTAAACCCAACCTTACAACCGAGACTTTTTTTCCCCTAGTCTTCATTGTTTCATGGGGGCGGTACTTTGAGGTGATCAAATAATGATTTAGTACCTGCCCTAGATCTTACCTCCTTTTCTTCTATCCTATTTATGATCTCCATACAGATTGAGATCATTATTTGAAGACTGAAGACATTGCAGATTTTTTTTGGACAAGATATTCTCAGCCACGATCTGCAATTTTTTTTCACAGAAGTTCTCGGCATTCCAGATTTTTTTATTGGCGTCAATCTTATTCCACTCCAGTTTTTCTGCACTTTAAGATCGACACCACAAAGGATCAGTCTCATTCCAGGTCTTCTACAACAAAACCGAGAATCATCTTTTTGCAAGAAAACGATACCTGCAATTTTTCTGCACATCGTCTTTGTGCTTTGGGCTATTATTCCTTCTTTTTTTTTTTTTGTGATCGATAGTGTGCACCTATCATCAGTATGCCTGATTCAGACGTATGCACAACATCTACTGGCCCATTTGTTACACAAGGGAATCATCATGATTATCCCTCTTTTCCAGGCAGCCCAGTGAAGCTCGATGGAACAAATTACTTACTCTGGTCTACATCAGTTTTTCTCTTCATTGATTCACGGGGCTATAAGGGGTATATATATGACACTGCTGTTAAGCCAAGTGATGCTAGTCCATTACAAGGTAAGTGGAGTTCAAGTAACTCACTGGTTATGTCTTTTCTTCTCAGTGCTATGACTCCAGCCATTGCCCGTGGCTATGTGCTGCTTGACTTAGCCGCCAAAATTTGGAAGGCTGCTAAAGATACCTATTCCCAAGTAGGGAATGATGCACAAGTTTTTGATATTCAATGAAAAATGCATGCAACCAAATAGGGAGAACTCACTTTGTCACAATACTACTCTGAACTCCGTAGTCTATGGCAAGAGCTAGATTACTATGATAACTTTCAACTTGATTGCCCTTCCGATATTACAAAATTTCAGCAAAGGGAGGATAAATTCAGAGTATACACCTTTTTGACTGGACTCAATGTGGAATATGACCAGCTTTGGTCTCAGGTTTTGAGTCGTTCCCCTTTTCCCAATTTGGAGCAAGCCTACTCCATGATACAGTTGGAGGATACTCGTCGATCCACTATGTTACCACCCACACAGCCAGAGAGATCAGCTTTACTTACTTCTGGGGGTGGCTCTTCTAATACTGGTACACATTCATCGTCTGAGAAGGAACCTCTTAAATGTACCCATTTTGGAAAGGAACGACATACTGTGGATTATTGCTGGAAATTGCATGTCGGCCATCTGATTTGTTTGATGGTGGTGGTGGTGGTCGGGGCCGTGGCCAAGGTCATGGTCGTGGTCGTGGTTAAGGGTGTCAAAATCAAACCGAAACCGAGCCGAATTAACCAAACTGAGCCGAACCGAATGAACCAAACTGAGCCGAACCGAATTAATTCGGTTTGGTTTCGGTTCTGGTATATGGTATTCTAGTTTGGTTCGGTTTCGCTTTCGCTTTCATGCCAAGACCCGTCGGTTTGAACCGAAACCGAACCGAATAAACCACTTAATCCAAATCCATATATCTTTTAAATTTTTTGGTAACCATATCTAACCAAATGACTTTAAATATTCCACTTTCCTATGTTTTCACTGTTTTTTTGGTAACTATCCAACGAAATGAAATTTATATGCCACTTTCCATAGGGGAAAATAAAAAACTCAATGAATTTTGTTTGTATTTTTGGTAACCATCTAACCTAATGACTTTTCATATTCCACTTTCCATGTTTTCTCTATTTACCTTTCTCAGTTTCCCTTTTCAACTCTTCAACTTCAACTCTTCAAGTGTGCAACCGAATTAGAATCGTTACCCGAAAAGGAATTATACCCGAATTAGAACCGGATTTGGAAACCGAATTAAAACCGTAACCGAACCGAACCGAGTAGGTTCGGATTCGGTTGGTGGTCCTAGAACCGACTTGGTTTTCGGTTCGGTTTCGGGTCACACCTTCAAGTCATGGAACCGAACCGAAACCAAACCGTTTGACACCCTTAGCCGTGGTGGTGCACAGGCCAATCTTTTTTAAGCAACCGAAACATCCCCTAATACCACACTTTCTGCAGAGGAACTTGCTGTATTTCGTCGTATGATGACCAACTTTGGGTCCCTCACATCATCATCTGCATCTACCTCTACCTCGACTATGGTTCCCTCTTCTGAATCCAACCTTGTTTTCTCCAAACCAGGTATTTCTTTTGGTGGTCATTGTGCTTCGACATTATCTCATCCTTGGATAATCGATTCCGGAGCCACTGACCACATGACTGGTACATCAAATTTATTTTTTCGTTATTCTCCTTCTTCAGGCAAGGATAAAATTAAAATAGCCAATGGTTTTCTTTCCTTTGTATCAGGGAAGGGAGCCATCCATTGCTCTCCTTCTTTATCTTTGTCCACTGTTTTGCATGTCCCAAAGTTAACTTCTAATTTGCTTTCTATCAGTAGTTTGACATCTGATCTCAATTGTAAAGCTATTCTTTATCCTTCCCATTGTGTCTTTCAGGACTTGGGGATGGGAAGAATGATTGGAACTGGTAAAATGCATGGTGGCCTTTATTTGCTTGACGATGATCTTACCTCTAGTACTGCTGCCATATCTGGACAGGCTCATAATGCTACTTCCGTTGAACATCATTTATCTGAATTACATCGTTGGCATCGCCGATTGGGACATCCACCTTTAGGAACTTTAGCTAAAATTTTTCCTGGTTTATTTCAGCATTGTAATCCTCAAACTTTATTATGTGAGGCTTGTGTTTTTGCAAAACAAACTCGTTCTATTTATTCTAGTTCAAATAAAAAGATGTTCCAAACCTTTTTCTATGATTCATTCTGATGTCTGGGGTCCCTCACGCACATCCTCTATTTCTGGTTTTAAGTGATTTGTCACATTTATTGATTGTCACACATGCACCACTTGGGTTTATTTAATGAGGCACAAAAGTGAAGTGTTTTCTTGTTTTAAGGTTTTTTATAGCATGGTTCAAACTCAGTTTCAGGCAACCATTCAAACTCTTTGGAGTGACAATGGTCGTGAATATTTAGACGGGCCATTTCAAGTATTTCTTGTTACTCAATGTATCATTCATCAAACTAGTTGCGTTGACACTCCACCCCAAAATGGAGTGACTGAACGCAAAAATAGACATCTTCTTGATGTAGCTCACTCCATTATGTTTGAAATGAATGTCCCTTCTCATTTTTGGGGCGAGGCTGTTCTAACAGCCGCTTATCTTATCAATAGAATGCCCTCTTGGATCCTTGACTATAAGTCTCCTCTTGATCTTTTTAAGGGGTCTTCTTCTTATATCATTCCTCCAAAATTTTTGGGTGTGTTTGTTTTATTCGAAACCACTATGCCCATGGTAAACTTGATCCTCGCGGTCTCCACTGCATTTTTTTTAGCTATTCTCCAACACAAAAAGGTTATAAATGTTACCATCCTTCATCTCATCGAGTTTTTGTTTCCATGGATGTTGTTTTTCATAAGGCTGTGGCTTTTTATCCCTCATCGGCACCTCTTCAGGGGGAGTCTACATCTACTCTAGAAGATGTGCCGATTACTATTCCTCCCCTTCATGAGCCCACCGATGATTATCATGTACCTTTAGATGATGGTGGTGTCCAAGGGGAGCAGTAGGTTCAGCCAGAGAAAGATTTTAATCAGCAGTATTGTCGAAAGAAAAAAGGCCAATGGCAACTAAAGCCCACCACTGCATTAATACCAGACCGAGAGTTGTCCTCTGATCTAGGACCGAATGAGACTTTCTCTGGTAATATTTCTGATCCTTTAGATTCTTCTCCTTTGGATCCTTCTCATATTATTTCCGAACCTCCTATTATTTTTGATCCATCACTTTACCTACCCATTGCTCTTAGGAAGGGAAAAAGATCTTGTACGCAACATCCAATTTCTCAGGTTGTTTCATATGAATCTTTGTCCCCCTCATTTCATGCTTTTGTTTCCTCTTTATCTTCTGTTTCCATACCAATGACTTGGCAGGAGGCATTTGCAGATGCTAGGTGGAAAGGGGCCATGGTCGAAGAAATGCAAGCTCTTAAGAAGAGTGGTACGTGGGACCTTGTCACACTTCCACCACAAAAGAAGACTGTTGGCTGCAAATGGGTCTTTGTGATTAAAGTATTATACAGAAAGCTGATGGTACTGTTGACAGTTTTAAAGCAAGATTGGTTGCTCACGGCTTTACCCAAACATATGGTAGATTATTTGGAAACTTTTGAGCCTGTTGCCAAGATGAACACTATCAGGGTAATTCTTTCTTGTGCTGTGAACCTTGGATAGAGTCTACAACAGCTTGATGTTAAAAATGCCTTCCTCCATGGTGAATTAGAGGAGGAAGTGTATAAGGATGTGCCGCTCGGATTCTCATCTGCTGCAACTCATGGCAAGGTTTGTAAACTCAAGCGGGCTTTGTATGGTCTGAAACAGTCAACATGTGCATGGTTTGGTCGCTCTCAGAAGGCAATGGTAACATTTGGTTATAAACAAAGAAACGCAGATCACACTTTGTTCATCAAGAAGACGGGCAGTGTTATTACTCTCCTCATCGTATATGTAGATGATATAGTTGTAACTGGAAATGACTCTGCAGAAATTTCCAAGTTGAAGACCTATTTGACCAAGGAATTTGAGATCAAGGATCTAGGAATACTTCGCTATTTTCTCGAGATTGAAGTGGCCCATTCCCCTAAGGGGCTCTTCTTATCTCAGCGCAAGTATACTCTAGATCTTCTTCCAGAAACAGGCATGTTAGGATGTTCTCCTGTGGATACTCCCATTGAGGCCAATACTCTTTTTCGAAACACTGATGGTGAACCAGTGGCAAGGGGAGATATCCGAGGTTAGTCGGGCGACTAATTTACTTATCTCACACTAGGCCTGACATTGCCTATGTTGTGAGTCTTATTAGTCAATTTATCCATGATCCTCGCTCTAACCATCTGGAAGCCGTATTCAGGATTTTGAGATACTTGAAGTCAGCCCCTGGTAAACGGGTTTTATTGTCTCCTCATGATCATCTACAAATTGAGGCCTACACTGACTCGGACTGAGCTGGTTCTCATGATCGAAAATCCACCACAGGTTACTGTACATTTGTGGGTGGAAATTGTGTTACATGGCGCAGCAAGAAGCAAACAGTGGTGGCCCGTTCCAGTGCAGAGGCTGAATTTAGAGCTATGGCTCTTGGCATTTGTGAGCTATTGTGGCTCAAAACCTTGTTGCAAGATTTGAGTATTCCTATCACCCTGCCAATGCGACTCTACTGCAACAGTAAATCAGCAATAAGTATTGCCCATAACCCAGTTCAGCATGATCGGACGAAACACATAGAAATTGATTGTCATTTTATCAAAAAGAATCTGGATAATGGGACTATTTGTGTTCCCTATGTTCAATCTGGGGAACAGTTGGCAGATGTGTTCACCAACGGATTAAACGGAAAAGCTTTTCAACCTCTAGTGTGCAAGTTGGGCATGACTGATATCTATGCACCAACTTGAGGGGGAGTGTTGGAATATGGGTATTAATGTAACATGGGTCGACCCATGGGTTTTCTCTATTCTAGTTACTCTTGAGGGTATTATTGTAATTGTTCCTATTCTGGAACTTTCTTCATATCTATTATAAATAAATCGTGGAGGGCTATCACATTGATAAGCCATTCCAATTATTTCTTCATATACCTAATCTTATATTGGTTCTGACTTCTGAAAAACAACCACAAGGTCTGGTATGGTATTAAATTAATTTTTTGGTAAATTTTAAAGAGTATATATATTATCACTAAAGTGTGGTTATCATTTTCCTCTTTATATAGTTTAATGAGAAGTTATAGACTTAACAAGGAAAAAAAGACAATAATTGCCTCTAAACCGAAGGATTGGAAAGAAACCCCCTTCCAAATCCATTGCAATACATATAACACATGCTGAACTATAGATTCATTTCTGGAAAAGGAATTCCTGAAGTCATATTTTCTTGAGACAGTTCAAGAGATCAGATGTTGGGTTCATTCAATCAACTCAATTTTTTGGTCTAGAAGACCTCATAGATAACACAATGACAATAACACAAAACCCTCATTCACAGTTGAGACAAATAACATTACCAATCTCAGGCGGCAGACCAGACAATGAATTATTTGACAAATCTAGGACTGAGAGATGCAACCTACATGCCTCCACAGGATACTCCTTCAACTGCATTCATTAGGAAATAATCAGTGGTTAGATTTAATGATTTGTTTTCCCAAATCAATACTGCCATTTAGAAAAACTGCTTAAGGTATAACCAAAAGAATCATGTGCTTGCTTTTGGTTACAAAGTCAAATTACATAGAATCCAAAACAATTCACTTAGGAGCCAAGATTGTACAAGAGACACATGGTAGAGGATAAACCAGGACAGATTTATCGTCTTCCTGACTCTTTCCATTGTGTCTGTACTCTCTAATAAAGGCGAAGTGTCAAGTTTGCATCATTGACAGTACGATTCCTTTGGGTGTTATTTTGGATACGCTAAGTAATATAAAATAAACTGCATCCATATAACAAATGAAATACACAAAAGGTCTGTGCACCTCCCCTGCCATATTCTCTGTAATATTACGGAACAAACAAACAAAAAGGGTCGCACTCTACAACATGTAAATGGGCTTATTTTCACACTCCTTTGGTGATTATTTCAGCTTATAAGTGCATTTTTTCAGTTTATAACCCTTTTCTCCACTACCGAGAAATTGACACCCAACTTATGATCTCACATGAACCTTGCAGATACCCATAAAGAAAAAGCACTTCATCTAACTGATGGCTATGAGAAATTTGCCCCTGGTGAAAAGGTCCCTTGATAGTTCATCCCATAACTCAAGGTATATCCCTTATCCACAAGACTAGCATTGTTTCTGTTTGCCACACTATCTGTGACTTATCTTCACAATGAACACCCATTTACATCCAATCAGTTGTTTCTCTCAGCAAAGATCAACAAGTTCTCATGTCTCATTCCTAGTTCAACTCCTTCATTTCCTCTCACATTGGACCCTTTTATTCAGGTTTAAATTAAGACTCTACACACTACAACAACAACAAACTCAGCCTTATCCGAACTTAATGGGGTCGGCTACATGGATCCAAACAAAACAAGGTGAGAAAAGAGATGGGGAAAGAGGGATTGGAAATGAGATGAGAAAAGAAAAATGGAAAATGACATACGAAAGATGGAAAATAAAAGGAAAACGGAAGATGAAAATAAGAGGAAAGAGACACAGCCCAGCAAGTTAGAAGAATCTCAGCTAAATGGGTTCTGGTACATGGATCCTTGCCTTGCAATACACTCTATCTGAGGTCATACTTGGGACAAGACCTAGACTATGCATGTCCTTCCTCACAACTTCTCCTATAGTCATTTTTGGCATGCCCCTAGCTCTTTTAGTTCCTTCAACCGTGATCATATCGCTCTTCCTTACTGGGGCGTCCCTAGGCCTCCGTTGGACATGACCATGCCACCTTAAACGACTCTCTCAGAGCTTGTCATTGATCGAGGCAACTCCCAAGTCAGCTCTAATACGTTCATTCCTTATTTTATCCTTCTTAGTTTTTCTGGAAATCCATCTTAACATCTTCATCTCTACTACACAAAGCTTCTCAATATAACACTTCTTAACTGCCCAACATTCTGCCCCATACATCATAGCCGGTCATACAATAGTCCTATAGAACTTTCCTTTAAGCTTTAAAGGAATACGTTGGTCACTCCGGACGCACCTCTCCACTTCATCCATCCTACTTTTATTCTCTGTGACACATCATCCTCTGTTATCTTCTTTATTTATGATTGACTCCAAAAATATCTAAAATAGTCACTTTACGGTTTCGCACCTTGTCGGTATCCATCATAGTATGGCTAAAATTACACATCAAATTCTCAATCTTCGTTCTAGTAATCTTAAAGCCTCTTGTTTCCAAGGTTGATCTCCATAACTCTAACTTAGCGTTAATCTCTGCTTTTGTCTCATCCACCAAAACAATATCATCGGCGAAGAGCATACACCACGGGACCTCATCTTGAATGCTCTTGGATAGATCGTCCATGATAAGCTCAAAAAGATAGGGGCTTAAGGCTGATCCTTGATGTAATCATAATTGGGAATTCCTTGCTCTGAACTCCCACAGATCTCAAACTAGTCACCACAGCCTCATACCATAGTTGTCATGGCGTCACCATGGCATCCTGGCACTAGAGGTCTATGCATATCAACCTACGCCATGGCATCCTGTCTCTCTTTCCTTCTTCGATTTCTTCTTCCTGCCTCTCTTTCCCTCTTCGATTTCTTCTTCTTTAATTTTTTGTTTCTTCCCCAACCTTAGACCCACTCCCTGCTTCCCTAAATCTCCTATTTTAGCCTTGGTTTAGTAACCTACAACTAAGACATCCGCCAGATCTGATTTCAGATCTCATCATTCGGTTGCCAGTAGAATTTTGGCGCTATTTCTCGTTGGGATCGGCAGACCTTGGTGCTGCGATTTTGTTCCAAAAATTGCAGGGAGAATCGTCTCCATAAGAAGGAGTTTCCTTTGTTGGAACTACTCCAGTTCACCGCCACTCTGCCTCTCTTTCTATTGTGTTATTGCAAGGTTGAAGAAGACATTAAGTCTTTAAAATTGCAAGTAAGGACAACTTATATTATTTATATAAAACCCCTTATATTCTCTATTGCTATTCTGTTTAACCCATTCAGTTTTCTCCTTAACTCCATTAAATTACAGTTCTGCCACTCCTTTACAACTTCAGATTAATTACAATTCTGCCATTGTTCTTATAAATCTTGATTTATCTACTAGTTTGTCATTCAACTTTGGATTTAATTACAATTCTGCCATGGTCGACATGATCGCCATGACGCCGTGACAACTATGCCTCATACATATCTTTAATTACATCCACATATTTACTTGACACCCCTTTTTTCACCAGAATATGCTTGACTAAGTCTCTAGGGACTCGGTCATAGGCTTTTTCTAGGTCAATAAAGACCATATGGAGGTCCTTCTTGCTATCTCTATATCTTTCCATGAACCTCCTTACTAAGTAGATAGCTTCAGTCGTGGATCTACCTGACATAAAGACAAATTGGTTCACCAAGATATGAGTCTCTCTTCTCAAACGAGCTTCAATAACCTTCTCCCAAAGTTTCATAGTGTGACTCGTTAGCTTTATACTTTTATAGTTATTGCAGCTTTGGATATCCCCTTCATTTTTGTAGATCGGGACTACAATGCTTCTCCTCCATTCATCTGGCATCTTCTTTGTACTCATAATCTTGTTAAACAGGTAGGTTAACCAAACCCCACAATATCCTAGGGTTTTCCACACTTCTATTGGAATCTCATCTGGGCCTTGTGTCTTTCCTGCTTTCATCTAGGGCCCCTTTAACTTCCGCCATACTAAACTTCCGTACATATCTATGACGTGTGGTGTCAATGTGATAGTCCGGGTCATTTCTCCTTGACCTGTCTCCATTTACTAGGTCACAAAAATATTCATCCCATCTCTTTACAATGTCCTCGTCTCTTACCAACACTCTTCCATCATCACCCTGATCGAAATCTCTACTCTTCCGTTCTCTCAACTCAGCTATCATATAAATTGCTTTTTCCACTTCTTTTGTGTTTAGGTTGATATAGAGATCCAAAGACTCTACACACTACATAGTGCAATCCAGGGTTCCAAAACCCGTTTGGATTGTTTATAGGCCCACTCACACACTTAAACAACTTAAGTAATTTGAACAATGGCAGAACTGTAATTTTTGCAATAAATCAGCACTTAACAAGGAAAATAACAAGTAATGGCATTACTCTAATTTATTGGATCCTCAAGACACAAGCAAAGGAAATTTAGTGTATTAGTGGGAGGGGTAAACTTGGAACTAGATATACAATAAGGACATCAAGGATTAAAGGACTAAGGGGAGGGTATTATGGGAAAACGGATTTAAAGAATTAACGGTATAAACATCGTTCGTCTCCTACCTTCGAAAGACCAGGAAACTAGCGGAAAGGAGAGACTTGTGATAAGGAGAACTCACTCGAGAGGCCACAGTTTGGCCTGAGATTTCAGGTAGAGGATCCTTCGATCAAACCTGTTGAATCCCCACAGATATTGGTTCAAACAACCAGATATCGGATGACTCAAGGCTGCTGAAACATACTTGGCAGGAGAAACTCAGAACAGTCTAGTTGCAGGTCACGGTTCTCACCATAGGTGTGTTGGGGGGGGGGGGGGAGAGGGGGAACAAGATCCTAAGTGTTGGGTCACCCTAGGGTACTGAAGTTGACCCCAAAGTTTCAAATCAGATGGCATTACAAGCAGAGGGTTCTATCAACTTCTATGACCCACATCGAAACACAGCAGCAACAAATAAAGTGAACAATTCCACAGAAAAGAAGAAGAAGAGAAGGGGGGTTTCGCTGCGATGGGGAGAAAGAGGGAAGATGAGAGAAAAGAGGGTTTGCACAGAAGGGTGGGGGGGGGGGGGGGAGTTCGCATACGCACGCCACACAGGCTCAACCAAACAACTCACTTCATTCTTTTCAAATCTAAAACTTTTGTTGGTTACAATCTTGGATTTGAAGAGGGAAATAAAGACTCCTAACTAAACTCTAAAATTGAAATATAATGGAATTCTACCACTTCCTAACCTATTCAAAGTAAAACAAAAGAAAGAAAAAAAAGAGAGCGTACCCAGTCCACGAGTCTCCCGCCACTGCAAGGTCTGGGGAGAGTCATAATGTACGCAGCCTTACACCTGCTTTCGCAGAGAGGCTGTTTCCAGACTCGAACCCATGACCACTTGGTCACAAAGTAAAACAAAAGACTACAAGATTATCCAAATAAATAGACTACTAATATCCTACTAGACCAAAGAACCAAATTTGGACCCGGTTCTCAATCTGAGTTCTCAATTGGGTTCAGACCGGTCCCAGGAGCTGCTCCTGCATCACTACAAAATACAGAAACTGAGGACATAGATCCTACAAAAAGAGGGGGTGAGATGGAGATAAAGGGTCGTAAGTAATAGAATGATTAATGCAAATATGTTTGCCTCTTCAGACAGCAACAGGAAGATAAGAACAATCAATAAAAACAACTACATGCTCACCCTTCTGAAAAAGAAAAAGAACTAGAGGTAATCAAGGAACTTGAGCAAAAAGTAACCTAATCCTGAAGGAGGATCTGGCTGGTGTGGCTGATCAACTGAAATGATTATAAATTCAGATAGCCCCCTTGTACTTCTTACATACACCTGAAAACAACCCCTTTTTTTTAGACCTATCACCCCAAGAATCTAATACAAAATCATAACTCATAATTGTGAGGCATTGCTTGTTTGGTTTGATGATAACTAACTGTGTTGTTCGAAGGGAAAAATATTTATTTAACTTGTTTATTCTAATCTCACTTGATTAGCTTGTAAGTGTGCAGGTTCGGCATTCATTGATGGTCAAGTCACTATTGTGATCTTGGCTTTCCCATTTGAGGCATCAAGGGGCACATCCAAATGTTTATCATGAACCCTTGAATAAGTCCATTTACCGCATCAAGAGACTATTTCAAAGGACTTCACAAGCTCTTGTATAAAACCATTTACAGCTGCAAGTGACAATTAAAATTGGTATCAAGAGCATTGCGTAAGACAAAAACATTTGGACATGTCATTCAACAAGTGGGTCAAGAACTTCAATGGATTTCACATCAAGGACTTCACCAAATGTCATCTCTAACTTACGATTTTTGTGTGTTGTAATTTGTATATCTTGTAAATCCTAAGCTCTAATATGTAAGGTGATTCTCACACCATAGGGCAATAAAGACACTAAGACCAAAAGACCTAAATTAACCTCATTGGTATATCTTGACTAAGGCACCTTTTGGTAAGCCGGCCTCAAGAAGCCACATGACCAAAATATAGTATTTTTTGTTTGGAACATGTTTGAATCATATTGAAAAATACGTTTGTCAAATATCAGATTCATAATCTTACTTGATCAGCAACCGGCTCATCAACCAGCTCGCCGATTGATCAACCGGTTGATCCTTCCTGAGACTCCTATGGGTGAACTTGGTACAGGAATTGGGATATGTGATTGATGGCTCCATGAGACTATATAGCAATAATAAGGCTGCTACTAGCATAACTCATAATCTTGTACAGCGTGATCAAACAAAGCACATTGAGGTTGATAGGAAATTCATAAAGGAGAAAATTGACTCTGGGAGTATCTGCATACCCTTTGAGAAGACACAAGATTGGTTGGCTGATGAGCTGACAAAAGGAATCACTGCTCCAGTGTTTCGTACTCTCGTAAGCAATCTGGACATGTATAATATCTATTCCCCAGCTTGAGGGGGAATGTTAGAATACTTGCTGTAGGGTATTATTGGAACCATGTGTAATATTATCTTCTGGGGAAATATGTTAGTAGGTAAGGCGCAAGGGTATATCTGGAACTATACTTTAAATCTCTAATATATTTGCTGGAGAGAGATCGATAGTTCTCACAGCTTCTCCCACAAACTCGTTCTTCTTCTTTCTCTTCTTCTCTTCTCTTCCCTTCTATCCCCTCAACAAAAGTGTGGAAGGATCAAAGAACTACATCCAGACATTTGTCTTAGACCATTCCAAGTCAACCAGGGCATGTGAAGACACAAGAATAAGTGTCATATTGGATCAGAGCTGCCACATACTTAGATCCAGCCCCAGGCTATTCAAGGTGACTTGGGCAACTATTGATATGAGTCGCAGAGTTTGCAAACCATCAAGGGAGATGGATTTTGTTCCTCAGAAGCTAACAGGTTGTATGAAAGGGATAGTTCTGTCACAACACTTTTTCCTCATAAACCTAATACAGACAAGATCATTTGAATCCAATAAATTGAAAATGAAAAAAAAAAAATTTAATTAAATACTGCTTTAAAGCACCTGGTTTGAGTGAAGATCTACTGTTCCTAAGGAGGACAGTGCCCCGAACTCAGCCGGCAAAGTAGCAAGCATATTGTTTCTGAAATAAAATGAAAATATGAGTATGAAAGATATAACAAGAAGAAGAAGAAAAAAACTCTCTATAAATGCATTAAATCTACAGAAGTGGCATGTAAGAATGAAAGAAAACCCAACCCCATATAGAATTCTGTGAGAGAACGGCATCCATCGATTGATGATGGAATAGATAAGATCCCTGCACAATTCCATGCACATACCCAATGTATCAACAGAGCATACAAGGAAAACATCCAAACATACCAAATCCACGAGACGGAGACATTTTTCTGCTCTCTTAACGTTATTTATAGGATGATCTATAAAAATATGTAGAAAGCGAACAGCAGACTTCACTCACTATTCTGATGCAAGTCGAGACGAATAATTCGTGAAAGCAGTCCAATATTTTCGGGGATACTGCTAAGTAAATTTTTAGCTGTAAACACAGAAATTACAATTTCATGATTCAGCACTGCATTTCAAAGAGGACTAAGAGATTAATTGGCATTGGAAAACCAACTTACAAGCATTGAGTTCTGTCAGCATGGTCCATGATGCAAGCAACTTCTCAGATATCACTGTTAGCTTGTTCCCCTGAAGTATAAAATAAGACATATTAAACACTTTAAGCCCTAGATGAACTAAACATTACTGTTAAGGGGGAAAAGAAGCATAAAAACCACTGCATCAAGTTTAGCTTGTAAAAGTGGTGAATACCTCCACATCCAGTTTCATCATTTTTGAACAGTTGGCTAATTCCTCTGGCAATCTGGTAATACCATTGTTGGACACCTGAAGTTCAACAAGTTATAACAAAATACAAGGTCTGCAACTATAGTTGAAGCTCTACAACAAGAAATAACATAATGTGGACCTTTCAATTTTCTTTTCATAATGGTTTCATTTGGTAGATAGTAAAGACAGTCTAGTAACAGCCATTAGCAGTGCAGCAGTAGCAGTTCACATAGCCCAGGCCTGGGTCTAGCATTTCTTAAGTTTTGCATACATCCGGCTCAATCAAATTCAAACCTGGACTAGATCAAAGGCAAGGCACAGCTTCTGCTTCCGCTTCCCCTTTCTATCGAAGAGAAAGCGTTCAACGCAACTAGATGAGCAAGACCAACCAATCAACTGTATTCTCTTATGCATCCTGCAAGACATAGGAGCAGTGATCCAAATACCTAGACACTCGTTTTACCCAAAATGCTCTGGTTGGACAGGACAAAACATGAGTGTGTACTATGTAGCAGATACACAGAGTCATACTTCTGTGTGGGGTGTGTATCAGATATGCATAATCTATACCCACTTTTTCACTGGGGACCTTACACATACAAACAGCAAAAACTATTGACAGTCATACTTCTGTGTGGGGTGTGTATCAGATATGCATAATCGATACCCATTTTATTCACTGGGGACCTTACACACACAAACAGCAAAAACTATTGACGTGTAGTATCAGAAGTCATGTACCCATGCACCCATACCTAGTTGGGAGAATCTATACCCATTTTATTCACTGGGGACCTTACACACACAAACAGCAAAAACTATGGACTTGTAGTATCAGAAGTCATGTACCCATGCACCCATACCTAGTTGGCAGATCTGTACTAGCCAAGCATCCTCATCCTAAGATTCAATAGTCACACATGGCTCTAATGCCCAACACCTGCCCTAGTAATCACACCATGCAATTTTAGCCAGAGATGTCCCAAGTTGATCCACATCCAAATATGGGTCCTAGGTTACATAGTGTTAATCCCAAACGAGGGAATTCCAGTGGGAGATTAGCTTGCGACAGGATCACAGGCATAGGAGTAAGAACCAGAATAAGAGAAAATTGAGTAACTCAATCAAAACAAATTGGATAGGCATAAACTTTTGGTAGATTGCTCCAATCAATCAGCAACATAGGTTTGCAAAAGATGATCTAAATATGATGAACAGATTTTGAGTTATAAAGCAAACCTACTGGAAGTAGGAAAACTAAAAAGCTACAGAATTGATGGACAGATTAAGGATCTAAAAAAGAAATCAGTTAAAGGAGTTAAGTGGTTATTCGGTCAAGAAATCAGAAACAGAAAAGGAAAAAAAAAAAGTTCACAAATCTCAAGATGCTTAGTAGCACTAGGATTTCAGATTTCAATTGAAAAGATTAGATTTTGAAACCAGAACCGTAACTAGAGCTTGAAAAAGAAATCTAGAATAGCATACAAAAGATGAATAGAGCAGAATTCCAGAAACTAACCTTGTTACCAATGGAGGAGAAGAAGAGAGTAGAAGAGAAGTAATCAGGTCAGGGATACCAGTCCCATATGCCAAGCTCAACAACTCCAAAACTCTTTAAAAAAAAAAAATCTCATATTCTTTACTCAAATCATCTTCAATTGATGGGGATGTATTACATATATAAAGACTTACTAAAATTCCTAAATTGACTCATAGAAGGACTCATAAACACACTGAATAAAGTAAAAAAATAGACAGAAAATAGAATTCTATTCTAACTATTAAGTATCCTAATCTAACCCAATACTTAACTACAAATCCCGTGTACTAACTTTACCCCCATTTTATGGGCTTACAGATTAGCTCATTACAATCAAACTCAAAAAAATAAGAGGCCTAACCTAAAACATAACTACCCAAAGGTCAATTTCAGCCCATTAGACTGCCACCAGCACCTTGTGGGCACACCAATCTTTTGCATAAGCCTCCATACGAGATTTAATGTCTAATGCAACTGCATCACCAAGGTTCTGCATGTGAGTTAAGTGTGCGATGCATGGAACTTCTTGTGGTTTATTCTGTCACCACCACATATTCCCCTTCAAAATATCTACCGAAAACTCTTCGCTAAAGGCATAGCTTTTCATGCCTAATTCATACAAATATAGCAAAGTCATACTGAAACAAATAACCCATAATTGTAACATTCACCAGAAATCCAACTCCAATCATCAGGAATGTCCATAGTACACATTATGTTAATGAATATGTGTGCAATGTATTAACAGGTATATGAAAGAAACTTCAGAACCAAGAAATAGCACTGTTTTCCAAGGGGTTGTACATGCTATTAAACAAACAATCCCTTTACCTTGAGGTCCGACAAACCTATACATCTTCCAAGGGAGCTTGGAAGGTCTTTAAGACAGTTGTTTGAACAATCAAACCTGGAATAATCACAATAGGAAACTGAACAAAATCAGTCATTAAGAGGGGGAGGGGGATCTAAGACTTTGTAGCTCCACAGTAAATTTTATGTAGAAAAAAGGCATCCTTTTGTACATGCTTCAAATAAACAACATGAATATGCACATACGCAGACATGTATCAGTACTTCTTTACATCCACACATGGTTTCTATTTTTCTTTAGTAAGGAATGCTTGTATTTCAAGTCCTTTTAAACAAGATAACAGCACAGTTTTTGAAGCATGGAACATAATCGGAACTGCTTCCTATAAAAATCTTCTTAGAGCATATAGACACATGCACTGATTGGTGACAACGTGGCAACATGACAGAATGCACAATATGTTTCTCTATATTGAAGCAATAGACTTTCCATTAATTGATATCTATTCTCACAATGTCATAAAATTAGCAGCTCAAATATACCAATGGGAAGATAGACAAATAAGATAATTGGTACTCAACTCAATTTTCAAAATACTTTACAGGACAGCAGAATTTCATGTAACTTAGATAAATATTGCTCAAATATCTTCTACATGCTTTACAAAAATGAACAGATAAGGCACAAAAAGAACCTACTTGACAAGGGAAGTTGCTGATCCAATCTCTTCAGGTATACTGACTATCAAATTAAATGACACATCAAGTGATTTTAGCAACGAAAGCCTGTCAAGAATACAAGTTTCTCAGAGCTCTAAAAATGAAATCATCAAGAATATAATGGTAATATCATTGATGTCAAATATGAAGTGATCCAGACCACTTACTCTCCTATAGCAGCTGGAAGATGAGAAAGCCTGTTGTGACTAATATTCAAGACAGATAACGTAGACAAATTTCTTACATCCTCTTTCAATACTTCAATGTCATTATGAGCCAAAATAAGCTTCTGGATCTCGGCAGCCTGAAAATGGTATAAACCTCTTCCATTCACTACCAACCAATAGTTTTGGGAAGGAGGGGGGGGGAGAAAAATCATCTAAATGTGTTTACAAGCTATGTTTACTGAACTCTTCAAAATAGGAGCCAGACCTTTGTCCAACAACTATAGACACTGGCACCAACTTGGCACAGAATTAACTGTATAGGTGTATCCATGACAATAGATAATTTTTTTAAAAACGAGAGAGAGATGGGGCTGAAGCTTGCAAAAATTTACATAGTATTTACAAGGACCAGGTGTGGCTCATCTATTTGATGGGGCTGAAGCTTGCAAAAATATCTTAATGTGCATTTCTTAATGTGCAATTGTGCATTAAAGAAGAAAAGAATAAACAAAGTAAGAAGAGTACCTCCCACCATTTTCCACCCTCCTCAATTCCATCCAGATTTTGATAAACTTCATTGGGCACTTCCCTGGGATAAAAAATGGAAGCTAACACTAAGACACAAAGCTAACAACATCATACCATGCTTTCTTCTGATATACCATAACCATAAAAATGTCCAATGAACAGACTCTTTCAGACTTGTACACGAATACATGCACGTACAAGAGTGCACAGGTATGCACACAGAGAGAGAGAGAGATCAATAACAAAAAGCAATATCATTAGCACCTAATGACATAAATGATATGATATATAGGAAGTGAAATATGCAAGATTGATTCTAGCCATTAGTACATTAATAAGTTTCTTTTTCCGTGCTCCATAGAAGAGCTAAGGATTCTAGAATATTAAGGTATATGAAATTCATCAGGTTCAGAATTACAAATTGGTGAGTTACACAAAGTTTCTCCTAGCATATAGATTATCAATGTAGCCATAATGAGCCATTAGTGCTGGCCCCATCTATTGAGGGTCCTTGGAGGGTGAGTTTCGAGTCGATCCTAACCTTTGGCAGTTTTGCACAAAGTGTGCCCTCAAGATTTGAACCCGGGCATTTGCCCTGGTAGCCTGAACCTTTTACCATGCGGATGATTTTGAATATCTTTTTATATATTTCTTCCATATAAGTGCACCTTAAAATGGCAAAACTATAAGGCACACAAAAGATTTTTCAAATTCAATCATAATGAGGCAAATGCTGCACATTACCATAATGGCAGGAAACTAAACATTTTCTGTCAAAATTATAAATCTGTCGATATGAACATAAGCTCCTAGTTTCCTACTAAAAATTTCTCCTAATACTTTGGATTGAAAAGCTTAAATATGCATTCCTTAAAAAAAGTATAAAATTCATTTACTTAATAATAAGCTGAAAAATCAATTGCTTTAGCATATCCTTTTTACATGGTACTATCGAGTTACCCTCTCACACTCCTTAAAAGAAACGAGAGGTGTGGAGAAAATGATGATAGTAGTAGATTTCATGCTTCAGAATATAATTTTCAGGAAAATAACACTACTAGCCGGAGAACCATCTTAACTGCTAATCTACAACGCAAATAATTTAGAGAACAAAGCCAACTAATCACACTGTTCTTTTTTTTTTTCAGATAATCTTCATTCAGTGGAGAAGCTTTAATAATTTATAGAAAAGAAATCATATAGGGAATTCAAAGTTCAAGCAAACATAAATACCAAGAGAGAGAGGGAAAAAATACAAAAAAAGGGGGATAAATCTTGAAAATGCACCTGTACCTGAAGCTCTCTAGGGATTAATTTAAATTTGTAAATCTATTGATATAGAAATAGCACTGTCCAATCGAACCATCAAAACAGGGAAAGAAATGGATGGTTTACAGAAAACCACAAATTACAGTCACACGCCACTGAAACGGAGGTTTAGAATTGCAAAAGGTATCAAGTTATACGAAACTCCACATTAATAAAAAAAAAAAACGAAATGGAATTGTCTAACTGATTACTTCACTTTCACTACAATTAGTTCTAGTTCCTGAAGAATTCAGTGTTCAAAGATCTCTGATCCACTAATGAGAAACTAGTTATAGCGATTAACTGGACAGCCGTAATTGTACTGTATATCTCGGAATAATTAAAAAAAAAAATCCCCCTCCAATTGACAAACCTGAGCGAGCGATTTGAGAGATTAAGAGAACCTGAAGCTCTTGCCGCTTTCAGTATTCGATCCATATTCAAACTGGCATTTCTCCCTCCTTCTCTCTCCTTCTCTCTCTCTCTCTCGGAGATCTATGGAGGAATGAAAAGAACTGATGACGACTTAGCCCGATGGCTGAAGTTGGCTCTCAGAAATCCGTAGTATTAATTCCGTAATGACAAAAAGGTTTCAAAACCCGTCGTCCCCGTGAGTCGTGACAACTCATTACTGTTTCCATAAGAACCGTTACTTATTATTTGGCGAATTATTATTAGGTTTGCACCCAAAAAAAAAAAAAAAAACAACCTTGCCAAGCTGTTTGCAGCCAGCGTCCAGATACAAGACCATCCAAAATGACTGCCCTGCCCTTCTGAAATGAAAAAATCTCACCCCAATTGATGCCCCTTTGCACGTTCTCATTGGTTGTGCTTGTACAGGGGCCACGTAGCCTGGCAATGATCTTTTGCGTCCAGACACAACCTTACTAAATGACCGCCCCACTCCTCCCGTTGATGTCCTTGTGTGCACTCCCATTGGCTCCTGTGCTTGTGCAGGGGCTACACATGGCAACAATCTTTTGCCCTTATTATTATTATTCTTATTATTATGGGAAATGGTTAGGCACCCTACCAATGTGCCCAAAGTGTGTTTGCTCTCTCCCCCTTTGGAAATGACCCTATGCTATTTGTCATCTTGTGCTCCCATTGGTGCATGCCCTTAGCATGCAACACGCAAACAGCGTATTCATCCCAAGCACTATTATTATTATTATTGTTATGGAGAGGGTTCCCTTGGTCGACGCCTATGTATTAATTTTTGGGAGATCAGAGGGATGGGTTACGCATGAAATAGGAGGTTTTGGAGGAGAGATAGAGTAGGCTCTACTATTTTGTGTTAGCGGGCGTTGAAATCCGCATGCAAGCGTCAGGCAGGTTCTTTTCCCTTATTGTTATTATTATCATTAGGGAGAAAAAAGATAGACACAACGTGCGCTAGCTTGTAGCATGCAGGCAGTGTGCCCTGCCTTTTCCTTTATCATTAGGGAGAAGGGTGGGCACGCCCCCCCTTTGTCTATCTGTCTTCCCTCCCCATGGGCAAGGCCGCCTGCTTACTTAGCGGGGTTGATATGCCCAATCCTCTCCGTTATCATTATTTGGCAGTATTTGTAAGTGGAATGACAATTGTAAAACAGTATTCACAAAGGGCCTTTTCATATATATAGAGATTCAATTGATGGACTTGAGAAAAAGTCTAAGGGTGTGAATTTTGAACCGAAAGTATTATCAAAAAAATGGAATCGAATCGTTTATACTGGAATCAATAAATGTATTCAATTTTGGTTTAAAAATGTGAAACCCAATACGGTTTAAATCGATAAACTAATGAACCCCGTCATTTACTCTCTTCCAAAGAGTTCGAGGGTTTTTTTAAAATAGAGGGAGAGATACTAGAAGGAGGGGGAGAGGAGGTAGGAAAGGAACTAGGAGCGGTGAGGATCAGGATCGTCTCTTGGGAGCCCAGCACCCAAGGGGCATCCAACGGTTGAGCTATGCCGCACATATCTTGGCGCACGCCTAGGGATGTGTGCGGCACAGCCCAACAATTGGCAGTACCCTGGGCGTGCTGGGCTCCCCAGAGACGAACTAAAATCAAGGGGTGAAGGATCTCATCGTTGCAACAACTACAGTTGGTTCCGTCAGAAAAAAAAATTACCAACTTGTACGCTTCTATCCCATTGGCGTAAGTTTGGAGTTTCTAAAGGAAATTCCCAACAAAAAATATACACAATTTCTATTTTCTTTCTATCAAAGCAATCATAAGTTCATAATCACTGCCTACATTCCACGAAATTAAAAAGTAGGGATTAGGTTTACCAAAACCTTTCAAATTTTCTTTACATTTCCATAAAAAGACAAATTTCAGTCTTAAAGAGCTTTTATGATTCCATATAATAGATTGGATTTTATAATTTTTTAAATTCCTCAAACCATTGAAGTCAATACGAGTGTGGCCATAATTCATTTTTTCTAATGAGATAGCATAAAAATGTTGTTAATATAGAAGGTGAAATTATCTTTTAACGACAGCCAGAATCCCCACATAAATGATGTGATTTAGAGTTCAAGTGTCCACCTCACATCCAACCTATACATTACATCATATTACCTTCTTAATTAAAATGGAATTTTATTAGAGAAAGGAAAGGAAAGCGACCAATTATCTCAAAACTATTAAAAGATAATTCAGTAGAGGGAAAATGTTCTATGCCCTAGATGCGCCCCAGACACATGGGGTGGGCAAAATGACTCACTGTCTCTGCCGTCTCATCCTGCCCCATGTTTATGGGCACTTCCTACACCCCCGGGTAGAGAACATCGCTCCTTAAGTAGAACTGAAGAAACTAACATAGACGATCAAAGAAACTCTTATATTACAAATTAAAATTACCAAACTTATTATTTAGTAATAAAAGAAAATCTGACTCAAAGAATTCTCCAAAAAAGAAATCCTCCAAATTCGAAGTCTTTAATCAGCTGATACCAATAAGTAATTGATAGATCTCTTAAATTTATTTCCAAATATTTTGATTTTACACTCTATCCATAAAGTGTCCATGTATTGAGTACATCAAATTTGATAAACTTTTCAGATATTTTTTGGGAGCTTTGTATATATTGCCAAATGGGAAAAATGCATCATAGTTGAAAACTCAACAAATTAATCAAATTGAAAGAGAGACATGAATACATAACATAAGCACAAAAATTGAGTCTTAATTAATTGGGTCCTTGTAGGGTCACTATGCCTAGTGAAGTACAATGCTTGACTATTTGCCACTTGGCAATAGACAAATTTTAGTCCAAAGTAAGCAAGGAAAGGTTGCTCAAACTCTGATTCAATTTTTTAGTAAAATCACCAAAATGCCATCAAATGGAGATTATTGGAGTCTTACGATTTTATAAAAGATCAAAAGTAGAATACTTGTTGCTGCCCAGGATCGAACTGGAGACCTTCAGTGTGTAAGACTGACGTGATAACCACTACACCACAGCAACAAGTTCCTTTGATAGTGTCTCTTCTTTTGTTGTAATCCAATGTTTCATATGATACATGAGCCATTTAATTAAAATGAAAATATCTTAATCGGCAATCGACTGGATTTCAATTTTCAACTGCCAATTAGGCAAGCAAGCAACAGTTTTAGATTGCAATTCTCCTAGCCCATAGGATCTGAGGCCCCTACCTTATAACCAAGCCTACTTAATAAACAAGTCAATGGGCCAAACTTAATAATAGCCCATGTATTAGTTGGGCTGAGTTAACCCATCCAAACTAGGCCTCTGTACCAAAACCAACCCATTCAATGATGGGTTAGGTTTGTTCCACTCACACTGCCATGCACCTGACACCTTCCTATAAAGGGAAGAAAAATACCAAATGAGCTGAAAAGATTGGACATGTAGTTCAATTGACTTGTCCAACCATGGTTCTAAGTATCGGTATCGTATCGCCTGTATCGGTTTTGCCAATCACCGATACCGATATCGTATCAGAAAACGGTACAGGCAAGGGGTAAAATGGTCAGAAAACTCATTTTTAAAGGAATTTCATGGGTAATTTTGTCTGATACAACCGATCTAGGTCAATACCGTATCGGTATCGAATCGGTTTTGCGTGTTGCCGATACTTGTTCCAATACCGCGCACTAAAAGTCTAAAACCATGTGTCCAACCTTATATAGTTATGGGTTCTCTGTGCCGCAGCGCAGGCTGCGACCAGCCGCATGGGGATGGGCACAATGACCACCCTGCCCCCCCCTAAGTGGTAGGTCTATGTGCCTGGGTCTAGCCTGGGCTGCCGCACAGAGAACATTCTCCCTATAAAAGAGGCAATTAATATAGGTTGAGTACACCCTCAAGGCTCAAGGAAATGATGGGTTCTCATAATATATGTTAAAAGCAACATTTATGTATAATTTCCAGAAGGGGTATATATAGATCAGAGATGGAATGGAGCACTTCCAAAGTTAAAATTATACCCTAAAATAGAAACCTGATTCAGTTCTCTAGGTATGTAGCTAAAGGAGATATATATTATTGAAACAGGGAATGATGGTCAATAGTTTAGTGATTACCATTAATGAACCCAGTAGCAAATCAGAGTTCCGGAAAATTGTGATCATTAGAAGGTAAATTATAGTCTCACTTGTCACCCCCATATACATACCCACTCTGTCTCTAATAATGCACCTATATCAAATTATTCCTTGACAAGGGGACATGTAATTGCATGCAATTATGCAAAGAAGACCTTCATCAGATGGTTTCTACTCATCATGCACAAGATATCATTAATTAGGTGATTACAAGAATGTCATTTCACTATAATGTCATGAAAGTAAGGGTGTCAAGGATTGAGCTCTTCTCCAGGGAGCCCAGCATGCCTGGGGGCATTCAGTCGTTGGGCTGTGTCACACACATCTCTAGGCATGTGCTGAGATGTGTACGGCACTGCCCAACCCTTGGATGCCCCCTGGGCACTCCCTGGGAGTTGAGCTCCCTGCATGGGAGCCGGATCCAGGTGTCAATCGGTCTGGTTACTGTTCAAAAAAGAATCAGTCAAAATCAGAATCATTTTGCATACAGTCTTGTTTTGTTGGTTTCTATTCTATTTATATGTGGTTTTTGCTGGTTTCTATTCGATTTATATGTGGTTTAGTGTCGATTTTGAAAAACGGTTTCCAATTCCAATTTGTAATGTGTTTAATTTTTAGTTCTCACATTCGGTTTACATGTTTGCATACAGTCTTGTTTTGCTGGTTTCTATTCGATTTATATGTGGTTTAATGTCGATTTTGAAAAACGGTTTCCAATTCCAATTTGTAATGTGTTTAATTTTTAGTTCTCACATTCGGTTTACATGTTTGTAGTTTTAGTTTACATTCAGTTTATATGCGGTTTGTAATTTTGGTTCACATTTAGTTTCACTTTTGTACCCTTTAATTCATTTTGTTTTATACCTAATTTGAGAGCATGAACAAATAAGTTTAGAATAACTAAAGCTTATCATCTTAATATACATTGCGAATTCTCATATTGTACATGTTAACATCATAAAAGCAATCGGTTCCTATATAGTTTAGAACCATTGGATTTTCAGTGCAAATCAAAACCAAACCGGAAAATAACCTATGAAATTAAATCGAATCATTTATCTGTGATCTGATTCAGTTCATCATAAACGATTGGTTCCGTTTCCTTTTTGATACCCTTACATGAAAGAGACTTGAGTTTGAACTTAACTTCGATCTTGTTGAGATGTGAAGAATCTTATAGAGATATAGTTCTACATCAGTGACTTTGAATATGTCTTAATATACCCTTGGACCATCTCCATCTAATGCCTTAAGTTTTTTAATTAGACTTCCAAATGATATTCCGTGGATATCATGTCCCATTTTATTTAACATGGTATCAAAGCCAGCGTAGGAATATATTGCAATAATGAAAATTAGTTCCATGTCAAGTAAAACTTATAACAGACAAACGTACATGTAGCTATTAAATCGGTTTAAGCTCATATAATCCCATGTTAATTTACATTTGTCAGTCAATTACTGTTACCTCTCTTTTGATGAGAGTACTTCTAACATGGTTTTAGTGCACGATATCGGAATGGGTAATGACAACATGCAAAATTGATACGATATTGATACGGTAACGGCTTAGATCGATTGTATCAGATAAAATTACCCTTAAAATTCCTTAGAGTTTTATGTATCATCCAATACGGGCAAAATCAATATATATGTATCATCCAATACGGGCGATACAGTACTGATACTTGGAACCATGGTTTCTAACGATCTACTGCAAAGAACCATAGACTGTGCAGGGACAAAGACACCTATAATGGCTCCAAACACAATTTCATTAGAACGAAACAAAAAGGTCCCCACAAAACATACATAAGAGAACGACGCTCTCTCTCCTTAGGAGAGGGCTACGGATCTACAGTCAACACTTACAGTCTTACAGAGTTTACACTAAATAAAGTTACAAGCAAACCCACAGAATTTCACAAACAAGGATAAGAGGTAGAAGCATCGGATACCACTTTTACAGTTTCCAACGGCTACTACTCAAATTCTTTGTTAAAGCAAACCGACAACAACGGCTACTTTTTCCTTTCCTCTGATAGGGCACCCACGCACTATAGAAGATGATATATAATGGTAAACTATTACTGGTAGTAAGTAGTTGCTTTTTTCACTGAAAAGGGTTCTTTATATACCCTATTATATATACTTTGGTGAGATGATCTCTCTCTTCTTGATAGTAAAGTAGAGATGGTCAGAAGAAGTTAAGGCGAGAAGTGTAAGTGGCCTTAGGAGACCAGTTCCTTGGTATAACATCTCTTGCAGAGAGAGATCGACCTGTCGATAATGTCGTTAGCTTCACTGAAAATGGTCCTTGTAAGGGTCCCCCATTTAGGCACCAAGTTGCTCCCCACAAGTGCTTCATCTCCATCCACTCACTCGAACTTGCCTGCCATCACCATTCACCATTCACCATTAATAATTCCACTCACACAGCTTTTAGGTTAAGACAAGCGGGGAGCGGAGGAAGAGGTTTTTTAATTTTTTCAATCGATCCCCTTGACATGCACTCAAATCGGTAAACCACCAATCAATCGATCACGCAAATGTTTGATCTTTATCCCCTTCAGTTCCTCAATCAGGTGTAATGACCACCTTACCTTTGTCTAGATGGAGATCACCCCTTTATTAGAAGGACTAGGGAACTGAAGGAGATAATTTTCCTAGTTTAAGTATATATAAAATAGAAAAAAATTGAATTGTAGGTAAAAGTATTACTTCTCTTATGTGCATTGTTCCAACATCTCCATCTGCATCTTCAAACTCCACTAGTAGCGATAACCAGAATGCCGTTGAGCCTTCGTTCACATGGAAGGCGATGTTCTTTCCTGGGTACTTGCATGGAGTTCTACAAGTGAAATCTAAATGTGAATAACCCGATGTGAAAACTTATAAGTATTACTATATATTATATAAATTCAAACGACTCAGTTATGTCGCACACATCTCGAGGGCTAAAGACCCGGGTCCCTAATCTTGACTCAAGAGTCAACAACTCGTGTGAAAAGGGAATAGAGAATTAGGAAAACTTATAACAGGGTTAGCGTAATTAATTACAAAAGGACGAAAGAGAAGGAACAGTGACCGTTACTAAAAGGGCTTTTTTTTTTTTTAACCTTCGGTAGATGACAGAGATCTCGCCTCGATTCCTGAGCTGACCATTGTTACCAGCAACAGCCATCCGGCCAAAAGCAGCGCCGCTGAGGTCGAAGTGAGTACGGCCACCGGAGCAGTACCCACCGGGACACTCGTCCGTGACGATAATCGTAACGGCTCGTCTTGAACATATCTCTTCGTCTAAGCATTTCACCTTATAACAAGCTCCGCAACCTTCTCCATCTTTAAAGAGAATCGGACTCACAGCTCCCACCCTCGCCTTTAATGGTTTTACATCTACTAGCGATCCGTACCCACATGCCCCACCTACATACATACACATACATACATACATTAGCTACCATTCATGCATGGATACATAATGTGAGTTCAGGGAAATGGAGAAATACCGTCACTGCCGTCGCCGTCGGGGTCACCGTACCAAGTGGCGGTGGCGGGACGCCAATGTGAGTTGGATACTTGGTTGAGCGACAGTGCGGAGAGAAACAGAGAAGCGAAAACTACAAAGAAAAGGTTGAGGACAATGAACTCGCCGGTACGGCAGTGTTGCTGCATCTCGTCGGGCAGAATGAGGTGGAGCACCGCCGCTTGGGTGTTTCCTCCGGCGGAGAGAGATTTTTGGAGCAATGCTCTGCCGACAGTTTCCTTTCTGGAGTGCAGACTTGAGAGGAGTGTGAAGCGTCGATTCGGTGTATAAATAAATAAAGCAGTGCACGGACAAGAGATAACCGATAACGGCTCATCTAAGACTTTTTATTTCTCTAAAGTACCCTTGACCTTTTCATCTTAATACCTACACTATCCCACCATTGGCCTTGAACCCTTGAAGTCGTAACCGACCGTTAAGCCGTTGATTCCGGGAGTTGGGAGAAAATTGGATTATCTGATCAAAGATTCTTCTGCCGCTATTCTTGTTGGCATTATAAATTGATAGATAGATTATAGTGGTAGAATAGGGGCTACATGCTGACCTTTTTGGGTGCACCGTGCACCGCAAGTTAATTTGGGGGGATTCAGTTCCGGTTCGGTTTGTTAGTAGTTTTAACTTTTAACCTCTAATCATTAAAATATATATTTAAAATTCTTAAGTAAACAAAAGTATATAAACAATTAAACATTAATTTTTTTTTTTTCTTAGGGTAGGAGTTTTCTGTGGAAGAACATGACCACTACGCATACAAGAGCCAATGGGAACTCACGGGGTGCCATCAATAGGGCGGTTTTTTCATTCCCATGTGTCTGGATGTGGGGTGGGGGGGTGAAGTTCTCCTATAGAAAACATTTCTCCTTTTTCTTTGTAGTTACAACATAATGCTTGAAAATTATAAGGGGAAAAAATCTCTGCCAAGTTGTGTAGACCTATGCACAGGCACAAGACCGCATGAAATAACTGTCTCGCCCCTCCTCAAATGAAAAATTCCCAACACCATTGATGCTCCTGCGTGTGTTCTTGTGTAGGCCATACAATCTGGCAATAATCTTCTGCTCAAATTGTAATTATAATATGTAGGGAGAGTGTTCTCTGTCTAGGAATATGGTCTCTCTCTCTCCAACAAGTAGGATATAGAGACATCATTTCATAAAGGAGAAGAAAGACAGACATATGAGAGTAATGGCATAGCCATGGAAAAAAAATCCTCTCTAATGCGCCATCCCCTTTAGCTGGCATCCAACTAGTGGAGGAACTTGGGGTGCGTGCCCAAGTGCCTCCAACCGTTGGATCCATGTTGGAGGGGCTAGTGCATGTGCTGGAGAGGATTCGGGTCCAACACATTTCACGATAGAAAACATTTTTCTAATTAAATAATAAAGGACCAAGTTTCCCTCCACCCATGATGAATGTGATCCTATTCACTGAGGGGTGAGAGAGGGTGAGAATGGTTATTGGGAGCGTATTTTAAAATATACTAAAACCCTAGGAGGGATTTGTGTCTTTGTGAACTCTCTAAGATGGTGGGTGAATAGTCCTCTATAGGTGGAGGAAAACTTTACCCAACAATATTAAATAAGATTAAGGAAAACCGTAATCTTTGACCCTAAGATTAAATATGCATCTTAAATTAAGTGATAAGGAATAGATAGTTTCTTCTTCCGTGGCAAATTTTTACTTCGTCAATGTATTGGCGGAAAGCGTTTACACCATAAGGAGGGAAATTCAAAGTAGGACCCACCTAGAATTGGGGACTATTGCACATGCAGGTGGCCCTACAGGATATTCAAAGTGGGACCCAGCTAGAATTGGGACTGTAGATCACATGCAGGTGGCCACGTATGACGTAGCCAGCATAACCTATGATGAGAGAAGGTGTAGGGAGCCATTTGTTCTGTGTTGGGGAGAAGAGGATTTGGAAAGCGAAAGAACAAAATCACGTGGTTATAAAGTGAGGGAAGGAATCAGAACAAAGTCACGTGGTTGATTCGGCATAATCGGTTTGTTTTTTTTATTTTTTTAAAATGAAAATCGGTATTTTTATTTCAACCCACAGTGCAGGGAGTTATGTACTTACGTCACATGGACTTTCAGGCACCCCCAGCCCACACCTACTTTTTTTCTGTTCATACTAGGCAAGAGATAAAGCCCAAAGTCCCCCCCGGATCTCGATCAAGACTGTCATGTCTGAAAGAAAAGAAATGAAAAGAAAAGACAATAAAAAAAAATACAAATAAACGTATTTAGTGCACAGACTCTCGCCATTGTAGAGTCTAGGGAGAGTCATAATGCATGTTGGAAGTTGTTTCAAGAGACTCAAATTCGTGACCACTTGATCATAATGGAGTCATCTAACTGTTGCATCAAGATCTATCCTCAAAAGAAAATAAAGGAAAAGAAACATAAAATTAAATAAAAATCATAATAATGCAATGATCGATTTATTTGTCTATCTTGCTTGTCACATTTAAATCTTTTTGAATTTTTTCTTTTCTTAGTTTCTAAACATTGCCCAACAGTAAAGATTTTCTCTTCTTTTTTTTTTGTACCCTTAATAACCGTCAAGACAAAACATGCCTATACTAATGGAATCATAAGTTATGGAACAAGAAATCGGTATCGAATTGGTGGAATTGATTAGATCGGATTGATTCTTGACCAATTTTGGTCAGGGAATCAATACTAGTACTTGGATCGCTCGATTTGATCCTATTCAAAAAATTTAGAAAATATACACACACTGATCCAAACTAATCCTGGCCAATATGGGTTTGATACAAGCCGATATCATATCTTAAAAGGATGATAGTGGTCGATCCTAGGCCAATCAGGGGTTTGATCCCAAAAGGCACCTTTTTATCGATCCCAACCTGATCGAAAGCCGATACTAGTCAATTCAGATCGATATTGGCTGATACCAATACCGTATCTAATATCGATTACTAAATCCATAATCACAACTGGTATACATGTGAGATCAAAGATCCTAATCAAAGGATCATCGCCATCTTACTTCCACAATTTGGCCCATCTATTGTATTATCAATGAAAATGAAAAACTCCAACCTATTAGATTCAAGTTTGTTGGGTATTTTTTTTTGTTTCCCTTCAAAATGTTGGTTTTGTTTGATTTGGTTTGTTTTGATTCAATATTGATCCAATCATTTTGGTTTAATCTAGTGTCGTTTTTAGTTAATAATTTTTTTTTCTTATTTATTATTTCAGTTTTTCACATAATAAACAAAGGAAAAGTGTAAACAATATTGAATTTTCGATTCCCCCCCCCCCTAATATGAATAGATTTTATAATCCAATCAAGATATCGAAACCGATGAAGAATTTGATTGATCAATTTAGGTTTGATCTGATCGACTTCAATTGTTTAATTGAATCTAATCTTAGTATTTATATTTTAAGATTCGATCTCCGATATTTTGTATGAATACTGATCTACAAAGAAATAACGTAGGTTATCCTAAGATAAACTCAACGAGAATAGAAATCTCATATATACAGACCAAGATCCTCTACCGTACCGGTGGAGCGACAGTGCGCATCCGACAACATAGTAGAACTCACGTGACACACATGACACACATTGCCTCTGCTGTATTATCAGATGTAAACTGCCACCCTACCGAGTATTGCAGAGGATTTTAATTCCATATGTATTATCTAGATCTTTGAATCTTGAATAACTGTATATTGACATATGCGATTATATGCCTAGGAAGGTGTCACATTTTGGCATAGGTAGGCCTAGGCTTAGGTGAAATCAAATCAGTAATTACAAGTCCTGGGAGGGATATTAATATACCCGTTCGGTCATCTTCTTCTGACAAGTGTGAAGGACACAAGAATTAAAGAATGGGGTCAAACCTGTCTCTTACTATTATTTTCATTATTTTCATCCCGACATAGGGGGGGGGGGCAGGTGGCCACCATCTGGATGGTTAATCTCAATCACTCATTAAATCATTTTCACATAATGTGTTTGGTCTCTGGTAGGTAAGGTTCATTATCCACGGTGAATCGTTTTTCCCCTTCCCTTATCTACCATTTTCCTGATAATTTAAGAGCACTTTTTTGTTTGTTTTCGTTTTTAATTTCTATTTTTGCATTCCAAAAACACAAAAAAGAGTGGAAGATGCAATTGTTCCCTTTTTTATTGGCTTTTGGCTTTGTACTTTCTGCTTTCTCTTTCTTCTTTATTTATTATTTTGTCGGCAACTTCAGAGAATAGAGTCAAATAGTCAATAGAACCCATGTGACTTTGCCGGCAGGCACCTTATCTACGACGTCACATCTATTAATATCTCCTTTTTTACATGCCTTTTTTCTTCTTTCATTTTTTGGGAAAATATAGAGACATCCCCTCAATTATAACCTGTTTTTATGTACACTCCCTCATCTTTAAAATCTTTCAAAGACATCTATTCATCTATTTTAATTTTTTGGTAGAATCCACTCATCTATTGAAAGTAAGTAAATTAGTCCATCAAATTAACTGCAGTTAGTTTTAAATGTTAATACTCACCCAATCATTTTTAGGATCAAATTGCCAAAATTAAAAATTTAAAGACAAAAATACTCTTTAGGGGTAAATACTAAATACAAATCATGCCTCTTTTTTCCCCCTAGAGTGCCTTTAGATGTCCCTATATTTTTCCTTTTTTTTTTTTTTTTCCTATTCTCATGATAGTAGTAGTACAAGGAAAAGATCCTCCTGACTCCGGAGTCCCATGTACGACGTCGAGTCGGATAAATGATCAAGTGTCACACCCATGGTCATTGTGCCACCGTCGGATTACAATGAAATAACCTGACTTCGATTCGAGGCTTGGATAAATGATCGAGTGCCTCGCTCATGATATTGCGCCATTGACGAATTACGATGAAATTACTGTGCCAATATCGATCGACATCTATTCCATCATCTGAAAGGTACCCAACAATCACGTGACGCTGACGAATCGATCGATGGGCCCCAGCTTATCAGGTAGGTAAAGATCAGAAATGATCGATTGTGTATAGCATTCTCGTTCTAGTATTTACCCCTAAAGGGTATTTTCACCTTCAAACTTTTAATTTGGGCAATTTGATCCTAAAAAAATGTGTGGGTGAGTATTAACGTTTAAAACTAGACAGTTAGTTTGATGGACTAATTTACTTACTTCAGTAGATGAGGGGGTGTACATGAAAACAGACAATAGTTGAAGGGGTCTCCCTATTCCCTTCTTCTTTTTTTGTTCAGGATGGGGAAATGGTTTGTGGTATCGGTATTGCATTAGATGTTACATAACGATTTTGCTAGTCACCAATCCTGATACCGTGTTGATACCATAAGTAACATAGTATGAATAAGGGGTAAAATAGTTTTAAAAATCCTGTTTTTTATAAGAGAAATTAGATGCAAATTTGTTTGATACGACTGATCCATACCGATACTATATCGGTTTTGCAAATGACGATACCAGATCAGATACCCTGTACTAAAACCATGGTGTTGGGTGGGGAGGGGGTGGTTTGTTGTATTTTTTTTTGTAGAAGGGTGGTTTGTTGTGTTGAAGCTTCTTTACATGCTCTCGTATTCTTATAAGCAGTTCTATGTTCCTGGTAAGGTTAATATTGCTACCTAGCAATTAGACAAGGCATTATGCTGTGAAAAACCAAAATATTTAGAGCTGATCAAAGCCCAACGATTCATCCTTCCCCGTCGTCCTCCAATGTCTTTGATCCCAGGTTGGTGTTAACCTCAAATGTGGGATTAATATTTCTATACACACGAATACATAAGGATTTTGTCAATAATATTCTAGAATCACAAACATAAGAGAGAAGACACATATCGTTCACTAATGTATGCTATGAGACAATTCCTTGACTCCCACTCGTCATGGCGATTTCGTCTTCAAATCGCTGCAATAAGAACGAATAATGATACTTTTAAATTTCTTCCTGTTGATCTCCCACAATGTTTCTCAATGATGGACTGATGTGAAACTTAGTACAGACGGAGGGAGGACCTAGAGTCATTTATATAGATATTGTGATGTATTTTTCCCATCAGATTGTTTTTTAAAGTAAGACTCTAATTCCCTTTCCTTCTGATACCCTCTGTATTTTAAAAGATATTCAACAACTTGTAACATATTTCAGAAATTGTTCCATTCACCACATCTTCAGGAAGATTAACAGCATAGCTAACTCCCTGACTCAGAGGGCCTTGTCGTGTGCGTGTGAGACTCATAAGCCAATTTCCACTCTCTGACTATTTGAATTATGTAACCCAGATACCTTGCGTTCAACATGCTTCAATAAATGAGTTTACTCTTCACCAAGAAAAGAGTAGGACTCTAATTCCCAAGTTGATAATTAATAAGTTTCTTCAATTAAATTTAATTACTATATTGAGACATACTTGACTAATAAATTATGATAATGTGAGACACACAATTAGGGAATTAAATAATTCCTCCATCAAATTCTAAAGCGCTACAGGTTTGATTGAAATGATACAGAAGTAGAAGTTCATTTCCGCTTGCTCCTCCTATCAGATATGATAGATCAATGCACGAAAGGGGGGGGGGAATAAGACCCCATGCCACTTCTACATTTATTATATCTTAGAGGGAATCCTCCCCACCCCAAAGGGGTATTATAAGAAATAAAGGAATGGCTTTATCACTAAAAAGAAAAGCTTAATTTATAATCATTTTTAATCTCCATATAAAAGGATTGGGTTTTGTGGTACCATTGTGTCTGTTTCTATTATTCCTTTCTAACCATAGAATGCAAGTCTATAAACACAAAGTTAGGTATACATTAGAAGCTCCTAATGTACTATCAATATTTAATCAAAGAGGATTTTTCTTTGTGATGCCATACCTTTAAAACCCTTCTTTTGGACTTTAAAATACATACACGTTCTTCAACAGCTATCGTTGCACGCGCAGAGATAAAGAGTGAGACTTTCATGGCCATATCTTTATATCTTTTCTTCTCAATAAAAATTAGAAAAGTAAAGATACATATCTCCACCTTGATTTTGCCAATACACCTGAAGAATTAATTAAATTTAAGGGAGAGGGTTATCTAAATAAGTGGCAAAGGTAAGCGCACCATGGAACAATGTTATATATATTGAGGCAAAGAGATCGTTTCATGTGAGGTGTAGTGAGGGCTTTGCTGGGTGCCACGTGTCTTTTTAAAATCGAATTTTGAAGATTGATTTGGGAAAAATATCTTCTGTGATTCTCTGACTGTTACAGTTCCTCTAGTGTCTCTGATAAGAGGGGGTGGATCTCAAATGGGTAGAGTGTTCGATCAGGAGTAGAATGGTCATTGCGCCCCTTGTTAGAGAACCGTAGAAATTGTATCAGATAGGGAATTGCAGGGGATAAAGATCCATTGATTTGTCCCATTTCTGTAATTAAGACCCACTATTTTTATAGGATGGACTATGGAGACGGACCTGACCGGTTTGAGGATCATACCACTCCTCTTTCAATTCTCTCTCTCCCAAAACCCCCATTTGAATGTTCTTCCCTCCATGGGGTTCGTGTCCGAATAGCAATCCCGTAGCAAAGAAAGAGATCATTTCATGTGAAGAGACGAAAGGCAAATAGAGAAGGTGCTAGTGTATGCTCTCCATGTATTTAGGAATCATATCGGTATTGTTTTCAGTCGATTCATATTGATATCAACGGTGGCCGATATCAAGTATTATAATTGGACCCATATATCATTATAGTTCTATCGTTATTGAATTGGTCGTTTTGTATCGATAAAGGCGTCTATAATTCTTGTCTGTTCTTGGATTGGGAAGCAATATTGGATCAAAGGTTAATGCATAAGAAAATGATTTTTAGTGAAAAGTAAGGGGCAAAACAGTCTGATCATAACTAATATGGACAGATCCGTATGGATATCAGATTGGTATTGGCCAAGACCAATAAGGATTGCTATTCCATACATGTCATATGGGAGCTTGGCATCTGGTCTCAGTTGATACTGATCTGAATCCGCTTATATTGGTCTAGATCAGATAGTTTTAGAATTTTTATTGTATACGGTTCCCTGACCGGTACGGTTTCCTAGTGCTTCTCACAAGAGGAGGGTGGACCCCACCCGGGTAGAGTGTTCGGTCAGATGCCCCGGGTGGGTCCCACCCACTCTGGTGAGAGGCAATAGGGAACCGCACCGGTCAGGGAACCGTAGACGATAACGTTCCATAGTTTTACCTCTAATTTTCAATAAAAACTCGATTTTTATTTAACTTTTTACCCTTTATCTGTACAGTCGTTCAGTATCATATCGGTCTCTACCAATATCGATACGAATACACGATATCGATTCTTAATACCATACATTGGGGAGAGAGAGAGAGAGAGAGAGAGAGAGAGAGAGAGAGAATGTGTGTGTGTGCGAAAGAGGGCATGACCATAGTCTTCCCCTTAACTTAAAAAAAGAAAAAAGTGAATTAAGTGTAAGAATAGTCTTTTAACTCAAAGTCCGCACGAGACGCTCCACATTCCAAAAAGCAAAAGGGAGCATATTGAATCGATGAAGAAGAAGAAAAAGGGTGAACTTCCTCAAAAAGCTACAAATCAAGTCTCTGATCTTCAGGGATTTTTCTCTTTTTTCTTTTCCACACTTATTTGATCTTATGGGGTCATGTGATGGGGACATGATTCAATAATAACATAAACAGCCAAACCAAAGTAGCCTACTAAAAAATTAATGAATGAATTGGTAGTGGTAGTGGCGCACTCCCATTCCCATCCGGGGATGATGGCCGGGTGGGTGACTAGTGACTGGTGACTGGTGACTGGTGACTGGTGAGCGGGAAAAAAAAGTGGTTAATTCAGTTTTCTTTTAGAACCCAATAATCAAGGAGCCCTGATACCCAGACTCCCTTTTGTATTTGGAAATCCATTTGTTAATGTGTTCTAAAGTAGAAGGTGCCAGACCACGCCATGTACGGTAAATTTGGGAACATCATAAAAAATTTCCAAATTTTGGTTTAATCTTTTTTTAAAGGTGAGAGAGGGGGGAACCGTTATCGTCTACGGTTCCCTTGACCGGTGCGGTTCTCTAGTGCTTCTTACAAGAGGGGGGTGGGATCCACTCGGGGCATCTGATCGAACACTCTGTCCAGGTGGAGTTCACGACTTCACCCTCCTCTCCCTCCTCTTGTGAGAGGCACTAGGGAACCGCATCAGTCAGGAAATCGCATGGGATAAAAATTCGGGGGGGGGGGGGGGTAAATGAGAGTCTATTCATTACACGAAGGACACGTGGTACTTGAAGAACACATCTCCGTCAATCATGGAGTGGAAATTGATTAGAATGTCATACACGCAATCAACAACACCTTTCGTGCTAATGATTTAGATTTACTTTCTAATTTCTATGTGGCTATGACTTCTAGTTCTAATTCTAAGATCAAGTAGATCAAGTAATCGGAATCTGAAATGGAATTGGTCTCCACGGATTCTAATTCAAACAAGATTTGGTTGGAATTAGTTTGAATCCTACAAATTTGAATGAGACAGGAAAAAAAATAATAATAAAGATTTTTTTGAAGTTTTTTATTTAATAAAATTGAGGATTATAATACAAGAGGTAAGCTATATCGATTTCTACTATTCTATTGATTAAAATTTAAAAGAATGCAAAAATGTAGATCAAAGTATCAAACATCAAACAAGGTTATTCCGGGAAAAAAAAAGCACTAATCGGGATCAGTCTCGTTCAATTCCAAACTGAATCGACCAATTTGACCGATCTGATTCCGATTCATTGGACGATATTCTAAATAGTTGCAAGGAAAAAGAATAATGCTCCGCACGCTCTCACATGGGGCAGTGAAATGACCACCCTCATAGTTTGAGGTATCGGTATCGGATCATCCAATACGGTCGATTAGTGCTGATATCATATTGGTATCATATCAGTTTTGAAGGTGACCGAGACCCAACCTGATACCATACACTAAAACCATGACCACCCCCTCCCCTTCCCTTGGATGCCCCGTACATGCGATTCCATTGACCTGAACTAACACAAGGTTCACACAGCCTGGCAACGAACTCCTTCCCATATTTGCAATAATTTTTTGGGAGAATGTTCTCTGTGCCGGAACGCAACCAGTGCATGGGGGCAGGGTGGTCATTGCTCCCACCCCCATGTGCATGGACGCAGGCTGCGTTGCGGCACAAAGAACAGCACCCCTATTTTTTTTTTTTGGTAGAAAATATTTGGCAATAAAACACCTTAATATTTTAGAATTGATTGAAAATTTAACTTTAATTTCTACCAAAAAAAAAAAGAAAAGAAAATTTTAACTTTTATAATAATGACAAAACAAGGGTTACTATTTGGGAATGTCTAGGGGAACCTGGATTCCCAAATTGACTTGGGCCTCAAATTTATCCATCGAATAGTTATCAATCCTAGACCCAACCTGTATAAGGGCCTCATGAAGAAGAATTAAAACGATGGGCTGGGCTACAATATATAATCAACTTGCACTCTCTAGTGAAAGCCTTACACCGCGTTTGGTTGCATAAATTTGTGGGAGCATGTATTGATTTTGAATGAGAATTTCTAGCTAGACATTCTGTGGATTCGTATTTTGGAAAAATAAACTGTTTGGTTACCCTGATTCTGTGACATGAATCTTTCGAAAAAACTGTTTGGTTACCCTGATTCTGTGACGTAATTCTTCCTAAAAAACTGTTTGGTTACCCTGATTTTATCAGTTGCCAAATCTTAAATTTAAAAGTACAAGGCATTTTAAACAATAATTAAAAATAATGTCATTACTCATTTAATTTACCCTGGAATAATTAATCATATTCACTTACTACTCAATCTAATATAAACTAAATTTATGAATATGCCATTATTAACCAAAAATATTAATTTTACACAATTTATTAGAAGTTTAATTTACAAAAAAAGTCATTCCATACAGTGGTTGATGTTAAAAATAAGTTGAATGGAGCATGATATTAGACACATCGACATAAATAAAATACATAATAATATCAAAATGATATATATGGTGAACGAATTATTCAACCCATCTGTGTATTTTGTGTTGGGGGAGTGGACACCTATGCCTTGTGGACACTTAGCAGATTAATTTTTTTTCTTCATAATTTTGGATACATATACACGTCAACATTAATTATTTTTTGTAACCTTTCTAACCCATATCATCCATTGAATACTCCATTTCAACCACTGCTTTCCTCTGGATGATTGATGCTATCATAGTCTCCCCATAATGAACCAACAACCGAATTAGGAACATTCGGAGACACCAAGTACATGTCCTCAATAACCCTGTTCTTTAGAATTTTTTGTAACCTTTCTAACCTATATCATCCATTGACACTGCTAAGGATAAGGATCCATTGGTATTTCAAATATTCAATTTTATTTGAATTAGTCAACACTAATCAAAAACTAGCTGTTGTAACTAATTGGGTTTATCCCATTGTAACAGATACGAATGTGACAACACTTTGAATTCAAGTTTATAAATATCATCACTACCCAACAAAGTGGGCAAGGTGAGATTCATTCCAATTCAAACTCTCTATCTCTCACATGGTATCAGTCGACGTTATCGATTCCTGGTAATTTGCTGCCTTCTTCAACGACTCTATCTTAGCATCTTAGCATTCATCTACTGCAGCAACTGTTCTTCCTCAACAATGTCTTCTTCTTCCTCAACACCTGCGTGTCAGCATCACTTAACCTTGAAATTTACCTGTGATAATTTTCTTCTGTGGAAAACACAATTGTTTCCTCTTCTTCGATGCCAAGACTTAATGGGTTACATCGATGGCACAATTAAATGCCCACCCATGCATCATACTACTGCCGAATCTACTGAAGAAATTCCAAATCTTGCTTACTCTGATTGGATTCGGAAAGATCAACTGGTACTCAGCTGGATAATTTCATCACTCTCACCAGAAGTATTGCCATATGTCGTCGGGCTCGACACATTTGTAGAAGTTTGGAGTGCTCTCCAATCTGCGATCGGATCTCTCTCACATACCAGTGTTCTCCAAAAAACCTCACCAAAGGTGATAAGTCTGCTTCTGCTTATCTTCGCGAAGTCAAATATATATCCGATCAACTTGCTGTAGCCAATCGTCCTCTCTCCAATGAGGAATTAAATGCTATTGTCTTAAAAAACATTGGATCTCATTTTAGCGATATTGTCGCTGCTCTTTCTACAAAGACTGAACCTCTCACTTTTCATGATCTTCATCGATTACTCTTGAGTCATGAACTACGGTTGAAGAGTGCTCAGGTACCCATTGAAGCAAATCTTACTCATGTACCACCACTCACTGCTGCCACAACATCAGCACTCACTTCAAATGCTTCTCCTACAAACTCTAGCATTACTAATTATTCCAACCGAGCACAAGGACAGCGGCAAAGAAATAGAAGAGATCGCTGCCAAATTTGCAGCAAGTTCAACCATACTACTAGCAAATGTTATTTCCACTACACCAATCCACCTCCAACAAATCCATCACCATCTGCTAATATGGCTGGCATATTACCTACTCCTCCGTCCATGAGCGATTGGTTCCCAGACACAGTAGCAACCCATCATGTCACACCGGATATCAGTAACCTGCAAATCTTTGCACCATATAATGGTAATGATTCCTTGTGCGTAGGTAATGGGGTTGGATTAAACATTAGCAATATTGGCTCTTCTCATATCCGTTCTCCATCTAATAATTTATTTCATTTCACCAACATACTCCATGTCCCTAAAATCACCAAAAACTTACTTTCTGTTCATCATTTCACAAAGGATAATAACTGTTTCTTTGAATTTCACCCTTTTCATTTCATTGTGAAGGACCAGGGGACAAAAACGCCTCTGCTTCAAGGATCTCTTAAGGACGGGCTGTATCAATTGCCGAACTTCAAGCCTCCATCACCTTCAGCCAATACCGCCCACTCTGATGTTCAAAATTCTTCCAATGCGTGGCATGCTAGGTTGGGACATCCTCAACCATGCACAGTACATGCATTGATTCATTCCCAAGTCTTACCTTGTTCTTCCAATAAAATAAATAAATGTGTGTTTGAGTTAAAATAATACCGCAAGCGTACGGGTCAATCGTAACTACGGGTCGAACACGAGGAGATATACGCCACTCTATTTAACTAATTTAAAAGTAATGCAAAGTGAACCAAATTAAAATGTTAAATTAAACTAATTAAACTAATGAAAATTAATGCATCCTAACTCATAAGCATCTAACAAAATTAAGGGATTAAATTGGCGTCCTAATGCATGAGCATCTAACCTATCAAACTAAAGCGAATTGAAAGGAATAATAAAAACGCAGCCACACTTCATAATCATATAAAAAGAAATAAGGGAATAAAAGTGCATCCACATACCACAACCATATAAAAAAAATAAAAGAAATAGAGGGAGAAGAAAAAGAAGATAGAGAGAGATAGAGGAAAGGGAGAATGAGATTAAGGGTTTAGAGAATGAGATACCTTGATGTGCTTGAATACTTGAATAAACTCACCATGGCTTCCTCTTCTAAATCTCCATGTCTTGTCATCAACATAGGAACTTAGACTAGGAAGCTTTAAACTAAAACTATTATAACCATTAAACTAGACTTATGAAATCAAAACTAAGAACTTGAAATCAAAACTAAGAACTTAAGCCAAAAATAGGAAAAGAAGAGAAAATTTCACTAAGTGAATGAAATAAAAATTACACTAAAAAACTGAATTAAAATTGAACTAGAAACTAACTAAAAACTGAACTAAAACTACTAACTTCTTACAACCCAAAGGGCAAGGGGTATTTATAGGGGGGAGAGAAGAGAAGGGAGAAGAGGAAAGTGTAGGAGAAATATTCCCTAAGAAAAGAGAATATTCTCTTCTCCTTCCTCTTTTACAATGCCTTGAATCCTAAGAAAAAAGAAAAAAAATAGAAAGAAGAAGAAGAGAAGATTGTTTACATACACCTTCTATTTCTGAAAAGTAAACTTCCAATTCTAACAAGTCGCTTCCTTTCTTTCAGATATCTTCTCAAGCAATAAAATCAAAGCATCTTTGATTTTTCAACTTTCCATAGGTGAGAGAATATTTTTCAAAATAAGTCTATCCCAAGTAGAATTCCAGAAGTGCCCTTGAGAAGTTGGAGGAGAGAGAGAGTAAGGGTGATGACTAGGATTCCTTCAAGAATAAATAAAGTACCCATTCTATCCTTCAGGAAACGTGGAGCATGGGGTGCTTATATAGGCCTCACCATTGTGTTCCTTGCAAAAAATCACCCAAAATAGATCCAAATTTCGTCCAATTTGGAGTTCGGGAGCCCAAGATATCTCAAGTTGAAGTTGGACTGTCCAGAGCCCTCCAAATGGAATCTTTCGGGTACAAGAAATGTAACTTCTAATAATTCTGTTAAGGCCCCTGCAATCTGAACTTTCGCTTCACTTTGTCCCCAGCCGACTGTCAATAATTACAAATAAACCCCTATAGACCATTTTCGTGTTTCGTTACGGAAACGGCCGTAACTTCTTCGTTTCAACTCGGAATCATGTGCCGTTTAAACCGTTGCGAAGCTGACTCGATGGGCTACGCATCCAAGCCATTAACACTTTTAAACACCTTAAAAACATTTCCTTAGCATCATCTCCTCCATTTTCACAAGAATTCACCTAAAACCTGAAAAGCACAAGAAAGCATCGAGTAACTCTGTCCAATATGGTAAAATGTATGTTTTATGCCCTAAGATTTCACACATAAATGTGCTCATCAATGTGCATCTTGTTTTCTTGGCAAATCCCATAAAGCATCATTACCTGGCACTGGTAGCATTAGTTCTGCACCACTTGATTTAATTTTTAGCGATGTATGGGGTCCAGCTCCAGTTTCCTCAGTCAATGGTTTTCAATATTTTGTTCTTTTCATTGATGATTTCTCCAAATTTACTTGGTATTATCCACTTCAAAATCGTTCTCTTGTTCCTTCTATTTTTCAACAATTTAAACGAATGGTGGAGAAACAATTTTCAAGACCAATAAAACAATTCCAATCAGATTGGGGTGGGGAATTTCAAAAATTGAGTACCTTTCTTAACAAATGTGGTATTATTCATAGAGTTGCATGTCCTCACACGCATGAGCAAAATGGGGCTGCGGAGCAAAAAATTAGACATGTGGTAGACACAGGTTTAACACTTCTTGCTCATGCTTCCATCCCATTAGAATATTGGTCGTTTGCTTTTGAAACTGCAATTTATCTCATAAATCGTTTACCTACTGTTCTTCACAAAAATAAATCTCCTATACAAGTCTTGTATAATCTTACACCCAACTATTCTTTCTTCAAAATTTTTGGTTGTGCTATCTACCCTCTCTTGCGCCCCTATAATTCTCATAAGTTCTCTCTCCGCTCTACTTTGTGTGTTTTTATGGGATACAGTCCTCTGCATCATGGCTACAGATGTTTGGATCTAAAAACAAACCGCATGTACATTGTTCGCCATGCTCAGTTTATTGAGGATCACTTTCCTTTTGCCACTCATATTCAAAGCACACAACCACATTCACTCCCACCTCAACCATGGTTATCAATATCCACCTTTGATACGCGTCCGTTACAGGTCCAAGAAACAGCAGGCACTTCATCTGGTATGACTTCACATACTATACCTTCATCATCTCCACTCTCCCCTACCTACAATTATTCACCAATTATTGCCAATGCTGATGTGATCCCTACCCCATCTACTAACAAACAAGGATCAGATGCTATGAATAATGTTGCAGGGGTTATTGCAGATCCACAACCTTCCTTGCCTCCTGATTCAATATCTTCACAAGCCCAGAGTCATTTAGTTGCAGCGCCTCTCACAAGGACTCACCCAATGCAACTAAGATCCAATCCAAGGCCATCAACACGTTATCCTTTGCCATCTGCCCACTTAACAGAAGGGCCCATTGAGGTTGAACCTACTTGTTTCACAGAGGCTAACAAACATGATAAGTGGTGGACAGCTATGGAAACGGAGTTCAATGCACTGTTAAAAAATGGAACTTGGAGTTTAGTTCCACCACAGTCCCATCAGAATGTAATTGGATCTAAGTGGGTGTTTCGAATAAAAAGAAAAGCAGATGGTACGATTGAGCGCTACAAGGCCCGATTAGTGGTCAAAGGCTACAACCAGCAGGAAGGTATCGATTACACAGAAACATTTAGTCCTGTGGTAAAGCCTACTACAGTTCGGACTGTGTTATCCTTGGCGACAGCAAACAACTGGGAGATGCGCCAATTGGATGTAAGTAATGCTTTCTTACATGGAACACTCAAGGAGGAAGTTTATACGAAACAGCCTCAAGGACTTATTGATCCCACTAAACCACAGTATCTATGTCGGTTACATAAGGCGTTGTATGGTTTGAAGCAAGCGCCAAGGGCTTGGTTTCAAAGATTGAGTGCCTATCTACTTACTTTGGGGTTTGAAGGATCCAAAACCGACATCTCATTATTTATTCTTAAGCAGGCCTTTCATTGTGTTTATATGTTGGTGTACGTATATGACATAGTCATCACTGGCTCTAATCCCACACTACTCCATCATACCATTACTTCTCTACAGCAGGAGTTTGCCATTCATGATTTGGGAAAATTGCATTATTTCCTTGCCGTGGAGGTGCTTCAATGTTCTAAAGGTATTGTGCTCTCTCAACAAAAATATATTACAGATCTTCTCAAAAAGACTGGTATGGATGGTGTCAAACCAATCCATACACCTATGGCTATCAATACCCAGTTATCACAAGCTCAAGGGAAGCCATTGGTTGATGCAACAACATATCGTAGTACAGTGGGAGCCCTCCAGTACGCCACATTAACTAGTCCAGACATATCATATTCTGTTAACAAAGTATGCCAATATCTCCAAACCCCAACTGATGAGCATTGGCAAGCAGTCAAACGCATACTACGATATCTTAAAGAAACCGTTTCACATGGCCTTCATCTCACCAGCTCTACATCTCCCACCCTCAATGCCTTTAGCGATGCTGATTGGGCTGGATGCCCTGATGACAGACGGTCTACAGGTGGGTTTGCAATATTTCTTGCCAACAACCTAATATCATGGTTTGCTTGTAAACAAAATACAATCACTCGATCTTCAACAGAATCTGAATATAGAGTGCTTGCTAATGCGACGGCAGAGCTGGTTTGGATTAAATCTCTCTTACAAGAATTTGGTGTGCCACAAGCAAAGCCTCCGGTACTTTGGTGTGATAACTTAGGAGCTACTTATCTCACAGTGAATCTATTGTTCCATGCACGCACCAAACACAGAGGTGGATTTTCACTTCGTTCGTCACTTGGTTGCACAAGGCTTGCTTGAAGTCAAATTCATCTCCACTCACTATCAGCTAGTGGATATTTTCACCAAAACCTTATCACGTTCTCGCTTTGAAATGATTCGTAACAAGTTGAAGATCGTTCAGAGACCAACTTCCACTTGAGGGGGGATGTTAAGGATAAGGATCCATTGGTATTTCAAATATTCAATTTTATTTGAATTAGTCAACACTTATCTAAAACTAGCTGTTGTAACTAATTGGGTTTATCCCATTGTAACAGATACGAATGTAACAACACTTTGAATTCAAGTTTATAAATATCATCACTACCCAACAAAGTGGGCAAGGTGAGATTCATTCCAATTCAAACTCTCTATCTCTCACAAACACTAGTAACGTTGTCAAACGGTGCCTTGGATTTTAGTGACGCTAGAACCTGGGTGAGCTATTTAGGTGGAAATTTATTAACCGATACAATATCAATACTACTGGTTTTTTCAATGCCTTTTTTGTTCATTTGATCTATTTCTTTCAATCTTAAACCTGGCATTTAAATAAGGGAAAGAGAAGACTACCATTCTAATAATGTATAGACACAGGGGTGATCCTTGGCTACACCTACTACAAAAGCAATCAATTTGCTATAAGACCTCAAACAAAAGGCTGAGAGTTATCATTCCCAAATTACCTTAACTAGTTGTGCTTTGAACGGTTGAATAAAAAGGGTCTTAGTGGATTTGAACCACTATCTCTTGGAACATGCTTATGTTCCAAGTGCTCTACCAACTTGAGCTAAAGACCCATCAAATAGAGTTTTGGAACTTCAAGTTCAATTACAACCCCAACACCTCCCTCCAAGGTTGAGCAGAGACACACAGAGACGAACAGAAAGAGAGAGAGAGGATCTGAGACACAGTGAGAGCAAGAGCGAGAACGAGAAAGAGAGACGAAGGGCATACCGATCTAGGGTTGCAGATCCACACTCGCCTCGTTGGTGAAGAACGCAAGAATGACTGGGGTTGAGTTTTTTCACGATAAAGTATGAATCTTAAGATTCATTGGTTTTTATACCCCAACCTAAATCATGGACTTGTTTTGGAATTCACCTCTTCAGGTGAAATCTCGAAAATCCAAATTTTAGCCTAAAACATGGTTCTCAAGATTTTTATAAATCTGTGGAGCCATATTCACTTTTTCAACCAAACAGTTTTTTTAAATAAGATTCATGTGTCTAGAAAATCACATCCCAAAGAATTAGGCAACCAAACGCGGTGTTATGGCTCCGTTTGGTTGCAAGGGGAATTAAAGGGAAGAGAAGGGAAGGGAAAATTTTCAAACTTAAAAAAGAAACTTTTGTAATCATTACCCCATGTACAGGACAATGCACATTACATGTTCGGTGTTTTTCCTCTCAAAGCATTATAAACCATGTATGGAAGATGATGGCTCTTGTTCCGAACTTTCTGTCGGATGTCAAATTAATGCCTGCAAAATTTCTAGTGATGTTTTACAACATATTTTACCTTTTGAAACCAAACATTTTGGAAAAATTTTCAACATGTAAAATTTCACGATTATGATTATGGGAGAGTGGACAGTTTGAATGAAGATCAAAGTAATGTAGGCATGGATGAATGTATATGGGGAATGCATGCCAATATACACAAGGGTATCTGATTGAAATAGGCTCTGAAACTGAACACATGGCTAATCCAGACCATGCAATATTTATCCAACGGTCAGAATTGCAACATCGCCATCTATAAAAGCGGGCAGCTCTAATGACAATTTTTCATTAATATATCATACAATTCTCATAAATGAACTCTCTTTGCTTGTCCTACAATGAAACAATCCCTATGATCCCAAACTTGAAGCCTTCTTCCACTGACTTTTTTCATTTTGGTTTAGAGATCCATCACAATTATTTTTTGCAAATCCTATCAGAAGGTTTTTTCTGCCAAGAAAATTCATATTCAAATTTAGTAGTATCACAAATTTGGCTTTGTTCTCTATGGGTCTTGGCCTCTTGGGCTTGAGAGTCCAGCCCAGTTAGTGAACAGGCTGGGCTTGATCTTTTGATTTTTAGCAGCATAGGGCATGAAGCCCATACAGATTGCCATCTCCTTGAGAATTTGAGGGTGGCAATGGCACAAAGAGAGCCCACCTTGGTCCATCACAATTAAATATGTAAGAAGTCTCAGGTTTGGGTGGCACAGATCATGCCACATGTCATACTTTGAAATAATCAAGACCAGCAAATTAGTTGGCCTAACCTTTGACCAGTCCAATTGGCACTTCTACTTGCGACAAGAAAGTGGTATTATCTTAGGTACTAGCATTAAAACCATGCAAATTGCATAGAAAATTGAGAAATATTTAAATATAATTTACGGAAGATTTGAATGAAACTAAAAATCTTGATAATTAAATATTAGATATTTTTTAGCTCCACTTGACATGCCATGTGGCAAATAATACCACTAAGATTGCATTGGGTTACAATCTTGGTGGACCTTTACCCGTTTACCCTACAAAATTTAAAAGAGTTTGAAAGAGATAATTAAAATAAATATTTGCAAATAAAATAAATTAAAATTAATAATACATTAATATAAAAATAAACCCTTTAATTCAATTCATCTTTCTATTTCATTTGAGAGAGAGAGAGAGAGTGACATGGATATATGTAGCTGGGTTTTGGGTTAATGGAGAGAAAGTGTAGGGGCATGATTGACCACCATTCCGATTAATTTCAATTCCCTACAATTTATTTTGTTTGATGTTTATGTTTAACCATTTTTCATTCTTAATATAAGTAGAAGGAAAAAATTTGTGCACAACGTCAGCTCAAAAATAAAATTGTATATCTCTTCACATATCACTATTCATGTGAGGGGATGATATGTCATGAATGCCCTATTCCTATTGTTAAATTCCAAAAGGGTCCCTCATTCACCTAAAACTGCACTTGAGCAGTGTACATTAAGGGTGTCAATTGGGATGGTTCCTGGTATTTGAGACGGGATGGTACCGGTACCGGTACCCAAAGTGCTAATCCCAGTACCGTCCCATTTAGTTAACGGGACCAAACCTAGATCCCAGTCCCGATAATTAGCGGGATGGGATGGTACCGGTTCTTAAACGGTTCTAGGCACTGTAGAAAAAGGGAGAAGAAGTTTAATTGTTTCTAACAAGATGGGTTTATTAGTATTGTGGAATTTTTTCACTATCATGAAATCTAAGTTATCTACTGTTTTTTATAAAGCAACTTAAATTATGAAATCATAGTTTTACTTCTTCAAACTCCCTAAGATCACATATAATAAGCTTCTCATTTTTTAAATCTAGAGAAGTCCTACAAAATGGAAGAATCCCGTTGTGCAAAAAGGAAGAACCTGGTAGATGTAGTTGGTCGAGGGAATAGCACTGTAGCAGGTTCTGTGAAGAGAGACTTCAAGCTACGGCTGTTGACCTGTTGTTCCTCTTCATATTCAAAAGGCAATTAGTGAAACCCTAATGAGTCGTAATTCTTATACCATTTAAAAAAAAATAATAATAAAAAAATCTTATATACTCTTTTCTTTTTAAACGGTACTAGTAGTTTCGGTACCATCCGGTACCTAATTGGTATTTCGGTATTGGTACCATTGAAAATCCCGTCCCAGAACCGTCCCGTCCCATTTATCATTCGGTACCAAAATCAGATACCAGTACTGTCCCATTTACTAATGGGATGGTCCGGTACCGGGTTTTAGCGGGACGATATTGGGACGATTCCCGGTTCCGATCCCAAATTGACACCCTTAGTATACATAACCACTTTTTGGCACAAGATGCACTTCAGGAGAATCGATCCCTTGACCTCTTCTTTTTTTTGGGGGGGGGGGGTGGTGGTGGGGGTGGGGCATGCAATCAACCAAAAATTCCTCCAACCAACCAAGCTATCAGTTGTTTGCAACTTATTTTTAATTAACCTTTGTTTTATTTCTAAAAGTTATATAATGCCAGAATAAAAGGGGTTTCCAAAATGTTCAAAATCATTTAATGCAAGCTTTATCTGAAAAAGATAAAATTTACCTTCATTGAAAAAAAAAATGTGTTCGTTCAAAGGGAATTTCTTATTAACACATTTGAAGGTGTCAAATTGACACATTTCTTTGACCCAAAAAAAAATTGACACATTTCAAGTTGTCAAATAATTTGTAATCATTTTATTCAAAAAAAACAAAATTATAACTTTATTTTGTTGTCTTTTTTATTTGACATATATATATTATTTGCAATGAAGATAAATAATGTCATTTCACATATGTATTTGAAAACTATATACACAATAACATATTTTGATAAGACAAATGGTACAACTAAATGAAGGAATCAAGTTCTAAATGTGTCATTAAACCATTCACTATCCTACAAGAAGAACTAAAAAAGAGGGTAAAATTACAACTTACAACTTCTTAGTTGAATGCAGCTCAGGCTATTGTACGGGTTTGAGCTGCACATATGGAGTTAGGTTGTGGGACCCACCTCTCTTGGATTCCATATGTGTGGCTCAAGCCGAATCAAAATGGTTTTCGTACAAGAACCTAAGTTTGCCGCTTCTTAGTTTACCATTTTAGTTACAATAAGATTGTTCCTTTAATAAATTATAAGAAAAGGCTGGGCAACTACCTACCTATTGCAAGCTAGTGTCTGTCGTGTCTATCTCTCTCTTTCCTCTTTTGAAATTACTCCTCTACTCCTATATGATGCCCTATCCTACGATTAGCACCCCCTAATGCTACTATTAGCTTACTCCACGCGGATGATGTGTCTATACCTCTCCCACAAATTATAATTTTAATATGATAAAGTGAGAACTTATGGAGAAAGAACCATTGAGCACCTTAGCATCATCTGGTGGGCTTAGAAGCTCTAAAATAAAATGGAAGAAGGTAAGAAATGAGACGAACCCAATAAAAAAGGGGGGTAACTGGGGTCATAGAAAAAGAAATCCTCATCCATTTTGTCCAAATTCGTATCCCCTCAATTCAAGGCATTAACCAGGCTACCCGTGATGATGTTGCCGTCTGAGTTGGATACCACCATTTCCTTTTCTCTCTCTCTCTCGTGAATGTTAGATTGGCCGGACTTAGTTGAAAAAAGCTATTAAATAAATGAAAAGACAAGAGAGTTCCCTCTCCAGTCTCCTCAGTCTTCACCTCACTCATATATGTTTTTTCTTTAATCCTCGGAGTCAACAGTCCACTGACAACCCTCTCTCTCAATTGTTTAAATGAACGCCCTCTGTCTCTACACGTTAATAAAATGAGAGAGTACTTCTCTGTCGGGGAGCGTGGTTCCTATGCATTTAAGGATCAATGGGAACGATCTTTATTGCCCCCAGTACTAGGGGCATTCTGTGAGCATTGTGTGGCGCAACACGATCCATGTGTGCATGGTGGGGTCTACTATGCACACATGGATCATGCTGCACCGCATGATACCCACTGGACCACCCCCAATACTGGGGGTGATAATTTTTCCACACACCACGACATCAACAAATCATTACCATTTTTTGTGGGGATGAGGCAGTCAGACATAGGACGCACACTATCCCACAGAGAACTTTTTCCCTAATAAAATTTGATTTAAAGTTGACCCATAAGCCTAGATTAAAAGCTTTACAAGAATCCATCCAAATGATATACAAGTGCATTAGACACACCATTTAGAAAGAAAGAGAGAGGGGGAGGGGGAAAATTATCTCCTCCAGTTTCTGTCCGGCCCAGTTCCTCTAATAGGGGGTGGTGGATCCCACCCGGGTAGAGTGTTTGGGTAGGGGTAGGGTGGTCATTCCAATCTCCCCTTATTAGAGGAATTGGGGAATTGGACTGGGCAGGGAACTGGAGGTGATAAAGATCCAGGGACGGGAAGACTCTTTGAAATTTTATTTTTTTTTAAAACATTTCTTAGAGAAGGAGTGAGGCTCAATCTAATTAAGCTTGTGGTTGGAAGAGAAAAAACCCTACCATTATATATGGAAGTTTTGATAATGACTCTAAATTATATGAAAATGTGGTTGGTCTATTGCGAAATAAGGTTTGATCATATTTAAGTTCCACATAAGTGATTTATATGGTTCGGATTACGACACTTAAATCAATATCTTTTTTTTTTTTGGGGGGGGGGGGGGAGGGGGGACAATGAATAAAGAATTACCATCTATATTAGGGTTTATAATCCACATTGAAAATATATGATTCTTAAACACTAATAGATCAGGTTTGAATAAAGTTACGGATCAAAGAAAGTGTTAGAGACCTCAGTCCATCCAATTAAACTTATCTTCTCATGCAAAAAAGAAAGAGGGGAAGACTTATTTGGATTTTTTTCTTTACTTTTTTAAATTGTTTGGAATGGAATGTGGCATTCAATCTAATAAGCTTGGGATTGGTGGAGATAAAAAGCCCTTTATTATATATGGAAATGTGATAAGGACCTTGATTTATATTATGAAAATGTGTCTCGCCTCTTGTGAAAATAGGGTTTGATACTTAAGTCCCACATAAGTGATCTATAAGGTTCATGTTTTGACACTTTATGAGAATGATGCATGCTTTAGGGTAAAAAAGGAAAAAAAAAGATTTCCTTCACTATCATTAATTTCTTCCATATGAAAGGATGATTGGTCACACTTCGACTGCTGGATAGATTAGGGCTCTAATTAAGATTAGTCACATTCGAAGTTGGTATGCTATTTCAACTATATGTGCCAATGTGAATAAAGCCCTTCCCCTGTGTTTATATAAAGGTCCAAACATTTCATAAGGAACTAATTTTTCCAAATAATTTTCTAAGTATTACATTAAGGCTATGTTTAGAAGCCAAAAAAAGATAAAATAATAATAATAAGACAAAAAAATATGATGACACAATCATTGAGTTATGTATCTATCTCTCTCCTTAAATTCAATTTTTTTTAAAAAATTTTCTTTTCTTTTATTTTCTTGGCTTCCAAACATAGCCTAGGTTCAAAAACATGGTTAAGTTAGGTTGAATTTAATTGAAAAAACACATGATTATATGGCGATATAATAACATACTTGGCAAGTTAAAGTACTAGCAAACTTATCATGTGTAAATATAGCCAATAGCATTTAATTATGGTTCTCCTCACTATTAATGCTTGAAATGATTGAAGTGAAAATCTGTTGGAAATATTCATCCAAACACATACATAATAACACATGTAACAATGGAAACAAAATACTTATTTGAATCAAGGATAACCCGTTGTTGATAACGTATATCTCAGACACCAAAGAAGACATAATGAGCTTGACAAATAAAAAAGAAACTTAAGAAATTGGTAGGGATGAGTTTCTAGTGGTCATTATCTTAAAGATGGGTCCCTATGGTGTAAAATCAGATTCTTACAAATCAATCTCTAAGATAAAACAACACCAACAAACCCATCCAGTAGACATTGCACTTGTTTATAGAGCCATATTGGGATACACTCGGTTGTGCTTAACAACAAGAGAAGGGAATTTCAAGAACTCACACAAAGATACTTGAAAACAAGTAACCCAAACAAGGACTATGAAAGAGAGCAAGAGAGCATTTTTAGATTGGTTCTAACCCCTCTCAAGAGTCATGTTCATCCTTTATATATAGAGGGAAACCATCCCTTAGACATACCCGATCAAAACACCTAAAAGAAGTGATTGTTGCATTATAATATAGGGAAGAGCTCTCTATGGGGGAGCATGGCTCCTGCGCTCATAGAGGCCAATGGGAGCATCCGTAGATATATCAATAAAGCGAGTATTTTTGCCTTTTAAGGGGACGAGTATTCTCTTGTTTGGGGGGAGGGGGTGTCACGCCCTATTCCGGACAAGGAATATAATATCATATAAAGGGTGACTAGGGACGACGCGTGTCATCCTACTAAACCGCCGGATCACGACACGGTGTCCCAGCTACGATCATAACCAATATTAACACAATATAATATTAGAATGCGAGAAAAGAGGAATATTACATTCCAAGGATCGGTAGTATTGCGGAGCGTATAAATCGAATAGTTACAAGATGTTCAAAGGCTAGATGATAAATACGGTAATTAGTTACATTTCCAATGACCATCTAATAACTATCAAAAATGGTATTCGATAAAGTATTTCACCATAGGCCTTAGCCTCAAAAGTAATCAAAAAGGGATCGAGTCCCGAATATCCTCACGGCCCGTAGGCACAATCATCGTAAGGACACCGTCGCCATGTTCCTCAAACACGGCTCTCTGGTTCCTCCTCACCGATCTCATCGTATCCCGAGGGCTGAACTCCAAGTCCCGCGAGATATCCGTCACCCGCATCATAATCTAAAAAGTGTGCGCACGAGGGGTTAGCTCCATCGAGCGTGAGGGGATGGGAATGCACAAACACGCAATTCACATAGTCCAATGATGCATGCACATGTTAAGTCCATTTTTCCACCTAACAAACAACTAAGTCAATGGCATATGCTCTTTGACAACTCGGGAGACAACGTGGGTCACTTAACTTATCGCCACAATGAAACCTCAATTGTCACGTGGGACCTACGCCGATCGAAGCCTCCAAGACCACTCGGTGGCGGACCCACGATAACCAATACTACCATGATGGCCTCTCCCACCTCCACGAATCCGGTGTACTCGATTACCCAACACCTAAACCCCTGTTGGTAAGGGTCGTAGCATAAGGGTGTGAAATCCTAGCCACAATATACTACATGCAAGTCCTATCGTCCCGAGAGGTAATCCGGCGCATCAACTTTTCATCCGGTTTAGTGCCCGGTTACCAAGGCCGCACGGCGCATCTGATTCAACATGACATTCAACAAAATTTTTTCATAAATGTATATAGTGTTCGGGGTTAACACGGTGCCCACCGCAGAGACCCATCAAGGTATCACATTACCAATCAACATTATAACAATTGTATATAAGAGTAAGCAATATGCACAAACATGCTTATTAATTATAATGATTACATAATATATAATGCAATAATAATAACAAGCCCAAACGACCAAACCCACTCACAACGTATACGCCAAGCACCAAGATTATCGATTGTCGCCTCGATCAAGCAATAAGCCACAAAATGAATATATTAACCTATACAAAGAGTGAAATAAGGTTAAACGAGCGAAGGAAAGGATCCCCAAAAGGTCTCCCATAATCACTTAAGTATAAGGTTTGAAACAAAGTGGTTGCGGGAGTGGTTTCATGCCCAAATTGCAGAACCACATGTAAATCCTAGGAAAGGGGTTCGGACAGTTTTAGTCAAGGTCGGATGCGAGATGTGGTTTTAAAGCTGAAACCGAGTGTAAATCCGACCTTCACAGGGGCTCGGGACAATTTTGGTCAAGGTCGGATGCGGATGTGGTTTGAAGCGAAACCGAGTGTAAATCCGACCTTCACAGGGGCTCAGGACAATTTTGGTCAAGGTCGGATGCGGATGTGGTTTGGCGAAGCCAGAGTGTAAATCCGACCTTCACGAGGGGCCTTCACGGGAAGGTAATTTCGGGTGGTTTCTTGCAGTGCGAACCCACATGTAAACCCTCACACCTTCAGGTCCAAAATCGAAGGATTCCTCCAAGGACCCCATTTCAAGTGGTTTTAAAGCACATGGACTTCTAGGAAACTCCATCCTAAGCTCATTAGGGTCCAACCTTAAATCTCTCAAATGGCAATGAGAACCCTTACATTAGAGCTCATAATGGAGTGAAATAACTCCACCATAGCTTGGCTTTAATGCTCCATCGACTCCCTAGGTTCCAAGAGAGATCTAGGTCAATCTCTCCCATTACCCAACCCCTTTTAAAATCCAAAATAGAAGAAGGAAAAAGGTTCAATAGCTTACCTACCCCCAAGATGAGAGAGCTCCACGATTTATGGCCCAAGAGATGGGGTCTCCACCTTCCTCCAAGCCTCTCTCTCCTTCCTCTTTCTCTTCCTCTCCTCTTTCTCTCCTCTTTCTCTCCTCCACGATTTAGGGTAGAAGAGAATGATGAAGGAGAAGTAATGTTCTCTCTCTCCCTCATGGACTCATTTATAATAAATGGGTATTTGGGTACCTCTAGTCAAATGGGTCATGAGGCTTAATGGGTCAACCCATTAGTTCTATGTGGGTAAGTGGATGGAATAACCCATCATTGGGTCAATAGGTTAAATGGGCCAGCCCACAACTTTAATTAGGGAAAAGCCCATTCTTAGATGGGTTCATATGAGATGGGTATAAGTCCCCAATGTACTTCCTAAAGGTACGTGGGACCCGAACTTAAATTATTCCTTCTCTCATGAAATAGTTCGAGCGGTTCAAGCTCAGACCGCACTTCGAGGTTACCAAGGGAAGAATAATTAATAAGTCTTGAGGCTAGAACTTACTTTTCCCTGTCATGGTTTATTACCCATGACCCGAACAGCTCCCACGGCAATGCTAAGCTCATCACCGAGCGAATTATCCAAGCGAGGTGACGGTCCGGGATGCTCTCTCCTGAACTCCTCGATTCCCGGGCTGGTACTTGGAGGGTAGTCGACAAGTCGCCGTCAACGAACTTTCCCCATCGGCGGTTGAGGAATCTTTCCTCCACGAGCAAACCCGTCGTGTGGTCAGCGATTTTGTAGCTAGGTTTGACCATCATGGGAAACAGTCACCGACATACATGGCGTGTATCTACACGTCACGAGAAGAAATGATATTTAATTATATCCCGGGGTACGGGTATAACAGGGGGGACATTTGAATGAATGAAGAGTGTTGACCCCTAAGCAAGCCCTAATGGGTCATTGCCTGATATCACACATTGTGGCACTAGAGACTCAAATTTGAATCATGCCTGTGACAAAGTAGTGTAGGTCCCAACGTGGAAAAATCCTATCCAGTGCGCTAGTACATTCAATGTGCATCGGACGGCTGGGCACTGGCCTTGCAGTGCATGCGAACCTGCCCAAACGTCCGATGCCCGCTGGCGAGGATCCGGACTCATGTCCCAACTTGCAAAAGTGGTGATCAGTTGTTGGGTACTCTAATGTGATATATACTATAATGTGCACAATACATAAAATCGTTTCTATTTTTACTAGAAATAGTTTTCTAATAAAATGATGTTATACTTAAAAATTTTATGAACAATGGGATTGGCCTCCATTTGAATGAATGAAGAGTGTTGACCCCTAAGCAAGCCCTAATGGGTCATTGCCTGATATCACACATTGTGGCACTAGAGACTCAAATTTGAATCATGCCTGTGACAAAGTAGTGTAGGTCCTAACGTGGAAAAATCCTATCCAATGCGCTAGTGCGTTCAGTGTGCATCGGACGGCTGGGCACTGGCCTTGCAGTGCATGCCAACCTGCCCAAACGTCCGATGCCCGCTGGCGAGGATCCGGACTCAGGTCCCAACTTGCAAAAGTGGTGATCAGCTGTTGGGTACTCTAATGTGATATATACTATAATGTGCACAATACATAAAATCGTTTCTATTTTTACTAGAAATAGTTTTCTAATCAAATGATGTTATACTTAAAAATTTTATGAACAATAAGTATTTAAAGGTTAACAATCATGCATTATTGGATTAGGGGGAATAAGAAGAAACAAAAGACTTCCCAAATTTTATGTCTTTTTGATTCCCCTCCTCCTCAACCCCTCCCCCTCCCCCAATCCAATTAACTTGGGATTTTTTTTATAAAAAATAAGTTTCATTGAGCCTTGAACCCTAAACTTAGAACAGAAAGAAGCAAAGATTTCTCAAAATCTATGATTTTTTTGGGGGGGTTTTGATTCAATAAACTTGATCGAGGTTGTTGCTATAGGAGATAACAATATTAAAATTATAGTTTTTTTTTCTATTGTAATGAGGAATGGTAATGAGGTAATCATAAAATTCACATAGTTGGTGAATTGTATTATATATTCACTAGTTTGCCACATAAGAAATAATGAACATTGCCCATGCTATAGTGGAAGAGAATAATACCCTACCCAATTCATTAGTTAAAGTTTCGGCTCAATATATTATCTCTCCCATAAAAATCCCAATATACTAAATATTCAAATATTTAATAGAGCTTTAGAAATGATTCAAAATTTATAATATTTAAGGGGAAAAGAATGTTGCCTTTTTGCGTGCAACCTATGCCAGACACAATACCTCTGAAATGACCGTCTGCCACTACAAAATGAAAAATCCCCAGGATTGATGTCCCTATGTGTCCCCTTGTTGACTCTTGCACTGGTGTAGAGGCCATGCAACCAGACAACGTTCTTCCCAATATTTAGTATATAATTATATACTACTAATGGTGACGTGTAACATTTTTTTGTACTGAATAAATAGGATGCATGAACATTAATTTTGGGATGAGTAACCCTCGGTTGGAAGTCTTCTATGATGTGGACCACCCAATATATTCTGTTTTCATGGTTCAAGGAATCGGAATCGACGAAGATTGAATCCAATTATGTAAACCTAAAATTGAATCATATTATTTCATGTTTAATTTTATTCTTTTAGTCAGTAAAATATCAAAAAAAAAAAATCAAAGAAAATTGCTTTTTATAATAAAAAAAACTCAAGTTTTTTTGAATAAATAAATCCCAAAAGAAAAAAAATCCTTGTTTTTTCTTCCCAATTCAAGTTCTAGGGTTTATATAAAGATAATGGAGGCCGATCCCATTGTTAGTTCTATATACTTTGTAAACCTTAATTGATCCCCCAATGCATGACATATCAATATATCATGAATGAATACTTAGAAATCATATAAAATACAATAAAATTGTATTTGGTATATATTCTCAAAATATATTTTAGATGTGGAACATATTCTAAAGTTAAAAAATAAATAAATAATGAATTATAAAATATATTCGAGACCCTATGCTTCGTGAGCATTATCTATTTTAATTTTTGGATAAAGCTTTCTGAGTTTCTTTTTTTTTGGGTAATTGTTTTATCGTTTTTAATCGAGATCCTTTACTTCCGTCTGCCTCTATTGGCGTGTGCACTCCATACACAGGCAAAGCAAAAAAATACCGCATTATCCCTATTCGAACACCGTACCCAAGACGGATAAGATGATATTTTCCACCTTGCTTGTGTGTGGGGCCGCACGGTGGTTTGTTGTTTTGGCCTTTTTGTGAACATTATCATGAACTTAAAAAAGAGTCTTGACACATATCCACATAGAAACTGCCAACGAAGTAATCGAAACAGTTCATCACTATTTTTTGTTTTTTGTTTTTTGGGTAAAAGAGTTTCATCATTACTCTGATTTTTATGATTTTTATGAGGAAAAAGACAAGGCTCTTGGGATAGGATCGCTTTCGCAGACCTACTAGGTATGATACAATGATAGATAGGTTAGTCAATTGACCTTTATATCCTTCATTGGGACGAGAATTAACACAAAGGCCCTCCCTTGGCTGATGGCTCTTTCCCATGTAAGTTGGGATGGGGTTCTGGGAATAATTATCACCTCCAATTCGTGGGCATTTCTAATTCCTCCCATTCCTCTAATAGAGAGGAGTGGACCCTATCATGGGCAGTGTTCTCGAGCAGTGGGTAGGGTGATCATTTTCACCCCCATGAGAGGAATTGAAGGGAACAGCAAATTGGAGGGGACAATGATTCTTCTTCTGTAGCGTGACAGGACGTGTAGTGCACATTCAATCGCTTGTGTATTGGACTACGTGCCTAAACACTGTGAATCATCAGATGTGCGCTACACACTCTATCACACTATATAAGATCTAAATCCAGCAATGATATGAAAATCAAACCAATATATTTGGGTATGTTGCTTGGTCGTGTGGTTCCTGGACCATCATGGGATCAATGAGAACATACGTAATAGCATTAGTGTGGATGATTTTTTTTTATTTCATGAGGGTATGATGGTAATTCACATATTCCTGAGTCTATATGTAAGGGTCACAGAACCAAGCAACGTTGTTTTTTCCCTAAAAAATTTTTTAGCTCCATCTAACCTGTCATTTTGTAGATTTAGGTATGTTGGGCCTAATATTTGTTTACACCTACCATATATATATATATATATATATATATTTATTGGGTAAGATTTGCATCTGCTATACCATAGACCCCACATCCAAAGTTTTATTAAATGTATTATGGGCAAGAGGTCATTGTCGGATCATGTATTGTCTGCACCAATGTGGGGACCAAAGAGAGCGCACACAAAGGCATATATTAGATGTAAGTTTTTAATTTTATGAGAACAAGACGGTACTTTTGGGTGCTTTCATGTCTAGGCATAGGAGCCACGTGACAAGGTAGCATTCTTTTTCCATGTACTATTTAAGGGATGGATTCGCTACCAAACTGTGTAGCTCCTCCTGCACCAATGTGGGGACCAAAGAGAGTGCATACTAGGGCATCCAATAGGGATGAGCTTTTTTTTTTTTGCATTGGGGGTGGGGGTGATCAATTCACCCTTCTCGTGTGGGTGCAGCTGCCGCACATCTTGGCAGCCTTCTTTTTCACATTATTTAAATTATAAGAAAGAGGAGTTTAATAAATACCCATGGAATTGTATGTCAATGCGCCCGACTTTAGTTTTGTACACTCTCTTGCTAGGAAAAATTGTCACCTCAATTTGCCTGTCCATCAATTTTCTTAATTCCCTCTAATAGAAGTGGATCCCACTCGGACAATGTGTTCGGACAGGGGTAGGGTAGTCAATTTAAAATTTGGCAGGCCCAATTTTAACTAGTCGTGTAATTGTTTTTTTAAAATAGATTGTTTTGCCATTTAGTCAATTAAAAGTGGGTTGAAACTTGACATGGGGAAGAGGACCATAGGATCAACCCATTCACAAAAATTTAAAATTGGGCCCGCCAAAGTTGCTACATTCTGAATATTTGTTGGTAGGTGTAATTTCCTAAATCAACTAAATTGGTGTTCCATAACAATAACAAGACCTTTTTTATAAAAAACTACTGTTGGATAAAATATATGAATAAAAGTTCTCTCTGTGGGGGAGTGTATCGCCCACGCTCAAACGAAGGGGCTGAAATAACCATCTCATTGACCCCGTACATCCATAGGGGCCACACTCCCCCATGGAGAACAATGGCCCAAAATATATATATGCAAATATGAATGTTTTGGTTGTTGATACTTGATAATGGACAACCTACTTCTGTATTTCCTATAAATGTTGTCTATTCACTTCAGGAACAGAGTTTTACTCAAGCCACGGTTAAAGAGAATCCCTTGATCATGGCGCAGGACATTTTCAACCATTTGTAAATAAAAAAATGTTTTAGGACCCTAAGATGGTGGTTAGACCTTTCTCTATGCAGTGAAGCTCCTGAAGGAACTCTCCATCACTTATTGTTTTTCTAAAAATTATGAAATCAATATTTTCATGGGAATTAGAGTGTGTAGAACTTGTCATTTTATCAAACATGTGTACATAACCAAGTATCCATGCCATTAGAAGGGAAAGGGAATATGTGTAGATCATGTACGTATGTGCTACGGTTTTTTAATCATGATCATGTATGTATATGCTTCAATCCTTAATCTAGTTTGGAGATAAAAACGGTTTTGTGCACGATCATACACCATTCATGATTCTATCTCCCCTTTTATAAGAGAGGGCCAAAATGACAAAATGTCCCCCTCATTTGACAAATTGGTAACCATTTGCTCCTCACGCGGCCGTGCATGAAACCTACCTCCTCCCCCTTTTTCTTTTTTTTAAATGGAACTCGTAAACTCACTTTTAGTGCTTGTTTCATGCTGCAATTTTAGTCACAAAAGTGGGTGTGCAGTCCCCTATCAGATTAACCAACCTTTGCCCATCCAAGTATATCATGTAGAAAGAAAAATATAAATTTATGACAAAATCAAACATCACTAGCAAGTCATTACATTTCATTTTATTTATACATTTATAATTCAAATCTTCATACATAGTCGTCGTGTATAAATACGGTCAACACTTTAGCTGAACAATACAACACATGAGAATTTGGATATTCTTATCTAACAGCTAAAATGTTGATCGTGTTCATATATAGTCGTGTATGAAACCTTTCACCTAGATCTATTTAGGCGTTAGGTTTATCCCATGGTTGTGTTCATACACGACCATCAGTTCAGTAGTCACATGAAGAAAAGAGGGAGAATGTGTAATATCATTTTTGCCCCTATTGAACAAACAATAGATGATTTTATCAAAAAAAAAAAAAAACAAAGCAGTAGATGAGTTTTTTTTTATTAAAAAAATATCAAAAAAGGGAAAAAATTAAAAAAGGGAAAAAATTTATGCATGAAACTAATCATTTTAAGATTAGAGAGGGAAAAAAATTTTAACATATAGTAACAACCTAGTTGATTTGACTAAACTTAGTTTTCTAATTTCTACAAATAGAACCTGATTAGGTGGTTCAATAATTGCAATTGCATGTTGGACTCAACCTCTCACAACAATAACAGGAAAAGCAGTGGAACTGGTCATACTTAAACTCATTTCCTCCTGCCTTTATAGAAGGATTTGGTATAGCTCTTTAATGGATGAAGAATAAGTTTACCATAAAGATCCCATGGATAAAGGCAATGGCAAGTGGCAAGGCAACCATAGTATGAGGTATTGGTATCGGTATCGGTCGATCCTGATACCATGCTGATATTGCATCAGTGCCATGATACGGATAAGGGGTAAAATAATAAAAAATCATATTTTTTTAAGGTAAAATCAAGAGCAAATTTGTCTGATATAGCCGATTCATGATGATACCATATCAGTATGGTATTGATTTTGCAAGTGATCGATAGCTGATCTGATACAACAACAACAATAAACTCAGTCTTATTCTAATTTAATGGGGTCGGTGATAGCCTGGTAAATCAGAAAAATCTCAACTAAATCCTATCTACTACGTAGATTTTTCGAGGTAATGTCGTGCATTAAAATCTTGGTGGCAACTCCTCTACAATTAGATTAGAATAAAGTTGTTGTGATTCATTTACTAGTAGATACTTGATCAATACGTCAAAAATCCCAATGTATATGAAACGCATTAAATCAAGTCCTTTAATCTATCTTATGTTAAACTGGTTTAATCTAACGTCCATACATTAGAGTAGCCCCCATTGGACACATAACACTTGCACTCTTCTTTTCTTGAAAGAATTCACCCCACGAGGAAATCTGGTAAATTGAGGAATTTTCCGTTACTTGTGTAACTGTTGAGAAAATGGAATTTCCATCATCGGTGCGTGGAGGCAAAGCCACCGAAAGAGGAGGAAAAGTGGCAGCGCGAAGCCGCGGAGGAGAGTGGATAAGGGCTTAGCAGATCACCTGGCCATCGTTTTTTTTTTTTGATAAAATCCTGGCCATCGTCGATATCCATCCACTTTTGAGAGAAATATATAAATTTTTATTTTTATTTATTTATTTATTTATTTTATGTTAATGTGAAAAACTCCCTTTCCGTCCACGTGGAATCGATGGCGGCCCTCGGTTTCTGGTCTTCTCTTTCAAAAACAGTAGAAAGAGTAGAAAGGAAGAACTGAGGAAGGCTAAGTAAGGGGGAGAATAAGAGAGAATAGGGAATTTTTCACTGCGAAAAAGGATCGTTTGATGACTTCTAATTGATTGATTCCCACTGTTACGAAGTTTCAGAAGAGGGAGATGTACCTGGCTTCCATGCGAAAATCTTTCAAGGATTCTCTCAAAGTTCTTGAAGCTGATATTCAACATGCCAATACACTGTAGGTTAATTTAATTTTTAATCTTGTTTTTCTTCGTTTACTGGTTTTTTCTAGTGGTGGTTCTTGAATTTCTCTTTTATGAGAGCTTCCCCCTCTCCCCCTCGTTTGCTTTGACTTTGTGCTTGGAATTAATAACGGTTACAGTGAGATAGTGCTTCATGGTTTAATCTATGAGAACTTTTTCTGATTGAAGTTTCTGCCTTCAAGCCTCAATGGGTTCTTCGAATTTGCATTTTTTGCTCCAGTTTTTTTTTTTTTATTTATGTTCATCCCCACTCCCTCTTAAACTGGTGGTTGCTTTTGAGTTTTGATCACAATATATCACTTTTTGGGTGCTTGCGTTAATGGGTTTTTTCTCTTGTTTCTCCTTTTTTTGGGTGTGTTTGGGGGGGGGGGGGGTGTTGGGGTGGTGGTGGAACGGTTGCTCATGCTTCCTTTAAATGGTCCAGAGCTGTGTTTTATTTGGCTCTATTCGTTGCTGAGAGAACCCTCTCCCCTTTAATATATCTGTGCATTTGAAATTTCTTCTGGCCAAGTAAGGTTTTCTCACTAAGAATTCTCAGCTTTCCCTGCCTATTCTCTTCTGAAATTACCTTCTAGTTCTATTGTTTCTTTATTTGTTTTTCTTGTGCTGTAGCTCATTAGGATGTTATTTATGTATTTTGGTGCTATATATACTTTTTACAATATACTTAAGGGACATTATTTGCTGTGGATACCCTTGATATGATTGGACAATGTGATGATCTTTCTGGTGTATTAACCTGCTTTTATGTGGACAGATTGTTTCTGGTTTAGTATAAATAAGATGATTGGATGGTCGTCCTTTGTTAGTTGAGTTTTGGAAAGTATAGGTTTGAGTGCTCTTCCCATCTCTGTATATCAATGCTGCATCTACTGCCTTGTTATCTGTGGAATGTAAAAAGTGCCAACTTAGAATGCTGGGCACTTAAATAAATTCAACTCAACAACAACCTGCTAAACCTTTTTTGGGGTTGGTTATGCGAATTCTGTTCCCCCCATTCTTCTCTTGTTAGAAAACAGAAGACAAAATTGTTTCTAGTAACTTTGACAAGTTGGAAAGATTAAGCTGTCGAAGAATGCATTACTTCTCCTTCTCCCCTGGGACTCCCACCATTGATTCCACTCTCTGTGGTTAGTAGAATCCATGGTTGCCAGAAACAAGCATACAGTACGAGGAATCATAGGGCTTTCAAATGTTGGAAGTGAGAGGAGAGTTGTAAATATGTACCATGCTGTGGTTTGGTAGGCCTTCCAAGAAAAACACATGAATGCAAAAGTATATGCCTACATACATAAGACTGAATTCCAATGGTGAGAAATACATTTACTCTTACACCATTGATGTTTACCCTTTCGTCACTCTATAAATGTTCTTTGGTTAGTTTGAAAATGCAATAAGATGCAATGGTATCTATCATCTTTCCCATAGTCTGATTCCAAGTAATTATATTTCAAATCTACTTTACTGCATCTGCTTTTCTTACACAGTATCTTTTGTTCCCTCTTTAATTTATTAATATATATATTTTTATATATATATATATATATATATATATATATATATATATATATATATATATTTACTCTTATCAGATATCTCAATTAAGTTTGCTGTTTTTCATGGTGCTGTTTTCTAATCTTGTAAGGCATAGTGTAGGGCGTCCGATTTTCCAAGGGAATATGATGGTGCCTGTGTTCAGATGCGTTTGTCGTATAGTCCTGCTGCACACCTGTTTCTTTTTCTAGTGCAATGGACAGACTGCCACCTTGCTGGTACCCTTGGATTGTTAAGAATCCTAATTTATAAGGTTGAGGCCTATCTCTTTAGATGAATTAGTTCCTAAGAACTTTTACATGCACTTTCAGTCACATATTTAATCCACCCAAGGAACTCACTTAATGCTACAGGTTTATGTGGATGGCACAACTACCATGTCAACCCATGAAAGGAAAGCAAGCATTAGGGAGTTCTATGGTATACAACAGTCATGACTAAATTTTCATCTCGCTATTAACATAGTTATTCACTGTGGAGTCTCAATTTTTAACTTCTTAGTCCTGTTTGCTTTTCAGGTGTAATATTTCCCTCTTTATCGCAACTTCAAAGAGGGGTTACTGATATGGAAGATAAGAAGCAGAAGGCAGTCTGTGTGGAAAGGTACAGGAGGAGAGATGATGACGAACGCAAACAAATTTCAGAAGTAGATGTTGAAAGAGAAGAAGAATGTGGAATTTGCATGGAGATGAATAGTAAGATTGTCTTGCCCAACTGCAGCCATGTTATGTGCATGAAATGCTACCGTGAATGGTATGTCTCTCTATCTCATCTATGCACATGCATGCAAATTTTGTAACTACACTTTCCAACTTTTGCAAATTTCTGAACCCTGTGGACTATTTGCACTCTCCTAATGACCCGAATAATCAGATTACAAATTTTATTTCCGCATTGATGTGTGCATGTGTCTTCTATTCAATGAGGTTTCAAACTCTTCTTCCTGCATTTATAATTGTATTTTACATGAGAAAAGTAACATATTTTTGTGATAAAAAAGTGCATTCTGGTAGTCCCAACAGACCTCTGAAATGATTGCAAACAGCCTCCAAATCCTTTTGGAAGCTCATGTTCAAGAACCCTTTCTCTAGGCACAAGAACAAAGCTCATGCCAGTGGGCTCATTTAGATGAGATAACAGTTGTGCCGATCAGGCTAGGCATTCAATTAGGGGGCCTGACAATTTAAAGTGTAAGTGCAATAACAAAGAAACCACATCCACTTTCGCGTAATTATCTTGTCTAACTGCATAGGTACCGAGGAAAATGCAGCATGTTTTTCTATGCCATATTCCAAGTTTCCATTGTGGCATTATATTTTTTATGTTTCTTTTCAGAAGTCAAAGTATTATATTAGGAGGGTGGGTAAGTTTTGTTTGGGATGTACAAAATTGGTGACCCAGCAACTAATACAAAAATGAGAGTGCAGCCTTTTTTGGGTCCTACTAACCTAACCTAAAGTGACACAAGCTACACACCTCACAAACTTGGTGTGTGGTAAGTTACTGCACCAGTCCCACTTACTAAGTGAGTCGTCGCAAATAAATGAAAATGACCATGAAATTTAAAGTGTAAGTGCAATAACAAAGAAACCACATCCACTTACTCTTAATTATCTGGTCTTACTGCATAGGTACAGAGGAAAATGCAGCATGTTTTTCTATGCCATATTCCACATACGCTTTAAATTTCAATTACAAAAAGCTAATATTTTGGTCAAATCTCCAAAGTATTCCAAAATTTCAAACACCAGATGTATACATTATACCAGTTTCACTCTACCTGCAAATGACCAAAATTATGCAAAATTTATTGCCATGATTGTGCGAATGACCATATAATTTTAGAAGGTGAAAGGAAATGACTAAAAACAGGTGTAATTTAACTACTGTAACTAAATCATTACAATGTCTGTAATCATAGTTTTTTTTATGAGGCTTATTGTGTTAGAATATCTTTTCTTTTTTGCCTCTAACGTAATATGTAAACATTATTGATGCAGATAACTCACATAAATGGGTCTATTTTATTAGAAAAATAAGCCTTGGGTTTGTTAATGCAGGGTTTTAAGTATCGGTAGGTATCGATACGCTACTTATTTTTCAAAAAGAAATAAAATTGTATCGACCAATACGGTTTGATACAGGGCCGATACAACCCGATGCAGTCCAATACAGGTAAGATACGCATCCTTTGAGCCTGCAAACAGAAATCGTGAGTGAGATATGGAACTGAGAGCAACCGAAGTTTTGGAAACTTGTTTTTCTTTTTGGTATGAGTTGGAGGAAATCATCTAACATAAAAAGACTCTAATCTTCACCATTTCAACAAGTTTTGGGGACTCTGATCACAGATCGAAACAGAGTTGGGCGAAAAAGTGGGAAAGTTGCAGATCTCTTTTATTTTTTTGTGCTCAAATCTCTTTTTTTCTTACCTTTTTTTTTGTTATGCATTACTAGATTAGGTAAAAATGACTCAAATCCTTGCATCAAGCTGTTATGTATTTACATCTTGCATAATAAGGTCTTTTATGCTTCAAAACTGTATTTTATATGTATCATAAGCACATCCATGCATTTTTTAACCATTTCCATGCATATATTTTAGCGTATCTTGCGTCTCTCCGATACGATAAGATAGGATACGTCTCTTAAAATCACCCCTCCGATATGATACCCGATACAAATACTTAAATCCTTGGGGTTATGTATTTGTTGGGCCTTTGATCCCATATTTTTTTTGTTATGCATCACTAGATTAGGTAAAAATGACTCAAATCCTTGCATCAAGCTGATATATATTTACATCTTGCATAATAAGGTCTTTTATGCTTCAAAACTGTATTTTATATGTATCATAAGCACATCCATGCATTTCTTGACCATTTCCATGCGTATATTTTAGCGTATCTTGCGTCTCTCCAATACGATAAGATACGATACATCTCTTAAAATCACCACTCCAATATGATACCCGATACAGATACTTAAATCCTTGGAGTTATGTATTTGTTGGGCCTTTGATCCCATATTTTTTTTTTTTTATGCATCACTAGCTTAGGTAAAAATGACTTAAATCCTTGCATCAAGCTGATATATATTTACATCTTGCATAATAAGGTCTTTTATGCTTCAAAACTGTATTTTATATGTATCATAAGCATATCCATGCATTTCTTGACCATTTTCATGCGTATATTTTAGCGTATCTTGTGTCTCTCCAATTTCCTATATGGAATATACAATAAATAAAGATTCTATCTATATGGAATGTACAGGAAATATATCTAAATATCTTGTGCAGTTGGAGATATCTTGTACAGCTAGAGATCTTGTATAGCTGGAGATGAAACGGTAATGTTAGGAGATACGTCTCTTAAAATCACCCCTCCGATATGATACCCGATACAGATACTTAAATCCTTGGGGTTATGTATTTGTTGGGCCTTTGATCCCATATTTTTTCATTGTAATGAACCACTTTAATGGACCTAAAATATGGGTAGAAGGTAGGCATATAGGCTTGGGCTTAGTTAGTTCTTTTTAATTTTAAGTTGCTTAATAGGCTTTGTGATGCAAATCCTAGCCTCCTCGAATTGAAGAAGCCACCCTAAGCCTAGGGATTTAGTAGGAGCCTTAGTGTAATTTATTTTAGTTCTATACTTAGTTTTTATTTTGTGTTTTTAATTGAACCGGTTTAAATTGGTTGCATCCAATTGGTTCAATTGGTCTAATTTAAGTGAAGTGATCCTATTGGCTAAGAGGTTCTTATATACTATTGGCTAGTAGAGAATCTTCTTTTATTTTAAGTAGCTTAAGTTGTTTTTAAGTCATTAGGACTCTATTTTGAGTCTATTTCAGTTTTCTAGTCAGTTTAAGTTACCTAATAGGTTACGGATTGGGTTAGGCCATTCCTTTTTAGTGTCTAAGTCTAATTTTGTGTCTTTTATATAAGGTTCTAAGGGGGCCAAGTATTGAATACGAATTTTAATTAATAAAAACTCAGCTTTATGCTTGCTGCCTTTGTTACTGCCTTTGCTCCATCGTGAGTGTGTCTTGTGAGTAATATCAAGGTTGCCTTGTGAGTAATATCAAGGTGAAGGGATTGGTGGATCTCCAATCGACACCTTGCATCTTGTAGATCGGGAGGTCCTTCTTCTTCTTCAATCAAGCTTCCTCAACTTGTTGCTACTGCAGATCTGCAAATCCGGTGAGTTGTTTGTTAATTTAGTTATTCCCTTCTTCCTCTAACCTAATCCACACCCCACTCCTTCCATCAAACCCTAATTCTCCATTAAACCTGCACTCCTACCTCAACTAGGACTCCCTCATAACTTCAGATCTGTCCATCAATTCCAAACCAAACTTCTAGCCTATATCCTCCACACCTCTCCCTACACTCGACCTTAAACCCAGTCCATAATCCCCACTATAACCCCTCCATTCCTTCACTCCATTGAACCTAGAAAACCTGCAACTCGATTCTACCCAACTGCAGAATTTTAAACCCTTCCAAACCCTAATATTCTTATGCCATTAAAGCCTCCTAGACCTGCCCATTAATACCGTATAAATTCCTTTCCCAATATCCAACCCAAACCCTAGGAATTGACCTAAATCCTAGTGCTGTCCATTCGAACCAGCAGCCCCTTTTGTTATTTGATCCTGTTGTTTGGCTCCTAGTAGGTCTCCTACCTATCTAGGACTACATTACTTTGAATTACCTCACCTTGCGTGGAAAGTTTCCTTTTATTATTATGCTTCTTGTTTATGTTGCTTAACAATAGGATTTTACTTTCCTATTCAGATTAGGAATATGCTTAAGTTTTTATTAATAGCTTGTAAAGAGCCAAGGCTCATAGCCGAGTTGACGAATAATAAAATTGAGTTTGCTTCAATAGAGTGCTGTGTGATTCAGTAGAGGGTGGGAGATCCTTGGAGGACAGTGAGATTCTGATCCTTGTTCTTGGTGGGAAGCCATTAGTTACCTAGTTTTCTTCTTATATTCTGTGTTCTCTGCAAATCAGCTGCTTCTTTGTTTTCTTAATCAAGTGATCTTGGTGTTCAATGTTTTGTGATCTGTTTTGGATTAAATCATTCTTCATTCATCTGCTATTTTATCCCATATTCTGTTTGAGTTAATCTATAGCTGGGAAGGTGCTGTTATAATATCCGGCCGCTCTGTTTTAGAGCTATTTTCTGTTAGATTTGAAACGTCACCTGTGTATGATCTGACCTTCGACCAGGGTTTGGTTTGGATCAGATCACTTGATCTGCTGCTATTGGTTTTCTCCTCAAATCTGTCCTGTTCTGAACTGAAGTTTCTTAAAACACTTTTAATCTAACCGTTGGATCTGATTCATCTTTTGGGGTTTGAATTAGCCAGCCAAGAAGGGAACTCGATTTGAATCTTAGGCTGATCTGACATTCTGGTTGTAATTAGAAATCTCTTATTTTCTGAATTTTCTGTTTCAGATTTAATCATTCTTTAATAACTTTTAATCTGACCCTTAGAACTTTGTTGTAGTCTGTGGATCATCCGTCCTATTTTTGTGGGCAATTGTTAGAGTTTGACCTTCATTTGAGAAGGTTGGCTTTTGTTGACTTTTCTAGTCTGGGTTACTTGGGATCTTGTAAGGGAGGTGTTTAGCCTGAACCTAGGGTTCATCCTACCTAACCCCACCAATTATGTTCAGGGAAAAACAAAATTTACAGAAGGAGCTCGTTTTGATATTCCATATCAAATATTACTCTGTGATGGTCTCTGATATTTTAATATTGCCCTTTAAAGTGAAATCCTTGCTCTGAAATATATAAATCAATGCTTGAAATTTCATTTTCCATATATTGAACTACAAAACTAGAGCATATCAAACTGTTGTGTTGGTGGGTTTTCTTTGTTGCCAGTGGTTATTATTTGTTGTTAATGTATTGCCTCCAAGTTTAAGAGCTTTGATTTAAATTCAGTTTCTTGCCTTAATACTACTCCAGATGAACCATCGGTATGAGGAGATCTTGACAAGTTACAATACCTTAACATTTCTCTTTGACATTCAAAAGAACATGATTGATTGTATGGAAATTATCTTTTGCGGGGCCTTGAACATGTAGTTTGGATGATGTCCTCACCATTTGAATTACTGCCATCTTCTTCTTGTGTTTTTTTTTTTTTTTTTGGAGTAATAGATGAACTGAGGTCATGAACATGAATGCCATCTTCATTTATCTATTTATCGATGATCCGAGAGTAAAGTTATAGTAACACATTTTGCAGGCATTCGAGATCTCAGTCATGTCCTTTCTGCCGTGACAGTCTTAAGAGAGTAAATTCATGTGATCTCTGGGTCTTCACTGACAGCAGGGACATAGTTGACATGGCAACGCTTACTAGGGAGAACCTGAGGAGACTCTTCATGTACATAGATAAGTTGCCTCTGGTCATCCCCGATACTGTTTTTGATGCCTACGATTCTCACGTGAAATAGTCCACTTGGATTTGAACTCACTGTTTCCTTAATCTTCCAACTAGCTGTAGCTCCATGCTCCCTTCAGCATAGTTGCAGCTGAAATCCAAATCCACTTTGGTTATCATAGGTAGAAGATTAGTAGTGCTTCTTATTTCTTTTATTCAAACATGCCTTGTTTATTGAGGCATGAGGATGAAGGATGAGGTCCGTCCATGAGAAGTGTCTAAATTGTATTTAGGGACCATATACATGTCTGTACAGCTTGGGAGCTTGCCCATAAAAGCTATAATATCAAATCTCACCACTATATTTACCAAAAACTATTGGACTACTTGGAAAAAAGGCCAATGAATTTGAGTTAATTGGGGTGATGAGGTTTTCATTTTCCTGGATGAAACTGCACTGGACATGACTGTAGAGGTCTCTTGTGTGGTCTTTCACTATTGTCATTTCTTTACTTGTAGACATAAACCCATTACCTATTATCTGATTTTTTTTTGCATATGTTGGAGAATAGGGTTTTAAACATTTTTCATCCAAGATTTTAAGCCCTATGTAGCATTAGGATATTCAGATATTATCAAACAATAGAGGCTTAAAGTTATCTCATGTACCACAAATGCAATACCTTCTAGGGAATACAGCTCTAGAAAGCATCCACAGGGAAAAGAATAGGTACCAGTGTAGCAACCCTTGTGCAGAACTTGTGAAGACTCTTCAAACTAAGAAACAACAGAGAGAAATCTCACTCGTGTGCAAGAGAGAATGGGGATCTCTCTAGTGTCAAAATAGGAGAGAGAGAGAGAGAGAGAGCTCTCCCCTGTCTTGAGTTGGCTCGGCTCAGTTTCTTCTATCTGGCTGCTTATTTATAAGTTCTGACATCTACTAATTCCTACATTACTTTATTAACTCAAGAATCACATTGGGTAGTTCTGCCAAATAGTCATTACATGAGCATATATATATATTTTCAAAGGGCAAGAGATCTCTACTTGGTTGCATGGTCTCTACACAAGCGTCTGGGCCATTGGGGGAATACGGCTGGGTATCTACCTTGGGGGCAGAGGTGTCATTTCATTGTGCCTTGTGAGAGAGTGTAGGAGACACCACCATCTGGGATCCTTTTCCATTTCGAGAATAAAGATAGGGAGAGGGTTATCTGCCTGGCAGCGTGGCCCCAGCGGCAGGCCAATCACAGTGCCTGTGGGAGCATAAACAAGGGTTGGATTTTTCGGATTCACAGGGTGGGAGGTCATTTTAAACAAAGGAGCCGCATTGCCAAACAAGGTTCTTTTCCCCATAAAGATATTCTCACTTAAGGACATCTAAAAGGAGATATAATAGTTCAGCCCTTAAAGTAGATAGTTTTTTTCTTACAATTAAGCCCATCCACTTTATAATATCACGTATCGGACCTATAAGCATGAAATTCATTACTGTTACCATTGTGATCCATCTAAACTAGGGATGTAAACGGATTGGATTTGGCTCGGATATGGATTGGATTCAGATATTTCCTGGCCGAATATGGATACCTCTAAATGGATTCGGATACCGATCGAATTCGGATTTTCGACCATCTGTTTACATCTCTGCTTTGTGTAATCAGGACCTTCCTCCCCCTAGCGGATACAATCCATTGTCAATCCGTATCTCGTAGATCATGATTCTCTTTTCCTCATATTCTAGAACCTGATGAATCTTCAAAAACCCTCAAGATCATTATTTACTTTATTTTTTTATTCGGATTTTTTTCTGACGGATTTTTATCGGAGTATTCGGATTTTTTTTTGGATATCTCTAAACGAATACGAATATCCCTAAACGGATACAAATGCGGATCGGATTCGGATTTTTCAGATATTCATTTACATCCCTAATCAAAACACCATAAACAGAGAGTTTGAACTATCAATTAGATATAGAACAAATTAACTCAGCCTTATCACAACTAAATGGAGTTGGCATCATGGATTATTGTTCTCCAATCAACTCTATTTAAAGCAATGCTTGTAACTATGCATGTCTTTCTTCACCACTTGCCCTAGATTCATTTTAGGGCTACCCCTGATTCTTTAGCTCCTTCAATTTGAATCAAATCATCTTTTCAATAAGCCTCTGTTGCATATGCTTAGCCACCTCAAAGCGATTTGCTTGCAACTTTTCATGTATTGGAGCTACTCCTAAATTAGTTCGAATTTATAATTTTTTTATTTAATATTTTCTAATTTTATCACTCATTCATCTCAAAATCCTCATTTTAGCTACATTAAGTTTATTTATATTTCTTTATGAAAAAAAAGGCTTGTTTATAAATTGTTACTTTTACCACCCAACACTCAGTTTCATACATCGTTTTTTTTTTTTTTTGGGGATGAGGGGTCGGGGGGTGGGGGTAGGTAAAAGAGATGTTTCATACATCATAGTTAGTTGATAGTTGTCCTATAAAATTTTTCTTCGAGCTTTAGAGGAATATATCATTCACATAACACTCTAGAGAACCCCCCCACTCTTTCATCCACCTTAATTTAAATATTTGTGAATATAATCATCTGTTTTTTCTTTCTTATTTATGATTGAATTTAGGCATCTAAAATTTTCACTTTGTGATATTTCCCTATCATCTACCACTCCACTTTCCGTCCTATTGTTACTAATGTTACACACCATATATTCTTGTTTTTGTTCTCTACTTATATGTACTCTTTCTTTCATTATCTAATATTTTAAATAACCAATTGGGTTGGGTTGCACACACTAAAATACTAAATCCAAGAGCCTAGGCCATTTAGAAAATCTTGAGTGTTACAACCTTCAGTATCATGGGCATTTAGTGGGTAAACAGTCGTCAAGAAGGCCCAATAAGCCTACGCATTCTATTCCGACGAAGGGTATCCCCTACAAATGCATGTGTGGTCCACTGGACGGCAGGGATCTGTTCCATCTTTTTCTAATAAAAAGGTTAGGCTCTTCACTGTCAAGGGAATTTGAAACATTTCTCTTCTTATTCTGTTCCCCCACCAGTGCAGGAACAGAAACCTCCAGCTTCTTATGGGATATCGCTAGGGGTGTAAATGAATAGCTGAAATCCATTTCTGTATCCGTGTTCATATCCATTTAGCATTATCCGAATCTGTTCGAAAGTTAAACGAATGCGGATACAGATAGGCTGTAGCTATCCGAAAAGTTATATTTACATGTAAACCGATAAAATATCCGTCCGTATCCATTTAGTACTATCTGAATCCGTCCGAAAGCTAATCGGATGCGGATGCGGATGCGGATGCAGATATAGCACTATCCGAGCCGAATCCGATCCGTTTACATCCCTAGATATCGCAACTTAAGCCCAGTTATACCGGACTCAACCCAACCTAGCCCAACCCTGATTGGCCTTGATTGGGTTGGGATGGGTCAGGTTGGCCCCGATTGACCTTGGCAATCCCTATTTTTTTCCATTTCAGGGCGAGGCAAGGCCGAGCTAGTCATGTTTTTTGATCATATGTATGATATTGTTATATATAATTGTATATTTTATATTTACATATACAGGTCCTGAGCCTGGAAATCTCAACCCTAGCCCAGCCCGCGTGTTGAAAAGCCCAACCCAGGCTCCGTCAAACTCATAATGGGCTTGGATGGGCTCAGGCTCGTCGGGTCAAACTTGCACCCATAATTTTTCCTATAATCAATGGAGATGAAACCCCGATTCCCATGATCCAAACTGATGTTTTATGTTACTTGCAGTTTCTGTTTTCTTTTACCAGCAAAGTTTAAAAGCTCAGAGTCAGGTAAAGGATCATTCTTTGGCATCCATGGTCCAATTAAGTTCCTCAATCAATGATTTGGTCAAATATGATTCCTTGCCATGTTCAAACCCAATCCCAATTGATATATACAAAACAAATTTTAGAACCACAAATATTTTCCTATTGGCTGTGTTTGTTTTGGCGTAAAATTCGTCATGTTGAAAAGTGTTCCGATGTTTGATATTTTTATGGAAAAAAAACATTGAAAAACTTTTTAATATATAAAATTTTACATTTACAAAGTAAAATTTTACGTTAAAACAAATGGAGAATTGGAACAATTTGGGTTCTGAAAGGGAGTCGTGGCAACTTTAGCCCTTACTAAGCAGATACGATATGTGGCATACTTTATGGGCTATTCAACTGGACTGGGTTTTCTCGAACCTAAAAGGAACTAGTTCTGGTTTTGTCTGGTTCTTTGCCTGTACAAAGAGAAGGTTGAGAAATAGAATAAAGGGCACAGCGCATCGGGGTGCAGGCTGCGCCGATACACATGGGTTGGCACATGAGCCGAGTTTGGGTCATCCAAGGGGGCGGGGCAGTCATTTCACCCAACCCCCATGTGTCCGAGCGCACCTTGCACTCCCAGTGCAAAGAACTTTATCCCTAAAAAAAATTAGGAAAAAATTAACAACTTTTTTGTTTCAAATCTTTTTGAACAAAAATTCTAACTAGAAAATCTATTTTAGGGGAAGCTCAAGTCAGACCATCTTCTAAGTTCTAATACAAAATACTTCAAGCTTCTAATTTTTTTGTTTTTTTGTTTTCTTTTTTGGGAGTTCACATCAAAACCGTCTAAAACTGGTATTTAGGCTACTAAGTTAAACTGGTTGAGTTGATGCAGTTTTATTGCATCAGGAGGTTCTATAATAGGACCTAACTTAAAATCTGTGTGTTTCCACTCAACCTTCAAGGCCAGCCCAGCCCAGCCCAATTTCTATTGGAGATTCTCTGTTCTCTCTGCACTCTGCACTCTCAAGTGTTTATGTCTTGCTGATTTAGTAAACGCGTCACAGTTAACTTCTCCCTTTTTTATTTAGTATGACGATGAAAAATCAAACTATCACTATATTTATTCTTTTTTTTTACTTCTTCCAAGGAGAGAATAACCCCAAAGGGTTGTGGGTTTTTTTCTATAGGATTCATAACTAATCCTCTTATTATTGATATTAGTTTTTTTTTTTTTCTATTTTATTTATTACTACGATGAAGAATCAAACTATCACCATATTTATTCATTTTTCTACTTCTTCCAAACACAGGATAACCTCAAGAGGTTGTGGGTGTTTTTTCTACGAAATGGGACCCTCCCTTCACCACCCACATCGGAATGGTCCACAGGGTTCATAACTACTCCCCTCCTCTTACTATAGGATGCTTGCCTAGCCAGCACTTAGATCCAGCCCAGCCAGGTTTTTAATTGAGATTCTTTGTTCTCTCCGCACTCTCAAGTCTCAAGTGGTCTACCAAAAAACAAAAAAGTCTCAAGTGTTTACGTCGTGCCGTCTTCTATGATTGTGAATCAGTACGGAAAGATTGAAATTAGCAGCTCAGAATAAACAGATATCTGTAGATCTGAATCCGACCGGTTCAATCCCAATTCGTGAAACAGTGGATCTGAATCATCTGAATCTATTCCCGATTCAAAAAAACTATCAATTTCTAAGGTTTAGACCAATTCCAGCCATTTCTCGACTGATAAAAAGCCTAAGATACCCATCTTGCCCGCATTAGATTAGAATATTTGTCAAGGAAAGCTAGGTACACTTTCGTAATATCTTAAGAGGGTCGGACATTATATTGAATTGGGCTCACGTTCACGTACGTGAACGGCTCACAACCGTTCAGATGGAATCCACTCCATCAGCGTCCCACTGAGGATTCCATCTGAATGGTTGTGAGCCATTCTCATACGTTTACGTACGTGAACGTAATCCTCCGATGTTGGTAATTCCTGTCTTTAACCCGCATTATTGGCATCCCTAAAGTGTAATAATCCAAAGGTTAAAAAAAAAAAGTTGTCAAGTTGCATGGTGCTTGCGTTGAGACACAAGAACGGAGGAATGATCGCCCCATTCTTTGTTAAATGAAAAATCTCACTCTATTGGAAGCAAAGTTTGAGGAATCGGACGATTCACATCGGTATTGGCTCAAGACGATCTCAATCTAATACTAATTTTTAATAATATTTTATTATTTTTTAATCATTTTTTAAATTCATTACGGTACCAATAGAGACCGATAATATATCCGATACCTATTATTAAATCCATGGTTGGATGCCCCACGCTCTCGAATTTTTTTCTTTTCGTATCCTGTTCCTTGCCTAGTATAGTGGTCCAGTTCCACTCATAAGGAGGCAGAAATGATGTTTTAATCTCCCTCGGATAGTGTGTTTGGAAGGGGGGTTAGATCGTCATTTCCAACCCCCTATGAGTGGAACTGAACCACTATACCGGCAGGGAAAAGGCTCACATTGGTGGAGTGTCCACTCAGCCTGGCAGCAATCCCCCCTCCTTAATCCAAATTGAAAATTTTCTTCCATCGTGGTCTCCTTCATCAAATCTGTCTTTTTCTTTCTGTTTGGAATGTTTATTTAATAATGATATTGATGCATGAACTCTTTTTGTTTTCTTCCCGGAAAGTATAAAAATGTACTTACAAGTTGAATCCTTTAAAAGTATTTATGGTCGACATGACTTAAAAAAGAAGATTAATTATTAGTGGCAATTTGCAATTAATGAGAGACTAATCACATGGGCAGAACTCAGAAGCCATGAATTACGAACCCTCTGGAGAAAGAAGGGCAATTATGAATGACAAGACCACGTTTTCCAAACCAATAAGAGAGAGGGTTGTAGACTTGTAGTTGGTGTTCATTGGTTTGGTTTGATTTGATTCAGTTTGAGATAAGAAGGGTAGAATCAAAATCAAGCTATTTATTAAATGATTTTAATATCCCAAATTCAAATTGATTAATAAATGGTTCCATTTTCTAAATGATTCTGATTAAACAGTTTTTTTTTGTTTTCGGTTTGATTTAGTTGTCGGTTCAAGTATAAATTTGAACAAACAAATCATCCAATAGATTGAAGTAGGGGTGCAAGTTTGGCCTTGTCGACCTGAATCCGTCCTGAGCCGAATAGGGCCTGGGCTGAGATATTTGGCCCTGAGGGACTGGTCAGGATTGGAAATTTCTGGCTCTGAGTTAGGGTTGGGTCGGGCTGGGGTTGAGGCCTCGGGCTAAGTTTGGCCAAGCCCGACTCGACCCTATTTTAAGTTATATTATAAAATATATATTGATATAATATATATATTATAAACTTTAAAAATCACCCACATTTTGTTATATAATATATTATATATGAAGACAATAAGTGGTATAATATATTTTATTACAGTGTTAATTTACGTTAAATTGATAATTTTTTCCCCAGTCCATTCTAGTCCATGCATTTCCTTCCCCTTCCCCATGATCAAGACCAATCAGGGCCAGTCCGGCCCGACCCTAAGGGTGGGTCAGGTTGGATTTTTCTGGCCCTGAGTCAGGGTCTAGTCGGGCCTGGGCCCAACTAAGGGGACTTAGGGTTGGGTTAGGGTTCTATAAAACCCAGCCCAACCCGACCCTATTGCACCCCTACATTGAATAGTGATTGATGGTGATCTGTAGACCACAACGGCGTCACCGGCAAACTTATCTGACACCTTTCCTTCTTGAGTCTCGGATCCCTCTCTCTCTCTCTCCCCCCCCCCCCTCCCCCTCTCCCTCTCCCTCTCCCTCAGTTTCTTACGGAATTGATTTTTAAGTCTCAACTTGAGCTCATCCCTCAGTTTCTTACGGAATTGATTCTTAAGTCTCAACCTGAGCTCAACGAGGTCGAATGGAAAGGAAACTATCAAGAGTTTGTCTTGTAAGTTGCGATTTTGGGTAAGGTAAACCCTAAAGTTTGTAAAACTTACATATAAAATTGATAGGAGCAAAAATGTCTCGACCAATAGAATGAAGACGCATGGGGCCAAACCTTATCAACCAACAAGCTTGATAAAGACAGCAACGTCATTAATTGACCATACAAGTTAGGGGGACTCGTAACCCCTATGTAATTGGGCTTCACAATTAACGGATAACCCATATTTGTTGGAGATCGTCCAGGAAAAGGGGAAGTAAGGCTCTGTATGGTAACGTTTCTATTTTTTTTTAGTGTTTTTGGGTCCAGCACACTTTTATGTGTTTCTGTGTTTTTTGAGAGTTTCTAGGTCCGGAAATGCTGTATGGTAACCCTGAAAAATAAACATTTCTGAAGTTTAGAAGAAACATAAATCTGTATGGATTGCATTTAACAGAATCGTTTCTATTGTTTACCAAAAATGACGTATTCGCCACCTACACCATGGCTTTTATACTTATGATTTTTTTAGCCAAAAAAAAATAAAAAACAAACATCACAAAAAAAATATGTTGCTTTAATGTTGCAAGGAATTCACGAACACCTCCACTATAGATGTATAGGAGGAGGAAATGCAAGTCCTGCAGAGGAGTTCCAGTTGGATAAGGAATGCAAGCTTCAAATTTATAGCCTCTGATAAGAAAATCAATATATGAGTATGCAAAAGTCAACTTGGAAATGCATTAACCAAATACAACCCAAAATAAGTGGCAAGAATGAAGAATCGAAACAGTGTTACAGTCAAATGTAGCTGTCATTGATGTATCATGGATGACAATTTTGAAGACAAGAAAATAAGAATGATGGTAGATGATCACACTAGCATCAGAATAATACTAAAAATAGAGTCACACTATAATTTTCTTTGGCTATTTCTGGATTCAACAGCATAAAAATCCTATAGGGATATAAAATAGCTTGAAGCTTTAGAGCATGTTAGGCATTTTTATAATGAAAAAAGCACCACAGCAATTGGTGATCCAGAAGTCAAGCACTCAGATCCTTCATTATTGCAATCTCCATTTGTAGTCAATAGATATTTGAAGTCAAGCACTTAGATCACATATCACAAACACGAGAAACACAAAACACAATCCATTTGATAGGGTGGGGAATCATCATTTTACAAGGGGGTTTTAGAAGTGAGTGGAGAAAAGGGGGGGTTTTGAGAAAAATCAGAGAGAACGAGAGAAAAGCAGGGCAGAGAGGAAGGGATTTTTATTAGAAAAAATCTGAGAGGAAGTGAGATCAGAGAGAAGGTAAATAGAATGTAGCCTTAATCATCGCCGTAAGCCCTGAATTTGTATCTGCAAAGTCCTTCCTACCAAGATGGTCAATTTTAACGTTTTTTTAACAGCATCGATGTCAAAGTAGGAAGTGGTATAAAGTCTAGGGGAATCCACATAAATTAAAAACTGAAACAAACAATTTCAAACTTCAGTTCATAGACCGCTTGGAACAAAGTCCTTTTGCTTTAAAATTCGTCAACAAATTCGTTTATAGGGGCATTGAAATCATCACATTGGGGATCCGAAATCTTCAGGTATTGCTTGGATCTTTCGACGATAGAGGAGGGTTTGATCGAGAAGAGACAAGAACGAAGGAAAAGAAGAGGAAGAATGAAGAGTTGCATCCGGAGACTGGCAATGTTCACTCTCGCGACGAACAGGGCAGTGCTTCTCTTCGCAATAGCAGAGGTTAATCGATATGCTCCGTTCTTGCAGGTGACGATTGTGAAGTGTGAGGACAAAAAATCCTATTTGTTATGTTTAGATGACACTTTACAATTTTGCCCTCATTAATTTAAGTGAAACTCTTGTTTCTCCGAAAATTTGAAGAAGTGCTTCTCCCAGGTGAGAAACATCAATTTGGTGTTTTGCAAATGTGTGCTAAAAGTTTGCCAAGTGTCCGGTTCGTTTAAAAAAAAAAAAAACTCGAACCGGACATACCATTCAGATTTTAGCATGTTTCTGTTCCAAAAAAATGAAAAAACACCAAAAACACTAAAAAAGAACGTTACCATACAGAGCCTTATGTCCCACTCTAACACGACTTTGGAAGACTCCAAGTAGCAATGAACTACAGAGGTACAACATCCTCGAAGAGCGCCTCCGCTATAAATACCAGGCAGGTAGGGGACCCAGGTACGACCAACTCACTTCTCGGTTCCCTTTCTCTTTGACTGCTGCTTTGGACTGACTTGAGCGTCGGAGATCTCCCGAAGTCCGCTCTGGGTGATCTCCTATGTTTCTTTCTCTTGCAGAATGCCACGTCATCAGGGCGAGTTTTTCCACCGCATAAAAAATACATCATAATTAAATAAGGTAAGAAATTTTAGCAATTTATCCCATCACATTGGATAATGTATACAAAATTTTCCTTTTTAGATTTGAAAATTTTTCTTCTTTCCCTTTAATTTCCTTTCCTTGAAAATAATGTAGTCAACAGTTTTAATTGATTTAAAACCAATGATCTAATGGTTCAAAACTGAATCGAACCATTTAATAAAAGTTTCAATTTTAAAAATCAAAACCAAACTGATTATATTACAATGTATCGATTCCATTTAAACGGCTCGATTCGGTTTCAGAGAACAATTCCTAGTTGCGTTTCACATCCTTAGATTCTACTGTATAGGGTCAAGTGACTGGAGAGGATCCGTAACCATTTATACAGCGTGGAAAGCTTAAATGTGACGATGTGGGAGAAAAGGGCACAAAAGACACTGAGAATAAATTCAAGAAAGTTTATAAAAGATACGGGGTGTGGAAAAGGTTTTTTATTATTTTTGGGGGTAAAAGTGGAAAAGCCGAAAAGGTTCCACAACCTCTTACAACTCCTACACTCTTACCTAAGAACTGCTAAAGTTAGACATTTAAATCGTTTTCACCGTTTGAGAGAGAGAGAGAGAGAGAGAGAGAGGCTGAGAGAGGAAAGGAAGGGAGGGAGAGGTGGGGAGAGTTCGGTGCTGAGAGAGAGAGAGATGGGCGGGGAAGAGAGAGAGGAAGGAGTAATGGCCACAGACTTCTTCTGGTCATACACAGACGAACCTCATGCTTCCCGAAGGCGACAGATCCTCTCTCAGTACCCACAAATCAAAGAACTTTTCGGACCTGATCCTTGGGCTTTTCTCAAGGTATATGCCACATTCTCTTTCTTACTCTCTCCTTTTGTTTCATTCGATGATTTTCCTCACTTTTCTTGATAATGTGGATCCTTCTTTGCTTGCTCTTGGATCTGTGTCATAAAAAAAACTATATTTTTTTCGCGTTTCTGCATTTTGTGTGATTCACTTCTGTATAAGATTCAGTTTTAAACATTCAATGGGTAATTTACTTACATTTGATCCATTCTTACGTCCTATGGGTGGTTTCCGCCTTATATTGTCGGAGTTTCTAACGTCCAATGGGTGGTGTTAGATCGTGCCCTTCTTTGAATCTGAAGAACATGGAACCATTGTAATTTAAGGATTTGTTTTCAATGAATAACCGTGGAATTTTCTTCAGATTCGGTCTCGCAATGGCGGTTTTCTTCCCTTTTGTCCAAATCTGCAAAAAGGATATGGCGTACACAGTTATCTCCCTTGTGGTTCCATTTCTTAACTGCCCTTTGTCATAATGAAATGAAGTCCAAGTCCTCATTGCCCTTTTTCCAATCTAGGTAGGATCTGATGAACATTATAATTTTGTAATAAGATATTGAAACTTCCCAATTTTTTTTGGTACAAAGTGTTTCGCTCTGTTTTTTCCCCTGTTTCTGCAGCTAGTACAGTTCCTGTTTACGTGCAATGTCATTTTCCTTGTTTATGGTTAATGGCCTTTCTGTCATTTTCCTTGTTTACTTGGGCAATTGGAGTATTACTATAAAACATGGACTTCTACCAGAACTTGAAGATGTACAAGTCCTTTGAAACATCATGACTGGAGATGCATTTTGTTTTGATCATCCTATTGTATTTCCAACTTGTTTTGGTTCATTGTGTGTTGACACATGAAGTACATATCCAGGTTTTCTTCTTCTGATCAATAACAAAGCGAAGGACATATCCAGTTCAATGGTGTTTGATACTATTTCTTGAGGCTTTTCTCCTTTTGATAATTTCTAGTGATGACTTCTATGTCCATATTAATGCTTAATCCACCTTTTTTGGATTCCTTATACCTTATTCATAGATCATCTTCTTTATGATATCTGGCCAAAAGATAGAATATATAAACATATGCTTAGGCCCTGCTTCTTCACCCAATCCTGCATTCCCTGACGATTAAAGATTTAAACTTTAAGAATCCCTGAAATTCAGACTCATTAGTGGTTTATAGCGCAAAAATGAAGCTTCCGATGGAATTAAAGCAGTTATAGAAAAAGCATTGCCACGGGTGACTCCTCTAATGGACTAGTAAACCCAGAATTTATGAGTGTTTTGTTTTTTTTGTTTTTTTTAGTTCAGAATTCATGAGTTGGTGCTTGGTTCTCTGTCAATTTGATCAACCATTGCTTCTGCTGTGTCTGAGAGGGATCTAGATATCTTTCATTGTCTATGTTATTATTCAATATATAGTCTGTTTTGCTATTAATTTTGCTCAGTGAGATTAGATAATGATGGTAATTGATTGATGAAGATATTCCAATGGATACCTAGATATATTGCTCTAAGTAGCTACTTTGCAGTATGAAACAATCTTGTCATACAACAGTGTTCCAAATGCTGTGGTTATATCTTGTCCGATAGACTTTGATGGATTTGGGATTTCTGTCTACTTTTAAATGGCACCTCCTGTCAGTGGACTAATGGTTCTCATCCTTGACTCTATTGGTGCAGATTACTGTGGTTGTTTCACTTCAGCTATGGACTGCAACTTTCCTCCACAGTGCTGGTTGGCTGAAGATTTTGACAGTAGCCTATTTTTTTGGCTCCTTCCTCAACCACAACCTCTTCCTAGCAATCCATGAGCTCAGTCATAACCTCGCCTTCTCAACCCCAGTCTACAATCGCTGGCTTGGGATCTTTGCTAATCTTCCCATTGGTGTCCCCATGTCTGTCACCTTCCAAAAGTATCACCTAGAGCATCACCGCTTCCAAGGTGTTGATGGCATGGACATGGACATCCCTAGCCACACCGAAGCCCACTTGGTCACTAATGTTATCTCCAAGTCCATATGGGTAATCTTGCAGCTCTTCTTCTATGCACTCCGGCCTCTCTTTCTCAAGCCAAAGCCCCCTGGTTGGTGGGAGTTCACCAACTTGGTCATCCAGATTGCACTTGATGCTGTGATGGTCTATTTCTGGGGTTGGAAGTCTTTGGCTTACTTGATCCTCTCCACATTTGTTGGGGGTGGAATGCATCCTATGGCTGGCCACTTCATCTCAGAACACTATATCTTCCATCCAGAACAGGAGACTTATTCTTACTATGGTCCCTTGAACCTACTTACATGGAGCGTCGGATACCACAATGAGCACCATGACTTCCCACGAATTCCTGGGAGCAAACTCTACAAAGTGAAGGAGATTGCCCCAGAGTACTATGAGAATTTTATGTCATACAGATCTTGGAGCCAGGTGATTTACATGTATGTCATGGACCGGACCGTTGGACCATTTAGCAGGATGAAGAGAAAGGGGTCCAAGAACAGTGTTGTGACCAAGAAAGATGATTAACTCACTTGAATAATTTATATCAGATTCCATTTTCTTCTTTGTTTGGGAAATAATTCTATTTCAATTTCAATTCTTTTTGGTCTTTGTATTCTTTATAAAATTCTAGGAAGAGTCAGTAAATTATACTTCAAAATGTTAGACTTGTAGAAGTATGACTGTATGAGGGGATCTATTGCTAAATCGATCATTAATTAACATTCTTTTTTTGACATCTGATGCATTTATGAGGGCATCATATATGGATGGAACTGTTCTTCCCTTCACTATCATCTTCTTTCTCAGTTAATTGTTTTTTGTTTTTTTGAAGCATAAAAGTTCTCTACATGACAGTGGAAAAACCCAGAACAGCTTTTCTTGGGTATGAACTAAATAATTTGGTATTTCCCACCTGTTTACCAACAGTTTTTGTTCTTGGAAATTTCTAAGCAAAATTGACCTCTTCAAATAAATTTTGAGCGTTACTCATGATGATATAAACAACATATTTACAAAATTATAGAACTAACAAATAATAACACAAACTAAATTAGCCGTCCCTATTAGAATAGCTTCCTGTACTACTTAGGAAATCCACTCCCTCTTTTCAATTCATGGACCGGCTCGTTTGGTTGCAAGGGAAATTAAAAGGAAGGGAAGAGAAATTTTCATACTTAAGAAAGGAATTTTTATAATCATTACCCCATGTGGCACCATGTGACAATGTCAATAACTCCAAATCATTCCATATTTGGTTATTAAATTCCACTTTACTTTGCATCCAATTCCCTTTGGTTTAAAATGTAAAATAAATATTACATGTAAAATGTATATTTACTATATATGGTAAGAAATTGAAGTAGTTTATACAATCACATGGGGTAATGATTACAGAAGTTTCTTTTTTAGATTTGAAAAAGTTTCCTTCTCGTCCCTTTAATTCCCCTTCCATCCAAACGGAGCCGGAGGGGAATCAGCTATCCTTTTCGTAAATGCTAATCTAAAGGGGACTGTAAAGAGGAATAGGCTGATGAACCGTCGGGTTAATCGGGCTGGGAACCCCCCCCCCCCACTCCATATTTGGGAGAGGATTTCCCATAAGATCATTGTAAGAAGCAACCTGCATGCCGCACCAATGAGAGTCCGAAAAATAATATCATTTATATGGACCCACCTGATCAGAATAGGAAAAATAATGTCTGTAAGAGGATGTATATTACAATCGACACTCTGGTGGCTATATATTTATGGAAAAAATTTTCAAGTCAACAATGTAGGAATGCCTTTTCATGACCTTTCACATTCAGAATGTGGAACCGCATTGGCACTCTATCCTACTTGATGATATCAGCCCCCACCCCCCCCCCCCCCTCTCCTATTTGAGAGATTTAAAAAAACAAATGATGAACATTTTCACCATGAATTGAAAAAAAGACGAACTAGAGTAGGAAAAGAAGTGAAGGGGGGCCGAGGGCATGGGAGGGAGACAACAGAGAGAAACAAAGAAGTGGGGGTGGGGTGGGGGAGGCAATGAGGAAGAAGAGGGAGGTAAAGCGATTTGGTTCTCAGTTTGGTTCCGAGTCACAACAACACTCTCTGGAACCAAATCGAATAACTGAAATCAAACCGATTGAAATATTTACTATAGGAGCTTAACGAACTGCACTCTTCACATCTCTCATACACCAGAGGAAGGAGGAAGAAGAAGAAGAGAAACAGAGGAGGAGGGGTGGGAAAGAGAAACAGAAGGGGGCAGGGAGGAGAGGGAGGTCTGGATCCAAATTGGCCAGAACGATCCAGATTCCGTGTTTTTAAACCCTGCTTGAACTGTCCCCAGTATAGACTTTCAATTTATGCAGGGCCTACATATATATGCAAGGTAGTGTAACTATGAAAGTCATCTCAATGCTGCTTGAGTAATACGCATTACTAGCGATTACTTCTTAGAAATAATTACTTATTAATGGATGAAATCTTTCCAATTATGGTTCGCACAAGCTTACGTTGTCATCCATAGTTAAATCATCGATCGGAAATTTGGACAGTGATCATCTCAGAGTTAATTAGGACTCTGCAGTTGAAGTGAGCCTTACAGGAATCAGCAAATGAGGAAACTATGACTTACAGTCTAAAACAAGATATAACTTTCAGCTATCCACAGATTAGCTGCATTATTGTCAAATACATCAACAGGAATAAGTTTACACAACAAGCTCTCAGACATTTTTGAGCTTTATAGGAATCAGCAAATGAGGAAACTATGGCTTACAGTTTCAGACATCCAAAGATCTGCTGCATCATTGTCATATACATTAACAGGAATAAGTTTACACAAGAAGCTCGGAGACATGTTTTAAACAACAGGTAAGTTGTAGCTCTGCAGATTTGCACGTTTTTTACCGACTCAACTTCACCATTATAAACCCATAAAATGCAACTCCATCTTCATACCAGTCGATACACCTCAACATCATTTTTACCTGATTGTCTGATAGTGGAATAGAAATCAAATCAGGAAAAAATAAGATAAAATAAATAAATTTCATGTTCAGTTTGGAAATGCAGCAGCATCATGCAAGGGATGGGTGCAATAGAGCAGATTGAATTTACCTTATCGTAAACCCTCCCATTCCAAGCATCATTTTTTGGGGCAAACTGGGGGTCAATGACAACATATGGGGGTGGCTGAACAGGGTTCCTCAAGAGCGGAAGCGTGACTGGAGCATAATCATCATCACTATCATAATATCTTCCAGGATCTGGCCCGAGTGCTCTGAGAACCATGGACAATAAGACTGACAATCCCTACAGACAGAGAACGATTAATCCATGGGGCTAAGGTATACATCAATTGTGAAATACTGAGAATAAAGAAATTGAACAAATCGAAAGAAATGAGTTCTGAACCTATTATTTGATGCCCCCCCCAAATACACACACACACACACACACACACAAAAAAAAAACTATAATTTGGCCAAACAACATTGCCATTAAAGTTACAACCAGATAAACACAAGCAATATGGTCAACTGGGGATGGAGAGGTTAACATTGTTGAGTGCTGACTTGCAAAAAAGATTGGTAAATGATAATCATGCAGGCAACTAGACATCCATCCATTAGGCCATGCCTAAGTGATCTCATGATCAGATGTATCTGTCAGATAATTAGTCACCATGATATCAAGTTCTTACTCTGGAGTACATGGCTTGATTTAACTACTACAATTTTGGGAAATCAGAGCCCATTGAATAGCTCGTTCTCATTCCTGATTTCCTTACATGGCCACTATTTAGTTGGCAGGTCTCAAAATTGATTTCTAATTTTTATATATTGGGTGTGAAAGTCCACTTTCTAAGCTGGAAGCTCGAGGACACCCAAAAAAATAGGGAAGAAGACAAACCTGTGCAGACACAACAAACAGGCCTATCCATTTGCAGAAATCAAAATTTGAGTCAATGAAATCTTTGAACTTATCAAATACCCCAGTGGGATCCTCGGGGAAGTCCTGATGCAGAACCGGAGCCAATGAGAATAATTAGGCAATCACCAATCTAACATGCAACATTGAGAGTGAAAGAATTACAAGGACTTGTGAAGACAAACCATGTACATACCTCTTCCCAATGGCTGTTTAGAAAAACATCAGCGGCCACTGCAGCCTCCAACATTAGAAGCAAGAAGACAAACACCATATACTGTGCCCATTTTAAGGTCAGGAACACATTTTATATTTGGGCAAAAAGTGCATAGGGGCAGAAAATGAATTAAAGTTTATTAGAATATCTTATGGTATAAAACAAATTACTCATAAAATGGAATCGGTACAGCAAAACTAATTTATGCAATTTGACTACTTCCCAAGAAAAAAAGAAACTTCATAAATATGGAAAAATCAACCATACAAAGATGTTTCCAGCTAAAATTGGCTAGTTGATGCCATTCCATAACGCCTTGCACAGCAATGGACTCCAAAGAACATCTAATTTTAGCCATTACAAAAACAGCAATATAATCTCATAATCTACATATGACTATGTTCCACAATCCTCTGAAAATTAAGACAATCATAGACATCACTACACGAAAAGTTTATTACCATCTCCTCGTAGATCATGTAGTAGTTTCCATAATACAAATCCAAATTTTTTAGGTCATGTTGAATAAAATGTGCAAGCTATAAAATTCCGACAAATAGAGAAAACATATGTTTGGGGAAACAGGTGCAACTAAAAAGAATTCTATGAGATAATTAAGGGGGAAAAAAAAAAAACAAATAAAGCATGTTTTCTGTATCATGCACAATAGATAAAAATGTCTCTCAAAAGAACGAGGGATATTTAAAGAAGTTGGGATTTGCTAACTCAAAGCCTTTGTTACACAGATCCAGCATCAAAGAACACCAGGAAATTCCCAGCCAAAATAATCAACTCAACCAATGATACTCCAATCCTTTTTCTTTTTTTTTTGTGGTAGAACCAATGATACTCCAATCCAAACTTACAGAACTTGCACATGACGACCATAAAATGTTTATTTGATAACCAATTAGCAGCAAACAGATATTCTACAGTCTAAAATATTAATCCAACTAGACAATCAAATTAGATGGAGTTACTCACACTGTACCAATGACCATATCTTCAGACAATAAAATAAGAAAGAAATATGAAGTCACTACAGCCCAACTCTTCTATCATTGAGCTACGATTGTGTAAAAGATTAGATGATTGAGAGTGCTGACAATATAGATCACATGCTACAAAGGGATACCTAAAAAATATCACAATCCAAAGAGACTTGTAAACCTCAGGAACTAAAATATGCATTTAATAAGAGATGCAGCAATCTATATTGTGGAAGCTACTTCATAAAAAGGATACACAAGAAAGGCAATGACCATTTGCAGTCTCTGCAGCAATATGACCAGAGCACGTGATCACACACAAAGTGATTCCAAGGCCAAGAGATACATAGATAAACCTGCATTTACGAGCGAAATGACTTTAATTTCTTTAAGATCAAGTCAAGTAGAAAGCACGTGTATTGAAGAATTAAGGAAGCCAGTTATTTGCTTCTAAAGAAACAAGGTCAATTAATCATCCTTCACTCAGAATTTAAAAGCACCCTCCAAATATCTAAAGCAATATCCTTTATGTCATCATTAAAAAGCTTACTAAATAGCAACTACACTCACCTTCCTCCCCTCTGCTCAACCTGCAAGTAGAAAACATTCTACTCCTGAACTGTAATTTAGGGGTGAAACATCGAAACCCCACAAAAGCAATAACACAGCATAGCTTTCTCCCTCTACTTTTTCCTTCTTTACTTGGGAGGGGTGGGGGAGAGTAAGAAAGATGATTTTCTCCTGAAAAATAAACTAACCAAACGATATCTCAACCCATTAACAAAGATTAACCCAGCCTACACCCAAAAAAAATAAATTTACAACAATTATCTCTCAATCGAACTGCAATCCAACAAATCAGGACTAATTTAGCCAAAATTCAACTTCGAAACTTATCGTAGCTAAGAAAAAGAAAGCGGGAAAAGGGAAAAAGATGCCCACCAACAAACACCCAAAAAGAAAGACATCAAAAAAGAAAAAAAGGAAGACAGAAAAAGGGGGTTGGGGGGGGGGGGGGGATTAAGGGAAAAGAAGCAAACCATGGAATAGGAAAATTAGAATCAACGAAAGGAGACCCATCTATGTGTCTCTGCCAAACCCTAAACATCCAGAAACTGTAAATAATAATCGCAATCCCAATCATCCCAAGAATCGAATTGACGAGTTTCAGCAGCGACTGTAGGCAACTCCTCGCCATCCTTCCCATCGTTAAACGGTTTGCCTCCAACCAATTTGGCCAGAAACAGTCAGAGCTTTAGCGTTGCAGTCTTGCAGAGCAAAGCAACCCACCTACTGAAGAATACCTTTTAAAGCAAAGTAATCTTTCCAAGCACCAACCAAACTATATGGGTCTTTAACTATGCTAACCAAACTCTGGATTGATATGAAAATAAAATTACCATCAAACTTCTTCTGTTCTAAGTTTTCTGAGTGCAACCCATAAACCTGTATTTCTGGTTCAAAACTCTCTTCTAAATTTTCGAAGTCTTCTCACGTTTAATGCCTTAAACCTTAAGCAATCTTCTTAAGAGTCTAAGTATGGTTTTTGCCTTGTAAAAGCTTCGAAGTCATTTTGACGAAACAAATTTTGATATTCCAAAACTACTATAATCAATTTCCAGCTCAGTTACGATGGCTGCCTGGTTGGGTAACTGCACGTCTCCTCCACCACCCAAACCAGAAAATAAACTGCACGTCTGCACCTGATATTGGTTTTTATCTTTATACTTTCCTCTCCTAGAGATCTATGGTATAATTATTTAGATTCTACCAAGATTACACACCTTGTTGCTGTGGTGTAGTGGTTATCACGTCAGTCTTACACACTGAAGGTCTCCAGTTCGATCCTGGGCAGCAACAATTAATATTACTTTTACTTTTGGGTTAGTGTTTTTGTTTTACAATATCGAACCGGTTCCGTTAAGCCAAAGTTTGGTTTAGGACCTTAGGTTATGATATAGGTTCTGGTTTAAATTCAGTTTCCCATTTTTTACCTGAATTTTTTTATTTTTCTTATCATTTTTTACTGATTGGAAACCAAGTTTGCATTTGGTATGCAATCTTGGAATGCATTCTAGGTCGATTTCGCAAACACGGCTCAAATCTTTAATCCAAAGTTTGGTTTCAGTTATAGTCTGATTCAGTTTTTATTCACTCTTTAACCGTGTTGTCTTAACAAGCTCATATCAGTCTATTATTGGGTTGTTACCAGTTTGAATTTAATTTCTCATTCTTGTACATTAGAAAAAATCAAGACAAAAGAAGACAGTCATACCACCGGCCATCTTTACCCAAAAAAAAAAAATACGACCGGCCATGATGTATGGTACAAAGTGTTGGGCAGTTAAAAAGCATCATATAGATAAACTCGATGTAGCAGTGATGATGTTGAGATAGATGAGTGGCAAAACTAGGAAAGATAAAGTAAGGAATGATCATATTGGAGTTGGTTTAAAAGTAGCTCTGATACATGATAAGCTACGAGAAAATCGTTTGAGGTGACATGACCATGTTCAACGGAGGTCTTTGGATGCTCCAGTATGGAAGAGTGAATTAATTCAAATTGAAGGAACTAACAGAACCAAGGTAAACCTAAAATGACCTTAGAACAAGTGGTAAGGAAAGACAAGCATAGCTTAAGCCTTATATCAAATATGATTTCAAATAGAGTTGACTGGAGGGCAAGGATCTATGTAGCCGACCCTATTTAATTGGGATAAGACTGAGTTGTAAAAAGATAAAGACAAATTATTTTTTACTGAATTTTTTTTTTTATAGTTTTTTCCTGAGTTTGATCTGTTATCCAGTTTCTATTGGTTCGGCTTCCGGGTTTCCACTGGTTTCATAAAAACCAAAACCGATAAGAATTCGATTTTCGATTCGGTTCAGTTTTTTTCAGTCGGTCCAGCCAGTTTCAGGTTGGGAATTGACACCCTCAATAACATAGAGCAATCAGCAATGCCTTTCTCTACCATTTGCACCAATGCCCTTAGCTTCATTGGACTCATATGTATTACCTATTTCCTATCCAGTATATGTAATAGTATTTTTCTTGCTCAATTAGTCAATCCTATTACTTGGATCACCTGTTCTAGAATGATTTGAAACAATTCCACCTGAGAATCCAGACTCTCATTCATTAAGGTTCTCCTCCCAGAGTTCCATGCCTCAAATCTTCTCCTGTTTTCAGACACTTTCAGACATATATGCCTTTCCCATCCAGCTAAGATCTTCCTTCTCTCCTTCTCTGGTTCAAACTAACAAACACAACAAAGACAGGTTTTTGGCCTTTGGGCAACTTCTGAAATTGAGCTGAGCATGGAACTGAAACATGGAGGATTTTCATCCAAGCTGACCCCAAAAACACAAAACAGGATTTTTTTTATTTTTTTTTCATATTCAAGTCGACTTGATTAAGAAAAAAAATGTTTTCTTCATATTGCATTAATCGTTGTTGAAGTCCAAATACATTCTGTAAGCATGTCGATCGGAAGAATAATAACCTTCAATCAGTTTATCGATTTCAAAACCTAATTTGCGATAGAGAGCAAGGGCAGCTGTCCTCGAAGGATCAACGTGAAGCGTCAAACGCTGGATCTTCCTGGTTCTGCATTTCTCAATTGCTGCTTTCATCAGTGCTTCTCCATGGCCTTGCCTTCGGCAATTCTCCCTCACTATTATTTTCCAAAACAAAACAAGTCAAAACTCTTTATATAAAGGATCTAAAAAAGAAATGAAAAAAAAAAAAAAAAAGGTAGAATGGCAAATAGGGGAACCTGCAAGCTTGGTAATGGAAGCAAACAAGGAAGAAGGCCATGAATACATGATGTAGCCTGCAACTTCTCCGGCTACCTCCGAATAGAGCAATCCACAATTCCTCTTTCTTAGCTCCTCGTTGAATGACTTCGCGAGTGATTCATGTTTGGGGAATATCTTTCTCTCTAATTTCACAATCTCTTCCACCACTTTGTTCCGATTCTTTGATTCTTGACCGAGCTCATTGATGACAGGAATCACCATGATTCTGAAATCCAATGTTACTAATCCGAGAAGATTTTTATTTATCCACAAAAAATGGGCTGGAGCTGGACAGAGAAATAACTAGAGCACTTTGGGGCTTCGTTTGATCGTTAAAAATTAGGTAAATCTGAGTTCAGAGCCTGACAAGGAAGAATCTTCCACTCAGCCATTGCCTTTTTAGGTTGGACCTACGTATATAGGCCCGATTTCAGATCATCCAAAGTTATACATGATACAAGGTTTAAACTAAGTATGTCTTTCCTCACCACTTATTTTATAATTATTTTAGGATTACTGGTGACTTTTTAATTCCTTCAAAACAAATATTTTCTCATTAAAACAGCTATATCCATCAAAACATTATTTTCTCATTTAAAAAAAAAACCATATCCATATTCTATACCATGTCTTGGTCACATTCTCTTAGGGTTTTGTTTGAATAATTCTTTTTTTTTTCTCTTTTTTTTGTGAAATTTTTTCTTCATCGTGGAAGAAGAGAATCTACCCATTTGGGTGTCATTATTCCCTATGTCCTCTATTGTAGGAAGTCCAAAATGCCCTTAACATTATTTTAAGAATCTCATCCAATAACCATGACTTGTGGATTAAGAGATTCCCTCTTCAACATGAGTGAAGGAAAACTCAAATTTTTTTTTCATATGCGTTATTGAAAATTACCATTTCAATCAAACATTTTTTTTTTCAAATTACCATTTATTTAGAGGAAGGACCTAGGCGAAGTGATAAGTTGCTCCATTGTAACTTAAATTTTATCAAAATACGATTCAACTACCATTGCCCTACTGCAGGGGATCGAACCAGGGAGGGGATAAGGTACCAGCCAAGAGACTCGAACTCGAGACCTCCTGGTGAGCATGGGCATGAAGCGCACCACGGGCTCACCAACTGAGCTAGGCAGTTGTTGGTCTGACTAAGGAGTTTTCCCTACCTAAGAAAGGATTTAATCATATGATTTGAGGAATCGGAATTAATTAGCCAAGCCCGATCTTGATCCTAGATGATTCTTGCAACACTCTTTTGCCCATAATTCTTGTTTGATCTTTATTCTCAGTCATTGTTTTTTTCTTTTAAACAATAAATTAGTAAAATATTATTTACCAAAAAAAAAATTGAGTAAAATATCAATGAAACTCATCGCTTGTAGCAAGATCCCCAAGTTTTAGGGATGTAAATGAATAGCCGAAATTCGTTTCCGTATCAGTGTTCTTATCCATTTAGCACTATTCGAATCCGTCCGAAAGCTAAACGGATACGAATACGGATAGGCTATAGCTATCCAAAAAGCTATATTTACATGTAAACAGATAAAATGTTCGATCCGTATCCGTTCAGCACTATCCGAATCCGTCTGAAAGTTAATTGGATGCAGATGCGGATATAGCACTATCCGAGCCGAATCTGATCCGTTTACATCCCTAGCAAGTTTATTGAATCAAAAACTCAAAAAAATAAAAAAATAAAAAAATAAAAAATTGAGCAAATCTTTGTTTTTTCTTTCCGGTTTCAATTTCTAGGGTTTCAACCAATTCCAGGTCAGTTCCAACCGATCTCAATAGAGACTGGTCCCATGTCCTTCGTAAACCATGAGGTTTTCATTACCAAAAACCCCAAAAAGGAAAGGGAGAGGGAGAATACAGGGGGGAAGGGAAAGGGAGGGGGAAAGGAGGGGAACCATATCAGCCTCAAGGCTTAAGAAGGCGTGCCACAACTTTTTTTTTCCTTTTTCTTTTTCTTTTCTCAATTTGTTGGAATTGCACCCTAAGCATGCATTTAGACTTCAAAATATGTCAACTTTTTGTTTGGCTATTTCTCTGGATCGCTCAAACAATTGGTGAACCTTAAGATCGGCCTACCTTAACAAATAATGATAGTGAAAAGCGTGGGTGTGCTAGAGTCTTCAAGACTCAATGTAAAAAAAGCTTGCATTTCTAACTTCTATCAAGTTATGTGGATTACCCTCCTGGCTCGATTGCTCCAAGGACTTTTTGAAATAAAAGATCAAATTGCAATGAACTTAGGAAACGGCGAGAAATCACAGAGAGATGATAGTGAAATAAGAAATCGAGATCTTCTATTGATTTTTGACAAGAGTACATTCGATGAAAGTAAACATTATTACAGAGGACTATAGAAGAACTTGAAATCGAAAGAAAGAATGAATGACCACAAGGATCTGGGGGAGAAGGAGAGTTGCACAAAGAAACATAAATTGCAGAAAATAAAAGATAAATAAGTTGCAGCTTTATTTGTTGATCAAGAAATCCCCTTTTCTTCTGAAATTCTGGTTTTTATGAACATTCTTAGTAGCTTCAGGTGGTTCCTAACAACAATTTTTTCCAGCAACTTCCTCCCAAATAACTACCCACAAACTCCTATCTTACATAACCACCTTCCCACTTTTTTTTCAAATTCAAAAGGTACCCTTGCATGACACGTGCACTGCACGGTCTTAAAGTATATGTGGTGTAGTCATGGTATAAAATTAGGGTGTAAACAATTTTCCAAGTTGTCGTGGGTGTATGTGTGGCATTCCAGTCCATTCCTCACACCATCATGAGTGATTAGGGAAAGGTTGTAAACTGGATTAACAGACATCTCTACCTGAAGTCGTAACTTATACCTCAAATTCCATGTTCTCAAACACTGCTGTTACACTAAACATGATATATAACATATAAGGTTTTTACCCAAAACAAAAAAGATATATAACATATAAGGCCACTCGTAGTATAATATAAACAGCTTAAACAGTCACAATCCACCTGCAATTACAACAAAAATCTGTTTCTGTGTAACAAGTTAACAATGGATCATTCCTTTACCATCTTAAGCCATGAAAAATGGCAGTGAATCTGCTTTAGACACCATACAACCCTATCCCAATACAATAGACTGAACCAATTGATAACACTTAATATTCAAGGTCTTCTCACATTTCCCTAACATCCAAAAATGGAGAGGTTAACACCTCATTTTCTTCTCTTCAAAGTACAAAAATATGAGAGACGATACATAGCCCCAACTCCAATAACCTTCGTTAAACACGAAAAACAAGAAGGTTGTTGCTTCCCCTCGGTTATGGCAAAATTTACTCTAGAATTTCCATCCAAAATATTGTGCTGAGATTAAAGAAGGCACATGTGAGTCGTGACTATTGCTTTTGGCGGCGGAGATACTCCCGCATCTGCATGTGTATCTCTCCCTTGACAACTACACGCATTCTTTTATGATCTTCCCATAACAATCCACCATTATCTCTTGCATAATCACAAGCGGCTTCAAAAACCTCCTGGAAGGCCACAAGGGTGTCACCTCTTAAACATTTAAAAAAGAAGAGAAAAATGAGATAGCAGGGGAAATAGATGAAGCTGCTAGGACTGTTACTTTGGAGGGGAATTCATCATAGAGATGTGCAGGAGTCATCTCAACTCTGTTCAGGTCGGTTTCCCATAGCCTAATCTGTCCACAGCAGGACATATTTCAGCTCGCAGAGAAACAAAATGTACATGTCCAACATTCATACAATTTCTTAATTACAGAACAGATGTCCAAGAACTTGTCTGACTCAAAAATTCAATTAGTCAACCACTGTTGCAACAATTACAGATTCAATTCAGCTTATCACAAGAGAGGAACATATCAGTCCAGACAAAATTCTCAAATATTAGGGAGAAGGAGACCTGATCTGTAACATTCTCTGGTACAGTTGGAGTTCTCTCTGCAACACGAGGATGTGCATTCTGCTGAAGGAAAGAAATTATCTGCTGGTGGCAATTTCAGGAGTTAATGGTCATTGGGGAAAAAAAAATACTAGAAGCATATGGCCATGCATTCGTTATTTTGTAAACACCATCACAGCTTGAGAAGTCTTGGAAATATGTTCTCCATGGAGTAAACATGTAAGCAGGTTATCCCAATGCCTGGATAGACCATAACCCAAAATCCTTCCTTACTATCATGTAAAGAACTTTTCCTAGACAAATATGGTTCATAGAAGATAGTCCATTTGTCAGATAGATAAGATAATCCAGATCACTTTAGTTTGGGCCATTGAACCATTGGTTACCTGCCTGACATGCATCACACAGATAGAATTTGGCTGAAGAAGAATAGAGTTTCACAGAGAAAAGCAGCACTACAAGCTTTTTGATTACAAGCTTTTTGTTCATGTAAATCATAACCCGGTTGTTATACGTTGTTTTCGTATGTCATTCATAATTTGTAACATCAGCGACCAAAAAAAAAATCTGGAACATCACCTCCCACATGAATCATAATTAAAAATCTCCATACTTATGATAAGGAACAGGCAGAAAGCCAATGAGTAAATAAATAAATAAAGTTCAAGGGCCAAATTGTCCCAAAGGTTCTTATGGTACACAATCAGAGTATTTCTGCAAATAATAAAAAACTCCAATACATGATTATAACACTTGCCTGCTCAGATGTAATGCCATTTTGAAATGCACTGTACAAGCTTTCTTTTGTTATTGCTGCAACTATAAGATTTGGAAGTTGATACTCAACCCTGCATTTTATTACAACAAAATCACCAATTCGTATTACGATTAAAGAACTCCAACAAAAAAATTACAGGCAAGAAAGTTTGAAAAGTTTGGGACAGTATGACATACACATCATAAGGCAAACTAAAAGATGAAAATGGTATGGAGTTGTTCCCTGCCATGGATGGAAACTTGCATCATTGAGCAGGCATGTTACTTGGATTGAGCTCAAACAACCACAGGTCATAAGGACATTGGCTGGGCTTGAGCAGTAAAATTGCAATCCAAGTTAAGCATGTGGTCTTTTATGATGTTAGGCTAAATAATTACCAGCCATTACGGTTAACTTTAATGGCTGCTTTTTCCTTTCTTGAATTCCTTTCAGTAAAAAACTAAAAAAAACAAAGATCTAACGCATTTATTTTATTATTTTCAGGCATGCATAATTCACAATTCTCCAAAAACCTACATTAACTCAGAACCCGATCTCTTTTCTCCCTTTGTACTGCCTTCACTTCTCATCATTCTTTTTTCACTCCTCTCCAAACCCAAACCACTTTCTCCTTTTCCCTGGAGCATCATGCTTAGCAATTACGGTGGAGAAATTAGGTGGAACTCTTGGGGATTTTACCCTCTCTCCCTGTTGAATCTACAGCCTCAAATCTCACACCAGACTGAACCAACTCAGGTTGAGATCTGGGTTGTTTCTGATTACAGGTTAAGTGTTCTGCTCCTGGCTTGGTTGGGCCATAAACTCAACCAACCCTCATCTCCCCCCCCCCCCTGCCAACCAAAACAAAAAAACAAAAGGAAAAGAAACACCAGGTGCCTATAAGAAATGTAACAAAGCAGAGCTCTAGAAAACCAGAACAGAGAAAGTACAGAGAGAAGATGGAGAAGAAGAATGGAGAAGAGGGAAAGCAGAGAAAGCTATGATCGAATTGATCAGCCTCCTGCCCCATCGTTTTATTTATAATAAGTTCAACTTACAATCTGTAAATCCAATTACAACTAGGATCATAATAAAACTAAGACTTGATCTAATTACTAGGACACAAAGAGGAGAATCTCGATTAGAACTAGGAATAGACTAATCGAGATTCTCCCAACTCTACTCGATACTTTACAATCCCCTTCAAGCTGGAGGGTACAAATCACCAAGGCCCAGCTTGGAACAATTTTTTCGGAAAGCAAGTCCAAACAAAGGCTTGGTAAACATATCACCAAGTTGACTAGCAGTAGAAACGAATGGAGTAGAGACAAGCTTCTTCATAACAGCATCACGAACAAAATGACAATCAACTTCTATGTGCTTAGTTCTCTCATGAAATACTGGATTGCTGGCAATGTAAATAGCAGCCTGAGTATCACAAAACATCTTCATAGGTTTAGTGATAGGAAACCCCAACTCCTGAAGTAATGACTTAATCCACATTAACTCAGCTGTAGTATATGCCATAGCCCGATACCCAGCTTCAGCACTAGACTAGGAAATAGTAGTTTGTTTCTTGCTCTTCCAAGTGACCAAATTGCTAACCACAAAAGTACAATATCCAGTAGTCGACCGCCTATCATCATCAACACCGGCACAATCAGCATCAGAAAACCCAACCAGATTGGCATTTCGATTAGGTCGATAAATAAGACCCTTCCAGGAACATCCTTTAGATATCGCAACACACGGCAAGCAACATCCCAATGAATTTTCTTTGGATGTTGCATAAACTGACTAATAACTCCAACATCAAAGGATATATCCGGGCAGGTAACAATAAGATAAATGAGTTTCCCAACTAGTCTTCTATACCGATGAACATCTGTAAAACCCTCACTCTCAATGGACCCAAGCCTTTGATGAGGATCCATGGGAGTATCTACGGGTTTGGAAGCAAGCATTCCGGTGTTAGTGAGTAGATCAAGGACATATTTCCTTTGGGATAAGCTAACACCTTTCTTGCTTCACAATACTTCAATACCAAGAAAATACTTGAGAACGCCCAAGTCTTTCATTTGAAAATGTTGATGAACATAGGACTTAACTTGAGTAATACCAGAGATATCATTACCAGATATAATAATATCATCCACATAAACCACTATCACCACCACTTTTGAGCCTTGACGTCGAATAAACACAGAATGATCAGAATAACACTGTGAGAACCCAACCTTAGTGACAATGGAGCTGAATTTATCAAACCATGCTTGCAGGGATTGTTTCAATCCATAAATTGCCTTACAAAGTTTGCAAACTTTGGTATAATTCTCCCCCTGAGCAACATACTCAGGAGGTTGCTCCATAAAAACCTCCTCTTGAAGATCACCATAGAGAAATGCATCTTTAATATCCATTTGATATAAGGGCCAGTCAAAATTAACAACTAGAGAAATAAGAATACGAACTGAATTCAGGCGGGCAACAGGCAAGAAAGTCTCGAAGTAATCAACATCATATGTTTGAGTATAGCCCTTAGCAACCAATCGGGCCTTAAGCCGCTCAACAGAATTATATTTGATAGTATAAACCCACCAACATTCACCCAGGGTGAGGGAACGCCTCATGATGGGACTGAGGAACAAAGTTAGTAGATAAAGCAGAAGCAAGAGCATGATAGTGGGATGGAAGACGAGAAATATAGATATAGTTTTCAACAGGATAAACAATTAAAGACTGGTGAGATTTTTGAGTGCACGTACGAGTACCTTTGCGAACAGCAACCGGTAAGTTGATAGAGACCTCAACATCAGAAGCAGATGGAAGGGCTGGACGAACTTCAGCAGTAGTGGATGGCAGCTCCAGAGCACACGAAGCAGGAAGTAATGGATCAGGGATGGTGGGGGCCGGTGCAGCAATAGTAGTGGAGGGTAAAGTAGGAGGTCGGTGGCAACGACAATGATAGACTTGTGTAGGTGGAGATGTGAGACGGGAATGGGTACAAAGATAGGTGAGCCTAAGAAGTCGTCAGGGGTCACAGTAGAGGGCATATGAGGAGAGAAATAAGAAGTATTTTCAAAAAATGTGACGTCAGCGCTGACATATTGTTTATTAGTAACCGGATCAAAACATTTGTATCCTTTCTGGGTCCGAGAGTAACCTAGAAAAATACATTTGATAGAACGAGGAGATAATTTGTCAACGACGGGGTGAAGGATGTAGACAAAACATACACAACCAAACACACATGGTGGGGAAGGAAACAAAGAACTATCAGGATAAAGAAGAGACACAAGAGTTTTATTATTTAGAATGGACGATGGCATACGATTAATAAGGTAACATGCAATAAGAACAGCATCACACCAAAACCGTTTGGGAACATTCATATGGACCATAAGGGACCGGGCCACTTCCAGTAAGTGCCTATTTTTACGTTCGGCCACTCCATTTTGTTGTGGAGTGTACGAGCAACTAGTTTGGTGGATAATACCATGAGTAAGAAAAAAATCAGAAATCTCAGATTGGGTGTATTCAAGAGGATTGGCCGTGAAGATACCCCTCATCTCTTCTTTGACTGCCCCTTTACCTCCACCGTTTGGAAAAAGGCCTTATCCTCCATCTGGCCATATAGCAGAAGGAACAGGTGTTTTGACAGTGAATGGCTTTGGTTGCTCAAAACCTTTGCTGGGAACTCCATTTGTGACACTATAGGGATGCTGGTCTTTAGCGCCGCTATTCACCATATCTGGATGGAGAGGAATCTCAGGATATGGACTTCCAACTCTAGATCTTTTCATGTGATTTGGAAAGCCATCTCCTTCGATGTGTCCTCCAAGCTCAGCTGTATCCGTCAAAGGCCCTTCTCGGACACCCCTAGGAACAGACATATTTTGACTTTTTGGGTTGCGGTCCTCCTCCTCTGTGTAGGCTGGAGGATCCCCACCCCCTTTTTATTTTCTCTCTCCTCCCCTTTTCTTTTCTTCCCCCTCTTGTACATTGGTTCTTTGGTTTTTCTTCCCTGCCCCCTCTTGGGGTTCGGTAATATACTTATTTACCAAAAAAAAAGAGCATTATTAGAACGAAAAATTTTAATAGACTTATCAAACTGAGTTTTTATTTCCTGATAAAAGTTTTTGAATAGAGTGATAAATTGAGTCAGTGAAATCTCTTGTTTGGTGCTGCAGCTATATTTTTTAACCAACAAAAGAGAAACAAGAAGTTTAGATCCTCTACAGTTAAGAATTATTTGTTCTGTACCCTATCCAACAGCCACTTGTAATATCACAACTTCCCAGGTTGAAAGGTCAGCTGGTAGTAGGTATTTCATCACATAACATATTATACCCCAGACAGATTTTGAGTGGCAGATTCATATAGTCCTCAATCCAATGGGATGGCACCTATCAGTATAGTTCAAAATTTTGGTGAAATTTCGACATAATTTCAACATGTCCGAGCTGAAACAGGATGCGAAATGAGCACTGTTTTGCCAAAATTTCGGTCATTTCGATCATTTCGTTTTGGTGTTTCGGTCTAAAAAAAGGCATTGTTTCATTGAAATTTCGGTCATTTCTTTTCTGTATTTCGCTCATTTCAGCCATTTGCCCTCCGAAATGGCCAAGTGAAACTCATGGGAAAAATATACTGTTTCAGCAAAATTTTGATATTTCGCTCATCTCGGTTTGACCGAAACGAGAAGTTAAGGACACTCAAAAGTAGGAGAAAGATGAGAGTGAACTTTAACGTGTATCTTCAAGGAATATAATTGTAAGCCCATTATGAGTTGATCAATTTAAAAAGCAAAGTAGTAAATAATATAAACTAACTTCACATTCAGCTCACGTGTCAGAAAAGATCAGACGACACAAACATCAAACTTTTGTAAGTAGAGGATAATATCAATAACCAAAGGATTTTCTGCAAAGCTATTTAGTTTACAATGACACACCTTGAGAAAAGGCGCAAAATCTCACAATGCAACTTAGAAGATGAATAAGCATACATCCTAAAGTTTGTCTCCACAACTATGAATCCCTGTCAAGGAAAATACAGAAAGAATGCACAATTAAATGCCAAGAGTAAACTATAACAAGTTCAATAAATATAAAAGCATGATTTATTACAAGCAGAAGTAGAGGAGAATAGAAAAGTAAGAGGAGGCTGTATCCTAAACCAGAGTCCAGAGACATACAGTACACCCAACAAAATATCCAAAGACATGATATCAATACCTGGTATGAGTATGCTCACTAGGCCATCTCCTCGGTGAACATGACCCCATTGGGGAATCAGAAGTCTATATCAGCTAGTTGGGAACAACAAAATTTTTCTAAGGCTAGAGACGGTCCCTTGATGGGACTGAGATGGTTAAAGAACCTTCCAGATTGAATTTCCATTTTATAGAATTTCATCATCTCACAGAAGTGGACTAGCACAACAGGCAGGAGATCCGAAAAATTGAAAGAAGCTTCTAGAATGTGGAAGATGCAATGTAAAATGGAGAATGGGTGCATCAATGAAGGAGGGAGGTTGGTTGGGAAAGAGCGGAGCCCCGACCCCGTATATCGGGTTGATTCTTACATCAGACCTACATGGGGGAAAAGACAGTTTTTAGGGTGATGGAGCAGATAGATAATACCTTTTCCTATGAGAATTTAAAATTTTCTATATTGCAGATACTGGGGATAGTTTCAAAATTTTGAGCTATAGCTTTCTCTGTTTGCTGGGGATAGTTTAAAATTTTGAACTTTAACTTCTGTTTGAGATCACATACAAGCTTCATCAGTTCAAAAAATCTTTTGGACAAATTCTTTTTTTTTTTTTTAAAAGCAACAGTTGAAAATTTTATTGAGCGAAAAACGAGTACAAGAAGGTTACATACAGTGACAGACCGTAATATTCAATACAAAGATGATAAACCAGAACAGCCAATTACAAATGATCAAGCAAAACCACAATAGGCAGCACTGCCCCTGTAATTGAAGAGAATCCCCTGAGATCCACCCCAACCTACCAGGCTACCAGCACCATCCTTGGCCAGTACATCTGCCATAGAACTAGCAGATCTTGGCTTCCAAACAAATGAGCACTTCACTTGAGCAGCCAAGAAATGAATGCATCCAATAATATGGCTGAATTTCCATGGCCTTCTACTGAACACTTTGCCCAAGCTACGATGACTGCCGAGTCACCACCCTCAACTATGATGTCACTGAACCCCTCTTTTATTGCTAACTCCAGCCCCAACTTACGAGAAAACATTTCAGCTCTAATGGAATTTCTTCTCCAATAGGATCTGGAATATGCTTTCAGTACTTCCCCCCCCCCCTGTGGAAGATCTAACCACCCCCCCCCCCCAACCCCAAAAAAAAAAAAAAACTCCAAATGGACCTGGTTTGCCTAAAGAAGAGCCATCAAAGTTCATTCAGTTTCACAAACACAATCGGTGGAGGATCCCAGACAGCATGTCTTCTTGCTTCAAGAATTCTGGAAACAACTGCACATTTTCCCAGTCCATATAAGGGTGGGGACTCCCTAAAAGCAGAATCCACCACCATCAAATGAGCCATCCTAGTTTTTATCTTTCCAATGACACCATTTCTGATGAGAAACCATCCCAAACCTGGCATTCCTCTCATCCCAAGTGCACCAGAAGACTTCCAACAAAATAGCCCTCCATTAAAATCTTCCCCTAGCCCCAAAAGGAGCCAAGTGCTATAACCATATGAGTCCATCCACAAATGTTACGGACTGTTTTACACCATTTTCTTTTGTGAAAAACATAAAATTGAATTGTCCCAGGGTTATTATTTTAGTCTTGGAAATGTGGGACACCAATTATCTATCTACACCAATCTCAAAAGAGAAAAGAAAGATAGAAAAGGAAACCTGTTTGCGTGATGATGAATCTGACAAGCTAACAGAAAGATTTGTCGCTAATTTAGTAGGAATGAACCAACCCTCTTTCCGTCCCTGTACAAACAAAAATATTTCATACTTTCAGAACCACTGTAGAAATAACTTCTTCGATTATCAGGATTCAGGGACAAAAATATTTCACATGTTTAATAACATTAATATTAAGTCTGTACATACCTGCTGAAGTTTGACTAGCCCCAAGTCTGCAAGATCCCTAAAAGTGTTTCTTTGTACATCAGTCAAGGTGTTTAAATTATAGGCCTACAACATAACCAGAGGGAGCTAAGACGCAAAATGCAAGAACTTGAGACATAACCAGAAACTGCTTTTGCAGAAGAATTTGAATACATGAAGGGTACTAAAGAAGCATCATTTTCATCATAATATAAAATTGAATGCATACAGATGCAGCATCAACCACCCCCTCCCCAAAAAAAACAAAAACAAAAAAAAAAAAAAAAGAGAACCGTCAAACTCAAGTCAAGGGATGCTCAAACTTCAGGCAGTTCATTTCAGTTGCAGACAGGAATGTAATATTCAAAATCTTTTCTATCTCCTCACTTGACCTAGCACATTTCTCCCTTCGCATTTTTTGGATTAAACCATACCCTCACCTTCAGTTATGTTTCAATTGGGGAGGGGGGGAGTATGAATAAATGAAATACTACTTGGGAAAACAGCCCACCGATTTTCTTTCTTTTTCATGAAATCAAAACCAATGTCTTGGATTTTGAAGAAACCAAAATCATTGGCACTACGTAAGGAGACAAGAAAATTGACAGAAGGCCCACAATAGTGCAATGTAGTTAGTTAAAACAAGTAATTACTTTAGTTCAAGATGATCATATCCGCAGGATCCTATCCATTACCTCCCCTGCGACATGGAAGCTAAGCTCCAACAGAAATGAAATCAAATCTGCAGGATCAACACCTCTATCCTGCACCATACAGGGATAAAACGAAACCATGAGAAACATTATACACATCCAAAGCCACAAGGCATATTCTCTACCAAGTTTTAAATAGAAGACTAAAACCCAAACGCTAGGAGATAAGAGTTCAAAGTAATAAAGGAAAAATAACAAGAGAGGGATGGAAAGAGAGAGGAAGGAGGAGAGAAAGATACACAAGAAAACACTTGGGGGGAGAATCGATTTCTCTCCCCTATATTTACTAACTTAAAATAACACGTAAGATTACACAATACCCCCACACTAACATAAGAATACCTAGGGAGGTAAAAAGACACAGTTATTTAACCAAGTACCCATAATACCCTTACTACATGAACTCTAACACTCCCCCTCAAGCTAGAGAATAAATGTCATACATGCCCAGCTTAATCAAGAGGGTACTAAATTGGAGATAGTTAATCCCCTTGGTGAAGATATCAGCCAACTGGTCTCCTATCTTCATAAAAGGAGTGCAGATGTAGCCAGAGTCAATTTTTTCTTTAATGAAATGCCGATCAATCCCAATGTGCTTTGTACGGTAGTGTTGCACAGGATTTTGAGCTATACTTATTGCAGTCCTGTTGTCACAATACAACCGTATGGACCCTTCAATATCAAACCCCAATTCTTGAACTAACCTTTGGATGCAGATAAGTCACCTAGAGGGCATATTCTAGTGGAAATAATCCTTGAGTTGGGTTATTTATGCATTGGGCCTTTGATCCCATGTGTTTTCTTTGTAATAGGCCATTTTAATGGACCTAGAAGGTGGGTGCAAGGTAGGCTTACGGGAATAGGCTTAGCAGGAGCTTATTAGCTTTATTTTCATTCCTAATAGACTTAGGATTATTGTTATTAGTTGCGTTTAATTTCAGCAAGCAATGTAATAACTCCTACTCACACTAGGAGTTAATTTCTAGTTTTCCTATTTGGATTAAGACTTTTGATTTTCATTATATTTAAGCAATGTAAACATTCTCACTGATCCAATACAAGAGGCGAAACCGACTGGGTCACAAACGACTAGAGCAATTGGTGTATGTGAATTATAACACGAGACTGAGGATGTAGCTCATACGCTAAGGTGTGGAGGGTAATAACGATTCCAATCAATCTTGCCAACATTTTTCAGCTTAACTCATATGAGGAGGATATCTTATACCAGTGGGTGAAGGATTGAAGTGACCCTATAATGGATCAGCTTGAGGGTAGGCCCGACCCCGAGATAGCTAGTCAGATGGGTACTGATGTGGACGAGTATATGTCGTCTCGCGAGGGCCGTGTGCATTAACAAACACCCTGACCTTGCGAGTCTCAGGTTGGCAGGGATGATGAGGACCCCGAGTAGTCGCATTCTAGTGATGGTGATGATGGTGATGATGATGGTGATGATAAGGGTGATGTTGGGGGTGATCAGGGATGCACGAGAGATACCAATACTAGCTTGAGCCAAAGCCGGAGTCGGTGCACTTTACAGGCGAGACTCAGTAAACTCATACCACACAGGATGAGGACTACGGTGTACATGCCCCCAGACATACAAGGCCTATAAGCTACTTGAGAGGCCCGTGTCGCCCAATCATAACACTACCTGAGGAGGATGATACATTGAAGTCCATGGACATCAATGTCAAGAGCTTGACTGACAGACAGTCTCAAAGGTATGAGTATGGAGAGTAGTACGTATAGGGAGCAATGGCGTGCACCGTCACTTGGATACAGCACAGGGAGCACCGGTTCGACTATAGTCACCCTACTGATATGTTCAGTTTGGACAGTTTAGCTCTTCATCTCCTCACCATCATTACCCTATGTCTCTGAGTATGAGGGTCCATCACGCTCATGCAGATACATCACTGTGTGCATTAACAAACACCCAGACATAGTTATCAAGGCGGGAAAGCGACCATGGCGTTTTAGAGGGGCAAAATTCAAGGCGACACCGCCATGGCGGCAAGGCGCCCTCCATGGCGCCCAAGGCGTCCAAGGCGACCAAGGAACCTGGACGCCATGGCGACGCCTTGATAACTATGCACCCAGAACCACTTGAGGGTGTAATTTTGAGGCTGAATCAATGATCGAATGATGACAAGGTGCTGCGGTAGCAATTCCAGATTTTGAAAAAATACTTTGTCTTCTTCTCTTTTGAGAGTGCTTGTGAGTTTATCAAGCTTGCTAGGGTGGGACTCCTATGGCTGAGACACTAGTGGGACTCTAGTTGTCTATAATTATATTATTTGTTTTTTCAATTATCAAGCTCCATTCATCATCAACTACACCTGCCGAATTCACCGAGTTAACCATCTTCATCACAATCTTTCCTTTCATTCCCCTTTCATCTGCTACCTTTTTCTCCACATCAAACCCTCTAGCCATGGCCTTTTCTTTACCTTCCATTGAACCAGAATCGACCCTGGCAGCAAAAATGACTGCTGCCAGGGTCCCACTAGTGCAGACAAAAATGACTGCTTTCTTGATAATTTTCGATCAATCTTCATTCATTCATTCTCTCACTTCCCATCTCGATCTTCTTCTCATTCTAGGCTCGTGTTTGATCAACAGGAATATATCTGCCGGATTCACTGCTGATGATGAGTAGCGCATGCAGCAGCCCTCATTGCTGCTGCACTAGTATCAGCAACTACAGCAACAACATGCGTAGCAGCAGTAGTGGTGAAAAAGACGCAGATGATGATGATGATGATGTGGAACGTTGCAGTAATGATGATATTCTTATGGAGATTCTAATTCATTACCCACTCAAATCAATCTTCAGACTAAGTGTGTATCAAAGAGGTGGCACCACCTTATCTCACACCCTTCTTTCCATAACAGATTAAGAAGCAGCAGCAGCAGAAACCCAATAAACCTAGGAACAATTTACACCTAGGAACTATTCCCTATACATAGAAAACAAAAAACCCAATAAACCTAGGAACAATAAACTACAAACTTAGAATCTAGTTACAAGAAATAATAAATTATTCTAGGAAGCTGAAAAGTCACTAGACTTGTTGACTTGTGGGGCAGAACTTGGCAGTACCAAGGGTCCATGATTGGACTGGCTGGGCCACAAAAATAAATCAGTCCATGTTTGAACCGTGCTTGAACTTGGGCTGGGCCTTTTTTGACGGGCCGGCTGCTGGATCTAAAGGATGCCCTGCATCACTCCATCAGCTTATCTGTTAAAGCCTGTATCTGGAGGATTAAATCAGCACTCAAGTAGGGAGGATCAACTGCAATTTGGTGGTATTCTGAATCTGGATTTGGTCTATTTTGTCAAATCTCCTCATCTGAAACCCTATTTCAAGATTTAATATATTTCATAAAATAGTAACCTGATTGTTGAGTTGTTAAGGGATCCTGACTGGATTAGGTCATTAGTGACCCGACATTACATCACATTTGGGTGTTGAGTGACTGAAGAGGAGAGTGTTTAGTGTTTTATAAATTTTATCACTAATGCTGATTTAGCTTAACATTCCCTAATGGAAGGACCCAAAACGGGGTAACTTCATCCTGGGGGACCCCGAACATAGATACCCCTAATTTACTCTTTTTGGCAAGAAGACGTACATATAAAATGTCTTTCAAGATATCTAAAAAGAAAAACTAAGGATCAAATTGTACACAAACAAAATTTACGGTGACCACCATATGTAAAATTTTTAAAGTACATACCTCAGAACTGGAGATGTATTCCCTGATTATGTACCAAAGTTGTGCATTTGTATCCATCAGCTGCCATTTGTAAAATAAATAAGATGGCTACCAATAGGTACAATCATAAAAGGTATTAGCAGCTTAAAGTCATTCTGATACATACTAAGAACTGGAAGCCATTCTCGGTCAACCTTGGAGCTTCTTTCTCTCTGCTAAACAGACACATAAACAAAAAGTCATTATTTAAGATACTTATAAGGCACGCAAAGAAATCAATTTAAAAAGGAAAGGTTAGAGGGTAGGAACCTCTGACTTATAAGACCTCGCTGGAAAACTTTCATCACAGAAGAGCTGAAGTTTGTTGTCTTTCCAGCTTGGGATGGGCTAATAAGTTGCAGCAAGAAGCACTGGTTTACCACAAGTTCAAGTCATAAAAAAGGGTGACCTGAAATTTATTGAAACTACATATTGACAAGAGGCAGAAACCAATTCTCTCATTTCATTATGCATAAGTTGGTGGAGAAAAACTTGAGAAAACTGTCACTAAACAAAGGTGCCAAGGTAATAAGCTAAGATAGAATACAGGTGAAATGACAACCTCCCATTGCTCAAGTGCATAAGCCTCTAGTTCCTCCAAACTTGGGAGCCTCACAGTGACACTTGAAGGCATGGGTTCCCTAGGTGAAACACCACTGCAAATTCCAAATTCAAGGATCATAACTAACGATGTCTCTGAGTTAAAAGATACATTTTGAGCTAAAATAGTTAGAATATGACCACAATACCTAGTAACCTGACCAAACAAGCAAAGATTTTAGGACACAATTGTCATGGATGACATAAAATGAAAACAGACCATAGGCATAAACATGCGTTTGGAAAGTGTTCAGGATGAGTATCATCCAGTCAAATTAGGCATATTGCAACATAGGATGTAATGTAGAATTAGACAGAATTGACAAATAACAAAAGGGCAAAAAGGCCCCTTCAGGGGTGTACATGATCCCCTTTACATGGGAGATGGGACCCAGATCTGCCACGATGGATCCCAAATTCTATGGACAGATAGACCCCTAGGTTCCCTGCTCAAATGTCAAGTTTCAGACCAAACAGAGTTTGCCAAGTGGCAAAATAGGGCTTCAAAAAATCCAGAAAATGGGAGAATGCACACTGCTGGTTGGAGTACGGTACATGTGCTGACGTGCATGGGCATACATGGGAATGCCTGCCAATTCATGGGGATGTTTATGGTTGAATTCGAGTCCGAAATTTAACATGTGACCTAACCAGACTATCCCATGTCTATCCAAAGGTTTGAAATTGCCACATAATCCTACCACATGGCAGAATTAAGGGTTCCTTGGAGAGGAGCCTCTGTAAACTGGACTGTGTAAAGGCACAAAAGCCATAACAAAAAATCTAATGAAGAATTAAGATAGAACAAGACTGTGTTCTACCACCAACCATCACATTCATTTGGATTATACCAAAATCATGAAATGAGAGATGGAGAAGGTTAACCCATAATATTATCCATCCACCCCAACTTTTCCTCTGGGAAGAGACAAGAGATATGGAAAGAAGGGAACAAAAACAAAGGGCATACATGCATGATGTGCCATATCTATAAAACAGCAAAGTCCCATGCTCCATACAGATGCATTTCTCACACCAAATACTTTGGACATATTTATTCTTTTCCAACTGTAAGTCCAGAGCTCTAATTGCATTTGAAATTCCACTGTCAAGATGCAAGATCTTAACAAGATAGAATCTGCAAAGGTGGATATATGAAACTGAAACTTACCCATATATTAAATACTTTTGAACATTACTCTGAAACTTCGGATTTAATATGTAACTCATCTCTTTTTTCCTGCAGATATAAAGCGAACTTAGAAGAGTTGCAGAAGAAAGACAAAACTGCTGAGAATGCTATAACATCATGACATGTATGACATCATATCTGATCACAAGACCCCAAAAAAATACAGGGACCTAGGAGGTAGTTGTTAGGTTCAGCCCATCCCTCTGCAAACATAAGAAATCTTTCAGGATTCAAGATTGAGACAAGCTGGAAGTTGGTTAAATAGACAAGCAGAGATGAATAACATAATCAGGACACATGATTTTACAGTTCTTAGGGGGTATAATGGCATATTCAAGCCTCAATCATGGAAAAAAAATTCATATTCTGGCTGATTTTACATGAGCAGTTGATATAAATAAGGCACATAACATTTTTGAAAAATCAAAAGATGTATAGGAAAAAACTTACTGCGAAAAAATCTCTCCTTAGGAATGCAGATACACGTCAACTCCTATTAACATCCCAAGATAAATATCAGGTTCTTCGAGTAACTGCTTTAAAGAGCATCCAAGCTGAAAGGCTTCTATTACCTTGAGCCTCCTTCAATAAGGATTTTGAGGAATGTCATCTTTGGAAATTAGAACAATTGGTCTTTTGTTCTATGGAGTTAACAAGTCTAAAGCTTATATGCAGCTCTATAGCCTCTTGTATAACTTTGGTCTATTTGTGTGCCTTAAATAGTAAGGCGTCTTTAATTATCTGAGAGACAGAACACTGCAATATGATACCAAGGACAATGTAACATAAAGCCTTATCTCCTCGTATTGATGTAATGATGTCACGAGTAACAAATAGGGAAATTGATACCCCCTTAGATTCACAATGAGTGGCTAGGGCAGTGAATAAGCATTACCTACTCGCATGCACTTGTTGGGCCTTTCCTTTGATATTGGCATTAGATTACATATTAGAAAGGTGGATTCCTTGGTATGCATGGTTGAATTACATGAATTGTTGGATATCTATGGGGGGGGGGGGGGGGGAGGAATTAGAGGAAATATGAATTATGGGAGTTAACAGGAATGGTTCAAGTGTTCCCCCCACCTCAGCAACAGCCAACAAGACATGAAAACAATGAAAGAAGGATATATTAAAGCAAGTCCAAAATTAGTTTTTTCTTTCAAACATTTTTCAAGGAGTGCCTTATCAACAACTTGATCTGGGATTTGAGGTAAGTGGCATCATTTTCTCACTGTGAAGTAGTTGTCTTTTGTTTTTGCCGATGAAAAAAAGTGTCAAGCTCAATTTTGATTGCTTTTCAGTTGGAAATCTATATCCCCCAGTCACTCATGGTGTTTCCAAAGACTTAGAAGCTGACTTTTGAAGATCCTAGAGTGTTTGCTATTAATACATCTAATGTTCTTGCTCTTCTTCAAAGGATACCATTGAAAGTTATCCAAACAATGCATTTGACTGGAATTCACATATGGTCGCCCCTCAAGTTTAGCAAATGCAAAGGCAAAATCTGGAAACTAAAAAATCGAACGGAAAATAATAAAAAAATGGAGAGGAAAAGTAAGCGTAAAAACCTGTCAGTCTCAAGAAATACTCTCAATTGAATTAACCGATCTATCGCATTTTTATGCTTGGAGAGCCCTTCAGCAAGCACCCACTCCTCCATTGACTTTGCAGTTATTGGGATATCGACGTACAACATTTGCAAAACATACTTCTTGGCAAGAGGTGGCAAAGACCTGCGTACAGAAGCAACAAATAAACTTTTACTTCCTATAAATTCTCATTTCTATTAAAGTATTTGCAGTAAAGCTGCCTTCACTCTTTACCACACAAAATTCGGCGTTAATAATTGTCCTCCTCCAATTGGAAATTCTTCAAATAAGACTATAAAGCACTAACTATTTACTTGCTTCATCTCAATCACTGCTATGAATAAAAGAGAAGAAAAAGAACAGGTGAATTTTGAAAGATCTGTGATCGATTGGAAAAGCAATGAACCTGAGAACAGCTTCGCAAATGAAACCGTTATCGTATAGCTTGTCGAGCTTCAACGCAGGTAAAGCGGCAACCATGTCCATGAAATTCTTCGCAATGATCTTCACCTGCGGCATTCTTGAAAGCTTTCGTAGTTCTTACAGTAAAAAAAAATGATTATTAGGGCTCTAAGAATAACTGAAATGCTTCAATGGTCAGAGAAGGAAGACATAAAAAAGCGAAATTTCGTCCTTCTCTATATAATTCTTTAGACACAGGGTATGTTCTCTAATCGAGTCTGGATTCTGGAATGGATGCCCCCGCAAGTTTTCATTTGTGTTCCACGCTGTGTAGGGGCCACGCAGTCTACCATAATTTTGGGGAAAAACAGCTATCAGGTGGTGTGGCATATACACCTAAGACAAACGTAAGCCGTAAATCTCATCCATCTTGGATGCCATGCACACAGCACACTTTGTCATTGGCCACCGGGCTGGTGCAAGAGCCACACATCCTGGCAGCGATTCCCATCAAGAATTAATAATTTGAAAGGAACCTAGATCACTGCTTTCATGATGAAAGAGTCATTTTGCATTCATAAATGCTCCTTCAAAACGCTCTTAATGGCACCATGAAAGGGTGTTTATGAAAACCGAAGGATGTATCATCACAAAACTATGCATGAAATGTGCACATACGGGTAGATGATCCACATTCATTTGAAAATGACTCCAATTGTTGAGCTCCCATTCATGGTTTCCTCAAAAAATATAGTTGTAATTTCACCAATTTTAATTACAATAAGATTTTCCCTTGTAAAAATATGACAAAATATTGGTGTCACAATTGTAAATGACTTTTCCTTCCACAATGATATTTGCCTTAATAATTATTCAATGAAAGTTTATTCGACAAGGATAAAAATATCGTTTTAGTAATTTATCCTCCCTTTTCTCTTTTGATCAAAAAACTTAAAGCGAACTTTCACACTTTAAACTTATAGAGGCTTCTATGCCTGGCAATGCGGCCTCCTACATTGGTGTGGGGGCCAATCACAACGTGCATAGGAGCACGAACAGGGGTGGGATTTCACTCTCTCTCTCTCTATTGTTTATATCCAATTTAGCACAACTCTCCATTCCCTTAGCGGCCTAGTAAATGAAATATATCACTATTAGACAGCTTTATGTTTGAGGAATTCTTTTATCTTGGAAATTGATTCGCAAGAACCCAATTTGCACCATAAGGAACATCTACAGTCTTTAAAAGAGTGTCTATTTGGCACTATTCAGCCCCACCGATTCCTCAAGTTTTTTTTATGGTTTTTCAGATTCGTGACTCTCTATTCAGATAAATGTTTTATTCCCCTATTTACATATGTTGATATGTATGGGTTTGAAATGAATTATTTACAATAATTCTTAAGATAGTAGAATTTATATGAGTAATCGCTACTCACACGATTACCATCACAAACCCACCAAAGGTAAATAAGTATTGAAAAACAAGTATTTCAATTTCTTTTAGAAAATCAGAACATATTATGTAGAAAGTTAAAGAGGTACGAAGTGAATGCTTGTTTCTACAAGTGTATATATATTGATCGGTTACATTCTAAGAATGCATACCAAAAGCATCATTTAAAATTCAGATTGGATGTTAGCATAGAGGACTCAGTACTGACTGAAATCTACTTACAAAACCTGTACTTGTGATGCTTTTCTGAATGCACTTCTGGCAGCATTAATGTAAATTTCCTTTGCCTTTCTTCTTGTGAAAGGAAAGGAAAAAGCATGTAACAGAGTTGGTTTTATAGTTTACACACATGATCAGTGGTTACAGTAAGAAGGTTCATCACAAACAGCAATTCAGCATTCATGAATGACTGACACAGATGAGTTTCTTCACATTTAGTTTTAGGAATCAAGGATTTGATCCAAGATGGAGAAAATCAATAATAAAATTGGTCATGAAAACATAATGGACAAACATTATCTAATGAACTACAGCTTATCTTGTCACCCCAAAAATGTCATTTGGATTTTGTTGGGGGGGGGGGGGGGGGGGGGGGATTTTATGAACACATGTAGACCCTGAGGGCTGAGGTCCCCTATTCATATGTCAAGTTTCAGTCCAATCGAAATTGGAAAAATATCACAATAAGGCTTCGAAAATCCAAGACTACCAAGACATGGACTATGGAGGGGTGCATGCCAATACATTGGGGGAAGTATATGATTGATTTTGGCTCTGAAATACGACACACGGCCAATCCAGATCATGCCTTATCTATCCAATAATGAGAATTGCCACATCATCCTGCCATGTGGCCCAACAAGGTGGATCATCAAGACAGCCTTCTCTAATACAACATCCAGTTACAAATTTAAGAACCACTATTTAATATTTCAACATATCATTCATACATAGATGAGCCTAAATGCATCATCATCAACAAGATGCAGAGAAGGCTTAAGTTACAGTTCAGTAATACAAGGACAGCACCAAAAGTACAACCAAACCCAAATGTTAGGTCACTGACGGCTCCATGAACAGAGCAGAAGCAGAGGCAGGAGGGAGGTTATGAGTGTATTTTTCTTTTGGGTAAAAGTTCACAAAGGACCTACAAAAGTCAACTGAGCCAAGCTTGATTGGCAATCAGTAAGTCGAAGATTCCTGCAACCTATTTAAAAAGATTAAGTCAACAGGAAACATATGTATCATTTAATGTATTCTCTTTCTATGCAGACGTTGAAGGCATGTCCTCAGTAGCAATGGGTTCTGTAGGAGGAGGTGGAGGTGGTGGTGGTTTTTTCACCATGCAGGGCTTGGGTGGCCTGTTTGGATGAACTTGATCAACTTTCCCCGATGGTATACCAAACTGCAGTAAACAAAATACTTAGTTGTTGAAGACAGTAAACAGAAAAATTATTTCACAAAGCTCAAAACAAAACCTTTTAGAACATCTTAGGGAAAGAAATATACTTAGAAATCTAACCTAACAAAACAGTGAATTATTCTACTAGTCTAAACTCCAAAAAGATATGGAACTCTTCGATTCAGATGGTCAATATCATGGACCTCATGTAGAAGTAACAAAAATCCCAAAATTGCAGAGATCAGATTGCAAAGAAGGCATATAGTAATTTCAATTGCTATCTTTTTCTTTCCTTTTTATGGGGGTGGGGGGGCAATGTTCTGGAAATGGTGCATTATATCCAATAGTTGTTATGATTACCATAATATAAAGCAACTCATTATTTTGAAAGTCCAGATCAATGACGACAAGGTCCACAACATCATCTGGCAGCTACTCAGGTGGCAACCCAAAAGGGTAAATGGATCACCATATCACCCTCCTTTCCTGTGCCATGTTTTGGTCCAATAGGCCCCCACCACATGGCAAAAGAATTTTTTCCCCTCTTTGGAGGGTGGTCCCTGGAAAACTTTGAAACTTCAATTGCTGGCATGAGGAGAACACACTAATAAACAATAGGGAGTAGAGATGTGTTCACAGGACACTCATAAACATAGTGAAATCATAGGGTTCCCTCTCCGATGGATGGTTATCGGACATATCATTCCCCAAATAGAGTAAGGGCATTTGTATTGCTAGGGAATCTAGAAAATACCATCCAGGAGAACATTTTCCTCTTACGAGTTTTGCCCTATAGAAATTATGTCATGCTTGCATAGTTATTGCATTGAGAAAAGGGACAATGCTCAATGGTGAAATCCCAAATCCAGTTCTCTATTTCCTGTTCACCAACATGCAAGTACTCCATCTGAATTTGTACATTTTTATATGTATGGATATGGATAATAATGCTCTAATGTGTATCTCTGTACACAGACAAGAACAAGCAGATCAACTTCTGTTTCCTACGATTAGTATATCTCCATGAAATAGAAAGCAGAACCAAGATCACTTAACAGTTTCTTGAATAGGAAAAACAGATTCCAGTGGAAGTATCATGATTATCAGCAGTTTTTCATAATTATCATAGGATTATATAAAGCACCAGAAATATCAAGCACTTCAAGTGCCCACAAAACACGCTAGAGAAACTCAGATACAGGTTCAATATAACAGAACTATTCTCTAAACATGCCAAATCATATCATGTTCCATAAAGTCTGACTTTCTGCAAGAATATCTCAGTGAAACAAGTGAATCAATTGGAAGTTCCCTAATTCCAACATACTGACCTTGTAACCACATCCAGATACACAAGCATGGAAGCATTCCTGTAAGAAGAAAATAAATCATAATCGTTGAACAGGTGAAACAGTTACAATGAAAAAATAGCTGTGCATATGCTTCTATTTCAAGCACTCTTGAAACTTTAAACAACTATATAATAATGCCAGAAATGTCTATAGATTAACCATCATTATCCACAAGAAATACATCCAATATGACACTTAATGTATCTTGTAAGTGAAGCAGCAACGAGGAATGTCCAATAGGCCACATAGACACCACACCAACAAGACAACTACTTACTCCATACAAACTACGCACAAACTGGGACATAAAGAGTGATAAAAATTTGTAACCAAAAACGATATACACAATCAGAAGTGTCCAATAAACCTTCCTAACGAAAACTTGCAGACTCAAGCCCAAGGGATCTGTCTTTTAATTTACCTTTCTTCCAAAAACTTCCTAGACCTTTTTTAGCTAAGATCATTTAACCATAATGGAGGGTGGGCCTTGGTGCAATGGTAAAGGTTGCTCCATTGTGACCAAGTGGTCACAGGTTCGAGTCTGGAAACATCCTCTTTGCGAAAGCAGGGGTAAGGCTGCGTACATTATGAACCCCCCAGACCCCGTAGTGGTGGGAGCCTTGTGCACTGGGTACGTCCTTTTTTTTATCATTTAACCAGAACGACAAACAGTGAGGATGCCTTGAGGTTTCCACCTGATGCATTGGCTACAGTTCCTGGCACATAGTATCATGCCTCTTCATTAAGATATATATCTACCACACATAGTTCAAGATCTCGTCTCGTCTCGTCATTTCGGGCAGGTCGAGATTTCCGAAATATCCGAAATTTCGCTGAAATATGGTATTTTTTCTGCCATATTTCGACAGTCCATCTCGGTGAGTTTTTAGCCATATTAAAGCCTGATACTTCATGTACACCCTTATTTAAGCTAAATAAACACATTTAAACCTTCATATTGCAAAAAAATTAACTCAAAGTGGTGTTTTGGGTTTGCACCCTTGATTGACAGTATACAGTCGGACCCTGATGTATAAATAGTTAAATACACATTGTTTAAGTAATATACCAAAATTTCACGAAATTTCGCGAAATATACAGAAATTTCATTAAATATACCGAAATTTCAAGAAATATACCGAAATTTGAACTTTTTTCATTTCGTTTGGTCATCTCGTCTCGGCAGTGTCGAGATATCTGAAATATACCGAAACATCGGCGATATATCGCGAGATTTTGAACCATGCTACCACATGTACTGTTGTAGGACAAAACATGAAGAAAAAGATGCCAAAACACTACTCACGTTACTGTTCATGTGAACAGTGTCACAGCCCCTTATTTGCTTTGGTGGAATATTATTAGAAGATACTGTGGGGCCCAAGACCAGATCATGTAAAGACTTATTAGAAGGGTCAATTTTGTCTATGTGTGAGAAATTAGGAGTTTAGTTTAGTTTTTATTTTAGCATTATTCTCTTAGATATTTTGTGGTTGTCTATTAAGCAACCTAAATGCCAAAATACGGCTCACTGTTCATGTGAACAGTGTCACAGCCCCTTATTTTGCCTTGGTGGAATATTATTAGAAGATATTGTGGGGCCCAAGACCAGATCATGTGAAGACTTATTAGAAGGGTCAATTTTGTCTATGTGTGGAAAATTAGGGGTTTAGTTTAGTTTTTATTTTAGCATTATTCTCTTAGATATTTTGTGGTTGTCTATTAAGCAACCTTAGCTCAGTTTAGTTTCTATTTTCAGATTTAGAAAGTAGGCTTAAGTTTCTATTTCTTTGTTACTTGAGGTGCAAGTATGGCCCTCTATATATTGTAAAGGCTTTAGAAGCCTCCCCATGATTTTACAGTTGAATGAAAGATTGTGTATTGCAAATATGATTCCCTTTGTTAAGTTTGATTGTGACTTGAAGGGCTGAAGGAGCCTGGCCAAGAGAACCAAATGCACCTATCCCAACCCTTCTATTTTCATCTTCTCCATCGAGTCAGAGAGCTACCGCGATCATTCCACTGCCAAGAATACCAGTCGAGTGCTGTTGCTGCTGCTGCTGAAGATCATCACTCAAAGGTTGAAGACACCTCTCCAACACTGTTGTTGCTGCTGCTGATTGTTCCATCGCTGTTGCTGTACCTCTGCAACCCCTTTGGCTGCAACTTACTAATTCCATAACTCCCCCAATCCTTCACCAACCCTGGTGGGTTTTGAAACACAACATCTCCCTTCCATTCCCTCCACTCGATCTTCTCTTTCACCCCATTTCACAGGCTGAAACCTTCTATTTTCATTCCACCCTCATAACTTCACTTTTACTTATCAGAACTTCACCAAACTTGCAGCAGAGCCCTCTCTCCATAGATCCTACACTCGATCCAAGTTAGAACGCAAACTGGTGGCTAGTTTGGCCTGCAGAGCATTAGTTTCTATTTTGGGAGTTGCTGTCATATCTTCCAGCTCAACCATCGGAATCAATTGAAACTTTCAGCAGTGTTTCTACCCTTACAAGCATCATTCGATCCAAAGCTGGGAGAATTCCTTTGGCTGGTTTGGTTGATTTCACAAACTTTCTAATTCTGCCTCTTGTTTCTATTTTGGATTTGTGGGTTTTCTTGGGACTAAATTAACCTAATTTAGTTTTACATTATGTACATGAGCATGTGCGTATGCAGATATACGCAAAAATTTTGATCTGCTGTGAATATTAAGCATTTTATAAGAATTTATGAGTGTCCTGATGTTTTGCATTTTGTCAAGAAATAACTTAAAGGAGAGTGTCTGAATTACACCTCTATGGGTATATTTAGAACCTGACACCTTTTAATTGTCCCTTGTCTTATTCCCAAAAGTTCTTTAAGATAGGGGTATAAAAGGGTTTTCAAAAATTATTTGGAAGTGACATATCAATATGTCATTATCAAAAGGTGTCATTGTCATGCACATTTTTTTAGTACACATGTGAGAAGACACTATTACCCTCATTGGCAAAAATATTGTGTCATACTAAAAGGGCAAAAAAGTAAGGTTACAAATTATTTGACACCTTGAGGGGTGTCAATAAGAAATTAAGTGACCCGCTATTTGGAGAGGGAAACACATTTCGATAGAGAGATATTGAAGAGGTGTGAACCTACAGTTATTTCTGCTATAAGAATGGAAGCAAAAGGATAACCGCTCTCTGGCAGCACACATCACCAAAGGCCTAATCAACTACACCCCACCTTTTGACCCCAGGGTGCCTCAGAGTTTTCACTCTAATCTTCACCACCCCTTCTTTTTTTTTTATCTGCTTCTGTATCTTGCTTTCCTTTTCCTCAGATTTCTTCATCCTCCCTCCCCCCCCCCCTCCCCCTTTAACAATGCATGAAATCTACAATGAATTATCAGATTTCCTATTAAGCGAGAGACTAATGTGACCAACATGATCTGTCTACTGGGTGGTAACATAAGAAAGAGTGGATGTTTGTTAAATTATTGATTACAAAATAACCTTCAGTCATATAATAAAAAACACTATGATCAAACATAATCTTGAATTCATGCAATTGGTTGAATTAAAACTTAAGCATATGTAATAGTTCCCCCCAATGAGAGACCAAAGACTGTCAATGCAGGCCCATGGAACTATATCTTAGCCTTACATGAATCAGTGTGGTGCAGATACTAAGAACAGAAATATGTTTAAGAGATAAACCACTGAGTAATTATCAGCTCCTGGCGAACGATCAATATATGCACTCCACTGATGGTCCTTTAAAACTGGATCTTTATAGCATATCTCGTTGCACTCTGCCAAGCCTTAACATGCAAATGATTGAATGTTAAAACATAAGCTAAACAAAAATAAGAACACTGTCCCTTACAGACAAATATTACAATATTTGCTTCGACCATTAGAGAATGTTAAGTTCTTAAAAAATCACTTTTAGTCAGATAAAATGTTCAACTGACAAAAATTGTATGAGACATTAGACAAAACTGAAAACAGAAGAGCGAAGGAACAACAAGACCACAAGATTGGTCAGTATTCTAATTACCTCCTCTGCTGGCATTAGGAAAACAAACTCAAGCTGAAAAGGTATCTAGTACTTATAAACCATGAAAGCATATCAAGCTTCCTTTTTCTAGCATATCATGAAACAATGACAAAGGACAAATCCACAGAATAGTATTCCAGAAGGAGGATCACAAAACAGTATCAAAGTCCAAATTTTGTGCTACCCAGGGGCCAGGGCAACCACAAACCAGCACGTATGAAAAATCTTGATAAAACACTACAAGTCAAAATTTTAAAGCACATATAAGATCTCCCAATGTCAATAAGGGTAACAGACAACTAAGGGATATGTAAAGCAGATCTTAGACGGAAAGAGAAGAGGAAATGGCCTGGTTCATCATTGAACCAATTTTTTACTTTGTACTTTTAGTTATATTTTTATGTGGAAGTTCTAGATAGGATTGGTAAGGTAGAAGATTGGTTCCCTTGCTTTAGTGTTAGTTTCCTAGTTGAGTTCTATCTTTGTTTTAGAAAGTAGTTAGGAGTTTTATCGTTCTTTGTTTTAGAAAGTAGTTAGGACTAAGGAGTTTTATCTTATTTATAATGTAATCCTACCAATTGAGTAGAATGGAATAGAATTGAGTTTACGTTTTGAGTGTGCCTGTGTGGCATGGGCAGCTTGTTGGCTGTCGTTCCCTCCTCCCTCTCCCTGGTATGATCACTCTACAGGTAAACCTCTCCTACCACTCCGTCTTCCTTCCGTTACTGTTTTCTTTATTTTCCTTTTGTTTCTCTCCCCAACCTTGCCTAGCGTTACCCACAACCAGTCCCTACTGGTCGTTGATCTCTTTTTTCCCTCTCTCTCTCTCTCTCTCTCTCTCTCTCTAATACTTTGTGTGTGTGTGAGCCTGACTTAAGTGACTTCAACCACAGAGCAGCCCTTGCTATTATTGTTGAGAGAACCATATCAAAACTCAGGTCTGGTTCTTGTCTTGCACCAGATCTGGTTTCAAAAATGTGTTCACAAATTGGTATGAAACTGTTGGGCCATGCATTAGTTGGAACTGATAGGGTTGGAAGGTATGAATCCAGCTTTAATTCTACAAGGTAGTTAGTGCCTTGTGTGATGAACTGGAATCATCGCAAGGGAGTATGATCCTGTGAGTTGCGTCGGTCGAGAGGTTGAGAAAGGGGCATCTTCGTGGTAGATACCTATTTTTCCATTATTTACTAGCAAGTCCTTATCCCCTCAAGTCAATTTTGTCTACTTCCATCTTTTGAAATTCCACATACATCCCCCTTTTCAAGTTAATGTTGTTTTGCCCCCACATTTTATTATTCACTAGAACAAGTGCTAAACTTTTCCCAAAATTCAGAGGTTGCCATTGACCCCATAATTTTGAGTCTCTTTCATTTTGGTGGGCCCACAGCGACCTATAATAGGAGTTTTATAACCCATGGTCGAATGAATATGGGAATACAACTCATCAGCTCACAAAATACAGGACACATATATAAGGTGACTAACCATCCAATATATTGATAACATGCTTTTAACTTTAATTTTATAAGCTATAAAGTATATATTGCCAATAACTACAATTTGCAAAACTAAATTTTCAGATATTTCCAACGTGTCTTATGGTAACGCTTGTAACACTGTATGATTTAAATGTTTTTGTTGATGAAACAAATAAGAGACGAACAGATAGTACACTCAGGACGCAAGAAAGTTAATTTCTAGAATAAACCATGAAAAATATGGAATTGCTGTTTGTTGACATCACATCATCACATTGATACAGGTAAGCTGAAAAAGATACCATACATTGGAAGCATTACTAGATCCATACCATTATCTTGCAAGAAGTTTAGGTCCCCACCTGCATAGAACTATTGGAGAAATTAAGGAGGCAGGGGTGGCAAAGACTCAAAACATAATATACCAATGCATACCCAGCGTTTCCACCTTACCCATCAAAGGGAAAAAGATGTTCATGTTAGATAAAAGATCCCTGGCTTCCTTGATGAAGTGAGCTTACTTCAGGAGCCACCATATTCTAAGAACCCAAACACTGGAGACAAATCACCCTTAACCATTGGGCTCTGAGATCCAAGAGAATTTTGGAGCCCAAATAAGGGTGTTTAGTCTCAACTTTAATGGAGCTGCCTTCCCCAAAATATCATCTAGAGGCTCCAACTTACCCAAACGGCCAAGATTTTCCATTGAATGAATTTCTGAGTTAAACTTACTGACAAACCCTGGAGGTAAGCTGTAGTCAACAAGCGATTGCACCAACTGGACTGAATAAAATGAAATGATCTCTGACCAGTCTCTCATAATTAAATACCCCAAGAAGCATTCAAAGGGATGACTAAATGAATAGCCCCCAACATAATCAACTTTAAAATGACTCTAGAAGATCTTAGGCTTGTCCTGAAAGATCCTGTGTGATACTAGCTGCAACTTCCATGTACAAATAGTCAATTGCCAGGGATTAAAATGCAATCAGTCCAAAACATGAAATGATTACTTCTAAAAAGATTCTAGACTAGAACAGCTTATTTCCAAGTTCTCACATCCAATAATAAATCTTGGAGAGTTCATGTCTGCACCAACTCCTATTCCCTGCCCATCCATATAGGTGCTGGGGTATAACTTTCTACTGGAGTTCACTCTCCTTGACAAAGATAAGAGTTCAGGATTACACAGAAGGGGAAAGAAACCCAAGATAAAGCCTCATTGAAACTATTTAGGCAGGACACATGAATCTTCTTCAACCTTTTCAATCTATCTAGAAATGTAGTACTGTAATTGAATAATCAAAACAGTACCAAAATAGAATCTTTTCTCAAAAAAATAAAAACTCAGATTAGGGAAAAATCACAGCATGAAATCAGATGGTTAGAATGATTCCAAACTCCAATCGAGTTCAACAACAATGGAAAGAACAGTGGCTGAAAATTAGAACTTAATCCAATGGTTAAATCAGAAAATAGGGGGTAATTCTAGTACCAATAGGATAAGGGTAAAATAGTAATTATCCATGGAATTCAGAGATCAGAATTTAGGGTGCACTTGTCAATTGATTCTGTATATTGGTTAGAAAACAGTAATCAAAACAGATCATGTAATTAGAATCCGAGTTAGCTTAATAATGGAAAGAATACCAGTCAAGGACAGAATTGGAAAAGTCGATATATGTCCAGATCAGCAGGTCTGATTTGGGCAGAATTCTGATCGAGTTCTTGAGGGTTAAAGAACAAATGTTCAAAATTCGAGAGTGATCTGATGGTCAGATTCTCTCAACTGAAATTCATGCAAAAAAAATCTTGCATGTGAATCTCAACTAGAACCAGAATTGCAGAACTAGCAGATGAATTGCAGGAATTAATTAGATCAGTACTTGCCTGAATCGATGCAAGGAAAGAAAGATGGAAGAGCAAGAACAAACAGAAATTAAACACCCGGGCTTCATACTGCAAGGTGGTTCGATTGGATCAAACACCAACCTAAACCTTGATCACACACAAGGGGTTCTTCAATGGCGAAGTCAGCGGCAACTCTGTTTATCAAATTCGTATACAATATTGGCCTCCCTTAAAAACTTATATAGAAGACTCAAAAATAGACCCCTACACTAAAAAGGAAAGGCTTTACCTAATCCTTAACTAATTAGATAAGCTAAATTGACTAGGAAAGTGAAATAATAAAGAAGACATAAAATAGGGTTGGACTTATAGAATCCTAATCCATCCCAACTAAAACAGTTATAAGAAACTAAGTCAGAATAAAGCAATCTCGTATGCAGCTTTAATACCCATAGTTCAAGTCCCATTAAGTGACCTATTACATTGAAAACCCATTGGACTAGAGGCCTAACACATATATAACCTAATGTAAGGCTTATTTCCATTAAAATAAACCTATTTAGGTGTGATCTAACTGCATCATCTAGGGCCATATATCATAAGCCATCAGGTCTTTCCTTGCTACCTCATCCAACGTTTGCCCTTCACTCATTTTTTTAGAGTCTTCAGCTGCACCATACGATACCACTCATTGGTGCAGTCACTGATCTTCATTCTGTACATCCATCACAATAACTTTTCATCGTCTGGATGCCTATGATGCCACCCCTTAGTTCCCAAAAAAGCATTACTTTCAATCTTTTATACAAATATTCTTAATGTAGAGGTTATGATGTATCTCAGCTGTTCAAAACCAGCTGCTGTTGTAGGGATTTATCCTTACACCAGCAGTAGGGTAGGTCTAGGGATTCCCCCTACACCAGCATAAATTGTGGGATTAGGTCTTGGTCTTTATTTAGACTTTGTTTGCTGAAGTTGAAATCCTAATTGGGATTCCTAGTTTAGTTTTGAATCCTAGTTTCAGTTTGATTTATATTTTTTTGCTCAGCCATTGAGGCTATAAATATAGTTGTAATTGCTCAAGAGAGCCCACGATTTGAAGAAATAAAGGACATTGCTTTTAGCAACCAGATTGTCTTGAGATAGGCTGTGAGGGTGAGATGCCCAGGCTGAGATAGCCATTCTATCCTTCTTCTTCTTCCCTACTCAATATCTATTCTTCTTATTTCTGTTTTGATTCTAAAGCCTGCAACCAAGTTATCGAGTGAGTATTCTAGAGTTTGAATCAAGGTTTTGAGATCCAGGAGTCACACAACAGAACTGGTTCGATTGTTGGTCTGAAAAAGCTATCCAGATCTGTCGGCTACATCTATTTTCTATTTTCTGTTGGAGATTCGAAGACTCGGATCTCAGCCATCCTACAACCAATAGGAGTGAGAATTGGAGGGCTGTTCCTGCCCCATTCAAGCAGCACTTGACCAGCCTTTGAAGGCTTGCTGAACACAGATCTATCAGATCTGGAATTCTCTCCTGGGATTGATTTAGGGTTTTTTTCTGCTGAAATTTCAAGCTGCGACTTCACTGCAAGTATTCTTCTGGTCAGGCCCATATTCGGAGAGTTTATTCTTCCCTAGAGAGCTCCACTCGATCTAGTTGAGAGGTCTAATTTGCTGGCTGGTTTAAGCCCTAGTTTCAACCTTCTACTTTTAGTTTCATTTCTATTTTTGGTGGACTGTTAATCGATATCTCTCTGCTGGCTGTTTGGATCTGCTATTGAGGATAATCTTTGGGGTTAGGGTAGTTTGCAACCTAGCCTTACATTAGGTTAGTTCAACTAAGAACCAACACTACAGTAGGATCGATGTACTGATATTCTCAGCCCTTCATGTAACAATCAAACATCAATTCCAGTGGTTGATTCAGGCTTTCGAATGGTCTTCAGCAGATCAGGAACTTTCAAGGCAGAACTCCCACTGAAATTGATTGGGGATAGAAGAAGGATAATTTGGATTGAGTCTCTCACTCTCTCCCTTGGGCCTCGCAGCCTCTAAACTGTATCTCACAGTTAACGGTTTTAACCGAACACTTTTTTTTTCAAACACGACTTGGCTGGTTATCAGCCCATTCCTTTATTTATAAATCCAACCGATTACATCCTAGGTTCTTCTAGAAATATCTCAAAACAAAAATCCCAATAAAACCCCTATTCCTTATCTAGAAATAACAAAAATAATAAACATCTAAATCCCCACGCAAGCTGTCATGGGCCCACCAAATCTGGGTGGATACCTCCTCTTTAGTCTTTACCACAATAAAGAAAATAATCCTAAATTGTCTCTAACTCTAATTACATCAAATAACTGAATAATATCCTAATTAGAAACAAAAACTAATCCTTTTAACAGCCTTCAAGGAATAGCATTGGTCTTTAACAATAGCTGGCCATGGGGCCCACAAGATCTTGTGGTGGACGGCCGGTAGGGAAGAAGGGGGTAACCTGAGAGGGGTCTCAGAGTTGCAGGGGAGGGGAAGAAATCACATAGGAAGAAGGGGGGAGGGAAGAAGTTTGCGCACACACCTAGCATTTATAGCAACACATGCTCTTCACAAACACAAACTCAATCAAGTATCTCAAATCTGCCCAATGAATTGGGTTACAAGCTTATTTATAAAAATGAACTTAAAGTTTCCTAATTGAAGTCTAAAACTGAAATAGAAATAAAAATCTCTAAATTATTTAACCCAACCTAAATGGAATCAAACTCTAAAATAAAAAACGGAATGAAACTCTAGCCTAAGGTAAATATAAATAAGGAAATAAATAAACTAACTATTAATCCTCTTAGACCAAAGACCCAAATTGGACCCAGTTCATCTCCATCTAGGTTCCCAAACGGGTTTGGGTAGTGCACCTACATCAATTCCCCTGGTGTTGAGAAAAACTCAACCTCAAATTTTGTAAAACAAGAGAATCAGCACCACTCGATCAGCATCCACAAACATCAGTTTTGATGGGGCGGTGATCCAACACGTCTCATGATCAACTGTCACAATCTTCTGATGATTGTTAGCAAACGGCATCTCTTCAATGGGAATATGATTGTGGAATTTCACAACTGAAATTGCACTATCGGTCAATTATTCAACTGCCACCTCGATTGGACCGTTCACTTTAGCTTGATCTTCACGTTCATTGGCCACCTCTGATCTGCTTTAAGAAAATTCTATCATGCTTGACACCTAATAATAGAAGCAGTTATTATTATTGGCAAGCTCCAGACAATTTGTCTTCAAATCAAGAAGTTTTGTTTGCAATTTACAGAAATTATCTCTAATCGAGAGGAGTAAATCGTATTGATCAACCTCCATGATGTAGCCTCAGGGTCGGCTCTGTTGTAAATAAATAGAATCTCTAAGGGCTATTGGGACAGCAGAATAAGGAAGGACGAAATAAGGATAAGAAATTAAAGATGGAGGGCAAACTAGAAAATGAGGCTAAAATAAGGACAAGGTGGAATAAAGAGGCATCAAAAGGGTATTATGGGAAGATAAAAAAGGGAATTAAAAGAAGAATCGAGAAAGGAAAGAAGAACAAAACAGAATTATAAGGAAAGGGGCGGTGGTACTATGGGGTATAAGAGAAAATAAAAGTTAAGTGATACGTGAAAAGGCTGGGGGTAATTCTGGAAAAAAATGCAAGAGTAATAAGTAAGTACGACTAGGGGGGGGAGGGGGTAATATGGGGAAAGTGAGGTTAAAAGGACACTTATTGCAGGAGCTAGTGGATCGAAGACGTGATGAACTCTTCTACCAGCGGAAATCCTACAGAGAAAAGGGCGGAAGTCTCAGCTTCGACAAGGAGTTGATCTTCGACTTCAAGATTTCGACGGAAGAGGACTCACGGTGGGAAGCTTCAAACCAGGTTTTTTTTTTTTTGGCTGGTTCTCGCTCTCTTCTCTTCGCTTTTCCTCTCTTCTTTTGTCTCATGTTTTTTTTTTTATCCAATTCTGGCGAAACATTGGGGCGAAGGGGGAGGGAATCGATTCAAGTACTGGAGTAAAAGAGAGGGCGGTGGGGGTTTGTCTGTGGAATCAAAGGGGGTTGGGGTTTCAGTTGGACTCAAAGGGATGGGTTAGGGTTTGATAATGCTGGGGAAATAAGGTTTGGACAGGGGTGAATGCAAAAGGGAGTCTGAAGGGAGATATTTATGGGAATATAGAAGGAGTGGTTGCTGAGGGGATCGGGAGGGATGGGGTTTACTGTGAAAACCGAAGGAAGGGTTGAGGGATTGCGGAAGATGAGAGAAGATGCTGTTACGGAAGGGCAATAATAGTACCCTAAAAGTTTTCAGACAAAGGGAAGTAGAATAGGGAGAGGGCAGGAAGGAGATGGATATCTTTCAGCTCTGATACCAAATTGGTGGAGGGCCGGAAGGTAAGAAGGGGGGGTAACCTGAGAGGGGTCTCAGAGTTGCAGGGGAGGGGAAGAAATCACATAGGAAGAAGGGGAGAGGGGAAAAGTCTGCACACACACCTAGCCACGCAGGCTCTTCACAAACACAAACTCAATTCATTATCTCAAATCTGCCAATGAATTGGGTTACAAGCTTCTTTATAAAAACGAAATTGAAGTTTCCCAATTACAGTCTAAAACTGAAATAGAAATTTTAAAAAAAAAATCCCACCAAAGACCCAAATCGGACCCAGTTCATCTCCGTCTAGGTTCCCAAACGGGTTTGGATCGCTCCAAGGTAGTGCACCTGCATCATCTTGTCAATTATCTCCAAGCTAGCTGGTCATGGGGCCCACACAATCAGATCGTTATCTCCTTTTTAACCAGCAAGCAAACCTGGGGAATATGGGGGGAAAATCTGGAAAATATCTTCCTCCAATTAAAGCTGGTCGATGGGCAGAATGGGCTGGCATAGGTTACTCAACATGGGTTTGAATAAACCCAGAATTTGGCGCAGTACAGCCCTGCATTACCCCACTGAGAGTCTTTGCTGCATCAATTCAGCCATCTCAATATCCTCATTTCAGGCAAACTCATTCAATAGATGTGTTATCTTTCCTTTACTTAGTATTCTAATCCACAGAGCATCACCGTTCATACGGCCATCTGATGTAGTTCAAAAGAATAAGAAGGCCAACAGCAAATCAGGCCATCAAACTGGACCAAAAATGGGTTAATAGGCTTAATTCGAGTCTAACTAGGATTCCTAATTAGGATTACAACTCAACTAGGAAACTAAAAATTAAGTGTCTAATAATAAAAATAACACCTAAAATCAACTCATCTAAGCCATCAGTCCATATCAGCCCCAAATTATTTGTTCGCATGAACAGTACCTCGTGGTAATATTCACGTGAACAGTGACTTTTTTTTGGGGGGGTCCTCTTCATGCTTCGATCTACATCAGACAATGGTACTTATTTCAGATGCATAGGAAATTCTACTCGGTAAAATAGTAAGTCTATAAGGAAAAACCATATTAAATCTATTTAATATGACTAGGAATGTGATGCAGCTAATATGTTGATATTGGTATTGAAGTTCGTTATCCCATTGCTTAGGTAAACTTGCATATTTAAGTTCAGTTACAATTTCTTTTTCTTTCCTTTTTTCTTCTGTTTATCTCAACCATTATAAAGTCTTGACCAGAATGAGGGAACTAAGTTCTTTATGTATGTCAAATCACTTTTGACCAATAAAAAGTCAGGTTTCCCCACTTTTACTGTTCCAAAATATTGGTGTCCACCATTCAATATCTTCATATCCTTGCTAGATCCATATGCAGTAAAGAGTACCTATTAATTCTAAGTTCCAATAGAAGTGCTTCACACAAATTATCCAATCAAGTAACTGAACCAAAATTATTCATATATATAAATTACAATTGAGTAACACAGAAATAATGTAGAATGACACTTACATTCTTCCCATGTCTCTCCATCAGCATCACAACCTTTCTTGCAAAAGACTCTCCCTAGAAGAACATACTACAGATTATTAAGTGATCCAACTAAGAACCTGCAATTTACGACAATTTGAACTGGAAAAGGGGAAAACTAATGAAAAAATAACAAATATATATATATATATTTTAGTGTGAGAATCTAGTTGGAGCACAGGTTCAACAGTAACATCTCAATGCTTATCATGCATGAGTAGAAGATATCTCAATTTCAAAAGGGATACTCCTGTTCAGTAATGAAACATATAAGATGGATAAACAGTAACAGCTTGGTACAAGGGAGTCAATCACTAAGACTTTTACAACGTCTTGCATCAGAGTAACCAAAATTCAAAATGACAGGATAATCTCAGTTCTCCAATTAATACAAATATTTGGATGGTTAAATAAGGTTAATGGTAAGACTGACAAATGTTTTGGTTAGATGTGCCTGATTTGTCTCATTTTCAGGCTATGCTTTATCCAAGAGGTGTCCCAATTACTAAACAGCCTGAAATTCACAAAGAATCAAGCCACCCACGAATAGCTAGTCAGGACAGACACATATACTCAGCAATGGGCACTCCCTTAATTCTTAAAGAAACAAAAGTGTGGCGAAGTGAAGAGCATGTCGAAAAAACAGCAAACCCCATACTATTGGCACATCAAGTATCCTTTTTATGAGAACCATGCGGTGAAATAGCTGCAGAACACAACATAACACACAAATACATGGTGCTTGTACTGCTCACAAGTGACACATAACATATGCTTCCTTCCTTGAGAGCTTTTACTGTTATAGGATTGTTATAGGAGTCACTCTTTTGGTGACTATTTAGTCAGGGAAGTTCAAATCAGTGCTTTTCCAATATTCTACCTTCAGGTTCAGTTGGGAAAGGAAATGATTACTTTCATGTTTAGCTCTTTCTACCATGTGCTGTTCCTATCAAGGTTCAAAAACTCATCTTGAGGAGGTGTCTCGACCAGGTCGAGATTCTTGAGATTTTCGAGATCTCGACGAGATAGTGCTTTTTTTTGTGTGTTTCGGTTTGATGTTTCGGTGGGCAAATGGCCATAGTTGACTCTAAAACTTTAAGAGAAGCTTGTTTTAGGCTTAATAAACATATTTAAATCTTCAATTTGTGGAGGGAAAAAAAAAAGCATCCACTTTTGTGCTTTGGATTTGCACCCATGGTTGGCAGTAAATGCCGAATCCTTATGTAATATTTGCCTATAAACATTGTTTGAGTGCTATGAGACATAATAGGCAAATACAACAAGTAAATTATGCAATAATGGATGCAATGATGAATACACATAATATTGAATAATTATTTAAGAAATTGTCAAGGACTTAAAGTAAAAACTACAAAGTACAGTGATGAGTGAACAATGCATATTAAATACACACCCAAGTACAGTGAACAATACATATGTCATAGACACCATAGTCTTCCATGTCCCAACAATACAATATTGTGTGTTTGTGATTGTCTATTGATATGAACTATGACATGCTGGATCAAGTCCACTCATGGTCTGATGGAACTGACGTACATTAGCTTCTGTCTGCATGACATATAGCCACATCATAGTGTTCGAGAAGAAACAAGAGTAGTTTCTTCTCAAGCAGGTCGAGATATCCAAGATTTTCGAGATTTCGTCGAAATTTTGGTTGAGTTTACTGAAACCATGCAGATTTGGGTCTCGTAAGAGAACTCGTCTCGACCAGATCGAGATTCTCGAGTTTTCCGAAATCTCGGCGAGTTTTAGAACTATGGTTCCTATTCCGTCTTTTCTTAATATTTGGGGCTTTTCTATCTTCTACCGGATGATGAAATTTAACTTGTTTATCAACAATACCAAATTATGATGCATCCTACAACCGTTCCACCTGAAATCCTTCGCATAGTCCCCCATCTCAATGTTTTAGACCTTTCAATTTCTTGTATGGGCTGCAGCGTACAACTTATACCCAATTGATAGTCCTATTAGCACCATTTTGTGATTTTTCTAAAAAAGAAAAAAAGAAAATTTTACTGATACCATTTCAATTTTACCTCCTTCAAGGTTGGCCAACCAATCAAATGGTCTGCCATGTGGAATATGGAGGTAGGTTAAATTAACAATAAAACAAGCAAATAAATCATAAATCTCAAAACCCATTGTTAACCTAACAGCTACCATGTATGCACACATACATATGTAAAATAACATGATACTCACGAAACACACCTGATGAATGATAAGATTAGTAATAAATAAAAGGATGTCCGCAGAAGATTGTAATTCAAAGTAGAATTGATTAATCTATTGAGTAATCAAATGGCCTTCAAATAATAAAGATTTAGCAGCTAGCATACACATATACAGGATAAGATCAGTCTTTCGAGCTTAAATACATACCAATTCTGTGTACTTGGGTAAGGAAATGTGCTTAATCAAAATAAGATCTTTCAGAGAGATCGATACTCGTCAATGACATTGTAAGTATCAAAACAGTTAATAGAAAAGAAAAGGCAACGTATTTGACAAAACGTTAACGATTAGAGGTCAAGAAATTCACTAAAATGCAGAAAAAACGGTAGAATTAGGCGAAGAAATAAAGGAATAAGGAGGAGGAGGAGACGAGGAAGAACAAGAGAAACACGAACAGAGAAAGAAACAAGGGGGTAAAGGATACAAAAGGATGTGTTACATCATACATGGGATCTGCGTGAGAGCTGCGAATTTGCTGGTGCATTGGTTGTTGCATGGAGACGACCATTGCTGAGGGAACATCTTCTTCGAAGACAATGGCCCTCTCTGTCCAATCTCTCGGAGTTGTCGAAAGGGATTTCAAACCGAAAGGCAACAAGGTTATTATATAAAGATCAGGTACTGTCAAGATTATAGAATGTGTATTAATAAGAGACAAACGAGTTGGTAAGGGTGTTTTCGTCATTCCGTCAAAATCGTCGTTCACACGTTCCTTCGTGCGTTCGTGGTTCTCTCTTCTCTACTTCACTACTATTCCTTTAAGAAAGTTTTTCGGAAGTCAACAATCAAAATATGTCGGTCCCTATTGTACGAAATCATCCGTACCCTTATTAGCCTGGTTCCAAAAGATCAATGGAATCTCTTCACCATATATAAAAATATATATATTTTTGAGGGGGGAGAGGGGATTTTTATCTCCTCAATTTTCCTTTCTGTCAATTTCCTCAATTTCATCTAATAGATGTGAAAATGATCACCCAACCCCCTGTCCGAACACACTGTCGGGTGGGTTCTACCTCCCTTTATTAGAGGGAATTAAGAAAATTGATGGGCAGACAAATTGAGGTGATAATTTTTTGGGAGAACTGACCACTGCTTGGTTGTGTAGTACCTGCACCAACACGGGGCATTGAGAGGTATCAACACAGATAGGATTTTTCATTTCAAGAGAGGCTGGGTGGTAATCTTCTGTCAGGGCGTAGGAGTCATGTGACCATGCAACAAATATATTCTTTTTTTTTTTAGAGGGAAGGAGGGACTTTAAAAATTCTAAATTAGGTTGGTCCAATCGGCTGATTTAAATCAAAAAATCACAATTGATCGACCAATTCTGACCCACTCCAATTGATTTTGATCAAATTCCGACCAATTTCGACTCATCTGATCTCGAACCCTATTTTTGTAATACTTTTAGGGGTGAGTTGAAGGGGGAAATAGTAAATGTATTTTTTTTTTTTTTTTTTAAGAGAAGGTCAACCTTTAGTCCTTTAGACAACGAAAATGCTGCCTCTATGGCTCTATCTTGTTGAGAGGAGAAACCATGTAAGAATGGAATTTCATTGTAAGGACCTTTTAAATGTAATGAGTAATAATGACATAACGTATTTCACTTACATTTCTTGCTCAGGGTAATCTTTGGTCTGTGAGCATTGGATTCCAACTATCTAAGTAGCTGAATTTTGAATAATGCTTGAGGATATCCACATGGCAATGGTAGATTGGTGTCAATCAATGATCGAATATGTATGGGCCAATCTGTTCAAAAAAAATTTAGGCAAGAGAAAGCTAATCGGTCATGTAACCCCTGCACCAATGTGGTAGCCAATGAAAATATGCACAGAAGCATTGGTTTGGTTGTGATTTCGATTTCATTGGGGTCAAATGGTCTTTTCATGCACAAAGGCATTGATTTGTGACTAAGCGAACCACGCTAACTCCACGACTAGTTAGCGTTCTTTTTCCCAATTGTAATTTGTTCTAGGATCCTTTAAATATAAAACCCATGTGGATCGTGGCAACAGACAAACTAAATTTTAAATAACTAAATTGATAATAATCCCAAAGGAATAAGAAGGTTATCAGGCTGCGTGATGCTTGTGCCCTGTCACACGGAAGGCGAAATGACCATCTCGCTACCGTGAAATGCAAAGTCTCATCCCTATTGAATGCCCTTGCATGCGATCTCATTGGCCGGCCACGCATCCTGACAATGATCTCCCTCCTTAATCCCATGTTAACCTCTATCTGCCATCATACCATACTAATCTTTTTTTTTTTTTTTCCGTAACTTACCATACTAATCTCATAGTATGGGCATTTATTTTTCAACCGTAGATATTCAATATAATATAATGGTATGATTAAATATGAAGAATCTTTTCAAGTTTCATGCTTCGTTCCTTGATCATATAATTTTTTTGACTCTTTATTCATGAACATCAAACACGTGAAAGATCTTCTACCAAAAAAACAAAACATGTGAAAGATCCACTCAATGTTCTAACACCCACACCGGATTTGGACTGAATTGTCTCACAATTTTTTGAACCCCACAACTAACCATCAACCAAAATCCCTTCCATTATTGTTTGCCCAAGTTACATTGATTCCTAATGTCCACATCCCATTCCAAAATTTGCAATTTAAATAGGACTGAACTACAAAATCATAGTAAAGGGTTTTAACAAAAAATCATAAGAGCAAAAGAAATTTGATTCAATGCAACGGAACCTAAAAGTAGACCCCTACCTTCCCCCAACCCCCCCCAAATAAAAAAAACATCCTTGTAGCTTTATAGAGAAAATAAAATCTTTTTTTTTTTTGGTAGGAAAAACAAAATAACATGAAGAAAATAAAACAAGGGGTGTTGTTCTTTGTACCGCAGCGCAGCCTGCGTCCAGACACATGGGGGTGGACACAATGACCACCCTACCCCCCTACACAGACTGCCCGTGTGTCTGAGCACAGGCTGCACTGCGGCACAAAGAACATCCTCCTATAAAACAAATACTACATAATCCCTAATAGCCTGAAGTTGAAGAAGTCAACTTTTTCTTTAGGGCCTTGATAGCCATACATTTGATCAATAAGAATCTTTTAATTTCAAGTATCCAACCCAAAATATGACATTATATCAATGACCATACAAGAAATATTCAAAAAGATAGAAAAAGAGTTCCATGGCCACCAAAATTGATCTAGCTCCTTCACTACATCCTTTAATTACTAGGAATCTATTCAAACTGTAGCTACATTCCCACTGATTATGCAATTACAGATATGTAACATTTCGATGTACTGAAACCATATGGAAAACCAGGCTAATGCATTGATAGCGGCCATTGCCGACAATCACAAGTGTAGGCCGGAGATGTGGAAAAACTCAAAGGTTGCAGGTCCGATAGTGGTGGGTTCACTTGCAGGTCCGATAGCGGTTGAGCTTTCGACAAAAAGGGATTTCAACCAGAGGGAGATTATGGGTTTCAGCAACAGGGTCCCTTGCAACTCATCTTCCCCATTTTTGCCCTCTATCTCACTTGCTCACTGTCCCTCCTCATTCCTTGATTTCCACATGGGCTGCAAGCTTTAAAAAGTAATAATAAAAAAAAATAGATCGAAAAAGAGAAGAAGACCATGATGCCTGGATATTTTGCCATCTCTCTCTCTCTCACGACCAAACAATTAAGTATGAAAATATCCCATCAAAAAAAAAAAAAAAAGTATGAAAATAGTAAAGTTAAGGGAACTTCAAACTTTTCCATGCCCCACGATTCATGATTTGCATCCCATCACCATGTGGGTCCCAATCTCATGAGACTCCCACCCAACAGAACCTCGCTAAAAAAAGAATTTTTATCTTATGCAGTTACTGCACGGTGCAGTACTACATCGTGCGACGGTTGTAGAGGCCATGTGTACCATGTGGGGCCCGTTATGTCACATGGCCTCTGCTGTGTCGCACGATGTAGTACTGCACCGTGCAGTTACAAGAGAGGATAACAATGCCTAAAAAAATGGGGTCTAGTTGTATTGATTCGCTTATAACTGGATAAATTATTACCCAAAAAAAAACATAACAAGGGACCATGTGGATAGGCCATTTCTTAAATTCAATTGCATGGCTCAATGTTTCTATTCAACCTTTCACTTAGCCAAACTTAAGCTGAATTTCATTCATTGATTATGCCTCTCTAAACCATTGGGTTAGGGAACGGTAACACATTTGTGTCTATCTCTCTCCTCTTTACATCAAATGACTATGTTATACCAAATAACAGTCTGCTAATAGGAAACAGACACGTGGAAGGCAACTTGAGCCGCACGACTCCCAATGCAATGTACCACATTTCTAGTGGGACTCTGATCACTGATGCGATCGCATCGGGAACGATCCCTAAACTTGGGGAACACAAAACCCAACCAAAGGGCTTGGTGAGAGGCATACGAAAATAGAAGCCTTCATCGCCTCGGTAACTGTGATCCCTATATAAAGAGGGAGGGGGACCACCGAGAGGTACAATTACTTTTTTGACTCTGACTCTTTCAGTACCCTTCACTTACTGTTCTGCGGAACTGACTTTGACATAAGAGAGTCCCCCCTTGGAGTCCGCTCCGAATCTCTTCAGTGTCCTCTTTCTTTTGCAGGTCTCCACGTCATCTAGCGACATTTGACGGCAACAAACTTCTTTTTTATTTATTTATTGTAAAAGACTTTGTAAAAGAAAGATAAAACACTATGAGGAAGAAATGACAGTCTTTGAAGAGCCAACATAACAAGAACTAGTCAACCCCTCCAGCAGAGCCTTATTAGTCAACTCCTATCCCAGTTAACTGTTTTTTTATCACCGCCAACCAACCAAAAAAACATGCCAAAAGATATAGAGAGAGTCCCCCGGCCAAACATAATTTTGGGTGCCAACATCACATCTTACAAAACCTTTGAGTTGGTCCAAATTTCAACAACCTGCCACCCCACTTTAGCTATTTACAAGAGCCCATGAAGGAGACCTCGAGCCTCTACTTCAACTTCGTGGCCTATTAGCACATAACCCATAGCTATCAAAACAAGACGGCCTTGGAAAAAAATCTATATGCCCAACTTGATATGTTCAATGTCACTAGTAGTTCCTATACATATCAAAATGGAATAGTTCAAGGTGGACAATAAAGAGCTGCAAAAAACAATACCATCAGACAAATGAGACTGAAGCAAATGATGAAAACACAATGGAGACAAATGTAAGTCCAAAATCCGTCGATTAATATTTTCCAAAACAATAAAGAATTATGCCGGACACTGCAAGTAGAAACTTGACTTCTGTGAAACCAAAGAAAATAAATAGTGATAAGCACGATAGAAAAAAAAAATATCCCCAAAGACAGTCCTTATGCAATAGAACCAAGGACTCAAACATGGAGAATACAAAGAGACAATATTGAAGACTCAGAGAAAAATTCTGACCTTAAACCCAAAGGATATGCAACCCATTTACGTTTAGAGAGTTCACATTGGATAAACAAGTGCCAAATGGATTCTTCATGAGAATTACAAAAAACACAAGAAATCAACTTACACAAAATGTCATGCACAATTTTACCATTATTAAGGACTCTCTAATAAAAGATATTAAATTCTGGATGGATCCTTAGCTCTCAAAAAAACAAAAAAAAAAAAACACACACACACACACTTATACAAGGACGGATCGATCACTAACCCTTCTTTTCAACCAAATAAATCACTATTCCTTCTATAGAATAAATCCTCAAGAGGTTCAGACCATCCTTGCAAACAAACTCAACAAGAAGTTTAGTAGAAAAGGAACATTGCTTAAATAGAATACACCACCATTGATCCTCATTTAAAGAACGAGAAACTCCTACTTTTTAAGTATCTCATAAATCAAATCAGAAGACAAATAAGAGGACAAGAACCGAACATTCCACGAATAAGAAGAAATAAAGATGAAATGAACTCATTGTTTTCCTATGTACAATACCATTTTGTCTCATTTCATTGGTGCGCTCATCCATCCCACTTACTTTGAGAACCCTCTCCCATTAAAAAAAATATTGTAAATAATATTAGTCATAATAAGGTCTTAATTTTTTTTTTTGCCTTTTTTAATATAAGAGAAAAAGAACTATGTTCGGGAGTCTGGTCTACGCCAACACTCCCATGAGTCTCTCTCTCCCCTCCCCATATGAAAAGACACTTCTGCCCCTTGTTAAATAATTTTCATTTTTTTTTAAATTTTTATTTATCCATGCATTAAATAACTTTTAATAATAAATCAAGAGACACTAACACTTACAAGTAAGTTATATTATTTTTGTTACCAAAAAAAAAAAGTTATATTAGTGAAAATCAAGTTGTTCCTTTAAAAAAGTTTCCTATGTACAATTGGCAATGGTGCAATTCTTTCCATAAGGATATGTTTGATTGGATAGAAATATATAAAAAAAATATAAAAAAAATACCTTTTCGTAATTTGAATTGAAAATAAACAATAAAAATAAAAAACAATCCCAATAAAAAAAAAGGGTGCTTCGGTCATTTGACAGGCGACCCCCTGTTATTGATGGGCTGGATCCTCCAGCTCCCGCCACGGCTGGAGGAGAGCCGAATACCCTTGCCAGTTGCCACTCTATCAAGACAAATGGCGGATTGAATGTTTGCCGACTCCGCTCACAAGTTCGGTGAGCGTGAGGTTTATTTGTTCATTTTTGCCCTTGAAAAATATTCATTTACCAAATTTGTCCCTCAACCTTCTTTCCTTCAAAACATCCCCGAACGGTACACTCTTCTTTCTCTTTGAACCCTAAAAGGTTCACTTCATTGCTGCGAAGTCCTGCGACCTTCGTTCCTCAAGGTAAATAGCGAGAAATCTTGCAGGCTTTCAGGGTGGCATTTAGGGTTTTTGGATTAAACTTGGCAACTTAAGCCTGACCTCTCTGTGTCCATATTATTGTGTAGATGAAAAAGTAGTGTGCGTATGTTCAATACTGATTGCTTGGAGCTCTTATTGCAGGGGAGGAAAAATGGCGAAGAAGAAAGAGAAGAAGGTTAATGTATCTGGGAAGCCAAAACATTCCCTGGATGTCAACCGAAGTGATGGACATAAAGAATTCCGGAGCGCTGCAACGGTGCGGCGTCTTAAGATGTACAATACCAGGCCAAAGCGTGATCGGAAAGGAAAAATTTTGAAGCATGAGTTGCAGTCGAAGGAGTTGCCTTCCACCCGGATTCAACCTGACCGCCGTTGGTTTGGTGATTTATTCTCGACTAGCTCTTTAACTCGTCAATTTTCTCTTTTATGTTCACTTAATTTCAGATTAGAATCTCCCAGTGAACTTACTTGTGTAGGCTGCTGAACCAGTAGATTAGAGGATAGCATTAAGAGATTTTTAGTTTGATTTATATGAATGCTTACTTATTTTACTTGAATTCAGGGGTTGAACCATTGACCTGAAAATATGACCCCAATTATATAATGGAGTTCTTTTGGTTACTTAGAAAAGCCAATCCTGAGTCCCGAGTGCTTCCTTTATATCTCATTCGACTAATGGTTTTATCTGTTATAAGCTCTCACCATCTTTGGTCATCTGCCTTCCCTTTTTATTGCATATGACTAATTGGCTTCCATTTTCTTTTTGAACTTTGCAGGAAATACCAGAGTGGTAGGACAGAAAGAGCTTGAGTTTTTCCGTGATGAGCTCCAGAATCGAATGTCAAGTAACTACAATGTCATTTTGAAGGAGAGGAAACTACCCCTGTCCCTGCTAAATGACCACCAGAAGGTACAAGCTTTTAGGACCTTATTGCTGTTCCCTTGCCAAAGCCATTTGAAGAAGCCCCTTTTTTCATATTATTTGGATTACTCTGTTAAGAGCTGCTAAATTTATTTTGTTTGATGTCTTCTTTTTAGTGAATAATTTTCATCATTCTGAGTCTCTGTTCTGACTCGTCTCTTGTGAGTAGTGATCAACATTCATGCCACCTTAGGAAAAATAAAATAGTGCCTTTTCATGTGACTAATGCATGAGAGCGTAGTTGTCAAGGCATCACCAAGGCATCCAGGCACCTTGGTCATTTTGGTCACCTAGGCAGACGCCTAGGCACCTTGTTGGTGTCACCTTGCATCAAGGCATCACCAAGGCATCCAGACACCTTGGTCATGTTGGTCACCTTGGTGGACGCCTAGGCACCTTGTTGGTGTCACCTTGCATCCAGGCCCCCTTTAATGCCCTTGGTTGCCTAGAGGCCACGACAACTATGCTTGAGAGTATTAATTGTAAGCATTCCTAGGAGGTGTCCGTTGAAAAGATTAAACAGATCATATGATATGTGAATGAACCTTTTACGTTTTTCAGTCTTTCTGACAAACCATTGAGGATAAAACATTGGTTTGGATGGTTAGAATTACTAAGCAGGTCAATTGTTGGTACATAAATTCTCGTCCTAAACATGAAAGGGGGCTGCCCTTTTTTCTTTGAACTTGTTTATGTGCCATTCTCTTGTTCTAATTTTCAAATCTGGTCCTTGCCTGCCCCCTCCTTGTCGGTTGTTTTGGTGAGTTACAAGGTGATTGTAGGTTGAAGGTGATGCTGCTTTGATATGGCACCGTTAGATGATGAGCCTTAGTGTGGTATGGTCATACTTGGACCTATGGATGAGTCGTATGACATGTACTCATGCATAAATGAAGGAGCATTATTTTGAGAGTGTTGAAGAGTATTTTTTTTTTCATTGTTAAGTTCCTCAATATCAGGGACTACTTTTGCTAATGCTTCAAAACTTCTCGATACCCAGTATCTATGTTATGTGCATCAATGTTTTTGATAGACATACGTGCAACATAATTTGTTGCTTATAATCTTCAAAGGCTGGAGAACTTCATTATACACAATGTTTTGTCCTTACCCAGTTGCAGGGAAAAATCTGAGAGTAAGAAGCCAAATCTGGAGGAATTTGCGATAGTTCCCATTCACTTCTAATTGTTTCTGAAAAAAAAAAAGCATGAATACGTTATGAATGTAATTATGTTAGTATGTTGTAAATTATATTTTTGTCTACTGACTTTAATCTTTCTTGTCAATCTAGCAATCTAGGGCTCATCTTCTGGATAATGAACCTTTTGCGGATGCTTTTGGACCTAAGAAGAAGAGGAAGCGCCCAAGGCTATTGGTTCCTGATTATGAGTCTTTGCTTAAGAAAGCAGATGGATCTCAGGGTAAAGATTTTTTTTTCACACCTGTTTTCATTATTGACATTATTAAATTGATATACTTTCAATGCATTGAACTAAAGAACTTTCCCTTTACCCAAAAAAAAAAAAGAACTAATGAACTTTCCATTATTTAGTCTGTATTTCAAAAACTTTTCAATTAATATGGACACATAACATATAACTTATTGCATGCTAATCCAAAAGGGTAAACTAACACTTCACATTAAGAGGCCATGAGTTCAACTCTTCTTGGGGCCTACCTATTAAAAAAAAAGCTTATTGCGTGCTTGTATAAGTGTAGAAAGCCCAGGTCAGAATGAACGTAATTCTTGTGATGGCCTTATTGCATAATTGCCTAGTTGGAAGTGTTTGCTTTGCTGAGGACGGTTATGCTATCGTTACTTATGCTTTTGGGTGTCACAGATGCTTTTGAGCAAAAGTCTGCAGCTAATCCTTCTGCAGAAGGATGTGAGGGGGATGGATTCAGGGACCTGGTTAGGCATACAATGTTTGAGAAGGGGCAAAGCAAACGCATATGGGGAGAGCTCTACAAAGTCATAGACTCCTCAGATGTTGTCATCCAGGTTCGTACTTTGCAAATTTGTTTCCTGGTTTGTATGTCACTTTTTGTTTCTCAAGTACTGTGCTGACAAGAGATAAAGGAAGCCCCTTCTGTGTCATAGCCTTTGTGGATCTTGTTCCAATTGTCTATTTGAATCCATGAATCCTCTTCTGGCATTCCTCTCTGTTTAAATCCACAGCAGCTGTTAACTCATAAGCTCTCATGTCTTTATCAGCAACCTGACATTGAAATTTTAACCTGTCACCATCATAATGAACGTCCCCCATATTTGCTTCTCGAATTTTGACAGTTTGTTTGAGGGATATAAACCATGGAAGAAACACCATGGCAATGCCAATATCAGATATTAATTCATAAACAGTCTTCTTCAGTGACCTGCCACCCTAGCACTAGATGAACATCTGTTGTACTTACTTCTATATGTTTGAGGGAAGTAGACTACACTATAGAACCCCATTAAAGTTTTGTTGCAACAGCATGATAGCAACAGGACCAGAGATTTAAATCTGGACTGGATCTGTGTAAGAAGTTATTATGTCTGTGTTTGGGAAAAAGGGTGAAAGCTGTGTGGTTAGGATCATAAAAAACTTTTTGTCAAGCAGATCACCCTAGTTGGATCAGTTTGCTAAGACAGGTTTGCAATGGATCATCTATAAAAGGAAGGGGGGGGGGGATGCTCTTCTTGAAGACTTGAACAGTTCAATGTAGTCAATGTATTGATTCTTCATCTTTATTTTTTTAAAAAGGAACATAATCAATTGCCTCCATCCCATTCTTGTTTAATATGCATTCACCATGCACAGTTGGCTTATTGTTTTCTTTTCCTAGTCCCTACAACCTCCACTTATTTTATTCCGCTACAGGTGCTGGATGCAAGGGATCCACAAGGTACAAGATGCTATCATCTAGAGAAGCATTTAAAAGAGCATTGCAAGCATAAGCATATGGTTCTTTTGCTAAACAAGGTCACTGTCCTATTCCTGTTGGAGCTTATAGGATTAGCATTTGTTTTCTTCTATTTTGTTCCTTGCAAAGCAGTTGAAAATTTCCACTCCCTTCTTATCAGTGTGATTTGGTTCCGGCATGGGCTACAAAAGGATGGCTAAGGGTTTTATCCAGGGAATATCCTACTTTAGCCTTCCATGCAAGCATCAATAAATCTTTTGGCAAGGTAACTCCCCCATATCTCTCAATTTTCTTTGCTATTGGACCTCCTGCTAGTTTTCTTATTGTGTAACACGTAATTTGATGATCTATTTCTGCAACTTTTTAATTTCATCTCGTTGTTTGATAGGGCTCTCTTCTATCTGTACTGAGGCAATTTGCCCGTTTAAAAAGTGACAAGCAGGCAATATCTGTGGGGTTTGTGGGCTATCCAAATGTTGGGAAATCATCAGTCATCAATACTCTACGTACAAAGAATGTAATGATCCTTCCTCATTCTTGATATACTGTTCGAATTGCGCTAATATTACTTTAATTCATCTGAGATCCATGGGCGTCTTTGGAATATAGCAATGGTTTAGTTATCAGATGGTGCCAATATTTGATTTATCTGTTTATTTCTCATTATGTTGCATGACTATGACCATGCTCAATTTAAATGTTAATTCTCTGAATAAAAGGTTGGCTTGCATTATGTAGTTGTCAAGGCAATACCTAGGTGACAAAGTGCTCCTTGATTCTCAAGGCATATTGTTACCTTGAATATCAGTAATGCAGGAGCAGTTCTTTGGACAAGGCTGAACATTGTTTGAGGTAGGGGTGTCAAACGGTCGGTTTGGCCCGGTTTTGGTCTAGGAATGGGTGAGACCAAAACCAAACCGTTATGAAACTTCGGTTACGGTCCGGTACGGTTTCGGTTTATTTCGTTCTTTATTATCGGGTTAATACCAGTTTAATCTTTCATTCATAACTTGTAGTAAGGAAAGATTCGATAAAAACACTTAAATCATCTTCCCCACGCAAACAAGTGACCAACCAATAATAGGGAAATTGAATGGATGTGTTCATGTTGTAATCGGAATGAAGATGAATAAATTGTAAGGGGAAGATAACTAATATTGAGATCAATGGATAAATAGTGTTCGTAGAAAAATCATTGTTCATCATTGTAAGGGGAAGATAACTAATATTGAGATCAATGGACAAATAGTGTTTGTAGAAAAATCATTGTTCATCATTGTAAGGGGAAGATTACTAATATTGAGATCAATGGATAAACAGTGTTTATAGAAAAATCATTGTAAGGGGAAGATAACTAATATTGAAATCAAAGAATAGTTATCACTAAGAAAGATAACTAACATTAAAATCACATAATAAACCTTACTATCAAATCATTCATTTAAGTGTCCAACTAATTTTATATAGTGAACAAGGAGATCAATGGAAGCATTATTAGAAATCATTTTCTCTATTCATAACCTCATACTCATTGATAACAATTCCCATTACAACCGCAAATCTTCTCACTAATATAGTAATCAATCCAGCTATTCATAACCTCATGCGCATTGATTTTTTTTTATCGATTTCATCTGGTTTGGTTTTTGGTCTATATATCGGTTGGTTCGATGCGGTCCAATTTTCAGACGGCCCCGTCGTACCCCAGCCGAAAACAGTCCGATACGGATCGGTTTGGTTCTGTCCGGGTTAATTGGGTCGTTTCATCTGTTCGGGCTAGGTTTTGACACCCTTTGTTTGAGGGTTCCGACTAAGAACTGGGATTTGGGTCTATTAGGATATTAGCAGTTTATTTATTTACTAATTTGGATTTATCCTGTAATCTTTTACTTAGCTAGAGTTCTATTCCATTTTTAGTTTTAGAATTTAATTCCATTATAGATTTGGATTGGGTTAGATAATTAAGAGATAGAGTTAATTTTACTTCTATTTCACCATTAGACTACAATTAGGAAACTTTCAGTTTCGTTTTTATAAATATGCTTGTAACCCAATTCATTGGACAGATTTCACAATGTAAGAGAAAATCGAGTTCGGTTTGAGTGCCTGTGTCATCTCCCCTCTCTCTCATCTCTTCTTTCTTCTCTCCCCTTCTCAGCGAGACCTCTCTGTTTCATCCTCTTCCTTTCTTGTTCTTTCCCCGTCCTTTCATTAAATCCCCCATATTGTTCTCCTTTTAACAATATTTTATTTTCTTATCTCCTTCCCTGCTGTTAATCTGTGCATGTTATCACTTTCTTGCTGTTGACGGTAGAACATAACCACACAAAAGCCCATTGATTTATACCTCATTGCTTGGGTTTGAAACTTGGAGTTTAAACTACTCCTCCCTGGGAGATCAGAACCCTTTAAGATTATACCTGGAAAGTTCACTTTGCTTGAGTTGCAAACCAGCAAACATCGTTGCTTGTGATTGTGCCGCCAATCTTCAGTATCAGGAGTTTAACTTGGGACTGATATATGATAGATGAGATTGGAGTGGTGTGGGTTCAACAGGGGTAAAGGTTATGAATCTATTCATTACCTTCCATTAGATGGGTGACCTTGATTGAGGAGCTGAACAGACCTTGAAGGTGCTGCTATTGCTGCTGGTTTGTTTCCTACCGTGATTCAAGGTTGAAGACATCCTAACGTCATCCTCTCTTTTGACATAATTACCTTTATTTCTGTAGTACCGAAATTTTCCATTCCCTTTATCTCTATTTCACTAATGTCCTTTAATTATTCTTACTTCCAAGTTTACCGCTAAGCTATAATGCTTAATACCACATCTGTGTCTTCTTTCCTTTACCTACCAAGTTAAACGTTGGCAATTCTGGTTATTACAAGATTGCCATTCCCTTCTAGTCCTTGGGTTTTAGTTGAGTCGGGTGGGCCGATAGTAAACCCGAATAGGGTTTTGTGACTCAGGTTTCTCCTAAATCAGAGTTCCTCAAGAGTTCCTCAACAATTAAAGAACTGTAAAATATTTAATTAAATAACTACTTAATATTTAACACACATGAAGAATAATATAGGATGTATAACTAAATTACTACAAAATATTGGAGAATTTTTTCTAGTCCGACTGTCTTAAGGTATCTCTAGACTAGTACCCAAGTTCTGCCATGTGGCAGATTGTATAGGGCTGAAATTTTCTGGACAGGTAGATTCCAAGGTCCCCTACTCACATGTCAAGTTTCAGCTAAAACAGAGTTTGCCAAGTGGTAAAATGAACCATTGAAGAGTTCAGGGCTGCCAAGAGGGTGAGAAAAGATGCATGAACATTCATGGGCGGTGGGGGGGGGTATATGGCAATCTGAAATTCGATGTGTCCAATCCAGACTATGTCCTAGATATTCATTCCGTTGAAATTGCTACATCAGCTTCCATGTAGCAAGAACTTGGGTGCCAAGTCTAGAGATAGATCTCCCGGTCTAGAAACCTTTTCCATTAAGTGTATATGGCTAAACTGTAAATGTGAAATACCCTTGGAGAAAACAGTAAGGTACACCAGTAATCAGGTTCCTCATGCCCTTGGTATTGAAAGAGGAAGACCTGCACAGTGGAATTTTGGGTGCTCTAAATTTCTATTAATTCTTGGTAAGAGTTTACTGTGTCCAATAATGACTTGGGATTGTGATGATGTTTTTCCACTATGCTCCTCTTGTGAGTTGTTCTGTTCTGTTTTGTTTTGTTCATTGTTTTTCTAAAAGGGTGGCTTGCCTTGCATTAGCTAGCTTAAGGGTAAATAAATGTTTTCCTGGGTGATTGTTCCAATACATGCAAAGTACTATTGATGATATTAAGCTGCGTTTGGTAACAATTCTGCTCTCAGAAAGTCCTTTTTCTTGATTTAGCTCCGCACAGAGAGTAATTCCAGGGAGTATATTGACGTGTTTGGTAACCTAGCGACAGAAGTGCTTCTGGAACAGGGGGGAAAATAGAATGACGTTTGGTAGGCACTATAACGGAATCACTTCCAATACTCATCTAGATTTACTAAAATGCCATGTTCACTTATATATTTATGAAATTGCCATTACCTATAATATAACACCACTGAACCGATAATAATGGCTGTACTTAAGAAAATGCCACCATAAAAGATTAACAGCTCACTTATATACTACCATAATAAAAAAAAAATGACATTACCATATCACACTACTGAACTAAGAATATTGGTAATAATTACTGAAAGTGCTTCATAAAAGTACATAATGAGATTACAATATTGTATGAACTCATTAACTCGACAGACCAAAGATCCTTAAGAAATGATGATTTTGATCCATACTTCAGTAAGTAGAACAAAAGAATCCAGATAAAGAACATATAAGCCGGGGGGGGGGGGGGAAGAGAGGATAAACAAACAATTCATACTCATCCACCCAAAGAAATGATTGGGGATGAATGACACCTATAAAAATAAAAATTACACCTTCTTTTACACGATTACCTTAACTGACTATGCTAGGAACAGTTGATTAAAAAAGATCTTGGTGGATTCGAGCCACCATCCCTTTGAAACATGCTTGAGACACGCTCATCGGCTCATCTTCCTTCCAAGTGCTCTACCAATTTGAGCTAAAGATAGAGTTTGGAATTTACAAGCATAGGTGGTGTACTTTGGAATGAGGAAGAGCAGATTCTGCTTATGTTCTCTGACCTGTTGGTTTCAATGATTCTGCCACCCCTGAGTTAAAGGTGAAAGGTGAATAGAAATCTGGTACAAATCCTTTCAACATTCAGCCATGATGTGAGATAAATTTTAGAGCTAATCTCTAGATGTTCAATTGAATCTTCAGTTAACCAATAAGTCCTACCTATGGAGTACAGATTTCTATTTAAATCTGGTATCATAACAATTTAGCTGCAATGAAATATTTTGCTATGGATAAATGAAAAGCTGCAACTTTTTACATACTAAAACACAAGAATCCTTTCAGATTTTGAGAGACTACAGAAGATATGATATGTCTGTAGGTTCCCAACCTTCAGTAAATTATTCATTTGGCAACTGCTCCTCTACTAGTGATAGCTTTGGTTAAACTCTTTGGGTATATGCCTTGCCTTTGGAGTTTATAACCAGCCACTGTTGATATCAACGGAAACCTGCAAATACAACTTGTTCAAATTCAACCATCAATATTCAGCTTACATGTGCACCCAAATGAGTGGATGATGAAGTAGTCGAAGTGTCGAACGTAATTTTTCTAGCTTATCCCAAAATGGGTTCTGGTGATGAAGGTTGTGTTCAAGCATCACTGCCAGTTTCTAAATTCTGGATTTAAATTTGAATAGCTAGCATTGGCATGGAAAGAATCCTATACCTTGTGAGACAAGGAGCTGACACAGGCCCTGGAACAGAAATTAAGCTGGTCTTATGAAGCAACAAAAGAGTTGAAGAATGGAAAACGAGTTAAGAAAAATATTGGTTCACATCTATCTAGTTCACATTACAAACAGACACCCTGTTTTGTGACGGTATTGCTGTTGAGATGTTTGATACTTTGCCATCTATTATTGAAGTGAGAATTGGTAAATTTTCCATGCCAAACTAGTACAAGACTGAATACTGACTAAGGAAGGACACACATCATAATAAGTTCTAAGCCTACAATAAATCTGTCATAATATGCTGAGACTTTACAAAATAATTAAAACAGAATATATATAAACTAACAAAAGTATATATAAACTAACAAAACAGAGTATGCTAAAGTAGAATCAGAAATAAAGAACTAGAAAAATAAAAAAATTAGCAATGGACTTATCAGAATGACCTGAAACTTAGGCCGAGTGCTCTTCTTGAAGGCTACATTCAGCCTGCAAAAGATCTCAGAAATTGCAACTGATGTATCTGAGATACAGTCCTGATAAAAGCTAGCAGTCAAGAGAAAGTTGAGGAGATAACATGCCATAAGAAGTGAATAGGCATGTGTATAGTGTGCAAAAGTGGGGAAAACTACATCAGTTCATCTACCTCTTCTTGAGCTGCTAATAATCCTAGTATTAACAACAACCCAGGCTTGAAGGAGTTTTTAGACTGGATGTCCGTCCAGATTATTTACCTCCTCTACAAGTGCCTTCAATCTATCAGCTTCTCATTTGGAAGGTTAATAGACCAATAGTCCATTGCCACATTGCAGATGAAAGCCATCTATCATGGTAATTCCGGCACTATATGAAGCTGTACCTTTGCTCTTGAGCTGGGCATCAAACACATGGCCAATTACTAGGCTTAAAGAAAACTTTAGATCACTTGTTAAGGATAAATGCTCCCATTTTTTCTGGTTTATTGTTGGTCAAATCGAACATTTCAACTCAGTCATCATTTAAATACAATAATTTTAAGTTCTACATTATCTGATTTTCCTTCACTGTTGTAATGACTATATACAGGTCAAATGTACTTAGTCCAATCCACACAGTGAGTCAAAGAATAAGGAAAATATAATAGTAAGAAACTTCCATAAAAGAAGATATAGAGCATAAGCCAGAAAGCCAATGCATTCAGGAAGCAGAACAAAATCAGGGTGATGTAATTTATGGATTATAACCATGGACCAAGAACTCGACCAAAACCAGTCAAAACCACCGAGTTAACTAGGTTTCGCAGGTTTCCGAGACAAGTTGAAGGGTGATTTTAAAAAATGCAGGGTTTTGACCAAAACTTGGTGGTTTCGACCGAAACTACTGTTTTGGGCGAAACTTGGTTGAATCACTTGGAACCAAGTATATAAAATGCCAAAACTCGACCGAGAAAGCCATATCTTCCCCAAATTTCGACAGAAACCCTCTGGTTTCGGTGGTTTCAACCTGCACAACCATTTTTCCACCAATATTTTTGCATTTTTGCACCAAACTTGCCACAAAGTTGCTACAAAAAGCTTAGATTTGCATCTTGGACTCCAATTTGATCATCTCTTGAAGAAGGTAATAGTGTTTCAAACCTAAAAAATCATTTTTTTTGTCTGAGATTGGGATATCTCAGACAAGTTGATGATGTGGCTTATCAATAGGCAGTTATGGACTATGATAACAATTGGTCCCGTAATATGTCATGGGACATATGTGGTGCATTCAGAGGAACGACTTCGCACTCTTCAGTGGTACGCAGCTCATGGATTAAGACCCACCAAGAAACTCCGTATAGAATTAAGAAAGGAGAAGCTTAATGTTTTATTTGGGAAATCTGTATCATTCAGGGTTCTTGTACTTTAAATTTATGTGAACTGAGTATTTATAATACCAGCTTAGTGTCTGAATTAGCACGTACATTAGTAAACTTGGGTCAATAACCACAAGTACCATTTTGAGTGATTTTTTTGTGAAAATATTTCGTGCATTGTGTTTAAAATGTAAAAAATAGGTCCTATGCAAAAAATCAGACATAAAAAATCATTTTTGGGCACCGAAGCCAAGGTTCCCCATGTATGGAAGAAAATACCAGGTTTCGACCAAAACTCGGTTTCAGCCAGGTCGAAACCTGGTTGAAACCCGAGTTCTTAATCCGTGATTATAACTAGGTTGGAATTCTATTACCCTAATTTCTCAACACAATCTAACCAACGCAAACCAAAGTACCAAGCCTAGGAGAGATTACACACTTGCCACATGACTAAAATGCCATTTCGCATCCAAACAACACAAAACAAAAACCCTAGAAGCAGATATTCAAGCAAAGCGGCAAACCTCAGGAAGCAGAACAAAATTTTTTGCATAAAAATCAATAGAATCTGTCTACATTACCTCAACGAGTGAACTGTGCGCTGAAGACCGACAGATGAAGAGGTTTAAGAGGCCCGAACAGAAAATAAACACATGTAACCCTACCAGAAGCATCTGAATTCGATCCATGGCGTGTGATGTAGTGAGCAAGAAATCTGCTCTCAGATTGCTTTTCTGTTCGCAAACGTGAAAATCAATCTGCTCATAATCTGCTCTCAGTGAGCAAGAAATCAATGAGAACACTTCCAGAGAATGTTACCAAACGCAGCCTAAGTAGCTTCTTGTTTTTGTGTTGGATCTGGTTTCATGAACCAGATCTAGTAGCACTTTGTCCCCATCATTTATAGAATAGAATGCTGCATGCAGTTCCACTAAATTAATACTTTGAGCTGATTACAGATTATCAATAATTAGCACATTTGATCCATGGGGGATAATTTTCTGTACTCTATACTATATTGTTGCATTGTGTGTTTCACATGAGATGGTGAAGGTTGTCCAATATAACTAAAATGTTTATTTGCTTTTCTTTTCTGCCCACAAGGTCTGCAAGGTTGCTCCTATTCCAGGGGAGACCAAAGTTTGGCAATACATAACACTGACTAAGCGGATCTTCTTGATTGATTGCCCTGGAGTTGTCTACCATAACAGCGATTCTGAAACTGATATTGTACTTAAGGGTGTGGTATGTATCTGTCACTTCTTTTTAGTCGCTGCATTTGATTTATGGTTGAAGTATTAGTGCATTAATTTTTTTTATTAATTTGTCTATTACTAATTTTTATCTCTTTCATTCTTGAACTTTTATTTGATCTTGCTCTTTGTTCCTTGTGGTGTTGACTGATTTAGTTTAATGTCCTCTTGTTACGACTTTAAAATTCTTAACACCTCCTAACCCCCCAAAAAAAAAAAAAAAAGAAAAAAAAAGAAAAGAAGAAACAAAGAGAGGAAGAAATGGTAAAGATCCTCCTGTATTGACCAATTTTTGCAATGAAATACATTGGATATATACAAATGGTGTAGCAATTATATATCATACACCAGACATATTTCAACACTTGCGACTTTCTGAGCAAGAGGATTTGGCCGGGTCAACTCAGGATTGGATCATGATCAGTGTTGTATCTGTGGATTGTGCTACGCCAATCCTGAGTTGACTCAGCTGACTTGCCTGATCTGATCAAGAAATATCTGTGTTGTGTTTGTGAACAAATCTTGGAACTTGAAATGTCTGCTAAATTCTGTTACTTAGAAGGGAAATTGTGACGGAAAAACTCCTCTGTTGTGGAAAAGCCAGTTACATTTAATAAACTGAAAAATTGAATCTCTCTCTCTCTCTCTCTCTCTACACATAAAGTGTTTGCAAATAAAGCTTTTTCTATTAGCTTTTGTTATGCAATGCTATCTAGTGGTTTTCTTGTTGATGAGTATCTGCCTTGTTACCAGGTACGTGTAGCAAACTTGCAAGATGCTGCTGAACACATAGGGGAAGTCTTGAAACGTGTGAAGAAAGAGCATCTAGAAAGAGCTTATAAAATAAAAGACTGGTAATATGTCCCCTTGGGATATTTGTTTTTCCTGCTCATATATGATTGCATGATCTGATATTTTAAATTTCTTTCCTCATTTCTTAGTTATTTTTGAAATGCTTTTAGATAATTAATTATTTAAATCTAATATTTCATTTATGATTTTAAATAACTCGTAAAATGTTCTGTATGATCTTTATTCATTTCAGAGAAACTAGTAAAACCGTCAGTGGTTTTCCAAATGTTGATGTCATTCCATATTTTGTATTTTAGTGTCAATGGATTTACACCTGTTCTTAATAATTTAGCTTTGTACTGTGTATCAATGAACAAAGAATGGCTTGGAATTTGTGCTCAGGGAAATTTCTCTTTTTTTTTGGTGTCTTTGTATAATAAAACGTCTAGCCGATGACTTTGCCAAGGCAAGGGACAATAGGGATTAGCTCTATGTTGGTTACTTTGCCAAGTCTAGCACACAAACCCTTGCTCTGTTATCGCCGGATATTGGGTTGGTGGGCATCTGATTAAGAGAAGTGGTATCCTCAGCACACAGGGGCAATTAGGGTATTCAATAAGATTGAGAGCATGGTGTTTGCAATGAACGAGTATGGGGAAGAGGTTGGGTGGAGGCTGAGCAAGGAGTTGGAAGCATAGTTGTCAAGGCGTTGCCTAGGTGACCGCCTTGGCATCCAGGCGCCTTGTGATGAATCTGAAAGTGTATTCAAGGAGGAAGAAGGCTGCTGCCTTGCAGCCACGATTTTGCTTTTGTACTTGAGTTGTTTTAATTTTTGTATTATGTCTCGTTTTGGTTCAGTTAGATGAACCGATTGGGTCAATTTATGTTGTGGTTTAGTTTAAGTTATTAGTTTTACTTTTACCTTTGGTAATTGTTTAGTAGTTTACTCACATCAGTTAGAAACTGATTGTGCCTTGTACTCTAAGCAAGGGGAGGGGGGGCGGGGCGGTTGGAGCTTCTATTTGGGAACCTTCTAAGCTTGGTCCCTTGCTGCTCTTCTCTATTATTATCTATAAAAGCAACCCAAGGGGGCAGACTAAGCTCACGATTTGCCTAAATACTAGAGCTACTATTGCTTGCTTGCTCTCACATGGAGATTTCTGGGGGTGTGATCTAAGGAGGAAGGGACTGGTGTTCAATCTAGTCGACTCCTTGCAGTGGGAAACCCGGGAGGCTGATATCTAATTGTGTTCTTCATCCTACCATTGTTCTAAAGCTGTTTGAAGGTTGTCTTCATCAATCGATCTGCACTGGAGCAAGTTCAGACCTCAATTCTGGTTAATTTCTAATTCTGAAATCTCACCTTCTAATTCCATAACCCCTATTTCCCAGCCCAATCTAATAATCCACTCTTCCCCATCTTTTGATCGAACCTTGTACCACCTGAGAACAGCATGCAATCCAAATTACAGCTTCTGTTGACCACCTGATCTGCAGTTATTGATTTTCTCCCTCAACCTGGCCCTAAGAACAGCTTGCGATCCAAATTTCGGCTTCTGTTGACCACCTGATCTGCAGTTATTGATTTTCTCCCTCAACCTGTCCCTGTGTTAAGTTTTCTACAGTTTTGATCTGTTTTATGAAATCGGTGGGGAGGATTTAACTTGATGACTGCATAGAGACCTGTGATATTAATTCTACTTTGGTTCAGACCTATATCTACTTATCTCTGTCCTGTTCTAAGTCCCTAAACTGTTATTCTGGTTATATTCCTGCTTCTGTAACCGATTGCATATCCTTACCTAATATTTTGGTTTTCTGCTATTCTGTTTCATGCCCTTAACCCATTAGACTTGTCACAATCTGAGTATCCCATAACCTTGAATCATTTTCTGGTTTAAGATCCTGTTTCTGGATTGTTTGAAATCTTCAAATCTGTCCTGCATTACCTTGACAACTAGTGTCGCCTTGGTCGCCTAGGCGGGCGTTTTGGTAGCCTTTGTCACCCTGTGTCTGGTCCTCCTCCAACGCCTTGGTTCATCTAGATGCCGTGACAACTATGGTTGGAAGGTGTGTTCACCCAAAAAAAGCGTGCTCAAGTGGAGGTGATGCAGAACCAAGGGTGTACTCAAGGAAGAAAAAGAAGGCTGCTGCCAGTTGATGAAGATCAGCCCAGCTTTAATGGACTAGGACTATTGATGTGGATAAGATCCAACATCATAGGCCCAATTTTTATTAGTCCTAATGGGTTTTGGCCTAGACCCAAGACTAAGGCCCAACCCATGCAAGTTGGGTTTGGTCAATCTATGTTTTTAACATGTGTTATATGTGGGCGGTAAGTATTGTCAACAAAGGAGGCCTTATTGTCAAAGGAAGGCTCCATTGTTAAAGGGAGGCTCCTATGTGAAAGTTAGGTAAGGGTTTGGAGGTAATAAGTCAATAGTTGGTAAGCCAATGTTTGGTAGGAGATTTCTTATTTTCTAAAGTCAAGAATTATGCAGGAAAGTTGAGTTTTGATGTCCTTTCTTAGAAGCTTTTGCTTCTATTTATATGTAAGGCTGTTTTCAGCCAAAGAGACAACTTTGATAATTCAATATTGCTGTAAGCAGTTGCTTCTTTGAAGTAAATCTATGGTGTTCGATCCTTGTTGTGGAGCAGGTGTGTGATCCAAGCTGACTCCTTGCGGTGGGAAGCCCAGGAGGTTACTCTTCAGTCTTTATTTTCATCCTTTTCAAGCAAATTTGTTTGTTTAAACCTTTGCCTTTCCTACTGTCCCAGATCTATCCCTCCACATTACCCTCACTCTTGAACTAAACCATACCCTATTAAACAATCCCGGCCTTAACCCCATCGAATTGAACCTCTTTTTCCCCTGATTCAGATCTTGTTTTGGGACTAGTTGAGCTTTAAATCCTGTCCTACATTAAGTGGTATCAAAGCCCATGACAGGGGACAATACTTTCGGACCTTCTGGTCCACCTGATCCCATGACAGCTACGTTGGAAATGATTACCAAACTGAGTAATCAGGTTACTGAGGGACAGAAGCTTATGGATGAGAGGCCCTCAGCAATGGAGGCTAGAGTTGTTGCCCCTAATGATGTCACACACTTTCCATTAGATGAAGAAGTCCAGCCGGCTCACTCGGTAGCCAACTTTCCTAACCGGAGGGGTGTAAGAAGAGGCCCACAAAGGGTTCCAACAGTACAGCCGACCTTTGAAGAGCATGTACAGAGTTATTTTACTGGTGATCAGCCCACACTCCATAGGCACACTGGTGATTCTCAAAAGGTTAAGCTTGAACTCAAGGAATACTTGGGAAAATATGATCTCCAAGTGTTCTATGACTGATTGGCAGCATTGGACGATTACTTTGATTGGTATGAACTGTCAGAGGCACGAAAAATGAAGCTAGCATGTACAAAGCTAGTTGGAGCTTCAGCGGTACAGAACAGCGCACACTCCATACCTATGAAGTTTCAGCGGTACAGAACAACGCTGATTCACTTCCAAGGTGTTACCATTTAGCAAGGATACCTTATATGGGTGAGGGTGCTTCTCCACCTTCAAATTTCCCCTCTTCACAAAGGTGTCCGAAGTGACATTAACGCAGCTGCCATTGTCAACTATCACCAAGGCATTTTTGTCGCCCGACTTTTGCGACTGTAAAAAATACAAGTGCGCCACCAATCCTCTCCTTTGGTCTCAGCCTCCAATATATGGCTGACTACATGAATGCCATAAGTACCTCCATCAGTAGCATTATCCTCATCGAATTCAGCTCCACCAGAATCAGCATCATCGAATGGGTATGGAAGTAGATCAGAATCGTCTTCCTCCGATGCATTGTCAACTTCAGCAACAGCGTTTACCTTTTGGCGGAGTGGACAAGATTTACCATAATGCCCAGTGCTTGACAATAGTAATATTGTGCTTTGTTGCCAGTAGTCATAGGAGCTTTACCTTTATCTTGTCGGGTAAAGATTTTGGGTCGATTAGGGGCTGTTGTAGCAGGTTTTTGTGCTGGAAAATTCTTCTTGTTCTCCCAGGTCTGATATCGAAACCTCTTGCTATTGGAAGCCAGTAACTCTTCAGGGCATAGGGCATTCTCAAAACAGTCTCCAACATTCACCACATCAACAACGCCAATGGCTTTGTTAATTTCAGGTCTGAGACCCAATCTGAATCGTGACAAGACTTGAATATCTCTCTCCCTAATCCCTGTACGAGAAGATAGAGAATCGAACTACTTCATATACTCCGCAACTGATAAATTCCCTTGGCGAAGAGAATTTAATTTGTCTTGTAATTGTGCTCTAAAATTGGGTGGCAAATACTTGTCCCGCAACTCCTCTTTCATCTCCTCCCATGTGGTAGGTGCTCTACCACGATCCTCCAACTCATTCTCATGAGTTCTCCACCGCTCATGTGTAGCTCCAACTAGCTTTGTACGTGCTAGCTTCATTTTTCGTGCCTCCGACAGTTCATACCAATCAAAGTAGTCGTCCAATGCTGCCAACCAGTCATAGAACACTTGGGGATCATGTTTTCCCGAGTATTCCTTGAGTTCAAGCTTAACCTTTTGAGAATCATCAGTGTGCCTATGGAGTGTGGGCTGATCACTAGTAAAATAACTCCATACATGCTCTTCAAAGGTCGGCTGTACTGTTGGAACCCTTTGTGGGCCTCTTCCTACCATAGTTGTCATGGCGTCCTGGCGCTGGAGGTCTGTGCATATCGACCTATGCCATGGCGTCCTCTCTCTTTCCGTCTTCGATTTCTTCTTTTTGCCTCTCTTTCCCTCTTTGATTTCTTCTTCTTTAATTTTTTGTTTCTTCCCCAACCTTAGACCCACTCTCTGCTTCCCTAAATCTCCTATTTTAGCCTTGGTTTAGTAACCTGCAACTAAGACATCTGCCAGATCTAATTTCAGATCTCACCATTCGGTTGCCAGTAGAATTTTGGGGCTATTTCTCATTGGGATCGGCAAACCTTGGTGCTGCGATTTTGTTCCAGAAATTGCAGGGAGAATCGTCTTCATAAGGAGGAGTTTCCTCTGCTAGAACTACTCCAGTTCACCGCCTCTCTACCTCTCTTTCTATCGTGTTATTGCAAGGTTGAAGAAGACATTAAGTCTTTAAAATTGCAAGTAAGGACAACTTATATTATTTATATAAAACCCCTTATATTCTCTATTGCTATTCTGTTTAACCCATTCAGTTTGCTCTTTAACTCCATTAAATTACAGTTCTGCCACTCCTTTTCAACTTCAGATTAATTACAATTCTGCCATTGCTCTTATAAATCTTGATTTATCTACTAGTTTGCCATTCAACTTTGGATTTAATTACAATTTTGCCATGGTCGACATGATCGTCATGGCGACGTGTCGATATATCGATCAGACATCCCTCCAACGACTTGGATCGCCATGACGCCATGACAACTATGCTTCCTACACCCCTCCGGTTAGGAAAGTTGGCTGCAGAGTGAGCCGGCTGGACTTCTTCATCCAATGGAAGGTGTGTGACATTATTAGGGGCAACAACTCTAGCCTCCATTACTGAGAGCCTCTCATCCATAAGCTTCTGTCCCTCAGTGATTTGATTGCTCAGTTTGGTAATCATTTCCAGCATAGCTGTCATGGGATCAGGTGGACCAGAAGGTCCGAAAGTATTGTCCCCTGTCATGGGCTTTGATACCACTTAATGTAGGATAGGAATGAAGGTTCAACCAGTCCCAAAACAGGATCTGAATCATGGGAAAAAGAGGTTCAATTCGATGGGGTTAAGGCCGGGATGGTTTAATAGGGTATGGTTTAGTTCAAGAGTGAGGGTAATGTGGAGGGATAGATCCGGGACAGTAGGAAAGGCAAAGCTTTAAACAAACAAATCTGCTTGAAAAGGATGAGAATAAAGGCTGAAGAGTAACCTCCTAGCTTCCCACTGCAAGGAGTCAGCTTGGATCACACACCAGCTCCATCACCAAGAATCGAACACCATGGATTTACTTCAAAAGAAACAACTGCTTACAACAATATTGAATTATCAAAGTTGTCTCTTTGGCTGAAAACAACCTTACATAAATAGAAGCAAAAGCTTCCAAGAAAGGACATCAAAACCCAACTTTCCTACCTAATTCTTGACTTCAGAAAATAAGAAATCTCCTACCAAACATTAGCTTACCAACTATTGACTTATTACTACCAAACCCCTACCTAACTTTGACATAGGAGCCTCCCTTTGACAATAAGGCCTCCTTTATTGACAATACTTACCACCCACCCATAACACATGTTAAAAACATAGATTGATTAAACCGAACTTGCATAGGTTGGGCCTTAGTCTTGGGTTTAGGCCAATGCCCATTAGGACTAATAAAAGTTGGGCATATGATGTTGGATCTGATCCATATCAATAGTCTTAGCCCATTATGGATCAATAGTCCTAGTCCATTAAGACTGGGCTGATCTTCATCAACTGGCAACATCCTTCTTCTTTTTCTTCATTGAGTACACCCTTGGTTCTGCATCAGGAGGATTGAGGGAAGGTTTAGCTGAGCTATTGGCTCTGCAACTGTCATATTGGTGTTCATCACATTCCACTCGATTGTGATTGCTAGTCAAATCAGTGATCTGGTGGTGACAGATTTGGTCAGGTCAGGACTCGAGGGAGAAAAAACATAGAAGAAGAGGTGGAGGGAGGTGTCACCAATCCAGAACGTGAGTTTTCTGCCGGTGAAGAGGTGGAAGATGCATCTCACTATAACATAGGTGTGGTGGGGAGCCAGAACTGGTGTGAGAGAGAGAGAGAGAGAGAGAGATGTAAATCTTTTTGTAACAAAAATTGGCTAAAGAAAATTCGTAACCTTACTTTTTTGCGCTATAAGTATAACATACAAATTTTTTCAATGAGGATAAAATCCTGTCATTTCACATGCCTACTTGAAAAATGTGTAACTTCCAATTATGACATAATGACAAGTCACTTTCAGTTTATTTTGAAAACCCTATGTGTAACTTTCAATAATGACATAATGACAAGTCACTTTCAGATTATTTTGAAAACCCTTTTTTATCCCCTACATTAAATAACTTTTCGGAATAAGATAAAGGGCAATTTAGGATAACATACAATTTTTTTCAATAAAGATAAAATCCTGTCATTTCACATGCCTACTTGAAAAATGTGTAACTTTCAATAATGACATAATGACAAGTCACTTTCAGTTTTTATTTTGAAAACCCTATTTGTAACTTTCAATAATGATATGATGACAAGTCACTTTCAGATTATTTTGAAAACCCTTTTTTACCCCTTACATTAAATAACTTTTGGGAATAAGACAAAGGGCAATCAAAAAAAGGTTACAACTTCTCACTTCACCATTTTGGTGACAACAAGATGTACCCAATATATATAAAGGGTGTACCCAGTGCACGAGGCTCCCACCATTGTAGGGTCTAGGGAGGGTCATAATGTACGCTGCCTTACCCCTGCTTTGTGGAGAGGTTGTTTCCCGACTCAAACCCACCACCACTCGGTCGCAATGTAGCAACCTTACCGTTGTGCCAAGGTCCGTCCTCATATATATATGGCTGCATCTTGTTGTCATCAAGTAGGTGAATTAAGAAGTTGTAACCTAACTTTTTTTGCCCCTTGTCTTATTCCCAAAAGTTATTTAATGCAAGGGTAATATTGTCATTTCACATGGACAATTACAGATTTTGAAAATGACATAATGATAATTCACTGTCAACTTATTTTTAAAGCCCTTTTTTACCCATGACTAAAATAACTTTTGAGAATAAGTCAAGGGGCAAAAAGTAAGGCTACAACAAGATTTTATCCGATGATGTTTAGCAATCGAAAGGACCGGTCAAACTCTTTTAGAGCCTAGTCTCCAATCGATTTCGTACCGTCACTGTATAGGGAATTCTCTATTTCCGCTGCTAACTGCAAAGGCACTCGAGGGACTAGGACTGACCACGGAGTGGACTCGTGATCGTGTGGATCGCCTTGTTACACAACTGAAGGGACAGATTTCGAGCGGCTTCTCTGGAGAAAGATAGGCTGGTCAGGCGGACCATGATGGAAGGCCAAGGACGAACTGATAGCAAATAAAAAACCAACCTTTGTTCGAACCACGCTTTGACCGACGGAAACTTTGACCCTACTTGTCTATTAGATACCCCATAAATCCTTAAATATTCGATCTACAAAGAAAGAGGCACCCTGGTCTTAGTCCAGCAGCAAGAAAAGGTTGGTCGTAGATCACTAACGCGCAACGGTGGTTGTAGATCAGCTAGTGCGCGAATCCAGCAAGCACTTAGGCGGAGTAAAGCTGATCTACGAACACCGTTGCGCTAACTCGCGCTCTTATAGCTAACTAAGCTTACTCATCAAGGGCCGAACTGTTGCCAGTTCTCGAGCGTCAGCCTTACAGCGGGCGGCTAGGCAAGCTATCCTGAGTAACAGCACATTGCTAGTGTTCGGCTAGCTCGTATAGTAAGACGAAGGCGAGACAGGCTTTAGGAACCATACTGAGGGTTCTCTAAGTGAGCAGCTTGGAGAGGAATCTCCAAGTGGGCACCTAAATTTCTTTCACATGGCAGTTCAGGTGGGCCCAAAATTTGTAGACAGGTGTCTGCATGTCTTTTCAGCCCATTTGAATTTTTCAGGTGGCCAAATACAGGTTTTGAAAAATCTAAGACTCTGCACAGTAGTTGCCAAAGTAACAGGAGGAGAGCATGGAAAAATTTGGGGATACATGCCAATACATGGGTGGGTATTTGATTGAAGAGAAAAACAACGCAGTTAGCTTGCGGAATTTCCACCCCGCTTGAAATCCAAAAACCCATCCATTTTGATGCCCCAAGGCGTGCTCTCATTGGCCCCCATGCTGGTTAAGGGGCTTTGCGACCAGGTAGCGATCTCTTCCCTTGATTGAATTAGGTTTTGAAATCTGACACATGGCCAATCGATACCACTCTGTGGATATCGAATGGTTAGAATTGCCATATCACACATTCACGTGGCAGATATTTAGGTGCCTGCTTGAAGATTCCTTTCCAAGCTGTCCACACTGAGGAATTTAATTTATGTATATAATAGAATTCACTTGCAGTCCCACAATCAAGAGAAAAGGGTAGAGCAGCTGATATGCGAGTGAGACTATCAGTGAACCAAGTTAATCCCTTCCCACTTTGCAGTCCCGTTCTTGATTCCTTTTGAGCCCTTTCCAACCATATGCGATACTTATCCAGCAAGAAAACGGATGTGCTACTGCCTACCTCGCAATGGCTTTCTTGCTAACCGTTGCTTGTTGGAATAGATTCTTTACAAGAAAAGCGGCCTTCATTTCCTTGCCCTTATCTTGATCCTTCTCCTCATAGGATGTATTATGTGAAGATAGGTAAACCAAGATGAACATTGGGATTTGCATATACCGTAAAAAATGATAGACCTTAAACATCACACGGATTTTCCTTTCTCATTTTGCCCCCCCTCCCCCCAAAACACACACACCCAAAAAAAATTCTGTTAGATTCAAACAATTGAACCTTAAGAAGCTAAAATTCTTTTGATATATTTTTTCATGAATATTGTGGAGTTTTATTTGGAGGAGATAGAAAGAGAGAAGGGACAAAACTTTATCTGATCAACAACAGATTGCACCATAAAATCTTCACTACGGTTCAACTGATTTTTTTCGCTTTTAAAACTATTAGAAGGGGTTAGTTTTATCCTGAATGGGTTTCTTCTTGATGAATTAAATATCATTGGCCACGGTGCATCAAATTTTATCTTGACGAACTGGTAAACTCTAATATGTTCTCAGGGTTGATGAGAATGACTTTCTAGTTCAGCTATGCAAATTGTCAGGCAAGCTATTGAAGGTATTTTCCTCCTCGTTACATTTTGTATGCATGCTTATGCTGTCTTTCCAGTTTTCCCCCTTTTAGATGAACTTGTAGCATATTTATCTGTGAATAGTTTTCTGGAACTTGGAAGAATGCCCGCAAAATCTGAAATTGATATAGTTGGATCATTATTCAGATCTAATTATAAAGTGACCTCTCTAATTAGAGAAAAAGAATGTTTTGTATCCCTAGAAATTCAATGGTGACCCGCAAGAACTTGAGTTTTCAAAGTTTCTATCAAGTACCCTGCAGCATAAGTGGTTTCAACTTAGAAACCGTGTTGAATGTTTAGATTGAACCAGGAAACGGGTGGACCTGTGCTTTACCCTTATCCATCTTGGTGAAATTCTTAAACCTTATTGTGTAGGATTCATGCCTGACATTCATAGTTCTTGTATCTTATTCTACCTACCCATGCAGATGGGAGTTCCTGGTATGTTTAGAGTATAAAAATGGTCAGGTGGGGTGGTTCTAACCATCCACTCTATGGTGGTGTTTTCCTTCATGCATGAAAGTAATCGATTTTGTTGGGTGGATTATTGATCTGATTGTGCTGAATTTAGGGTAGAATTGTAGGCGAGTGTTGATGGAATAGGTCCAAACCAGATTACTTGCTTAAAGAATAAGGAGTTCCTTAGCTTGTATGGATTAACAATTTTTCCTCTTATGGACGTATCTTGATGACTGTTTTGAGTGATTGCCTGGATGGGTTTTGTATAGGGTGGTGAGCCTGACTTGATGACTGCAGCAAAGATGGTTCTCCATGACTGGCAGAGAGGCCGGATACCTTTCTTTGTTCGCCCACCGCAGCAGGAAGATGGCCCATCAGAACCACTCACTGTTTCTGGAGTAGACGAAGATGCAGCAGTCCATGGTGACCGTGCATCGGCAGCTTTGAAAGCCATTGCAAATGTTATTTCATCCCAGCACCTAAAAAATGTCCCTGTTCAAAGAGATCTCTATAGTGAGGATGAGTTGGCAGGTGTCGAGTCTGAGGGTGAACAAACTGAACAGCTTCTAGCCACCGAATCATGAAGTACTTGTGGATGATCTAGAGATTCCGAGCGGAAAAAGTCCGAGAAAAGAGGAGAGAAATAGGTTAAAGTTGTATTCTCCTCCCCCCCCTTTGTAGGGTTCCATCATTTTGTGTTTTTATTTTTTATTTTAGTTTTCCTCTAAACCATAAAGATGTTACCCCCGATAGAATGCAAGGCAGAGTAGCAGTATGTATCCCATTAAGGCTAAGGCTTTGTATTGTTGAGTTAGAGTTTTCTCTGTACTGTAATAACCTTGTTTTTTACGAGGTACGTCAAAGGGAAGTTGGTTCTGGATCTCTAAAACAATGTGGAAAAAAATTCTTTTAGAACTATTTTTTTTTTCTGGAGTTGAGCAACTAAAACCATTGGAGAGTTCTGGGGAGTTCTACTTGCATTTTAGTTTGCAAAACTAGAGAATGGTACCAATATTTCATTGGGAAAATGATGTACACACTACTGGGGTGTAATGGACTCTTACGCATTCCTCCCTGCTCACTGTTGCAATCCCTTGGTTCTGTTGTATCTCCTCTCTTTCTCTCTCTTCCTTTCTTCCTCTCCCCATCTCTATCTGTTGGTCTCTCTCCCCAATCTCATTAGGTCATCCAATTCCAGTGTCTGCTTTCCTTCAACCGAATTGCTAATGCTTGGAGGGTTAAAAACGATTATTGTAGGACTTTTGTAGGTTACTAAGGCAGTGTTTGGTAAGCATTCTAGGTTGATTTCGCATTCTCGAGCGATAAAAACAACTATTTTTTTTAATCATTCGAGAATGCGAAATCGACTTGGAATGTATTCTTAAAATTGTTTCTATTGCCCGAGAATGTAAAATTGACTTTGAATGCATACCAAACACTGCCTAAAAGTTGGGTCACTTTTCAAATTGCCAAGTCTGTCCTTTCACGGCTACCTGCAAATTCCTCATCATCCTTAGGGCATCATCCTTTGTCCAGGAATCAGAGATGCTATCCTAGGTATCACCCTGTTTTGGGTGTGAATTGGTAGTGTTGGATCGGTAGAAACCGGGATTGATCAAGGCCAATTCTGATCCAAATCTGGTGATTCACGATTCTTAAATCCATGGTTTCCGTTGACTGTGTTTTTGGATTTTGGGGGGGGGGGGGGGAAAGGCTTGCTACAGGTCGGGTTGGGCCGGGTTTTTTAAAATCCTAGCCCAACCCTGAGTCCCCTTAGCTAGGCCCAGGCCCGCCCTGACCCTGACTCAGGTTCTACCAACATATGAAATGTTACATATAGTGAATCTGTATTGACCTCGTCCATTAGTCAAACTCACAGTTCATGCCCTCACTTGGCTCCTGCTGCAATAAGCAAATTAAAATAACTGAATGTTTATATAGCAACACAATAAGGGATGGATTCACATCGATCTAGTTATTTTATTATGTCTTTTTTTCCGTGGTACAATGGTTAGGCCCCATTTTAAGTAGTTTATATTCCTTGATCACATGTATCATAACTTCTATTATTTGATAAATAAAGAAATTTTTTCACGAAGTACAATCCAGAAATGATGCTTCAATAAACCATAGAGCACATACTAGAATACTAATACAATAAACAAAATAGGGTCAAGATCAAGTTAAGATCAGGACCAAAATCAGGGTCGGGCTGAGTCCGAGGTCTCAACCCTGACCCAGTCCAACCTTGACTCAAGGCCAGGAATTTTTTGTCCTAATGCGCCCTCAGGATCAGAAATCTTTAGCACATGCCCTGTTCAAGCTCAGGACGAGCCAGGGTTGGTTCAGGCCAATAGGGCCAAACTTGCAGAGTAAGGAAGCAAAATAATAACTTAAGAACTGGATTTTCATAAAGCCAAGGTGAAGGGGGGATTCTTTGTCATCATTGCACTTGGATGGGTGTTAGCGGGAAAAATGAAGGGCATATTGTTTTTTTTTGGTAGAAACAATGAAGGGCATTTCAGATCATGCTCTTAATGCATTTTATACGTGTACACCACAACCCATGAGGGAATCAATATAAGATTTCGGGAAAGGTTTCCTACTCTGCCAGAATTTGAAACCACACCAATGAGAGAGCGGAAGACGACTTTGTTCAGCAAGGAGTCCACATTATCAGGGGAGAGAGTGCCAATGTGGCCCCACGGCTCATTATGCAAGAAGGCATGAAAATTAAATAATCTCCATTATGGCATGGTGAGGATTTTTTTTTTATAATAATTTATTAACAAAGTTAAGGAAAATGATTTTTGTGGGATGCGAACAAAATGACCACCCCGCCTCCCATGAAATTGAAATAACACCCCTGTTGATGCTTGCATGTGTAGTCTCATTAGCCATTACACTTGTACAGAGACAACGCTCCCCAGCAAAAAACATTTCCCCACAAATATAGTAATCAAACCACTAAGCTTCTTAATTAAGGTGAGTTTATAAGATATGTAAATATGGTACATAATCATATCTTTGGCACTATTATGTGTACATGTATAATTCAAACCCTAAAAGGAAGAGCTTTGCCCTAATGACCACTAAAAGCTTCTTAATTAGTTTAAGCTTCTGTTTATTAATTGCTTCGAAAAAGAGATGAGTCAGCTCTAGTGTCTCCACTTGCCGTAGTCCACTGAATCTTTTGTGTGATTCACTGTATGAGGATGGTGAGTTTTTTTTCTTATTCCCTTAACTAATGTTTCCTTACTTTCACAAAAGTCACCAATACAGCAGGTGAAGGTATCTAAAAGGGTTCAAGGATAAATTGAATTCCATAGGTTATTTACAATTTTACCCTTTGAGATCCTTTCACGGTTCTTTCTCATGCACAGGAAATTCGTAAGGGTCAAACTGATTAGGGGAAAGTTTTCTCTTATATTGAAGAAGTCATATTGATTGATCATATGTCAAATTTTAGAACCTAATTCAATAAAGGAAAAAAGAATGTTGCTTGGTTGCGTCTCCTACGCCCAGACACAGGGGTGGCAAAATGAGGAAAATTATCTGCTCCATTTTTTGCCTGGTCCATTTTCCTAAGTTTCTCTAATAAGGGGGGAGAGGGGGAGAGGGGGAGTGGACCCCACTTGGGCAATGTGTTTGGGCAAGGGGTAGGGTGGTTATTTCTACCCCCTATTAGAAGAACTTGGGGAAATGGACCGCGCAGGAAAATGAGCAGATAATGATCCACAAAATGACTACCCCGCCTCCCATGTTGGATGATTGGATGCATTTTTCTATTGGCCCCGTACTGACATAGGAACCATGCGACCAAGTAGCGTTCTCTCTTCCATAAGTAAAAAACAATCTTGTGTATGGGCATGCATCCGTGTGTTTTCCATGTACGATTATTATTGCTCTAACTATTGAATTCTCCCATATGTGGGTTTTCTCTAAGTTATATTTAGTCATTTGAAAATTCTCTAGATGTTTGCGACTAAATTTTGAGCCCACCTAAACTGCTACTTAAATAAATATGGGAGAATGTTTTCTGTGTGCCGGGGCGCAGGTTGTGCCCAAACACTTGGGAGTAGGCGAAATGATCACCTTGTCCCCCTGAATGGCAGGCCTATGTGTCTGGGCGCACACTGCATTGCGGCGCAGATAACATCAGCCCAATAAATATTTAGGTACCATTTAAAGATTCTTTCCCAAGCTAGAGGCTTAGAGAATTCTCTCACCTTAGGTTTGTGGTTTAGGATGGGGTGAGGGTAGATTTTACAAGTCCTTTAATCATGGGATACCATTCATAGTTGTTAAAACAAAAAGATTTTCCTCCACCCATAGAGGACGGTTCACCCACTATTCTAGACTTCACAACCCCTAATAGGGTTTTAATATTTTCCTAGAACACTCTCATGATGCCCTCTCCCACCCCATAGTGAATGAGATCCCATTCACCGTGGGTGGAGGTATGAAATGATTGTCCCAATCCCATGAAAGGCGAATCACCCCTAGTGATACTTTCATGCATGCTCCCATTGGCTCTTGCACTGGTGCATGGGCCATTCTGCCTTTCAGGGAACCCTCTCCTTTATTTTTTTTTTAAAAAAAAAAACCAAAATGAACTAGAGGCTCCTCACAGGCGTCCAAAAGGAATCCACTATGTGGGTCCCACTTAAGGTGGATTCCATTTGTATGTCTGTGAAGCGTTTTCGTGTGGTCTTGTGCGAGAACGAGATCCCAACTCAACAAACTTATGGCAACCTTGACATAAGCATAAAATTGAATTAAATCGATCGAAACCAGACTAAACCAACCGTTTGACACTCCTAAATTGCAATGGGTGGGCATTTCTAGCTTGAAATTTCCACCCAAAACATCCCATCTTTGAGAATGGATCATTTGCACGTACCAACAGGTGAATATACATGTGAGAGTTAATCACATTTTAATTTTGTTTCCATAAAACCCCCTTCTTCCCTTATAAATGATAAAAATAAGACAAGTGGTTGGCTCTCCCATAGACGTTCACCTGTTGGTACGTGCAGTGGAACCGAACTCATAATTAAGATCCATGATCAAGGATTTAAATATAAATATTTGGCTCGGATTTTGACATTGATCCAACGGAGTCCGAGTTTGCGTCATCTTCACACTCGGGCCGATAGATTCGGTATAAAACCCGGTCCCTTTGGCCTGTTTTTACGGGGATCTCGTGATTTCTCTCTTTCTCTCTCTTATGTTGGTAAACGCACGTGTTCAGCGCTGATTTTCAAAACCCCACGCTTACATGGTGTATAAGGGCACAATCGGAATTTTTGCTATCCTGCGGCGTCCATTTCGGCGGCCTCAGCCTCAGCAATGCAGTAGTCACGTAAAATTGGTTACTATGTCCATGCGGACAATAATGCCCTTCTCGTGAAAACTCCGTCTCTATGGACGGAAAGATGACGACAAGTGGCAACGAAACGTTACCAGTAGTTTGGAGCCTTACGGCGGGATACAGAATCTAAGCTGGGAATCTTCTGGTTTGAGCTGAGCTGGATTTCCAAAATCGGAGATTCCAAAATGTGGAACCCAGCATGGAATCTTCACTTTTTTCTCCAAGAAATAAAATAATATAAAAATAGAAAATGATGTCACATATTCAGCAATCTATGATTCTATTGGCTCGTTTCGGTTTGCCCAGGTAGAGGGAGAGAATAAAAACAAATAGAATTCACGGAACAGAGCGATAGAAAAAGACAAATTCAAAACACAGAATAGAGGGTAAGAAAGGTCAAGAGGAATCAGAGGTGTGTGTGTGTGTGAGAGAGAGAGAGAGAGAGGGGATGGATTTTCTGCAATGGAGAGTTCTTCCTCTGCTAACGCTTCTTGCTTCCTTTCCACTCTTATATTTCAAAACTTTCTCGAAGGTCTGTTTCACTTCTTAAGACTTGGACTCTGTTTTGAGATCTTAAGAAAATTGGTTTTTGAACCTTCGTGTTTCATTAACAGACAGATCTCCCTGTCTTTCCTTAAGATTTCACAAAGATATTTGTTTGTCTTCCTCTGTTTTCGGTTCTCAATGTGTATATGCGTGCATGTTAACATAATAAGACTACTTATTTGAATTCCTTAACCCATCGAATTTTCTGCAAATATTGTCTTGAGAAATTTCAGTTATGACATCGGATTTTAAAGATGGCAAGAAGTTTTGCCATATGGAAGAGTGATGTGGCAAGTATGACTGATAGATATCTAGGGAATGGTTTCAATCTTCTAAAAAAAAAATCAATTTTGATTTTAACCTTGTTATACCTTTTACTCATTTCAGGTTTTTCGTCTGTTCTACATTCTTAGTTCCTTAAACTACACTTACCCCTGATATTCTGTTTTTCTCTTGTTTACTTTATATTGATTCTTTACTTCTCAAGTACTAATGAGAATTTTTCTTCCCAAATTTCAGAATTTTAACATTTTAGCTACATCTTTGTTAGTGCCATTCTTCTGTTATAAATATTTGAAGAAGAAAATGTATTTGATACTGTAAATTAATAAGGGAAGTGCTAGCAATATGAGGAGTAAATTCGACTTTAACAAGTATCCCAGGCATTTGTGTTCCACATGAGCAATTAATGTTAGTGTTCAAGCATTTAGCACCAGTAACCAACCTCTTAATGTAATGAGTACCTCTCACACTGAATCCAGATGTATAAAAGTAATACCTCATGTGACAGCACCTCCATGAAGTTAGGACCTATATGTAATGGTGGTTTGGATTTATTATGACAATTATTGTCTTATAAAGTAGGTTCTAAATGTGTGTCATTTTTATCATTTATTTCATAGGTAAGCAATCAAATGAAATTCCCAAAATTGTCTACCCTCTGGATGCATGAAAATAATTTTTTGTGATTATATTATGCCATGGTTTTAATAATGTCATTTAGAGTCAACCTTTATGTTTCAGCTGTCAGCCAGTGACTGTAGCCTTCTTCCTTATGACCGGTATTGGATCTCCAGCAAGCGCATTGTTACACCAAAGGGGATAATATCTGGTGCAGGTATGTTGAACAAAGAGACACTAAATTTAAAATTTTTGTTCAAAGAAAAACAAGTTCTGCAAATTCTTGTATAAAGACCATCACTTTGTTGATGTTTAAGAAATATCTGAATAACAAGGACTTGAATATGTTATTTACACTCAAATTCAAGTAAGTTGTGCTCTATTGGCTGGTCATCGACTTTATGCTACATATAGTTTGGCAGATAAGGATCTCCCCCTTAGATGGCTGTAAGGTCCTATTTTATCATGATTATTGTTACTATGTTTATTAATGCTAATCCTTCCAATAAAAAGAAGATATTGGCTTCTAATTGATGGTAACCTACTTGAATCTGAACATGTGCAGTTGAGGTGAAGGGAGGGAACATTGTCTCTGTGGTTAAAACAGAGGATCTGAATGGAAAAGTTAGAAGCGCACAAGTGGTTGATTATGGAGATGCTATTGTCATGCCTGGCTTGGTTGATGTGTAAGATGAAGAGAAACTATCTATCACAGTTTATTTCCTTTTGTATGCCATGGGGATGCACCTAAATATGCTGCTTTGTTGTCCCTTGCTTGCAGTCATGCATATGCTTACCTACTTATCATCTTCACTTACATTTTGTGGAAAAGATTAACACTTCAAATTAATTTAAGGAGTTGCAACTGTCTCCTACATATAGAAAATGAAGTAACTGACTGGAAGAATAAACATATGTATAATCTATTAGAATATGTTATGATGAATAATATTGAGGCACCCTAGTCCCTATCTTACATCTTGATTGAATCCGGATTGTTAAACTATGGGACTTGAGCTACCTTATACAGGCAGAAGATTTTCAACGAACAACCAGTACTAAACCCCCCCCCCCCCCCTCCAACAAAAAAAAAAGGAAAGGCCAACCACCAATGAACCAATATGCAAACATATGTATAACATGAGACAACATGGACTTGTAAAAGACTGGGCCTCATCAATAGCAAACCAAAGTGTATAGTTGCTATACTGATATTGAAGAATTGGCTTCCTTTCCAATCAATGCATCGTCCTCTAATTTTAGTTGTTATGCCTTCTGATGCTAGGTTTTATTCCTGAAGTTTCCTGGAAGCAAGGAGAAGAAAAACTTGCAATAACTATTGTGATGTTAATTTTGGTTTAAGATGTACGTGGTTTGCTAAATCGATTATTACAATTATGGCCTTGAATACTGTCACCTTAATCACATATAAATCATTATGTTAGTTTTATAACATAATACTTGTTAAGTTTTAACCTTTTTCTTTTGTTCACCCCACCCCTCAAAAGAAAAGTTTAATCTCCTGACAGAATACTATTAAGTTAGGATTTATTGAATGCATGAGTCATTTGTTAAAAGATGTACTTGGGGGAAGAAGTTCTCTTTTTAGTGCTCTCCTTGTGGAACATGAACAGGGAGGAACATGCTGTTTTTTAGGTCCTGCTTAGAAATTCTTTGATTTAAAAAGAAAATACAACTTAATCAGATGGTCTTAAGAGGTTGACATATCAAAATCTTTTAGATTATCATGTCAAACTTGCTGGCAAATGTCAGGATCCAATGTACCATATGTTGGGTATGCAACACAGGCTGAGAGGACAACTTCATTAGTAAAATAGGTTGTTGGTTGCTACAATGAGGATGCCTTAATTGATTACAATCTCATCACATCTGTATAAAAGGAAAGAAGTCATCTTTATTCTGCTTCCCCTGAAATGAATCAGTCATGTACAACATAGATCACTGAATGAGTGGTCTCGTGACAAGTGACATGGTGTGGTTGAAGTGCTCTAGAATGAAGAGGGGGAAAATAAAAAAGGACGTAGATTACAGTAGTGAGGAACACTTGGCAGACAATGGCTCTAGATGGATCACAATAGTGGAACATGGTTTCTGTACCATGACCCAGGTCATTGGGACAAGGGAGTTTGAATTCATTAAAGATTCAAAGGTTTACTATTCGAATCCTGTTTTTCAACCCCACACATATTTAATGCCAAGCAAATATCTCTAATCTTCATCTGTACAACATGCATCCATAAGCAAATCTGAAAATATTTTTACTCATCCTGAAAAAAACTTTCACCTCCACTATCTCAAGAGCAAAACTCTAACTAAAGTTTGGTTTCTGTGTTAGACAAATATGGGGACAAATATCTATTCAGTGTGCTCTATAAGACCTGCCATTGTGGATCAGGATGCTGGGAAACCTAAGAGCAAAACATACAGCTGAGATGCAGCTGTTGAATTGAAATGGTTGGTAGCAGCAATAGGTGACAAGATGCTGGAGAGTTGATCGAGATGATTTGTGTCGTGAATAATAAAGAACAATAACTTAAATAGTGAAAAGTGATGGGGTGTAATGTTAGAAGGAAAAGCGGTAGGGCCAAAAATGAATCGGTGCGTGGAGAAGGATTGATGTAGTTCCAAGTTTCGGGATAAATATTTGTTGAGTTGGAGTGTAAACAAAAACATTTGAAACTCTTTTTCCACCGAGTGCAGGTTACTTCCCACTAATTTCATGTGTATTTAGTCTGGCATGTAAATTTTAAAATGTATGAATTTAAATGCATAAAACAATTAAAATGTTAGAATGCACTTTCATAAGCAATTAAATCAATTGGATGCATGTTTGCAGTCTTGCCTAACAAGTTCTTTATATTTGTCTCTCTGTATTATAAATATTGAACGATGGCAGACATGCACACCTTGATGAACCCGGAAGGGCAGAATGGGAAGGATTTTCATCTGGGACTAAAGCAGCTGCTGCTGGTAACTGTACTTGCACCCTTCTTTCTTTATCTAAAGTTTACGTCATGTTTCTCTTTCTGAAATCCTATGGATAACTGTGTAACATGTGGTATGCATTAACAACATTGCCTCATAATGCAGCCAACTGTTTACTTTTCTTTCATTTGTTCCAGATTGTTTGCATTCTGAATTTCTCCTATTAGATTGCATTACCTGAAAAGACTTTTCTACTGCCAATGTTCACAATCTGATGAAGTGTATACTGCAAGTGATGCTCTTGCAGGTGGTATAACAACACTTATTGACATGCCCCTTAATAGTTATCCCTCAACAGTATCTGAGGAAACACTTAGACTCAAGGTTTGAATGCTTGACAAAGTTTGCATTTCTTCATTTTCTTTCCAACCATGCTAGGAGTCTCTCTAGTTACAGCCTCCTGCTGGAACCCTTCTCTGGTTGTCTCTCCAAATTAATTATCCTATTAGGCTTAAATTATTTATTTCATGCTTGAGTTTTTTTTTTGACTTTGTTTACTTCTGATCATATGCTTCATAGTATTTTATCCGACTTTCATTCACTCATGTGTAATAGGTTGAGGCAGCAGAAGACAAACTCTATGTCGATGTCGGTATGCTCTTGGCACTATACCTTAGTGTATCGCTAGTAGCAATACTTAAGTTATATATTTACATATATTTTTATTTATTAATATTTTTTAAGCAGGTTTCTGGGGAGGCCTAGTTCCTGAGAATGCATTCAATGCAAGTGCTTTGGAAGGTCTCCTGAATGCAGGTGCTCTTGGTTTGAAGGTAACTAACACAGTGGGGGGAGGTTTTCATTATTTAGTAAGAAAAATTAGAACTATCATCATCCATGATTCTTCATTGAAGACCTGAAAAGAACATTTACTTTAGGCGTCAGGTTTAAGTTCTTTCCCTATATTTGTAATTGGTAGACTATCCTTGAAGATAATATTTGTTATCTTGGTTTTGCTGTGACTTATATTGAATTGATTGAAATGGTCAAAGAAGTATATGCTTCTTTAGAACTAAGTTTCACTTAACCTACTGGAATCTGCTCCAGATTCATTACAAATTTATTCAGCTTTTGTTGATAATTTTTTATGGTAGTTTATAAATGTCAATTGAATGTTTTCCTTGATTATAATGTAATGACAGTCATTTTCTGTGGGCTCCAATTTGTATCTCCTTCACTACTAATTGGTCTTATTAAAAATATTGCCTGGATCAAAGATCTTTTTTAATTTCTATTTTAGATCTACGTAAGTTTCTAATTTCTGACGACAAAGAAATAGAAATTTGTTTGGGTAAGTATGCAGGGACTATATTGTATCAAAACCTACTTTTACAATTTGCTTCCCTGCTTTTGAATCCTAGCTTTCAGTTTTATTTTCTCATTCTGTTCTATTTTGTAAATGATGTTGAATCACTATACCAACCATATCAAGACTGATTTTCAATTGGTTCTTTGCAATTTTTTAAAGTCCACAAAAAGAAAATATTCTTGCCTAAAAACCATGTTATGACTTCATATCATGGATAAACTTTTGTTTCATATTTAAACTTGACTTTGAAATGTGATGCTGTGACCTAGGAAATAGAGTTTAATACATCATCTGACTTTTATTTCTCTTTTCTCTCTCTATAGTCCTTCATGTGTCCTTCGGGGATCAATGACTTTCCCATGACAAATTCAAGCCATATAAAGGTTTGCTTCACAATGCTTTTCATTCATTATACTTAGATATCCAGATAAAAAAAATTCTTCTCTTACTAAAGTTATAATGATATACCTTGTCCATATTATATTATTTTGGATGTTCCAGAGTTTATTTCATTTCCATATTCATTTGTGTATGCACAAATGCATGTGTAGATCGGTCTTTTTTTCTGTATTTGCATCCTTGCATGCATGATCTTCTCTCAGATAATATGATGTATCTAGTATCTTTTCTTGCAAAGCTGATATATGTTCCTTTTCCTTATGGTTTCAACTTATTTATTTTTGTAGGAGGGACTGCATGTACTGGCAAAGTACAAAAGACCACTACTTGTGCATGCAGAGATTCAAGTAGATACTGAAAGCCATCCAGAGCTGAACGATGGTATTGGTGACGCTCGATCTTATTCAACATATCTCAGGACTAGACCTCCTTCATGGTAAGATAATGGTCAAGAGTTAAATCTCCCATTTTAAAAAGAAAAGTGGTCAAGCTTCCAAGATATATTACCTTGTAGCATAGGTGAAAGAGAGTTGAGTGGGATGGTTCAGTCCTGTACACGAAAGCCAATTGCTGCACAAGTGGAAGAGTTATAGGGTGAAAGTTGAAGGTCTCAAAATGACAAGGGAAGACCAAAATGTACTGGCTTCAAGTATTGAGAAAAAAGTGCTAATGATTTGATGGAACATATTACCCTTTATAGAGTGGAGTGGCAGAGCCGGGTTCAAGTTACCAGTCCAAAGTATTCTGGGGCTTAGTTGAGTTGAGTTAGCATCAATTTTGCTAAATTTTTGTTGCTACCAGTCAAAACCCTATTTATTTTTCAGTGCCTCAAATAATATTGGTCACCACAATAGTGTGGTCTTTTTCAGTTGTTCTTCGGTCGATAAAATACATGAGTACTAGTCTATTTCCAAGAAGAGCAAATGCCTCTGTTGATCTGTTATCTTCTACAGATAATGTTGATTTATCCTCCCAGAACAAGCCTATCTTATTCTTCCCTGCATATATACCTTATGCATCAAACTAACTGCCTTGACTTCAATTATTACCAAGATAACCACCAAAAGAGTCTAATTTTTCAAAATTTTATTTTGTAAGACTAGTTTTGCATTAGGTATCTATTGGTATAAGGCAAAATTATCTTGTGGTAATTTAGAGTGCAGACCAAGAACTGGTTTTGTTGAAGAGTTTAAGATGAACCTTGTAGACATGCTTGGCTTTTCTCTGTTCTATGCTTCATAGAATTACCCCTCCACCTCTATTAATTTATCTTTTACCAGGGAGGAGGCAGCTATCAGAGAACTATTAACAGTAACAAAAGACACAAGGACTGGTTGGCCTGCAGAAGGAGCTCATCTTCACATTGTTCATCTATCTGATGCAAGATCTTCCTTGGATCTCATTAAGGTACTTCTTTTTTTTAGCTTTTCAATTATTCCTGCATATCGCTAGACCAGGTTATCAGACTATTAGTATTATCATAGCCCACAATGGTCAATCCTAGGTCAAGGGACTCAAGTAACTGCCATAGCATTGGCGAAGCGCTTGCTATTGTAGTCTTGTGAAGTAAAAATAATGTATTATGAATATTTCTGTTGTTTTTAGTTCTGACTTGGGCTATTTTAATGGTCTATCTTGCCACCATTGCCTTTGTATGAAATATAAATCCGCTTAAGCCTCTGTGTTTTGGATTTTATAACTGCAACAATTCTAAGACAAGAAAACTATCCTCATGAAATCATTGTAGTTGCATTTACGCTTTCCTGCTACTCTTGGTTTGATGTTATTCTTTCAATTGGAAAACTTAAAATGGCCCAAGGATTACTTTGCTGTGATTTTAATTTTAGTATTATAGCATTATTGGAGTATGCATATAATATTGTTATTTATTTTGCGTCATGATTTCGAGAAACTCACAAGCAATATTTCCTATCCATACACTAGTTTAAGCATGTCTAATTTGCCAATACCTTACTCAGATGATTAGCAAGGAGCGCTTTTCATGAGAGCAAATTGAAACAGTGAAGTCTGAATAACTGCTGAATTGCATCCTAATAAATGTATTGCCAGATATACTTTTTCTTGGAGAATTTAGACTGCTATCTCATTTATATGTTTCTTACAGGAAGCAAAGAGTAGTGGCGACAGTTTAACTGTTGAAACTTGCCCCCATTATTTGGCGTTTTCAGCAGAAGAGATTCAGGATGGGGATACCCGTTTTAAATGTGCTCCACCTATCCGTGATGCAAACAACAAAGAAAAACTGTGGGAGGCTTTGCTGGTATATTGCAATTTCATGTGCTCAATTGTTTCGTATGTATTTAAAAGTGCTTGACAGCAACTTCATTTTAGGGAGGAGACATTGACATGCTGAGTTCTGATCATTCACCAACAGTGCCAGAGCTTAAGCTTCTTCATGAAGGTGACTTCTTAAGGGCATGGGGTGGCATATCATCTTTGCAGGTTGGTATTCTTTCCTGTCATGATTGGAAGTGGGTTACTAAAACTGTTGGATTCATGTATACCAAATGGTCTAGAAAAATGGTTCTCATGCTACACAGGTGAAATATATTTGTCTTGTGATACAAATCATGAGGGTTTAGCATGACTTCTTTTATATGCAATTTCAATTGTTCACTAAAGGAGGATACCAGTTAAAATGAGATACCATTCAGAGCATCAACTAACTTTGGCATGTAACAAAGGAAAATAAATGTTGAAATTCTTGGTTCAACAATGTTGGATGATCAGTCATTTTAGTGACCTATCCATATGATGTTTACTAGATTAATTCAATGGGGTGTGAAGAAAAGGATTCATCCTTCTACGTCAACACACACAGACACGCACAAGCACATGCGCACGCACCCAGAGTGTTGGTTCTTTTTGAATTTCTTATGGAACTGGATCTTTACACAAATTGGCAAGCTACACACGCACACACACGCCCACCCCATGTCCACGTGCGCGTGAACACACAGTGTTGGTTCTTGAATTTCTTATGGAAATGGAAATTTACACTAACTGGCTGGTTATACGTGTGTATGCAGTTTGTTCTTCCTGTGACATGGTCTTATGGGAAAAAGTATGGTATGTCTTTGGATCAATTAGCTTCATTGTGGAGTGAGAGGCCTGCTAAACTTGCAGGGCTAGAATTCAAGGTAATATCAACATCTTTTACTTTTGTTTTATTTTTTAAACGCAAATGCTTTTGCAGGCTTCAAAAAATCCATGAGCTAGTACCGAGCATTTTTTCCTATACCAACAATGAAATTGTCTCTCTCTCCCTCTGTGTTTAATCTCTGTAGTATGCCAGTTTTTATTTCTTTCTTTCTTTAATATCATTCTGTAAGTTCATGTATTCAAATGGCAATGTACATAGTGAATGAAATTCATATTTCTTGTGAATACTTCATGCACTGCTCATCTATTGGTGCTGATCTATCCTGTAGGTTTATGCTTTATTTATGCATTTGTGTTTATGGATCAATGTCATGTGCATGTCTTTCACTAATGTGTGGCATTATATGAATTGTCATTTCCTTAATTAATTGATTACATGGATTTTCTTTTCCTCTACTCCATTGGTTCTAGTTTCATATTTCTAGATAACTCTTTTTTGTAACAATGAACGAATGAAACAAATGCAGGGAGCTATTGCAACTGGAAACCATGCGGACATTGTGGTATGGGAACCTGATGCCGAATTCGAACTTGATGAGAACCATGCTACACACCTTAAGCATCCTGTATGTATTCCTATTACCAGTGATTATTATTTTTTTGAGTTCTGAGGTTTGAATTGTTTTCACTTTGTTATTAGGGAAGATTTTCTTTCCATACTTTTTTCTTCCCAAACAGATTAAAAATAAAAAGAATAATAGATGGTTAGTTCCATTGGATTGGATTTTTCATTTTTTTTTTCAAACAATGGAAAAAGGAAAACCTTCATGTGACTTTCATTCATCATGATCTGTGAGTCTGTTAAAACTTCAAACATCTCCCCTGTGGTTCTCATTGAGTTCTTGCCCTGAACTTTGCTTCTACTAAACATTTTCTGCATGGCTGTGATATCTTTTGCTCATCCAACAATTCTTAAGAAAAGAACAATGTCCTCTAAAGATTGGTCAAGTGAAACCAGAATCATAACATTTTTTGTTTTATTTTTCTGTGCTGTATATAGAGTATCTCAGCCTACATGGGAAGAAGACTATCTGGAAGGGTTTTGGCAACATTTGTGAGAGGGAACCTTGTCTACAGTGAAGGGAAGCATGCTACCACTGCCTGTGGCGTTCCAATCCTTGCAAAATAAATGTATAGATTGATGGGTAAGTTCCACAGTAAATTCTGAAAGCTCCAAGCTCGTTCTAGATATATTGGTCTCTGAAAACTCAAAGCAGGTGCTGAGCGTTGGAGGGAATTGGACAACTTAAGTTTTGTCCTCCATATTCAAACATAAATTCTCCTCTTGGGGTTGTTAGGCTTCTTAAAAGTTGCTGGTCTGTACATAGTTTCTTGGTTTCAAATAAATTGTAAATGTTACTTTGCCTAATAATATTAGAAAAAAAAAAGAGGAAAAAGTTTCTCTTCACCCAAAGTGAAGAGAATCAAATGGAAATGATGGAACATCCTCCCTCCCTCTATTATACGAATTGATCTCCTCTCCCAACTATTCCCATCTAACAGCCCAATGGGCAGGGAACCTCTAAAGAGTAAAGATAATGGTTCAAGGAAGCGAAATCTGCAATGGGAATCCGATTATAACCCACCCAGAATCAGTTAAGAAGGAGCCTGGAAAACACAATTCGAATTGCCCAGAATTGGGATTGGTTGATCCACTCCTGATTCCTAAAACCATGCTAAAAACTGCAGTAACAAAATGCAGAAGCTCCATTCCCTCTGGTATATGTGTGAACAAATACTCCATCTATATCTTTACTCTGATTTGTTCTACTGGACAATAATAGTTCTCATTCATCAATGTACTTATTGATTACTTGATAAATGGTCTCCAGTCCAAGTATTCGGAGATAATCTTAAAACACATTACTTGGACACATGCTGAAAATTAGAGTTTTGGTCCTTTAGCAGGTACCATTCACAGAATTCTACACCTTAAAAAAAAAAGAAAAGAAAAAAGGATAAAAATCCAAGATGAAGTAGGGACCGAGTTTCCCTCCACCCACGGTGAATGGGATTGCAGGAGAGGATGGGAATGGGTATTAAGAGGGTATTTTGGATCATACCAAAACCTTAGGAGGGGTTTGTGATCCCTAAGATGGTGGGTGAACCGTCCTCTCTGTGTGGACGAAAACTTTGTCCATAAAATAATATGATTCATGAAGTTTAGAAAACTTACACCCACTCCCCGGCATTTTTCAGTAGGACTGGTTTATTGCCGCCAAACGGATCTATTCAAAAGCGGGACCTATCGGTCATTTTGCAATACCCTGAGACTATATTGGTCCTTTGCCAGGCATGAGGAAGTGAGGAGCCTCGTCTTCCCTGTAAGCTTCAACCGGATAAGAATATAAGAAGAGAGGAACATGGAAGAGACTGTTTAGAAAGCAGATTCTCTAATGGAACTCTGCAACTCTTTCATTTCCATTAATAAAAGGCCTTCGAATTTCTTCCACACAGTCGTTCGAGGTTCCATCAGGAGCTCCGCCTCGACCTCCAATGCTTACGAAACTACAAGGGTTAAGCTTGCAGAGGAACTTCAGAGGGAAACGGAGAGAACTCTAGAATGGCAATCCGTCTGCCAACAAGTATCAAATTTCACTTCTACGAGTATGGGTCTCTCCCTTGCTCGAAACGGGAATATTCCTATTGGTCGAAGCCCGGAAGAAAGCCAGAAGTTGTTGAATCAGACCACGGCTGCGCTGCTCCTTCCTCGGCCATTGAATTTTTCTGGAATCGATGACATATCGGGTATTGTGAGTTCCTCTGTCTTGAGACAACTGAGGACAATTAACGAGTTGTGTGCGGTCAAGAGGACTCTTCGATCTGCAAGGGAGCTCTATCTGCAGTTGAAAGAGTTTACATTAGATGATGGTTCTCCAGATAGGTATTAATTCAAGTGCTTTCTGTCATAGCTATATCCATTGTTGAAAAGCAAAATTGGTTTTTGAAGGGAACTGCATTTTTTTTTCCAACGCAGTAACTAGTTCCTAACACCCCCACCCAAATAACTGTAAGCTTATTAAATTGGTCGTATGGAGATCTGTGGTTCACTTTTAGTGGTAAGGAACACTTACATAGGATTTCGCCACATTTTGAAATGAACAGGTACTCACCTCTGCTGGAAATACTTGAGAATTGCGATTTCGTGACAGATGTAGAGCAGAAAATAGGATTCTGCATTGATTGTAATCTTTCAGTAATCCTTGATCGGGCTAGTGAAGATCTGGAAATCATTAGGTTAGAAAGGAAGAGAAACATGGAGAACCTAGAATCTCTACTGAAGGAAGTATCCATTAAGATTTTCCAGGCTGGAGGAATTGACAGCCCATTGATTACCAAGCGTCGGTCAAGGATGTGTGTTGGTATCAGGGCTTCCCATAAATCTCTGCTTCAAGATGGTGTAGTTCTGGACATCAGCAGCTCTGGAGCAACATACTTTATGGAGCCAAGAGATGCAGTGGAGTTGAACAATATGGAAGTAAGGCTTTCAAGGTCTGAGAATGATGAGAAGCTAGTAATTCTTAGCTTGCTTACATCTGAAATAGCGGAATCGGAAAGAAAGATTAGATATTTGTTGGAGAAAATTCTAGAAGTGGATCTTGCTTTTGCTAGAGCTGCTTATGCTCAGTGGATGAATGGGGTCTGCCCAATTTTAGGTCCCGAGGGCAGTAATGGCTCCCAACCTAATAAAGTTGAGAATTCTTTATCTGTAGATATTGAAGGTATTCAACATCCCTTGCTCCTCGAGTCTTCTCTAAGAAGTATGTCCACTGATCCAGTATTAGAATCTGGGAGTTCAATTGGGTTGGATAAGGGGAACAGAACAATGGATCCTGGAATATTGTCAGAAGGTGGATCTGACTTTCCCGTGCCCATAGATATCAAGGTTGGGCATACAATTAAGGTGGTTGTCATCTCAGGACCTAATACTGGAGGCAAAACTGCTTCGATGAAGACTTTGGGGTTGGCTTCCCTTATGTCAAAGGCTGGTATGTATTTGCCTGCTAAAAGCTGCCCAAGGCTTCCTTGGTTTGATCTTGTTCTGGCAGATATCGGGGATCACCAGGTAGTACTTTATCTTGTTTATGGAGACAAAGTCTCTAGTGTGTTCTGGTGAAGCTGTTTGGTTTTATTCTGAAATTCTTGTTTTTGGATTGAAGTCGTTGGAGCAAAATCTCTCCACCTTCAGCGGGCACATCTCACGTATCTGTAAAATACTTGAAGTGACCTCCAAACGATCACTTGTTCTCATTGATGAAATTGGGAATGGGACTGATCCTTCAGAAGGCCTGGCTCTATCTGCCAGCATCTTGCAGTATCTCAAAGATCGGGTCAACTTAGCTGTGGTGACTACTCATTTTGCGGATTTAAGTTCTTTAAAAGAGAAGGATCCTCTATTTGAGAATGCTGCAATGGAATTTTGCCTGGAGACTCTGAAACCTACCTATCGCATTCTCTGGGGAAGCACAGGTGATTCCAATGCTTTGAGTATTGCAAAATCAATTGGCTTTGATCAAAAAGTGCTTGATCGTGCACAAAAGTGGCTGGAAAGACTTAAACCCAACAACCAAACGGAGCGAAAAGCTTCGCTTTATGAGTCACTAATGAGGGACAAGAGCATGTTGGAAGCTCGGGCCAGGAGAGCTGTGTCTCTTCGTTCAGAAATTATGGAGCTTTATCATGAGGTATTATTTTGAAAGTATTCTTTGGGAATGAAAATCTTTTCTGTCAATTCGTATTTTCTTTACCACTTTGACTTGTAGTTGCTTTTTATAGCATACCATATTTCAAAGTTGAGAGCAACATCCCAATATAGATTTTCATCATATCTGTAATTTCCTCCCTTTAGAAGATTCGACAAGTGTGTTTTCCTTTCTAAGCTTTCTAAATCAATGAAGCAAATTTGGAAATTATTCCATGTTTTCTGAATCAAGTTGGACATTTCAAACATTTAACATCTTGTTCTTATCACTGCATTTTCCATTTCTTCACTAGCTTAGTTGCACATCAAACTGAGACTAGTTTCCTTAATCATGACTCGAAAGTCTATTCTAAATGAAAATTTTGACTTTAGGAAGTGAGAGATATAACCATTTTGACAGAACAAACATGGAAGCATGTAACCGAGAATTCCAGCAGCAAACTTTATTCAAAAAGAAAGTTTAGAACTAAAATAAGCACAAAGTAAACCTGTTAATTTTGTTACAACCGGTTATCCTAAAAGCTCAAGCTGCTAAGTAAGGGCAATAACAATGTATATTAACAACTTCCCGCACGTGCAGATCTGTACACACACGGCCTGCACATGACACACTCATGCGGAAACACCATCACGTGGCACTGAGGGGAGAATGTGTCAGGGAACCCTGTTGCACATCCGAGGGATCAAACACCCTCCATGTTCTGATACAATGTTACCGCTGCTTATCCTAAAAACTCGATCTGTTAAGTGCAATAACAATGCGTATCAACAAGTTTTACAGTGCACAGGCCTGTATTCGTATTCCTCATTAGACTTGCTAAGTTGGGGCTAGTCGAGAGTTGAGCGAGCTACTGATGACTGGAGTGTACTCTCACTTAAAAATAAACCAACCGAACTTTTAAGCCCTATTAAAACCAAAGACTTCACACAGAAACTTAGAAAAACGACCCTTGTGACTTAAAATAGGAGAAATCAAGGAGTAAAAAAGACTTAAAGATCAGTCTAAAACTGTTAACTCCATAAATTCACACTCTTCTGGATGATGCAGTCGGCTGGATATACTTGTGGTGCCATGTGGGGTTTTCAAATTTTGGGCCATGCTTCAACTGCACAAATGCTCACAGGCATGCACTGTAAAAATGTTCCACATGGCTGTAAAATAAGGTCCCTTCCCCAAATCATTATATGCAGTCGGTATGTCCAGTAAGTTTCTGACATTTTAAGGGTAGTTTTTGCAGAATCCTACTCTGACGGATTGTGACTACTACACACCGAACTCCTCCATCCTACCCGCCCTCTCCCCCTGCTTTAAAAACAAAAAAGAAACTATAAGTTTAAAATTGTTAAGCATTTAGATTACAGAACACAACCTGTTCCTACAAAACTCTTACTCTACATTATATACACTGAAGCTAGAAAGAGAGCTCGAAAAGGAAAAAAGTAATATCGTGAAGAACCAAGGATTCCTAATTTATATTATAGAAACCTACTTAGTTCGTTTGAGAAGGTTAGAAGAGCCTCATTAGGTCAGAATCTACATAAGCGATTGAACCGAACTTGCCTCAGGGTATCATACTGAAACAAGATCTCAGTAACCTGTGAAAGCCTGCCACTCCCCCCCAAACCTAGTTGTGTGTGACTCTTTGAACCTTCCCCGTTGTCATTCCTAGAAGAAACTCAAGAAAGGAACTTGAGCTTTCCCTCCTTTATTGTCAAGTTTTCTTGTTTCCTTCTTACTATTGTTGGTTAAAAGCAAAGTTCTACACTTACCTCCCACAATGCACTTACTAATTATGACATTTTTTTTAATTTTCTGAAGATCCAAGGTGAGGCTGAAGATCTTGATCAACGTGTGGCAGCTCTAAAAGCGAAGGAAACCCTGCAAGTCAGACATGATGTGAAGGCTGCAAAATCTCAGATAGATGCCGTGGTCCAGAACTTTGAGAACCAACTCAGAAGTGCAAGTCCTGATCAGTTTAATATATTAATAAGGAAATCAGAAGCTTCTATTGCATCCATTGTTGAAGCTCATTGTAGAAGTAATGATTTCGCAATCCAAGAAACGAATAGTAGTTCTGATAAACCACAAATTGGAGAACAAGTTCATGTAATGGGATTAGGAGATAAGTTGGCCACAGTAGTTGAAGCACCTGGGGATGATGGGACCATCCTAGTCCAATATGGGAAAATGAGGGTCCGTGTGAAGCAGAGTAATATTAAAGCTCCTCCAAGTAGAGAAACTACTAGCTCAGCCACACGCCGAAAAAGGCAGGTTTGTATCCAGTGGAAGAACAAATGTTTTTTTTATGCAATTATTCCACATCTGTTCTTCATTATTTTTATGAGGCACACTGAATATGCCCTTTATGTGTTAAGATATTCAGGGTTAGACCCGTTTAAAAAGCTTATCTGATTGGATGATCTAACTAGAGGTAGCAATCTGTCAGGTTTGATTGAGTTTGTATGCAGTTGGATATTGGTTTTTTGGAGAGTCACAAACCCAATCTTGCCCAAAAGACCATATTTCCGTTACCCTAACCCTGATCCTGTCCAACTAAGTAGATTGGTTTAGCTGACCCTACCGTGAACAAGAGCAGGTGGGTTTGTATGTGAGATCGACAATTGCCACCTTTACTCCACAGTTTCCAAAATCCTGTTTCACAGTAAAGGCTCATTTCCAACCAGTTTGGTCAACTATTGACCTGGAAAATATCCTTGGTGACCCACACCATGTGTATTACATTGACAAAAAGATTGAGAAAAACCTTGTGGACTATTGCGTCAGGAAATCTCCGGTAGGTCCTTCGGGTGCCGCAACCTGTAAAAGGGCGTCAGCAACAAGGGAGAACCGGTGTGGTTCTGGCCTAGGACTCTCCGATGCCTAAGTTAGATTTCTCTCAACAATAGATGAATTACTGGAATTCAAGATGAATAATGGGTTGGAATACCTGAGTATTTATAGTTGTGTATGGCGGTGTGGAGAGTCCCAGTTGATGATAAGCATTCTTCGTGGAAGAATCTATCTCGTAGTAGAGTCGTACTTGGAATAGCTCCTTGTGAGATGTAGAGTCCTAGTAGGGAAGAGGTTCCCTAAACGTCCTCCTCTCGTGTTGAGTTTGATTAGGTTTGTACCTCTTTGGGAATATTTCACCCTTTGGTATACCTCCCGATCTTTTAGTGATAGGATAATGTAGATCCTGCCAATGACGTCATGGTTCGACTCTGTGGCTTGCATGGTAGACTTGGCCTTTGGGGTGGCCTCTTGGGCTACCGAACTGGTTCTGTCGCGGCCGGGCTTGAGCTGGTCTCCTCTTCGGGTCAGGACACGTGGCCTCTCGGGATTGGCCTGTATATTTTTGGTTTATCATGGACCCTTCTGGACAGTGTACCTGTTTCAGTACATCATGATCTTGTTTCTTACTTCGCCATCAATGAAATTTATTGCATGGTTAAAATTCCACATGATTATAACTCCAGAGTCTTCATACAAACATGAGCAGAAACATGATTAAGAAAATCAGTTCAAATTTCATTTTTCAATATCTTGTGTACTATAATTTTTCTGCGCCACCTTTCATTTTCCATCAATGCATAAACATATTACCGACAAAAGTGCATGCAATGTAATGCATATGTTGTGTGAGATGGTCCGACATATGGTGGATTCTTCGTGCCAGAAATTTCTTTTAAAGTGATATTCATTTTTCTTCATTGTTTGGAAATTGATGTGCACCAGAGATGCATGGAGGATGTGTTATTAAATTGCTGATTTCTTCACTCTATACTTTATAATTGTTCCCCACATATGCCTTTTCGACTTTTCCATCTGTACATGTGCATAACAGCATGATTGTACACTCTCCCCCCCACCCTCCCCATATTTGACTAGGTCAGTAGCTGCATCTTTTCCTCTCCTGTTTAGAAGTTTGATCTTTCTCGGATTTGCTAATGGTTGCTGACATTGCATGTCCGGCAACTTCAGGCTCCTTCAAAAGTAATTTTATGGTCTTATACATGCATGCAAAATTGCAAACAGACATGCATAGTCAGACAATTGTCTGCATTGATGGATCTCTTGTTAAATTCCTTCTCCATGGCTAGGGTGCTTCACAACTATATTCCATGTCATTGGCAGATATTTCTATTGTTGTTTATCAACTTTAATATGACTGGAAACTTCTCCAGATATTAAGTTCTGTGGAATCTATGTATTGGGTTTGCACAATTCAATTCATCATCTTCTGACTGTTTGATAATGCTCAACTCTGGGTGTTATGATGCATGTTTTAGGGTCAGCCTCGTAAAATTCACAAGGAGAGTACAGCAGAGGCAAACAAAGATGAGGAGTTTTCTTATGGACCAGTGGTACAGACATCAAAGAACACTGTGGATCTACGTGGAATGCGGGTTGATGAAGCTTCTCACCATCTCCACATGGCTATTGCTGCAAGTAGGTCTCGTTCAGTTATCTTTGTCATTCATGGTATGGGTACGGGTGTTGTTAAGGAGCAAACACTTAAGATACTAAGCAACCATCCACGCATTGCTAAGTTTGGACAAGAAAGTCCAATGAACTATGGTTGTACTGTTGCCTACATCAAGTAGGGATTACTTCTTTTTACAATGTGCACTTTGTACAATAAATGCTGAAGGTTAGGACTGATTCCAACCAACTCCTGCTAGCACTATTCTTACACTTCCAGAATTGGTCCCACCAGAAGGATGAAGCTTTAGCTTTATAGTGTTGTGCGAGATACCACCCTTTGTCTGATGATAAGGTTTCTAGCTGTCTATTGTGGAGACTCAGGATGGAATCCCCCGTCTAATGTGGGAATTGGTCATTTAGGCCGCATTTGGTAACGGTTTGAACAAAGAACGCCCGTTCTTGACTAGAAACGTTCTTTTGCGTTCTTGGTCTAGAACGGCGTTCTGAGACCGAAAATGACCGTTTGGTAGCGGTCTTAAGAACGTGTTCAGAACGAAAATGGTGTTTGGTATAACTTGTTCTTTCAAATTTGATATTAATTACAATAATACCATTTCCTTCTAAATTATACCAAAAAATACTTGTAAAATCATTTTCTCTTACCAACCTTAGCATAAAATTAAAATATCTCATTAACATAACCAAAATAATTATAAAAATATGTCAAATTTCAAAAATACCATTAATATTGGGTTCTTGTGTGGATTAGTGCCATAATTGACTATACTATGAACAGTTGAATAAAAAGGGTCTTGGTGGATTCGAACCACCATCTCCTTGGAACATGAGCATGTTCCAAGTGCTCTACCAATTTGAGTTAAAGACCCATTAAGAAGAGATCCAAAACACAAATACAACAAAAAAAGTCACAGTAGCATGAATCTTCACACGAGGAATGAAATAAGCAAAGGTCTAAAACAGAAATACAGCAAGAGAGTCGCAATGAAATGAATCTTTGCATGAGAAAGTTAACAAGCAAGATTTCCAAATAGGAATTCAGCAGGTGAGTTATGATCTCATCAAAATGGGAAATAAATAGAGTCAACATGAATGCATCTAACTTAGAAAAAAAAAAGGAAAATGAAAATTCAGGAGGGAAGTTATGAATACATCCATTCACAAGAAGGAAAAGAGATCTCATCTTCCATATCTTCCCCAAAGCTATGCAGGTTTAAAGGCAGCAATTGTTCAAAGGGAAAGACCCTTGATTGATCTGTTATCATATAGATCTAACAAGGTCTATGCAGGTATGGAAGAATGAATAATCCATTCTGATCATGAGCACTAAACCACTCTTTTTGGTGTTCATTTGCAAAAATTCAGGAGAGGCATATACATTCATTATGCAGCAACCATGTACATCATTTTCCAAACAGATTAATAGCATATAGAATATATAAATTTATCAAAAGAAGTCCCTAATTTAGACTGTAAATCAGTTTTTGCCCATTTTGGCATAATAAAATCTACTCAATGAGTTACACAACAGGGGAAAAGGGTTGCTGTCCAATCTAAGAAGTAAACTAGCTAGAGTTATCATCAATCAAGGATATTTCTTACAACTTGGGAGTCCAATCATTTCAGATTCCTAACTATCAAAGATTTATATCTAAAGAAAGGAATAGACAAAATTCAGTTCATTTTCCCAAGAATTAAGCAAGAAATGAGTTTCATAAAATGCAACACTTCTCACTTATGTGGGTTCTCTCCCTCTATAGTGTCTATCTATCCCCAAAGACATCTCTCCCATTTATTTAAACCAGACCACCCATTTTCAGTCCCAAATATTCAACAAATATAGGAAAAAAACTCTTTCACTCTCTCACTCTTTCACTCAAAATGCAAACCCACCCCAAGGCTGAAAAAGGCTAAACAGATCAATCCATTTAGAGAAGGTAAGCATCACCTCATAAAAGCAATTAGAAAGAATGCAACCACCACTCCATCAACACAAACACATGAACCCTCCCTTTTAAACTCATTTAAACATTATTAGGAAACTTAGGAAAAACAGACTAAGATTTAATTAGAAGAAGTAATCAACCAAAATCTGAAAATTAGGGCAAAATAGAGAAAACATTTGATACCCACAGGGGAATAACAGAAGTAGCAGCAGCAGTGGGCAAAAGGAGCCAAGACTGAGTTTGAGCAGCCCTCTTAGAGGGTGGAATAAAACCCTAAAATCCTATAGAGAACATGTCACACCCCTATCCCGACAAGGGATAAAATAAAATATCAGGGTATGATTGGGGTGACACGCGTCATCCCACCTCACCGCCAGGATCTCAATGCAGTGACCAACTCACAGTCATAAACCAATATTACAATACAATAATATCAGAGTGCGAAAGACAAAGGAATATTACATTCCAAGATAGGTCAGAGTTTGCGGAAGCGTAAATGAAATAATTATAAGATGTTCATTGGCTAATGATAATAAGTAATATAGTTACAAAATTCCTATGACCATCAAGTAGCTACCAAAAAGGTAAAACATAAAAGTTTATACAAAGCACAATGCTCAAAAAAAATAATAAAACGGGAACGATCCCAAGTAACAGTACAGCCCGTAGGCACAATCATCATGGGCAACCATCGCCATGATCCTTAGTCACGGTCTCTGGCTCCATAGTAATCATCTGCATCCAAATCTAAAAAGAATGTGTACACGGGGGTTAGCTCCACCGAGCTAGTGAGAGAGAAAAGGGGATGCACAATCACACAATCACAAATAGTCCATGGTGCATGCTATTATTAATTCATTTGCCACCTAATACACAATGCTAAGTCAATGGGTATATGCTACAGCAATAACTCGGGAAGATATTGTGGATCCTTCCATTCTCACCACAATGCAACCTCAATTATTACTATGGAGCCCGCGCCGATCGTAGTCATCACCACCCAGGGCAGACCCCGATAACCATTACTACCCCTGGCCTGGCCTCTCTAACTCTCCACAGGCAGCAGGTGCTCTGGCTACCCAACACCTAAACCCCTGTTGGTAAGGGTCGTAGCATAGGGAACTGAGCCTAACCACAGATATACTACATAAATCCTATCGTGTTGAGAGGTACATCCGGGTGTGTCAACGTCCCATTCCATCTAACACCCGGGTACCAGCACAACACGGCGCGTACAGGCAAGAATGAGATGCAATATACAATTCCACGTAATACGGGGGTTCTGGTGCCAGTACTTCCTGGCACCGTAACCCAACACAAATCCATATCATCCTAATCAATCATCATCATCATCGAATAAGAATAAATGCAAATATGCAATCATGCTTGAATGATAATGTCACAATATAATTCATAAATGCATGAATAAGCAATAGTAAACAAGCTCAAACAGTCACCCAAACCCACTCACCAATTACTTCAAATAGAATTTGTATAAGCGCAATGATTCCCGCTCAAAATCACTCCATTGCACATATGTTGGCGCCTATGGAAGTGAATAAGAGTGTGAGAGAGTGTAGGGGAGGCCTAATAGAGAAACCCCACAGTTTACATAAGTTATAAGCCTTAAAACTGCATCGGAGGCAACGTCGGACTCAGCAGGCTTGCCTCCGACCTTCCTGCAGGCTCAGGCCACATCGGAGGCAAACATCGGACTCACGCAGTCTTGCCTCCAACCTTGCCTTCGACCTTCCCTACAGGCTCAGGACACATCGGAGGCAAACATCGGACTCACGCAGTCTTGCCTCCGACCTTCCCTGCAAGCTCAGGACACATCGGAGGCAACATCGGACTCACGCAGACTCTGCCTCTGATGCAACCCAAGTGTGATTTCAAGGTCTTTAAAAGCCCAGGGTTGTCCCATTTGGTTCTCTAAGCCTCAAGGGACTAGGGAGGGGGTGTCTTGGAGTCTATTTGGGTCTTAGAAACACCCAACATCCAAAGATTTAAGGGGGTTTAAAGGATCAAAAGCTCAAAAATCCAGATTTGGGGTTTTCTTTGGTGGTTGAAGCTTTAGAATCAAATAGATTCAGCAAGAGATCAAATAGAGGTCTTTATAGGATTGTAATGAAAATAGGATAGCATCCTACAAGGGGAAACTACACATGGCTCGAACTAACCCTTTGGGTTTCCAAAAAAGAAATCCCCATCTTGGGGCTGCAACCAAAGAATCACCCAAGCTCAAACGAGCAAGGGGGGAAAGAGAGAAAAGGGGCACTTGGCTTACCTGAGTTGAGGTACACAGGAGGTCCACCTTGTAGATCCAAGCTCAACCAGCCGATCCCACCTTCTTCTCCTTCTTCTCCTCCTCTCTTCAAAGCTCTCCTCTCCTTTCACGATTAGGTTAGGAAAGAAAAAAAAAAGAAAGACTAAGGAATAGTCTTACCCATCTCCCTCATATAGAAAATCACTTTTAATGGCCTGTTTGGATAAGACCTCATAAGTGTAACCTAGGGTCTATTTGGGTAGGGTCAAACATGGCAAGACACCCATAGCACCTTAGCCACAGGGTCTCACTCATAAGAGTCCTTGTCAGCAGCATTGGATGCAGGGTCGGAGGCAGCCAGTAACCTTGCATCCGATGCGAGTAGGAAGGTGGTTCCCACCATACGAGGTCAGGGCCTTTGGACCACACTTCGAGGGCTTTGAGAGGGCAGTAAGCACACAACAAAATTTGGTCAACTACTTACCCCTGACACGTCAAGGTGCAACCTCCATGGTCTCGACTAGTTTCCACAGGCAACCTCGTACTATGATCAATATAGCTGGGTTTGACCACATGTGAGAACAACTCACCGGCATACGTGGCAGTGATAACTACACGTCACAGGGAAGAATTAATAATTAATTATACTCCCGGGGTGCGGGTATAACATTCTCCCCACCTTACAAGAAATTTCATCCCCGAAATTTGAGGCAGCTAGGGTCTCAAGTGATAAGGGCTGTTGGATAACAACATCCCAAGTCACCCACATCTTAAACTAAGTCAAAGGTCGGGTCAAGATGAGGCAGTGCCTACATGTCACAGCAAGTCAGGTTCCACAATTCTCTTTTCCTTACAGGGTCATATTACCACGGGGGTGTGGTTCACAATAACCCTAGGAAAACAGGGTTCCAACTACTAAGTTAAGTCTCAAGGACCAAAGGTTCCCTAGGTCTTCCAGATCAGGTGATACCACTCTAGCCTTCACTACTCTGGTCATTCTTGGGTTACAGGATTTAACCTGTCCATGACCCAACATAGGGTTTACATTCTGAAGGCTTTCACATCTGGTTGTCTCATTACCTAACCCAACTTTAGAATGATTTAGAATATTGATGGAATCTCCTATTGTTCACTCCCAGTACCGAGGGAACACATTTGGTGATCCATTACGCCATTCATATCTGTAGTTGGAGAAAGTCTTGTTACATCCTTCAGTTTCAGCTTTCACAACCTTTAAACCTACTACACAGTTATCCCACAGGGAAGAGTCCACATCAGTCCTCTTTCGAGAACCAATAACCCTTCAATAGTTTTGGTCCAAGTCAACTCTTCAAGCAGGTCTCAATAAATTAACCTACTCGGTCATTAAATTCATTATTCATTACCCTAAGGTTTGGTCAACCAAGGTCAGGGCTCCAACTAGTTTCACAGCAAGGTCGAGGTAAGTCATACTTGTAGTACCAGAGAATCACTCTAGTCACACAAGTTCAAGGTTCTAAGGGATATCTATATATATATATATTTATCACACCAATATGTAGGCATAGATTCAATAATTACATTCAAATCCCTATGGACATATCTGTCATCTAGGTCAATTCACAAGAACAAGAAGTTCTTAGGTACGGTTCGCTAAGTCCCTTTTTTTTTTTTTTTTTTGGAAAGTCAAATCACGGTGTAGGACTCCCTCTATGAGTCTAAACAAGGTTGGATAAATCAAGTAAAGTTCAAATAGAGTCGTCACTAGCTTGAGGTGTTATGAATGACTTCCAAATATACGTGACCTTCATGGCTCAATCACATAGACCAGCCCAAACCAGCCTATCACTTTCCTTTCTTAGTACCTACCCATAAGGTTTGGGTCCTTAAATTCACAGGGTCTAAGGTCTTCCTCCTCAAAGGTAACTCTTCTCCTTTTATGTAAGAGAGGAGTCACAGTGGTTACCAATGCCTGCTAGTTCTTATTAGCTGGTCCGATCGGGTACAAGTCCTAACCTCTTTCAATTTCAAGGTATTAACTAGACTTAAGTGGTCCCCACAAATGGGTCACATAACATGGGTGTCCGATCTAGGGTATAGGCATATAATCATCACATGTAGGTGTAGTCAAAGGTCTCCAAAAATTTGAGCTCAAAATCTTAAAGAAATCGGGTGGACTCACGATCGGTGTCAGTACTCTGGGTCCGTTCGTGGCTCCTCCGCGAAAATAGGGAGAGCGGACTAACGGGCGGATGTGGAATGCGAATCCGTTCGTTCGTCCGATCTCAAAAGTCTCAAAGGCCGAGAGAGTTGAAGTCAATCGAATCTACGGATGGACGCATGAGTGTGGATCCGTTCGTTGATCCGCACAGTTTTAAAATGATAATTTCAAGTTTTGTGCGGAGCGGATTCACGACAAGTGGATCCGTTCGCTCGTTTGTTCGTAGAATTTTAACAAAACAGAGCCACGAGTTTTAAAACTCATTTTTGGCTCCAAAGAAAAGGACATAACCGCAGGGAGAAAAAGCTCTACAGGGACTTCCGTTCAAGCTCCCCTTAGGTGGTTTTCTTGTAATCTTAAGCCTCAAGGTAAGGTTCAACTCTTACTTGTTCATGATATGACTTTCTTCTCATTCCTACTTTCTCTTTCTTGGATTTGGGATGAATCATCTCAAGTTGTGATCATGTCTTGATTTTGCTTGTAATCCCATGACCATGTACACCAAATTCATACCAAATCGATTGGCTGGAACTAGGGTTTTTAGGTGTAAATCAAGCCCTATTTGATCGATGGTACTAAGTTGTTGGATCCTTGTTTGATTATTGCATCTTTTATAAATTTTCAAGTCTTTGCAAGCATTTTAGAGATTGTTGCTATGTTTGTCAAGTCTAGTTGAATTTTACTAGGATTATGTTCAGGTTTTGGTTGTGGTAAAGTCCTCAATTCACAATATTTTGGGAAAACTCTCCAAGTTCAAATCTAATTCTTTTACATGCCATAAAATCTCATAGAAAATTATCACATTGTCTTATCTTCAAACATATTTTCTTGTATACATGATTGTTGATAAAATCCTTAGAATCTTTCCTCTTCTCTTTTGCCATATTTGGTTCGGTCTTACTAGATAGGGCTTAGCTTACATTCTCTGAGTTGTCACAAACCATAATTACTTGTTTCCCAAGATTCAAACTTCCAACCACAAAATCTGAAAAATTTCTTTGAAGTTCAAGGCATGCTCCATGATTGAATAAACCTATTTCTTGCTTGAACCCACTGTTTTGTATAAAATATTACTTTCTAGGCATAATATGGCCATTAACCTCTATCATGTATGATTGCATTCACATAGTGGCCATGCATTCCCTTTTTCCCCAACTTCTTAGATCACAATTTGATAAAAAAATCAGAAATTTCTAGCCTAAGAATTCTGCTGTAGCTTAATTGCCTTGGGAAAGGAATTAAAGGCTAGGTTTTAAACCTCATAACCTTACATTGATCATCTACTTAGGCCTTAGCATTCAAGGTATTAATTTGCTATCTACTTGACTTTTGGCTGCAGGTTAAAACAATCAATGGCTCCAAGAACACGGCATGCATGCGTGGAACAAGTTGCACCAACTGTCCTAGATCCACTATGGTTTCAAAAGATAGAGGGCCAAGAGCTTTACCAAAGCTACTTCCGCTTTAAACATATAGTGGAAGGGGTAAAATATAGTGTTAGATGATCTCAAAGCATACAAGGTGGAACAGAGATTCGAGGCATTGGGGTGGACTGACATTCTCAACCTCCCTGAACCATATTACCCAAAACTCGTCCGACATTTCTATGCAAATCTAAACACCGGGAACCCAGGCACACAAAACTATCGGGTTGTTTCATATGTAAAGGGGGTTCCTATAGCCTTCACTGCAGCACAGTTGGCCGGCATTATCAATGTCTCCATTGGGGAAGAGAAGACCTACTGTTCACCTGGAAGGAATTCCTACTCCTTCATCAGGCGAGAGGTAGTGACATTCTGACGACCATCAGGCGGCTGAACCTGCGAGTGGTGCAAATGACTATCCCAGCTTTCTCTCAATAAATTGAAGTTATCCCGGATCAGTTCTTCTAGTTCTTGTCTTAGGATGAACAACTGGGAACTTTTAGAAATGGTAGACTTGTATATTTAATCTGAGATAACCAGAATCAAATGTTTCATATTGGAACAAATGGGATCTTGCATTCTGAGTTGGGAAAGGCACAGTTATGTCCAAACAGAGAATCTGGAACAATTATGGTGTTTAGATTGGTATCTCTTGGTTGAGCAGGATGGAGTCATATGTTTTTGTTGGAATAGATGAAACCATGAATGTTAAAATGGAAAGGATATGATTGCCTCCCAAGAAGATTTGGAACAATTGGATATTTATAATTAATCTTATATGTATCTCTATGTATTTACTTAATTCTTTCTTGTTTAATTCATTGTTGATAATTGTGGGTGATTATAATTGATTCATTATTATTTATGAATTTTAACATATAGTTGCCCATCTATGACCTACTTAAGACTCAACTAAACAATTACATAGTTGTAGCTTAACAGCCTATGGTCCAAGTCCTAAGTTTCATGTTGCCTATTATCTTCTAAATCCTTGTTTCACCACAATCAGTCTTCTCCTATGTCTGCACACAATCATTTATGTTCTTGAAGATTTTTAGTTTAGAACCAAATTGTGGAGAGTAAATCAAGAGTCCGCAAGACTGTGGTCAGTGCAGAGCATCATGGCTCTGATACCATGTTGTCACATCCCTATCCTGACAAGGGATAAAATAAAATATCAGGGTATGATTGGGGTGACACGCGTCATCCCACCTCACCGCCAGGATCTCAATGCAGTGGCCAACTCACAGTCATAAACCAATATTACAATACAATAATATCAGAGTGCGAAAGACAAAGGAATATTACATTCCAAGATAGGTCAGAGTTTGCGGAAGCGTAAATGAAATAATTATAAGTAATATAGTTACAAAATTCCTATGACCATCAAGTAGCTACCAAAAAGGTAAAACATAAAAGTTTATACAAAGCACAATGCTAAAAAAAAATAATAAAACGGGAACGATCCCAAGTAACAGTACAGTCCGTAGGCACAATCATCATGGGCAACCATCGCCATGATCCTTAGTCACGGTCTCTGGCTCCATAGTAATCATCTGCATCCAAATCTAAAAAGAATGTGTACACGGGGGTTAGCTCCACTGAGCTAGTGAGAGAGAAAAGGGGATGCACAATCACACAATCACAAATAGTCCATGGTGCATGCTATTATTAATTCATTTGCCACCTAATACACAATGCTAAGTCAATGGGTATATGCTACTGCAATAACTCGGGAAGATATTGTGGATCCTTCCATTCTCACCACAATACAACCTCAATTATTACTATGGAGCCCGCGCCGATCGTAGTCATCACCACCCAGAGGCAAACCCCGATAACCATTACTACCCCTGGCCTGGCCTCTCTAACTATCCACAGGCAGCAGGTGCTCTGGCTACCCACCTAAACCCCTGTTGGTAAGGGTCGTAGCATAGGGAACTGAGCCTAACCACAGATATACTACATGAATCCTATCGTGTTGAGAGGTACATCCGGGTGTGTCAACGCCCCATTCCATCTAACACCGGTACCAAGACAACACGGCGCGTACAGGCAAGAATGAGATGTAATATACAATTCCACGTAATACGGGGGTTCTGGTGCCAGTACTTCCTGGCACCGTAACCCAACACAAATCCATATCATCTTAATCAATCATCATCATCATCGAATAAGAATAAATGCAAATATGCAATCATGCTTGAATGATAATGTCATAATATAATTCATAAATGCATGAATAAGCAATAGTAAACAAGCTCAAACAGTCACCCAAACCCACTCACCAATTACTTCAAATAGAATTTGTATAAGCGCAATGATTCCCGCTCAAAATCACACATATGTTGGTGCCTATGGAAGTGAATAAGAGTGTGAGAGAGTGTAGGGGAGGCCTAATAGAGAAACCCCACAGTTTACATAAATTATAAGCCTTAAAAACTGCATCGGAGGCAACGTCGGACTCAGCAGGCTTGCCTCCGACCTTGCCTCCGACCTTCCTGCAGGCTCAGGCCACATCGGAGGCAAACATCGGACTCACGCAGTCTTGCCTCCGACCTTGCCTCCGACCTTCCCTGCAGGCTCAGGACACATCGGAGGCAAACATCGGACTCACGCAGTCTTGCCTCCGACCTTCCCTGCAAGCTCAGGACACATCGGAGGCAACATCGGACTCACGCAGACTCTGCCTCTGATGCAACCCAAGTGTGATTTCAAGGTCTTTAAAAGCCCAGGGTTGTCCCATTTGGTTCTCTAAGCCTCAAGGGACTAGGGAGGGGGTGTCTTGGAGTCTATTTGGGTCTTAGAAACACCCAACATCCAAAGATTTAAGGGGGTTTAAAGGATCAAAAGCTCAAAAATCCAGATTTGGGGTTTTCTTTGGTGGTTGAAGCTTTAGAATCAAATAGATTCAGCAAGAGGTCAAATAGAGGTCTTTATAGGATTGTAATGAAAATAGGATAGCATCCTACAAGGGGAAACTACACATGGCTCGAGCTAACCCTTTGGGTTTCCAAAAAGAAATCCCCATCTTGGGGCTGCAACCAAAGAACCACCCAAGCTCAAACGAGCAAGGGGGAAAGAGAGAAAAGGGGCACTTGGCTTACCTGATTTGAGGTACACAGGAGGTCCACCTTGTAGATCCAAGCTCAACCAGCCGATCCCACCTTCTTCTCCTTCTTCTCCTCCTCTCTTCAAAGCTCTCCTCTCCTTTCACGATTAGGTTAGGAAAGAAAAAAAAAAGAAAGACTAAGGAATAGTCTTACCCATCTCCCTCATATAGAAAATCACTTTTAATGGCCTGTTTGGATAAGACCTCATAAGTGTAACCTAGGGTCTATTTGGGTAGGGTCAAACATGACAAGACACCCATAGCACCTTAGCCACAGGGTCTCACTCATAAGAGTCCTTGTCAGCAGCATTGGATGCAGGGTCGGAGGCAGCCAGTAACCTTGCATCCGATGCGAGTAGGAAGGTGGTTCCCACCATAAGAGGTCAGGGCCTTTGGACCACACTTCGAGGGCTTTGAGAGGGCAGTAAGCACACAACAAAATTTGGTCAACTACTTACCCCTGACACGTCAAGGTGCAACCTCTGTGGTCCCGACTAGTTTCTACAGGCAACCTCGTACTATGGTCAATATAGCTGGGTTTGACCACCAGTGAGAACAACTCACCAGCATACGTGGCAGTGATAACTACACGTCACAGGGAAGAATTAATAATTAATTATACTCCCGGGGTGCGGGTATAACAGGTATTGAGCTCGTCTCCAGGGAGCCCAGCATGCCCAGGATGTATCTAACCGTTGGGCTGTGCCACTGTCACACCCCTATCCCGACAAGGGATAGAATACAATATCAGGGTATGATTGAGATGACACGCGTCATCCCACCTCACCGCCAGGATCTCGATGCAGTGGCCAACTCACAGTCATAAACCAATATTACAATACAATAATATTAGAGTGCGAAAGACAAAGGAATATTACATTCCGAGATAGGTCAGAGTTTGCGGAAGCGTAAAAGAAATAACTATAAGATGTTCATTGGCTAATGATAATAAGTAACATAGTTACAAAATTCCTATGACCATCAAGTAGCTACCAAAAAGGTAAAACATAAAAGTTTGTACAAAACACAATGCTCAAAAATAATAAAACGGGAACGATCCCAAGTAACAGTATAGCCCGTAGGCACAATCATCATGGGCAACCATCGCCATGATCCTTAGTCACTGTCTCTAGCTCCACAGTATCATCTGCATCCAAAACTAAAAAGAATGTGTACACGGGGGTTAGCTCCACCGAGCTAGTGAGAGAGAAAAGGGGATGCACACTCACACAATCACAAATAGTCCATGGTGCATGCTATTATTAATTCATTTACCACCTAACACACAATGCTAAGTCAATGGGTATATGCTACTGCAATAACTCGGGAAGACATTGTGGATCCTTCCATTCTCACCACAATGCAACCTCAATTATTACTATGGAGCCCGCGCCGGTCGTAGTCATCACCACCCAGAGGCAGACCCCGATAACCATTACTACCCCTGGCCTGGCCTCTCTAACTCTCCACAGGCAGCAGGTGCTCTGGTTACCCAACACCTAAACCCCTGTTGGTAAGGGTCGTAGCATAGGGAACTGAGCCTAACCACAGATATACTACATGAATCCTATCGTGTTGAGAGGTACATCCGGGTGTGTCAACGTCCCATTCCATCTAACACCCGGTACCAAGACAACACGGCGCATACTGAGCAAGAATGAGATGCAATATACAATTCCACGTATCACGGGGTTCCGGTGCATACTTCCGACCGTAACCCAACATAAATCCATATCATCCAAATCATCATCATCGAATAAGAATAAATGCAAATATGCAATCATGCTTGAATAATAATGTCACAATATAATTCATAAATGCATGAATAAGCAATAGTAAACAAGCTCAAACAGTCACCCAAACCCACTCACCAATTACTTCAAATGGAGTTTGTATAAGCGCAACGATTCCCGCTCAAAATCACCCCATTGCACATATGTTGGCGCCTATGGAAGTGAATAAGAGTGTGAGAGAGTGTAGGGGAGGCCTCATAGAGAAACCCCACCGTTTACATAAGTTATAAGCTTTAAAAACTGCATCGGAGGCAACGTCGGACTCAGCGAGGCTGCCTCAGGACCTTGCCTCCGACCTTCCTGCGGGCTCGGGACACATCGGAGGCAACATCGGAGGCACACAGACTTGCCTCCGATGCAACCCAAGTGCGATTTCAAGGTCTTAAAAGCCCAGGGTTGTCCCATTTGGTTCTCTAAGCCTCAAGGGACTAGGGAGGGGGTGTCTTGGAGTCTATTTGGGTCTTAGAAACACCCAACATTCAAAGATTTAAGGGGGTTTAAAGGATCAAAAGCTCAAAAATCCAGATTTGGGGTTTTCTTTGGTGGTTGAAGCTTTAGAATCAAATAGATTCAGCAAGAGGTCAAAATAGAGGTCTTTATAGGATTGTAATGAAAATGGGATAGCATCCTACAAGGGGAAACTACACATGGCTCGAGCTAACCCTTTGGGTTTCAAAAAGGAAAACCCCATCTTGGGGCTGCTACCAACGAACCACCCAAGCTCAAACGAGCAAGGGAGAAAGAGAGAAAAAAGGGGGGAAAGGGGCACTTGCCTTACCTGGTCTGAGATACACAAGATGTGCCCTCTTTAAAACTCCAAACCCAGCAGTCGTTTCCTTCTTCTTCTTCCCTTCCTTCTCCTCCTTCTCCTCCTTGCCGCCTCCTCTCTTCATAACTCCCTTCTCAAGCACGGTTAGGTTAGGTTAGGTAGAAATGAGCCAAGACTAATGAATAGTCCTACCCACCTCTCTCTTATAGAAAACCACTATTAATGGCCTGTTTGGATAAGGCCTCATAGTGTACCCTAGGGTCTATTTGGGTAGGGTCAAACATGGCAGGGCGCCAATAGTACCTTAGCCACAGGGTCTCACCCACAAGGGTCCTTATTAGCAGCATTGGATGCAGGGTCGGAGGCAGCCAATAACCTTGCCTCCGATGCGAGTAGGAAGGTGGTTCCCACCATAAGAGGTCAGGGCCTTTGGACCACACTTCGAGGGCTTTGAGAGGGCAGTAAGCACACAATAAAATTTGGTCAACTACTTACCCCTGACACGTCAAGGGGCAACCTCCATGGTCCCGACTAGTTTCCATAGGCAACCTCGTACTATGGTCAATATAGCTGGGTTTGACCACCAGTGAGAACAACTCACCGGCATACGTGGCAGTGATAACTACATGTCACGGGGAAGAATTAATAATTAATTATACTCCTGGGGTGCGGGTATAACATTCTCCCCACCTTACAAGAAATTTCGTCCCCGAAATTTGAGGCAACTAGGGTCTCAAGTGATAAGGGTTGTTGGATAATAACATCCCAAGTCATCCACATCTTAAACTAAGTCAAAGGTCGGGTCAAGATGAGGCAGTGCCTACATGTCACAGCAAGTCAGGTTCCACAACTCTCTTTTCCTTACAGGGTCACATTACCACCGGGGTGTGGTTCACAATAACCCTAGGAAAACAGGGTTCCAACTACTAAGTTAAGTCTTAAGGAACAAAGGTTCCTTAGATCTTCCAGACCAGGTGATACCACTCTAGCCTTCACTACTCTGGTCATTCTTGGGTTACAGGATTTAACCTGTCCATGACCCAACATAGGGTTTACATTCTGAAGGCTTTCACATCTGGTTGTCTCATTACCTAACCCAACTTTAGAATGATTTGGAATATTGATGGAATCTCCTATTGTTCACTCCCAGTATGGAGGGAACGCATTTGGTGATCCATTACCCCATTCATATCTGTCGTTGGAGAAGGTCTTGTTATATCCCTCAGTTTCAGCTTTCACAACCTTTAAACCTACTACACAGTTATCCCACAGGGAAGAGTCCACATCAGTCCTCTTTCGAGAACCAATAACCCTTCAATAGTTTTGGTCCAAGTCAACTCTTCAAGCAAGTCTCAATAAATTAACCTACTCGGTCATTAAATTCATTATTCATTACCCTAAGGTTTGGTCAACCAAGGTCAGGGCTCCAACTAGTTTCACAGCAAGGTCGAGGTAAGTCATACTTATAGTACCAGAGAATCACTCTAGTCACACAAGTCCAAGGTTCTAAGGGATAACTATATATATATATCACACCAATATGTAGGCATAGATTCAATAATTACATTCAAATTCCTATGGACATATCTGTCATCTAGGTCAATCCACAAGAACAAGAAGTTATCAGGTACGGTTCGCTAAGTCCTTTCTTTGGAAAGTCGAATCACGGTGTAGGACTTTCTCTATGAGTCTAAACAAGGTTTGGATGGACCAAGTAAAGTCCAAATAGAGTCATTACTAGCTTGAGGTGTTATGAGTGACTTCCAAATACACGTGACCTTCATGGCTTACTCAAATAAACAGCCCAAACCAGCCTATTACTTTCCTTTCCTAGTACCTACCCACAGGTTTAGATTCTACGCACCCCATTAAGGGTCTCTACCCGCATAGATTTAGGTTTTCCTATCCATAAGGTTTGAGTCCTTACATTCATAGGGTCTATGGATCTTCATCCTCAAGGTAACTTTTCTCCTTTCATGTAAGAGAGGAGTCACAGCGATTACCAATGCCTGCTAGTTCTTATTAGCGGGCCCAGTCGGGTACAAGTCGTAACCTCTTTCAATTTAAAGGTATTAACTAGACTTAAGTGGTCCCCACAAATGGGTCACACAACAGGGGTGGTCGATCTAGGGTATAGGCACATGATCATCACATATAGGTGTGGTCAAAAGGTCTCCAAAATAGGCTCAAAATCTTAAAAGAAATCGGGTGGACTCACAAGCGACGTCAGCATTCCGGGTGCGTTCGTGACTCCTCCGTGAAAATAGGTAGAGCGGATTAACGGGCGGATGTGGAATGCAAATCCGTTCGTTCGTCCGGTCTCGAAGTCTCAAAGGCGAGAGAGTTGAAGTCAAACGGATCTACGAATGGATGCATGAGTGTGGATCTTCGTTGATCCGCACGTTTTAAAATGATAATTTCGAGTTTTGTGCGGAGCGAATTCACAACAAGTGGATCCGTTCGTTCGTTTGTTCGTAGAATTTTAACAAAACAGAGCCACGAGTTTTAAAACGCATTTTTGGCTCCAAAGAAAAGGACATAACCGCAGGGAGAAAAAGCTCTACAGGGACTTTCGTTCAAGCTCCCCTTAGGTGGTTTTCTTGTAATCCTAAGCCTCAAGGTTCAACTCTCAGTTGTTCAAGATATGACTTTCTTCCCATTCCTACTTTCTCTTTCTTGGATTTGGGATGAATCATCTCAAGTTGTGATCATGTCTTGATTTTGCTTGTAATCCCATGGCCATGTACACCAAATTCATACCAAACCGATTGGCCGAAACTAGGGTTTTTAGGTGTAAATCAAGTCCTATTTGATCGATGACACTAAGTTGTTGGATCTTTGTTTGATTATTGCATCTTTTATAAATTTTCAAGTCTTTGCAAGCATTTTAGAGACTGTTGCTATGTTTGTCAAGTCTAGTTGAATTTTACTAGGATTATGTTCAGGTTTTGATTGTGGTAAAGCTATCAATTCACAATATTTTGGAAAAACTCTCCAAGTTCAAATCTAATTCTTTTACATGCCATAAAATCTCATAGAAAATTATCACATTGTCTTATCTTCAAACATATTTCCTTGTATACATGATTGTTGATAAAATCCTTAGAATCTTTCCTCTTCTCTTTTGCCATATTTGATTCGGTCTTACTAGATAGGGCTTAGCTTACATTCTCTGAGTTGTCACAAATCATCTTTACTTGTTTCCCAAGATTCAAACTTTCAACCACAAAATCTGAAAATTTTCTTTGAAGTTCAAGGCATGTTCCATGATTGAATAAACCCATTTCTTGCTTGAACCCACTATTTTGTATAAAATATTACTTTTTAGGCATATTATGACCATGAATCTTCATTATTTATCATGTCATTCACATAATGGCCATGCCTTTCCTTTTTCTCCAACTTCTTAGATCACAATTTGATAAAAAAATCAGAAATTTCTAGCCTAAGAATCCTGTTGTAACTTAATTGCCTTGGGAAAAGAATCAAAGGCTAGGTTTTAAACCCCATAACCTTACATTGATCATCTACTTAGGCCTTAGCATTCAAGGTATTAATTTGCTATCTACTTGGCTTTTGGCTGCAGGTTAAAACAATCAATGGCTCCAATAACACAACGTGCATGCGTTGAACAAATTGCACCAACTGTCCTAGATCCACTATGGTTCCAAAAGATAGAGGACCAAGAGCTTTACCGAGACTACTTCCGCTTCAGAAATATAATGGAAGGGCGGGATGTAGTGTTGGATGATCTCAAGCTTACAAGGTGGGGCAGAGATTTGAGGCATTGAGGTGGACCAACATTCTCAACCTTCCTGAACCATACTACTTGAAACTCATTCGTCATTTCTATACAAATCTGGACACCGAGAACCCGGGCATACAAAATTATCGGGTTGTCTCATATGTCAAGGGGGTTCCTATAGCCTTCACTGCAGCACAGTTGGTCGGCGTTATCAACATGTCCATTGGAGGAGCAAAGACCTATTGTTCACCTAGAAGGAATCCCTATACCTTCATCAGGTGGGAGGTATTGACATTCAGACGACCATCAGGCGGCTGAACCTGCGAGTGGTGGAAGGCTTCGATGAGGTCACGAAGCAACTCTTCGACCAGACTCGGCGCCTAGAGGGTATCGAGAGAGGGGTAGATGACATCAACACCTTTCTTGGTCGCGATGGTGGCGGTGGTGCAAATGACTATCCCAACTTTCTCTCAACAAATTGAAGTTATCCCGGATCAGTTCTTCTAGTTCTTGTCTTAGGATGAACAACTGGAAACTTTTAGAAATGGTAGACTTGTATATTTAATCTGAGATAACCAGAATCAAAAGTTTCGAATTGGAACAAATGGGGTCTTGCATTCTAAGTTGGGAAAGGCACAGTTATGCCCAAACAAAGAATCTGAAACAATTACAGTGTTTAGATTGGTATCTTTTGATTGAGCAGGATGGAGTCATATGTTTTTGTTGGAATGAATGAAATCATGAATGTTGAAATGGGAAGGATATGATTGCCTCCCAAGAAGATTTGGAACAATTAGATATTTGTAATTAATCTTATAAGTATCTCGATGTATTTGCTTAATTCTCTCTTGTTTAAATCATTGTTGATATTTGTACTTGGTTATGATTGATTCATTATTGTTTATGAATTTTAACATATAGTTGCTCATTTATGACCTACTTAAGACTCAACTAAGCAATTACTTAGTTGTAGCTTAACAGCCTATGGTTCAAGTCCTAAGTTCCATGTTACCTATTATCTTCTAAGTCCTTGTTTCACCACAATCAGTCTTCTCCTATGTCTGCACACAATCATTTATGTTCTTGAAGATTTTTAGTTTAGAACCTAATTGTGGAGAGTAAATCAAGAGTCCGCAAGACTGTGGTCGGTGCAGAGCATCATTGCTCTGATACCATGTTGTCACACCCCTATCCCGACAAGGGATAGAATACAATATCAGGGTATGATTGAGATGACACGCGTCATCCCACCTCACCGCCAGGATCTCGATGCAGTGGCCAACTCACAGTCATAAACCAATATTACAATACAATAATATTAGAGTGCGAAAGACAAAGGAATATTACATTCCGAGATAGGTCAGAGTTTGCGGAAGCATAAAAGAAATAACTATAAGATGTTCATTGGCTAATGATAATAAGTAACATAGTTACAAAATTCCTATGACCATCAAGTAGCTACCAAAAAGGTAAAACATAAAAGTTTGTACAAAACACAATGCTCAAAAATAATAAAACGGGAACGATCCCAAGTAACAGTATAGCCCGTAGGCACAATCATCATGGGCAACCATCGCCATGATCCTTAGTCACTGTCTCTAGCTCCACAGTATCATCTGCATCCAAAACTAAAAAGAATGTGTACACGGGGGTTAGCTCCACCGAGCTAGTGAGAGAGAAAAGGGGATGCACACTCACACAATCACAAATAGTCCATGGTGCATGCTATTATTAATTCATTTACCACCTAACACACAATGCTAAGTCAATGGGTATATGCTACTGCAATAACTCGGGAAGACATTGTGGATCCTTCCATTCTCACCACAATGCAACCTCAATTATTACTATGGAGCCCGCGCCGGTCGTAGTCATCACCACCGAGGCGGACCCGATAACCATTACTACCCCTGGCCTGGCCTCTCTAACTCTCCACAGGCAAGGGTGCTCGGTTACCCAACACCTAAACCCCTGTTGGTAAGGGTCGTAGCATAGGGAACCGAGCCTAACCACGGATATACTACATGAATCCTATCGTGTTGAGAGGTACATCCGGTGTGTCAACGTCCCATTCCATCTAACACCCGGTACCAAGACAACACGGCGCATACAGCAAGAATGAGATGCAATATACAATTCCACGTAATACGGGGTTAGGTGCCAGATTTCCGACCGTAACCCAACATAAATCCATATCATCCAAATCATCATCATCGAATAAGAATAAATGCAAATATGCAATCATGCTTGAATAATAATGTCACAATATAATTCATAAATGCATGAATAAGCAATAGTAAACAAGCTCAAACAGTCACCCAAACCCACTCACCAATTACTTCAAATGGAGTTTGTATAAGCGCAACGATTCCCGCTCAAAATCACCCCATTGCACATATGTTGGCGCCTATGGAAGTGAATAAGAGTGTGAGAGAGTGTAGGGGAGGCCTCATAGAGAAACCCCACCGTTTACATAAGTTATAAGCTTTAAAAACTGCATCGGAGGCAACGTCGGACTCAGCAGGCCTGCCTCCGACCTTGCCTCCGACCTTCCCTGCAGGCTCAGGACACATCGGAGGCAACATCGGAGGCACACAGACTTGCCTCCGATGCAACCCAAGTGCGATTTCAAGGTCTTAAAAGCCCAGGGTTGTCCCATTTGGTTCTCTAAGCCTCAAGGGACTAGGGAGGGGGTGTCTTGGAGTCTATTTGGGTCTTAGAAACACCCAACATTCAAAGATTTAAGGGGGTTTAAAGGATCAAAAGCTCAAAAATCCAGATTTGGGGTTTTCTTTGGTGGTTGAAGCTTTAGAATCAAATAGATTCAGCAAGAGGTCAAAATAGAGGTCTTTATAGGATTGTAATGAAAATGGGATAGCATCCTACAAGGGGAAACTACACATGGCTCGAGCTAACCCTTTGGGTTTCAAAAAGGAAAACCCCATCTTGGGGCTGCTACCAACGAACCACCCAAGCTCAAACGAGCAAGGGAGAAAGAGAGAAAAAGGGGGGAAAGGGGCACTTGGCTTACCTGGTCTGAGATACACAAGATGTGCCCTCTTTAAAACTCCAAACCCAGCAGTCGTTTCCTTCTTCTTCTTCCCTTCCTTCTCCTCCTTCTCCTCCTTGCCGCCTCCTCTCTTCATAACTCCCTTCTCAAGCACGGTTAGGTTAGGTTAGGTAGAAATGAGCCAAGACTAATGAATAGTCCTACCCACCTCTCTCTTATAGAAAACCACTATTAATGGCCTGTTTGGATAAGGCCTCATAGTGTACCCTAGGGTCTATTTGGGTAGGGTCAAACATGGCGGGCGCCAATAGTACCTTAGCCACAGGGTCTCACCCACAAGGGTCCTTATTAGCGCATTGGATGCGGGGTGGAGGCGCCAATAACCTTGCCTCCGATGCGAGTAGGAAGGTGGTTCCCACCATAAGAGGTCGGGCCTTTGGACCACACTTCGAGGGCTTTGAGAGGGCAGTAAGCACACAATAAAATTTGGTCAACTACTTACCCCTGACACGTCAAGGGGCAACCTCCATGGTCCCGACTAGTTTCCATAGGCAACCTCGTACTATGGTCAATATAGCTGGGTTTGACCACCAGTGAGAACAACTCACCGGCATACGTGGCAGTGATAACTACACGTCACGGGGAAGAATTAATAATTAATTATACTCCTGGGGTGCGGGTATAACAGAACACACATCTCTAGGCATGCGTCAAAATTTGTGCGGTACAGCCCAACCCTTGGATGCCCCCTGGGCACACCCTTGGCGCTGAGCTCCCTGGAGAGGAGCCGGACTCCCAAAATGGCTGCTTACTAACATTATCTAAACTAATAAAGAGAACTTAATGCTATCCCAAAAGCAAGGGAAATCTATTATTTCATAAACAATATGGTGTTATTTTATTTCTTGAAATAGTGACTTTATAGTTCAACTTTTCTTCTTGGGGCGACGTTCTCTGCTCGGGAGTACATCTGGGTCATTCAGGGGGCAGGCCAGTCATTTCGCCCACCCCCATGTGTCTTGGCGCATCCTGCGCCCCCCCTTGCAAAGAACTTTATCCCTTTCTTCTTCTATTACGTTCTTTCTTTTAGGATTCCAACAGTAGGTGTGGGTAGGTGGTGGATGAGTTTCAAAGATAATACAATCCAACCCTAAGGGTGCGTTTGGTAACGTTCAGAACGGCATTCAGAACAGTTCTTTTGTTCTAAAAGAACAAAAAAACATCAAAAAGCGTTTGGCTGTGTGGATTGTTTTTTTGTTCTTTTAGAACGAACCGGAGGTTTTGAGCACCAAAAGAACGTTCTTTGCAGATCGTCTCAGAGACGGTTGCAAAGAAAAAGAACGACTCGTGACGGACAAAACTCGTGATTTTTTGAGACAAATCACAAAACTCATCTCTCGCTCTGCCCGTGGAAGTTTGGAGACAACGAAGGAAGGACTCCTCGCTCTACAACCTAGGTGAGATCTCTCACTCTATCTCACTCTCTCTCCCTCTCTATCTCTCGCATGCTCTGCCTCCCTCGCACGCTATTTCCTCTCTTTGTTTCTCTCTCTCCCTCTCTATCTCTTGCACTCTCTGCACCTCTCTCTCTCCCTCTCATACTCTCCCTCACTGTCTCTGTATCATTTTTTGGCTCTTTTCCTCTCTCTGTCTCTCTCTCTCCCTCTCATACTCTCCCTCTCACTGTCTCTGTGTGGATATTTCTGTGATGATTGATCCAATTTGTTTCCCATTTTGTCTTAGGAAGTGGATCAGCACCCCTTTAATCAGCACCCTTCAACCGAAAAGGTATGGATCAGCACCCCTTTGCTTCCCATTTTGTCTCAGATCTAAAACTCAAAACGGCACCAGATCTTCTGTATGTAGTTTGGTTCCATAAATTGCTTGAATGTGTTTCCTATTTTTTTTTTCAATGAACTCATGGTAGAGAGTGGAGACTGTTTCAGTAGATTTTGGAGAAAAATTTTTGGTTGGGAAAAAATGGGACTTTCATTTTTGGCTGCAGTGCTGAAAGCTTCACGGTGTGGTATCGGTTAGCCACTTTGATGCGTTGTATCTCCTCCCTTTTAAGAGAAACCAATACATAAAATTGTGATTATGAAACAAAAATAGTAAAAAAAACCCTGCTATTAATTGAAGCACTCTTTCTTTCTTATGCTGGGCACCCTGTATCACCTCTATCTCAAGCTCTCTTTCTTTCTTGTGCTGTGTTCTCTGTTGCTGTTAATTGAAGGTTGTTTCCCCATCAAGTTCACTGCTGCCAAACCCCTGCTATTATGCAAGAAGACCTCCATCTGTGCTGCTAAAGTCCAAGCTCCAAACTCCAGCTTTCAGTCCACTCGAGCCCTGCTGTAACCTGGGGTTTCTCTGCAGAAATCGATCCTCTATTGGTGTCTCTCCTAACTTCTGTTCTGTTATACCCGCACCCCGGAAGTATAATTAATTATTAATTCTTCCCTGTGACATGTAGTTGTCACTACCACGTATGCCGGTGAGTTGTTCTCACTGGTGGTCAAACCCAGCTATATTGACCATAGTACGACGTTGCCTGTGGAAACTAGTCGGGACCACGGAGGTTGCACCTTGACGTGTCAGGGGTAAGTAGTTGACCAAATTTTGTTGTGTGCTTACTACCCTCTCAAAGCCCTCGAAGTGTGGTCCAAAGGCCCTGACCTCTTATGGTGGGAACCACCTTCCTACTCACATCGGATGCAAGGTTACTGGTTGCCTCCGACCCTGCATCCAATGCTGCTGACAAGGACTCTTATGAGTGAGACCCTGTGGCTAAGGTGCTATGGGTGTCTTGCCATGTTTGACCCTACCCAAATAGACCCTAGGTTACACTTATGAGGTCTTATCCAAACAGGCCATTAAAAGTGATTTTTATATGAGGGAGATGGGTAAGACTATTCCTTAGTCTTTCTTTTTTTTTTCTTTCCTAACCTAATCGTGAAAGGAGAGGAGAGCTTTGAAGAGAGGAGGAGAAGAAGGAGAAGAAGGTGGGATCGGCTGGTTGAGCTTGGATCTACAAGGTGGACCTCCTGTGTACCTCAAATCAGGTAAGCCAGGTGCCCCTTTTCTCTCTTTCCCCCCTTGCTCGTTTGAGCTTGGGTGGTTCTTTGGTTGCAGCCCCTTCTTTTTTGGAAACCCAACGGGTTAGCTCGAGCCATATGTAGTTTCCCCTTGTAGGATGCTATCCTATTTTCATTACAATCCTATAAAGACCTCTATTTGACCTCTTGCTGAATCTATTTGATTCTAACGCTTCAACCACCAAAGAAAACCCCAAATCTGGATTTTTGAGCTTTTGATCCTTTAAACCCCCTTAAATCTTTGGATGTTGGGTGTTTCTAAGACCCAAATAGACTCCAAGACACCCCCTCCCTAGTACCTTGAGGCTTAGAGAACCAAATGGGACAACCCTGGGCTTTTAAAGACCTTGAAATCACACTTGGGTTGCATTAGAGGCAGAGTCTGCGTGAGTCCGATGTTGCCTCCGATGTGTCCTGAGCTTGCAGGGAAGGTCGGAGGCAAGGTCGGAGGCAAGACTGCGTGAGTCCGATGTTTGCCTCCAATGTGTCCTGAGCCTGTAGGGAAGGTCGAAGGCAAGGCGGAGGCAAGACTGCGTGAGTCCGATGTTTGCCTCCGATGTGGCCTGAGCCTGCAGGAAGGTCGGAGGCAAGCCTGCTGAGTCCGACGTTGCCTCCGATGCAGTTTTTAAGGCTTATAACTTATGTAAACTGTGGGGTTTCTCTATTAGGCCTCCCCTACACTCTCTCACACTCTTATTCACTTCCATAGGCGCCAACATATGTGCAATGGAGTGATTTTGAGCGGGAATCATTGCGCTTATACAAATTCTATTTGAAGTAATTGGTGAGTGGGTTTGGGTGATTGTTTGAGCTTGTTTACTATTGCTTATTCATGCATTTATGAATTATATTGTGACATTATCATTCAAGCATGATTGCATATTTGCATTTATTCTTATTCGATGATGATGATGATTGATTAGGATGATATGGATTTGTGTTGGGTTACGGTGCCAGGAAAATCGGCACGGAACCCCCGTATTACGTGGAATTGTATATTGCATCTCATTCTTGCTGTGACGCGCCGTGTTGTGCTTGGTACCCGGGTGTTAGATGGAATGGGACGTTGACACACCCGGATGTACCTCTCAACACGATAGGATTCATGTAGTATATTTGTGGTTAGGCTCAGTTCCCTATGCTACGACCCTTACCAACAGGGGTTTAGGTGTTGGGTAGCCAGAGCACCTGCTGCCTGTGGAGAGTTAGAGAGGCCAGGCCAGGGGTAGTAATGGTTATCGGGGTCTGCCTCTGGGTGGTGATGACTACGACCGGCGCGGGCTCCATAGTAATAATTGAGGTTGCATTGTGGTGAGAATGGAAGGATCCACAATATCTTCCCGAGTTATTGCAGTAGCATATACCCATTGACTTAGCATTGTGTATTAGGTGGCAAATGAATTAATAATAGCATGCACCATGGACTATTTGTGATTGTGTGATTGTGCATCCCCTTTTCTCTCCCACTAGCTCGGTGGAGCTAACCCCCGTGTACACATTCTTTTTAGATTTGGATGCAGATGATTACTATGGAGCCAGAGACCGTGACTAAGGATCATGGCGATGGTTGCCCATGATGATTGTGCCTACGGGCTGTACTGTTACTTGGGATCGTTCCCGTTTTATTATTTTTTTTGAGCATTGTGCTTTGTATAAACTTTTATGTTTTACCTTTTTGGTAGCTACTTGATGGTCATAGGAATTTTGTAACTATATTACTTATTATCATTAGCCAATGAACATCTTATAATTATTTCATTTACGCTTCCGCAAACTCTGACCTATCTTGGAATGTAATATTCCTTTGTCTTTCGCACTCTGATATTATTGTATTGTAATATTGGTTTATGACTGTGAGTTGGTCACTGCATTGAGATCCTGGCGGTGAGGTGGGATGACGCGTGTCACCCCAATCATACCCTGATATTTTATTTTATCCCTTGTCGGGATAGGGGTGTGACAATACCCATTTTGGTGAATGCACTAATATTTATTTTTTAATTCTAAATTCCGTATAGGGTCAAAGTTGCAATTTGGATCCTCTACTGTCGAGCTGCCTGTCCGGTGCCGTGTTGCACAGACAAAGCGGGGCGTGCAATGACTGCTTTACCCCTGTGCCTGAGTGGGGGTAAAGCGATCATTGCACACCTTGCTGTGTCTGTGCAGCTCGGCAGTAGAGGATCTGGATCCCAAAGTTGGGGTTTGTATACTTATAGAACCCTAGGGCCCTATTTTTACCCCAGCTTGTCTTGTGGGAACGACATTAGGTAATGTACATCTGTGGGACTCGTGGGAGTACGAATATGAATGGGTTGTTCATCATATTGTATGTTTTGTAATTGTAGATTCATTGTAGCTTTCATCTTTCAGAAATTTAACATTTTTAGATTTTACAATGGTAAGTGAGTGAGAAGAACGATAGAACCTGTTATCATTAGACCTCTAAAAGGATAACCAATGAGAAATCTTAATGGAAGAAAGCTGTAGGTTTTAATCGACTTGATTTTGGGAGCTCAACAGAAAATGATCTCCACAATCTCCATTACTCAGTTTTGTGAGTGAAATGTGTTTCAATTTTCCACAAGATTCCCATCGTTTTCTAGTCAATTCCCTTGTTACTGTCCTTAATCCCTAAGGCCTCAATACTTTAACGTGTAAACCACACGGACACCTACTATTCTTCCCATGACCATAGATCACATATCACTCGTGTGAGACTCTCAATGTAAATGAAAAGAAAAGATAAAAAATTGGACTAAGTTTTCCTCCACCCATAGACGACGGTTCACCCACCATCCTAGGGTTCACAAATGATTTTAGTATGTTCCAAAAATTCCCTCTCAATACCCTTTCCTGTTCTCTCTCGCCCCACGGTGAATGAAATCCCATTCATCGGTCCTAAAAGTTTTGTTGCTCTTCTTTGATAACTGTATGTCACAGAACAGTTTTACCTCTATTACAGTTTGAGAAGCTCCATTAGGTGATGGAGGTCTAAATGGTAAAATTCGTTATAGTGAAAATGAGTTCCATGGTGACTAAATCTAAACATTTCAAGCCCATACAAATACAAATAAGAGGTAAGCGAGAAAAAACAAGGACTCCAAAGAAATTCGGATCAACATGGACCGAGTTTGGTCATTTCTCAAGCCTAGTCTTCATGACCTTTATCCAAGTTTCATTTATTTCTGACTCGATTCAAGCGACTCACTAGAATTAAAACCTGATTTTCCAACTGCAAAAATAAATGGGCATCATCAATCATTTCCCTATATATCAGAGAAAATATAAAGTGGTTAATTTTGAAACCTGACTAATACTTGATGTCCACTTTTCTATTCAATGGTTTGGCTTTGTCCAATGGCACATGGTAGGAAAGTGGACATCAACATCCAATATTTTTCTATACTTTAATGCTAATGAGGGGGGGTTGCAATTCGACTCCTCTACTTTCACCTGCCTCTACTGCCGTGTGCGTCCCACACACAAGCAAGGCGAAATATACCGCCTTACCCCTGCCCGAGCAGGGATAAGGTGGTACTTTCCACCGCGTTTATGTGTGGGAGTGCACAGCAGTACCGAACAGACAGAAATAGAGGAGTCGGATCATGGGGGGAGGGGTTGGAGTTATTCATTTAAGGCAGGCTCTAAAAATCATATAGTACTATATTTAATGCTCAAATTTAGCCTTTGGCATGGTCCATCAACTTCTATCAATCCGTAAACTTCAATCGAAATGGACTTTTACAGGTGAGAAAAATCATGATAAAAACTTAAAATAGGAATAAAAAGAAACATAACAATTCAACAATTCAAAAGTGTTTTGACAAATAAGAAAACTCCAATACCAGATAGGTCATATGATTGAGTTAGACCATGAAATTTCACATATGATCAATCAAGAGGTTAAACCAATATTTCAAATAGTTCATATGAACCTTTCATGTTTCTTTCTTATCATTACGCCTAGTGAAGTATAATGTTTCACTATATGCTAGATGGCAATTCATGGGTTAGTTCATGTGATAGAAGCCCAGATACGTATCTCATTGGTACAATTTCAGCTTAAAACGGGTAGAGGATGTAGCTTAAGTACAAAACATGTCATTTTTAACTAAAAGTCTAAAACCTTAGGAGGGGTTTGTGAACCCTAAGATAGTAGGTGAATCATCCTTTATAGGTGGAGGAAAACTTTGTCCTTTTATAATTTATAGGGAAAGGTATTCGTACATTTTAGATTCTCCCATCAACTCCATTAAACAAGGGGTGCAAGGGCTTTTATGTCATTAAATGCCAATCTGATTGCATTTTTAATGCAAGTCATGCATGAAAACTTTTGCCTGATTTATATTTATATCCATTTGATGGTATTTTAATAATTTTACTAAAACATTGAATCAGAGGTTGAGCAACTTTTCTTGCTTACTTTAGATTAAAATTTGACCTTGAAATATATGTAGGATGGACTAACTCATGTACTACCAAGTTGTTGAGTTCTTGTAATTCTCGTATAACCTGAGCCTCATATATGGAATTCAAGAGTTGTGATTCCCACTCTATAATTCCATCCGTGCAGGTCAAATCCGTACAAGTCAGCCTCTATACTACCAATCATAATAAGTAAAGAATTATACTTCAATAGGCATAGTGACATCTAAAAAGACCATTTGCGATACTTTACTAAAAGAAAGGATCCTTGTGATACATTTCATACTTTTCTCACTTTTCTCACTTTTCTTAAAGGAAGACTCCGATTCCAGAGTAGACTGGAAGACGTCTGCATAGGATAGGTCCAGTGGTCGTGGGAGAGGAAAAGAAAGTAGGAGTTATTAAGGCACACAATTGCGTCACTTGAATGGCTCTTTGGAAAGTTTACCCCAAAAGAAAGGGTAAAGTACACATACCTCCCTAGAGTGCACCCAATATTTCATGTACCCCCCTAAGCGGTTCAATATTTTGTGGACCATTCCTCAATATTCCACGTACCACCCCTGCTTTACACCCCAAATGCCACATAGGTCCAATCCGTTAAATACCACCGTTAGATGACAATATTTTGACCATTTTACCTTTTGCTTCATTTTCTTAAATCTGCAAAGACTTAAATACCCTCACTTATTTGTTGCCCAAAACTAATTGAAAATGATCAATTTACCCTTTGTTTTATTTTCATAAATGAAAAGATCTAATTGCTTTCACTTATGTATTACCCTAACTTAATTTGAAAAGACTATTTTACCCCTAAATATTTGTTCCTAAAAACCCCAAAATGCCCTCATCTTCCCCAAATCATCATCTTCTTTTACACCACCACCGCCACTGCCACCCACCATTAACACCATCACCAAAGCCAATACTACCACCACCACCCACCATTGCCGTAGCCACCACCACCACCCACCATTGCCGCAGCCACCATCACCACCACCACCACCCACCATTCCAGAAATCGAATCCTGATTTGGGGGTAAGAAAAAACACAGATTCTTTTTTATTTTTATTTGTAGATGCAACAAAGTAGCACCACCTCTGTTCGCTTAGTTCTTTCCTTGTCATTGCATTTAACTTAATTTTCAGTCTACAACCAACACAATATCTTCTAAAGTAACAATACTAATCTGTTACACCTGTAAACAAGTTCTCATAGTGTCACAGTAGGAAACAAATTCTTCTCTTTACTCTGTTTTTAACCCAATTTCAAAATTTTTTTTTCACATTCTTTCCCTTTCTCGCTTTTGGAGTTTGGTCTTTGAATAAAGGGAAGTAGAGAGGTTAGGACAAGAGAGAGAGAGGAGCAAAGCCTTCCACTAAAAACCAGAGATGAAAGTATTAGAAACTCTAGTTTTATCTGGTAACAGAGCTTCCAAATCTTTCTATTTTGTGAAAGACTCATCGCAAATCGCCATTTTTTGTTTTCTTCTCTTGATCAATCATTATCTTTTTAGTTGTTTTCTTGCATTGGACATCAAGATTAGTTCAGAAAAGTTGAATTTTAAGTATATAAGTTTCATCATTGGGTTAGGGTTTCATCGAATTGGTTGATAAGAAAAACCTATACGGAAATTGATTTGTTTCCAGAGAATTTACCTCGCATTTGTCTTAGAACCCAAAGCCAATGGTGGGTGGTGGTGGTGGGTATGTAAAAGAAGATGAGGGCATTTTGGGGTTTTTAGGAACAAATATTTAGGGGTAAAATAGTCTTTTCAAATTAGGTTAGGGTAATACATAAGTGAGGGCAATTAGGTCTTGTCATTTATGAAAATAAAACAAAGGGTAAATTGGTCATTTTCAATTAGTTTTGGGCAACAAATAAATGAGGGTATTTAAGTCTTTTCAGATTTAATAAAATGAAGCAAAGCGTAAAATGGTCAAAATATTGTCATCTAATGGTGGTATTTAACGGATTGGACCTATGTGGCAATTGGGGGTGTAAAGCAGGGGTGGTACGTGAAATATTGAGGGGTGGTACGCAGAATATTGAGCCGCTTAGGGGGGTATGCGGAATATTGGGTGCTTTCTAGGGGGGTACGTGTACTTTACCCAAAAAAAAAAAACGACTTTAGGAAAGATTTCCTACCTAAAAAGTAAAAAGACTCTTTAGAAAGAAAACAAGTGAATCTCCTTTATGACCACAGGTAACAATTCCTGCGATTCTCTCTGTGTCTGTTTGGCAGGGACATAATTTTATTTAGGGTAAATTATACGTCATCCCCTGATTTTCAAACGAAACTCAAATCACCCCTTGGTTTAGACCCCAATATGACAAATTAGTCCCTACCATTAGGTTTATGCTGTTCAGTGATGATGTCAACCAGTTAAATAAATTTAAATTCCTAAACTACCCTTGACCAATGTTGAAGATGAAGGAAGGGTAGTATTGTAAATTTAATTCTAATGTTTTAGTATAAGGGTAAAATAGTCCTTTCATGCTAATAACTAACAACAGACTAACACCGTTAGTGTAGAGGAGGTGATTTGAGTTTTTTCAAAAACCTGGGGGTGATCTGAGTTTTGTTTGAAAACCAGGGGGTGACGTGTAATTTATCCTTTTATTTAAAACAACAAAGACCGAGTTACCCTCACCCATTCATCGAGGGGCAGAGGAGAGGCGGGAATAGGTATCGGGAGGGTGTTTTGTAACATATTAAAACCCTTCAAGGGGTTTGTGAACCCTAAGATGATGGATAAACTAAGGATGTCGATTGGGATGGTTCCCGGTACTTGGGACGGGATGGTACCGGTACCGGTATCAAAAGTGCCAATCCCAGTACCGTCCCATTTAGTTAACGGGACCAAACCTAGATCCCAGTCCCGATTACTAGCGGGATGGGACGGTACCGGTTCCTAAACGGTTCTAGGCACTGTAGAAAAAGGAAGAAGAAGAAGTTTAATTGTTCTTAACGAAGCGGGTTTATTAGTGTTGTGTTGTCTACTATTTTTTATAAAGCAACTTAAATTATGAAATCATAGTTTTACTTCTTCAAACTCCCTAAGATCACATGTAATAAGCTTCTCAAAGTTATAATTAAGAGTTAATGATAATCAAATAAACAAACTCAAATATAGTTTTAATGTCATCAACAAACAAGTTTATAAAAACAGAACTAAAGATCAATCACTTGTAACTTCCACAAGAGAAAAGACTCCTAAATAAATCAACTTACAATCATAAAACTCAAACATAAGAACATAAAAAATGATATCTTCCTGAAACTACTATCAAAGGTCAGTCAACACTTTTTCTCCTTAGGTAGGATGGCCATGTAGGCTGCAACCACGACATAAATAATAATAACTCGAGCACTATCAATGCAGCCTGCAAAAAAAAAAAAAAAAAAAAACCAATTAGGAACTTTAATTTGTTGCTACTGTAAATAAATGCAGATATGCTAACTCATGTAATGAGAGACAAATGTATCATACATGACTCTAAATCCAATTGAACTAGAAGTTGAATAAATAGTAACCCTCAAGTTGAATATCATACCTAAATATTATCCATCACACATTCACACATCCACCTGGGAGGTAGTACATTGTTCAATTGGAGTAGCAATTGTAAGTGCATTGCTCAATGCATCAACCAAATCATCGACATCAGTATAGGGATCGACTAAATACAAACAAATGAATACCGTATTAGTACAAAACAAATTATTGTAAGTTCAAAGAAAAAAAAAAATAAAGATTACCTCCAAAATCCACATTAAACAATCAATCCCGCACGCAAATCAAGGCTTCAACATTTTTGGATAGTAGTTTACTTCGGTATTTATCAATCACCCTACCCCCTGTGCTAAAAGTCGGCTCAGATGCAACAGTAGAATCAGGAATTGCGAGAATATCACGTGCCATTCAAGCAAGATTAGGAAATTGCTGCTCACATCCCTTCCAATATGTTAAAACATCAAATTCCTTGGAATTAGCCTTTGGTGGCTTCTCTAAATACAGATTCAGGTCAGACTTGTCTGAACCTGTAATTATCTTCATTTTTTTAAATTTAGAGAAGTCCTACAAAATGGTAAAATCCAATCAAGAAATGAATATGCAACATAAAATCTACAAAGATTGATAGAGCATAATTACAAGAGTGATTTAATAAAAAATAGAATTTATATGTACTTCCATATAGTCATCTTCCTCCTCAGCAACATTACTTATAGAATCTTCAACATGTGGCATGCTCTTGTATGCTTCAAAAATTTGGTACAATGCTGTCTTGAGACATGAAACAACCTCTTCAGCTACCTCTTTACTCCCATAAATCCTAGAATATGCCCATTCCACTATAGTCAACTTGTATCTGGGATCAAGAACCACTGCAATTGATAAAATCAGAGCATATTCACTCCAATATTTGTTAAATTTCTTCTTCATTGCATCCACCATCTCTCTTATAAAGTTTCCATCATTTAGAATCTCTTCTTGCAAGGTAATATAAATTTTCACCACACTAGGAAAATACATGTTGGAAGTGGGGTATTTTGTACCAGAGAGTAAATTTGTGATTTCATCGAATGGCTTCAAAAACTTGGTGATCTTTAGAATTTTCATCCATTCATCAACATCAGGACAACTCATGTAATTGTCCAACTCACCTAAATTTTCAAAGGCTGCACGATAAAAGATTGCACCCTCAAGCATATGGTAGGTGGAATTCCATCGGGTAGTCACATCTGCATTCAAGGCCTTGTTACATGCGATTCCCAATTGCTTGCAACTGTCCTTAAACCTTATCTTTCTTGATTGAGAACTTTTCACAAATTTTACACTATCTCGAATTTTTTGTACAGAACTATCTATTGACTTGATTCCATCTTGTACAATTAGATTCAAGACATGTGCACAACATCTAACATGGAAAAAGTCGCCTTTGCACAAAAGAGCATTTTTTGCATTTAATTTACTCTTCAAAAAATTCACAAACACATCATTAGAACTAGCATTATCTACTGTAAAAGAAAATAGTTTCATTTCGATCCCCCATTCCATCAACATCTTCCCAATTGCTTCACTAATATGAGCACCAGTATGCGGAGGTGGCAAGATAGTAAATCTGAGCATCTTCTTTTGCAGAACCCATAATCTATCAATATAATGAGCTGTGAGGACAACGTAACCATTATTAGTGATGGAAGTCCATAGATCAGTAGTCAAAGAAACCTTTCCTGGAGAACTTAGGATTAACTCCTTAGTCTTTTCCTTCTCTCTTTTCCATAATTTATGAATATATGACATTTGAGTGTTCCTAGATATGGGTTTGTACTCTGACCAAATATACAACAACAATTTTCTAAAATCCTCATACTCTATAAATTTTAGAGGTAATTCATTCTTCACTATCAATGTCATCACCATCTCCCGTACAACTATTGGATCAATATGCCTATCCCTCATGGTCATCTTCCCTCCCGATGTTGTCATAAGCATTTGGGCTACATCTTTATTGTCATGCTTAGGGCAACATTTAATATGCTTATTAAGACCAGAGGTTCCATTTTTTGTAGTATCAGCAAGTAAAATAGTTCCACACTTCAGGCATTCTACCCTCGGCCTGTTATCATTAAAATTTTTTTTTGTCCAATTCCTTGAACCAATTAGGATTCCAACAGGCCAAAGTTCTCTTCTAGTCTTCTTCCCTTTAGGGGAAGAAGACTGGACAGTGTCACCATCTTTGTTAGATGGTTTGGGTGCCGAAGTAATTTGAACATCCACCATTTTGCACAATGAAAATAATAATCACCCTAAATAGGCCCCTAAAAGAAAATTAATATTAAGTTAAAATCAAGTACAATATAAAAATCTGTTTTAAACTCAAACTTTAATAAATAAATATTAACATTACTTAAAAAAACCATGTGTATGACTTCTCCAAAAAAAATTACAGTTCACTGCTTCACTGTAATATAAGTATGAAAAAAAAGAGAGAAACGTTTTAGAACACAATTTTCCTCTTCACTTTCTTTTATTCTAATCAAATAATAGAGGATAGAGAAGATAAAGTAAAAAACATTAAGAATAGGAATGATGTGTCATTGTGTCACTGTGTACTTGCTGTCATTCCTCTTTGATTTTCCCAAAACAAGACCGGAAGCAAGTTCATGGTGGCTTCTCCCTTCCCATTTCTTTATTCTAATCAAATAATGGAATTCTTTATTATAATAATCTAATCAAACAATAGAAGATAGAAATGACAAATTTATATATAAAAAAAGATAGATAGGACAAAACTCACAAAAGTAAAATGATAGCAATGGAAAAATCCGATTGTGTTTTCCTATTTGATTTCTCAAACAATAGCTTATTATCACACGTCACTATCACATGATACTACTCAATGGAAAAACGAAAAACCTGGTACATGAAGTTGCCTGAAGGAAGAGAGAGTAGCACTGAACCAGGATTTTGAGAGGCAAGACTTCACGGCTTCAAGGCTTTAAGCTGCGACTGTTCATTGTTCCTCTTCGTATTCACAACGTAATTAATGAAACCCTAATGCATCATAATTCTTATATCCTATTTTTTCCTTTAAAAAAAAAAAGATCTTATATATTTTTTCTTTTTAAACGGTACTAGTATGTCCGGTACCATTCTGGTACCTTATTGGTATTTTGGTACTGGTACCGTTGAGAATCTCATCCCAGAACCGTCCCGTCCCATTTATCATTCGATACCAAAATCAGATACCAGTACCATCCCATTTACTAATGGGATGGTACGATACCGGGTTTTAGCGGGACAATATTGGGACAGTTCCCGATTCCGATTCCAAATTGACACCCTTAGGATAAACCGTCCGCTATAGGTGGAGGAAAACTTTATCAAACAAAAAAGGTAATGGTTCCACAACTCTTTGATTATAGCAAGTAACAACCAAGTTTTTTTTTTTTCTAACGAGGAAACCCTTTCTCATTCCATACTTAATTTTCAAAGTGACTAGGTCCCAGTGCTTTGATGATTCTGTTGCTTTCACCATTATAGTGGTTGGTGCTAAGAGTTTTATGGGATTGATACTGTTTAATTGGTTGTGATTCCTTTTACCATAAAGAACAAAAATTTCCCTTTCCTTTCTTGTTTGGGACTACCACAGGCCTTAACTTTTTACTTTTTTGGTGCCCGTGGATAACAAGTGGGCGCCCCAGAGGGCAGCAAGGGTGGGGTAGGTGTGGGATCAAGGAGGTGCAATGACATATAGGACAAATAATTGTCACCTCCAATTCGAGGGCACCTCCCATTCCTCAAATTCCTCTAATAGGGGAGAATGGATTCCACCTTGGGCAGTGTTTTCGGGTAGGGGTAGGGTGGTTATTTCCACCCCCATGTGAGGAATTGAAGGGGGCTGCAAATTGGAGGGGATAACGATTCCATATAGGACTGTTTTGTATGGGAGGAGGGACTAATATCAAGCCCAAGCCCTCGGCCTTACAAACCATTGGCAAGGTGCAACCACTAGACCAAACTGGTACGTCCACACCATACAGAGTTTACTTGTTTTTGGACTTCGTATTTCTGTTTCAATAGGTTGATATCATGGATTGAGGGATTAGTATCACAACAAATTTCAGATTTAGATTTGATCAATACTCTTCATGTAATGGTATACCCTCTAATGTATATCCTTCTTTTTTTTTAGGTAAACCCCTCCAATGTATATCCATGAATAATTATCACCTCCAATTCGCGGGCACATTCCTTCAATTCCTCTAATAAGGGGAGTGGACCCCACCTTAGGCAGTGTTTTCGGGCAAGGGGTAGGGTGATCAATTCCGCCCCCATATGAGGAATTAGAGGTGGTAGTGAATTGAAGGGGATAACGATTTGTATATCCATCCACCCTCTTTCTACACTTAAAGAAGTTTTTAAGTGTAATATTGAACTTTTTCATTGTTTTATTTTGCCACTTGATGAAATTTTGTTTGAATTGAAACTTAACATATAACAGAAGATCTTCAAATCTATCCGTCTACAAAATTCCAACCTCATTCAATGTGGCATGTGAACTTCGTTGGGAAACTGGCATAGAGATACCATCTACAACTGTTGATGTAGAGAATCGTTGCCTTATTTATTTATTTTTTAAAGATTGGTTCCACTTCTCCTGCTAGCATGTACATGGATGATCTGGTTGATTCTAAGCTGAGCTAACTCGGGATCGAATTGGTATAGATGACGGCTGATATACTCCCAGTTTCAATCCCTAAATCCCTGATACTTGATGAAGTACTACTTCTTCTTGTGATTGTAACTCCCCTCTCCCTTGCCCCTCCCCCATCCTGTCGATTTTAAGTTGATTTAACTCAAGATTGACTGGCATCGATGACAACTGATCTACTCCCGAGTTTCAATCCCTAAATTCTTGATACTTGGTGAAGTACTACCTCTTGCGATTGTAACTCCCCTCTCTCTTACCCCCACTCCCCAACAAAAAAAGAGAGGTTTTCCTATATCATTTGTGTGGGATGGCTTCCGACATTGATAGCTTCTTGTGCACGTGGCATTTTTTATTGGAGCCTAAATTGGTGGACATATTCTTCACATCATCATTTAATCGTGTATTAGTTTTCAAACCAATTTGACTTCTACATATCAATTCAAATTTTTAAAAATTTTCAAATAAATAAAATTTTCTTGTGATTGTTTTGAAAAATAAAAGAATCGTCTAAGTAATCGGGATAGTTCCGTATTGGTTATGGTCCCAAGGTGGCCAATCCTAGAGCCATCTCATTTACTAAATGGTTCCAAAACTAGGATTTGATTACGTTTAATAATGGAACGATCTAGTTTGCCTCTTCGGCTCTTCCTCAGTTCAAAGCTCAAGACTCAAAACAGTATGAAACCCTAACTCGTGGATCGTGAAATTTAATCTCATTATCTTAATCCTTACAAGTAATAACAATTTACAACATAACCTTGAGTTTTTATTTGTAATTACAACATAACAGGAATATAAATTATAATTATTTAGTATTAACTAGCCTTAAATGAGTAAATATGTATCTAAAAAAGGTCCTAATGGTTTCATTTTCAGCCAGTTCCTTGTTGGGTTTTTGGTTTTAGATATATTGGGAAATTCGCCCTAGAACTGTCACATCCCATTTAATAATAGATCCCCAAATTAGCTCCCAAAACCGTCCCATTTAGTAACGAAACATGTTAGTTTTGGGTTTTAGCCGATCATTCTGGAATAGTTCTTAGTTTTGATCCAAATTGACACCAGTAATGGTGGGCTATATGATTTGAAATGGATCACAAATTTTATGTGTGTTGTACAGATCACCAAATTGATATGTGCTTGGTCTAAGGAGTTCTCCATCTATCTCATGATCAAAATGTCAAATTATTAGTCCCCATTGTATAAAAGGTATTGGTGTGGGAATGGTTTTCCTTGTAGGAAAATTTTAGGGTTAAATACGCGTATCCCTTGTAATGCATCCAATATTCCTCGTACCCCTTAAGCTTCTTATTAGTCCATGTACCATCTTTCAATATTCCACGTATCACCCCTGCTTTACCTCCCTAATGCCATTTAAGTCCACACTAGGATTAAATGCTAAAGAATTACCAAACTACCCTTTCTTCTATTTTTTCTAAATTTTAAAAAGACCTAATTGTCCTGACCTATTTGCTAAATTTTGAAAAGACCAAAATGCCCTCATCTTCCCCAAATCATCATCTTCTTTTACATACCCACCACCTCTACCACCACCACCACCGTGAAGCCCCACCGCCACCCACCATATATCCATTAATTTACTAATCCAATCCCAAATAGAATTCCTGAACATAAGGCGGCCGGCGCATCTCGTAGCGTAGGGCAGCCAGCCAGCCAACCCTGCCAGCCATCTCAGACTCAGAGTCGCACTCACACACAGAAGAACTGAGATTTTGAATTCCCGTCCCACCAAAGCTGAAAATCACACATAAAAAGATATTAAAACTAAAATAAAAAAAGAAGAAGGAAGCATCCAAAATCTGAGATATTTCCCCGAAACACCTCCCACCTTTATCCTTCTGGTTTTTTGCTCTTTTAGTTTTGCCCCCTTCTATTACTCACTCTGCTTCTAATTTTTTCCCTTTTTTTCTTTTTTCTTTTTTGGGTTTTTGAATTAATTAACGAGAGAAGAAAAATATATTGGTTCACTCGTCGATCGCCGCTCTTTTTGGTTGTTTTTTAATTCTCAGAATTTTTCTTTAATTCTCAGAATTTTTCTTTCTTTGTTCCTTTTCTTCTCCATTTTCCCTTTCGTTTTTTCCTCCAATCAAGCTTAAATCCACCACCGCGCCCTTACTAAATCCGCGGTGTTGGTGGAAGAATAGGCAAGGGAGGGAGACAGGTGGTGGAATTGGTAAAGGTGGAGGAGTTGGAGGAGGTGTTGGAGGTGGGGCTTTACGGTGGTGATGGTGTTAACGGTGGGTGGTGGTGGGTATGTAAAAGAAGATGATGATTTGGGGAAGATGAGGGTATTTTGGTCTTTTTAAAATTTAACAAATAGATCAAGGCAATTAGGTCTTTTCAAATTTTAGAAAAGATATAAAAAAAGGTAGTTTGATAATTTTTTAGCATAAAATACTTGGTGTGGACTTAAATGGTATTAGGGGGTAAAGCAAGGGTGGTACGTGGAATATTGAGGGGTGGTACGTGGACTTATCAGAAGCTTAGGGGGTACGAGGAATATTGGATGCAGGTATGCGTATGAAAGAAAACTTTCCCAAGAAAATGGTTCTTAAATGCTCACTATTATTTTGCCATGTAAATAACTGAGGTGGTAATTTCAACAGTTGGATTAAGAGGTCATACTCTAGATTAACCATATGCCAAATTTTAGAACCTATATTTATCAAATATATACTTGTATGTTAGTATTATGGACGTAAATGTATAGTCGAAAATCCGTATTAGATTTGTGTATATATCCATTTAAGAGATAATCTATATTCAAAAAACCAGTTTTCGAAAACTATGCAAATCCGTTTGGAAGCTAATCGAATGAGGATATGATATTCTATTTTCAGATAGGATATTACTTGATCCATCAAGGTCTGATTATAAAAATATGATAAAATAGTAATTTACATATAATATTTTATAATACTAAAATACAAATACCTTTATCAAATTCACGGTATATTACAAGTAATCAAACAATAAATTAAATGAAAAAAAAATTCACAAGGACATACATCTATGTAATCTTAGGTATGACACTTCAACATCAACCCTAATGGCGTAGTGGGTTCAGAACTGCACCTTATTGTCTTCTTGAATTTTCATCTTCTCCGGTTCTTCACTGTTCAAGGCAAATAGTGAGACGCAATGCCACTCTCTCCAAACTCACGACTCAACTCTCTAGCCTCCACTAAGGATGTAAATGGATGATCGAAAATCCGTATTCGATTTGTGTTTATATCTGTTTACTAAAATCAGTTTTCGAAAAATTGATTTTTGAAAAATTTCCAAACCCATTAATAAACTAATCGAATACAGATATGAATACTGTTATATTTGATTTGAATTTGATCCATTTACATACCTAATTTGCATGAATACCATTTATTGTGTACTCTCACATAACTGAAACTTGACACAAGGACCTAAGGTTCTATTCGCTACAAAATTTAGGCCACTATCTAATCTTCTCATGTGGTCAATTATTGACATTTAAAATAGAAAAGATACCCGAAGCAAGTGGGGTTTATGAACTTGGTTTCCCTGCATGAAGTGATCTCACTCTCTTCATATGATCGATACCATTTTGTCATAACCCATTGGTATCAAGGTTTTAGTCCACAATATCAGATTGGGTATCGATCACCTTTAAAATCAATACGGATCATGTTTTTTTGACTGTTGCATTAATACGATATCAACATTTTATCAAGGTTGATAACTAGCGATACTAATACAGATCGCCTGCGATTGATACCAATAATTCAAGCCATGATTGGTGCCGATCATTTCACGCGTGACTGTATCTCGATACAGCTACACATGGCGCCCAGTGAGCGGTTAGCGTTCTTTATCCCAATAAATTTTAATCCCTCTCTCACAGTTGGGCAACTTAAGAGTTAGTTTAATTAATCGCATGCATGTGCTGATATGCAGCGAAAGGGACAGCGATACGCACTGACAACCTTCCTCGTTTCCTGTTTTTCATGGTAGGATTAGAGATTCTTCGTCCCTTCGTCCTCCTTGATTGACTGATTTATATTTCTTTTTCTTCCCACCCAAACAGGAGGCTAGGGAGAAAATAAATAATAAATAACTCCCCTTTCCTCAGCCTGAAAAAACCGCAAATCTGCGGTTTTCGATTCCATTTTTTATATAGAAGATTCTCTTTACTAGTTTCTCTGCGCTTGAAACCCATACCTGTTGTCTCTTCTCTACAGAGAGTTCAGAGAAGATCAACGTAGACGTTTCCTGCAAAGAGAAAATCTCTCTCAGGTGATGAGTTGAAGGTGTTCCTATTCTTTTTCTCTTGATTTATGTGGTTGCAGAGAAGATTTGTGGATTTTCAGGAGTTCATTGAGAGGATCATTGGATGTGCTATGCAACACGGAGGACTAATTAGTTGATAACTCGAGAAATCTGCTTTGTGGAGGAACAATGGACCTCTAAGTATGACAATGTGTATGAGTCATCGTCAGAACATTTTTTGTGATGAAATGTTGAACTGAAGATTCAATAGTGTTGGAAATCTGAAATTTTGGAAATCGTGTATCCTGGGATTGACGAAGCTTGAAATAATATTTCCCCAAATCTGGTGGAGAGTGAAATGTGAGTTTTCGCTTGTTACGTTCTGCTGCTGTCTTTGGAGATAGAGTACCAAAATCGATTTTTTACTTTTTTTCTTTGGAAAAAAGTAGTACAGTTCAAGTTAGTTTTCGAGAAGGATCAACAGATAAGAGATCTTGAGATTTTCCTTATCTTTACCGCTTAGAAAGCTCCTTTTGTATCCCACCTTTTCTCTTTTTGTTATCTTTCGTCCGGGGGTGGTACAGATTTGCAGTGGAGGCTGTATTTGAGAGTTCCTGTATAACATTATTCGCTTGTAAGGTCGGTTAGAAAGCATTGTTGGGGAATCGTCTAAGTTTTCTCTCTATTAGGAAATAGAAGCTTTGGGCCTTCGATCGAGTGAGCGTGGTATGGATGTAAAAGAAGCACGGTCGTTGGCCCTGACCCCGACGTGGTCTGTAGCTACTGTGTTGTCTGTCTTTGTTGCTGTTTCCTTGATCGTGGAGCGCTCCATTCACCGCTTAAGCCATGTAAGTTTTCTCTTTTTTTTTTTTGGAATTTCCATTCTTATGCTCTCTATCTTTGTTGAATTGCACTCTTCCTCTGTATGGAACATTGAAAGTGTATTTTATTTGCCAAAAATATGTAGCACGAAAGTGTATTTATTTACTTCAATCATGGTTCAATCATGGTTCCAACGGGGAAACTGGTAGCTGAATTGAGCTCAATTATATGTACATATATTGTGCGTGCATATGTATATATATTGTGCTCCAAGTGTGATTATACCTTTGGTGGGATTTACTCTAGTGGATCCAGATTTCTGCCGTGTTGGGGAATCTAGTGTTTTTGAATTGCTTATCATTTGCATGACACAACTCACACAAGGGATCTAGATATGGAGATCTCCGATAAAGATAATGGTGATTAGATCGTGTAAAGGTTAAACTTTATTTTGCTATAATTAATTTGAGTCCCAGTTCCGTTTAAAGTTCTGTTGATTCCTCATGGCTGTGTCTTTTCAAAGATCAAGGTACCCTTTTTGGGAAACTTCGTGGAGCAATAGTTGCCTAGGTTTGCCTATGAATTGAACAATGTTCAGGTACCAAAGACCTAGAAGTGAATAATTTCATCACCATTTAGTTGCCTGGCCTGCCTATGCTTTTTGTCTGAGCCTCCTGTAGAAATCTTCCTTGTGGTTGTACCCATGATTTACCATTGTTATTTCCCCCAATAGGCAATCCTTCCAAGCAGGTACTTCTTAGGGTAGTTTACTAACACCCTGGGTAGCCCTCAAATTTTATTAATCAATAAATAATTGAACGAAATCCCCGGGGTGGGGGGGTGGGACATCCTACCTTACCCCAAACTGGTTAACCACCAAATTTAACATTATCAATAGTCAACCAATTTGATGATGGCCATGCTATTACAACAGATCAGATAGCCACTGTCTATTTGGGAACACTAAAAACAGGACTAGTAGGGGTATGGTTTAGGTCTTTAGAAGTATGTTCAGAAACTTATGTCAATGTAGCTTATTACTTAATCTACCAATCATTATACAGCATGTGCATTAACCCAATACATCACAGGTATGAATAAAAAATTTCAATTGCTGTAAAGGGAAGACCATATCATTATATAGCTTCTACATGTTCATGCATCTAGTTAGAGTTATTGCTGGAAGTCTGGAACTCCAAGGTTGACAATGTACTCCTTTGCTATACTTCTATATCTCTCTTTTACTCTTCTCCCATTTCATTGTAATGTTTGTCTTATTGTCATAGATTTTTATTTATTGCTTGCGTGTACAATTACGACATATCAAATGAGAACATAAAGGTCACTGGAGTTAGTATTTTCATTGATTTTGTGGTTTAAGATTATAAGAGGTTGAAGAATTGCTTTTGTTTTGCCCAAAAAAAAATGAAATACTTTTTTTTTGTGTTTTATTTTTGTGCTTTTACTGGTGCACCACAGTATATAAAGCATTGTACTTGAGATTCAGTTTTGTACTTCACGTGTAACTTATAATGTTCCATTGGTTCAGTGGTTGCAGAAAACTAATCGGAAACCTCTATATGAAGCTGTGGAGAAAATGAAAGAGGGTAAATGTCATGTTCTTGACAGATTTTAAAGCATCTTTTGACTTTTGTTCGGTGTTAATGAAAATTTGGTACCTGTGCAAATACGTTAATTTGTTTGACTTTTGGAATCCCTCTTCTGAACTTAATTTTTTTTTGGGATTCCGTGTTGCAGAGTTGATGCTGCTGGGGTTAATATCTCTTCTTCTTACTGCTACCTCGAGGACGATTTCAAATATTTGTATTGAAACAAAGTTCTTTGCTAGTAGATTCGATCCATGTTCTGCATCAGAGGTGGAAGCTTCTGAAGCTGATAATTCTACCCACGACCGTAAGCTGTCTATGGGTTCAATTCTTCATCACTCATTTAGAAGCATGCTGAGCAGCTTGAATCAGAATACCTGTAAAAAGGCATGTGATTCTGTTCGTGGTTCCATTTCTAGTTGTCGTTTCCCCTTGCATATGGAGATTCATGGGTTTATATGATAATGCTCAACAAAACAATGCTGTCTTATGTCAGCTTGAGTTTTCAATGAGAAGGGGATTTCCCACAAACGATTGTGCTAGCTTAAATTGTGATGGGCGGTCTTCGTTGAACCTCATGTACAAACCTTTTCAACTTCTAAGGACATTGGGATTGCATATAACCATATCAGCCGACCACCTCTCTTGATATTACCTTATTATCCATCTTTACCAAACCAAAAATCCTATCCTATTAATGGATTTTTTAAGGTAGTTGGATGCTTTTGGGAATTGGTTTGAAATAAAACTTTTTATTTGTATCTATAAAAAAAAAAAAGTTCTATTTGAATGCGTATTTGGAGACCTTGTTTGAGTGGATGGATAAGTTGAAACTTTATCTGTTATGCAGGGTCATGAGCCATTTGTTTCATATGAAGGCTTGGAGCAGCTGCATCGCTTCATCTTTGTGATGGCAATAACTCATGTATCTTATAGCTGCTTAACAATGCTTTTGGCAATTGTAAAGGTTAGTGGTAGTTGCATACTTGCAATCATAGTTTTAAATTGTCCAAACATCAGTGAATACGTTTCTGTTGAGATAACTATGCCTAGTTGTTGTAGATAGGGACGCTGATAGACACCTTACTTATTTATTTTGTTCGGGTTGTAATTTCATTATAAACAAAGTTGACCTTTGTCATTATTGACAGGTTGAATTCATTCCCCTAATCCTCTGATTCTCAACTTGGTATTAGAGACTAAAATCCTAAAAAGTTTTTTCTTTTCCCATCTCTAGTAGAGTTTTTTTTTTTCTTTTTCCACCGCCTGTGGGGCTATCGCCTCCTTGTCTAGCATGGTAGACTAATGACACACCATGCCTCATTGACCCTACTAACCAATTATGCCTTTTCACCATGCCTTCCGCCGCCTCTCTTCTCCGGTGAACACTATTCACTGCTGTCATTGTCTCCGCCATGTCTATAGAAGCGCCTCTCCGCCACGACCTTAAGTCATTGCGTCAGCCGCCGCCGCTGCCTTCGCCGCGATCCTTTGTTGTAGCACCTCACCGCTGCGATCTGCCCAGCGTAGCGCGGCCATAGCCGCCTTTGTCGCGCCTTTGCCGCGACTCCTCTTTCGTCTTAGTCGTGACTCTGCTGCGACTTCTCTTCCTCCCTCGCCGTGACCCTCTCTGGTTGCCACGCCTCCCGCAGCGACCCTCTGTCATCGTCGCCATTGCTATTGTGCCTTATCGCGAACTCCAAATCACTTTCCACTGTCACCACCTACTGCCGCGATTTCTCTAGTTGCCGAGCCGCATTGTTGCTACCCCTGTCGCTTGTGCTGCCGCCGCTGCACTCCACCGTGACTTCTCTGGTCCCCGTGCCTCACCGTAGTTGATGTAGATCACAAATCCTTATGTACTCGCAGTAACAAGCCCCAAAACCAGCCCAACAAGGTTGTGGGATTCGACTATTGTGAGAGGCAGCCTAGTCTGATGATGTGGCAAGTTTTTGTTGGTACGATGGGGCATCACCTAAGGCAGCCCCAGCCCAGAGGAGCATGAAGAAGATATGAGACCGAGACAGAAATTTGAGAAAAAAAAAAGAGAGTTACTGTTCACATGAACAGTACCCAAGTTACTGTTCACGTAAATAGTGATTTGGGGGCTGTTATGGATAGCTGGTGTGAAGATTTGCTACTGGATGTTGGTGGAATATTCTATTAGAAGCTGCTATTAACTTAGTTTCTATTTTTGTAATAGTTTTTTAGTTAATAAGTCTGGGTATCTAGTAGTTTCTAATTTTCTTTCTTTCTTTTTAGTAGTTACTGTATTTACTAGTTTCTAATTTTGTTCTTTATATGTTGGTTGAACTATAAAGCCTGGTTTCTATTTTCATCAGGTTTCTATTTTTAGAAGTTGCTTTTCTTTTAGAAGTTACTATTTCTTAAGTTTCTAATTTTGTAAGCTGACCTATTCCATTAAATAAGCAGCCCTTCTTGTCCTGCAAATTAGGGTTTTAGCAAGAACAAGTAAAATCTGATCTTTTACATCAAACGAACATCATCAGTCCATAAAAAGTATTCACAATGATGTTTGTGACTTACCAGAGGAGAGGAATAACCAACATCATCAATCAAAACCCATACAAAGTCAAAACCTTACGCACATAGGTCATAAAACAGAAAACCCTAGCATGCGATTAGGGCACTTCCGATAAAGAGCTTCCTTCTCCGATCACTTAAATAACAAAAATGATGGAACACTAGTTGTGCATTTTCAAGAAACTAGGGTTCTAATAGACAGAAAACAACATAGGTGGCTGTACAACAAAAGGTAGGGATAAAACCCTAACCACACTCAGAACAAGAATCAAGGAGTCCCAGATACTGAAATCAATGCTCAGATACCATGTAACAATAACAGAAATTGAATCAGTACCCGGTCATAAGAAAGAAAGAAAGAAGAGAAGAGAGGAGAAGGGAGAAGTCAAAGAGAAGAAGAGAAGATGAGAGAAAGGAATAGAACACAGCCCACGGTTTGAGTAATGGTCAGAATACTCAAATCTTGGGTTGGGAGGATCTATTTATAATAAATAAAGAAGCAATTACAGCCTAAACCTGGGTCCACACCATCAATGACTATAGTCACAATACTACCCTTAACTTAGAGAACCGACACACACAACCCCATAAGTTGACAATACATAATAGTTTTCTTATAGTCATTTCTTCCTTTCTTTGCTAAATAAAAGAAGATTTGGTCTAACAAATATATATGTCAAGCATGGTTCGAATTTGGTTTCGACTGAAATCGAAATGGAATGACTATTGAAATCACAATGTCAAAATGGACAGAAATTTGCTAAATGGTCCAAAATGGACCGAAATTTCACCGAAATGTTTTGGTTTTGACAGAATGCAGAATGAGGTCTAAATCCGAAATTTCAAACTTTTGGTGTCAAGTGTAGCAAAGTGCATTCTGGGAGGATATCATTCTCTCAAATATGTATCCATTACTTATGTTCCAATTCGCTAAATAAGTAACAGGAGTTTCAGTATCCAACGATCCATGATTTAACGTGTAAAAAAAACTTTATAAATTATTGTTATTAGGTTTCTCACATATTATTTTATATTTTGATACTGTTGCAGATCCATTCTTGGAGGACGTGGGAAGATGAAGCTCATATGGACCAGCATGCTTCATTAACTGGTGAGCTTTACGACTCAGCTTCAGTAAAGCCTAGCCCTTACAAAGATCGAGCTCTGCTCCTGGCCTGTCCCGTTTTTGCAAGCACATGTGAAAAAAACCTTCTTTTTGCTTGCAACCCATATCCAAGAAGTTTTGTTAGAAGGCCCATGAATGAAAACCCACCACTCCCATGAGCCCATTTTTGTGAGAATTATGGACCATGGATGGCAATGGAGTTGGTTAGATGAGACCCCAGTACCCCATCCTGCCCCTCACTGCACCTAATAATTGAATAAGACTGTAGTAACTGCACATAGATATGAGATGAGATGGATCACTAGGAATTGTAGCTGACTTCTATTTCATCCATTAGCAAACAATCCATGATTTTGTTGTTGAGACGCAACTGGTCCTGTTCTTGAATATGTTGAATCCAACATTTAATTACTACGAAAATAAAAAGAGAAATTATTTGGTAAAGCATGACTTTCTTAAAGTGATCTTGTATGACATTATAGATTTTCAGATGGGAGAAACAACACATGATATTGTATGGCATGTCATAGATTTTCAGATGGGAGGAACAACATGTGTATCCATACTCATAAAAATGTCAAAGACTACAGAAACACGCAAATGTAACTGTAGTTGAATTTTCTGAACAATGGGAATGAATCTTAACTGGACAATTTTAAGGTTTAACTTGTTTTGAATCCATAAATTGGACTACATGAAATCATAGTGCATATCCATGCTCTGATTAATCCACTTGTAGAGTTAATACTTAGTAGGTATTTTTGACTTATGAACTTCATGATTATTTTCACTTTTTTACCTCGGAGATGATATTCTGTTCTATTCCATTTTGTGTAGGAACAACAAGAGAGTCAATATTGCAAAGGCAATCTACATTTGTGAAGTTTCATACATCAAATCCTTTGGGAAGAAATAGTTTTCTTGTTTGGATGGTAGGTGGAAAAACTCTTCTCCTTTGGTTGCCTTTATGCTTAGCGGTTTTTTACTTTATCTGTGTTGCAATTTGTTATCACTTCTCAATTGTCTTTAATTTTACATAGGCGGGCTGCTTAAACTAGAACTTAAAAGTATAGAGTATAGTTCTACTTGTTATGCTAAGTTAATTCTTTGATTGATGTAGGCATGGGATACAACCATAGTTCAAAAACTTGTTTCGTCTTGGTCGAAATCTTGAATATTTCAAGTATTTCGGTCGAGTCGAAACGAAACGCAAGTTCGAATTGAAAAACAATGCAACATTTCAAAATTTTCGGAAATTTCGGTCATCTCGTTTCGGAAATTTCGAAAATCTCGGTAATTTTGGTCATCTCGTTTTGGAAATTTTGCTCATTTCGACATTTTACACCCACAAATGGCCAAGCAAAACTCATAGAAAAAATACCATATTTCAACGAAATTTTGGTATCTCGGAAATTTCAGTCAGACCGAAACACTGAAACGAAACGAAACGAGATTTTAAACCTTGGATACAGCTGGTGTAGCTATAACGAATATTTTAATAGAATTTTCAGATTTTATCTTTTTGGTATGGGTAACATCCTTATTGCAGATTGAACTCAATTTTTTAGTTGTGCATTTAAATGATTGTGATTAACATCTTAAGAGAACTATGCATCAATTTCAGCTCATCATCCATCAGTTTTTTGGTATGTTATGCTAATATTTATAGCGTCAACAATTCAACCAAAAATGTATAAATTAGCAGTAGTCGTATTAGGTGCATTTATGTGATGTTAGATGGGGACCCATTGTCTTAATTAGGTTTTTGATTGGTAAAAGATAGTTCCAGCTATTTGGACCATTTGGTAATGGGTACTCAAAAATAATTGAGAGGGAAAAGGATGATCTTAGTATTTGGGTTTGAGAGAAACATTAGGTTATGGAAGAAATTAAAGAACGGGAAAAAGTCTTTGAGCTGACGCCGTAGGTTACGCCAGCACTCTCTCTCTATCTCCTCCTGACACACTCTTTCCTCTCCATCCCCTATTGACGAACTGTCTCCCGCCCTCCATATTGGCTGGCTCCCAACCCCGCCAGGCCAGAGAACACTCTCCCTCAAAGAAAATAGGTCTAGCGTTGACGACATTTTGTGAAATTTGACATGAGTGCTTCGAAGAGAATCATAGGGTGTGGTCAGGAGATAATGGTTTTGTCTGTGGGTTTAAGTGGTTAGGCTGAAGGCAAAAATGGTGATGGTCTTGCAAAAAGTCAAGGTTTGGTGCATGACAAACTTAATGAGCTTGATACTAAAGCATGAACATTAATTGGTTGAGTGAATACTGTAAGACCTTGATGAAACAAGATTATGATACATTTCTTACTGAATCCTTTATTAATTCTTGAAAGCTTCATCAAGATTGAAAGCCTGGATTTAGAAATCTTTCATTTGGACTTTGAAATCAGCGATTTGAACATCTAGATATGAGCAATAAGACAGTTGGAGTTCTTTTTATTCTTCTTCCTTTTTTTGGCCCCTGTGTGTGGTGGGGCGGGGGGGGGGGGGGGGAGGGGGTTGGGCAATGACCAACGGTCAGCAATTTAGTAACTAGTAATTGATGACTTCACAAGAGGTGTTTTGAAAGCATTGAGGTGGATATTTGCAATCACTGATTTGTGATAGACTTATGATTGGGAACTGGTGACCTGTGACCAGACAATTCGAAGGTTGGCTTTGGGGGTTCAATAGAAGGGCATTGACCTAAGATCCCTCCAATGGAGGGCTTGGAAATAAGAGTTGTTAGTTGTAGAATTCTAACATGGGTTTTAGGGGTTAAAACTTAAAATGCCATTCTCAATTTCATAAGGAATTGTACATTTCATTCAATTGTTTTGTGGGTAAGTTTGGGCTTGATGGCTCTGCATGGCTCGGGGATTTTGTTTTTTACCCAACTTTCTTTAGCTAGACAGCAAAGAAGAGTAGTTTTCCTGCAGGAAACAGTGACTCCAATCTCCTTGTTGTAACCGTAGTGATACGAGGACCTGAAACCAGTACCTGCAATTGTGAAGAGAGAGGAGAGAAGAAAACGATGGAAGAGGAAGAAAAGATATCCTGAACAACGATAGATTCAGTCTACTTCTATTGTGGTACCCTATAGCTTTATTTATAACACAACAATTAGACTCTTAGTTGAAATCATACTAAGAGCCGCTGTCTAATTACAATAGGACGCAAAGTAAGAATTAAACTAACAATAAACTACTAACTACGCTAACCTATTTCACGATGGGACACTCCCCCTATAGTGACTAAATACTAAACAACTAATGTACCACAGGACAGTAATACTCATGCGGTACATATCTAAACACTCCTCCTCAAGCTGGAGCATATAAATCAAAGGCTGCAGCTTGGAATAATAAGAATAAATATCAACTGCAGAATTAGTCTTGAACATATATGGCAGTCGTAGACGCCAGTAAATAGTAAACACAGAGAGAACTTCATTTTGGTAGCAATATCAAGTCATGCACATCCGTCATCAGTAGCAGTAGTAGGAAAAAATTATTTGTATCAAATAAACCCAAACAAAAACGAACAAATTAAGTGGCAGAGAACACCAATTGCAATCCAAAATATCATAGTAGCATCAACAACGACAACACTATAAGCTCTTCTCAATGAAGGCAGGTAGTAAGTAGTAATCTCCATAAAGAAGACAGATAAAGCTGCAAATATCAAGGTGTTAAGTGTTCACCAAAAATAGGGCAGTAATGATGTGATTAGTGATCACATGAATAGATATCTGATTAGTAAAGATCAGATGCACTTATTAGTCCAAATAGAGGTCACAAATATAATTGCATATTTGCAGCATATGTCGCTGCGAACCATTGGTAAAAGTGCAGTATAGGTTACTGCGGACACTGATAAAAAAGCTGTATAGGTTACTACGAACTAAGTAACAACATAAGGTTGCTGGAAACCACAAGTAGCAGCATAAGGTTGTTGGGACCATTGATAAAATGCAGCATAGGTTGCTGCAAACCACAAGTAGCAGCATATTGCTGGGGACAAAAAATTAACACAACATACGGTTGCTGGGAACCAGAAATAGCAGCATAAGATTGTTGGAAACCAAGTGACACTGCATAAGGTTGCTGAGAACCAGAAATAGGAATCTTGTTGCTGAATACCATAAATGACCATCTTCATCAGATAAAATTGTTGCTAATGACACGAGCAGATGATGCAGCGTACTCACTGCGGGGTCTGGGGAGGGTCATAGACTCATAATAACATGAACAAATGATAATAATCTTCAAATAAGTAGATGACACGAGTAGATAATAGTCTGCAGATAATAATAATCTCCAATCTCCCCCTCATGTGTAGCAGTACACGCGGACAAGTAATGCAGAGGATGCACATAAAGAGCAACACTAACTGGCATCACGTAGGGTGAGCATCACATAAATCCCCACAAGAAAATCCTGATCTGAAGAGAACTCGAGAGCCATCAGTACGAGAAATCAGAACTGAACCTTTAAAAACCCAGAAATTGGGTGATTTTCAATAGCCAGAAATCCAGGTGTCGGATAAACACAAAACCAGGGTCGAGTGACCTCCAATAGTGGGGCAACCAAGGATTTAAGTATCGGTATCGGGTATCGTATCGGTCAGGCGATTTTAAGAGACGTATCGATACGTATCGGAGATACGTATCGATCGGTGCAGAAACGCATGAAAATGATCAAAATACACATGAAAATACACTTTTGGACACAAAAAACAATATAAACAAGCAATTTGTGTCATATATCATGCATATATACTAAGAATTGTGAATAATTAATAACCAGACAAGTGCGGCACTTTGAAATTGTTATAAAAGATTAAAAGATGAAATTCCTTACATGTAGAGTCACTCTATTGCCATGAAGAATGTCGGGGTGGATCAAAGTCATGTCTGTAAGGGTCTTTAACAATAGGAGCGACTAGGATGATGTTGTGTACTGTCTGAACATAAGCACAATACTGAGCCCAGTCAAAATACTGATGGTAGTGACTCTCCCACTCATAGTAGAATCGTGTGTATTGCTCTGGAGTAGCTAATGTCACGACAGCACTAGGTTGTGCTTGTGCTTGATTCTCTCCGTATCCATAACTTCCATACCCTACAGTAGTCAAAATACTGATGGTAGTGACTTAAATCCTTGGTTACAGACCCACGAAAATCTCTGCAGAACTCTTTAATCACAGATAGACTCAAGGATGAAATCTGATCTTCAGGCCTTCTTCTCAACTGGATTTTGATGAACTAATCTTTAACAACCCCAGCACTATTAACAGTACCTTTCTCCCTCTTTGGTAATGTATTATTTATGAACCCAAAAATAACAGTAACTTTGAATGCTTCACTGATGCCTGAAGTTGCAGGTTCAACAAAGAAATAGAAGGTAGGATCGATGGAGAAGAAATATAAGAAGAAGATGGGCTAAAGGGTTGAGTATCTCATTCAAACCTAGGCTTCTCATCTCAAGGTCTCTCACCTCTCAAAGGACTCTTCTGAACTGTTTCTCACAGCCATTGGCAAAAACCAAAATTCAAGCTTCAGTAAAGCGTTGGGAGGACTCTTAAAGGTCGATTACATATATAGTAAATGTAGCTAATATCAAAAGAAATTAAAACAAATTAGGAAGTCCCTTACAAGACACTATTGGGCCTTGTATACTTAGCAACCTAAGATAGATTATAAACTCAAAATAAAAAGCATCTAAATGCAAGATTACAAAATTAAAACACTTAAACTGAACCCCACGATCTGGTTTTGAGTGAACCAGTAACACCCTACCCTTTTGGGTTGGCCCAAAGGTCCACGAGCCTGGTCCACTTAAGTGGTAACATGGACCTGGCCCCTTAGGTTTCCTGCAGCTATATTCTGGCCCAGGAACCTCTCTACATCATGCTTGCTACTAGCCAACGTGGGGCAACAGTGGTGACACTGCATGGGCAATGTGCCGTAGATCTAGCCAACCTTCGGTGTGTGTTATGGGGGAGCAAGGGTGCTCCTTGGCCTATTCGAGTCAAGGTCCGAAAACTCGGGTCTCGGAGCCATCTCGGCCCAGCCCAAAATCGAGTTGGGCTGAGATCTCAGCGAGTTTGTGCATTTTTTTTTTTCCGACTCAGAAGCCCATCTCGGTGGGTTTTAGACCTCTTTTGGGTCTGAAAATCGGTATACAGCCTATTTTAGGCCATTTAAACACAATGGCATTATCAGATTTTGCAAAAACAAAATGCATATAGGACTTTTACTTAAGCAAAAGATTCAAGTTTTTGTCAAAAAACTTACCTAACCCTTGAAGAACAGCTTTTGAATTCGAATGTGGGCTGTTAGATCCACCAAATGATGTGATTTCAGCTCCTCTAAGTTCGTTTTTGGCAAAGAATTGAAAGCCCTCAAGAAATCTTACCCAAAAAGTAAGTTTAAATGTGTTTTTGGAAGGGTTTCTCAAAGCTGGGAAGAGCTTTTTTCCGCCAGGACTGCTAGAAATCGAGTTTTAGGTGAAAAGAATGAAATGGCCATGTGTTTTTTAAGTTAATGTTACGTATCGAGACGTATCGAGTCATCTCGATATGTATCGGTATGTATTGGTCGATACATATCGAGACGACTCGATACGTCTCGATACATATCGTTTTTTAAATATAATAAAATAATTTTTTTTAAAAACTCTCGACTGTATCGATACGTATCGATCGTATCATATCGTATCGGTACGTCTCGGTCGATACGTCTTGATACAGTCGAGACATTTGCATTTAAAAAAAAAAGATACGTCTCGGCCTGTATCGTATCGACCACGACCGATACCGAGACGTATCGGCCGAGACGATACGATACGGTCCGAGACTTAAATCCTTGGGGGCAACAATGCCCTAAAATCTCTAGTGGATCTGATGGACAGATCCTGATTAATTTATAAAGTCGATTCTATCAAAGTTCTGCAAAAAAACAGAGCATCACTTTTGCTGTTGGAAAAATCTGATTGCAGAAATTCTGAGGCTCTGATCAGCCCAAAAAGGTATTGAGTATCCTTACCAGTGGGTTCAATCAAACCCTGAAATGATAAGGGACTCTGCTGACTCAAAAGACGATGAAGGAGGATCTCAATTCTGCCAATAAAAATAAAGGAAACAGGGTGCTACCATCTCTGATTTGATATAAATTAATTCTTGTAGATGTATATCTTCATAAAAGACCAGAAGTTGGTAGTATCCTTCACGTAAATAGCATAACAAAGAGGAGATACTAGTTTTCCATTGATATAAACTAGATCTTCATAGTAGATGGTTGCAACAAAGGGTGGCTGCACACTACCAACCTGGGAACCCTAGTACAACTCTCAAAACAGATATCAAGGTGATAGTAGATATTGGTTACAGCTTTGATACCATGTAGTGAAATCAGGACCTGAAACCAGTACCTGTGATTGTGAAGAGAGATTAGAGAAGAGATAGACGGAAGAGGAAGAAGAGATGATTGATGAACCACGATAGATTCAGTCTACTTCTATCGTGGTACCCTGCAGCTTTATTTATAATACAACAATTAGACTCTTTGTAGAAATCCTATTAAGAGCCGTTGTCTAATTACACAAGGAACCAATGTAAGAATTAAACTAAGAATAAACTACTAACTTAGCTAACCTATATCACGATGGGACACTCCCCCTATCGTGACTAACTACTAAACAACTAATATGCCGCAGGACAGAAATACCCATGCGTTACATATCTTAACAGTAACCCAGGTTTCAAATACTCTCAGCGCTACTGTAGATGATACCCTGGTAGACAGGTTCCTGGGCCAGAAATATCGCCATAGGAACATAAGATGCCAGGTCCTTGAAACTAATTAAGTGGACCAGATTTGTGGGCCTTTGGACCAACCAGCCTTGGGCTGGGCCAGCCATGCGACTGAGTGTTTCTGGTTCACTCAAAACCAGATCGTGGGGGATAGTTATTTTGTAATCTTTGATTAGTCTTACTTTTTATTTTGGTTAAAAGCTAGGAAATTAAGTTGTTATTTAGTTTTCTTGTTGTACAAGTCCCAATATTGGATTGTAAGGGACTTTCTAATTTCTATTAGGGAAAAAAAAGGCGGTCTGGTAGCGTGCAGCTTACACCCAGACAGCCCACCCCCCCCCCCAAATGACTGCCCCGCCCCCCTACAAAATGAAAAATCCTCCCCTGGTCGCGTTGCCCCTGCACACGCTCCCAGCGCAGGGGCCACACAGCCTGGTAGCGACCTCTTGCTCTTTCTGTTATTTCCTTTTTAAACAAGGCAAAGCCAAGCTATGTGTATTGGTCTTTGAGGAGGCCTCCCCATGATTTAATGAAGAAAAGTTTCGGGTTCTTACCAATGTCTGTGTGAAACAGTGTGGTGAGAAATTTAGGTGAGAGTGAGAGACTCAAACCTTCTATACCCTTCTTTTCTTTGACTCCTATTTGTTTTCTATTTATTGTTCTGTGGATAACCTGTAACTGAGTGGAAATTGAAGTCCTAGAATACTGGTGGTATTGCTATCCAGACCTTTGAAGTTCAGGCCATCAAGTTCCACTTGACAAGATGACCTGACGATCAAGTCCTGTTGTAATTTGGGTTTAAGGGTATTTCAGGTATGCTTGTAACTGTTCGTTGTATTAAGGGTATACTTGTTATTTGCAGGCTTTTGGTGTATCATCTTCTTCACAGAATTTGAAAATGAAAACACCATTTTCTGGGAGGTAAGTATCCATGGTCCCTTAGGTTAACCATTGCTTAGTTAGGGACGACTTCACAATATTGAAGTGCAGTCTGCTCCCAAGGAAGTGACCTACCAAGCAGTTCTTCCATTTGGAGATTCCAGAGTCAAGAAGTCCCTGACAGGCAGAGGCCGACTATATTGTCACCTACAAGGGAAGGTGGACGAAGTGGAGGGGGTGACCCTCCCTAGTAGAGGAAAGAGCAGGCCAAGAAAAGAGAGTTCCAGGCCTTAACGCTGGTGGCAGGGAGGAAGGAAGGAAGGTTGGAGGAAAGGTTAGAAAGGGGGGGGGGGGAGGTTGGGAGAGGGAGGAACTGACGGGCAGGGCCGCCGGAGGGAGGTCAGACATGGCGGAAGCTACATCAGACCATCCAGTTCCGCATGGTGCATTTTCATCGTGATCTACTAGTAGTATTACTCTGGACTTAGGACTTAATCTATTAGTAGTATTACTCGGGACAAAAACTGTAAGGTCACCTTTTCCATCTCATTGTGTGTTTCAGGACTTGGTGACGGGGCGAACGATTGGTAGTGGTAGATTGAGTGGTGGTCTATATCTGCTCGAGGACAGTGCTCCTACAACTTCAGTTCTTACTCCAAAGACTCATCAATTGGATTCATTTGCTTCTGCTTCTGCTTTCGCTTTATCAGAGTCACATCGGTGGCATCAGCGTTTAGGCCACCCATCTCTTAGGACTTTATCTGTTGTTTTTCCCAGTTTATTTCAGAAGTGTAATCCTGATGACTTCTTTTGTGATGCTTGTGTCTTTACCAAGCATACTCATGTTGTTTACCCTTTTCCAGAGAATATGAGTACTGAACCGTTTGTTTTAATTTACTCTGATATTTGGGGACCTTTTCGGTGTGCCTCTATTTCTGGTTATTGGTATTTTGTGACTTTTATTGAATGTCATTCTCATGCTACTTGGGTTTATTTGATGCATCATAAGAGTGAACTATTTCATTGTTTTCAGCTTTTTCATTGTATGATTAAAACTCAGTTTAGTGCTGTTGTTAAGGTCCTCCACAGTGATAATGGTCGGGAATATTTTGAGGGCTCTTGTCAGTCTTACCTTGCTATTGCAGACATCATTCATCAGACTAGTTGTGTGGATACTCTTGCACAAAACGGTGTCACGGAACATAAAAACCACCCTCTTTTGGAGGTGGCACATGCTCTAATGTTTGAGATGTGTATCCCTAAACACTATTCGGGTGAAGCAGTTCTTACTACTGCCTACGTAATCACCGCATGCCTTCTCGTGTGCTTGGTTCCCAGTCACCTTTGGATGTTCTCCAACACCGGTCCTCTTTTACTCTCCCTCTGCGTGTCTTTGGTTGTGTGTGTTTTGCACGCAATCATTGCCTTGCAAGCAAACTTGACCCTTGGGGGCTCCGGTGCATTTTCCTGGCTATTCTACCACTCAGAAGGGCTATAAGTGCTACCATCCACCTTCTCGTAGGCCTGTAAACGGATCGGATTTGGCTCGGATACGGATCGGATGTAATCGGATTCGGATAATTCCTGGTCGAATATGGATACCTCTAAACGGATTCGGATGGATTCGGATGCGGATCGAATTCGGATTTTCGACCATCCATTTACACCTCTGCCTTGTGTAACCCGAACCTTCCTCCCCCTAGTGGATACAATTCACTCTCAATCCATAGTTTTAGATCATGATTCTCTTCTCCTCATAATCTAGAACCTGTTGAATCTTCAAAAACCCTCAAGATCGTTATTTACTTAATTTTTTATAATTAAGTATTCGGATTCGGATTTTTATCGGATTATTCGGATTTTTTTCCGGATATCTCTAATCAAATACGGATGCCCCTAAACGGATACGGATGTGGATTGAATTCGGATTTTCGGTTATCCATTTACAGCCCTACCTTCTCCTCGTCGTATGTTTGTCACTATGGATGTCGTGTTTCACAAGTTTGCTGCTTATTATTCTTCTTCGGCACCTCTTTAGGGGGAGCTTTCTAGTGACGATGTGCCCCTAATTGTTCCTCTTTACAGCCTCTCATTGTCTCTTCCTATGCTTGATGTACACCCTCTGTGCAGGGGGAGCAACCGAATACTGACAATGTACCAAATACTAAGCCATTTCAGGTGTTTACTTGCTCTCGTTCTCGCAAAGGTACAACAAATATTACCACTACTACTGCTCCACCTAGCCAATCGCTTCCCTCAAATCTAGGGCCACCTATTACCTCATTAGAACCTGGTAATCTTCCCTCTTCTAGTGATTTTGACTCTTTGAATTTGCCTATTGCTGTCCGTAAAGGGAAGAGGATTTGTACTCAACACCTTATTTCTCATGTTGTGTCTTACAATTCCCTTTCTTCTTCATATCGTGCATTTGTGTCTTCCTTGTCTTCTATTTCTATTCCCCACTCTTGGCAGGATGCAATGGCAGATTCGAGATGGAAAGAGGCTATAATAGAGGAGATGAGGGCCCTTGGAAAAAATGTTACTTGGGATTTAGTTTCTCTCCCTCCAGGCAAGAGACCTGTGGGCTGCAAATGGGTGTACATAGTGAAACAGAGAGCTGATGGAACAATGGATAGGTACATAGCTAGGCTGGTTGCAAAAGGATTCACCCAAACATATGAGATCGACTACCAGGAGACATTTGTACATGTTACAAAACTGAACATTGTTGGAGTTATCCACTCCTGTGCTATTAACTTGGGTTGGGAACTACAACAACTTGATGTTAAAATGCTTTCCTCCATGGCAAACTTGAAGAGGAGGTATATATGGAAGTTCCCCAATGATTCTCGAGCAAGTAAACTCAAGGGGCAAACCTATAAAAAGTAAAAAAAAAAAAAAAAAAAAAAAAAAAAGTAAACTCATGGGAAGGTGTGCAAACTATAGCTTGCATTATAGGGCTGAAGCAGTCCCCTAGAGCCTGGTTTGGGCGGTTTCATAAGGCTATGGTCACACCTGGATATACTCAAAGTAATGCTGATTACACCTTGTTCATTAAGCGGTCTGATGATCACATTATGGTTCTCATTTCTATGTTGATGACAGTGTTCTTACCTGAAGTGACTCAACTGAAATCGCAAAATTGAAATCCTATTTGGGATAAGAGTTTGAGATCAAAGATTTGGGGCAATTCCGGTACTTCCTAGGAATTGAAGTTGCTCGTTCTTCTAAGGGATTCTTCCTCTCTCAAAGGAAGTATACCTTGGATCTTTTATCTGAGAGTAGGATGCTTGGTTGCAGCCCTGTTGATACTCCTCTTGAGGCTAACACACATCTAAAGAGCAAAGATGGGGAGCCAGTAGACAAATGAGGTTGTCAACGACTTGTAGGACGGTTGATATATCTATCTCATACTCGACCAGACATTGCTCATGCTGTGAGTCTGGTTAGTCAGTATATGCATGACCCACACTCTACTCATTTAGATGATGTTTATCGTATTCTAAGGTACTTGAAGTCAGCTCCAAGAAAAGGGTTTTTCTTTTCTCCCCACAATCACATGTGTATAGAGGCCTTCACGGATGCTGATTGGGCAGGTTCCCCAGATGATCGAAGATCCACATCTGGCTATTGTTCCTTTGTAGGAGGACGTTAAAGCTTCAATGGATCGATTCTAATGGAAGATTAAAGAATTAATAGCAAGGATGAGGGAAAGGGGAAGAAGAGAAGAAGAGAAGAGAAGAAGAGTTGGGAGAGAATCGGTTGTGTGTGTTGAGTGATTCTCAACGCACATATTACTTCATTAATAAACTCTTGCAAATTACACAGACCTCCCTAGGGAGGTTAAGGGAAATAAAACAAGAACAAGAAAAGTACAACTTGGTCGTGTCTTATAACAGGACAATGACAGAAACCCTTATACAAGATATTCTAACAACTCTAATACTCCCCCTCAAGCTGGAGAATAAATGTCATACATTCCCAGCTTGCACAATAAGGTACCAAATAGACTAGGAGTGAGACCCTTGGTGAAGATATCTGCTACTTGATCACCTGTCTTCACAAAGGGAGTACAAATGCATCTAGAATCCAACTTTTCTTTGATGAAGTGACGCTCAACCTCAATATGCTTGGTTCGATCATGCTGAACCGGATTATGGGCAATGCTTATAGCAGCTTTGTTGTCACAATAAAGTCTCATTGGCCCTTCAGTTTCAAAGCTCAAGTCTTAAAGAAGTCTCTTTAGCCATATAAGCTCACATACTCCATGAGCCATGGCCCTAAACTCGACCTCCGCACTGGATCTAGCTACAACTGGTTGTCTCTTGCTCCTCCAGGTAACTAGATTACCACCCACAAAGGTATAGTACCCAGAAGTAGATCTCCTGTCAGAGACTGAACCAGCCTAATCAGCATCTGTGTAGCCTTCAATTTGCAAATGGTCATGCCTGGCGAATAGAAGACCTTTTCCTGGACAGGATTTCAAGTATCTAATGAAGCAATACACTGCATCCAGATGTCCACTCCTGGGAGCATGCATGAACTGACTCACCACTCCAACTGCATAAGAGATGTCTGGTCGAGTCAAGGAGAGATAGATTAGTTTCCCAACTAATCTTTGGTACTTGCTTGCTTCTATAAGAGGAGAACCACATTCATCACCAAGTTTATGATTCGGATCAATGGGGGAAGTGGCTGGTTTGCACCCCATCATGCCTGTCTCTTTCAGAGGATCCAAGACAAATTTCCTTTGGCAGATGTTGATTCCTTTCCTTGATCTAGATACTTCAATACCCAAGAAGTAAGAGTCCAAGGTCTTTGATCTCAAACTGTTTAGGCAAATAAGATTTCAATCTGTTTATCTTAGTAACATCATTCCTAGTTACCACAATGTCATCAACATAGACAATGAGAGCTGTAACTTTACCATTACTTGTCCTGATAAACAAGGTGTGGTCAGCTTGACTCTGATAATACCCATTCTTCAGGATGGCTTGTCTAAATCTCTCAAACCAGGCCTTAGGAGACTGTTTAAGGCCATAGAGAGCTTTCTTCAAGAGACACACTTTCCCTTCAGCTGAGGGACACTTAAAACCAGGTGGAGGTTGCATGTACACTTCTTATGCTAAATCTTCATGAAGAAATGCATCCTTCACATCTAATTGGTACATTGGCCAATCTTTATTGGCTGCCACTGAAAGAAGAACCCTGATTGAGTTATGCTTGGCTACAGGAGCAAAAGTCTCCTAGTAGTCAATGCCATACACCTGACTATACCCTTTTGCAACCAGCCTAGCTTTGTACCTTTCCACTGTACCATCGGATCTATACTTGATTGTATAAACCCATCTGCATCCAACTGGAGTTCTCCCCCTGAGAAGATCAACTAGTGTCCAAGTATTGTTCTTCTCCAGAACCACCATTACCTCAGACATTGTTTGCATCCATTTTGGATCCGATAAGGCCTCTGTGACATTTTTGGGAAAGGAAGAAGACTCAAAGGCAGTGGAAAAAGCAATACCTGTAGGAGAAATGGAGTCATAGGAAACAAATTGAGCTATGAGGTTAGTACAGACTCTCTTTCCCTTTCTCATAGCAATGTGAAGATCTAATTCAGAAGGAGAAGAATTACCTGACTGAGGAGGATGAGACTGAGGATGTGGATCCAAAGAGGCGTTTTGGCAGGGTTGTTTATACCATGGTTGCTTCCCTTTTCCCTTCAACAAACATTCACCTCTTGTGAATACGCCATCTTCTTTGAATCTTATTCTCTTGTATTTTTCTTTCCTGCTAGCATCACTACCACTGCTAGCATCAATATCAACAACACCATCAGCATCAACATCATCAACAACATCCACTTCTTTGTACTTTCCAATATCAAATAAGAATGGGGAAGTGGAGGTTGGCAAGGGAGATAGAAAAGGAATGACATCAGCATTCTGTTCACTGCTAGTACTCTCCCCCTGAATAGAATGTTGAGGGGAAGAAAAATAAGGGATAGACTCAAAGAAGGTGACATCTTTGGAGAGAAGTGGCCTTCGGGAAGGAGGATGGTAGCACTTGTACCCTTTGGTTGAATCAGAGTAGCCCAAGAAGATGCACTTGAGAGCTTTGGGATCAAGCTTGGTATGGGTTGATTTGTTGACATGAACATAACAAACACAACCAAAGACTCTTGGAGGCAAGGAGAAAACTGAGGATTGAGGAGAAAGAAGAGCCAGGGGGGATTTGGAGCCAAGGAGTGGAGCTGGCATCCGGTTAATAAGAAAGGCAGCGGTAAGAAGTGCATCAGACTAGAAAGTCTTAGGCACATGCATACCAAAGAGAAGACCCCTGGTGATTTCTAGCAAATGACGGTTTTTGTGCTCAGCCACCCCATTTTGCTGTGGGGTGTCAACACAAGCCAGTTGATGGATGATGTCATTATCAGTAAAGAACTGTTGGAGCCCCCCATACATGTACTCACCCCCCTTATCAGACCTAACAATTTGGATTCGAGTACCAAACTGAGTACTGATAAGTTGATAAAAATCCTTAAAAGCATCACAAACATCACTCTTTTGTTTCAACAAAACAGTCAAAATGGACCGAGAATAGTCATCCACAAATGAAATAAAGTAACAAAATCCAGATAAAGAAGTGGTAGGGGAAGGTCCCCAAACATCAGTATGAACAAGGGAAAAGGGTGTAGTAGTTCTATTACCACGATAAGGATAAGATGTGCTACAATGTTTAGCAAAAATACAAGATTCACACTGAAAAACTTAAGATGAAGGGAAAGAAGTAACAAGTGGGGGTAACTGTCTCCTCATAACAACAAAAGAGGGATGACCCAAACGTTGATGCCAAAGCAGTATAGACTCCAAAGTACTACGGTCACTCCGACCACAAACATAAGCTGCAGCAGTTGATTGAGCAGGTAACCGTGGTTCAAGAAGATAGAGTCCTCCTTTTTCAGTCCCACTGCTAATAACCCTCTTTGTCTCCAAATCCTGAAAAACATAATGGGAAGGAAAGAAAGTGACACAACAATGTAAGGATTTGGTTAGGTGACTCACTGATAATAGGTTAGTAGCAAAATCAGGAATATGAAGGACAGACTCAAGGGAAATAGAAGGAGTAACTCGCACATCACCCTTACCAGAGACAGAAGAAAGGGAACCATCAACAACCCTTACCTTTTCCCTGCCAGAGCAAATGGAGTAGGAATCATAGTATTGTGACATACTAGTCATGTGATCAGAGGCTCCAGAGTCAATAATCCAGGTGGGTGCAGTAGGAGGAGCAGACGAGACTTGCAGAGTTGAGGCAGAAGTAGTAGACCCCCCAGAGGTAGAACCAGTAGCAGACTTGCCAAGGTGAGACATCAGCCGGCGGAGGGCTGCAATATCATCTTGTGAGTGGGAATCAGGAGCCGGCTAGGGTCCAGGTGGCTCAAACTTAGATGTCACAGGGTGAGCCCTAGCTCCCTCTCGCTTGCCTCCACGGGTACTAGATGAACCACCACACATACCAGGGGGCTGTCCATGAAGATCCCAACACTTGTCCTTGGTGTGTCCAAGTTTACCACAATGATCACATTTAAATCTCTCACGGTGATCTCCACGAGGTAGCCCTTGGCCTTTCCCCCCACTTTTCCAGTCTCTGTGAGAACTAGAAACAAGTGCAGATCTCTCTGTTGATGGTGCAATATCCATAGTGGTTTTCCTGGTTTCCTCATCTTGCAAGCAGCTGCAATCTTAAAAAAAAAAAAAAAAAAAAAGAAAAAAAAAAAGAAAAGAAGAAGAAAAGTAGCTGCAATCTTCATCCAGAGTTGGAAAGGGAGATCTTCCTAAGATTTGTAGGCAAAGAGGGTCATACTTTGGGTTAAGACCACCAAGCAAAATAACGATCCTTTCCTTTTCTTGGCTCCTGTAGACCTTTGCTTGATCATCAGAATTGGACAACTGGAGGTTGTTATAGTGATCATATTCCTCCCACAAGCTAATAACAGAGTTGTAGTACTCAGATATACTCCTATCACCCTGCTTCATGTGGATGATCTTTTGGAGGATTTGATACACCTTTGTTGCATCTCCAACTCTATCAAAAACTTTGGAGACACTGTCCCAGATATCTTTCACAGTCTCCTTACTCATAAACCTCCTACCTATCTCAGGTTTCATGGAGAATATCAATCAAGTCATAACAGTGGAGTTCTCAGTCTCCCACTTGAGATAGCCTGGATCAGTTGTAGCAGGAGCTGTGATAGACCCAGTAATGTATCCCAACTTTCCACTACTGTGTAGGGACAACTTCACAGGACGGGACCAATCCAAGTAGTTGGTATTGTCCAAACTCACAACAGAGATTTGGGTGTTGGGGTTATCAAAGGAAGCCATGGTTGGGAAACCACTACTCAGGCTGTCAGCTGTTGTCCAGACACAGTAGACATAATGGGCAAACACTTCAACAATCAATATAGTGTTTTTGCTCAAGTGGGGAGTACACTCAACCCAAACAAAGGAGGCAAACCAATACACAAATAGTGCTCAATTAACCAAATCACTAGGCTGAGACCAAGCCTATAAAACAGCCTGCATACAGAGAGCAAAAAACTTGCATAACTCAAACAAAATCCTTCTAACAGCCAAGGAACTTCAGTTCATAACACCCAACAAGTGTACCAAGATGCACACATTCCATTCTCAGCAACAAACAATCATCCAATGCAGCAATCTTCAAAAAAAGGTCAAACAAGAAGCAGAAACAGAGCTGCTAATACCTGTACAGCAGCAAAAAAGGCAGCAACAGTCTTCCAATCTTCCACCTTCAAGAACAAACTCTTAGGGCTTCAAAACAGCACTCCCATGCGACTTGAATGAGTCAAGTTCCAAGGCAAACCAATCTGCTAAAGGCAGAATCGAATTTGAAATAGCCCACTGCCGGCGGAAAAAACTGGGTTTGCTTCCAATGCTTCACAAATGTTGGAAGCTAAGTACCCTTCCTCTCAACAACCAAGAGGTTAGGGGTCTGAGATAACATCCCTAGGCGATTCAAATGCACTAGGTCTCATTCCAAGAGATGGAGAGGAGAAGGAGAACCAAGGCAAATGCTTCACAGGCTGGCGGTAGCTAGGCAGGTATCTTCCAAAGCTTCAAAAACACTTCAGCAGCTCCTAAACTCTCTCCATATGGACTTGGTTTGAAGAATACTACTCCCAAGACTGTAAGAAGTATAGTATCTCACATATACAGCCTCTAATGGAACCCCCTTTACATTTATAGAGTTCCAAAGAGAGGAGAAGACAACTACTGAGCTGAGCCGACTCTCAAACCAGAGATGCTAGCTTTGATACCAAGTTAAAGCTTGAATGGATCGATTCTAATGGAAGATTAAAGAGTTAACAACAGGGAGGAAGGAAAGCGGAAGAAGAGAAAAAGAGAAGAAGAGAAGAGAAGAAGAGTTGGGAGAGAATCAGTTGTGTGTGTTGAGTGATTCTCAACACACATATTACTTCATTAATAAACTCTTCCAAATTACACAGACCTCCCTAGGGAGGTAAAGGATAATAAAACAAGAACAAGAAAAATACAACTTGGTCATGTCTTATAACAGGACAAAGACAGAACTACCCTTATACAAGATATTCTAACAACTCAACAGAGGAAACCTTATGACCTGGCGCAGTAAGAAACAAGCTGTGATTGCTCTTTCAAGTGCAGTGGCAGAGTTCCGTACCATGGCACATGGCATATGTGAATTGTTATGGCTGAAGGATCTTTTGCAGGACCTTAGTATTAGTTCCAATTCTTCCATGATATACTGTACTATGATAGCAAGTCTGCTATTAGTATTGCCCATAATCCTGTTCAACATGACAGGACGAAGCATGTGGAGATAGACCGTCATTTCATCAAGGAGAAGCTTGATCAAGGAGTTATATGTATCCCGTTTGTTCAGTCAGGTGATCTGTTGGCTGATGTTTTTACTAAAGGGTTTAATAGTAAGTTTTTTCATTCTATTTTGTGCAAGTTGGGCATTTGTGACATCTATGCACCAACTTGAGGGAGAGTGTTGTAATTTGGGTTTAAGGGTATTTCGGGTGTGCTTGTAAGTGTGCGTTGTATTAAGGGTATACTTGTTATTTGCTCTTTTTCCTTCTATTATAAATAGAGCATGGCTGTGCTCTCTTGAGAGTTGAGACACAAGTCATTATTCTCACCAATCCATTTCATCAAGTCCCACTGTTGGTAGAGATTTCTGCACAGAGGTTTGATGACTTATAACTCCAGATCAAATCCTCCGTTCCAGCCCATCTTTTGTGAGTGTAATACCCTTCAAGGGACTTATCTTCGATTGGCTTTTCAGCTCCATTCGAGGTGCTGAGTTACTAAATCTGTTACTATGTTTTTTCTGGTTAATTTCTCTCTTGTTCTGTCTGCTGATAGGACCAATTCTGGTCTTGTCTTGTTCCTCTGTGATTGGTTATCAAACCAGGGTACTAAGCTTTGTTGAGGGCTTATTAAGTTGTATACTTCGATATTTACTTACTGTTAAGATGAACTGTCGATTTCTGTTGCTGGTAATCTGCTGGTATTGTCAGTATATTGATCCTCCTGTAGAAGTGGTTCTTAGTTGAACTGGTTTTACATTACCTGGACCCTTTAATAGATTAAAACTGATCCTATTCTGGTAGGAAAGAGACTGAAGATATGTGGTGGCTTTTAATTTCTCTCCTACTACCCTAGGATATGAGATACACCCTTTAAACTTACTAAAGTACTCTAGGACCATTACCAGTTCTAGACATGACTTGATATAAACCAGAATTTTGAAAAGTTGCCCAAATAAATAATCCCCAAGCCTGAACAACAGAAGACCAATCTCTCACTTCACACACATAGTTCATCAGTATTCTCAAATGCAATTCAGTGATTCTGTCGTTTTTTCTTCACGTATTTCAGTTGTCTGTTGGACTGAATCTCATTGGTGTATAGTTGTGGGAGAATGACTCCTAACCCTCTTGTGCGACAGAATGTAGGGAGATGTAGATGCTTCCGCATCAATACCTCCACCCTGGAAAGAGTTTGACCTCAAATGTAAAGATTAAGATTCTAAATAAAGTAAGTGTCTAACAAAGTTGCTTCTTTGGACTCTTTGGATCTGAAATTGTCAACTAGTCAACTGTAGCAGGAGAGCACCTGAGCGCATTGGCCTCATCTAGCTCCATAGTTGCCTTGCCTTGACAACTGAAGGTAGAAGCAGAGGTCGATAATACAGAGTTACGCCTTTCTCTTCCTCCTCCTTCGACAGCTATAGCTGCTGGTGCTGTAACTTCTTTTTCATTGTCTTCTTAATTCTTCTCTAGCGTCAGTGGCATGGTGGCGAGACTGCTGCACTGCAAGCATCTTCGTCTTCCTCCTCTGTGGCGGTGGCAGCCTGGTAGGTGCTGCCGCTGCTTCTTCTTCATCTGTGGGCCTTGGTGCCTTGAACAAAAAAGTGGACTGTCGCCACTGGAACATGTTACATAGAGAGGCAGGGAGGGAGAGAGAGGCTTAGGTTTATGTCTGTCAAAGGGGAAGGGAAAGTGAGCATGCGACTCATACATCATGCCTCTGTCACGCATAAAAGAGAATATTTTCTTAGTGATATATTTAAAATATATAAATGGGTGTAAATAGTTCACCAGGGACTACGTCTAAACATAGTTCAAGATCTTGGTGAGATCTCGCTTTTAACTTGATCTTGTAGGATGTCAAGACAAAACGCCATGCGATACACATATGTCATTATCTCGCTCGCGATCATACCGAGATCTCGAGCTATTTCTCGTTTCGGTTCGACTCGGTAGAACCAGAAAGCTCATAATACACCATAACTTGACGAGATCTCGATTCGCTCTCACCTATCTCGCCTCTGTGAAGGTGAAACTCCATCTTTGGGTCATTTTTTTCATTTCTTTTGGCAAATCACACCTCCAACACCTCATCAAAGCTTGATTCATTAAAGATTGAAGCTACTAATCTCCTCCAAGCTGCATCTCAAGAACCTAAGGTAACTATTCATCTCAAAAACTATATTTTTCGTAGAAACATGATCTAAACTTGTAGACTACCAACTTAGGGTCCGTAGTCAAAGTAACATATTGGGTTTGAATTTGTAAAACTAAGGGTTCCACTGTGTTTAGAAGGCTTAAAATAGGGGGAATGTCAAGTTTCAGCGCCTATCTTGGCCATATGGCCACCGAAACCTACTATCGAGTTCAGGAAAAAAAATACATGATCTCGTTGAGATCTCGGTTTCGTGGCCTGGCAAAACCAGTGGCGAAACCGAGACTTAAAACCTTGCGTTTAAAACTATGCACCTTAACATGGATTCACCCATTTTTATAAGGATGCCTAGGCAAATGCCAAGATGCCTAAGCACCGAGCAGCTGGTCATCACATTGGCCTGCCTTTCCACCATGACAACCATGCTTGACACTTATGCTATTATTTTTTATTTTTTTTTTGGAATTCCTGCCATATCATGCTTTTGAAACAACAGTCTTGCTTTTGCTTTCCTTTTTTTGCATTTAAAAATTGGTGAGTATAGAGGTCCAACGTCACATGTCCAGTCATTGCAATAACTCTTTTATATTTCTACTATTAAGGACTCTTAAGCTTTGATGTTACCTTGCTAATGATGTCCCTTTTACACATCATGATATTTCGATGAGATCAAAACCTTGTCTAAAAAAGAATTGATTATTTCTTTTCTTGGACAGATTTGTTTATCTTTGCATAATCTTTCATTGTAGACAAACTAAAGGAGTTGATTGGAGTGTACACTTGGGAAGCCAAATTTGCTTGTCTATTTCTTTAAAACCTTTTCTGCAAGCCTGTTTAGGCAACTCATTGGAGTATGATCAAATTTGTCTGAAGTTGCATGTTAGCTATATTTTTTGTGTTGTTTTGCTTTTCAGAATTGCTCCATCTCTAGTTTCTTTTCATGCTTTCCCAATGCAGCATGACCCGGAAGGAATTGTTTCCTTCCAAAGCCACATGTGAAATTTTGAGACCTAATTATGTGCTTTACAACAAGCAAACAAGTGGCATGTGAAAAGACTGTATTTATGATGACAATCATTAGAGGTCAAGCTTTACAAATTGCATGGTTTACACCCTAAAATGACTATGAGGAGAAAAATTAATTTGCTTCCATTTACGTAATCAATTCCATAATTCATTGCTCTGAAATCCTAGAATCAGTTGATATTGATAAAGCTGCTCATTGTGCAGACTTGCTTCTTCCGGCAATTTGGACATTCAGTGATTCGTGCTGATTACCTAACACTCCGCATGGGCTTCATCACGGTACCTATTATTCTGAGACTTAAGAATACTAATAATATGCCACCTTATGTTTTTTATGAACATCTTTATGCTTTAAAGTCTGCTTTCTTCGCAGACACAGAATTCCGGCCTTTGTATGCTATGCTTCCTTGTTTGTCCATTCTATTACTTGTAAAGTATCATAGAGTTTTACATAAATCTCTCTGATTTTACATAATATAGAACAGAAAAAAAAATTTGTTTGTTCAACAGTATACAAAAAAAAGTTAAATAGTGTTATGTGTGTCTTGAATTCTTGTACCCGTTTCGATGATTGGCCCACTCCGACATTTTTGGTGGCGACCCGAATGGGATTTTTTCTGAGGTCTGTAATGGTAGGGGAGGGCTTGGGCCAATACGTAGTTGTGTAATTCTGGGAGAATGTGGAGTTCAAAATTAGTGGTCCTTCTTCAAACAAAGCTCAATCTACTTCAGTTCAGCTACCTACTTTCTAATGTAGAAGAGGTTCAAGTAAGAACCACTCTACAGTAGGATCGATGACTGGTTGCAACAGAACATCATAATAGCAATAAAACCAGAATTAGTTACTTAGGAGGTAGAAATCAAACCAGCCTGTAGAACAGTATCAAACTTAGGTTGAGTGAAGATGGAGGTGAAGGGATGCTACACTCCAAATTTTAGCCAAATGCATATAGAATAGCCAACTCAGAAGGAGAAGAATGAGCAGATTCCGATGGCTAAAAACTGAGATACAAAGATAACCAAAATCAGAAGGTTATGGAATATCGTGCAAACCAGCATTGGGTGTGGGCTCCAAAGTGGATCGAGTATCAGACTTGATGAGATGAGGCTTTGCTGCAAGTTTGGTTTAATTATGATGGTTAGAAGTGGAGATCTGAGTTGGTCTTGAAAATAGAAGGTAGGGCTCAGAATTAGAAGGTGATGGCCTGCAGAGCAATCAAGCCAACAGCAAGTGTAACGACCCCAGACTAACCAGACATAGCTGGGACCGCACAGGGTAAAACCATACCATACAGCAGCAATATGAATCAAAGATCCATACCAATAACACATCAGAGTATAATACGAGCGGAAGACCTGCAATTTATTTTAGGGTTATTTACAATCCGTACAAAACTGAGTAAAATCTGATGGCAACACACTAAAAAAACTTACTTAACAAAGTAAGTAGCATCTTCTATCTGATTCTTTAACTAACATTTCATATATATATATATATATACATTCATTTGATCCCAAAAAGTAAAACAAAATAAAACTTCTTATGATTCTTCTTTGACAATTCCCTTGCCCTTGACCATAATCTTTTGATCTACATATTCGATATACAACATAGGATGAGCTAACAGTTCAATGAGTGACAACATATAATCATGCTGAAGAAATAATTGGAATGGCTTATCAATGTGATAGCCCTCCACGATTTATTTATAATAGATATGGAGAAAGTTCCAGAATAGGAACAATTACAATAATACCCTCAAGAGTAACTAGAATAGAGAAAACCCCATGGGTCAACCATATAACACGGGTCGACCCATGTTACATTAATACCCATATTCCAACACTCCCCCTCAAGTTGGCGCATAGATATCAGTCATGCCCAACTTGCACAATAGAGGTTGAAAAGTTTTTCCAATCCTTTGGTGAACACATTTGCCAATGGTTCCCCAGATTGAGCATAGGGAACACAAACAGTCCCATTATCCAGATTTTCTTTGATAAAATGACGATCAATTTCTATATGTTTCGTCCGATCATGTTGAACTGGGTTATGGGCAATACTTATTCTTGATTTACTGTCGCAGTGGAGTTGCATTGGCAGAGTGATAGGAGTACTCAAATCTTGCAACAAGGTTTTGAGTCACAATAGCTCACAAATGCCAAGAGCCATAGCTCTAAATTCAGCCTCTGCATTGGAACGGGCCACCACTGTTTGCTTCTTACTGCGCCATGTAACACAATTTCCACCCACAAATGTACAGTAACTTGTGGTGGATTTTCGACAATGAGAACCAGCCCAGTCCGAGTCAGTGTAGGTCTCAATTTGTAGATGATCATGAGGAGACAATAAAACCCCTTTACCAGGGGCTGACTTAAAGTATCTCAAAACCTTGAATACGGCTTCCAGATGGTTAGAGCGAGGATCATGCATAAATTGACTAATAAGACTCACAGCATAGGCAATGTCAGGCCTAGTGTGAGATAAATAAATTAGTCGCCCGACTAACCTCTGATATCTCCCCTTGTCCTCTGGTTCACCATCAGTGTTTCGAAAAAGAGTATTGGCCTCAATGGGAGTATCCACAGGAGAACATCCTAAAATGCCTGTTTTTGAAAGAAGATCTAGAGTATACTTGCGTTGAGATAAGAAGAGTCCCTTAGAGGAATGGGCTACTTCAATTCCGAGAAAATAGCAAAGTATTCCTAGATCCTTGATCTCAAATTTCTTGGCCAAATAGGTCTTCAACTTGGAAATTTCTGCAGAGTCATTTCCAGTTACAACTATATCATCTACATATACGATGAGGAGAGTAATAACGCTGCCCCGTCTTACTGATGAACAAAGTGTGATTTGCGTTACTTTGTTAATAACCAAATGTCACCAGTACCTTCTGAAAGCGACCAAACCATGCACATGGTGACTGTTTCAGACCATACAAAGCCCGCTTGAGTTTACAAACCTTGCCATGAGTTGCAGCAGATGAGAATCCGGGTGGCACATCCATGTACACTTCCTCTAATTCACCATGGAGGAAGGCATTTTTAACATCAAGCTGTTGTAGACTCCATCCAAGGTTCACAACACAAGAAAGAATTACGTTGATAGTGTTCATCTTGGCAACAAGCGCAAAAGTCTCCAAATAATCTGTCCCATATGTTTGGGTTAAGCCGCGAGCAACCAATCTTGCTATAAAACGGTCAACAGTTCCATCATCTTTCTGTTTAATCACAAAGACCCATTTGCAGCCAACAGTCTTCATTTGTGGTGGAAGTGTGACAAGGTCCCACGTACCACTCTTCTTAAGAGCTTGCATTTCTTCGACCATGGCCCCTTTCCATCTAGCATCTGCAAATGCCTCTTGCCAAATCTGTGGTATGGAAACAGAAGATAAAGAGGAAACAAAAGCATGAAATGAGGGGGACAAAGATTCATACGAAACAACCTGAGAAATTGGATGTTGCGTACAAAATCTTTTTCCCTTCCTAAGAGCAATGGGTAGGTCAAGTGATGGATAAAAAATAATAGGAGGTTCGGATATAATATGAGAAGGATCCAAAGGAGAAGAATCTAAAGGATTAGAAATATTACCAGAGAAAGTCTCATTCGGTCCTAGATCAGAGGACAACTCTCGGTCTGGTATTGATGTAGTGGTGGACTTTAGTTGTCGTTCCCCTTTTTTCTATTGATAATACTGCTGACTAAAATATTTCTTTGGCTGAACCTGCTGCTTCCCCTGGACACCACCATCATCTAAAGGTACATGATAATCATCGGTGGGCTCATGAAGGGGAGGAATAGTAATTGACACATCTTCTAGAGTAGATGTAGACTCCCCCTGAAGAGGTGCCGATGAGGGATAAAAAGCCACAGCCTCATGAAAAACAACATCCATGGAAACAAAAACACGACGAGATGGAGGATCGTAACATTTATAACCTTTTTGTGTTGGAGACTAGCCAATGAAAATGCAGCGGAGACTGCGAGGATCAAGTTTACCATGGGCATAGTGGTTTCGAACAAAACAAACATACCCGAAAATTTTTGGAGGAATGATATAAGAAGAAGACCCCTTTAAAAGATCAAGGGGAGACTTATAGTCAAGGATCCGAAAGGGCATTCTATTGACAAGATAACCGGCTGTTAGAACAGCCTCGCCCCAAAAATGAGAAGGGACATTCATTTCAAACATAATGGAGCGAGCTACATCAAGAAGATGTCTATTTTTGCGTTCAATCACTCCATTTTGGGGTGGAGTGTCAACGCAACTAGTTTGATGAATGATACCTTGAGTAGCAAGAAATACTTGAAATGCCCCGTCTAAATATTCACGACCATTTTCACTCCGAAGAGTTTGAATGGTTGCCTGAAACTGAGTTTGAACCATGCTATAAAAAACCTTAAAACAAGAAAACACTTCACTTTTGTGCCTCATTAAATAAACCCAAGTGGTGTGTGTGACAATCAATAAATGTGACAAACCACTTCAAATCAGAAATAGAGGATGTGCGTGAGGGACCCCAGACATTAGAATAAATCATAGAAAAAGGTTTGGAACATCTTTTATTTGAACTAGAATAAATAGAACGAGCTTGTTTTGCAAAAACACAAGCCTCACATAATAAAGTTTGAGGATTACAATTCTGAAATAAACCAGGAAAAATTTTAGCTAAGGTTCCTAAAGGTGGATCTCCCGATCGGCGATGCCAAAGATGTAATTCAGATAAATGGTCAGCGGAAGTAGCATTATGAGCCTGTCTAGATATGGCTGCAGTACTAGAGGTAAGATCATCGTCAAGCAAATAAAGGCCACCACGCATTTTGCCAGTTCCAATCGTTCTCCCCGTCCCCAAGTCTTGAAAGACACAATGGGAAGGGTTAAAAATAGCTTTACAATTGAGATTAGATGTCAAACTACTGACAGAAAGCAAATTAGAAGTTATCTTTGGGACATGCAAAACAGAGGACAAGGATAAAGAAGGAGAGCAATGGATGGCTCCCTTCCTCGATACAGAGGAAAGAGAACCATCGGCTATTTTAATTTTAACCTTGCCTGAAGAAGGAGAATAATGAAAAAATAAATTTGAGGTACCAGTCATGTGGTCAGTGGCCCTGGAATCGATTATCCAAGGATGAGATAATGTCAAAGCAGAACAACCACCAAAAGAAATACCTGGTTTGGAGAAAACAAGGTTGGATTCAGAAGAGGGAACCATAGTCGAGGTAGAGGTAGATGCAGATGATGATGTGAGGGACCCAAAGTTGGTCATCGTACGACGAAATACAGCAAGTTCCTCTGTAGAAAGTGTGGTATTAGGAGATGTTTCGGTTGCTTTAGAAAGATTGGCCTGTGCGCCACCATGGCCACCATTACCACTACCACGATCTCGGCCACGGCCTCGACCATCACCACGACCATCAGACAAATCAGATGGCTGACCATGCAATTTTCAGTAATAATCTACAATATGTCGTTCCTTTCCACAATGGGTACATTTAAGAGGTTCCTTCTCAGACGAGGAACGTGTACCAGTATTAGAAGAGCCACCCCCAGAAGTAAGTAAAGCTGATCTCTCTGGCTGTGTGGGTGGTAATATAGTGGATCGACGAGTATCCTCCAATTGTATCATAGAGTAGGCTTGCTCCAAATTGGGAAAAGGGGAACGACTCAAAACCTGAGACCGAAGCTGGTCATATTCCACATTGAGTCCAGTCAAAATGGTGTATACTCTGAATTTATCCTCCCTTTGCTGAAATTTTGTAATATCGGAAGGGCAATCAAGTTGAAAGTTATCATACTAATCTGGCTCTTGCCATAGACTACGGAGTTCAGAATAGTATTGTGACGAAGTGAGTTCTCCCTATTTGGTTGCATGGATTTTATTTGAATATCATAAACTTGTGCATCATTCCCTACCTGGGAATAGGTATTTTTAGCAGCCTTCCAAATTTTGGCGACTGAGTCAAGCAGCACATAGCCACGGGCAATGGCTGGAGTCATAGCACTGAGAAGAAAAGACATAACCAGTGAGTTACTTGAACTCCACTTATCTTGTAATGGACCAGCATCACTTGGCTTAACAGTACCATATAGCCCCGTGAATCAATGGAGAGAAAAACTAATGTAGGCCAGAGTAGGTAATTTGTGCCATCGAGCTTCACTGGGCTGGCTGGAAAAGAGGGATAATCATGATGATTCCCTTGTGTAACAGATGGGCCAGTAGATGCTGTGGATACGTCTGAATTAGGCATACTGATGATAGGTGCGCACTATCGATCACAAAAATAATAAAGGAATAATAGCCCAAAGCACAAAGACGATGTGCAGAAAAATTGCAGGTATCGTTTTCTGCAAAAAGATGATTCTCGGTTTTGTTGTAGAAGACCTGGAATGAGACTGATCCTTTGTGGTGTCGATCTTAAAGTGCAGAAAAACTAGAGTGAAATAAGGTTGACGCTGTTGGAATATGTAATCAAGAATACCATGGGGGTATTCTGGTCTGGTCTTTTTTGGGGTAGTTTTATTCTTCTTATATTATTAAGTTTATGTCGGCTATGTGGGTTTTAGTCCCACATCGCCTAGTTTAGTCTCCTTGTAATTTCCCCTGTATTATAAATAGAGGGGCTTACCTATCAATGAATACAACACAATATTTTCTCTCATTCTCTCTTTCTAACCCACGATTCTACCAACAGACGCCAATAAAAAATCTGGAATGCCGAGAACTTCAAATATCGAGAACTTCTGTAAAAAAAATTGCAGATCGTGGCTGAGAATATCTTGTCCCAAAAAAATCTGCAATGTCTTCAATCTTCAAATAATGATCTCAATCTGTATGGAGATCATAAATAGGATAGAAAAAAGGAGGTAAGATCCAGGGCAGGTACTAGATCATTATTTGATCACCTCAAAGTACCGCCCCCATGAAACAATGGAGACTAGAGGAAAAAAAAAGTCTCGGTTGTAAGGTTGGGTTAGGGTTTTAAAGGAACTAGAAGAATCAATCTAAGAGGGATCGATCTTGAGGGGAAGAGATGGGTGAAGGAAAAAATCAAACTCAAGAAGGGAGATCGATTTTTTTTTGGAATTGGGATTTATTTCTTAGGTATCGGTTTTGGCTCTAATGCATACTCATTGATAGAATTTCAATGTCACAATGCATTATTAATCAAAACATTGCATCATATGCATAATGCATGACTGCCATCACTCCCACTTCATAATTCCTTTGGGAAGTATCTCATTCCTCCCCCCTACTAAATGAGATAACAACTCAGTATACATCTCACTTCCTCCCCCCCTGCCCCGCTAAGTGAGGTTTAATGCATGAACATGCAATTCAATACTTACCCCTTATAGGCTTATAGCAATACAAGCATTTCTAGTGGCATTCTTTCATTCATTTAGCTTGCACTCAAAGTTATTAAATAACTTGCATGCTAACATACATCATACAACATATCCAATTCATGCATGACCGCAGCGTATAGCATTTATTCATACAATAACAGTTCATTCTTGTGAGCATTCACAACTCAATATACAAACGTACTATTCAATCTGTTATTGATAACATGTCATTACACACATTCCATTCATACATCACAATATACAATAACCATGGATTATATAAATCAACTCACCTATACTGTACTTGTGAAACACAAACGTCAAGTATAGTTCCAACAAATGTGCCTCAAAAACCAATTCTTCTCTTCAAAGCTTTCTTCAACACTCTAACCTTTCCTTCTATTTTCTTTCTCTTTCTTTCTGGTTCAGCAGAACACTCTTTGTTTCCTTGTAGAGAACCCAATTCTCTTCTCCTTCAATCCTCTTTTCAAATTTCCTAATTTAACAACATAAACAGCAACTCCTCTCTCTTGTTTTTCTCTTCTATTCCTTCCTCTTTCCTTGCTAAGAATTCCAACCACTATTTTCAATCTCCAACTCTTTCTCCTTAGAATTTCTTTGTACAACCAGCTCCTTCTCTTTCCTTTCCTCTCTCTCTTCTCCTCCTCTTTTTCTTCTTTTCCTTGGCTCCACAGCAACATAGGCAGCTCTACACTTCTAGCAGCAATTCTTCAAAAGCTGCTCCTACTTCCCCTGCTTCTCTTTTTCTTCTTCTCTTTCCTTATTCAACCTTCTTTTCCTTGGCTTTAGAATTCCAGCAATGCAGTTCTCCCTCTCTCCTTAGTCAAACTAGTGGCCACCAGCTTCTACTAATACACCTCCTCCTTGTTACTTGGCAGCAGCCCAAGCCTGACTCACTCCATCCTCATCCCTTGGGTTCAACCGAACCCATGGCTGGACCAATGGTTCACTCGAACCAAACCCAAACCAAACCAATTATAATATTATACTATTATATATGTATACATGCATATTTCAAAAACTCGTTTCATTTCGGTGGAAATTTCGAATATTTCAGTCAAGTTGAAACGAAATGCAACAACGAATTGAAAAAAAAATGCAATATTTCGGAAATTTCGCTTATCTTGTTTCGGAAATTTTGGAAATCTCAGTAATTTCGGTCATCTTTTTTTCGGAAATCTCGCTCATTTTTTGCATTTTACACCCACAAATGGCCAAGCAAAACTCATAGAAAAATACCATATTTCAATGAAATTTCGGTTAGACCGAAACACCAAAACGAAACGAGATTTTAAACCTTTTATACATGTACATATATATATATATATATCCATTCAACCAATAATATCACTTCATTAAGAATCTTCTATTTCAACAATGCACATTAATATTAATAATATTCCAAACAATGTAACACAACTATGTAGTGTCCCATACCACTACACAGTCACAGGACAATGTCCAAAACACTCACCAAACAATAGTCTTCATCCCAAACTGGCTTCCACTAGCAATTCCTTCACTGCACCTGCCAACACAGGAATAAAGTTATATAAATAATACTGTGGGGCAAGGTTTAAAGTATCGGTATCGGGTATCGTATCGGTCGGGAGATTTTAAGAGACGTATCGTATCGTATCGTTTCGGAGATACGTATCGAACAATACAGATACGCATAGAAATGATCAAAATACACATGGAAATACACTTTTGGAACAAAAAACAATATATATAAGCAATATATAATAAGTGTCGTGCATAAACCTAAAATGGTGAATAATGTATAGCCAAACAAGTGCATTAAATTGAAATTGTTATAAAAGTTGAGGTTTCTTACATGTAATCGTGTATAGCCATGAAGAGTGTTGGATGATGCAAAGGATGATGTTGTTGCACTCTTTGATTCGTTTTTTTAGTTTAAAAGTGTGAAAAACCAAGATTAAATGCAAGATTTTAGACTCTTGGTTGAGAGTTTTCCTTCAATTTTTGTCAGATTAAGAGTTGTATCGAGTCTGTGAGTGAAAATGGCTTTTTTTATGGAATGTATCGATGGTATCGGTACGTATCGGTGCTTATCGGTATGTATCGGTAATGTATCGGTATGTATCGGCCAATACGTATCGATATGTATTAAACCAGCCACAGAATCTTTTATTGGACGTATCGATGGTATCGATACGTATCGGGCGTATCGTATCGTATCGGCCCGTATCGGTCGATACAATTCGAGATAGTTCATTTAAAAAAAGGAGATGTATCGGTATGTATCGTATCGGTATCGACCGATACCGATACGTATCGGTCCGTATCGTATCCTATCGGTCGATACTTTAAACCATGCTGTGGGGCCTTACATCAAGGGCTGGAATTAATATCGAGTGCAGCCCCAACAGCAGTGAAGAACTCCTCCAATTCTTAGCCTGTTCTGATCACTGGAATGGAGATATGAGACACAGAAGCTGCAGCACTAAATCAGATTGCAGGAGCAGTAGCAGCCTTCTATTGATGATCAAGGATGGATCCTGGCCTTCACAGAGGTATCAACAACAGCAGGTTTCACACTTACAGAAATGGTAGTAGCAACAGATCAATGGAAAGAAGTTAGACAGGGGAAGAAGGGAAAGGGATAAGGAGATTCGGCTCTCTCAGCACTAGTGGTTTTGGCTCTCACTAGCCAGGCCTCACAGCCCTTCATCCACACAGGGGATAACAGAATCTTCATGCTTCAAAGCAAATTGCATTCAACTATTCACATCGTTGGTGGGGGGGCCTCTGAGGGCATTACATATTTATAGGTAGCTATGCTTGTCTTTCAAGTAAGAGAAAATTAGAAACTTGCAAGAAAAAGGAAACAAACTAAAAATAGAAACCTCTAAATAAAAGCTAAGCCTACTTTCTAAATCTGAAATTAGAAACTAAACTGAGCTAAGGTTGCTTAATAGACAACCACAAAATATCTAAGAGAATAATTCTGAAAATAGAAACTAAACTAAACTCCTAATTCCCCACGGACAAAATTGACCCTTCTAAAAAAGTCTTCACATGATCTAGTTATGGGCCCCACTGGATTTTCTAGTTGCATTCTCACCAAGTCAAATATGGGGCTGTGACAGTATTCACGTGGGCAGTCACGTGAACAGTGTTTTGGCCTATTCTTCTTCATGTTTTGATGTACATCACTTTCACTGAAGAAGATGATGCTCAAGGGGATCGAGAAGAAGAGGTGTATAGCATTGTTAGGCATAGAGGAGGAATATTAGACCAACAAAAAAGTATGGGACTGCTGAAATTGTTGCTTATGCATTGTCTATTGCAGATACAATTGAAAATAGTGAGCCTGCAACATATTCTGAAGCTGTTTCTTCAGTTGATTCCACCAAATGGTTGTTTGTCATGAATGAGGAGATTGAATCTCTCCATAAAAGTCAGATTTGGGAGCTTGTCAAGCCGCCAAGAGGGAAGAAAATTGTTGGTCGTAAATGAGTCTTCAAGAAGAAGGAATCCACCTTAAGTGTTGAAGATGCTAGTTACAAGCCACAGTTGGTTGCAAATGGCTATTGTCATGTACAAGGAGTTGATTTTAATGATGTTTTCTCACCTGTTGTTAAGCATAGCTCTATTCGTATCTTGCTTGCTTTAGTTGTCATGCATGATTTGTAGTTGGAGCAATGTCATAACTCTATTCGTGTCTTGCTTGCTTTAGTTGAAGTACTTCTCATGTGTTTCATAATGCAGTTGTTTCTATGATGTATGCTATGGTTTGCACTCGTCTTGACATTTCACAGGCAGTCAGTGTGGTGAGTATATACCTGTCATGTCCAAGTAAAACTCACTCGGAAGCAGTGAAATGTATACTTCGATATTTGAAGGGGAACTCTGGTGTTTGTTTGGAGTTTGGGAGGAATGGTGACAATTTATATAGTTATGTTGATTCAAATTATGTAGGTTATCTTGACAAGAGGAAATCGCTCACAGGTTATGTATTTACTTTTGGAAGATGTGCGGTCTTGGAAAGCTACTTCACTGGCTACAATCGCATTATCTACTACTGAAGTGGAGTATATGGCAATGAATGTGGCAGTTAAAGAATCTATTTAGCTTGGATGTTTGTTGAGAGAGCTCAGTACTGTTGTCCACTATGATAGCCAAAGTACTATTCCCTTGACTAGAGATCAGATGTATCATGAGAGGACGAGGCACATTGATGTTTGGCATCATTTCATTAGAGAGATAATTGCTCAAGGCAATATCCAAGTGTTGAAGATTGGTACTGAAGACAATCCAATTGATATGTTGACCAAACATTTATGTGTTGGTAAGTTCGAGCATTGCTTGAACCTAATTGGTATTTGCTGCATTTGAGTTCAGCCCTTGGAGGGGCTAGTGGAGAAGATGAAGATTTCCACTATGTGTTTGCTTGTTGGAGGAGAATTCAAGCCAAGGAGGAGATTTGTTATGTGTGTCTCGAATTCTTGTACTTGTTTCGAAGATTGAGCCGCTCCAACATTTTTTAGGGTGACCTGAATTGGATATTTTTCTGAGTTTTGTGATGGTAGCAGAGGGCTTGGATCAGTTAAGATTTACAGATGATCGATCCTAGTAATGGAGGAAGGGTTTACAACATGAAGGAGAAGAAGAAGAGAGGAGAAGAGAGGAAGAAGAAGATAGTTGGAGAGAATCGTAGAATGTTAGAAGTGGCTACTCCTAGCATCCATTTACTTCGTTAAACCATTCTTAGGAAATTATAAGGACCTCCCTAGGGAGGTGAAAGAGAAACAGACATAAAAGTTAAAAATACATCTCTAGTGACTTGTGACATAGACATGTTCTAAAGTACCCCTAGTACATAAACTCTAACACTCCCCCTTAAGCTGGAGAATAAATGTCATACATTCCCAGCTTGGACAATAAGGTACTAAATATACTAGGAATGAGACCTTTGGTGAAGATATCTGCTACTTGATCACCTGTCTTCACAAAGGGAGTGCACCCAGAATCCAACTTCTCTTTGATGAAGTGTCGATCAACCTCAATATGTTTGGTTCGATCATGTTGAACCGGATTATGGGCAATGCTTATAGCAGCTTTGTTGTCACAATAAAGTCTTATTGGCCCTTCAGTGCCAAAACTCAAGTCTTGAAGCAGTCTTTTTAGCCATATAAGCTCACACACTCCATGAGCCATGGCCCTAAACTCAGCCTCTGCACTGGATCTAGCTACAACTGGTTGTTTCTTGCTCCTCCAGGTAACTAGATTACCACCAACAAAGGTACAATACCCAGTAGTAGATCTCCTGTCAGAGACTGAACCAGCCCAATCAACATCTATGTAGCCTTCAATCTGCAAATGGTCATGCTTGGTAAATAGATGACATTTTCCTAGACAGGATTTCAAGTATCTAATTATACGGTACACTGCATCCAGATGTCTACTCCAGGGAGCATGCATGAACTGACTAACCACTCCAACTGGATAAGAGATGTCTGGTCGAGTCAAGGAGAGAGATTAGTTTTCCAACTAATCTTTGGTACTTGCTTGCATCTATAAGAGAAGAACCACATTCATCACCAAACTTATGATTCGGATCAATGGGGGAAGTTGCTGGTTTGCACCCCATCATGCCTGTCTCTTTCAGAAGATTTAAGACAAATTTCCTTTGGCAGATGTTTATTCCTTTCCTTGATCTAGATAGTTCAATACCCAAGAAGTATTTCAAGAGTCCAAGGTCTTTGATCTCAAACTGTTTAGCCAGATAAAACTTCAATTTGTTTATCTCAACAACATCATTCCGAGTTACCACAATGTCATCAACACAGACAATGAGAGCTGTAACTGTACTATCACCTCTCTTGATAAACAAGGTGTGGTCAGCTTGACTCTGATAATACCCATTATTCAGGATGGCTTTTCTAAATCTCTCAAACCAAGCCTTGGGGCCATAGAGAGCTTTCTTCAAGAGACACACTTTCCCTTCAGCTGAAGGACACTTAAAACCAGGTGGAGGCTGCATGTACACTTCTTATGCTAAATCTTTATGAAGAAATGCATCATTCACATCTAATTGGTACATTGGCCAATCTTTATTGGCTGCCACCGAAAGAAGAACCTTGATTGAGTTATGCTTGGCTACAGGGGCAAAAGTCTCCTGGTAGTCAATGCCATACGCTTGACTATACCCTTTTGCAACCAGCCTAGCTTTGTATCTTTCCACTATACCATCGGATCTATACTTGGTGGTATAAACCCATCTGCATCCAACTGGAGTTCTCTCCCTGGGAAGATCAACTAGAGTCCAAGTATTGTTCTTTTCCAGAGATACCAATTCCTCAGACATTGCTTGCATCCATTTTGGATCAGATAAGGCCTTTGTGACATTTTTGGGAATGGAAAAAGACTCAAGGGCAGTGGAAAAGGCAATACCTGTATGAAACCCACCTCTAAATTGAACTTTTTCGAATTTGTGTGATTACAGGTTCTGGTTCAGTGTCCATGCTTGCCTCTATGTTGTGGGCTGCATCGGTGGTGGATTCGGAGCAATCTATTGACTTGCCTATGGAGGATTCTGAGGAGCCAGCACAGCTAGTCATCCTTGAATCTGAAGATCCTGCCGGGTCCCAGCACATCAGTTTTATATGCCAAACATTCTGGATCGAGCATATGCAGAACCTCACAATTTCCTAGGCTGGTTTAGGTAAGAATCTGTCTTTACATATAAGACTGTACTTTTAATAGTATATGGGGGCAAAAAGGGTAAATTTACCCTAGTGGGACCCACACCCTTTGTGGCCTAGGGCTGCCTGTGTGCCAGCATGCCTGGGCCCACATCTATGGTCTATTAGGTCTAAACCATAACTTAAAACCTAGTCTTCGGTAATTAACTATCTTTTATAATCAGTTTTGAGAAATACATTATAAAAACTAATTCTATTAACTCAAACAGCCCTTAGTACTAACCTTATATATATAACTACTTAGCCAAAAATCATTCTGTCCAATCCATAAGATTGATTCAGCTAAGGAAACCAAGGAGGAAAAAGGGAAAAGGAAGAAGAAGAAGGAGAGAGAAGATTAGGGTTTGGAAATTTCTTCTCAAGTTGAAGACTTGGAGCTTGGAGAGTACTTTGGTGGAAGTCTTCATCTTCAATACAGCAAGGGTAAGGTAAGGTGTTTACAATTCTGGAATCTCTTTCCTTCATCTCTTCTTCTTTGATTTTTCCTCTAAACCCATGGATTACCCAGCCCTATGACTTATAATTACTTAGGATGGTTGATTAGAGCCTTAAACCCTAACTTAATTAGACTAATTCCATACTCTAGGGCATCATCCCATACCATTAAAACCTTAAGAACTCGGTTCCAAATGGAGGCAGCAAAAGGGCAAGTGAAGAAAAGATGATCTATGTCTTCATGCCCGTTCCAACAGAGGCAGCATCTAGGAGAGACTTGCAAGTGGCGGTGGGAGAGGAATGCTTGAGTTGGGAGGTAATTTGCTAGGGCATGCCAAGTAGTAAAGCTCTGTCTTGGAATGTGACCTTTAAACCAAACCACTTTTTGCCAAGGACAAGGGGTCCCTCTGTGTCTGACCATGTCCCAAGCGGAGTGGGAGCTGAATGTGCCTGTGGTGGAGGGGAGCCATAAGATGGTGTCTCCTCTGCCTCTGTGTCCAGGTGGGATAGGGGGAAGGGAGCTCCAGAGATCCACTAGAGGGGGGGGGGGGGGCGAGAGAGGAACCAAAAGCCGTTGGTAATGATAGAAGCCACATGGATAAATCTGTCCAAGCCGGAATCATAGATGGCACGGTGGCTGACTAAAGAGGCTAAGACACCTGAAGGGTGCCAATTGTCAAGCCAAAGATAGGTCTGCGTCCCATCGTCAATTCTGCAAGAAATAGCACCCCTGACTATGTGTCTCACTTGAAGAATTCTGCGCCATATCCAAGAAGAATCAGGGCTGGAGCTGACCGTCCAAATAGAGTCTCTACGAAGAGGCCCCGCATACACCTGGGAAGTCCAAATGCTGGATTTGTTGATGATGAGCTTCCATAGCAGGTTGAGAGAACCAGCAAGGTTGACAACTTTAATCCTTCTGAGACCAAGACCTCCTTCAAATTTGGGGAGGCAAATAGAAGCCCAGCTCTTAAGGTGGAGGAACCTGGCAGAGTCCACACATTTCCAAAGGAAAGCACACATAATGGCCTCGGCAGCCTTGATTGTAGCCTTAGGGAGGCCAAAAACAGTTGCAGTCCTAGTTTTGGTTCCATATTGTTAGGGTTTTTACTTAGGATTGTTGCTGGACCTAATACATGATGTGTATTGATTATCTAGGCTGTATATCATCAGTTGGCGAGGTTAAGGTGTGAGTTGGAAATCTCTATTGCCTAGGTTGTATCTCTAACTCCAGGTAAGGGGATTTTGACTTTTATTTTATGGAGTGTTTACTGTTGTCTTTATGTTTACGCCTACTGCACCTGTTCATACACCATATTAATTGTTAAGGTTCATTTAGGTTTAAAGTCTTTTTCTTTGCATTAGATATATGCATGATTTTAGGATGCATTTCATATTGCATTTGCATAATTATTATGTTCTGTGATTGTTGTGAATGAGATGATGATGGAACTGAGTTACTACCTTCTTATTGCTTAAACATATGACATCATGATAGAATGTATATGGTTAGGTTATCATAAAACCCTGTGCTACGACCCTTGCCAACAGGGGTGAGGTGTTGGATAACCCGTGGCATGTCTGAAGGGTACATACCGGAATGTCATTCACTGTCCCAGGTCTGAAGAGTACATACCAGAATGGGAACAGATAGTAGGGTTAGCATTAAGGGTTCGTCGGGGTCATCTGTGTTCATTCCGGAACCGGCTGGTCTTCACCATAGTAGAGTGGTATTCCTGGGTGGCCGATGTTTGGTTTGCGGTTCCGGGACTGGGAATATCATGCCTACTACAGTAGTACTTATACCTCATGAGACTTAGAACTGTTGCTAGAAGCATCCTTAGTCTAGGTCATGCATCATGGACTATATACACATGCTTGCATGTTTTCCCTTGCTGGGCTCAGTGGAGCTCACCCTTGTGGATATCCCTCTTTTTTCAGATAGTGTGGCTGGTTTTGAGAAACCATATGATGGACTTTTTACCGCTTCGGACTTCCACACCGATGAGGGTCATACGGTGCAGGAGTTTGAAGTTCATGAGGCGTCCTGTGGATGTGATGTTTGCGCATTCGTGTGCTTTAGCCTAGCGGAGCAGGCTATTCCCTTTTTGTGTTTATATATTACTTTTGTGTAGTATAAGCTTCAGATACTGTTACACTTTTGTCTTGTATTACTGTTGCAAGAACTATAACGATGTTATGCAAAGTTTCAATCAATATAAATATCTAGTTATCACTTGATCTCTTTATTTATTGTTGTTATTATTACTTCTTATTCTCTTCTACTGCGATGAATTACTATGTTATGATGAATTGTGAATGGGAGTACTACACTTATGATCCTGGAAGATTGATTGGGTGCCAGTTGGCATCTGGTTACACCATGCCCTTATTAACTTGGCCAGGGTGTGACAATCTGTAGGAGAAATAGAGTCATAGGAAACAAACTGGGCTATGGGGTTAGTACAAGCTCTCTTCCCCTTTCTCATAGCAATGGGAAGATCTAATTCAGAAGGGGACGTATTACCTGATTAAGGAGGATGAGACTGAGGATGTGGATCCAAAGAGGGGTTTTGGCAGGGTTGCTTTCCCTTCAACACATACTAGGGTTCCTTTCCTTTTCCCTTCAACAAGCATTCGCCTTTTGTGAATACAACATCTTTGAATCTTATTCCCTTGTATTCTTTTTTTCTGTTAGCATCACCACCACTGCTATCATCACCACCACTACTAGCATCAATATCAACAACACCATCAGTATCAACAACATCCACTTCTTTGTTATTTCCAAAATCAAATAGGAATGGGGAAGTGGAGGTAGGCAAGGGAGATAGAAAAGGAATGACAGCATCCTGTTCACTTCTAGTACTCTCCACCTGAAGAGGATGCTGAGGAGAAGAAAAGTAAGGAATAGACTCAAAGAATATGACATCTTTGGAGAGAAAGTGCCTTCAGGAAGGAGGGTGGTAGCACCTATACCCTTTGGTTGAATCAGAGTAACCAAAAAAGATGCACTTGAGAGCTTTGGGATCAAGCTTGGTGCGGGCTGATTTGTTGACATGAACATAGCAAACACAACCAAAGACTTTTAGAGGCAAGGGGAAGACTGAGGTTGAGGAGAAACAAGAGCCAGGGGAGATTTGGAGCCATGGAGTGGAGTTGGCATCCGGTTAAGAAGAAAGGCAGCGGTAAGAAGGGCATTAGACCAGAAAGTCTTAGGCACATGCATACCAAAGAGAAGACCCCTGGTGATTTCCAACAAGTGGCGGTTCTTTCTCTCAGCCACCCGATTTTGTTGAGGGGTGTCAATACATGCCAGTTGATGGATGATGCCATTATCAGTAAAGAATTGTTGGAGCCCCCCATACATGTACTCACCCCCCCTTATCATACCTAATAATTTTGATCTAAGTACCAAACTGAGTACTGATAAGTTGATGAAAATCCTTAAAAGCATCACAAACACCACTCTTTTGTTTCGACAAAACAGTCCAAGTAGACCTAGAATAGTCATCCACAAATGAAACAAAGTAACGAAATCTGGACAAGGAAGTAGTAGGAGAAGGCCCCCAAACTTCAGTATGAACAATAGAAAAAGGTGCAGTAGATCTATTACCATAATAAGGATAAGATGTGCGACAATGTTTAACAAAAATACAAGATTCACACTGAAAAACATAAGAAGAAGGAAAAGAAGTAAACAAGTGGGGTAATTGTCTCCTCATCACAACAAAAGAGGGATGACCCAAACGTTGATGCCAAAGCATTACAGACTCCAAAGTACTACAGTCACTCCGACCACAAACATAAGCTGCAGCAGTAGATTGATCAGGTAACCGTGGTTTAAGAAAGTAGAGTCCTCCTTTTTCAGTCCCACTGCCAATAACCCTCTTTGTCTCCAAATCCTGAAAAAGACAATAGGAAGGAAAGAAAGTGACACAATAAGTTAAGGATTTGGTTAGGTGACTTACTGATAATAGGTTAGTAGCAAAATCAGGAACATGAAGGACAGACTCAAGGGTAATAGAAGGAGTAACTCTCACATACCCTTACCAGAGACGGAAGAAATGGAACCATCAACAACCCTTACCTTATTCCAGCTAGAGCAAATGGAGTAGGAATCATAATACTGTGACATACCAGTCATGTGATCAGAGGCTCCAGAATCAATAATCCAGGTGGGTGTAGTAGAAGGAGCAAACAAAACCTGCAAAGCTGAGGCAGAAGTAGCTGACCCTCCAAGATGAGACATCAGCCGGCGGAGGGCGGCAATGTCATCCTGTGAAAAGGAATCAGGAGCAGGCTGGGGTCCAGATGTCTTAGACTCAGATGTCACAGAGTGAGCCCTAGCTCCCCCTCGCTTGCCTCCACAGGCACTAGGTGAACCACCACGCATACCAAGGGGCTGCCCATGAAGATCCCAACCCCTGTCCTTGGTGTGTCCAAACTTTCCACAATGATAATATGTAAACCTCTCACGGTGATCTCCACGAGTTGGCCCTTGCCCTTTTCCCCCCACTTTTCCAGTCTCAGTGGGAACTAGAAACAAGAGCAGATCTCTCTGTTGATGGTGCAATATCCATAGTTGTTCTCCTGGTTTCCTCACTTTGCAAGTAGCTGCACACTTCATCGAAAGATGGAAAGGGAGATCTCCCTAAGATTTGCAAGCGAAGAAGCTCATATTCTGGGTTAAGGCCACCAAGCAAAATAAGGATCCATTCCTTTTCTCGGCTTCTGTAGACCTTTGCCTCATCATCTGAATTGGACAGATGGAGGTTGTTATAGTGATCATATTCCTCCCACAAGCTAATAACAGTGTTGTAGTAATCAGATATACTCTTATCACCCTGTTTCATATAGATGATTTTTTGGAGGATTTGATACACTTTTGTTGCATCACCAACTCTATCAAAAACCTTGGAGAAACTGTCCCAGATATCTTTCGCAATCTCCTTACTCATAAACCTCCTACCTATCTCAGGTTTCATAGAGAATATCAGCCAAGTCATAACAGCGGAGTTCTCAATCTCCCATTTGAGATAGCCTGGATCAGTTGTAGCAGGAGCCTTGATAGAGCCAGTAATGTATCCCAACTTTCTCCTACTGCGTAGGGACAACTTCATAGAACGGGACCAATCCAAGTAGTTGGTATTGTCCAATTTCACAACAGATATTTGGGTGTTGGGATTGTCAAAGGAAGCCATAGTTGGGACACCACTGGCTGGAATTGGTCCACTGACCTGAGAATCAGCCCCAGACATAGTAGACATACTGCTAAACAACTCAAGGGAATGCAAAATAAAGCCTTGTATAAATGGGGAGACACCTCAACCCAACCACAATAAGGAGAACAGCAAGCAACAGGCAAACCGAGAGCATACAATTGATGAAAAAACACAAACTAAATGCTTCCACAAACCAAACAACAGCAGCACATATCATCCAAGGCCATAACACTAATCAAATCTGCCACTCACAGTAGCTAGGAACCACACAAGATAGCACAGCCTCAACAAAGATCTTCAACAGAAAAAAATGAAAGAGAAAATACCCTGCTGGCAGAAACAGTGCAGCATCGTGGATGAGAATAAGGCTCTCAAACCTGCTTCATGTACCAATCGAGACCTTAGGGGCCTTAAAGAGGACCTCTAGGCGACTCAAAAGGGCCCAGCCCCAAAGCAAACCAAGCTGCCAATCCGGCAGAATCGAACAGCGAAGAGAAAAAGCTGGCGGAAATCTGGGCAGCAACCTTTGGAGCAGCACTCCTCGAACTGCTTCTCTCTTCAACCGAATGCTGGAGGGGTTGAAAAAACACCCCTAGACGATCCAAATGCACCAAACCTCATCCCAAAAGGTTGAGAGATGAGGGAGAAACGAAAAACAATGATACAGAGGCTGGCGGTAACAATGGTGGAGCTGCTAGAGCTTCAACTCTTCTTCATCAGTATCTGCAGTCCCTCCATTTTATATTGAATCAAAGAATGGAACTCCAAGGGATGTATTGCTTCACATTGTACAGCCCCTAATGGAACCCTAAAGGGAAGAAGGGTTCCAAGAGAGGTAAAAGAAACAAGGCTGATCCTAGCTGACTCTCAAACCAGAGGACCTTGAAGCTCTGATACCAAGTTAAGATTTACAGATGATCGATCCTAGTAATGGAGGAAGGGTTTACAGCATGAAGGAGAAGAAGAGAGGAGAAGAGAGGAAGAAGAAGATAGTTGGAGAGAATCGTAGAATGTTAGAAGGGGCTACTCCTAACATCCATTTACTTCATTAAACCATTCTTAGGAAATTACAAGGACCTCCCTAGGGAGGTAAAAGAGAAACAGAAATAAACGTTAAAAATACAACTCTAATGACTTATGACATAGACATGTACTAAAGTACCCCTAGTACATAAACTCTAACAGGATCGACCCGACTTGGAGGAGTATTTATTTGTCAAGTCAGAGAGTGAAAAATAAGATTTCGGGTTTTTTCGTGTTAGGGTTTTTTGGAGAGAGTTTTTGCCGACCTTTGGGTGTTCTTAAGAGATCTTCGTTGTATTTTGTTCCATTACATAGTGAATCATCTTAAGTTTTGCCCGTGGACATAACACATATGTTGGTGTGTGAACCACGTTAAATTTTTGTGTCATCTTTGCTCTGTTTTGTTTCTTTGTATTTCTTGATGTTTGTTTTAACAAATAATAAATTCGTAAGAATATCGGCATCAACCATGCCTTCTCTGTTTTGCTTTTAACTTTTAAGTAGGCTGGGAATGTTGTGCTTTGTTCCTTATAGAACAATATTCTTGTAAGTTTTGTGGCTGATAAAGATTTTTAGGTTATGTGAACATGGGTACCGTGTCAGATCAGAAAGTTTCTGAAATCTGGAACTGGGGAAACCATCTATATATTTGATATATATTTCTGTCACATTCCAAGATCATGCTAACAGGTGAAGGAGCCTATGTTTAAAAAGTTTGGCTTAGATTATGGAGAATACCTTTTCATGCTCTTGCTTTCTGGTCTTCAATATATATTCACTGTATTGGTTCAAAGGCAAGTCAATTGTTAGGAAATTAAGGGCCATATGTGCACATATATTTAGGTGTATTAGATGCTGGGTAGATCCATAGATCTGAATAGATTCTCACTCATATAGGAAGAGTACGTGTGCTAGCTTACATGTTTGTAAAGCAAGTAGTCATTTACTATAATACATGTTAGTAAAGTGAGTGAAAGGTACACATTTATGAGAAATTAAGGAAAGAAAGGAACTGTGATCTGGAAAGTGGAAACACACAACAGTATGCTATAACTAGGATAAGAGTAATTTGAGTATCTATATGCGATAGAGACAAATCTATTTCCAAAAACAATTATCTAGGGGTGTCCAGACACTCAGACACGTTTGACATGATCCAGGTGGCAGGTGCAAGGATCAAGATATTGGGACCAGGGATTGAATTTGTCCTGCCTGATCATGATCTGGGTTGGTTCAAGTAGCCAAGGCACACAGTGAATCGATCTATCTTGATCTGGATGGGCTGACTCTTAAAACCTTCCATGGATGGATAGATGAGAATATATGAAGGGGATATCTCGTACAAATCATAGATTTTTACTCACACCAGAGTCAACTCAAATCAAGATAATAAAGACTCGATGAGAAAATGAAGTTTTACCCTATAGTATTTTAGCAATGTAGACTTCAGATTTTATAGGTCTTTTTATGGGGTTCATATATATAGTTGTCAAGGCGTCGCCTAGGCGGGCGCCTTGGATGCCTTGTTGGTGTCGCCTTGATTTTTTACCCTATCCAACACCTTGGGTCGCCTAGACGCCGTGATAACTATGATATATACTACAAATTGTGATTATCATCTTTTTGTCCAATGGAATGATAAGATTTTTTAGCTGATCCCAAGAAAAAATTGTAGAACACAAACTATTCTTAGCTGGAGGATTTTTTAACCAGGGTGATAACTTAGAATCTTGCTCCCTCTTGAGTACCTCAAAACCTCCTACCCTGCCTTAATTTTTCTCCTACCTATCTTTAAGTCATTATTTTCTTTTGTTACATAGGTTTTTATTTTTTCTTCTTTTCTAGCTTTGTTAATTATGTTTGGATACTTTGACATGTTTTTCATGCCTGTATAATACAATATGCTATCATATACCTTTGTACCGGCTAAGTTCATGGGCTGGAAATAAGCGGACTTGAACCACTGACATCTGCCACAGGGTAAACCACCACCTCTCAGGCCTCCCCGACTTATTCTACTATAGAGACCAATGATAGACAATAACCCCCCCGAACACAATTTTCATTGTACTGGTGCTCTCCAAAGAGTAGATCTTCTGAAAATTTCAAAGGAAATTCCAACAATTTCTCCCGCTCCTTAGAAGTCCACGGAGACAGAGTTGATGGATGCTCCCATATCCATACCATGAGTAGTTGAAGCAAGTGAATGATTTGAATTAGAGTTATTTCATGGGATGACACACGTATATATTGAGCTTGTAATGGCACCTCGTAATTCAAAACTCTCTACGGCTGAAGAATGATATTGTTCTTGGGCCACCATAGAAAGGGTCGACGACGGAATGAACGACAAAATTTTATGATAGTTTTTTCATACACCTTCATATGGCTATATGGTTTTTTCATTTCCTGTTGTACCAGTGATTGTTTTCCTAACTTGTACTAATTTTCTTACCCCCCCCCCCCCCAAAAAAAAAAAAAAAAAAGAAGTAAATAAAATTGCATAGTATGTTAAAATGAAACTTACTATAACATTTGCAAATTGCTTGTAGTTTTCTTTAGTTTTGCATGGTAACACCATAAAGTGATATTTATTAGAAGAAAACATAACAATTTAAATTAGGATATCAACATTGGTTGGTATATCACTTTGCATGTCAAAACAGTGAGCTAGGAATTAGGATCGCTTTCCCCCCCCCCCCCCCTCTTAATATGTCATTAATTTGATGCCAATATATTTCCAACAAAGTTTTAATGGCCCTATTCTTACCAATATTGTGTTTTTCCTTTAGATAGCCATTGTTGATAAGATTCTCATAGTTGACCGCCTATTAACTCGATATAAAATAGTAGCTGACCTTTTGCATTATCTGTAAATTGTATGTGGAGTTGTTTATCTATGTATTTCTTTATCTCTTTTGAGTAATGTATATTGATATATTATCATCTTTTTAGTGTCAATTAGGCCAGACTTAGAATTTTATTTTATTTTTTGGTAGCAAATTATAGGTTGGTCAACTCAAGCTTTTGATTTAAGGGTTGGTTTCTTGGAGGTGTCACCCAATTGGTTGTCAGTGCTTCTTGAAAGAGATGACCAACTGAATGTTTGGGGGATGGATACGTAGCATTTAATTTAATTGTTGAATAGTCATTATATATTTAGCTTTCTATACCCAAGGAGACCAAGAGGATTGACCTCTTTTCTCTTTTAAATGATTGAAATGGGATGGTTCTTGGTAATCTTGTAGACTTATTGCTGCCTGGTAGTGTTTGTCTTTAACTAATATGAAACAAATGTGTCTTTTATGCGTATGCTCCTTCTTTCACTAATATTACCCTTAAATTTGCCACAGTATGGAAGTATTTACATTTTTTTTTATATTTTCAATGTTTCGCAGAACCACAACCTTACAGCAAAATTTGATTTTCACAGCTATATGGTTCGCTCTATGGAAGAGGAATTCCAAAGGATTGTTGGTGTGAGGTTAGCTACAACCTTGTTAAATTTGCCACTTATTTGGTTATTCACATGACCTTAAGAGATGCTACTAATTTAGTTTATTCTCATGGCATATGAGTCCATATCACTAGCAGAACAATGTTCAATTGCATTCTTTTGAGGTCCGACTCCTCTCCAATACTTAAGGAACCAATCATCTCAAGTTAAGAGAACAAGGAGATGGTACATCTTCTTATCCCAATTGGATGGCTGAGATTAAACGACCCTTTAAATTATTATTTAGATTTTTTATTTAAAAATCTAAATAATCGTTTAGATTATAGTTGGAATATGGTTCCTTAAGTATTGACGAGGAGCCGGATCCTTCTTTTTGTACCCCACAAGTTGTATGTTACTGTAGCTCACCCCCCCCCCCCTCCCTCTTTTACTGTTAATGCTCCTTTGTCGAAATTTCAGTTTTCTCTTATCTGATAAAAGCTAGCATAGAAATGGGAAACATTGTCAACATGCACCATTAACCACTCACTATAGAAGTATTTGATGGTTAATGATCTGAGAGATATGGGAGGAATTTTCAATATCATTTGTATTTTCTGTTATTTATGATCGAGTGACAATCTAATACGGAGTGGTTTTGTCCAGAAGGTAGAGTTCTTTTTGGTGGTTAATCTCCATTGATGTTCAGAGTTTTCATCTCAACTCAAGAATGGCCTTAATATGTGATTTTACATAGTTGAATCAAAATTCCTAATGTGTTTCAAAAGAAGATGGTACTTGATTGTTGGAGTTCACATTGGCCAAACTACAATTTAAAGAAGTTTCCAATTTATCCAGATGGTTTAGGTCCAGAATCGTGAATTTTGTTAGGTTTTTGGTCTCCATTGACATTTAATCTCTTGGTCTCGACTTGGCAACTGGCTTGTGATTCTAAGTTTTACCTAGTTGATTTAAACTTCTTTATTTGAATTAAAATAAGATGGGATCAGTATTTGGAGCTCAGGCTAGCCAAGTTACAAAATCTATTGTTATTTTTTCTCATTCCATGTTTGTAGGTTGGATGTGCTAAGTCTACCAAAAGATGGAGGATATTTCCATGTTGTAGCCCTTTCTTGCCTTAATCAGAACAGTTGCAACTTTAGCAACTACATATATTCTCTGGCTCCATCTGCAATTTGCCTGGTCAATTGTTCTGGGCAATCTACACATTTTTTCTGTAATTTACTGTTTGTTTTAGTGTTGATATTTGTTTGAACAGTAGAATTTTCTTCTGAGCTAACCAACTAAAATGCCTGAATGTGGAATGTATTGCAGTGCACCGTTGTGGGGATTTGTTGTTGCTTTTATGCTGTTTAATGTGAAAGGTATCCTACATTCCTACCTAATAAATTTATTTTTATTTCCTTTTGTGGGGAGTGAGAGGGAAAGGTGGTGGGGGTGTTATTTATGAGATGGTTATGAATACTCGCATGGTTAGACTTGATGTGATTATCACATTTCCAAATCTTATCCAATATTGTATAACCCATCAAACATTAATATCTTAATTTCCTCCCACAACCTTCCTTCTGCAAGCCCCTTTCAGTTTATGGTCTTACAAAATGCCACGTTTAGTTTTAGTTAACTTTATTTAGTGAACTCATGTTTCCATTGGTTTTGATATTGGTTCTGCAGGCTCTAATCTTTATTTCTGGATAGCCATCATTCCTATTATTGTAAGTCCTTGTTCCTTGATTAGTAAAAATAAACTTATAAAAGTAAGTCCTTGTTCCTTTGTAGTGATAAGTATGACAGACATTTGTGCAATTATTGTGCGAAATGTGATTATGTGAATCCATAAAAGTGAACTTATACACACCTTATATGTCAACATGTTTGGAGTATTTTAATTTTCTTCAAGACTAGAAGAATACAATTTGATAAATGAAAGCTGTCATCATACTAATCTTTAGTTTATTATATGTCAGGATTAATTAAGGTATCCAATTGTGGCATCTTTATCACCTCATATTTGTTTTGATTCCCTACATTATTGTGCAGCTTGTGCTTATGGTGGGTACAAAGCTACAACATATTGTTGCAACTTTGACATTGGAGAATGCAGGCATAAATGGATTCTTCGGGGGAACAAAATTAAAACCTCGAGATGAACTTTTCTGGTTTAAGAAGCCAAAATTATTATTATCCTTGATCCATTTTGTTCTGTTCCAGGTTGGTTTTTTTACTCTTTTAGAACAGTTTATTTTCTTCTGTCTACCAATGCACAGTAGGAAACTGAATTCATGTATATGTTCATTTTTTTTTTCTCTTTTTGGATGCAGAATGCGTTTGAGCTCGCATCCTTTTTCTGGTTTTGGGTACATTCTCTTATGGCACTGATTTTGTTTACATTTTGAAATATGGGAACTGACATTTTCCTGCATAATTTCTGACGAACTGAGATTGGTTTCTGTTAACAAAACAGGAATTTCGTGAATGGCTTGAATGATCAATGAGATCAGTCAAGCTCTCTATTTATAATAATAATAATAAAAGAGATTACAAAGGGAAACACTGTTCACAATACTATGCACGACACTGTTCACGATACTGTTCACGTGAACAGTGTCACAGCCCAAATTACAATCCTACCCTTGTTCAAAAGTACATAAATAAAGCATAAATAAAAAACCCAAAATACCCTTATAATATCGGGTAACACATCTCAACAGTTTCCTGATTTCTGGGTTCATAATGGTCCTTTTTTGTTAGAACTGTCAGACGATGGTGAATTTTACCTGAGATGATATCAAATCATCAAGACAACAATCCAAATAGGAAAATAAAGCTTTTAAGTGTAGGAAAGACAGAAGAAAGACAAAAATGCAAAACTAAATTCCTCATTTCTGGGTTCATCAATTATCATGGTCTAATTCTGCAAAAATTTGCAAAATATGATGAATTTGCCGGAGATGAAAGAAAGTAATAAAATCAAGGGCAGACCTCGGCGCAATGGTAAGGTTGCGACCTTGCAGTCGTAGGTTCAAGTTGGGAAACAAACTCTCTGCAAAGCGGGGGTAAGGCTGCGTACATTATGACCCTCCCCAAACTCCGCAGTGGCGGGAGCCTTGTGCACTGGGTACGCCCATATGAAAGAAAGTTTTAAAATCATTTTGCAAAGTAATTCTTTTTAAATGCAAAGATAGGAAAATATTTTTTTTTGGTAACTAGTTATTAGTTTAAATGTGGAATCTGTGGTTTTCATTTCAACCGTCTTAATTTATTTTACAGTGGCAGTTTGGGTACGATTCATGCTATATTAGGAGCCACTTTCTGGTCTATACCCGGCTGATTTTGGGGTATGCAGTTAACCCATTGACTTTGTAGTTTTGTAGGTTTGCTCATTTGGAGTCACTCCATCAGTTTTTCATCAATCACGCACTTCATTGTAATTTGTAGGTTTGCCGGACAGTTCCTCTGCAGCTACAGCACCTTGCCACTCTATGCACTGGTTACCCAGGTAATCCACTAGATAATTATGATCTTTTTCCTGAAAGAGGGGAAGGAAAATTAAATTATATTTAGGGAAATAAAGTCCCAAATCATTATGGTCACGAATTTTATTCATAAGGCTTGGTCATGATTTTTATTGGCTTAGTTGCACTAACAAAAGCATTCCTGCCTCTTCTGAATCACATCATTCCTAGATATTCTTTGGTCCTGACATTTCTACGTTGTATTTTCCATTTTTTGCCTCTTTTGGAATGAATGGATGCTATAAGGCTTTTTTCAAACATCCATGATGAATATCTCATAGAATTAGATCCATTCCTGATATGTAATTTCATTTGTCTCTGCAGGACTATTACTTGTAGATAGTTTAACTTAAATTTACTGGTAGTCATAGCCACTGTTGTTCAAACTTTGTTAATATAACAAAATATTGCCTATACATCCTGGATTTTAAATTGTACTATACGAAATAATGGCATTGATAAGATGAGTCATAATTATTTAATTTTAATTATTAAATAAATGGTTAGTATGCGAGCACGACATATATGAATAAGTGTTTACATACACTTAGGCACTAGTTCTCACCGAGTGTTGGCTGGCCAAGCTTGGCTAAATTTTGGCGGTTTGATTTGGGTCCAAATGTGGGTTATTTCTCCGAGCTGAGCCTATTATCTAGTTGAGGGCTATGCTGACAGTGGCCTGTTTGACATCTGGAATCCTATAACTTTACATGCCCCAGTGAGAGAGAGGAGGTTGAAGCTCTGCCCGGTAAAGGAGGTAGTAGGGCGATTTTTTATGTGAATGGTTGGGTTTGTGAACAGTAAAAATATGAAGGAACTTGGGTATGGCTTCTAAAGTCAAGGCGTGTGGCGATATGATATCTGCAAGCTCCGTTTTGTCTTGTGGCCTCATCGAGTTATCAGAAAGCTCCCTAAAGTGGGTTATGAGGGACTTGGAGATGCTTTCCAAGGAAAGAAAATTATGATAATAAGAAAAGAACATATGAAGGACAGTGGGACCTTGTGTAGAACCTCTTCTAATTCTTTCTACTTTTTATTTATGTAGCCAAACTTCCCTTGATAGCTGATACGTACAGATAATGATAGTGACCTCCAATGACTGAAATACCCTAAGAAATACGTTAAATTTTCAATTCTGTCTACCATATTCTAAGACAAAAGTACATGCGGCTGGGTTATTCTTCAAGGAGATTGTGAGGCTGCATGCTCCTACCACTATGGAGAGTGATTCATTAGCAAGAAGGGCTGTATTTCAGTGCCATTCATGCTTTGCAGCGTCCTGGGAGTGGAGTTGATTCATACTTGGGGAACGTTTTTTTGCGCGAAGGAGCTGCCTTAAGACTTGAACCCATGTCCGCAAGCCATCAGCTTAAACCTTTACCTTTGCACCAACCAAGTAATCATTACTGAAGAGGCGATTAAATTAAGTCTTGGAAACATGCATTTTAGCTGGTGAACATGTGATAAGTGCGGGATGTGACATTGTTGAGATGGACGACTTTACCTGATAGGGGTAATTTAGTCCTATTGTTTTATTTGTTTTATGTTTTATTTTTTATTTCTTTTCTGTATTTTTCCCTCTATCCGATCTCTATTTGGGATTCCTAATTGGAGGGGGAATTCCTAATAGGAATAGGACTAGGGGGGCATTCATACTTTGGTTATGATTTGTGGTTATTATAAATAAGGGGCTGGATGATCGATTCTGGTCATTTAAGCATTCACTCAGTTCTGGTTTTGGTAACATGCTATCAAAGCCGCCTTCTCTGATCTAGGGTTTTCAAAACCTTCCCCCTCCATCGATCTTCTCCACCACCCTTCTCCATCGATCTCTCTTCTCTTTCTTCTTCTCCCTTCCTTGGTCCCTTCCATCCTTCAAGGGCAGAACTAATGAGGTGATCCCATTATGATCTAGTTGCTGCCCTCCATCTCACCTCAAATTTTATGCCCCAAATTCTGTTCACGATAGCTGCTGCCTTCATCTACCTGCGATTTTGGACTGCTCTTGTTTTTTGGAAAATCAACCCTATCGAATGGGAGGTTGATTGTTCATCTTGGAGCATTGCTGGAAGACCTCTGGACAGCACCTACCACAGCTACATCAGCATATTCTGAAGACCCTCAAGTTCCAGCCTCTCTTTTCTCTTATCGATCTCAACTGTCAGGGTTTTGACACCATATCGATTTCTGTTTTTGGGCTACTTGCTTGGGGAGATTTTTTGAGGGACTGTTTCCCTATCACATTGCTACACTCGACCTGCTTATCAACCTCATCTGCTGCAGTTTTTTTGAAGATCTGATTCTTCTTAATTATTGGATTGATTCCTGCTCGGCTGAATTATGGGTGACTCAGAGATGACTACTGCTACTTCTGGAGGAGATGGTTAGATTAGGAATGACTTTCTTCCCTATGCTGTTGCCATTAAACTTGATGGTACAAATTATTTAATTTGGGCCAGGTCATTGTCCTTGACCGTGGCTAGTAGGGGACTCACTGGCCATCTTACTGACACCATCAAACAGCCTACTGAAGAAGGTGCTGCCCGTACTAAATGGGCTGCCAACGATGCTATGGTGATGTCATTTGTTCTGAATTCTATGACCACTGACCTCTCTAGTCAGTATCTCTGCCTTGACACTGCTACTCAGATATGGACTGTCGTCAAGGGAACTTATGGTCGATCAGGTAGTGGTGCTCAGGTTTATGAAATCAGGAAGACACTCCAAAATACTACTCAGAAGGAGATGTCTGTCACTAAGTACTATGCTGCCCTCAAGTGTTTATGGCAGCAATTGGACCATTATGCTCGGTTTCAACCTACTACTACTGCTGACATTACTGCCTATCACTCTTATGTTGATCAGTTTTGGGTCTATGATTTCCTGGCTGGCCTTACTGATGATTATGATCCTATTCGGGTACAAGTCCTTGGTCAGGTTTCTTTCCCCACTTTAGAGGAGACTTTTTCTTATGTTCGCAGTGAAGAGACATGAAGGGCTGCCATGATGATTACTCCCAAAGTTGAGAGATCAGCCTTACAGACTACTGGCTCCACCCCAGATACTTCTTCTGACAGTGTTGCTGCTACTACTACTGCCAAAGAGCCTGTGAAGTGTGATCATTGTTACAAACCATATCACACTAAGGCTCAGTGTTGGAAATTACATGGGAAGCCTGCTGATTTTGAGGCCAAATGTGGTCGTGCTAACTGCTAAGTCTAAAAACAAAGCCAATCACACTGAAAGTGTATCTCCAACTCCCATTGCTGATACTGATTTCTCTCAGGAAGAACTCCAGGCTCTCTGACGTCTGTTGAACACATTTGCTGCCTCTACTACATCTGCTGCCAATTCAGGTTCCTTCTTTGCCCGTACAGGTATTTCCTTTGCTGGTCATTGTGCATCAGTAGTTTCCACTCCCTGGATCACAGACTCCGGTGATACTGATCACATGACAGGTTCTTCTAGTCTTTTTAATACTTATTCTCCTGCTTCTGCTAAGGATAAAGTCAAAATTGCTAATGGGTCCCTCTCCTCCATCTCAGGGAAAGGATCCATTGGTTATTCTCCTTCTCTTACACTGTCATCTGTGTTGCATATTCCAAAATTTACAACTAACCTTGTTTCCATTAGCAGTATCACCAAATCCCTGAATTGTAAAGTGACATTTTTTCCCACTCACTGTGTTTTTCAAGAACTGGACGCGGGGAAGACGATTGGATCGGGTAAAGTGCATGGCAGATTGTACCTGCTTGATGGAGATCCTACACCTACCCAGGCTTTACCTTCTAGGTTCTGTCACCCGACATCTTTCTCTTCTGAATTACACAAATGGCACTCTAGGCTAGGCCATCCTCCTTTAGGTACTTTATCAACTTTATTTTCAGCATTTGTTAAAGACTGTAATAAGGAAGATTTTTTTTGTGAGCCTTGTGTCTTGGCTAAACAGACACGTTCAACTTATCCTATTTCTAATAAAAGATCCTCTTCCTTATTTCATGTTATTCATACTGATGTGTGGGGTCCTAGTAGGAAAGCTTCCCTTTCTGGTCATCGGTGGTATGTCACTTTTATTGATTGCTATTCTAGGTTCACTTGGTTCTACCTTATGCACACAAAAAATGAAGTTTTTTTCATGTTTTCAGCACTTTCATCAGTTGGTTAAGACCCAATTTAATGTCACTCTTCAAATTTTGAGGAGTGACAATGGGACAGAGTATATGGAAGGTCAGTTCCAAAAATACCTTGCTACCCATGGAATCCTCCATCAGACCAGCTGTGTCGACACTCCAGCCCAAAATTGTGTGGCTGAGAGGAAAAACCGCCACCTCTTTGAGGTGGCTATAGCTCTTCTGTTTGCTCGCAATGTCCCTTCCCTTTATTGGGGAGATGCTATCCTTACTGCAGCCTATTTAATTAATAGGCTGCCCAGTCGGGTTCTTCATTCCAAAACCCTTATTGAGCTATTACTTGACTCTTCTTCCTTTTTAGTCCCACCTAAGGTATTTGGCTATGTTTGTTGTGCCAGGGATACAAGGTCCCCTGGTAAACTTGAACCCCGTAGTCTCCGCTGCATTTTCTTGGGTTACTCTGCTACACAGAAGGGGTACAAATGTTATTACCCTCCATCCCGCCAACCTTTTGTCAGCATGGATGTCGTCTTTCATGAAAGTGTTTCATATTATGTGTCCCCACCTCTTCAGGGGGAGAGTGTTAGTGAAGATGTGCTGACTATTGACTCTCTACCTCCACTTTAGTCTGTTTACCACGAATTTGAACCAGTTCGGCCTGCCCCTAGTACTCCCCCTGAGTCAGGGGAGAGGTTCCTATACAGGGGGAGACTATCTCTATTTAGGGGGAGCAATCTACCCCGGTCCAGACTTCTATCCAGAGGACTATTAGTGAATTTCAGAGGAGGATTGATGACAGTACTGTGAAGACCTATGGAAGGAAACATAAGCAGGTTCAATCAACTGTTGCACCAGTACCCATCCAATTGCCGAACCTGGATCCAAAACCTGCCTCTCCACTTGGTAATGTTCCTTCGCTTGAATTACCTATTGCTCTTCGCAAAGGTGTCAGGACTTGCACTCAGCATCCCATATCTCATGTTGTTTCTTATGACTCCTTTTCCCCATCCTTTCGTGCTTTTGTTGCCTCTCTTTCTTCTGTTTGTATTCCTAACAATTGGCAGGAAGCTCTATCAGATGGAAAGTGGAAGGCAGCTATGATGGAAGAAATGGAGGCCTTGAAGAAAAATAACACATGGGAGCTTATGGTTCTTCCACCTGAGAAGAAAACCTTTGGATGTAAATGGGTGTTTGTGGTGAAATAGAAGGTGGATGGCACTGTGGATAGGTATAAGGCACGACTCGTGGCCAAGGGGCTCACTCAGACATACGGCATTGATTACTAGGAAACTTTTGCACCTGTTGCAAAGATAAATGCTATTCGTGTGTTATTATTTTGTGCAGTCAACCTTGGATGGGATTTACAACAGCTAGATGTAAAAAATGCCTTCCTAAATGAAGCACTGGATGAGGAGGTGTATATGGACATTCCACCAGGGTTCTCTTGTGACAGAAACCAAGGAAAAGTATGTAGGCTAAAGCGTGCACTATATGGGCTGAAGCAGTCACCTCGAACATGGTTTGGCTGGTTCCACAAGGTCATGATTTCTGTGGGCTATAAGCAGAGTAATGCTGATCACACACTCTTTATAAAGAGGGCTAGTGAAAAACTCACTGTTCTTATAGTCTAAGTTGATGACATAGTGGTTACTGGCAATGATGGTGATGAGATCAAACGGTTGAAGACCGTCCTTGTACAAGAATTTGAGATTAAAGATCTAATGAAACTATGATACTTTCTTGGGATTGAAGTGGCCAGATCTTCTAAGGCATTTTTCTATCCCAAAGGAAGTATGTCTTAGACTTATTGGTTGAAACCGGGTTGTTAGGCTGCCATCCTTCAGATACTCCTATGGACCCTATTGTTCGGCTCAAGGAAAAAGAGGGTGAGCCTGTTGATAAAGGCTGGTACCAAATACTTGTAGGGAAGCTGATTTATCTCTCACACATAGTTGTCACAGCGTCACGGCGATCCAAGTCGGTGGAGGGGTGTCACGTCGATATATCGACAAGTCGCCAGCCATGGCGTTGCCATAGCGAGCATGTCGACCATGTTTTATTTTTTATTTTCTCTATTTTTAATGTTTTAATAGATGTATACTCAAGCCATATTTTATTTTTTCTCTATTGTTTCTCAAGTTTTAAGAAGAAAATCAAATCGAAGAAGAAATCGAAGAGGGAAAGAAGAAATCGAAAGAAATCGAAAAGGGACAGTAGAAATCGAAGAGGGAAAGAAGATAGGAAGAAGACATCGAAGAAGAATTCGAAGAAGAAATCGAAGAGGGAAAGAAGAAATCGAAGACAGGAAGAAGAAATCGAAGAGGGAAAGAGAGACATGAAGAAGAAATCAAAGAGGGACGCCATGGCGTAGGTCACCATGCAACCTTCTCCAGTGCCAGGACGCCATGGCAGCACCATGGCGACGCCATGACAACTATGCTTTCACACACTCGTCCTGACATTGTTGTTGCCGTGAGTACTGTGAGCCAGTTTATGCATGATCCTTACTCTTCTCATATGGAGGTTGTTCTTCGTATCTTGCACTATTTGAAGTCAGCTCCTGAAAAAGGAATTCTTCTGTCTACACATGGTCACCTACTGATAGAAGCATACACTGATGCTGATTGGGCTGGTTCTGCAGATCGCAAGTCTATTTCTGGGTATTGCTCCTTTGTAGGTGGAAATCTTGTCACATGGCATAGCAAGAAACAAAATGTAGTTGCTCGTTCTAGTACCAAAGCTGAGTTTCGAGCTATGGTACAAGGTATTTGTGAGTTATTCTGGCTTAAAGGTTTACTACAAGATCTTGGTGTTCCTATTCGTCTTCCTATGATGTTGTACTGTGACAACAAGGCTGCAATCAGCATAGCACACAACCCAGTACAGCATGATCGTACCAAGCATGCTGAGGTGGATAGGCATTTCATCAAAGAGAAGTTAGAAGATGGGCTGATTTGTATTGCCTTTGTGACATCTGCTGATCAACTGGCTGATATTTTCACCAAGGGATTGTCTGGGAAATTGTTTCATCCCAATCTAGTCAAGTTGGGCATGATCGACATCTTTGCTCCAACTTGTAGGAGAGTGTTGAGATGGGCTACTTTACCCGATAGGGGTAATTTAGTCCTATTGTTTTAGTTGTTTTATGTTTTATTTTTTATTTCTTTTCTGTATTTTTCCCTCTATCCGATCTCTATTTGGGATTCCTAATTGGAGTGGGAATTCCTAATAGGAATAGGACTAGGGGGGCATTCATACTTTGGTTATGATTTGTGGTTATTATAAATAAGGGGCTGGATGATCGATTCTGGTCATTCAAGCATTCATTCAGTTCTGGTTTTGGTAACAGACATCATTGTAGGCAGATTTCAGTTACAAGAACTCTTAACTGACCCATAAAGAAGAGTTCATTTGAAGGCTGCATATGAGCATAAGCAACATGCTGTTGATCTAGTTCCTTCACCACCTAATATATGATTTTGAAGATGTTGAGATGCTTATGCGAACTATAGAAGGTGTATTCAGTTGGAAGAGTAATTATCTGTTAAGATTGGCTACTTTACCCGATAGGGTAATTTAGTCCTTTTGGTTTTGTTTGTTTTATCTTTTAGTTTTATTATTTTTTCTGTCTTTTCTGTCTTTTTCCCCTAGCCGATCTCTATTTTGGGATAACTAGTTGGAATAGGAATTCCTAATAGGAATAGGCAAGGGGGCATTCCTACTTTCATTATGAATAAGTTGTATTTTTTATTATTATAAATAAAGGGGGCTGGATGATCGATTTGATCATCTAAGCATTCAGATCTCACAGCTGTTTACATGGTATTAGAGCCTGTTCTGATCTAATAAACAGCCTTCTCAGTTTTTTTGGTTTTTTTCTTTCCCTTCCCCCCCATGGTTTATAGCTCTGTGTAGGGGTATTTCTGTCCCCTTTGTAATTTTCCCTTTATTATAAATAAAGGGCCTATCTGATCAATTAGATCATTTAAGCCATGCACTCAAGCATTACAATTTTCTTCCATCTTTCTCTTCTCTCTTTTCTTCTCTCTAAAGTAACTGATTACAAGTCCTAGGTTTTCTACATGGTATCTATTGTAATTTGAGATTATAAATACAAGCATTATGAGGGAGATTGATTAATTTAACAGTTCTCTCCTCTTCCTCATCTTCTTCTCTTTCTCTCTTCTTCCTCCATTCTCGGTTCTGGTTTTCTTCATCTATACTCTTTAACATGGTTTCAGAGCTGAAAATCCTATTGGTGACAATTCCCTTCAGGGGGAGATGACTCCAGTCCAACAAACTATTAGGGAATTTCAGAAGAAAATTAACACTCTAATCTCAAAACCTATCATAGGGGACATTCCAAATACAAGCAGCTCCCATCCACTACAGCACCAGCACCACCACAGTTGTCGACCCTGGAACCAGATCAAACCCCAAGTAACATATCTTCTCCTTCTTCTCCTGATTTACCTATTGCTCATCATAAAGGTATTCGGGCTTGTACCCAGCATCCCATTTCTCATGTTGTCTCTTATGACTCCCTTTCTCCATCCTTTCGTACGTTTGTCTCTTCTCTTTTTTCTATTCGTATTCCCCAAAATTGGCAGGAAGCTTTTACAGATGGAAAGTGGAAAGCAACAATGATGGAAGAAATGCAAGCCTTAAAAATGAATGATACATGGGAACTTGTGGTTCTTCCTCCAGGAAAGAAACCAGTTGGATGTAAGTGGGTGTTTGTGGTGAGGCAGAAGGTAGATGGCACTGTGGATCGATACAAAGCACGTTTGGTTGCAAAGGGATTTACTCAGACTTATGGGATCGATTATCAGGAGACTTTTGCACCAGTTGCGAAACTAAACACCGTCAGAGTGCTACTTTCTTGTGCAGTGAATCTGGGCTGAGAATTACAACAATTAGATGTGAAGAATGCCTTCCTCCATGGAGAACTTGACAAGGAAGTATATATGGACATTCCACCAGGTTTCTCTTGTGATAAAACTAGCGGGAAAGGTTATAAATTGAAGCGTGCTTTATATGGGCTGAAACAGTCCCCCCGTGCTTGGTTTGGACGATTTCACAAGGCAATGGTCTCTGCGGGTTATAAACAGAGCAAAGCTGATCATACCCTGTTTATCAAGAAAAATGGTGAAAAGGTAACTATCCTAATAGTTTATGTGGATGATATTGTGGTTACCGGGAATGACAGTCATGAAATCACCCAGTTGAAGACTTACCTTGGGCAAGAATTTAAAATAAAGGATCTGAGAAAACTAAAGTACTTTCTAGGGATAGAAGTTGCTCGGTCTACTAAAGGCATCTTTCTTTCTCAGAGGAAGTAAATCCTAGATTTATTGATCGAGACTGGGATGCTAGGGTGGCATCCTGCCGATACACCTATGGATGCTACTACCAGACTTAAAGAAAAGGAGGGGACACCGGTCAACAAAGGTCGCTATCAAAGATTGGTTGGTAAGCTCATTTATCTGTCTCATGCAAGACCTGACATAGCAGTATCTGTAAGTATGGTCAGTCAGTTCATGCATGATCCACATTCCTCTCACATGGATGTTGTTATTCGGATAATTCGGTATTTGAAGTCAGCACCGGGAAAAGGAATTCTTTTGTCTCCAAATGGTCATCTTCGTGTTGAAGCATATACTGATGCAGATTGGGCTGGTTCCTCTGATAGAAAGTCCATTTATGGCTATTGCTCATTTGTTAGTGGCAACCTTGTTACATGGTGTAGTAAAAAGCAGAACGTAGTGACAAGGTCTAGTGCTGAAGCTGAGTTTCGTGCTATGGCACAAGGTTACAAGATATTGGTACTCTTGTTCCTCTTCCCATGATGTTATATTGTGACAACAAGGCTGCTATTAGCATTGCTCACAACCCGGTTCAGCATGATCGTACCAAGCATGTGGAGGTTGACAGACATTTTATTAAAGAGAAGTTGGAAGGAGGGCTGATGTGTGTTCCTTTTGTGCAGTCTGCTGACCAGCTTGCTGATGTGTTCACTAAAGGCTTGCATGGGAAGGTTTTTCACCCTACTCTTGTCAAGTTGAGCATGGTTGATATTTATGCTCCAACTTGAGGGGGAGTGTTAAGATTGGCTACTTTACCCGATAGGGTAATTTAGTCCTTTTGGTTTTGTTTGTTTTATCTTTTAGTTTTATTATTTTTTCCGTCTTTTCTGTCTTTTTCCCCTAGCCGATCTCTATTTTGGGATTCCTAGTTGGAATAGGAATTCCTAATAGGAATAGGCAAGGGGGCATTTTTACTTTCATTATGAATAAGTTGTATTTTTTATTATTATAAATAAAGGGGGCTGGATGATCGATTTGATCATCTAAGCATTCAGATCTCACAGCTGTTTACATTATCGTTATAGGTTCTAATGCAGTGCTAATCCCGAACCAGTGAAATCCAGTGAGAGATCAGCTTGCGACAGGATCACTTGTATAGGGATAGAACCAGGTTTGAGAGAAAACCAGATAATTCAATTTCAATCATTCTGATCAGCCTGAAATTCTAGTTGAATCAACAATTCATGCAGTAGATCAAGTCTGTAAAATTTGATATGAATCTGATGGACAGATTTGAGGTAATGAGAGAATCCTTCTGAGGCTAGGATTCTTAAAACCCAGAAAACCAGGGAACTCAATAGCAGAAATTTTTTGCCTCTTGAACCGAAACTGAAATTCATATGCAATTGTGGCAAAGAAAATAAAAGACAGAAAATATTTGATCAGGAATCGCCAACTGATTTGCAGGTCTGGGATCATTCCCAGTACCCCAACCTTGGTATTACCGCCAAGGGTCCTACTCAATCACCACAGCGGGGAGCATTCTGAATCACTGCAAAAGACAAAAACCAAGCTTTCATTCATGAAATTCTTGTGCAGGGTTGTAGCCCCTCACAACCTTATATGAAAGAATCAAAACAGGACTTAAACTAAGCTTAAAATTCCTCCATCCAATAGCTTGTTGTGGAAGTAGTTAATTGACTAAAACTTTACATAAAACAAAGCAGCGTTAAACAAGGCTAGACTCATAGAGATCTATTCCAGCATAATTAAAACACTTAAAATTAGAGTGTCCCAGTGCATGAGGCTCCTGCTACTGCAGGGTCTGGGAGGGGCAAATGTACGCAGCCTTAACCCCTGCTTTGCAGGGGAGAGGCTGTTTCCAAATTAAAACACTTAAATATATATATTTTTTTGGTATAATTTAAAACACTTCAATAACAATTAAACAAAAAATGACTCTTACTAGCCTTATTAATGAGTAGATCCGTATTCTTACAGTTACCTCCTACCCATATTTTAGACCCGTTAAAGAGGCCTATTACAAAGAAAACCCATTGGACCAAAGGCCCACCACATATGTAACCTAACCCAAAGTCCATTTCTGTGTTTTATCTACATCACGTTCAACCCTGAGCTAAAGAATTCACTGAGAGCCTATCACCAGTTCAAGTCACAAATAAATGCATGGCTATTGTTGGAAGATAACATCAAAACTGGTAAAGCATTTAAAATGTTTTCCAAAATATGCTTTGTAATGATCCAATCTTTTGCTCTTACTGTCTTAGGATGTGTGATTCTACATTAAGAGTTTGAGAGTATCCTAAGAAGTTGGTAACTAATACTGAAAATTTTCAGTGTTCACACCGAAGGTCTCTTTCTTGTTTCCTGGTTCCACTTGGATGATGGGTTGATCCATACTTGTAGGGACTGGACTATTAATGTAGGGGGGGTTAGGCTGCAAGAGAACAACACTAACACTTCTACAGAAAATCAGGATCGCAATGAATTTACACACACAATCTAAGAACAGAATATGAGAAATTAAATAACTTGATAACCAGCAATCAGATGTGGCTGAAAATCAGGTCGAATAAAATAGGGATTCTGCTGATTATATGCTCCAAAAATAGGGCTGATCCAGCGGACAGATTTGCGGTAAACTCACAAAACCAGAATTAGAAAGTAACAAGAAACAGATCAAACTCCCAATCAGCTAAGCTGATGGACTTCAAATTTTAGACATAATTAACTCCAACAGCAAGGAACATAATATTAAAAGGAGGACTCAATCCAAGGGTTGCATTGTCCAGAACAGAAAAGTTAATCTCTGCAGCCCAAAATATAAAGTAACAATAACTGTATTCAAATCTCTTCTGAAATAATGGACAACAAGAATGTTTGATGGACAGAAACTATGGATTGAAAGAAACAAGATCAGTCAACACATGCAGATTTGAGACTTGTCAACCCAGTCAACAGATCAAAGAACTTTGATCTGCTAAATCGAGAATGGATAACCCAGAACAGAATCCTGCAGCAAAGGTTAGTTAAACAGCTGTGACAACATTTGAGTAAACCAAGGAAAACAACTGTCAGTTGCAGGATTACCTTGCTGGAATGTTTAGCAGAAAATATGAGAAAGAACAAGAGAAAATAGAATAAGATAAGAAGGATAGGGATAGGGAAGGGCCTCTCACTGTTGTTAACTGTCTCTCATAGTAACGGTATCACACAGCACCAGTACAAAGCCATTCCTTTTTTTTTTTCAACATAAAAACAGATGGGGCTAGTCCACCTTTTTTTGTATTTATAAAATGAATCAAATACAAAGATGGACTCTTCCATGCGTAAGCCATAGGCTGCCAAATCCAATCCAATCTAGATCCCCCCCCCCCTCTTTACAAAATAGAAAGTGAAAGAAATAGAAACTCCTAATTGTGAATTACTAACTAACAATTACAAGGAAATATAAAGTTAATTGAAAATAGAAACAAAATTATAGCAGCATTAAGATAGGATCTTCCTCGTCCCAATATCCCCAATGGTGCCCACAAGATTTCCTAGAGGTCTTCCTCGCACAAGGTGGATTCCATCCCCTGAAATATCTCCCACGTAATGCTGTCCATACACCACTGTTCATGTGAACAGTAACCTCCTAGAACTGCATCAACTATCCTCAACCAAGAGAGAATAAATGAATCCTGGCTGCATGTGGTTTCCCCACAGAATTTTCTTGGAGGCATGGTTGTCAGACCCGGGCTGCTCCATCCCATTAAACCGTCACCAGCCACTAGAATGAAATGAATCACCCTTCATTTACTTCTTCCCATTAACTGGCAAAAACTGTTTACCAAATTCTGTTTTCCGGAACTCAGCTGAGCTGTTTTTTCAACCTTTTGACCTGGCAAAGTTTTCTGGTTATAAATTTGAAATACAGACGAGTTTTTATTATGATTTCATCCAATTTGAAAGTTTTATCTAATAGTAGACCATTTGACCCAGGACGTGCCAGAAAAAACAGTTAGGTGATTGATTGAAGTCTGATTATGATAACTCTTAACTTTGCTCACTAACTAATACTGTCTGCTTGGTTGGTTAGAGAATATTTTTACTACTGTACTGGTTAAAGTGAGAATATCTAAAGCTGTCAGAGTTTGATGGCTATTGTGCAAGAATTGAGTTGTTCCAGAATCCTTGCAAATTAATAAATAGCACAAGCAAGCTTAACTATATTGCCCGAGGACAAAATGGCCTCTTAAGTGTATATAAACAAATACAAGAATTATATGTAGGGAATGATTGATTGATACAATGCTGTTGTTCTCTGAATCCTCCTTAAATCATTCCAAGTTTATTAGATAAACCAGTCGGATGGTTACATGTTCAAATTACAAGTTCTTTGTTGTATTTAAACCCTATAAACAAGATCTTTCATTAAATACGGTCGGTGCTTTTCAGATGGGAACACACTACAAGGCAGCCTTGATCCCACAGAGAATTAGAGACACAATCCATGGTTGGGGAAAGGCAACAAGGAGGAGGCGACGGCATGGACACGTAACTGATGATTCAACCATACACACGGAAGCAAGCACAAGGTTCTCCTGCCTCTCCATAGAGGAAGATGATCAGCTGTTGGTTAAGAGCCCTGCTGCTGGTGAGTACACTGACATTGAGTTGCAACCCATTGCAACTACGACAGCTAGTCCCTCTCCAGTTGCTAATGAGACTTCAAGTTTGGCTGGTATGCCTCTCTTAAAGGTCTCAACTTCTCTTTCGTCCTCAACCTCCGTCACTCTTCATCAAGGCAGAACTCCCAGATCCAATTCAATGCCAAGCAGGAGAGGATGAATGTACTGAGGATCGCCATACATCTTAAGAGTGCTGAACATATAGAGATTGTCCTAGTCCGTAGATGTACAAAGGAATTTATGTAGGAGCTTTGATGGTTTACAAGGGAAATTTTGTAGTGCTAGTTCACAGTTGTATAGGAAGGAAATGCAGTATGGCATCCATTGTAGTCTTATACAGGTGAAAATATAAGGACAAACTGGTGATATTTTGTAAGTTTATCATACTTGCATTTATAGCTGTATTCTTAAGAGACAACAAATGAAACGACTGGAAATATATGACTTTACTATCTGTATTTTGCATCAATAATGGACATGATGTACAAGAAATTGAGAATCATGTAAACTGCAATTTCTTATTCATGGTTGGTGCTTTCCATTCAATGAATGAATCTCTTTTTGAGTCAGTCAGGTGTAGACAACAAAAATTTACTTCAGGTTGTGAAGGTTTGCAGAAGTCTCTGATGAGTTTTGAGCTAAACAAAATTAACTTTCTGGGTAGAGAATATGCTTCCTGTGCCACCTTTATGAACACTGGGAGTTATAACCGGAAAGGAAATCGAGAACAGTTACTAGTTCTTCTTCTTGTCAGTTATTGAAGCTCTGCCTCTCTCCTAAACCTGGTCAGGTTTATACTCTGTTCAAAAACCCTTATAAATATAATGAAAACATTCATTTTGATTTGAAAATCTTTCTGAAATTAAATTCTATGGCTGTCATGTTAATAGCTTATGGTTGTAGAGAAAGCATGGACTCCGTGAACGTCACGCACCCTCAGAGAAAGAAAACCTAAACTAGAACCGCATTCCTTTTGCGTGCAGATGTAGATAAGTGTGTCTGACTCTATTGGTCATAGTTCCCTGTTGTTGCAGCTGGTGCTCGTTTGGGCGCGCGTGAACCAACCGAACAAACCCCTTCCATCACAGCCTTAATGAGTCTCACTGTCTCACATCATTAATTCTGTTGGGTTCTAAATTTGGTGGACAAGTTTCATCATCATCTACAAATATTAAAGCTCATATATCATGAGTTTTATGGTTGAGATAAATTAGTAAATATGATTTGTGGCTTATCAATGAAACCATCCAAAAAGGCCATCCTAATTACTACACATGGTTTGAAGAATTGGAATCGGTGGTGGATCAGAATGGATCAATTCCAATTCCAACCACCTCGAATTGAACCGATTTGTACGTACTTGAACCATGATCCTACTGGGCGATTTAGAGGCTCCCTAACCAGGTGCGCAGTATCCTCTAGAAAGGATTTGTGTCCCAACAGGGCAAGATTTTAAAAACAGGAGTTAGGTCGGAGTTGGGGTCGGCCTGAATCGGTCTGATCCAGCCGATTTTATGCTGTTTGGAGTTGAAATTGGATTTGGTTTTGAAATCAGGAAACGGATCAAGAATCGGTTCAATTCAAGTTGTAGAGTTGAGAAAATTATTAGGAATCAGCCAATAAAATTCTGATTCAAACACTAAGGATTTGGATCGGTGTCAGCCGATTCCCGATCCAATTCAACGATTTTTTAAATCCTGCAACGTGTTGACCCATCCAATCAGTCTAATGGGCAGAAAATGCATTTAAGCTGTTTTTCATTTGCTTGCTTGCCCACCTATGTATTCACCAGAAGAGGAGGGAGAGAGAGAGAGAGAGAGAGTTTGTTGGATATTCAGAGTTTGAAAAGAAAATATAGAAGCGACGCGGAAGGAGGAAAAATGATGCTCGCACCTCGGCCATGGCCGACAGTATTTCCTTCTCCTGCTAAAGTTAGCGGAGGTTTGAGCAGACCACCATACCTCTCCCAAAGTGCTGCTTTCGGTCACAATATTTTCTCCTACTATAACTTTAGTAGCAGAGCTCCTTCCAAGTGTTTTTGCACTGAAAATCAAAAGGAAAATGAAGATTTTGAGGTGAGGAAAGCATCCTTCTTTTAATTTAGTTGAAAATTTTCTTCATTGATTTTATCCCTTTTCGTCCACCCACTAATTTTCCGATCAGAACTTCGATTGTCATCTTTATCCAAGCAAAAAATCATTCTTTCTCGGCTGACAAACCCTTCTTTGGTTTTTTTCGATGATCTGGGTACTATACAAATGTAGATATATTGTTTTGGATCCCTCGAATTTGGCCAGAGCTTAGTTTACACAGGCACACACACCAAAAACATTTTTATACAATAATGAAATTGAGTGAATGCAGAAGCATAACATACTAAATTGGTTCCTGATGAATTGCATTGTTTCCTTTTCATAACAGGGATTTTGTGTGCTCTCCTCCCCCGATGCTCCATGGGACAGTGGGAGCATCTGGAGCACTATGGCTTTGTACTTCTTCAGTGTTCACATTCCTTTAAGTTTTGGTGGGTTGTCTGTTGTTGCTGAAATAATGCATCAGCCTGTTCTTGATCCACAAACAAAGGTGACTCTGACTGATATTCTTGCTCTTCTCCTCAGAAAAGAAAAATATATATGAAACTACAAACTGGCACTAACCATAGAAGTAATGAATAAATTATACAGAAAAGGTTCTAACTTTTGAAATAATAGCTCTCCTAGATGTGTCCTTGAGCCCACATGTATTTTGAAGCTCTGTAAACTTGTTTCATTAGATTACTTATTGTTTTGACACTATCTCTTTTTGGAACTAGACTATTGATCATTGGAAAATGAACCTATATGTGGTGCTAGATTGGTCATGTGATCTGATGGATCATCATGAAATATTTGTACCTAAAAGATGCTTTTAACTGTTCAATGAGGAATTAAAAGGTATAGTAAATCAATGGCTAACTATACTGTTGGATGGTTAGAACAGATTGTTAGATTTTGGGCCATGTCTTGTTGAAGAAAGAGGTGGCCTTATGAATGGTCCAAATTGATGGGATAAATGAAACAGTTTTTATTTCCTTCATGGACATTAGTAGAGGAGTACTTTTGTGGATTTTATAATGTCTTGCGGTTACATTTCTAATAACAGATGTATTTAAGTTTCAAAAACCTTAAGAATGATTACATTCAGACATCAGGACTGCCTTTTCTAACTGATTGCAGGCAACATCACTACTGCTGATAGAAAGTATGGAGTTTTGGGGGGCTCTAGTTCTATTAACGTACACAGCGAAGCCACAATATAAGCTTTCAGATTTGTTTGAAGCTGTCAAGTTTCCAAAACAAAGAAACTGGGTACATGCATCAGTCATGGGATTTGGTTTTCTTATTTTGTTAGTTTTGCTGACATCTGTCCTTGCTGACAAGATAATTGGGCCCAAGGTTAGTGAAATGCACTTGTTTCTCTCCCTCATGGTCATAGATTTGCATATTATTGATGATAAGTAAATTGTTTAGAGTAAAGTGAGAATTGTGTTGCTTCTGGTAGGAGAACTGATGTGGTTACTGATCTTCTCAATATCAAGGTGCCACCCTTGACCTGGCCGCAGAGATTGATATGCAAAAACAGATATGTTTACCAGTCAGTGGAAGAACCGACATAATTAAAATCAGTGATTTTGTTAGAACGACCAACTTGGACAGAATACATGAAATTAAAGTTCTAGTCTAGAGTAGTAAGGTTGACATAATTAAAATCTATGATGTTGTTAGAACAACCAACTTGGACAGAATACATGAAATTAAAGTTCTAGTCTAGAGTAGTAAGGGTTGATGGTTTTGGATCCATCAAACGTTGAAGTAGTAGGCTCAGTTGTGTGTGTTTGGACTGATTAATGTAATGGCCAAGGCTTCTTAAGCAAGGAGTTTTGGCAACCTTGGCTGAATCTTCTCATGCAGGCAGTGTGTCAACTCAATGAAGAGCTTGTAGAGAAGCTTCTGGTGTGTCATATGATTGGTAAATTCTATTAGAACTAAAATAATAGATTTTGTTAGATGGTTATGAATGCTTCATGGAGTTGAGTGTCCAGCAGAAATGAAACAATGTTTGAATGAACATTGTGTAGTTCAGATCGTGATGGTGGTGGTATAAATCACTGGGAAGGCGAGAATCAGGAATGAGAAAAAACTTTGGTGTGGCACCAATAAACGATAAGATCAATTAAAGTCATATGAGATGGTTCGGCCTTGCAACGACGATGGGTACTGTTGAAAGACACAGGGAAGGCCAAAGATGACCTGGGTAGAAGTGTTCAGGAATCAATGCTTGATTATAAGTTAACAAAATTTATGGCATAACAGGTTTTGTATGGTTGACACTAGGTAGTGAGTTTACTTCAATTAGACCAAAATGGCAATAAATCCTATGGTTTTATCATGCTTCATATCTACTAGAGCAAGACTGCAATTATTAATCCCAGTTTCTCCTATAATTGAAGGAGTTAGCTGGTCTGCTGTGAACTAACTTGCTCTTGCAGGTTCTGAACAACTCCATTCTTCAGGAGATCCTTTCGAGTGGATCCATATCAAGAATGGAATGCTTCCTTATCTATTGTTTGATCGCTCCTCTACTTGAAGAAACTGTCTACAGGGGATTCCTATTGAGGTCCCTCAGTACAACGATGAAATGGCATCACGCTGTCATTGTGAGCTCTTGCATTTTCAGTGCAGCACACTTCTCTGCTGCAAATTCTCTACAGTTATTCCTCATTGGGTGTATCCTTGGGTGCTCCTATTGTTGGAGTGGAAACTTGAGCTCCTCTTTGGTCATACATTCCCTGTACAATGCTGCAACTCTGATGGTAACCATTTTATCTTAAGCTCCATTTGTTTCCATGTAAAAAGGTGGAAAAGAAAATTTTTCCTGTAAAATAGGATTTTTCACTGTCTATTTTTATGTAAGATACGAAAAAAGGCATTGAAAAAATAGAAACATTTTATTTCATGTAAAATTTCATTTGCATGAAAAATTTTACAACAAAACAAACAGGGTCAAAAGAGTAGAACAGAGAAAATGTCAAGTTTAACGATTCAAAATGAGCGAGATGCACAACTCAAAATCTTCCTTTCCATGCAAAAGAAGGGAGATGTATCCATTTTTCAAACTCTCGGAGCATACTTCACACTAACTAAATTGCTTTTTCTCAAAGAGGTATCCAATGCATGAGGCTCCAGCCACTGCGGGGTTTGGGGAAAGTTATAACGTTTGCAGTCTTACCCCTGTTTTTATAGAGAGGGTGTTTTCAAACTCGAACTCCTGACCACTTGGTCACAATGGAGCAACCTTACCATTTCTTTTCACATGAGTTGAAATAAAAAAAATATAAGATTTCATGGCTCCCTTGCAAGATGGAAAGGATCACCCCACGCCTTCAGTGCTTTTTTTTTTTGGTTTTAATGAAAGTGTAATCACACAAACCCCACACCAATCCCAAAAGGTTAACAGACTTTTAGGACTGTGAAATAGCGGATATAACGTCTTCAGTGCTTTGCTCATAAGTGGGGCGAGGAAATGGAGATCTGAGCGATATATCAAAAGATTAGTTAAAAGGACTATGGAATGGAAAGAAAAGACCTGCATTCAAAAATTCTTCAATATCAGTAGCGATTCTATTCTATTTTCCTTTTTTTTTTTTTAATCATTCGCATATGGATGTCTCCTATTTATAAATCTATTTTTTTTATTTGTTAATTTATATATAAAAATAATCAAATATCAATTTATTTTTATTTTATATTTATGTTTAGGGAAAGAGAACTCCACCTGGTCGTGCATGCTACTCCTGTGCCTAGACTGTCACATCCCTGATCATTTCCATCTTTGTAGGGGGTGTGGCAGTCATTATGCGCGTCTAGCGCGGGGGCGGCGTTGCACAACCAAGCCTTTCTCCCTTATATTTATTTAACAATCCAAAAATTCACAACCTTGATGGAAGTTGACCATCTTTGACCCGAGTGCATTTGCTGATTTGCATCATGGCTTCTTATTATATTTTGCAAGATAAAAAAAAAGACCCAAAACAAACTACCCTGGGCGCACAGTTTGAGCAGGTGGGTCGATTCCAAATCCAAAAACTGGGAGAGATTTACACGCTGCTTGTTTATATTGGTATCTTATGCATAGGTATCCACATATGTATTGAGAGATGGATGAGAGGAGAGATTATGAAAGCGAAGTACACACTGCATACACCTCTTTTCCCATTGTAATTATACCAAGTGAGAAAGGTTCTCTAAGTTGTCAGGGGAGGATACGGTTGCAACCTCACTTTCTCTCTCCTCCTCAACTGAAAATACCTCGCTGCCCTCCTATGTGTGAGATTTTTCCATCGCACTTTATTGGTGCACTCTTCTATGCCTCTGCTTAGAAAACTCTCTCCCTTATATTAAAGTTCAATCAACTGTTTATAACCTTCAAAAAGGGATTTCAGTGTAAATCTCACAAGGATGAGAACCCTTTACACCCAAGGTATACATACATACATACATACATACGTATTTCAATATATAATTTTCTTTTCAGCATGCATAAATTTGCATTACATAAGAAGTTATAAACTTACAATCTAGTACTTTGATTATTTCCAAAAATTGGCCAGTCATATGATGGAATCAGAAGATAAGTATTGTTATCTTTATAAATTTTAGACTTCAAAATTGTTGTTTGTTGCTAGAAAGGAAAAAAAAAAAGGAGAATATCAATATGATAAAAATATAATTATCTATCATAATAAAATAAAAACAAAGGAAAAACTGGTCCCGGCGGGGCTCGAACCCGCGACCTTCGGCTCATAAGACCAACGCTCTAACCAACTGAGCTACGGGACCACGGGTTTTATAATGTCAACTTCTAGAAATAAGTACTAACTTTGTACCAAATAGCCTGATTCATAACCAAAATCACGTCCAATGCCCACTACTAAATCGGATCCACCACCTCCATGATGGAAGTCTACATGTGACATTGCTCCAAATGGTGTGATGGAGCCGGGCCTGTCTGTTTTATGCCCGTCCGATCCTTTGGGTCCTTGAGAATCCTATAAGTGGAGCAAAGCCCTAGTTAAAACTTAGAGAAGAAGGAAATCCATCATATAGATTAGGGGTGTCAATCGTTCGGTTTGGATCAATTTCACCGATTTCAATGTGAGAATGAGTGAGTTCAAAACATGTTCCAATAAAGGTGCATCGGTTTCAGTTCAGCTTGGTTTTAGTTTCTTATCAGTTTCTCTTCGTGGTTTGGTTTCAGTGTACCATATAAATATACTCGTAAGTATGAAAGAATTTGTGTTTTATTTTTTTAAATGAATTTTGGGCTGCTATTGGTTTCTTATTAGGTCATTTCAGTTTCGATTCGATGTCTTATCGGTTTCAGTGTAATTCGATTTGATCTCGGTGTCACAAATCACCAGCATGAAACGTAATCTAATAATCTAATAAGTTAATATCAATTTTGTTGGTTCAGGCTAGGTTTTGACACCCCTATTATAGACAAATCTGATAATTGGTGCGATCTCTCTACCAACTGTTTTGATATGCTTGAAGGTTGGATGCTATTTATGTGGTGAATGCTCCAACAACCTAGTGAGAAGATAGTGGTACGAAAATGTTGTTGAAATTGGTTTTACATGTAACCAAATCCCTTCGGTATTTGTTTTCCTTACAACCTGGAGCTAGCTAGGAATAATCGCAATCTATGTTTTTGAGAGATGGATTTAAAACCCTGAATCGGATCGGTCAAGATCAATGAGAAATCGATAAGAATTGTCTTAAATATGCTCTAATCCTAGGCTATATATGTGGAACGCATTCTAGGTCAATTTTGCATTCTTAGACGATAAAAACAACTATTTTTATCATTCGAGAATACAAAATCGACCTAAAATACATTCCAAGAATGCATACCAAACACAGCTCTAGTTTTTTAAAGGAGATCTGGATTAACCAGAATCAAGATTTGCCTCGTCTGTTTCTGATCCAATTTTGATTTTTGAAACTCCTGTTAGAAGGCATTCATTATGATGAGATAGATGATCATGTAGGCTCTCAAACTAAGTGCTTATGTCTTATGTTATCTAAGCATCATCATCTAGTTCATATGTCACTATTCACTCTTATCGGTTCCATCAAATTTAATAAGAAAGGGGTAATTTTGATTTCGTCAATAGGGATGGGAATATAATGATGATCCGAGAGTCCAATCACATTGTCAAATTACACTAAATATGCTTAATGTATCTTTTCAATTTAAAAAAAATCACTTTTCTTTTCACAAAAAAAAAACAAATTTTTAGTAGAAACTTATCACAAAAATACAATATATATTATACTAAAAAGGTAAAATATTAAGGTTAAGATTTTTTTTTCACCAACCTAGGTTACCAAAAAACTTTCCCAATACAAAATATGAGTTATGATGACAAATTTAAAACTAGAGGAACGGGTTAAAGTTCAGGCTAGCTATCATTTGAAGCCAAATCTATCTTACATTTATATAAATAAAAAAATTTTAAACAGGGCTATAAAGTCAATAGAGATAAGTTATCATTTGAAATGATCAAATAATGGCTGTGGTGGTTGGGAAGGTCTAATGAATCTCATCTCCACTTGCCATGACGAGGGACCTACTGTGGACATATCTTGAAGCCATTGTTAATGGCACTTGGGGCAATTAAAGAATTTTATCAAAGTGTTTAAAACTATGAGAGATAGGATTGAGCTAAGAGAGCAGACCTCAACACGATGGTAAGGTTGCTCCATTGCAATTGAGTGGTCGCAGGTTCAAGTTGGAAACAGCCTCTCCTTGAAGCATGAATAAGATTGTGAACATTATGACCTACCCTAGACCATACAACGATGGGTATATTGGTTTGGTATCTAAAGATTGTTTTCAATTATTCCAAAATTTTCATATACCATTGGCTCTTCGTTAATTGTATAATCCATCATGAATTACACAAATCATTATCTGAATTGAATGATTTACCCCCAAAAAAAAAAAATTTGAGTGAAATAAATGTCTTAATGGACCCCCTCTACTTATTTTCACTCCTTAATTGTAATCGGCCCATCATAGTGAGACCACTGGTTGCAATCAAACCCCTCTCCCAACCCCAACATAAAAGCTCAAATCTCCACTCAATTCCATCTCCACAACAAAAGAAAATTTAACTTTTGCATCCATATCATCATCTGATGGGATTTCCTAATTACTAATCTCTTCCAACAACAATAAAGAGGTGGGTGGTGAGAAACTTGATCTGAGAATCAATTATGCTTAATGAAGTGAGAAAGAAAAGAGGTAAACCAAATAAATAAATAATTAAATGGATTGATGTTTTCTGTGCCGTAGCGCAATCTACGGTCAGACACATGGTGATGCAGTAGAAGAAGGGCGGGTTAGATACCATTCTAATACAAACGACCTTGAATCCACAAGGTAAGAGAAAGGGACGAAAATGTTAATTTTCAATAGATTTCAGAATGATCCTTACAAACCCTAAAACGACCTTTTATAAAAGCGAATACAATTCAAAATTCAAAAATGGCGCTACAATTCAAATTTCAAAATTTTCGACTGGCTTTATCGCCATTGAAAGTTTGAAACGCGCCCGGATGACCAAAACCCTTGAAAAGCTCCTCGAGATCTTTGATTTGATATATGATTCGATCCATCTTATTTAATACTTTCAACCACTTTGGGTGGACTTTTTTTTGTTTAACCAGCTCAAGTATTTTTCTGATATTCCCTCTACATCACATGGACCTGCCATTTAAAGGGACACGGAGGTCATTCACCCACCCAATGTGTCTAGGTGCAACCTGCGCCCCAGCACGCGGCACAGAGAACATTTTCCCTAATTATATATAATTAATTCTTTCTTAAGAAACAAATCAGTCGTCGTACACTCATAAGTCCCTGGCCTTTCACCAATTCAAAAAAATTAATAAAATATCATCAATAGTCCACTTTACTTTCCCCACAAGAACTCTGGGTTGGTGAGAGCCCACCTGACAAATCCAATAGAAGAAAAAGAATCCATTCGAAGTAAAATATTAGTGAACTTCAACCTTTTCAAGACTACAGCTCAGTGTGGGACCATTTTAATTTTATCCTAGCTGGCAATGATTCATTTTCTACCTTTAATTTTAGGGAAAATTTCACAGACACCCCTTAAAAGTATCCAATATCTCAAAAATTAACCATACTTGGTCAAAATGACACAGACACCCCCTATTTTTATGAATTTATTTCAATTTAGTCCACTCCGTTACTCTCTGCAATTAAGTGTCTGTTAACTCTTTTTAAATGGTGAAATTACCCTTATCATAGTGAAATCCCTATAATACCCTTAATGATGAATTAATGATGTTAGAAGTTAGTTTTTTAAAAAGACAATTTTGCCCTTGTTTTTATTCAATCCTTTTTTTTTATTCCTTTTTTCTCCCCTTCTTCTCCTTCTTCCGCTTCCGCGCCGCCGCCGCCGCCGCCGCCGCCGCCGCCGCCACCCCCTCCAGCCCTCCTTCTCTTGCTCCCCTACGACCCCGCCACCACCCTCTCCAGTCTCCTCCGCCTTTTCATCTCTTCGTTTACTGTTTTTTACTTGCTCGAATGTCCCGTAACGAATTACGATCGATAACTTCAAAAACCAAATTCAACTTCAACTTCAGATTCTTCTCTAAAGATGAGCTCCGAACCCTAAATCTCATTTTTCTGGAATCACTCTCTATCTCTCTCATGGTTTCTTCTTCTTAGTTTTCAAATCAGATGCTTCTTCGAAGCTAGAGATTCAGCAGCAGATCAAGATGAGCTTCGAACCCTAAATCTCAGACCCTTTTTCTAGAATCACTCTCTATCTCTCTCATGGTTTCTTCTTCTTAGTTTCAAATCAGATGCTTCTTCGAAGCTAGAGATTCAGCAGCAGATCAAGATGAGCTCCGAACCCTAAATCTCAGACCCTTTTTCTGGAATCACTCTCTATCTCCTGCTTTCTTGATGAAAGAGAGAAACAGAAAGAGGAGGAGGAGGAGAGAGGTAGAACTTAGAAGAGGGAGGGAGAAACCACTTGTAATTCGAAGAAGGCGTTGTTGACGATGACGATGCTAAGGAGAACATCGGAGTTGCAGAGGAAGCAGGGCGAGGTTTCACAGAGATGGCATCGGCCGTGGAGGGAGCAAAGGAACCATCGGTGGTATCTGAAGAGAAAATCTACGGAGGATCGGCTCTAGGTTTTCCCCTAGCTCAGGGAAATCCATCCCTGTTCCAGACTTTTTTTCTCCTTGCCGCTAGTAATGGTCGTCGTAGCCGGAGCAAGTGATGGTCGCTGGAGCCGCAGCCATAGAGGGAAGAAGATGAAATGACAGTTTTGTCCTTTTATTTAAATAACTAAGGGGTAAAATGAATATTTCACCTTTGGGTACTAACTGTGCTTAACGTTTGGGATGTCTGTGATATTTTGACCAAGTATGGTAAGTTTATGAGATATTGGATACTTCTAGGGGGTGTCCGTGAAATTTTCTCTTACTTTTAATTTTTCAAAAATAAGAATAATTTCCTTTACACTTTTAGGGCTTTGGGTATTGGGCCTAATTAATAGGCCCATTAGTTTGCTGTTTCTTGTTGCATACGTAGTTTGTTAAACCTTTTCTACCAATCAGCCGAAATAAAAGGGTATGCCAGGTAGAAAGTAAAGAATTAGATTCCCACCCAACTCATAAGATTCTTGACTAATCGACTAATGGATCCATATTCTTGAGCCAACATGGACCCACCATAAAAGCCCAAAAAAAAAAAACAAGGACCGGACCACACCGTCAAGAGATTAAAATTTTTCTGAATTATATGGTATAGATAGATACTAGATTGGTTATTGGGCTCAGTAATGGGCTTGTGAAAAATTCAGGTGGGCCCATAGTTGAAGATGACCGTTGGAGTAACAAACGAATCCCCGTGATCAACTCCTACTTGTTTCTTCATCAGTTATCTTTTTAGAGAAAAAGAAAACTTTTCTAGTAATGTAAATCTACAGCTAATTCTTCTCAATTCCGTTTAAAAAGGGGTTTTAAAGAAAGAAAGCTAAAGTCGGTTCTGTTCGCTACAAAATCCCCCAAGTACTTCTGTGTTTGAAGTGTTTCTTGTTAGTTTTTTCTCTTCTTTCTCCCTTTCTCTGTTTTTGTGCTTCGCGTGTCTTTGACGACAATGGCGGAATTCGAGAAGCAGTTGAAAGAGAGAGCGAAGGAGCTCAAGTCTTTCTTTAAGAAGAGCGTGAAGATCATTGAAAGCTCTTGCAAGAAAGGCTGGCACAAGGTGAAGCATATCAGAGGTTGATCTTTTATGATCTCTTGGATGGATTACCCTTTTCGAAAAACCCTAGATTTCTTTTAGGTCTCAATGTAAATCTCTATTTTAGTTCTTCCGTGTTTTGGGTTTTGATTTTCTATGCCCCTTTCGTTTATTTGTTTACATACCTAATCTCTTTCTCGTTGGTTTATGAGTGTCTGATAATTTCTGGTTTCTGTAAGCCTCTAGTTGTCCAGATCATCAAATTGGATTCTTACGTTTATTGATAAAGTTTGATTTTTTTTAATAGTTTACTTTCTATTGTTTGGCGTACAATTTTGTTTATAGATTTTAATTTTGATGTAATGGCGTCTAAACGAGAAAGCATCACCGATTAATCGATCGATCGATCAAGTGATACTCCGATTAGTAAAAAGATGAATATTTAATTTTTCAGTAACCAGTCGCTAATGCAGGAGATTTGACTAGACCTTTACCTGTGCTGTGGATCTATAACTGTTCAGAAATCAGACTAAAACCCATGGAGGAGGTTGGATTTCTTGGATCTTTTTTGGCGATTGTAGTAGTACAAGTAGTCACAGAGTCTTCACTAAATTAATAAAAAGTTTTTTTTCTGGCGATTCTGCTCTTTTGAGACTTAAGATTAAGATTTTAGGGTTCAGGCTTTCAGCTGCGCCGCTGAGAGCATGGATATGTGGTGTATTTGGAGCCATTACTGTGATTTCTCTATCTTGTAACTTCTAGAGGCGGTCGTGGAGAGAGTCGTAATCTAGTAGTCTTCTATTCATAGTAAGGATGTCACTAATTGAGTGTTTTTTAGGTTCCTGATTGATAGGAGTCGTGGGCGTTATTTTTATAGTTTCCTTGTAAGAATAAATTGGTATAAGGGTTAATATTGTGCCGTTCTTAGTAGATTCCTTATTGAAGTGGGCAGGGATATGATCTATTGGGCTTTCGGTTGTTAATGGATTGCAACATTGTGATGATGTGGTACGATTTGATTGGATGGTTACACTAGGATGTAACAATTATTTTTTTTTTATGGATAAATTACATGTCAATCCCTAATTTTCAAATAAAATTCAAATTATCTCCTTATTTTTTTAAATACTCATCCGTCACCCTCTAGAGTAAAGGTGTTAACTTAAATCAAACCAAAAGATGAAATGGCATATTTAACCTGAACCATCCCTTTGTATACCAATCCATCCAACCGACCCAACCAAACCCATCTCTCTCTCTCTCTCTCTCTATCTCTCTATCGCAACTCAGCATTATCTGGTTTCCGCTTCCCACCGTGAGATTGCAACGCAGGGTCTCACATCGCAGACGTAAATTCGTCGAATTGATTCACTTCTACTTCATGCCAGAGATCGACTGATGTCTCTCTGCTGAAGTGTTCAGTTTCAGTTCAAACGCCTCTGTTTTCTGGTTTTTTCTTCTGATCAAAGATGGGTTTACAGCAGAAGCCTCAAGTAGATGGAGGACTAGAACTTGGGTTATTGCCAGAATTCCATTATGAGCTAGCTACGTTGAGAAGGATAAGCACCAATTAGAAGGACGATGGTGCCCAACGAGGGCGACCTTAAATGGGTGCCCAACAAGGAAAAAGGGAAAAAGGGGTTTCAGGCTTTCTTCACCGAACAGGGAAAAAGGGGTTTCAGACGGAAAGGGATTTCAGGCTTTCTTCACCGTAATTTAATCACATCTCAAAGCTTCTCCTCTGCTTCACATGGTATCGATCACTTTCTGATCGATTCTAGGGTTAATAATTTCTCTCATCTGGTTTTCATTTGTTTTCAAGAATTTATTCCCATAGAAATCTGCGATCTCTCAGTCTCTCTCCATAGTCTGTCCAGTTTGGTTTTCCTATTCAGACTTTTGGTAAACAAAATTTGACCATTGTCGCCAGAATCGGATTGTTCTTCATTGCTCTTGTTTGATTGCTCCCGCCTGCGGTGTTGGTGTTGGTGTTGGTGTCGGTGGGTTTAGGGGTATGGTTTTAGGGGGCAACAGAGATGGTGACGGGGCCGAGGATTGCAGGTGGGAGGGTTATCCAAGGAATCCGAATGAAGAATCCTATAGAAAGGATGGTGCAGAGCACCTGTGACCGACAATAAATTCGAAGTTCCCAACTAACCAGATCTCGAGTTTGATCCCACCGGAGCTCGGCATGTTGACGAATCTGAACGTTTTCTTTCTTCTCTCCGGTGAAGTTCTGCTTGAGATTGAGTTGCAGGTGTGAAGAAGAAGATTGAATTCGGGGTTTTCAGTTACAAGGGTAAAATCGGAAATCAACACTAATCAAGGGTAGTTTAGAAATTTAAATTTATTTAATTGGCCGACATCATCACTTAACCATATAAAACTAACGATTTGAGTATTTTAAAAAATCAGGGGTGTTTTGAATTCCCTTTGAAAAACAAGGGGTGACGTGTAATTTATCCTTTTGTTTTTTTCCTTTGATCTACTTGATACGTGTATGATGAATCATGATAACTCCATCCCCATGTGGTAGTAATGTCAACCAATGAACCGCACTAGTTAAACCAATCTGGCCCAACCGATTATTAATTGGGCCTATCTTGAGACACTGAGTAGTGTAGTAACCAATCGTCCTCGGTGTGTGTCTGTTGCCGGTCAGGTAGAATTTTTATCTTATGCTGTTACAGCATGGTGCTGTACTACATCGTGCGGCTGCTGCAGAGGTCATATGCACCATGTGGGGTCCACTATGCCACATGGCCTCTGTAGCACCACACGATGCAATACAGCACCGTGCTGTAACAGCAGAGGATAACGTCTCGGTCCGGTAACAATATTTTTTCTCTTCTTTTTACCTCTATTGATGTTTGATGATTCACGTTTTATATGAAACTACTATAGTTTAGATGGTACCTGAAATCAAATACAATAGAATAATTGAGCTTCATTTAAATGGATTAATAAACAAACAATCCCAATTGTATGTAAAATTATGGAAATGGATTTCCAGCTTCTAAGCATAAACATGTCCATCTTCTCTACCAAATAATCACTGTTACTTCTGTGTTCGGAATCGGACTGAAACTACACTGCAAGTCCTGAAAGTGATTAAAATGTCAAAAAATGAAAAATGAAACCTTTTTAGGGCTCCTCTTCCTCACTAGGGGAGAGAGAGAGAGAGAGATTACAAGCCCATCACGGTTACCTTAGTCCTTGAGCACTAATATTGGGAACGAATTGGATGTAATGAAAAAATTAGGGATATGGGCCCTTAGCCCATCAATAAATCTTTTGAGAAATTGATGGGCCTACATAGGTAGCCCATTAAAGAATGCCATATTATGGACCCATTGGCATGATTATGGACCAAATCTGCATACCCAATTGTAGCCCGTTTAGCAGTTGCCCGATTATAGGACTATTTAGCCCGTTTAGTATGAGCTCGATTATAGACTCGGTAATAGACTGTTTGTTTACAAACAGGAAAATACCTAGCTTATGAGGACCAATTACTTAAATAAGTTGACCACGATCTAGGGTCTTAAAGTGGTGGAGATCAATTAGCTAGCAGATACCACCGAGACTGACCAAGAACGACCGATTGACACCCCTACGGCATGTGATATGTTCAAAAACCATGTGGATGGATGTCTTGCCTTACGGTAGAGCTGAGTCTCGTTTTTAACTATTTTATATTTTGTTTTGGAAAGAGAAAAAAAGGTTAAGGAGCGTTAATACTCTAAAATAGAAATGTAAACAGATTGAATGTGATCGGATCTGGATATTCCTTGATTGGTTATGGATGCGAATCGAATTCGGATTTTGACTATCCGTTAACAACACTATAATTCAAATTTTCCTCCCCTGGTGAATATGATTCGCTCTCAATCCATGTCTCTCAGTTGTCTTAGCTCTTTTGTTCATTCTCTAGAACTTGTCGAATCTTTAAGAACCCTCAAGATAATTAGTTACTTAATTTTTTATTTTTAGTTAGATATCTATTAGATAATGTTCTGTATTATCTGAATTCATATCCAAATACCCGTTGACCGGATACTGATACCTCTAAATAGATAAAAATGAGAATCAAATTCAGATTTTCAACAATCCGTTTGCATCCGAGTCTTGAATAGTAGATGAATTTAGGCAGTCACACGCAGCGTACGCTACCCCTATGCCAGACACAGGGCATGCATAATGACCACCGGAGCCCTTGGAAAAATGGAAACGACCAAGGATGAGGGGGTCATTTAGCATAAGAGTTGCGTGAAAAGCAATTGTATGAGGGAATATGAAGGGTAAGGAGAAGAGAACAGGCCCAGTCGACACAGATTATTTTGTTTCATCAGCACTTGTTCTTTGTTTATGTGAATTTTAATGTCATTTTCATTTTTGGCTCCAAGTATAGAGCTTTTCTTGTAATTTCGTTCTTCTATTATGACCGGAGATCTCAGTTGCTCAATTTATTTCATTTACTCAGTCTTCTCTACATTAGTCCCTCTGATCAAGCTTATCACTTTGCTGGAAGTGTTGATTTTGCTCATACAATCTGTCCATCTTACTCAAGTTTGTTGTTTTATCTTTCAAGGCCCAGAGCTGAAAGCAGTGCTTCTGATTATCTTGATAGCGGAATTTCACCTAACATATGAAAGGGGTGTTAGCTGTAGTATTGTGTAAATATATTCTCCTTCCTTGTATTAAGTTTCCTTGTTTGTATATTGCCATATTAGATGGCATTGTTGTGTACTTCTGCCTTTGCACTCGAGGGTCAATCTACGTCTGGCCTGAGGAAACCTTTGCACACCTCTGTTACCTTTTGGGAGGCCTACGTCCCATAGAAACTATCTACTTGAGACTGTCCCTTGGCCCATAGGTCCTGAGTCTCCTGACACCAAGGATCAAGAACTTGGGTCTCGACCTGGTTGAAACCGAGTTTTAGTCAAAACCAACCGAAACCAGGTCGAAACCTGGTACTTTCTCCCATAGATGGGGAAACCTTGGTTGGAGGGGTTTCTATCGAAACCATGTCAAGATATGCCTTTTTCAGTCGAAGTGAGGTATTATATAGGCTTAGTTCAAGGTGGTTCAACCAAAGTTGAAACTGTCGAAACTGGTCAAAACCACCGATACATGGTTGAAACCTTGCACTTTTAAAAATCCACCTCCAACTAGTCTCGAAAACCTACGAAACCGAGATATCTCAGTGTTTTCGACAGGTTTCAATCGAATTCTTGATCCATGCCTAACACAAGGTTAGAATTCTAGTTCTTCCAGAGTGGGTACCCATCTCTTTAATGACATACAAACATCATTCTTAACTATTAACGAGGGGAACCACCATGGAATTCATCAGATCTGGATAATGCAAATTCTGAAGCAAGATAAAATGCCATGATTAGGTACAAGGAGAAGAAGATGTAAGGCTTGTCAGTTAGTTCTAAGTATCTTTCTAATACTTATGCAAAAAACTCTCTGATGTTTGACAGTGTTGTTGGCACCCGCACCCAAACCAGATCGACCGAATAAACTGATTGAACTGAAAAGCTAACCGAACCAGATAAAAAAAACAATCGAGATCAGACCGATATTAACCCAATATAAGAAACCCAAAACCCTTTTCCCAATGATTTTTTATGTATACATGTAAAACTGAAACAGGATCGGACACGATAGTAGCCCAATTACAAACTAATAACAAAAAAAGATAAGAAATCAGACCAGATCGGACCATATCGAACCAAAACTTCCATAACGGTTTGGTTTTAAGTTGGAATAGTAATAGAGCAAAACCGATTCAGCTCGATCGAAACCGGCCAAATGACATCCTTTTTTGTTTTTTGGGTAAAGTATACGTACCCCCCCTATAATGCACCCAATGTTCCTCGTACCCCTCTAAGCGGCTCAATATTTCACGTACCACCCCTCAATATTCCACGTACTACCCCTACTTTACCCCGCTAATGCCACTTAAGTCCTCACTAAGTGTTAAATGTTAAAAAATGACCAAACTACCCTTTCTTCTATCTTTTCTAAAATATGAAAAGATTTAATTGCCCTGACCTATTTGTTAAAATTTGAAAATACCAAAATGCCCTCATTTTCCCTAACTCATTACTTTCTTTTACATACCCAATACCACCACCACCCACCCACCCACAATTCACACCATCACCACCGCGAACGGGTTGGAAGGAGAGTGGGAGATAATAGGGGAGAGAGAGAAGAGGTGGGTGGTTTGTAGTTGTGAAGTCGGGGAGAGAGTTGCAAACGACAGGTGTGGGGTATTGCAATTTGCAATTCACAACCCAGAATCTAGATCCGCCTGTGAAAAAATCAGGTCTCTTCCTTGAACTTCCAATGTCCTAAATCAAGCTCCGAAGATGAAATCCAAAGCCAAAAACCTTGTCACTGAAATACCCTATGACTATACAATAAATTGTAATACACTATGGATAAAGCAAGACAAAAGGAGGTGGGTAGTTGTTTACCTTTTATTCAAAGAATCCCTTCCTGTACACTATTTCGTTCTTTTTCTTCGTCATGCTGCCTCAAAGAATCTTTGCTCTTGAAACCCAAAAGATTTGAGAAAATATCCTAAACCAGTAGAAATCAAATCAAGAAACCCCCCCCCCCGCCTTTTCCCTCTCTGTAACTGTTTCTCCTCCTCTCTCCCTCGTTTTCTCTTAAACCGAAAAATCAAAAACAAGAAAACCTTTTTTTCCCTCTGTTCAAAGTTTAAACCCCTTTTCTTTTTTGAAGAAAGCCGAAAGATGATGAAGAAGAATGAAGAAATGGGGAATGGTAAGGACTAGTAGTGCGATGCAACGAAGGTTTGGGAGGACAAAACTTTCTCGTCATTTACAGTCTTTTATTTTTTTGGATGTCTTTTTCTGAAATTATAAAAGAAGTGATTAGTGATTTTGGGTAACCGATTGACACAGATCAGGAACATTTTCCAAAGACGCCCAGACAATGGGAGTAAATCCTATTTCCAGATTCCTGGAGCACATTCATATACTTTCCCATATGGTCCCTGCCTTCAGATTTGCAGGTGAAGAGATTCTTTGGTTGGTCCTGCAGAGTGGAGAGATTCTTTGGCTGGAATTTCTGCAGGAATGTTTGAGCTGGACCCTTTGGCTGGTCTTGCAGAGTTGGTTCAAGGGTGGATGAATGTGCTCCAGGAATCTGCTCACACCCCAATGTAAATGATACAGAACTGTCGGAGAAGAAAGGGGCGGAAGGGCATGGTGGAGGTGGAGGTGGAGTTGGAAAAGGGTTGAGTACAAAAGATGGGCGGGCAGAGATCTGCTCCCCTATTATCTCCCACTCTCCTTCCAACCCGTTCACGGTGGTGATGGTGTTAATTGTGGGTGGTGGTGGTGGTGGTATTGGGTATGCAAAAGAAAATTATGATTTGGGGAAGACGAGGGCATTTTGGTATTTTCAAATTTTAACAAATAGGTCATGGCAATTAAGTCTTTTCAAATTTTAGAAAAGATAAAAAAAAGGATAGTTTGGTATTTTTTAGCATTTAACACTTGGTGAGGATTTAAGTGGCATTAGAGGGTAAAGCAAGGGTGATACGCGGAATATTAAGCCGCTTAGGAGGGTATGAGGAATATTGGATGCATCATAGGGGTACGTGTATTTTACCCTTGTTTTTTTGATGAAAAATGACACCCTTATTTGATAGGTTTGGGAATGGCTTGCTAGGTCATGACCCGTCAAATTTGGGGACTAGTCTCAAGTATGTGGCCCACCATGTGTAGAAATTTTGCTCGACTTTTAAAAGGTTTGTTCTTATATATGTTTCAAAAATTTTCTAAAACTTACACAATTGTGTATGCTTAGATATGTTTTAAAATTTCTTTGGTTTCTTCATGTGAAGGATAACAGATGGGAGGATGGAGCTTCCGTCCTTTCTAAATGAAATATCAACACCTGACATGTGTAACATGGTTTGAGGTATCGGTAATACTGTCCGATTTTGAGGGTGATCGATACCGAACCTTTATCCCCTAAAGTTCTTTGCCCGGTACAATTCCTACAGTTTTCTAACAAGGGGGGCGAAATGATCATTCCAACCCCTGACCGAACACACTGCCTGGATGGGGTCCACCCCCTATTGTTAGAGGACTATAAGAATCGTACCAGACAGGGAATCATAGACGATAAAAATTCAACCGATACCCGATCCGATGTCATGCACTAAAACCATGAGACCAAGACGAGTAAGAAGTTCAAGGAAAATGCAAAGATCCGTATCAAACACGTTTAATACATGTTTTCCGTATAAATCGTTTAAAAAAACGTTTCTTTATTTAAGAAAAAAAAATCGTATATTCGTATTCGCAACCCGTAACCGCCAAAACCCTTTCCCTGACCTCTGCTTGGTCTCTGCCGGAAACTCCCAAAACCCTTGCGACTTGCATCATTGTCGCCGTCTCCGTCTCCGCTTGCCGTCGCCAGCATTGTTTCAGCCTTCGCCGGACTCCCTGGCAACCCCTCTCAGTGAGGTTACTCTCTCTCTCTCTCCCTGAATTTCCCTTCCTGTTTCTGGTTGTGCAGGTTCTGCGGATAATGTTTGGTTTTCAATTGTTTAGCCTATGGGATACAGAAAGATCAGATTTTGTTTCGTTTTTTTTTTTTTTTTTTTTTAAAACTAAGATTCTTGTATACTGAGTATTGCTTGTATGATGAGATTTTTGTTTGGCCTATTAGTTTTCAGAGTATTGCGTGTATACTGCTTGTATGGCTTGTATACTAAGATTTTTGTTTGGCCTATGGGTTTTGAGATTATTGCTTGTATACTGAGATATTTGGCCTATGGGTTTTCAGGGTATCATGCTAGGCTTAGGATTCAGTTAATCTGCTTCTCTTCTTATTCATGCAGGCCTGTACATTTCATGTCATTAAGGCTGCATTTGGTAACACTCTCTGGAAGTGATTTCATTGATTTCTTGCTCACCCCAAGCATATTGTGAGCAGAATTGTGTTTGGCACATTGGTCTGTTTTTTTCTGTTTACAGAGAGCAATTCCAGTTCAAAAAGTACTCAGTGAGCACATTTGACAGAGCAAAAAATTAATGCTTTTACTGTGCCCCAGCATTTTTTTAAAAAGCGCCCTCTCTCCCATCGTCTTCCCCAATAGCGCCTCCCTGTTACAACTCTCGCTTGACTGATTCTTCATTGCCTCTGTATGCCCCATTGGGACTCAGGTTGTGGTGGGAAATCTTCATTGCCTCTGTATGGGAGATCCTTAGCGCCTGTAAGGTGATGGCTGTCAGAATTATCTTCTCACGAAATAGGAGCCTATATCTTTCCTCTTTTAACCTCTTTATTCCCAAATCACCAAAATCCATAGAATTGGTCTGTATATTATCTCAGCTTGTGCTTCAGATTTGGCAGCCCCTGCTTTTCGCTTTAGATTATCCCTGTTTCAGAGATTTTCTTCACAAACAATAGGATTGGATCCAAACATATCATCAGCAGAGGACGTGAATGAAATTTGCAGGATGCTGAGTGATTTCCGTAGCCTACATCACAACATAGAATCTGCACTTGCTTGTTTCTCAGGAAAGATTTCAACTGATTTGGTTGAGCAAGTATTGAAAAGGTGTAAGAATCTTAGTTTCTCTGCGCACAGGTTCTTTATGTGGCCTAAAAAATTGCCGGGTTTCATTCATAGCATAGAGAGCCACCACATTCTAGTTGATATTCTTGGCAGTAGTTAACAATTTGCTCTGATTTGGGATGTTCTTTCTGAGATGAAAGATAGAGGTCATGAAATCAAACCCAAAATTTTCTGGATTGTCTTTCGAGCTTATTGCAGAGTTGATTTGCCATTGGATGCCATCCGTGCTTACAAGAAAATGCAAGATTTTGGTCCTAAACCGAGCATTGATGATCTTGACAAGCTGCTCTTCATGCTTTGTAAGCGGAAGCATGCCCAAGAATTCTTCAATGATGTTAAATACAAATCCACACCAAGTGAGAAAACTTACAACATTTTGATGAGGGGTTGGGGTGAAATTGGCGACTCTACGGAGGCTTGGAAACTGTTTGATGAAATGCTTGAGCGGAAATATCCTATAGATGCAACTGCCTACAACACTTTGTTGGAGTGCTTGTGCCCAAATGGAAAGACAGAAGAGGCATATAAGCTCTTTAGGGAAATGGGGTCTCATGGCTTTCAGCCAGATGCTTGTAGTTACGCTATCTTCATTCATGCTTATTGCGAAGCCAATGATACTCATTCGGCCTTGCGGGTTCTCGATAGGATGAGAAGGTACAACTTGGCACCGAATGTGTTTACTTATAACTGTATTATCAAACTATTTTGTAAGAATGGTTGCGTGGAAGATGCTTATCTGTTGCTAGATGAAATGTTTGAGAAGTGAAACCAGATGCATGGAGTTACAATGCAATCCTTGCATTCCATTGTGATCATTGTGAAGTTAATCAGGATTAATAGAATGGATATAGACTCTTGTTTGCCAGATTCTCATACGTACAATATGGTGCTCAAAATGCTGATCAGGGTCGGAAGGGTTGATCGGGCAACAGAAGTTTGGGAGAGTATGGAGAGGAGGGGTTTCTACCCTTCAGTTTCAACATATTCTGTCATGATTCATGGATATTGTAAGAAGAAGCATGGACTTGAAGATGCATGTAGATACTTTGAGATGATGATTGATGAAGGGATTCCACCATCTCTTAGTACATGCGATTTGTTGAGAGACCGTCTCTTACAATTAGGATTATGGGAGAAGACACAGATACTGGCCGAAAAAATGTGGCAAAGCACATTATGTTCAATTCAGGAGCTATCAAGCACAATGGAAAGCAATAAGGCTACTGCAAGATTGAGATAATTTGGAAGTGAAAATCAATGTGTTTGACCTATTGAGATTGTGTGTAAACTAGATGTTTGCATAACAATCTTTTCAATGAGTAAATTTTTTAGGCTATAGTTGGATATCTCTCAAGAAGGCTCGTCATTTTTTTGTGCTATGCCCTGCCCCTAACACTCTGTATTGCTTTTGTTTTGGCCAAGCTCTTTCTGGCATGGATTTAGTACATGGTATAGGCTTCTATATGCATGGTTCATTTAAATGCCCCATTGTTTTATATTTAATATTTGATCTGGATATTTGGTCTAAGTGCAGTATTTGGTACTATGTATGGAAGTACACCACCCATGTGTTCATGCCGAAATGGATGCATGGTTATGAGGATGGCACAGACGGAAAAAAAAATTTGGGTGTTATTTTTATACATGTCTAGCAGTAGAGGATCATGCGTAGTCATTTATTTGGGTTGATGAGTACAAGCACGGATTACATGCAGACCACGACATCCATGTATGTCCTATGTGAGGCCTCTTAGTCTAGTTATTAGTGATGTGTCCATGCTTTATGTTGTTTCTTGTTGCATAATCATCTTATTCACATGAGTTCTTATTTTAACATGCATTGTTATTCACATGACTACCCGAATTTTATGATCTAATTTCAAATTAAAACAGCTGACCCCATTTAGTTGGGATAAGGCTATGTTGTTGCTGTTGTAATTTCAAATTAAAACTAAAGACATGGACAATATTGTAACTTCATTATGTACTTTTATGAAGCATTTTTCATAATTATTACCAGTATTCTTAGTCCAGTAGTGCGATATGTGACAATGTCAAATTTTTTTTTTTAAATATGGTAATTATATAAGTGAGATGTTACGGTGGCATTTTCGTAATTATGCCCTCTATCATTGGTCCAATGGTGCTATATTAGAGGTAACGGCAAATTTAATAAATATAGACGAGTGTTGGAAGTGATTCCATTAAAGTGCCTATCAAACGCCGTTCTATTTTCTTTCTATTCCAGAAACACTTTTTCACCAAGTTACCACAATGCTAATCTACTCCCTATAATTACTCTATACGAGTAGAATCAGGAAAAAGTACTTATGTACCAAAAGTTCTTTCTGAGAGCAGAATTGCTACCAAACACAGTCTAAGGACACTAGTGTTCAACTAATGTACTTCTCCTCTCTCATTCATGCAGGCCTGTAGATTTCATGTTAAGGTCACATCTCGGCTCCTCACATGGGACTTCCTTGAAAATTTTGATTTCAAGCAACAGTTTCCTACAGCGAGAAGGCATTGTTCATGCAAATCACTTGTTTGATGAAACCGTGGACAGAGACTTGTTCTCCCTAAATGCTCTCCTCAGTGCCCATGTTCGCAAGGGCCATGCTCAAGATGCATGGCTTCTCTTCCATCAGATGCACTGCATGCACCTCAACCTCAATGCTTACACTTTCACGTCCATTCTTGGTGCATCCTCAGCTCTTTCAGATGTGAAGGGAGGCCAACAGGTCTATGCCTTGGTCATAAAAACTGGTTCAGAATCTGAAACTGTTACAAAAACTGCCTTGGTTGACATGTACTCCAAGTGCGGCCTCTTGGGTGATTCGGTTCGTGTCTTTGAAGAGGCAAAGTCCAAGGATGCCAGTGCATGGAATACCATGATTTCAGGCTTCCTCCTCTATGGCCTTGCTTGGAATGCCCTTAAAGCTTTTGGAGCAATGTGGAAGAGTGGGATTCAGTTTACCAGCTTCACACTATGCTCTGTTCTGAAAGCGTGTGCCTCTCTGAATGCTCTTCAACAGGGAAAGCAGGTTCATGCTTTGGTGATTGTTATGGGTAATGATTTGCTTGTTCTTGGTACTGTTCTCATTGATTTCTATTCCAACTGTGGATTATTTGGGGAAGCCATGAAAGTCTTCTGCCATTTGAATTGCAGGAGAGACAATGTTATCCTTAATTCCTTGCTTTCTGGGTGCATTCGAAATCAGAAGTTCGATGAGGTGTTTATGCTTATCAGACAGATGAAACCAAATTGCATTGCTTTTACTTGTGTTCTTGCTGCTTGCTCAGAGAAATCAGATTTATCAACTGGAAGGCAGGTACACTGTTTGGCACTACGTCTTGGATTTGAGTTTGATACCCAGTTATGCAATGCTTTGTTGGATATGTATGCAAAATGTGGAAAAATATCTGTTTCTCATTTTCTGTTTGATCGAATCCCTTCTAAAAGCGTGGTTTCTTGGACCAGCATCATAGATGCATACGGAAGTAATGGACATGGGGTTGAAGCTTTTGAGTTGTTCAAAGAGATGGAGGAGCAGAGTAGTATTTCACCCAATCCTGTGACATTTCTTGCTATTCTATCTGCTTGTGGGCATTGTGGACTGGTGGAACAAGGACAAGAATGTTTTCTTCTGATGAAGGAGAAATATGGGTTTGATCTGGGTCCAGAGCATTATGCTTGCTTCATTGACCTTTTAGGTCGGGCAAGTCGGATTGATGAAGCCTGGGGTCACTTACATGATATGGGTGAGAGGGGCACTAAGCCTACAGGTGAAGTATGGGCAGCCTTATTGAATACTTGTAGAACTAATTTAGATATCAAGAGGGGTGAATTTGCAGCAAAACGGCTACTTGAGCTACAGCCAGAGAAGCCTGGAAATTATATTTTGCTTTCGAACTTCTATTCTGCCATTGGGAGATGGGATGTTGTGGAGGAATTGAGGGGTATGATGAGGGAAAGAAGATTGAGGAAGGAGGTGGGGAGTAGCTGGATCACTGTTGAATGCCATGATAAAAATATTGATTGCAATGGAATGGCAAAAAAGTTTATCTAAATGTGGTGTAGGCTTCATCTGAACCTCATCATCTTTGTACATGAATCACTGTATTGGTAAGCTTTTGGATCTTAAGCTCATTATAAGTTAATCATTTGAATGTTACACAAGCTTTTGGGTCTCTAAGAATCTTGGTAGTTGTCCTACACTCCTACGTCCAAATTTTAGAGGAAAGTAAGTAAATTTTGTCATTGATCTCTTGGTTTTTAGTTTATGAATCTCTCTGCTTGGAATTCTTGCTTAGCCCATTTGAAAACCCTTCACATAGTGGTAAACCACTTACCAAATCTGTCATATTTCTTCCATGGAATTAAAATCTGTGTGAGAAATAAAGAGAAGTAAAAAAATCCCTTGTATGTGGAATGCTGGATTCAGGATTTTTTTTTGAAAGTAATGAAGCCAAGTTGAAGCTTTGCAGTCTCTCACTGGTTGACCTTAATCACCCTGAGTGCCTGCATCTGGTGTTTCACTATCATGCTCTGCATCAGTTGATTCATCATCATCCAGAACATTTGGTATATTCATGAGCCTCTCAAAAAACTTAATCTCAAACATCGCTTCTATTGCATTTGTGCCTTCACAGTAGCATCCCGCAACCTGTACCCCTTTGATCCATCTGCGTAGTTAAGAAAAATATACTGCTTGGACTTTGATCCAACTTAGTTCTCCACACATAAGCATCCCAATTGAAAAAATGGAGACTGGAGCCCTATTGGATCGACTATATTTAGGGGTATCAATTTGGCCCGGCAAACCCAAGCCCGCCCTGAGCCCAGACCCTAGGCCTGTCTGGTTTTTCAATCTACAAGGCGGGCTTGGGTTAACCTTTTTCCTGGCCTTGGCAGGGCCGGGTTGGGCTTGGGCTGACTTTAACATTGTTAGTCTTAAACTAACAAAATGGGGGCATGTGTTAAACTTTTAAGAAACTCAAGGATACATGCAATTTCTCAAAGTTAAGGGGTGTTTTTATAATTAGGTGATACCTTAGGGGAGGTACATGAAAATTTCCCAAAAGTAAAAGATCTTTTATGTTAAATATTACATGTAATGTAGGATTAACCCATTTGGGGGATATCAATCAGGGAAAAGCGTTAAAAGATAACTATTTTTTAGGGAAAAAAAGGATTTTAGGTAGGTATCAAAATTCAAAACTCATAATGCGTGAAATCAATTTTTTAATGCTATGAAATCATATATGTACAATTATTACCAAAAAAAAATCATATATGTACAATCGGATTTTTAGGTGGGTATCGAAGGAACGGACTATACCACGTTACAAAGTCAATACCAGATCTGATTCGTGCAACCGCATCAGTATCGCTCAAATATTGGGATCAAGGTTAAGCAATACCTATACAGATTTGGCCGATACGGATGATCCGGTACTGATACCTCAAACCATGTTATAATGTCTACTTTGTGGAAAGGAGGCAATTTTCCTTCACCAATGGTCAAGGGAGACAAGGGGTTCGGATTAGGGTTGCAACAGGGGTCAGGTTGGGCCAGGCTTTATAGAACCCTAGCCCAACCTTGAATCCCCTTAGCTGGGCCCAGGCCTGACCCGACCTTGACTCAGGCCCTGAAAAATCCAACCCTAACCCGCCCTTAGGGTCGGGCCGGGCCGGGCTGACCCTGATTGGCCTTGATCATTGGGAGGAAGAAGGAAATGGGCCGGGGAGAAAATTATCGATTTTACGTAAAATAACACTATTATAAATGTAGGGAAAAAAGTTTTCTGTCCGAGAGTGTGGCCTACGCCAGCACTCCTATAAGTCTATCTCTCTCCTCCCCATGTGAAAAGACACCTCTGCCCCCTTGTTTTAAGGAGGAGAGAGATAGACACATGGGAGTGCTGGCGTAGGCCACACTCCCGTACAGAAAACTGCTTCCCATAAATGTATTATATCACTTCTTATCTTCATATATAATATATTATATAACAAAATGTTGTTTACATTTAAAGTGTATACTATATATATTATATCAATATATATTTTATAATATAACTTAAAACAAGGTAGGGCCGGGCTGGGCTAGGCTTAGCCCGAGGCCTCAACCTTGGCCCGACCCGACCCGACCCTGACTCAAGGCCAGAAATTTTTAGCCCTGACCCGTTCTCAGGACCAAATATCTCAGCCCAGACCCTGTTCAGGCTCAGGGTGGGCCAGGGTGGGTTCAGGCCGAGAAGGCCAAACTTGTACCCCTAGTTCGGATGGTGTGCATTATCGACTTTATGCTACAAAGGCAAAACATTTATGACTATTGATGGGTGTACGAACTTGCAATGAACCTAGATCGAAGGATTTAGTTCACAGTGCTTTATCCTCAAGATTCTGATATATTTTTTTTGTTATTATTTTACCCTCTGCTTTATTTACCATAGATCCAGTATCAGTCGATACGGCGAATCCGATCCTAGATTTGACTGTATTGGAGAAAATGTTTAAATTAGGTTCCGTTTGATTGCAAGGGGATTTAAAGGAAAAGGAAGGGAAGGGAAGGGAAGGGAAGAGAAATTTTGCAAACCTAAAAAATGAATTTTTGTAATCATTACCCATGTGATTGTATAAACTACTTAAATTTCTTACCATATCCAGTAAAGATATATTTTACACGTAATATTTATTTTATATTTTAAACCAAAGGGAAATGGATGCAAAGTAAAGTGAATTTTAATAACCAAATATGAAATGATTTGGAGTTTGATATATTGTCACATGGTGTCATATGGGATAATGATTAAAAAGGATTTTTTTTTAAATATGAAAATTTCACTTCCCTTCCCTTTAATCCCCTTGCAACCAAACAGAGCCTCAAATAATAGACCCAGTAACTAATCTATCCAATAATTGCCAGAAAATCTTGAACTTCTTGACTTTTATGAAGATCATGTGGCAGGATTGAGAAGAGGAGATAGAGAAAAGAGAACCAAGGCTCGTATGAGATGGGTTTAGTTTATATGATAGTAAATAAACAATAGGATACACAAAATAAACAAGAAGGATGAAACACTTCTTTATAAATATTCTTTGACCAATGATCTGTCCTTGAATTTGCTAAAGATTTGAATTAAATAACACTACAATAACGAATCGGATATTAAAAAAAAAATTACACCAACTAACCAGATCTTGACAGAAAAGTTTTTGATTAATTCTACTTCGAATTCATCGCCTTATTTTAGAGTTGAAATTAAAATAAATTTCATGCTGATAATATAGAGACCGTTTCTTACACCTTTTACATTCTCTCTCTTTTTTAACATTCTATCTCCCTCAATGAAAAATGCTTTGTACATTTTGTTTGAGGAGGGGTGGGTTGGGGAGGAGTTTTCGAAGGGGAGTGTTAGGTACTTTAGTAGTTGTGTTGTAGAATTCTTTTTGTGAGAGAATTTTTTAAACAAACAGCAGAGGAAGCACACTAATGAAGAGCATTGAAACAGTTTCGCACATAGAGGGGCACAGAGGTGCTAGTGTACCCTCAGCCACCAGCTAGAGAGAGATGGGGAGAGGTGTTATTCATTACCTAACAGTCTAAGCCTTATTTCATTCTTTCACTACAATCCCATGGGTGGGCTGATGGGCCAAGGTTATATCAGTATTGGTGTCTGTATAAGTCTTGGCTGATATTGATACCTTATCGGCCCAGTATCGGATGTAATTTCAAAACTAATCCACTTTTTTACCGATACATCCGATCTGTATCAGCGTTACCAGTACATATCCGCCGATACTTGAGTTTAAATGGACAAGCTCATTTGATGGGCTTAGGCCCAAAAGTTGAAATGTGGGCTTCTTTGCTCGGGCTGGAAAATCTGGTTTACCGACACCGACGACCGTTGAGCTACCTTCTGGACGTTTACACTTTCCAATACTTATCCAAAACACAGTTGGAGGAATCGTAACGGAATCCTCTTGGCATCTCCTTTCAATAATTTTTGCAAATTAAAATATTCAAAACGAAAATCTGTTAAAAAAAGAGTCGTTTTATTTCAGTTCCCTTCCCTCGTTCGTTAGTCATTTCTTTCTGCTCTTCTCCGCTAAAAAGAGTTCTTTAGTGATTCCTTTTACTGTAAGAAATCGAGATGGCTATGGCAGATTCTTGTTCATATATCGTTCTTCTGGGGTTTCGTGAGTTAATTTCGGGAATAGGGCCGCGAATTCGAGGGTTAGCTGAGGGCTTTACTATATGTTCTTCTGGTAGTTGTCGATTTAGGGGTTTCTAAGTGTTTTCAGATTTCAAGAATTTGGGGTTTTCTGAGCTTTTTTTGATCATCTCTGTTGGTTTATTTCTGGTTGTAGCTGGAGGTGAGAGGAAAAGTATGAAGTCAATTGTTGAATTGAACTCTTTCGATTCGTCTTCCTGATCCATTTGATTTAGGGTTCCTGGACTATAAGTTTTCAAGTTTCCTTTTTTGCTTCTTTCTTGGTTTCTGATAAGGGTTACTTGATTCTTGGTTCTTCAAGATCATTTCTGGGTGTTTGAATTCAAGAGCGGGAATATTTTGAATGGCGGGAAAACAAGAATTAGGGTTTGTGAAGGCTTCAAGTGTGAGAGAACTGGCTAACAAAATCACGCTTCGGAAAGTGCGATCCCAAGGCCACGAGTACGTCGAGCTGAGGGAAGACGGAAAACGCGACATCTTCTTCTGCATTCTGTGCTTCTCTCCGTGTTACAGCGAGGATACCTTGTTTGACCATCTCAACGGAACCCTCCATAAAAAAAGGTACACTGCTGCAGAAGTTACTCTTTTGCTTCCAAATCGATGGCCTTTCAATGATGGGGTATTTTTCTTTCATAATTCCTCTGAGCAAGATAAACAACTACTTATTTCGAGTCAATACAAAGATGGGCTATTGCTTTCTCACAAAAACTATAATCTTAATAATGGTAAGAATTCGAGTTCTTCCGAGGATAATCTGAGACGTGTTTCGAGGGGCAATGGTACTAATTTGAATCCTGATGGTAGGAATTACAATCTTTCTATACCTGGTGTTGTTATTAGAGATGAGATTTCTGTTCTAGAGGTGAGTTTTAACGGGTTTGGAGATATTTCTGCAAGAATCTGTGAAGGTGAGGGGTTCTCAAACTGGATTCATAGAATATGGTGTGCTTGGCTGGGGAAAGAGAGGGAAGAAGATCTAGGTGACATGGTTTGGGATCATGACTTTGCTGTCATCACTTTCCCTTACACTTGTGATCTAGGTAGAAGTGGTATATATGATAATTTTAGCACGTCGCCCCGTTCTAGTTCTCATACAGATACTGAGATAATATGTGAAGGCCCTAGAAAGAAAAGAAAAAAATCAGCCTGTTCTGGTGCTCAGACAGAGATTGAGACAGTTGAAGGCCCTAGAAAGAAGAGAAAAAAGTCGTTCTCTGACCCAGAGGATATCAGCAAATCTTTAATCAATCAATGTGGTTCTTCTCGGAATGGCTCTGTTGTTTCATCTAGTTCAACTTCAGACAAGATTCTTAGGCGGGAGATAAGACAGCAAGAGCGGGCAGCAGCTGAAAGAATGTGTGATGTCTGTCAACGGAAAATGCTACCAGGGAAGGATATGGCAACCTTGTTAAATATGAAGACGGGTAGACTGGCTTGCAGCAGTAGAAATGTGAATGGGGTAAGTTTATTTCCTGAGCTGTTATTTTGCCTCATGGTGATCTATGTGCATAAGTAATCTGCCTGAACATCAGAGGCTTTTATCCATTCCTTTGATCCCTTCCAACCCCTCGCTTTTGTTGTAGGCATTCCATGTATTCCACACTTCCTGTCTTATACACTGGATTCTTATCTGTGAGTTTGAAATCTGGAAAAATCAATCATCCAATTTGGAAACGACATGTAAACCTGGGAGAGAGAGCAGATCCAAATGCAGTGAAACTGAAACAGAAGATGGAAAGAAAACTCCAAGAGTACCAATTTCTTCTGTATTTTGCCCTGAATGCCAAGGTACAGGTATAAACATTGAAGGAGATCAACTGCAACAACCAACTGTCCCTGTTTCTCAGGTTTGCATATCACAAACCAGATGCCCACTGTATTTGGGTTTTTCTTTATTCATATCCATTATGTTCATTCGTCAAGGGTCTTTTTTTTGTTTCAGATGTTCAGTCACAAGTTACAAACGAGTGATAAACACAGGGCATGGATGAGAAGCCCTGAGATATTGCAGAATTGCTCTACTGGTCTTTGCTTCCCCTCCCAGTCTGAAGAAATGATTAAGGTTGCTTGATTAGGCTTTCTACTTTCCTTCTTTGTTATTTTGTAGTTTACAATACGATGGGGTTTTCCGGATTGTATTAACCGTGCTTCTTATGATCATTCTTTGTTGCAGGAAAAAGTTTTACCTCTGAAGTTCCTTCATTTCTATAAAGCTGATGTATAGAGCTTGGTACAAAGTTCCTCAAGACCCTATAAGGCTTCAATGTATACTTAGCATGTAATTCTTCCTCACAAGTAGCAGGAAAACGGGTCACCTTACTCACAAGTAGCTAGTAAGCAGCATATGTAGTTTACTTGGAGCATGTCTTCACCAACCTTCCTACTTGTATGTCCATTTATTCTCCATGAACTGCTAACCTCAGGTAGCATGTAGAAGTGTAGAACTGAGTCCTGTAACATTAGAGTCTCTTGCAGTGTCTTGTGGGCTTTGTGGCTTTCATCGAATGCTTCTCAAGGCTTATAACTTGATTCATCTTTCAGTATACTTTCTCCGTGCAACCAACATTGTATATTCCAGTGTCGGTGTAGATTACTGAAACAATCATTGTAAATGGAATTGGCGTTTGATGGTATGTTTGATTCATTAATGTTGTGGTTACTTTTTTTCATATTTATTTTGCCCTTGTTTTCTCTATATCATTACGATTTTAAGTTTTTAACGATGTTTCCAAAGACAACCCACTATTTTCTTCACTCCATTCATTGTTGTTCATTTATTGTTGTAAAGTGCACAATGTTGGTTAAGTAAATAATAGAACCATATTGAACAGATAAGGAAACCTAAGGAATATATGTATATTGTTACTATGTTAGGGTTGTTCCTGTCCCCAGCTCTTGATTTCATAAGTTTAAACCAATTGCTTTTGTAAACCCCCTCAATGACCTGCAGAAGATATGGGCTAATGGTTTTATTTTTCGTCGCCTATCCTTCTTTCCCTTTGTGGGTAATGGGTCAACAGTGCACATTACCAGCTGAGCAAACAGGCATTTTGCGTAATAGAGTGATGGAGCACTTTTGAGTTAATGCTTAAGGGGCGAAACTCAGATATACGCACAAATGATCAAGGGTGGACCTTGGTGCAATGGTTAAGGTTGCTCCATTTTGACCAAGTGGTCATTGGTTCGAGACTCTAGAAACAGCATCTCCTCAAAGTGGGGTTTAAGACTTGTAATATTGCCCCAAGAGCTGTGAATCTGTGATGGTGTGTAATGGTAGAGTTGCTATAAAAGATATTCTTGTAATGTATAGAGTATGAGAATGCCCTGATGATTATTACATTGTGAATCTGGAGGCCATCTAGATATCTAATGGCTCTCAAGTCAGGAGAAAATTGTAGGGAAAATTACAAGATTACTCAAAATTGGGTTTGGAGAGATTTACCAAACTACCTGTTACACCATATTTTCCACTGTAAATCATGAACGTACACGTGGACTCACCAGAAGATGAGATTTGGAAGGCACGCCAACAAAGTCCCATGTGCCTAACAGCTATGCAGGGATGGCGGTTAGAGATCCCCTCGAAAGAAAACTCCCACGTGGACCGGGAATCCCGGAGACAAAGGGGGACCATATCCCGAACAGAAGTACCAAAAAAACCGTGCGACAAGGGAAGACCACGGCTAACGAAGAAGGGACTACTGCAGATCCCCACCAACTATATAAATACAGGGCAAGCCCCTCATGGGGAGAGGTCAATTTGGTCTGTAATAATCGAGAAAGAGAATGTTATATTTGAGGGTCACTTTTCTATCTTTCTGCGGTTCCATTATTCTCCACACTTTTCAATCTACTGTAACAATTTAAGAACTGTGTTTGTAACGAGGATTCTCTCCGGTAGAAATTCTTGTACAACATTTGGCGCCGTCTGTGGGAACAGGAGATAGAAACCTGCAAAGATCCCACCATGACAAACACAAGAAATCAGGCAAGGGTCACACGATCCATCGCCGCCGCTGCTCCTGCTCCTATTCCCCCTCCGGGACCTTCAGTCGCCGGTCTGGGAGGAGCTCCACCAGCAATTTTCCATCAAGAAGTGCTAAATCATATCTCAGAAGATCCGGAGCCGTCGCATTTAGCTGAATCGCAGTCAAGATTTCCAAGAAATCCACCACGTTATGTGTCGGTGGAGCAATTCAACGCAATGCAAACTCACTGGGATGATAAGATCGAACAAATGTTGGAAATGCAACGCGGTCTTCTGCAGGGGATTCCTGTACCCCCACCTCCATTGTTGAACAGAGAAAGATCTTATTCTCCAGAACTCAGCGAAAACCACAGCAACGCAAATAATATTCGACGGAAGAACAGAGAGATACCAGGAGCCGCCAAGAATCAGGATTCACATATGACAAAGATTGAGCAAGCCTTAAACGATAAAGTCTTGGAACTCCAAAATCAACTGCAAGAAGTCATAAAGGGAAAGAACCTGGCCTCAATCCACAATTTCCACTTCACAACAGATCTAGCATTTACCGATGAGGTGCGGTCTGAACCTCTCCCAAAAGGGTTCAAGATTCCAACTATGGAACAATACACCGGCATTACCGATCCGGAAGATCACCTGGAAACTTTCAAATCCCTCCTGTTCTTCCAAGGCGCGTTAGACGCTATAATGTGTAGAGCCTTCCCCTCCACTCTGAAAGGGACAGCGCGTCAATGGTTTTCCCGTCTTCCGCCAAGATCTCTCTCTAATTTTACTGACGTAGGCCAGGCCTTCCTAGCTCACTTTGTGAACAACAAGGTACACAAGAAGACGACCACAAATCTTTTAGCTATAAAGCAACAGCCGGAAGAGTCCATCAGAAGTTTTCTTACAAGATTTAACAAAGAAGCCCTGCAGGTCCAAAACTTGGATCCAATGGTGAAGTTTCAAGCCCTGCGAAGTGGAGTCAGAGATATCGAGTTGAAAAAATCATTAATCATGGACGAACTAGGAGATATGTATGAATTGTTCTCGAGGTGTAAAAAGTATATCAACCTAGCTAAAGTACTTGCGGCAGAGAGAGAAGATAAAACTGAGAAGAAAACCCAAGGGATGAAGGAAGAAATCCCCCAAGAATCCGGCGTGAAGCGCAATCGAGATGATGAGGATAGAAAGAAAAGGAGAGATGATAGGAAAGCTTAGGTTCCTAGGGCCATAGATCGAGAATCTGAGCCAAAGTATACGGCCCTGACTCACCCTCGAGAACATATTTTGAACGAGATCAAAGATCAGGCCACACTAAGCTGGCCAGCCAAAATGGTTAAGCCAGCACATGAGCGCAACAAGAATAAGTACTGCCGATTTCACCAAGATCACGGTCACGATACCGAGGAATGTAGACAATTAAAAGACGAGATTGAGGCGTTTATCCAGAGGGGACATCTTGGCCGATTCGTCAAGAAAGAGACGAATGACCGAAGGACGGATTACCAAACTCGAAAACCCGAGAGAAGGCGAAGGTCACCACCCAAGGCCGATAAAGAAGAAGTTTCCTGAGGTAAAGGCCACATTGAGAATGCACCATTAAGAGAGATCATCACCATATTTGGTGGACCTGGCTTTGGGGGAGAAAGCTCAAACTCCTGAAAACAACATACGCGGAATGTGCTGCAAACCGAGACTATACTTAAGAAGAGGAAAACTAGCTACCCAATAACCTTCTCTGATGAAGACCTGGCAGATATACAAACGCCCCATAACGATGCTCTTGTGATCAAGATGGTGATCGCCAACTGCACGGTAGGGTGGATCTTGGTGGACAATTGGAGTTCAGTAGATATCCTATATTATGAGGCCTTTGAAAAGATGCTCCTGAAATCCGAGATGCTGAAAAGAGTGGAATCCCCTCTATGGGTTCAATGGAGCCCCAGTCCAGGTTGAAGGATTGATTGAGCTGCTGGTCACAGTGGGGACAGAACCAAAGCTCTCTACCGTGATGATGAACTTTTTGGTGGTAAAGGTGAATTCAGTGCATAACGGGATATTGGGACGCCCTGGTCTCAACGCTCTATAAGTAGTGGTTTCAACTCCCCATTTAGTCATGAAGTTCCCAATCGATCATGGGATTGGGGAGTGTCGAGGAAGTCAGGTGACGGCTCGTCGTTGCTATGAAGGATATATGAGGGCCAGGGGGAAGGAGCCGCAAATGAATCTAATCCATTTGGATGATAATCGAGATATCAAAGAGCCAGAAAGAAGTGAACCAGCTGAGGACCTGGCATTAGTGGAGATAGTAGAGGGAGATGCTACACGCCTTGGCCAGATAGGCGCCAACCTGACCGGTGAAAGGAGAACCGACCTCATAAACTTCCTGAGAACTAACGCGGATGTGTTCACTTGGTCTGCCGCTAACATGCCGGGGATAGACAGAAAAATAGCAGAACACAAACTTAGTGTCTACCCTAACGCTAAACCAGTATTCCAGAAGAGACGAACCTTTGTGCCAGAATGACAAGAGAAAGTGATTGAAGAAGTAACCAAGCTACTTGATGCAGGATTTATCGAGGAAGCCATCTACCCGGAATGGCTCTCAAATATTGTAATGGTCCCTAAGTCCAATGGCAAGTGGTGAATGTGTATTGATTTTACCGATTTGAATAAAGCTTGTCCTAAAGACTACTATCCTTTGCCTCGCATTGATTTATTGATAGACGCCACAGCAGGCCATGAAATGCTTTCTTTTATGGATGCATATTCGGGGTATAATCAGATCGGGATGTATGAGCCCGATATATTGAAAACTTCATTCATCGCGGGTAGAGATACATATTGTTACATCCGCATGCCCTTTGGACTAAAGAATGCAGGAGCCTCCTACCAACGCTTAGTAAATTACCTTTTTAGGCACCAAATTGGTCGAAACATGGAAGTTTATGTAGATGATATGCTTGTGAAAAGACTGAAAGCACGAGATCACATTACAGATCTAAGTGAGGCATTCCAAGTCCTAAGAGAAAGCAAGATGAGGTTAAACCCGACCAAGTGCGCTTTTGGAGTCACAATTGAAAAATTCCTTGGTTTCATGGTCTCAAGAAGAGGAATCGAAGCAAATTCGACCAAGATTAAGGCTATACTGGAGATGCATCCACCAGGAAGAGTCAAAGAGTTGCAAGAACTTACAGGAAGAATTGCGGCGCTCGAAAGATTTATCTCAACCTCGGGGAACAGATGTCTTCCCTTCTTCAAGACTCTCAAGAATCGAGCGAAAGAGCGGGGAACTAAAGGGCTCAAGCTTACCTTTGAATGGACTGAGGAATGCCAGATAGCCTTTATTGAACTAAAAAGATATTTGGCACAACCACCTCTTTTAGCCAGACCTGAACCGGAGGACATACTGCAGCTATATCTGGCTATCTCCGCGATTGCAATTAGAGCCGTTCTGGTCAAAGAAGACGGACGAACTTAGAAACCGATATATTATGTCAACAAAGTCCTCCTGAATACTGAAACTAGATATAGCAGTGTGGAGAAGTATACATACGCATTGGTTATGGCGGCTAGAAAATTAAGGCCCTATTTTCAAGCTTATACCATTGAGGTGCTTACCAATCAGCCTTTGAAGAAGATATTGGCTAAGACAGACCACTCAGGAAGACTAGTGGCGTGGAGCATAGAGTTAGGGGAATTTAACATCCATTACAAGCCTCGAACTGCAATTAAAGCTCAGTCATTGGCGGATTTTGTGGTAGAATGTACGCTTCCTGATGAGGAAATCGCTACCATCGCAGAACCCGAGGAGACAACGAAAGAATGGACGCTATATGTAGACGGCTCATCCAGCGCGCAAGGCTGTGGGGCAAGTTTGATATTAACCAGCCCCGAGGGATTTATTGTGCAATACGCACTAAGATTCAAATTCCAGACCACTAATAATGGGGCAGAATACGAAGCTTTAATTGCAGGATTGAAGCTAGCCCAAAGTCTAATGGTGAAGCGTATTACTGTACACAGTGACTCTCAGCTGATAGTTAATCAAGTCAAAGGGGGATATGATGCTAAAGAAACACGAATGGCCCAATATTTGAGAAAGGTTCAAGACTTGATGACGAACTTCAATCGTTTCGAGATATTACAAATACCTCGAGCACAAAATACATCAGCAGATGCCCTCTCAAGACTTGCCACCTCAGATTTTCAAGATTTGAGCAGAACCGTGTATCTGGATATACTAACCTCCCCGAGCATAGCACAATCCGAAGAAGTATTACCGGTGGAGATAGAACCTTGTTGGATGGACCCATTAATTAATTACCTCTAGGGGGGCATATTGCCCACCGATAAAGAAGAAGCCAAGAAAGTCAGGATGAGGGCCGCCCGATATATAATGATAGAAGGGACATTATATAAGAAGGCATTTGCAATGCCGTATCTATAATGTCTCCGACCATCGGAAGCAGAATATGTGCTTCGGAAGATACACACAAGCATTTGTGGACAACACTTGGGGGGCACTTGGGGGCATAGCACTAGCCCACAAGGTCATTAGACAACAATACTTTTGGCCATATCTCCGAAAAGAAGCATTAAATTTTGTTCGCAAGTGCCTAAAATGTCAGAAACTTGCACCGATCGTTCGTCAGCCAGCTACCGAGCTCACTTCCATATCTAGTCCTTTACCCTTTGTACAGTGGGGAATGGATATTTTGGGGCCATTTCCTACAGCGTCGGGGGGCAGACAGTTTGTGGTAGTAGTTGTAGATTATTTTACAAAGGGGGTGGAAGTAGAGACCTTAGCTACCATTTTCGCAGCAAAAATTTGGAAATTCTTCCTTCACTCTGTTATCTATCGATATGGGATACCGAGGATTCTTATTACCGACAACGAAAAGTAGTTCGAGCAAAAATTTAAATAATTCAGTGATCAGTATGAGATTCAGCTAAGAAAGACTTCGGTAGCACATCCCCAATCGAATGGATTGACAGAGCCAGTAAACAAAATATTGCTAGATGGGATAAAGAAAAAGTTGGAAAGCGCAAAAGGGTTATGAGTGGAAGAACTACCCAATATTCTGTGGGCATACCGAACAACTATAAGATTAAGCACGGGAGAAACACCCTTTATGCTCACATATGGTATAGAAACCGTACTTCCAATGGAAATCGGAGAAATTTCGTTTAGAGTCCAGTCATATAACCCCGAGGACAACGATGAACAGTTGAGGGCAAACCTGGATCTATTAGAAGAAATCCGAGAGTCAGCACGGTTAAAGAATGCGATGCATCAACAGCGCACAGCGCGTCATTACAACAAGAAGCTGAAGAGTAGAAAGTTTCATCCAGGGGATTTGGTATTTCGCAAGGTTGAAGCCTCAGATCCGATATTAGTGGGAAAGCTATCACCAAATTGGGAAGGACCGTATAGATTCTTCAAACGAGTAGCTCCTGGGGCGTATCATTTGGAAACCTTAGAAGGGACATGCATACCTTGGTCTTGGAATGTTGAAAACTTACGAAAATTTTATCAGTAAAAGGTCAGCTTACTGACGATGTTAAACTACAACTTTTGTAAATCTGTCATGATTCTCAATGGAATAAAATGAAATACAAGTCGACAATGAGCATACAAAGTTTCCTACGAATGGTGAGCTGAGGAGCATGACATGATCAGTGGGCATAATTGTCTCCAAAAGAAATGATGGTCATCCGACCATAATGGTGAGTTGTATCATAGGGGCGCTTCCCCAAAGAAATGATGGTCATCCTACCATAATGGTGAGTTGCACCATAGGGGCGCTTCCCTAAAGAAATGAGGGTCATCCGACCATAATGGTGAGTTGCACCATAGGGGCGCTTCCCAAAAGAAATGAGGGTCATCCGACCATAATGGTGAGTTGCACCATAGGGGGGCTTCCCAAAAGAAATGAGGGTCATCCGACCATAATGGTGAGTTGCACCATAGGGGGTCTTCCCCAAAGAAATGATGGTCATCCGACCATAATGGTGAGTTGCACCATAGGGGCGCTTCCCCAAAGAAATAATGGTCATCTGATCATCATGGTGAGTTACACCATAGGGGCGCTTCCCCAAAGAAATGATGGTCATTCGACCATAATGGTGAGTTGCATCATAGGGACGTTTCCCCAAGGAGATAATGGTCATCATGGCGAATCGCATCATAGAAGCACTACTAAAAAAAAAAAACCAAGGAAAGGCAAGAATCGCAGAAGTGCTGCTGCAAGACCGACGTGAGATAAGATAGAGTATCAACCATAAAGGACATCAGTGAAAATAAGAGTTTGCTTCGAAGAAAAGGAGGGGCATACAAAGAAAGCAGAATAAAGTAAAGCAATCTCTTTTATTCAATGCAATATTACAAGTATGAATTTACAAGCTCCATGAAAAAAGCCATTACATTCCTTGAACATTAGAGCGCAACTAAGATCATAAATACAGTTCATCTCGGAAGCAAACCCATCGAGGCAAAAAACTTGGCCACTGCAGTGCACAATCACACCGCCAGGAGAATATGTATAGGGGGAACCTGTGCAGAAAAGAACCGAGGAAGATCGAACATCAATAGTCCGAGCAGAAGAAATATATATTCACCTCGGTGATCAATACCAAGCTCGGTGCTGGACAAATGGCTCCAGCTGCTCCAGACACCCCCTGAGAATCCAAAGAAGACAACATCGCTAAGAGCGATCCACTCCCGAGCATGGTGAAGGAAACCAAAATACCCCTGTTCCTACTCCCCTCAAACCAGTGATGGAAAGAAACCAAAAAATCCTGGGAGAAAACAAAGGCATTTAGGGTCCTTCAGGAGCTTGCGAGATCCACGCCATCGATCACCAAATATGTTAACAGTGAAGATCGACCGCGAGAAGTCTTCTAAGGATTCTCTACCCCTCCAGAACACCCTTCCTTCTTCGAAAAGAAAGAGAAAGGGAGATATCTCAGAGAGGTACCACCACAGCCTGACGAATCAAAAGACGTTGCATGTCGATTGAAGATCGAAGTTGTGATGAAAAATGTCGATTGAAGATTGAAGCCGAAAGGAAAACTTCTGTAAGGTAAGAATCCTAGGGTTTTATGTCCTTCATGAGGGGGAAAACGTCCATGATCAAGATGGTACTGAAGATATAGAATCTCCGTGAGATGGCGATAACAACAGCAAAATAGAGCCATTACAGAGTAAGAGATTCCTCTCCAGAACTGAAGACGTTAGAAAAAAATCTTTCACTATATACAAGGCAAGGCGACGGTTCGAGATAAAGGAGGAATTTAATATGACAGCTATCCCACGTTCAAAGAAGTTACGCTTCAAGCCACGTGGCCCAATCCTAATGAGTCCGTACTACTCCCATCGCTAGAAAGGGTGCGATTTCCAAAACGATGATTCAGTTCGCCCAACAGTTCTGATAAGCATAAAGCCATGAGAAGCACTGGTTAAATAGGGAAAGCAATAAATGAAAGCTCATCGAATCTGCCAAAAATCTTGGAAAAGTGAGATATCCATTATTAGGGACCACAATGCCAAAATGAAGTGCAAGGGTCATCAGAAGCCAGAGAAATAATACAAGGTACGCAAAATATCACTATATTTTTGGTGATCTATACATATAATTACAAATATCTGAGACGCAAAAAACAAAATAAATCTATGAGTTTAGCTCGGGACCCGATGGAATAGGAGGCAAAGGCCCAGGAACATTCTGCAGGGGAGGAAATATAGGAAGGGCTATAGACAAAGGGTCAAGCATTATCTCCTGAATAGGAATTTGAAAATCCAACCCTATTTCTATCTTGTCCCATTCAAAATCTGGAATAACGTCCTTTAACTGAAGGAACAACCGATGAGCTCCTTCTCTCTCCTTCTCCCTACAAAAATGTTCGAAGGCTGGGGAATCAAGCATATGAGTAATTGTCAGGTTCGGTGCAGCCCGTCTTTCAGACCATACATAATCACCAATGTTATCCACAATATCCCGAGCATAGTCTAACCTTGCTGCCAAGTCATCCTCCTAACGTTCCAGAGCCTGAAATGTCTCCAATTCCTTTTTTAATTTTTTCAGCTCTTCCTTTAGCCCCTTAGATTCTGCTTGTAACCCGGACTGACACTTCTCTAGAACAGTATTGGCACGACTCAATATTTCCACTTGAGACTCTAGCTCCTTCTCGCGCTTCAAGATTACTCGAGGTAACGCATTCGGTGAAGAGACAAGCTCCTAAGTAAAGGAATGAGCAAATTATGACAAAACCCGATATATAAATATAATGAATAAACAAGTAGAAAGGAAAAGACTGACAAAAAAAAATTTAAAATCCTTTCATTGAATTATAAAAACAAGAAAGAAAAACATTAAAAATGTTAAACATTGGAAGCATCATCGGGGATCTCAGTAGAGGTAGAAAGATTAAAGGTGGGGGAGGGGATACTCATCCCTCCTTCAATAAAGGGTTCTGACTGATGTTTAGGAGCAACATTCATAGCAGTAGCGATAGTCACCTCAACAACGTCACCACTCGTAATCACATCAGAACCAACCTTGGCCCCTGGGTACACAATTTTGGGAGGAACATGTTGAGGAACTTGAGAAGAGGAAGGAGGGACCTCTGGCTGTCCTACCGAAGAACCAGGCCTGAAAGTACTAGATTCCAATCGTTCGATCATCATGTCAATCACTCAAATCCCCTTGAACTTAAAATCTGGTTGTCTTTCTCTCACTTGCTTCCATAACGAATAAGCAGTATTCATTAAAGCTAAGGAAGCAATCCCTTTATGCATCTCCTGACATGCCTCTGAAAGAAGATATTCTTTGACAGCTCGAGCTTTAGCTGTAGACATTTGCTTTTTCATTTCATCAATCTCAGCCTGCTTGTCTTCAAGTGCTTTTTTCTTTCTATCTATCCTCTTCCTCCCCTTCTTAAGAGCATTTTTTGAAGAACTAGCCGACGCCTCGGCCAACTTCAACTTCTCTTAAACTTCTAACAATGATTTTTCTGTAGAATCCTTCTTGGCTTTGGCTATTTTCAACTTGCCATTTAAACAAATTCGTTCACTCTCAGAAAACTCGAGAGACCTCATCATCACTATTAGATCTTCCTCTGATTTTTTATATACATCAGCCACGCTCCTCCTACGTAGCACTAGCTCAGAAATATAACCCAACACCTGAATGACATTAAACCGAGGTTAGAAAAAATATATATATATAGAAAATAAGGAGGAAAAGAATAGAACAAAAAACTCACCTCATAACTCCGAGCAAAAGCAGACTGCTCTAACAACGTGTCAGGCATCCCAAAAAGTAAAACTTGATCCTCCAGAGCGATGCCTTTCAAAACCCACTCCTCGGAAGCAGCAAGATCACCAACCACCTTTTGATCCTTAGTAATGGACCATTCTGGGTGGAACACTCCAACGTCTGCTTTCCCTTTACCTTTATTCTTCCCAAGAACACTAGGAAGATCGGTAGGTACGACGGAAGACCCACCGGCATGATGATCAATTATCCCTGTTGAAGATCCAACTTCTAGGGGTATTGACTCCACGGTGAGATTGCCTCCTTCTGTCTGGGAGGGACCCTCAATCTTGGTATTCCGGGAAGACGCAGGAGAAGGTCGTAGTAGCACTTTCTTGGAGAGACCCTTATCTCCCAAGGAGGAAGACGTTTTTCTTTTCTTACCCCCACACACCTCTGGATGCTCAAAAACCTGGTTTCCATCAATACGAAGATCTTTCTCCACAATGTGGCTAGTCAAAGAGTCCAAACCGAAGTTCACTGCAACATACACAAAAAAAAAAGAATATATATAATATATCACAAATAAATATAAAACAAGGCAAGATAAATCTTTGTCTATTATTCATCAAACCTCCATTCCCGAGGCACCTACCCAATTCTAGCTCACCCACATCTTGTAAATCAACAGTTTCACCCTTGACCCGATTCCCGTATGCCGTTATAGCTTCAAAACTAGCTTGATCAATAGAATCCAAGGGAATAATCTTGTTCCCCTTTCCGGTATTGGGAAAACCCCAGTTAATAGGGCACCCCGGTCCTGTATGGACTACCTAGAAAAATCATTGCTTCCAGCCATGGTTAGATGTCGGAAAAGACCCAACAATAGGGACACCACCACATTGACGAAAATAATACCACCCAGGGTGGGTACTCACATGATTTAAGGTGAAACATTTTATAAACAAACTTACAAAAATCTGTCTCTTCAATCGAAGACATTTGATTTGGAAAGCCCCAATACTTCTCCAACCATTAGGGACCAATTGACAAGGAGAAATTTGATAATGCCTAAGAGGACATCCCACAAAAAGTGAGAGCGCATATCGAAGGCTAGCCTTGAAGGCATCCAAAAGAAGACCCACTTCCCCACGACGGGGTCGATTCAGCCTCTCTTCGGAAGATTTTTCCCTATGGTAGGATCCAGTAAACACAACGAATCTCCATGAGATTGAAATCGGAGATAACATAAGAAATTTCACCCACACCTTTCCCTATGGTAGGATCAAGTTGTGGCTGTTTTATCCGATAACCTCTCCTTCCTAAGTGTCTCATAGAATCCAAAGTAGAAACATTAGGGGGAATCTCGGAAGCATTCCTAGGTGTAAATATTGAAACCCTAGAAATCGATTCTTCTGGTAAAGACGTGGAAGAAGAGATTCTTCGATTTTCTTCCTGAACAGAACCATAATACAAATTCACGCATTCATCCAACAAAGAAGCAACCTCAGTGTCTTCCACTCTTAGAATTTTTCTTTTATACTTTCCCATTTTCCTAAATGCAAATAAAAGCCAAAAAAAACTCAAATTGAAAGAAAAAGGAGAAAATATCAAGCGTATACTCACTTGGATTAGAAGAGTCTATGCTCAGAAAGGATGTAAGAAGCAGAATAATATCACCAGATTCAGAAAGGGCCTCCAATCGAGAAGGTTCAATGGACAATGAAGTACGGGATTTAGAAAGTCCTTAGAAATCCTCGCAAAACTTTTTGGCTTGAACAATAAAGAAGATTAAAAGACCTAGACTTAAAAGTAAGAGCACAAGAAAGGATAGAAAAATCTAAAATTGAATTTTACAACTCCCTGATAAAGACTCTCAAAAGGCGCAAAAGGTTGAATTCGTTTTTGCTCCCACGTGTTAAACATAGACCCTTAATATAATATTCAAAATATAAGGTACATTATTTTCATATGGATAAATAATATATTGAAATTATAAATAAATTAGTTAAATTTTATCAAGATTGTATTCTCTTCATCTTAAATATTTAATAAGGTAAAGAGAATGGGGGGCAAATGTTACACCATATTTTCCACTGTAAATTATGAACGTACACGTGGACTCACCAGAAGATGAGATTTGGAAGGCACGCCAACAAAGTCCCATGCGCATAACAGCTGTGCAGGGATGGCGGTTAGAGATCCCCTCGAAAGAAAACTCCCGCGTGGACCTGGAATCCCGGAGACAAAGGGGGACCATATCCCGAACGAAAGTACCAAAAAAACCGTGCGACAAGGGAAGACCATGGCTAATGAAGAAGGGACTATTGCAGATCCCCACCAACTATATAAATACAGGGCAAGCCCCTCATGGGGAGAGGTCAATTCGGTCTGTAATAATCGAGAAAGAGAATGTTATATTTGAGGGTCACTTTTCTGTCTTTCTGCGGTTCCATTATTCTCCACACTTTTCAATCTACTGTAACAGTTTAAGAACTGTGTTTGTAACGAGGATTCTCTTCGGCAGAAATTCTTGTACAACACTACCTATTCAATGTTTGTCTTTACTATAATACCCAAACAAAAAAGCCTATTTCAAACCTACCCAAAATAGTGTATTTTTTTCTTATCTATATACTTTTTTAACATTTTTGCCCTCAATGTTTAATTCCTCGTTCATCTTCTTTTTTTTTCTTCCAACCATGGTTTAAGGAATGAGTAGTATCGGATCACCCTTATCGGGCAATTCATATCGGAATCCAGACGGACAAAACTTGGCTGCTACCTGGGTTGCAGCCAAGTTCCTGCTGCCCCAATCATAGGCGTGGACTTGAAATTCAGAAGGATATTTTGGAAAATATTAAAACCTAAAGGGGTATTTATGAACCCAAAGGGGAAGGGAATTATTCCAAGTTGGTGCCTACTATTGGGGGTAGCAGGAAGATAGCTGCAACCCGGGTTGCAACCAAATTTTTTCCTCGGCGGACGACAAAACCAAATCCAGGGAGATCTTGTATTGGTGGATCATTACAAACTAAGGGTAAAAATAAAAATAAAAATCCGATTAGAAAAAAAAGGGTAAATCCGTTCGTTCCAGTCCGATTCGGGGCAGTCTGGATCGGTATCAACCAAGATTGATCCCAATACTGATTTACTTAAATGGTGCTTCCAACACGGCCATGCCCTCTTCTTCTTTCTTCTTCCTCTGCAACCCCTACAATCCCTCCAGCCCCACCCCCTGTTCCCCCTCCCCACCCCCTGTTCTTCCTCCAGTCCCAACCCCTTGCAATAATCGCTAATCGAATCGTCTTATGTCAATTACCAATTCAAATCAGTTGGAATTGGTCCAAATTATTCAGAAAACTGACAAGAATCGGCAAGATTCAATGGGAAACATCTAAATAGGGCCTAAAGCATCAATGGAGATTAAGGAAAATAAGAAAACATCATCTCCCCACCCCCAATTTCATCCCTGGATGTAAATAATCATGATGATGAGATCATCTCTGTTACTCATTTATTTGATTTACCTATTTTCGATTTTCCTGTTTTGTTATGCGCAGGATCCGACTCTAGAGACCTAGGATCTTTTGGATAGGCATCTTGCATTTTGTTAGATGGCAAATTCGTTTTGATCACTACAAGTTCAATTATCAATCATCATGGCCTAGAGTGGACCCATAACTTTTGGGAATTATCACAGGGCTAGCTTTTGCTGAGAAGTTAGGACTAAAGGTGAAAGAAGTTTGGTGCTCCCACAGGTTGTTGCCCGGACTTCTTCCAACTCCATCCCAATCCCCATGGCCATGGGAGATGCTAACCTATTTTTTGTAGATCTCTGCTAAGTCTAAAGAAACCACATATCGGCCTTTCAGAATGATTTTTTTTGTTAATCATCCTCAGGTTTTGGGCCCATAAAGCCTGTGCGTCACCTTTTGTTTATAAACTCTGTACAAATTTGTCATCGATTTAATATATATTTTCTTTATTTTCTCATAAAAAAAAATTAATCCCTAAACATGGTAAAACTATAATAGAAATTCATGTACAAATGAAATAGTGAAATCACGAAAATGTCCCTAAGGCTAGAATAAGCCTATAAAAAATATAAAAAAAAATTCATGAAAATAAGAAAATAGTATGGAAATCCAAATCCGTGGTAAAACATAATGAAAACACGAAACTTCTGCAAAAGGTGAAAGAAAAAAAAACACGATTTAACTAGTGAAACCATAATCTAACGGCAAAAACCCTATTCTAAGGGTAAAACCAATGGGAAGAAGAAAAAAATTTACAAGGATATGCAAATCACGATGCAAACAACATACAAATATGCAAATATTTGGATCTATAGGGGTGTAAATTTGACCCTATCGGCCCGAGCCCGAACAGAGCTTGGGCTGGATTTTTCAACCCTGAGGGTAGGTCAGGGTTAAAAATTTGAGGATCGGGTTCCGGGCCAGGGTTGAGACCTTGGGCTGAGCCTAGACCGGCCTTGTGTTTGGTTATGCTTTACAATTTACATTTTACAAATTTTTATTTAATTTTTAATTATCTATTGGCATTCCCTTTATTTGTGATGAACTTGTTTAAATATTGGATTAAGTGAGATGTGACATCTCAATTTTCAAAATATTTGTTTGTATTGTGCAAAACTGTAAGATATCATCTCACCAAGGACTTTCATTTTTGTAGAATTGCGACGCAAGGTTGTGTGTGTTCAAGATGCATTGCCAATCATGTGTCTCATTTATTTTAATGCATAGGAGGACACAAACGGGAAAAAAAATTAGGGTCAGTCAAGGTCAATCAGAGCTAACTTGGCCTTGACAAAAATCAGAGTCAATCAGGGCCAACCCGGCCCAGTCTGGCTTGATCAGGGTCAATCAGGGCTGGGCTAAGCCCGACAAGGTTGTGCCTGGTCTGAGATATCCCAGCCCGACCTCAGGGCCAGATTAGGGTTGGGCTGAGCTAAGAGGACTTAGGATTGGACTGAGATTTTAAAAAAGCACGACCCAACCCGACCCTATTTCACCCTTATAGATCTATATGCAACCTTACACCAAAATATGAATACAAATATATCTATGCTTGCATAACACATGAAACAAAAATGAAGAAAATAAACAAAACGGGTTGAACATATAGAAACCATGAAGACTGCACAAGAAATCTATATGAAAAACATTTATGCAATGTGAAAACTATGTCTGTGAAAAAACAATGCTAACTTGTATGCATGTGAAGACATGGACAACATGGCACTAAAGATGGAAGGACCAACAAAAGAGATATACATGATACTACAATTAAATCAATCAACAAAATACAAGGTTCAACACACATTTTGGGTGTGTATGACCACAACCTAGAGATCGAGGTAGGATCATGCACATCTCTCTTACATGAAAAAATAAATGACTTTTGAATTGTGTAATTCGAACATATGAAGCCTAAGATATAAAAGTTTGAAGCTTTGAAAAATCTCGAGGTGGTTCAGATCCAACTCAATTCAAAATGCAACTAGCCCGATCCAAATAGATCCGACTATAGTGGAAACATTTGACATTCGACACCATATGATTAAGTCAATGTTAAAAGAGTTTGATTCGACACTGAACACAAGTCAATTGACATGTGCTTGACATCAAATGAACTTCAACAAATGTCGAGCATAACGAATTTTTATCCTCTCTTGTTACAACACGGTGTTGTACTACATCGTGAGGCGGCTGCAGAGGCCATGTGCATCATGTGGGGCCCGTTGTACCACATGGTCTCTGCAATGCCGCACGATGCAGTACAACACCATACTGTAACAGGAGAGGATAACGATTCCGAACATAACCCATCCTCTGTCGAGTTTGTCTTGGCCATTTAATTTGTTGATACACACTGGTTTTTGTTCAACACTTAGTGCCTTTCTCTCGATGTTGAAGTTCAAATTTAGTGTCAAACCGAGCCCATTCGATGTCAAATTATGGGGTTTTCCATAATTATGGATTCTTCATCTTCAGGAATTTCTTCATTATCAAAAGCTAGGGGCTATCCTTGGAGGCCAAGAACCTGTTCATTCTTGCTTGGCCCCTAAGACTCCTTGTTAACGTGATAATTAAACCACGTTATTAACTCAGATTTGATTGGCTAATGGGGTTTTGTTTTACCCTCTTTTGGCCATTGATGTTGATAATCTTCTTCTCATCCAAAGTGGACGGTTGAGATGGGATTAATGGATCATTTGATGTGTTAAGGAGATGGGGGCTCTCCTAAATCTGTAAATAATATAGCGTCCCCTCATGTTTTAGGGAATCATTTGACAAGTTGACTGTCATTGAAAGAGAAATTGGAAACCTTAGTTTTCATATGGATTTTGGGTGCTTTGGTAACAATGTTAAGCTTCTCTCCTAAGTCAAAAGCATCCATCCCCCAACCCTCCAATCTCGAGATTGATTAACTATGTAACATCCACTTCTTAGTTTTGGTTCCTTTTACTTTATTTTAATTTCATTGTCTTCTTTTCCACACACTTTATTTGCTATGAAAACCAAGGACTATATTGATCAACATGAACTATCTCCAATGTAGTTACCACTCAATTATTATTTTGATTAAGTGGCAAATTAATCTCATTTTTATATCAAAATTTAGTATGATAAAATAATATATCATTTGTACACAAGTGGTCTTTTGGGGTAATCTTTTGAGGGTATTTTGGTAATTTACTTGAATAGAACCAACATGTCAAAGATGTGGGGAAATCCCCTAAATCGACAAATATAACATCCTTCGTCCTAGCGAGACACTCATCATTGTCGAAGCACCCTCTAGGGTCACAAAATGAGGTGTCTACAGTCGTCTATAGGATTCCTAGTAGGTCAAAATGATAAAACTGCCATCAACACGGTAAATATGATGCAATAGGACAACACTACACGACTCTTAGGTCCTAGTTGGACAAAGGGGTTTTGTTGGGAGTGGGGGAGTGAACAGTGAGGGAAAGTTGCCAAACTTTTCTAAAAGGGAAAGGAAAAGAGGACGCCACCCTGGTCGCGCAAGGCATGCCAACCCTACGCCCTGACACAGTGGTGCATGAAATGATCGCCACACCCCCTGGAACCTCGAAGGCCGGAAATAAACATAGGTGTGGCGAAGTTTAGCTCATCTCTAGGGAGCCCAGCACGCCCAGGGTGCCGCACACATCTCTAGGCATGCGTTGAAGACGATCCTGATCCGGTGTGGCGGTCATTTCACACACCCCTGTTTCAAGGTGCAGGGGTGGCATAAATGGTGCGTTCGAGTGACATTATTTCTCCCTTTCAAAAAATAAGGGAAAGTGAGGTTTTTGGGTATCATGGGTGGGAAAGTTCTCAAACAACCTTTGCAAGTCAGATTCTCCTTGTCAGTAGTATGAAATGATTGCCACACCCCCGAAGGCCGGAATTGATCATAGGTGTGACAGTCATTTCACACACCCCTATGTCAAGGCGTAGGGGTGGCGTGTCTAGTTTCGTAAACGTGGTGCACTAGACATTAGTTGGTAGTGCAACACACTTGAGAGGATGAAAATCCACGAAAAAGGAAACACAGATGGAGGGGACGGGAAGTCCGGTCATTTGTTTTTTCATTTTAAGTTGATTCATTTGCCGATCCGGAACCGATTCCTAAACACACCAATTCGATACGGACCGATCCAAAGCCCGATTTCGTGTTTTCTAAACCCTGGACGGGATCTTTAAGACTCTTAAAACCGTAGTAGGTTTCTTGGGTTTTAGAGTATCAGTCTCGAAACAGGATTGAAAGAGCGCGAAAACGGAAAATATTGTTTTGTTGTTTTCTCCCACAGAGTCCCACTGTCCACTCAACCACTCGTTCAGTCATCCAATTTTATTTCAAGATTATAAGAAGGAATAATACAAAAATTTTCCTTTGCCTTTTCTTAATTTTATTTATTTATTATTGTGTGTTTAAATGATATGATATTTTACCGATTCTCTGGCTTAAAGGCGCTCTATATATACATGAAAAGAGAAAAAGATTCTCGTACCGTCGCTTGTCTCTCATTTCCTTTCCTTCTCCAAGAAGGAAACTGGGGGAGAGATCGTTCGCGGTTCTATTGCCCACAAACTCGTCCTCTGAAACCCTAGTTCCAAGTAAGCCTTTCCGTTAATAATCAATCGCTTTGTGTCGCTTCATATTTTTTTTTAAAAAACCTGGTATAATCCTTCGCATTTGTCGTTTGATTTCAAGCCATTACTAAATATAGCGATTGTTTTAGAAATGCATGGATTTAGGTCCAATTTCTTACTTAGAGATTCATTTTTTAGTGTTTTGGGTCCTTAAAATCTCTGTCTGGCATTATCTCAATTGTTGTTAGGAAGTTTGAAATGCGTATGCACAGTACATACAATTAAGGGGACTGAAATACCAACAAATTCCATCTTGAGATGGAACAATCTGATGTAAGCCCATGAATTCTGTTGAAAAGGACGCCCAGAAATATAACATATATCAAATCTGTATATCCACCCTCCCCATTTTGTAATCTTTAGATGAAGATGAACATTCTTTTTGTTTTCATTGCACCAGCTTAATGTGGAAGGAAGCAGGTGCCAACAAAATCTATTCTATTTTATTCAACATTGGGGTTGACAAATGATGCCAACCAGATTTGATATCGGTTTGGTGGTTTCAAGCAAATGGAAAAAGTACTTTGAAATCTGATGTAGCATAGCAATCAGCAAGGTTGTAGAGGTTTGTTGGTCTAATCAAATTGGGGAAAAAAGAAGAAGAAAGTGACATTGATGGAATCTCAAGGCTAAATGAAATACAAATAGATGGCAAGGAATAGAATCTTAAGTAGCAGCAGAGCATTTTGTCACTTTTCTTCAGACTTCATTTTTGGCGGTCAAAACTTGGGGTGTTGCATGATTTTGTTGTTGTTTAGGTCGTTTACTTTCTAAGGAGTCCAAGATATTGTGTTGTGGAATTTATATCATTAATTTATTGAAGTGGTGTTAGTCAATCTTTTCCTCTCTCTGCGATTGCAACATCCTTCCTTTTATGGTATCTTTCTGGAATTAGTCTCTGCTATTCAGTTGAGTTCTTCGCCGAACATCTTCAAATGAGACAGTCAGAGACAGAGAGACAGGAAAAACCCTCTCAGTGAATTTAATTCAGGTTTTGTTTCTTCTCCTTTCATTACTGTTTCTCAAAATGCAGCTTCATATATCGCCAAGCTTGCGCGATGTAACTGTGTTTCCCGGTAAAGGGGTTAGGGATTTTTTCAAAGTAAAGGTCGGATTTAGAAGGCTTTCGTATCGAGTGGTCTTCTATTTTCTTTTGTTCTTGACTTTCTAGCTTCGCTTTGTGTTCTTCTTGACGACAGTAGATACTATTGAAGGTGAAAACAACTGCTCCACCATAGGTACAATTTTGTCTTCCTGTACTCTGTCTCTCTCTGAATGTAATTTTCTTTTTAATAAAATAGTTTGCAGGTGATTCAGAGTCACTGCCAAATTTAGGTTTCCAAAAAAAATCTTTACTGGCGGTTCTGCGATTTTTCTTGTTCTCTTCTTCCCTTTTTTCCTGCAAATATTTTTTTTTAAAATTTTTTAACCTATACTCTGTTCTGGCCATAACTAGTAGCCCTTCTTAGTGTGATCAAACTCCTTCAAGAGCTATCTAATAGTTCTAAAGTTTTGCATGAAGGACATGCTCCCCTAAGCGATCAGAAGCTCTATAACTTTGGTTCCTGAAATCGATTCTATTGTGATCACACACAGCCCTCCATTGTTGGACCTGCAAAGTACTGTCGCACACTCCGATTTCAGAACTCCTAATCTAAATACCACTCGGTCTTCCGGAGGTCTTCAGGGTTAGATCAACTCTATAGTCCCATGCAATTCTGGTTCTGATATCTCTTAACTATTGGAGATCGATTCACAGGACTGCAACTTTTCATTCAACTTTCTAAAATTGTTCCTCGTCATTCTGAGTTTTCTTGTTATTTTTCTTCCATTTTTCATTACTATCCTCCTTATAGATCAAGCTTGGTGGCTAGTTTTCTTTTTTATTTTTTGCATCCTTTGGTCGAAGCTAAAACTGGGATTTTCAGGGATGGCAAGGGCTACAGTAATGCCCTATTCAACAGTTATACTATGTCAAAAAAAAAATAAAAAATCTAAATGAAGGACTTTTAGGGTTAATGGCGATAAGGGATAGGCGTGATAGCAGAAAAAAAAATATGAGAGAGAAGAGAGGGAGAAGAGGGCAAAGTTGGCATTTTCCATTGAGTATTATTTAAAAGGAGATTAGGAGAGGGCAAAGTTGGTATTTTACATTGTATTATTTAACACCGTCCACTCAGGGGGTGCGATTGTATAATTTAGAAACACAGGGGGTCGCTTTGTATTTAGGATAAACCTCAGGGGGTCGCAGTGTAATTTTCCCTTTAGGAATTTATTTCATTTATTATAGGGATTCATGCTAGCTAGTAAATTATATTAGAGTAGATGGTCAAGAGTTCTTAGTAGGGTTATTTCTTACATAGGCATGTAAGAGCAAAAGCTTGGATGGTTCTTGTTATCTTTAATGGTATTGCAGAGATTATTCTTTCTTATTTTGTCCCTATACTTGTTGGGTTCGAGGAGCTTGGGTGCTACTTCGTTGATTTGATGCCAAATTATTGCTGATTTGCTTTGTTTCCTTTGTTGATTCCGCCTACTACACTTCTCTATCTTGTGTCACCCAAGATTAGCTCCCAAGACACGTAGCCGTTATGTAAAATAAAAAAATGTTCCAAGCTGGCAATGAAGAGTACCAAATGTTAGGCCCAAAATGACAATAGATAAGAAGATAACTGACTGTTGGTTAGTTGTGGCTAAACAAGAAGCACGTGGTGGGAATGATCTTCATGGAAATGAGGTTATTGATGGTCAAGATATTGTTTAGGGCTGTTGGTCATACAAAGGCAGCCATCTTAGTTGGGATTGGAGAATGCCAAACTGGGGCATACGGCAGTCTCTTAAGGAAGCTCGTGGTTTGTTTATTTAATATCTCATTCCTTGCTGATGACTGTTGTTAATGTTCCACTTATACAATCTTTTGTATGTCTTGTATTGATGTGTTACTAAATCAATTGAATGTATGTTGGTTATCAGTTTATTATGTCAGGATGTTGTATAACTTTTATCCATGTCTCTATTAGCTTGTCAGTTATAGAATAATGCTTCTTTGTATTTTCACACCTTTGTAATCGAAACTTTCTTTAACCCTTCCTATTGTCACTTATGCTATGGACAAAGTTGCATTTGTCAATTAAAAAAATAGTGTGAATGAACTTCTATTTAGCTGGTTTAATTCCTAGAATGTATAGTGACATTTTTCTTTTCCTCTTCTGTGAAGCATATTTGACATGGATACACATAGTTCATACGTCACAGAGTCTGATGGTAAAACACAGGCCTTGGAACACTTGTATGATGCCTTTGGTTCTGTGATTTCTATCAAGGAAATTGCCAATGCTTATTGCAAGGCAGGTTGCAATGCAGATTTGGCTGGGGAGATTCTTTCTGGATTGATAGGGAGTAGCTCTAATGATCCTAATCATGCCTCTAATGGTAAAGCGAGGGATACAAATTCATCAGAACCATTATCTGATGAAACTTTTGAGAAGTCAAGTCGTGCTGTAAAGAATTATAAAGCAGCAAAGCCGAGAAAGTATTCTGTCTCTATGGGTACTGTTTCAAGTGTTATTGGTAAAGGGTATGTTAAGCCCGCACCTGTCCAAAGTGGATCTTGTAAAGTTACCAAACCATTGAAATTGGACTTTAAGGAATTGGCAATGGATGAGCTCTGGGGGGAAGATGTTTCATCAGATTTTTCAGCAAAGAATGATGCTATGTGCAAGGATGTGGAAGACTTTCTATTTCAAATGCTTGAAAATGGGTTCCAGCTTGATATGAATCTGATTCGAGAAGTTCTTGGTAAGCATCATTCTCTAACATTTTTACCATTTGAGCTACTTGAAATTGCTACTTTGTTCTTTGTCCATTGTAGATCGACCTTAAATAGTGGTAAAAATGTCCACATGTTCCTCCAATAATCTTCTTTCAAGGTTGCAAGTTTCAACTTTATAGCTCTTATGCCACAACTTAGCTTTCTTTTATTTGAGAAAAACCAAGAAATACTTAAGAGGCTTTTATTTGTGGAGCAAGGCGAGCCATGGCACTAGCATTGACAAGGTCCATTGTACATGTTACTGTTAGCAGAACCGTAGGTTAGAAAGAGAGAATTAGATAATAGAATGAGTTAGATTCATTGATAGGTAAGCCCCTCTATTTATAATAGAGGGGAAAGTTACAAAGGGACTGAAATAGACATAATTACCCGTAACTAGCTGACTCTATAAGAGCAGCAACTTAATCTTAGTATCATAAGAATAAATCTACCCTAAAAGGACCAGAATACCCCCACGGCATTCTGGATTACATATTCCAACACTCCCCCTCAAGCTGGATTATACATATAAGTAAAGGAGGAGGATCCAACTTGAGCTAATAAGAAAAAAAAAAAAAAAACTCCATAATAATGCTAACACTCCCCTTCAAGTTGGCGCATACAAGGCACTAATGCCCAACTTGAACAAAACGGGAAGAAACAAAGTTGCAGTAGAGTCCAGCTTGACAGATGAATGCAGCTCCCAAATAAACCTTTAAGAACTTGAAAAATAGATCTTAAAAAACCTGGGCAGACTTGATCAGCAAACCGGGACTGGAATGTCTTCCAAAAAAAGGTAGCTTTCACCAATCTTCTATAGCTGTCCAGTGATGAATCTTTGACTGATCATCTTGAAGATAAGCAACTAGGGCAACAAGTAGCAGAAACAAATGAATCAGGCAGCAGAAATGATCAACCTGACTGTAGATCCTCATATAGGCACTGTAAATCCTCAAATAGGCAGGCAATAACTAAACATCTTCAATACTCTTTCAACCCAATAATGAAGGATACCTAATAGCAATGGTGGAGAAGACTGATCTTCTATATTTTGCACCAATGTTCCTGCAAGTTCTGTTTTTTGCAATGGCTGCAGGTGTATTGTACATAAGGGTAATGGAAAAGTATAATATTCCAGAATTTAGAGTAAAAGTAAGAAAACGGAGATGATGTAAGAAATAGTGTAAAAGTATAATATTCCAAAATTTTCCAAAAGGTGCTAAGGGTAATGGAAAAAGAGGAAATGACAATTTAGAGAATACCATAAACTTCCAAAGTGGTTATGGGTATATGCCAAAGGTATGGTATGGGAGGTGGTGAAGTGAAAAAAAAGACACAAACAGTGGGATAATGAATCATGGAGAAAAATAATGCAACATATAAATTGTCAACCATCTTCAAACGATCAAACAAACTCCTGCAGAGGAGAGACACCAAACTCCAATATTCAAGTCTGATAAGTAAACAGATCTGATTTGAAGTAAGGAAAGACTCCATCCAATCTTCAAGGCTTGATCAATCTTCTAACACGGAAGAACTAGTGTGTAAAACTCCAATTTGTAAACTCCCACATGCTAAGTAGAACTGACAAAGATATCTGGGCAGAATTGATGTAATAAACTTAAAAAAAACTGGGATCAGATTTGAATTAGTGAACAATGCTAGGATCAAGCTCTCAAAGTAAGCTGAATTTGAATCAGTAGAGAAAACTTCACACAACTGAATAGGTTCGTAGTTGCAACTAATAACTATGGAACACACTGTTGTAATCCCAAATAAATTGATCTCCAGGGTAGTAGATTCGAGTCTTCAACAATGAAAGAAATTCGATCTCCAATAGTAGGATACTCGGTCTCAAGAACAGGGCAGCTGTAGTCCTCATAAAGGCAACAGTAACATGTCAACCAGTCATGTTTACAAAAGCCAATCAATAGAACCAGCAAGGTATGTAGTAAAGCTCAATAGAACAAGCAAGTATAAGATAAATAACCCAACAGATCCATAAGTAGTTGAAGCAGCCAGCCACATAGGAACCAGTAAAAGAATAGGTTGATAGTTGGAGAAATCGAGCCATAAGAGTGAAACCTGAATTTTTCCAAAAAAAAAAACTCCAAGAATGATGCTGAAATTTGGGTTGAATACTCCTCTGGTATGGATAAGACTCCCCTCAAAAAATTAGCTTGATAGGACAGCCCTAACCCTAAAATTGATTTTAGTCAGGGTTTTAGAAAACCCTGAAATTGAGATCGATATAGGGAAAGGGGGCTTCAATTGCTGATGTAGACTTGCAATAGATGCTGATTAATATTGCTTGAATGGGACCTCCAATGTGAACAACCAATCTCCAGTTAGAATGAGACTTGATCTTCAAGAGGGAGAGACACCAAAAAGGTGCAGAAAATTAGGGCAGCAGCTATTGCAGTAAATAGACCTTCTTCAAGCCATGAATTGATGAAGTAGAGTGTCTCTTTTAATGTTAGAACCACCTCCAAAGCACTACACCAGTAGCAAACATCCCTATCCCAAAAATCGATTTGTATAAGGGTTTTGGAAAACCCTGAAAAGTAGAGATCGATTGGGGTAGGGGTCTTCAAAAAAACTTGGAAAGGTGCAATATTGAGGTCGAGTGGAACTTATAATAGTGGAGAATCACCCTTAAAAAATCAGTAGGAACAGAAAACTGTACCCCTAAAAATCGATTGGAGTCGGGGTTTTGTCAGGGTTTTAGCAGGCAACCAAATTAGAAGGTTAAGGAAGCCTTGCTGTAAAAACTAATCCAGTCATCAGAAAGGGCCCAAACTCAGGTCGAGTAGGGCTTGTATAAGGAGTAACCTGTGTAAGAAATCTCAGCCTGATCTGATGGTGTGATTGTGAGAACCAGGGGTTGATCCAAAGTAGAAGGTGGAGAACCAAAAATAGAAGGTTAATTGTTTGGCCAGATCTAGCCATTGGAAAGGAGTGAAAGTGGGGTTGATGGATGCTGGTTAAGGTTGCAGATGAAGCTCCAACAATGAATAATCAGCCTTCAATAGTGGTAGAGATCTGATCTTCAAAAAAATCTGGAAAACTCCAATATCGCAGAGATGGTTCCAGCAACCATCGATCTGAAAAAAAGGTAATGAAAATAGGTAGGATGGAGGGGGAGGGCAGCAACTAAATCATTGGTTTGGGTTTACCTCATTAGTGTTGCCCTCTTACAAGGATGTGAGACAAAAAACAGAACCAGGTGAAACCGAAAAAGAGAGAAAGGAGGGAGAAGTCGATTGAAGAAGAAAAGGAGGGTTTTTTCTTTCTTTCTAACCTAGATCAGTCTTGGCTCTGATACCATGTTTGCAGAACCGTGGGTTAGAAAGAGAGAATTAGAGAATAGAATGAGTTAGATTCATTGATAGGTAAGCCCCTCAAGTTACAAAGGGACTGAAATAGACATAATTACCCCTAACTAGCTGACTCTATAAGAGCAGCAACTTAATCCTATTATCATAAGAATAAATCTACCCCAAAAGGACCAGAATACCTCCACGATATTCTAGATTACATATTCCAACAATTACTTATCTAGAAAACCCTGTCACTGCAAGCGTCAAAGCCCATAAATGCCAGGACAGGCATTTTGAGGCTTATATATATTGTAAATGCCAATTAGTGCTCCAAGAAAAAAGTACTTTACATTTCCATTAATTTGATTATAAGGATTTTGTTCTGTCTGAAAATACTAGGAAAAGCTAATGTTTTCCTCATAAATTGTTGGTGGATGTTAAATATAGGTACCGAGTGGTACATTGGAATGTAACTCAATAGAGGAAGATTCCCCTATCGAGTTACATTCCAATGTACCACTCAATACCTACATTTAACAGTGGGGATAGGTAGGATGAACCCTAGGTTCAGGCTAAACATCCCTCTGACAGGATCCCAAGTAAACCCAAAAAGTCAACCTTCTCAGATGAAGGTCAAACTTTGACAGTCAATGACAAATAATTATTATAGATGTCCTTCAGAAGTTAGAAGTATAGAACTGATCCTATGGTTGGATTGAAAGTAATTGAAGAAAGTTCAAATCTGAAGTGGAATTTAGAAAATAGGAAACTCTACTTGATCAAAATCTGGAAGTCCATCACTCTGAAACTTAAATCGAAGTCCCTTGGCTCTCTAAATCAAATCCCAAAGTACGAATTTTATCTAAAAGCTAGATTGAAAGTAATTTGAAAATCCAGATCTGATATAGAACACAGGACAGAAAAAAAGAGAATTTTTTAATAACTTGCAAAATCAAAACAAAACCTCAGATCAGGGAGATGCCCTGGTCGAAGGACCCTCTTGGGTGGTCCTAAAATGACCATAAGAGAAGTGGTGAGGAAGGACATGCATAGTCTAGGTCTGGTCCCAAGTATGACCTCGGACAGAACCTATTGGAGGGCAAGGATCCATGCCGCAAACCCCATTTAGTTGAGATTTGCCTGCGTGTTGGGCTGTCCCTCTTTCCTCTTGCTACCTTCCATCTTTGTTTTATTTTCTTTTATTTCCCATCTCCCATTTGTCCTTTTCCTTTGTCAGTTATCATCTCTTTTCCCATCCCTCTTCTCCTATATTTTCTTCACCTTTTATTTTTGAGTATAACTATGGTTTCTCTATTTTGTTTTGTTTTGGATCCATGTAGCCAACCCCATTAAATTGGGATAAGGCTGAGTTTGTTGTTGTTGTAACTAACTAAGCCTAATCCCATATGCCTATTTTCTACACATGTTTTAGGCCCATTACAATGAAAACAAATGGGATCAAAGGCCCAACACATACATAACCCAACCCAAAGCTTATTTTTAATAAAATAAGCCCTTTAGGTGACTTATCTACATCAAGCCATCAATTTTCCTCTGCTTGAAAAAACTCAACCTCGAATTTTGCAAAATGGAGGAATCAACTTTGTGTGATGAACATCCGTCTTTAAACCATAACACAACACTGACAGCTCGTGGATGTTAGGAATGTAGTCTTCAAGGCGTGGAGCTTTCTCTTCAAAGAACTTTGTTGGCATGACGAACTCTATGTACTCAATCTCTGAATCAGCATCAACCTTGAATGTCATAACCATAGAGTCCTCAACTTTGGGAGCCTTCTCATTGAAGAATTGAGCCATGAACTCTACCTCTTCAAGAACAACATCGTGTATGTTGCCGATTTGTGGAGTGTTCTCAACCACTACCTCATCTTCCACTATTTCAGTTTTGTTTGCCATAGTGGTCAAGGCATTGCCTAGGCGTCTAGGCACGTTGAGCGTCTTGGATGCCTTGATTTTGGACCCTCTCCAATGCCGTGGGTCGCCTAGATCCCGTGATAAGTATGTAATATCTGCTTTGATTTCTTCAACGTAAACCTTTTCAGTGGAATCTTCTATTTATTGATCTTCTGCCTTTGAAGCTTCAAGCACTGTTTCTTCCATGTCATCAGCAGTTGCTGGAACTTCCTTTACGTTAACCTCGACTTCAGGTTCTCTTGCTTTGAATAGAGGTGATGGTTTTGGGAAAATAGGACTTGTGTCATATGAGACACAGTCGATCTTTATTTATAATGAGGAGTGGAACAATCTAGAGAGGTTACTGGATAGAAATACCCCTATGGACAATTCTACCCTTTAAACCCCAAATTACAACACTCCCCCTCAAGTTGGAGCATAGATATCATGCATGCCCAACTTGCACACTAGAGGACAAAAAATTTTACTACTTAACCCCTTTGTAAACACATCAGCTAATTGTTCGACAGATTTTACAAAGGGAGTACAAATTAGCCCTTCTTCTAACTTCTCTTTGATAAAGTGCCTGTCGATCTCCACATGCTTTGTGCGATCGTTCTGAACAGGGTTATGGGCAATGCTAATGGCTGACTTATTGTCACCATATAACATCATAGGCAAAGGTACAACGATAGCCAAAACCTGTAATAGGCCTTTAATCTCCATCAGCTCGCAAATGCCATGAGACATGGCACGAAATTCGGTTTCAGCAGTTGATCGGGCAACCACAACCTGCTTCTTGCTATGCCATGTGACCAAGTTACCCCCAACCAATGTATAATGTCCAGATGTAGACCGTCTGTTGTCAGGAGAACTGGCCCAATCTGAATCAGTAAAGGCCTCGATTCGAAGATGAGAATGAGGCGAGAAAAGGACTCCTTTACCTGGGGCTGCCTTCAAGTATCGGAGTATCCAAATTGCAGCTTCCCAATGAGAGGAGTATGGGTCATGCATAAACTGGCTGACCATGCTAACAACAAAGGTGATATCAGGTCGTGTGTGGGATAAATAGATCAATTTTCCCACTAGGCGTTGGTACTGTCCTTTGTCCACAGGTTCACCTGTTTGACTAGATAAACAAACATTTGCTTCAACTGGTATATCGGCTGGTCTACATCCCAACATGCCAGTCTCAGTCAGAATATCCAAGACATATTTTCGCTGAGAGAGTAATATGCCCCTGGTACTCCTGGTAGAGTGAGCCACTTCAATGCCCAAGAAGTATCGCAACTGTCCCAGGTCTTTGATCTCAAATTCTCGACCAAGATATGCCTTGAGGCGTGTTATTTCCTCAGTGTCGTCGCCTGTTACCACCATGTCATTAACATAGACAATCAAAACTGCGATCTTTGACCCAGTGTGCTTGATAAAGAGAGTGTGGTCAGCGTTGCTCTGGGAGTAGCCAAATGAGATCATAGCACTATGAAATCTGCCGAACCAGGCCTGAGGGGACTGTTTTAGTCCATATAAAGCACGCTTGAGTTTGCACACCTTGCCAACAATTGCTTCACTAGAAAACCCAAGAGGAATGTCAAGATACACCTCTTCTTCAAGCTCCTTATGTAAAAAGGCATTCTTGACATCTAGTTGTTGCAATGTCCGTCCAAGATTGACGGCACATGAGAGAATGAGCCGAATGGTGTTCATTTTTGCAACCGGTGCAAAGGTCTCCTGATAATCCAGACCATAGGTTTGTGTAAATCCTCTAGCCACCAGCCGAGCCTTGTAACGATCTATGGATCCATTTGCCTTCTGCTTAACAACGAACACCCATTTATAACTGACAATCTTCTTTTGGGGAGGAAGACTCACCAAGTCCCATGTATTGTTCTTCTTCAAGGCTTGCATTTCTTCCACCATTGCTGCTTTCCACTTGGGGTCTTTAAGAGCCTCCTGCCAAGTATGAGGAATGGAAACAGAAGACAACGACTATACAAAGGCACGAAAAGAAGGAGACAAACACCCATACGAGACAGCCTTAGAGATAGGATGTAGCGTACAAGTTCTAGTCCCCTTATGGTGGGCAATGGGAAGGTTAAGGGAAGCATCGGGAGAAGGAAAATCTGAATTACTGGGATCTGAAATAATGGGCTCAGAAGGATCATTACCTGATGTAACCGGATCTGTTGCAGGGGATGACGGTTGACTAGGTAGAGTTGGTGCAGCTGTGGTAGGCTCTATTTGCTGCTCACGAGGTCGACGATTGTAGACAATGTCAAAAGGAACAATTGGTTGGCGACCATGGACTGGAGTATGACCATGGACAGCATCAGTGCTATCCGAATTCTCCCCCTGAATAGAAACAACTGCAGTAGGATGTAGAGAAGAACCTTGAGGCATGTCATCACTAAGTACCAAGGGCTCCTCTTGAGGAGATGCCAGAGAGAAGTAAGGAGCTGCCTCATTAAAAACCACATCCATAGTGACTTACATACGCCATGTGGGTGGGTGGTAGCACCGATAGCCCTTTTGAGATGGAGAATACCCAACAAAGATGCATTTCAGTCCCCTTGGCTCCAGTTTGCTAGGATGTTGATGGTTTCGAGCATAGCACACACATCCGAAAACCTTTGGTGGGACAATGAAGGTTGGTCGATCCTTGAAGAGCTTGGAGAGGTGAAGTAAAATTTAGCACACGAGTGGGCATCCGGTTGACCAAATAGGCAGCAGTAAGGAAGGCTTCGCCCCAAAAATGCAACGGCACATGCATCTCAAAAAGCAATGAGCGAGCCACCTCAAGCAAGTGGCGGTTCTTCCGTTCAGCCACACCATTTTGGGCAGGTGTATCCACGTAGCTAGTTTGATAGAGAATGCCATGAAAATTAAGGTATGCTCGAAACTGACCATCCCAATATTCCTGCCCATTGTCACTATGAAGGATTTGGATGTCGGTCTTGAGCTGAGTCCAGACCATGTTGTGGAAGGACTGAAAACAATTGAACACTTCATTCTTGTGTCGCATCAGATAGAGCTAGGTAACCCGAGTATGACAATCAATAAAGGACACAAACCACCGAAAACCAAAAATAGATGTACATCGAGTTGGACCCCATGCATCCGAGTGAATTAACATAAAAGGGGTTGGACTTATTTTTATTCGAAACAGAATAAGTAATACGGGTTTGCCTGGCTAAAACACAAGCTTCACAAAAAATATCTTTCGAACTACATACAGAAAATAAAATAGGACAAGATTTAACTAAGGTCCCCACAGGCAGGTGACCCAAACGCTTATGACAAAGAAGAAGAGACACTGAAACATCAGATTTGGTGTGATGAGCTTGGGAAGATGTGTCCTCATCGAGCAAATAGAGACCACCACGAGCCCTACCAGAGCCAATCGTTTCCCCCATTACCAGATCCTGAAACAAACCGTATGAAGAGAAAAAAAGGACTTTACAATTTAAATCTGTGGTAAGACGATGAATGGAAAGTAGATTGGTAGAAAAATCAGGAACATGTAAGACATTATTCAGTGTTAAAGTAGGAGTGCATCGAACGGATCCTTGTCCAGAGACAGAGGAAAGAGACCCATTTGCAATGCGAACCTTGTTACCAGAACAAGGAGAATACCGGGAAAAAAGACTAGAATTACCGGTCATGTGGTCTGAGGCTCCAGAGTCAATAATCCATGGACTAGGAGCAGCAGACACACAACCAGCAAAAGATATACCTGAAGAGGAGGAACCTGGTAAAAAAGTAGAGGAGGAAGCCGTGGCAGGATTGACAAGGGCAGGTTGATCCAATTTTGTTACCAAGTGGCGAAGCAGCATAGTGACCTCATCTGGCATGGAAGGAGCAGTAGAAGGAGCAATAGGGGCTGGTGAATCAGCCTTGGTAGTTTCAGACACGTGCATATGGCTTGTCACGGCCATGGAGTTTCCAGCAGAAATCTTTGGTGTGTGTCTCTCGACCACAATAGTCACACTTGATAGGAGGCCGATCAGAAGTAGGGTGATTGGTGGACTTCTGGTTACTTCCCTGAGATGGTACAGCAGGACCAAAAGTAAGGGCTGATCGCTCTGGTGCAGAAGGGACAGAATGTGGAAGCATAGCAGACAGATCGGCGAGTATCCTCCAGTTGTACTAAGGCGTAGGACTGCTCCAAAGTGGGAAAAGGTTCACGGCTGAGAATCTGTGCATGGAGCTGGTCATACTCGACCTTAAGGCCAGCCAAGAAATCATAAACACGGAATTTATCCTTCCGTTTCTGAAATGCAATAACATCAGCGGTGGTGGAGCACTGAAAGTCATCATAATAGTCCAGGGATTGCCAGAGGGATCGCAACTCGGAGAAATATTGAGATAAGGTTCGATCACGTTTCTTAGTCGTAGGAAGCTTCAGTCATAGTTCATAGACTTGAGCATTGTTACCGACTTGGGAATAGGTTGCCTGAGCCGCCTTCCAGATCTTGGCAGCAGTGTCCAAGAGCATATAACCATCAGCAGTCTCTGGCTGCATACTGTTGAGTGTTGAAGAGAAAGGACATAACCAAGGAGTTGGCGGAACTCCATTTTTCTTGTTCAGTTTCAGCAGTGGGTTTTGGCTTAGCACCAGTGAGATAGCCACAATATCCATGAGCATCAATAGAGAGGTAGACTGACTTGGACCACTTTAGATAATTTCCCCCATCTAGTTTAACAGCACAAGGGGGAACAGTTGGGTAATGGTGACCTCCATCCTCTCCATAAGAAGCAGAAGATACCTCTGAACCAGGCATCTTAGATTGGATAGAAGAACCTAAAGAATCGATCTTGTACAACCGATAAAAACAGGATCAGAAAAAATCGGTTCCAAGGAAGTTGGGAAAACTCGAGTCTAGAAAGGTGCAAGAAATCGAAGATAAAACCTGCAAACAGAGATCGGTTTCAGGTGATATCCTGAAAAAATTGATAGACACAGGGAAACAATGGGCAGAAAAAATCGATTCCAAAAGCTGTAAAAGAATTGATTAGAAAAAGGGGAACCAGAAAAAAACGGTGCCAGTCAGATCAAAAATATATTCGATGAAGTCTGGATCCCATCAAAGAGTAAGAAAAAAGGATTAGGTCCTTCACAACATTAGTGTAATTGAAGGAACCACAAAAAAGAGGGAAAAAAGGCCCTCGGTAGCTTAGAAATGAGCCACTGAGGTGGATAGATTGTGAGAGAGGGCTGCGGTAAGAAGGGCTGCTGCTAGAAGAAGATGGGAGGCAGAGGTGTTGCGCTAGACTGTGGGAGGCACTGACATCGAGGAAGGAAGAGAGGCTGGATTAGGGTTGATTCCCTAGGTCAATCTTTCCCGCTCTGATACCATGATGGTTTTGGGAAAATAGGACTTGTGTCATATGAGACACAGTCGATCTTTATTTATAATGAGGAGTGGAACAATCTAGAGAGGTTACAGGACAGTACCCCTATGGACAATTCTACCCTTTAAACCCCAAATTACAACTTAAACCCAAATTACAACAAGAGGTGCTATAGATGATTCTGGAACACCAAAACGTCACTGCACTCGAGCCATTTGTTTATTCAGGGATTCGTTGCTTTGCTTGATACCACTTGGTCAAACAGACTCTTGATTATATCAGCCAATTGTTGCATTGAAACTTGATCTCCTGTAGGGTTAGTACTTGGAGTAGCCATAGCTGTGATACCAATTTACTATCAAGGGTAGGTAATGCAAGACTAGGTTAGGGTTAACCTAGTCCCAATTACCCACAAGACAAATAACCAAATAGCAGCCAAAACACTGCAACTGCAGGTCTGAAACAGAGGTTTAGCATCAGAAAATTGCTAACTCCAGAACCAGTAGTTCCCCAACTCGTATGGGACTGATACTCCTAACAAGTAAAGGGTCCAATAGGGGTGATGAAGCCCTAGAAATCTCAGCTTCGATTGATGGCTGAAGAGGGAGATACCAGCAAGTCACTAAAATAGAAGGTAAACTCAGAATTAGAAGGTGATGGCCTGCAGAGCAATCCAGCCAACAGCGGGGGCTGGTATTGGGATCAAGTGGAGCCCCAACAGTAGTGAAGAACTCATCTAATTCTTAGCATGTTCTGATCACTGGATGTGGAGATATGAGACACAGAAACTGCAGCACTAAATCAGATCACAGGGAGTAGCAGCAGTCTTCTATCGATGGGTAATAGCAACAGCAGCCTTTGAGTGTTCTTCACAGTGGTTGCAGCAGCCTCAAGGAAACCAGCACACAAAGGGTTCGAGTGTGAGGGAGGGAGGTTAGAGGAGAACAAGAAAATAGAAGGTAGGGGATAGGTGGATTAGGCTCTCTCAGCCAGGGTCCTTCAGCCCTTCATCTCACTCAATTTGACAAGGAGAATTCAGTGCTCAAAAGCAATTTTTCATTCATCTTCTTAAAATCGTGGGAGGCTTCTACAGCCTTTACATTATATAGAGGGCTATGCTTGCACTTCTGTTTTTTTATTTGGTGAATATAATATATTACCAAACCCCAGGGGGGCCGGAAGGAAAAAGGGGGAGGGGATATACAAAGAGGAGGAGGCAAAGAGAGGGGGGGGGCAGCCCCAAGCTAACCTACGCAGAGGTGGGAGCCTGCAAAATAGAAAGGTCAATACCCCAGGACACAACAATGTTCCTGTTCCTTGGGGTATCAATAACAGATCTATGAGGGATAAAACTGAGCTTGGATGAGACATCGAAAGAGATGGCTTTCCAAATCATATCAAAAGATCTAGAGTTGGAAGTCCATCTCCTAAGACTCCTTTCCATCCAAATGTGGTAGATAGTAGAGCCAAAGACAAGCTTTCCGACAGTGTCACATAGTGTGTTTCCAGTGAAGGTCATATCCAACCAGAGCCATTCCCTATCAAAGGCGAGGGGTCTCCTGCTGCAAGGCCAGATGGAAGTGAGGGCTTTTTTCTAGATGGTGGCGGTAAATGGGCAAGCAAAGAAGAGATGGACCAAGTCCTCGGAGCCATTCCAACAAAAGATGCAAGAGGGGGAGACAAGGATGTGACAATGAAGGAGTAAAGCTTGGGTAGGGAGGCATAGGGTGAGAGATCTCCAGACAGTGAAGCTGTGGCGAGGAATATGGCCTTTGAACCAAACAAGCTTATGCCAAGGGACAGGGGAGCCAGGGGTCCTAGAAAAGTTCCAAGCCGAACTAGAGCTAAAGAGGCCGTTGGGAGAGGGGAGCCAAATAACCTTATCCGTTTGAGCTGGGAAGGAGGGGGAGGAGGCGGGGGGGAGGGATGGCCAGATCTGAGAACGAAGGTGGGGAGAGGGGAGGGAGGGGAGGGAGGGGACCAAGAGCCGTGAGAAATAATGACTGAAAGGGGGGCAGATTTAGGAATGCCAGAGTATATCGTCCTCGGCCCGAAGACGTTGAAAAGGACACCGAGGGGATGCCAAGGATCAAGCCAAAGGGAGGTGGAGGATCCGTTGACAATGGAGGTGGAGATGGCTCTAAGGGCGAGGGGGCGAAGGAGGAGAATCTTACGCCAGATCTAGGACGAGTCAGAGGGGATGGGGACAGTCCAGAAGGAGTCCGTTTTGAGGAGATGGGAGTGAACCCAGTTAACCCAGATGGAGTCATGCTTAGAGGAGATTTTCCAAATGAGCTTTAGGATGCCCGCGGTATTGGAGTCGTGAATGCATCGAATGCCCAGGTCTCCTTCAGCTTTGGGAAGACAAATGGATTTCCAACTGATAGGGTGTAGAAATTTAGAAGTTTCTTTACCTATCCAGAGGAAGGCACAGAGAAGGTGTTCCATGGCCTTGATAGTGGCTTTAGGGATACCAAAGATACCACACCAGTATATATAAGAAGCTTGGAGGACAGATCTGATGCATTCAAGTCTGCCAGCATAGGATAAAAGTTTGCCTTTTCAGAGCTGGAGACGCTTACGGATGTTGTCGAGCATGGGGATGCAGTGATGACTGGAAAGCCTAGTAGGGATAAGGGGAATAACGAGGTATTTGATAGGGAGGGTACAGTTAAGATTGAGATTGAGAGTGTAAGTAGAAGAAGGAGAGGAAGAAGTTGAAGGAGGAAGTAGAGGAAGAAGAAGAAGAGGAGAAGAACAAGGAGGAGAAAGAGTTTCGGTTGTAAGTTGTGTATTGGGATTTCTCCCTCCACACCTATATTACTCAAATATGATATCTTGACATATTACATTCAACCTCCCTAGGGAGGTAAAGGGTAAAAAGAAAGAAAAAGAAGAAATTACATAATAAGGAGACTAGTTAATAGCTAGTCCCAGAAATACCCCTAGTACATGAGAACTAATAACTCTAACACTCCCCCTCAAGATGGAGAATAAATATCATGCATTCCTAGCTTGCATAGAAGAGAGCCAAACTGAGGAGAGGCAAGAGCCTTGGTGAAAATGTCAGCTAGTTAATCACCAGTCTTAACAAAAGGAGTGCAAATACAGCTAGAGTCAATCTTCTCCTTGATGAAGTGTCGGTTGACTTCAATGTGCTTGGTTCTGTCATGTTGTACAGGATTGTGGGCAATACTGATGGCAGCCTTGTTATCACAAGAGAGCCTCATAGGACCTGCAGTGCCAAAACCCAATTCCTGAACAAGTCTTTTCAACCATATAAGTTCACACACTACATGAGCCATAGCTCTAAATTCTGCTTCAGCACTGGATCTAGCTACAACTGGCTGTTTTTTGCTTCTCCATGTAACCAAGTTACCTCCCACAAAGGTACAATAGCCGGAGGTAGACCTCCTTTCTGTGATAGAGCCAGCCCAATCAGCATCAGTAAAACCTTCCACTCTCAGGTGGTTGTGCCTGGAATACAACAGACCTTTCCTTGGGCATGATTTCAAATATCTAAGAATACGATACACAGCATCTAAGTGACCACTCTTGGGGGCATGCATAAATTGGCTCACTACTCCCACTGCATAGGAGATATCTGGGCGTGTCATAGAAAGGTAAATAAGCTTCCCAACCAGCCTCTGGTATTTTCCTGCATCAACAAGAGGAGAACCACAATCTTCTCCTAGTTTGTGATTCTGCTCAATAGGAGAACTTGCTGGCTTACATCCTAACATCCCTGTCTCTGTCAACAAATCAAGCACAAACTTTCGTTGACATATGTTGATTCCTTTCTTAGTCCTTGATACCTCAATGCCTAAGAAATACTTCAAGGGGCCCAGATCTTTGATTTCAAACTGTTTAGCCAAGTAGCTTTTCAGTTTATCTATCTCAGTCATGTCATCTCCAGTGACTACAATATCATCAACATAAACAATGAGAGCTGTGATGGTGCCATTGCCCCGCTTGGTAAAGAGAGTGTGATCTGCTTGACTCTGGGAATACCCATTCTGAAGAATAGCTTGTCGAAAGCGTTCAAACCATGCCTTTGGAGATTGTTTGAGCCCATATAGTGCCTTCTTGAGGAGGCACACCTTCCCTTCAGTTGAGGGTACTCTGAAGCCCGGTGGGGGTTGCATGTACACTTCCTCTTCCAAGTCACCATGAAGAAAGGCATTCTTCACATCTAGTTGATATAGAGGCCAATCTTTATTGGCAGCCAGAGATAAAAGAACTCTGATGGAGTTGTGCTTAGCTACTGGAGTGAATGTCTCCTGATAATCAATCCCATAGACCTGACTGTACCCTTTGGCTACTAACCTTGCTTTGTATCTGTCAACAGTACCATCGGATTTATATTTGATTGTATAGACCCATCTGCATCCGACTGGGACACGTCCCTTGGGAAGATCAACCAACTGCCAAGTGCCATTCTTCTCAAGAGCTATCATCTCCTCAAACATAGCTTGTCTCCACTTTGGGTCAGACATAGCATCAGTAACATTCCTTGGAATAGAAGCTGTAGAGAGAGCAGTAATAAAGGCAATACTTGTAGAAGAAAGAGCATTATAAGAGACAAACTGGGTTATAGGATTAGTACAAGCTCTTTTCCCTTTTCTAACAGCAATAGGAAGCTCTAAATCAGATAGAGGAGAATGAGAGTCACCTGATTGAGAGGAATGCGGATCTGGATCCAAAGAGGACTCTTGTTAGATCTGCTTTTCTCTGTTATGCAAGCCTTCACCCTTTTTGTAGGTAATGTGGTAATCCTTCTCCTTACCATAATCATTCTCAACCACCAATTCTGTATTCACACCTAATTATGATTGATCACCCATATTACCTACATCCACAGTCACCACAGTCTTGTGTGTTCCAATGTCAACCATAAAAGGGGAGATAGGGAGAGGAGAGTGAAGGTAGTCAGCAGCCTGTTCACTCCCACAATGCTCCCCCTGAAGAGGATGCTGAGAAGGAGCAAAGAAAGGAATAGATTCAAGGAAGGTGACATCCTTGGAGATAATGCACCGACGAGAAGAAGGGTGATAGCACTTGTAACCCTTAGTAGTTGAAGAATACCCAAGGAATAGACACTTGAGGGCTTTAGGATCAAGTTTAGTGCGAGCAGGTTTGTTAACATGCACATAACAGACACAACCAAAGACTCTAGGAGGAAGAGAAAAAGCAGAAACCTTGGGAGATAAAATGTCCAAGGGAGATTTGAAATCAAGAAGTTTGGTTGGCATGCGGTTGATGAGAAAAGAAGCTGTGAGAAGGGCAGCAGACCAGAAGGTCTTTGGGACATTCATGCCAAACAAGAGACTACAGGTGATCTCCAATAAATGGCGATTTTTCCTCTCAGCAATCCCATTTTGTTGGGGTGTATCAACACACGCTAGCTGATGGATAATGCCATTATTAGAAAAGAAGGTTTGGAGGCCACCAAACATGTATTCACCCCCTTTATCGGAATAAACAATTTTGATCCGAGTGTCAAACTGAGTAAGGATCATCTGATAAAAGGTTTGAAATGCATTACAAACATCACTCTTATGCTTCATGAGAACAGTCCAAGTAGCACGAGAAAAATCATCAATAAATGACACAAAGTAACGATAGCCAAATAAAGAAGTAGTAGGAGAAGGTCCCCAAACATTCGTATGCACAATATGAAAGGGAACAACAGTTCTATTACCATGATATGGATAAGAGGAACGACAATGTTTGGCAAACATACATGGTTCACATTGAAAAATATGAGAAGGAGCAACAGAAGAAAATAAGTGAGGCAATTGTTTCCTCATTACAACAAAAGATGGATGGCCAAGACGGCGGTGCCATAACATAACAGACTCCACAGAACTATTATCATCATGTCCACACACATAGGACTGAGCTGTGGGCAAAAAAGGATAAAAAAGATACAGGCCTTGTTCCTCACGTCCACTACCAATAATCCTCTTCGTCACCAAATCCTGAAAAAGACAATGAGAAGGATAAAAGGTGACACAACAATTCAGAGATTTAGTCAAGTGACTCACAGATAAAAGATTAAGAGTAAGGTTAGGAACATGAAGGACAGCAGTAAGAGAAATAGACGGTGTAACAGGGATACTGCCCTTACCAGAGATGGAGGAAAGAGAACCATCGGCTACCCTAACCTTGTCCTTACCAGAACAACTGGTATAGGAATCATAGTAATGGGACGTACCAGTCATGTGGTCGGTGGCACCAGAATCAATGACCCAAGACTGGGTTGCAGTAGAAGCTGAGGTGGAGACCTGTAAAGCTGAGGATGATGAAGAACTGGCTACTGTGGATACAGGAGATGTGCTCAGCTGTGACATAACTCTGCGAAACACCGCATCTACCAAAGTGGAGTCATCCTGTGGAGCATCTGTCTCAGTCATCACAGAATGTGCTCTAGCTCCCCCTCTACGGCCACCACGACCACGAGTGCCAAGAGGGCGACCATGAAGAGACCAACACCTATCCTTGGTGTGTCCTGTCCTCCCACAATGATCACATTTGAACCTGTCGCGACCAACTCCACTAGCACCAATTGGCTCCACTGCCCTATCTTCAGTACGGTTAGGCCCTTGGCCTCTACCACCCCCACTGGTGTCTCGGAAGGAACTCATATTGAGGGCTGACCGCTTAAGAGATGGAACAGATGTTGGTGCCATAGTAGTACGTCGAGTCTCCTCACTCTGTAAGTAGCTACAGACCTCACTAAGAGATGGAAAGGGAACCCGGCCTAAGATCTGAAGCCTAATTGGTTCATAGTCAGGATTTAAACCACCAAGTAAGGAGAAGACACGCTCCTTTTCAAAGGTCCGATGTACTTTGGCTTCATCCTCTGGGTTAGTCAACTGGAGGTCCCTGTAGTGGTCATACTCCTCCAAAAGACCAAGAAAAGCATTGTAGTACTCAGAAATGGTCTTGTCACCTTGTCTCATTGAGTTAATTCTCTGGTGAAGCTGATAAACCTTGGCAGAGTCACCCACTCTGTCAAAGGTCAAGGTGACACTATCCCAGATTGCCTTGGCGGTTTCTTTTCTTATAAATCTTCTCCCAATCTCAGGTTTCATGGAGAAGATTAACCAGGTCATCATTGTAGAGTTTTCTGTCTCCCATGTTCCATAGGCAGGTGAACTGGGGTCTGGGGCCTTAATGGCACCTGTAATATACCCAAGCTTCCCTTTGCTTCGAAGAGAAAGCCTCACAGAGTGTGACCAGTCCAAGTAATTAGTGCCATCAAGCTGCACAAAGGAGATCTGTAGATGGGTGTTCTCATAAACCAACCGAGGAGCTGTTGGAGTGGGCTGTGAATCAGCCGAACCAAGACCAGATGTTGATGAATCAACCATAGTATAAGGAAAGGAACACTTGACCATACACAAGGGTTCCAACAACAAGTGGGGAGTACACACTCAACCCAAGAAATGATTCCAGCAACAGAAAAAAAAATTCCAGCAGGAAGAAAAATAGCATAGGCTGGAGCAGTCTTTACCCACACACTTTCCAAGCAACAAAAACACTTAATACCAACACATTTAACCCAACCCAAAGCTTATTTTTAATAAAATAAGCCCTTTAAGTGACTTATTTACATTAGGCTTAGGCGACGCCTTGACAACTATGATCTGTTTGCTTTGCCATGGAATCTAGAGGCAATGATGGAAGATCACATGGAATGGGTGGAGAAAATAAGAGTTTTGATTATGCAGTTCAGGAGGAATCTTAATAATTGGGAAGTGGATAGAGTGGTTGAGCTTGTGAGGGTCTTGGAGGCAGCTCAGACAAGAGAAGAGGGTGGGGGACATGAGACTTTTGGGGAGGGGCATTTAGTGAGAGATTTCGGTCAAATTTTTCTCAATATGTTCCACGGTGGGGGACTGAGTTTCCTTATTGGGTGATTTGTAACTGTCACGTTCCACTAAGGATTTGCTTTTTCATTTTGTTGCTCAGTTTTCATGCTGTACTGGTTTATTTCTTATGGTGTGATTTGTAAGTTGTAACTGTCACGTTCCACTAAGGATTTACTTTTTCATTTTGTTGCTCAGTTTTCATGCTGTACTGGTTTATTTCTTATATGAATATGTAAGGTGTCTCTCCTTATTTAGTTTGGCTTTATAACAGTAGTGGTTACCATTTCTTATGTAAGTGCTCTTGCATTTGGTGAATTGATGATATTGTGTCTTAATCAAGCATGAATTGAATTGCAGGTTCTTGCGGCTATGACATGAAAAAGGTACTGTAAGTATTCTTATTTCATGATTAGGGTTCATCTTAGATTGCCTTGTTCCATATTTCATAAACGGAATGGAATAGGGAACTGGGCTAACTACTTCTATCTTGTGTACTCTGCTTTCTGCGCTCTTCGGCCCACCATTCCTGGCATCAAGGAAGGAATGGAATAAGGGCAGCCCGATCTGATATCACCTGTGCTTGCGTGTGGAGAGAAGGGTCCGATATCCACCGGTCAAGGAAGAAAGCTGGAATTCTTGCTTTCCTTCCCAGAATGGACTGTTTTGACTGTTTTGACTTCTTTGACCCCCCACCATGGGACAAGTTGATTTCCTTGGTCATTCAAGCTCTTCTTTTTGTCTTCTTTTTCTAGTAAGGGAGGAAGATTGGGGCGACATCATGAGACAAAAAAGCAGTTTTTATTTTTATTTTTTTTTGAAGCATTGATCGGCCAAAGTTTGCCTTTCCACTGACTGACTTGTCGGACTACCCTGTCCAACCCTACTGTTCGTCTTCATTCTTCATTTATATTTTTTCTATTTTTTTATTAAGTTAAAATTTAAAAATAAATATGAATTAAAGTAGTAAATAAATAAAATATTAATACATAAGATTATCACAAGAAAAGATAATAAGAAATTTGCCTGTTATCAAGATGCAAGGTATTGATATAGGGATGTCAGGCCAGGCTGCGCCTGAACTGGCATACTGTTGTCAATTGCCATTAGTAGCAGGGCTTGAACCCTTCCTAATGCAGCCAAGACCTTCAGTAGGTTGATTTAGGTGGTTGATAAAAAAGAATACCTTCTTCTACGTGAGGAATTGAGTGATGTATGTACACATATGTGGAACTTCTTTGATAAATATGGTGAGTATTATATTTAAGTGTCAGAAAAGGGCTACAACCCAAAATATTAAAGTGTAATAAGATATGGATCATGTAGAAGCGTACATATGTGCGCCTCTATGATGTATTTGTCATCCAAAATGGTCTCATGCCAGTCTTTGTTGAAAGATTGGCATGAGATGCCTCCTGATTTCGATAGGTCTGCTGGGCCATAATAAGGCATAGTAAAAATCTTCTGTAACTTCATGCAAACTGAGAACCCAAACGGTTGGAATCTCAGATGCAGACAGGTCCCCAGGTCGACTAATGCATGTGACAATTAAGTAATAGCAGGATAACAGTGAACTGATTCAACAAATAGAATAGAGAAGTAAACAGAAGGAGATGGTTCTGATGTGGTTAACAGCTCACAGAGTATGCTGGTTTCAGAATCAGGGGATATATTCAATAGCTAAGCAAGGATTTAATAGAATTATTATGGACAGATCTAAATCCAGCAGTTTAAACAGTGGCTATGAGGGTTACTAACAGAGAATCAGATTTGCCATAAGGATTTATAACGTGATAGAGTTTAAAGGAGAACTAACAGAAATTAGATCTGAGACTAACCTGATAGCAGAGTATAGATGCAGATCTGTAACAAAGAGGAGAAGCTGCTGTGACCTTCGTTAATGGTACCTGCAACAGTAGCAAAGAGAAGAAAAAAGCAGGGTATTGGTTGGAAGAAAGGGTGGAAATAATAGGGAGAAAGAAGAAGGGAAGAGAAGAAATATAAGAGGGAGAAAGAGACTGCAGAGAGAAAGGAGGGTGAACAGTACTGAGGAGAGAGGGATCACATAAGAGGAGAGAGGAGAGAGGAGAGAGAAAGGATAACATGAGAGGGGAGAGAAGACAGCTCTATTGTAAAGTTTTTTTTTTAACCAACACCAAACTGATCCATTCATTTAACCAACTCTATTGTGAAGTTTTTTTTTTTTACATATATAAACACCAAAGATCAGTAATTGACTCCTCTAATGACTTATTCTTCCTAATAAGTTTAAAACATTGAACTTAAAAGGACTCTTACTAGATTTGACTACTCAAGGACCCACACAACCTTATCCCTATACTTAATCCCTTGTACCCCCATAAATTCCAACTTTGGGCTAATAAAAGAGGCTAATTACATTAATAAACTCAAAAAATAACAAGCCCAACAAGTCCCTTAGAATCCAACTCTGGGCCAAAATAAAGTCTTTCGAGACCCAATTGGACACCCTTAACTACATCAAACTTTATGGTCTTCCACATGTTACATGCCAGTCTCTAGTAATCACTTTTGGTTCCTTAAGTGAATTCTGCATCATATTTCTAGTTATTCATGGGCCTGTTTTAAGCACGAATGTCATTTATTCTTCTTAGAAATTGAATTTGAGGCACCTGGCTGCTTTACTGTTCAAATTGCTGGGACCCAAGGATGTAGAAGAAGGTCGCAGCGGCCTGCTAATAGAAGACACAGAAGATCACCGCGTCAGTGGTAGCACCCTCATGGAAGAATATGCTGCTGCAGCCTCCGCTGTCTCTGTAAAAGAGTAAGAAGAAGAAGAATGCAGCAGCAGTGGTAGCTGGGCAGCTGCCACAAATAAGAAGGAATGAGGAGGGAAGAGGGGAAGGATCATACCAATTTAATGCATTTCTATGTGTCTAACCTTTTGCTCCCAACTTTGGGAGTAGTGTGAGGAAGCTTTGGGTCTATTGATGGGCTAATTCTTGGCAGAATCCATTGCCATGCTTAATTTACAGAGTTGGAGACAGAGGGATGGAAAGTTGGGTTCATTGCAGGGGAAAGAGGGTCACATTCCCGATATGGGCAAAAGGCAAAAGCATCTCTAATAATATGTTGATATATAAATAGATATGATGGGATATACTAGGGTCCACATCCAAAGCTATGGACCTAACTAAAAGTCATTATTTCTACGGAATCATATTATATGTTCTAAAAATGGTTTGTATGTTATGGTGATGCATTGGCTCTTGGCTAGGTGCGAGGGTTCATAGCTGTCACCTTGGTGAAAGAACTATTTATGATGTCAACTAACCCATGTGCTGGTGGTCCAATCGATACTTCAAATGATCCGACTGTTTTAACCATATGGTTTGATGAATCGGAGTTGGATTTATTTCCAGCTAATTCCTGCAATCCACTTTGAATAGCCTGCTATTGATGTTTGTTTGACCTTCATTTTTGGCCATAGGTTCCTTCTTTTGGTCAGTATAGCAGAAAATCAATGAAACTTACCTCTTGTAGCAAGATCCGCAAGTTTATTGAATAAAAAACTCCAAAAAATTAAAGATCTTAGGAAAATCTTTGCTTCTTCCCGATTCCAATTTCTAGGGTTCTGGACAATTCCAACTGATTCAGATTGGAATCGATAGATGCAGATCCCATGTATGATTCCAGGTTCTTAAACCTTGGTTTTAACCAAACAGGCTATTGACCAGTCAATGGTGTCTAGGGACCTCTTGTCCTCGGGTGATACAAACCATTCAGGCCTGGCAGTTGATGGTCTTCACAGGCAGACCATGGTCCAATTCACTCAGTCTAATGCTCTGAGAATATCATTTTAATGAGAGTATTATAATAGTAAAGTGTCATGCCCCAAGTTTTGCTCAAAACTGGAACCTTGAATCAAACATTTGTTCCATTAGCAATGGTAAGTCTACTTAAAACATAATTAAAAAAGGTGGGGGGGGGGGGGAAGAGGGAGAAAAGAAATTGGATGTCATGGAATATACTATCAAACATGCAACTTTATCTGTGATAATATGATATCATGCCAAGGCAGTCCTCCTCCCCCCCCGGGCGATAGTTTTGCTACAAATGAAAATTCTGTTCTTCCATTTTGGATGAATTATAAACTGACTTTTGTACTTCCTTTTCTTGCTTATTTGAGTTCGTTTTGTACAGTTTACAGGTGACTTTCCCAAGTCACAATCTCTCCTTTGTCAAGAAAAATCAAAAAATGCGAAACTTGTTCACAGGTATGTTTGTTTTTAGTGGTTAAGGTTTTCACTTCATAAGTTGAGGTAATTTATCATGGGTCCAATTTCTTTCTCTAATATTTTCTAGGAGGTTTAAATTGTCTTTCATTATCTTTATATCTAGTGATCAAGTCAGATTGTTTAATAGGAATGAAACAGAATTATCCGACCAAGACAAAAAGAAATGTGATCTCCCGAAGGAAGTTTTAAATGGGCTGTTTAATGTGCCTGAGAGACCTGAAAAGCTCCCAAGAAGTCGCCCTGCGAAGGCAGTTAGGAGGACAAGAACATTTGGAACTGTGGTTGTTGAACCTCCAAGTGAGACCACTAGAGAACTTCCAATTGTCACCATGGTATCACAACAAGAAAAAGGAGATGGTATATGTCTGATATTTTTCTCTATCACTTTCGGAATATGTACCTTTTCTTGGTAATATTTGAGATATAGTTTTCTAAAAGTTAAATGAAGTTCATTCAATAGTTTTGTACGGAGCTATGAAGGGTAGGTTCTGTTGTCCAGCCCTTCTACTGGAATTGGAGGCTTGTTAATTTGTGTTTAATTTTTAAACCTCTTTAAGTTGCAATCCATTCCTATGTACTATATAGGCAATGACCAGAGGATTGATGCAACTTAAATGATGAAGTGGATAATTAAATGACTTTTCTCCTTTCTGCTTCTAATGTATTCTATATCATAAATAGATGTCGATGAAGATGAAAGCTACCAAATCCTTCGTCGAGCTACCGTGGAGCATAGGGCTACAATGAAGGAATACTATAAAACTGTAAGTGGCTTAATAGTTTTGTCATGCTTACATTTTCTTTTAATTATTTACGTGTTTGTGTTGTTTGTACATGAAGGAAAAAAGTGATCAATTTATTCGTCCTCAAGATCAGATGATAAGCATTGATATTAGTACCACCTTTTCAGGCTGTTGAGGCATTTGTAAAGGGAGATCGTAGTCTGGCTGAAGAACTTTTAAGAGAGGTATGATCTTTATGTTTTAGTGTCAGTTCTTAGACACAAAATTAACTTGAACCCCAATACTTCGGTCAAAGTCTCGCCGTATTATACTACATTGCAGATAACTTTATTCATTGATGTACTGGAGGTTTCAATATATTCATCCTTTTATATAGTCTGAAATATTATGGTTTGCTGGAATGTATTATACCATATTGCGATTGTTTGAAATATTATGAGTACAAGAAAATGCCAGTTGAATGGAGGAGAAGCATTGTGGTCTCGATTTACAAAAATAAAGGTGATATTCAGAGCTGCAATAACTATAGAGGCATAAAACTAATGAGTCATACGATGAAGCTATGAGAGAGGGTTATTGATACCCACCTGAGAAAGGAAACTACTATTTCGGAGAACCAATTTGGCTTTATGCCATGAAGATCCACAATGGAAGCTATATTGTTACTTAGGAGACTCATGGAAAGGTTTATAGAGGGTAAGAAGGATCTCCATATGGTCTTTATTGACCTAGAAAAAGCCTATGATAGAGTCCCTAGAGAGCTAATCTGGCACATACTAGAGAAGAGAAGGGTGCCATGTAAATATGTGGACATAATTAAAGATATGTATGATGGTGTGGTGACTAGCGTAAGAACTGTGTGTGTGGGGTGGGGTCAAGGTAGTGAGTTCCCAATTACTATTGAGCTACGTCAAGGATCAGCCTTAAGCCCTTATTTGTTTGCACTTGTCATGGATGATTTAACTAGAGACATACAACATAGATTCCTTGGTGTATGTTTTTTTGCTGATGATATTGTGTTGGTGGATGAGACAAAAACAGGGATTAACGCCAAGATGGATGTGTGGGCCTTTGGGCACCCTTTTTCTCTTGTAAAGAAGATAGGCTAAAGTTGTGTATGGACCTAGTGATTTCTTTGGGTTGAAAATTTGATCACAATCACATGTTAAAGAAAATATAGTTCAAAAAATGAATTAAAGATCAAATGGATAATTGATCACATTGTTAGAAGTTCATTGAAATGCTCCTCTAAACTACCCAAAAGAATACTCGGGTGAATAAAAGGTGGTAGAATCAATTAGCATGGGCAGATGAACACATCAAAGACACATTTTTTTAATAGGTCATGTCAAAGCTAGCGCTTATCTATAGTCCTTTAATTATTTTCTTAAGATCGTAAGTGCAACTCAAGGCCAAGCTAAAATCTACATGGGTTAGTCTATGTGTTATATTTGCTTGTTATGATAAAAGAATTACCTAGAATAAATATGCACGACAAAGCCACATGCTATGATTGAGTAGAGGGTTTTAGGTGATGCATACTTTAAAACAATGCTATAGACTTAAAGGGACCAGACCCATCAGGGCGGGTAAAAACAGTTAATTTAAGGGTGAGATATCTTCACTGCCAATGATATGATATCTATCATTCTCACTAATGTAGTTCTTGATTGGTAGGAGACCAACTAGGGGCCAGTAAACTAGGATCTGATATGAAATGGTAGTCTGATTAGGTCAAAATATGGTTTTAAGGCAAAATTAGGGTTAGGGTTTGAGGTGTTGGTTATGCTAGGCAGGTGTAGGGGAGTCTATTAGTGAAGATCCTGAGATGTTTTGATGGGCGGAAGTGTGTAAAATTGAATTAACAACAAATTAGGTTTAGGGTTTCGGGTTTTTTAAATAATAAAAATTGAAAGAATCTAGGGTTTAGGATGGGAATGTGGGGCTAGGGTTTGGATCGATTATTCCTAGTGTAGGGAATGAAATTCGATTTAGGTAAGGTGTGTTTCTGATGGTTGGATCGGTCTGTGAAGAATTTGGGTAATGGGATGATCTCTAGAAATAGGTGGGATGTTGTGGTTTGAATGAGGTAATGGGAAAACAGCTTGGTTCGAGTATACCAATTGGGCAGGAGAATACTTGATCCAATTATATGAAGTTGTTCTTAGCTGAATGGTTTGTTAAGAATTTTGGGAGATGGGATGGTTTCAAGAGATGGGTGGGAAAATTAGGGTTTTGGGGTGGCTTCGAGGATTATGAGAAGAATGGGTATTGATGGGATGATTCGAACTTACTATTGTTGCAAAGGCAGCTCAGTTGGTTAGAGGATCTTGAATAAATCTTGAATCTTGATCTTGAACTTGAAGGAGAGCTTCAAAAGAACCACCTGGGCTTCACACCGCAAGGTGTCGATTGGATCAAACACCAATCTTACTAGCTTTGATCATACACAAAGCAAATCTTCAAGGAGAAGAGAAGTTGCAGCAGCTTGGAAGAGCAAAGTTTTCAAAATTCAGAGGTGAGAATTACCCCTCACCGAATTGTTTTATTTATGGTGGCCATAGGCCCTATTCCTAATCAGCCTAGGAGTGTAAAAGCTCCTGGCTGACTTTAATTACACTTCACAACCTCTCTTAAATTCGTGGAGAGGTGTGGACCCAACATATAATGAAAGAAAATAAAAGAAAGGTGACTCAAGTCACTTAAATCGAACCGTTGGTTCAAACTAGTTTTGGACCAGTTCAATTTAAAACACTGAAACACGAAAATAAACTAAGTGTAGAGCTAATCTCGTATGCAACCTATGTGCCCCTACTTTAGGTCCATAAAAGTGACCTATTACATTGAAAACTGTGGAGTTATGTAACCCTATAAGGGTATTTTTGGTTTTTTACTTGTTTTTTTTCCCTGTTATTAGCATAGTCGGCTGTGCAGGGTATTCTTGTAAGTCTGCCTATTATTGAAAAGAAATAAATGAAGGGGCTAAGTGAACAAACTATTCGGTTAAGCCATTCTCTCAATTTCTGTCTTGCTAACATGGTATCAGAGCAAAACTGATCCACCATTAGAACAACCATCGTTTCTCTCTCTCTCTAACCACTCCTCTCTTCACCTTTGATCTCCTTTCCTTCTCTTCTTCTTCTTCTACTCCTCTTCTTCTTGGTTCCAAATCTGCACCTAGGGCAGCACATATGAGGTGATCATTTGATCTTGTGCTGTCCTCTACTTACCTCTTTAAGGTTATGTCTTAGAAGATACTCTTGGATTGATAGCTGCTGTCCCCTTTTCTTGCGATTTTGGAGTCTTCACCTCTTGGAGATCGAGTCTTACCAAATATTGGAGATCCAGTCCTTCATTCTTGAAGCTCCACATAGGCACACCTTGGACAGCCTCTATTAATCCCTTCTAACCATTCAATACCCTTGGAAAAAATCGATCTCGGCATTTCACATCTCAGCTATCGTTTTCAGCATACAAGGGTGCTCAACAGGTGTTTGATGAATTGCCTCTTATAGTTCTCCTTCTCAGATTGGCGTGAAATTTTGAGGACTTCTTCCATCAGCATTGAAGAGTACTCGATCAAGTTTTCAGCCTATTTCATTGAAGATTTCTTTGAGATATTGATGTTGCCATTTTCAGCAATTAATTTCTTGTGTTGCTGCCTTTTGTTGGAGCACCTCTTTGAATCATCATGACAGGTTCAGACTCCTCTTCTACAACTTCTGGGCTTGATGGACAGTCCCGGACAGAGTTTCTTCCCCTTGCTGCTCCTATCAAGCTCGATGGGACAAATTATCTCAAGTGGTCTCGGACTACCTACTTGACCATTGTTGGTTGTGGCCTTACTGGCCATATCCTTGGTACTAACCCCATGCCGGCTGAAACTGGTTCTCTGCAAGAGAAGTGGATGTCACATGATGCTATGGTGATGTTTTATTTGCTCCAATCTATGCAACCAGATCTGTCCAACAATTTATTGCTTCTGGAGACAGCCCATCAGATCTGGAGTGCCGCCAAGGAGACTTATGGACGTGTTGGGAATGCTGCTCTAGCGTATGAGATTTGCAAGAAGGCCCATGACATCACTCAGAAGGAGTTGTCTATCTCTGCATACTATGCTGCCCTCAAAAGCTTGTGGCAACGATTGGATCACTCCTCTATCACCTGTTGATATTGTTGCCTATCGTAAACACATTGACAGTATCCGTGTGTATGACTTCTTGGCAGGTCTGAATGTGGAATATGACCCTATTAGAATGCAAGTGCTGAACCAGTCTTCCTTTCCTACACTAGAGCAGTCATTTGCCATGGTTCATACAAAGGAGACTCGTCGGGCTGCAATGTTACAAGCTCCTACTGCTGCTAGGTCTGCCCTACAGACTACTTCCAGCCCCACTCCCATTACCATTACTGATGGTGGTAATGCTGCCTCCAAGAAGCCTGTCAAGTGTGAACACTGTAATAAGCTTTATCACACCAAGGCTCAATGCTGGAAGTTACATGGGAATCTTGCTGATTTTGAGGCCAAAAGGGGTCGTGTGAAATCCAAACCCAAGGCAAATCTTACAGAATCTTCTGCTACTGTTGTTGTTGCCCCATCTACTGATCTTGGGTTTACTCAGGATGAACTCCTGGCTTTTCGTCGCATGCTACAGGCCTCTTCCGCTGCACCTACCACGGCATCTGCACCTGCTGCCTCTTCTGATTCTCACTTTGCCTCAGGTACTCCAGTCAGTAGTCATTGTGCATTGGATGTCTCAGTTCCTTGGATTATAGACTCCGGTGCCACTGACCACATGACTGGTTCTTCCCATGTGTTTCACCAGCATTTTCCTTGTTCTGGCAAAGATAGTGTTCGAGTAGCTAATGGTTCTCTTTCCCCTATCAATGGAAAGGGCTCCATTCGCTGCTCTCCTACCCTTACATTAAATTTTGTTTTGCATGTTCTTTCATTTTCTGCCAGTCTTCTTTCCATTAGTAGTCTAACCAAAGATTTGAATTGCAAAATAACCTTCTTTCCCTCTCATTGTGTTATCCAAGATCTGGTGAAGGGACACACGATTGGGGGTGGTAAGGTACATGGTGATCTCTACATACTTGACACCGGTCGGACTTGTTCACCAACGGCTTCATCTCAGCTTCATCAGTTACATTCAGCTACTTCTTCGGATCTCCATCTATGGCATTGTCGGCTTGGTCACCCTCCTCTTCGAACCTTAGCTTTTTTGTTTCCTCAGTTAGTTAAAGACAGTAAAAAGGATGAGTTTTTATGTGAAGCCTGTGTTTTGGCTAAACAGACTCGTTACACTTACTCACCATTAAATAAAAGAAGTTATTCTCCTGATGGTTTAGTTCATACTGATGTGTGGGGCCCTGTCCGTTGTGTTTCTATTTCTAGCCATAGATGGTTTGTTTCTTTTATTCACTACTTTACTAGGACCACTTGGATGTAAATTATGCAGCACAAGAGTGAGGTTTTTCAATGTTTTTAGCCATTTCATCATATGGTCCAGACCCAATTCAATGCCACCTTAAAAATTCTGCAGAGTGATAATGGCAAGGAGTACATGGAAGGCCAGTTCCAAAATTTCTTGGCTGAAAATGGCATCCTTCATCAGACCAGCCGTGTAGATACCCCAGCCTAGAATGGAGTGGCTGAAAGAAAAAATCGGCACCTTCTGGAAGTGGCTCAGGCAATTATGTTTGCACAGGACGTTCCTTCTCCATATTGGAGTGATGCTATCCTCACTGCTGCCTACTTCATCAACCGTATGCCTAACTCTGTCCTTGATGTCCGTGCCCTTGTTGACCTCATCCAGGGTTCTTCTTTTGTGGTCCCTCCAAAAGTATTTGGTTGTGTTTGTTATGTTCACAACCATCTTCTTCATGGAAAACTCGATCCTCGGAGCAGTTTGTGTATTTTCTTGGGCTACTTCGCTGCCCAGAAAGGTTACAAATGTTATCATCCACCCACTCGGCGTACATTTGTTACCATGGATATTATCTTCAATGAATCCCTGACATATTATTCTCAGTCACCTTTTCAGGGGTTTAGCATGATCCAGGGTTCGAAGACGTGTCTGCTCTTCTACCGGCTTTTGTTCGGGGGGAGCCTTCTTCTCCAGCATCTCCCGCCTCAGTCTCTCGTATGATTCCTATTCAGGGGGAGCGTAGACCTGTAAGTTAGATTCCTGTTGATCAAGTCTATACCAAGAAGCACAAAGAGTAAGTTGTGACTACCACTACTGTACCACTTCTTCAATCGTCAGAGCTTGATCCAGATCCATACCCTCCTGCACCACCTGGTAAGGATCCTTCTCTTGATTTACCTATTGCTACCCGCAAAGGCATTAGGTTTTGCACCCAACACCCCATCTCCAATTTTGTTTCCTGTGATGCTCTGTCTCCTTCCTATCATGCATTTGTGTCCTCTCTTTCCTCTGTTTCTATTCCTCAAAAGTGGCAAGAGACAATTGCAGATCCAAAGTAGAAAGCAGCCATGATGGAAGAGATTACGGCCTTATCAAAAAATGAGACGTGGGAGCTGGTGGTTCTTCCTTCGGGTAAGAAGCTAGTTGGCTGTAAATGGGTGTTTGTTGTCAAGCAAAAGGTAGACGGAACTGTGGACAGATATAAGGCCAGGCTTGTAGCCAAAGGCTTTACTCAGACCTACGGGATTGACTATCAAGAGATGTTTGTTCCAGTTGTAAAGTTGAACACTGTTCAGGTTTTGCTGTCATATGCTGCTAATCTAGGATGGGATTTGCAGCAATTGGATATGAAAAATGCATTCCTCTATGGAGAACTGGAAGAGGAGGTTTACATGGAGGTTCCTCTAGGTTTCTCTTGTGACAAGACTGATGGGAAGGTTTGCAGGTGGAAGCGGGCATTATATGGGCTGAAGCAATCCCCTAGGGCTTGGTTTGGAAGGTTTCATAAAGCAATGATCTTTGTAGGATACAAACAGAGCAATGCCGATCACTCCTTATTCATCAAGCGGAAAGGGGATAAGGTCACTCTTCTTATAGTCTATGTCGATGACATAGTTGTGACTAGTAATGATTCAGCTGAAGTTTCCCACCTGAAGACCTTCCTGGGCCGAGAATTTGAAATAAAAGACCTAGGGTAGCTCAGGTACTTCCTTGGGATTGAAGTTGCACGTTCTCCCAAAGGCATTTTTCTCTCCCAAAGGAAATATGTTCTAGACCTATTCTCAGAGACTGGTTTGTTAGGATGTCATCCAGTTGTGACACTCCTGTGGAGGCTACTACTGTCTGCAAAGAGAAGGATAGTGATCCGATTGATAAGGGGCGATATCAACGATTGGTGGGAAAACTAATCTACTGTGGGCCCCATGTAATGATAATTGCTCTACGCTGCCATTGGTGTGATTGGGAGATTCTCCACTTTGAGGCATGGGCCTTTCCTCAATACAATTATACTTACCTTCACCAAAAAGAAAATGATGCTGTCATTTTACGTTAAGAACAGAAAAGGAAAGTTTGACTACTTGACAATGGCATTTCTGATTTGTTACAGTATGACCAGTTCTCCAAACTGTTGTAATTTTATAAATAATTTATGAATATGCTAAGAGGTACACTTACATTTATTCACCAGAAGTATACTATCATGACATCATGACACTATTTGAGTAGTTTCGTGAATTTACTAAAATGAGAAAAACAATGTATTTGAAAAAGTCAACTCATTGTGAACCACACAAAAATGTAGCCTGGTTTCGAATTTGATATGTATTCCCATTGGACCGTCAACTAACAGCTTGTATATATGCCGGGCAGCATGATGCCTTCTTTTTTTTTACCGGTTCGGATGTCTTCACTTGAAATGGCTGACTGTCTTTTTCTACAAAGGCCCTTCCCTTTTGGACCATTTTTTTCTTTAAAACTTTTGTGCTTAATTCTTTTCCTTTCAGTAGTGGTGAGCCTTATTAATATGGTGAGGTGCATTTTGCCACCTATTGGTTGTCGGTTCAAACTTTGTAAAACAGCCTCCTGTAAAGCAGGGGGTAAGTCTGCATACATTTGCCCCTCCCAGACCTTGCAGTAGCAGGAGCCTCAGCACTGGGCCACCTTTTTTTTTCTTCTTTCTTATACATCACATTGAGTGATGGGCAAGGTTATAGTAATCGGAATTGGGGTTGGAATTGGCCTGAATAGGGCCCATTACCCCACCGATCCACTTTGTTGGATAGGATGAATCGACAACCAAAAAAGAAAAACAAGTGCTTCTCTCTCTCACACACACACACCCTGCAACTCTCTACAGTCCCTCTTCCCCTTTCTGTACAACTTACTCTCCTCCGGTTCTCCCTCCTGTCTCCAGCTCCCCATCCCCCTCCCTTCCTCTACCCCTTCTCTCTGCAATTCTCTCCCTGCTCTCTCTCCCCCTCTCCCTCCCCTCCCCCTCCCCTCCTGCCTATTAGACTCCCCTCCCTCTCTGGATGCAACACGCCCTGGTGTGGGAACCAGGCAGTACTCAAGGGCGATTGGAACTGCGACCAAGCACAGTTTAGATAAGAGGGAAAAACAGAGCTTGAAGAAGGGATGTTTGAGAAGTTAACCCTCGGAGGCATTGCAATGATGATGATGGTGATGGCACCAAAGAGATAGAAGATGATGCCGTTCCCAGTGGATTCCCGCTCTGCCGTTGTTTGTTCAAGGAGACCTCTGCAACTTCCTGTCCCCTTACCCTGCTCTCGCCTCTCTCTCCTACCTCATTCCTTCCCCCTCCCCATCCCTCCCTGACTCCACCCCTTTGCAACTTCCCACCCTCTTCACCCCCTGCTCTCTCGTCTCTCTCCTCCTCTTTCTCTCCCCTATCCTGCCCCTCCCCCTTGGACTCCAGCTTTCCCTCTCCCCCTCCCCTCCCCGACGCCACACCCTCTGCAACTTCCCGCCCCACTTTACCCTTTCTCTCCGTCTCTTTCTCTCCTCCGTCTTTCCTTCCCGTCCCTTGTCCCTGCTCCTCCCCCTCAACCCATCCCTCCCCGACACCACCCCCTTTGCTTACTTCCTTCCCCCCCCTTCAGCCCTCTGCTTAGGACTCCGGCTCTCCCCCATCCCGGCCCTCCCTTTGCAACTTCTCGATCCCTTCACCCTTGCTCTTCGCCTCTCTTTCTCTTTCTCTCTCTTTCCTCCTTTTTCCTCCTCTCCCCTGCCCCCCTGGGACTCTGCCTTTTCCTCCCTCTCCCCTCTCCTTCCCCTCCCGGCTTCCCATGTGGCCGTGCCCCTCCATCTCCCTCTCCTTCTTCTGGAACTTTCCCTTTTTTTTTTCTTTTTTGTAAAATCCCTGAGAATACGCCATGTGTCTTGGCATGTAGATACCCTGGCCAATCCTCTGTACTGCTCCTGAATCAGTAAGGAATCAACCGATTCCCCCAATCCAGTTCAGCCAAACTGTGGTTTGTGTGGTTTCTAGTCGCCTAAGGGATTAGGATTAAGAAATCTCTAAGTGCAATCCAGAATCCCAAAGACCACAGGGATAGGAACCAAACCAGACTCAGAGAAAACCAAATAATTCAGTTAAGACAGATATGATTAAGGAGAAACCCAGTTCAAGTGCTTCGGGTTAATAGGGAAAACAGAACTGCGAGATATGAACTGGATCCAATGGACATATGTCAAGTTATGTAGTTTTCCTACTGGGGTTAAGAAACTTGAAAACCTGGATGAAACAGAAATTGAAAGCAGGGATTTAAGGGCATAAACAGTGAGCTAATAGTGATCTGATTTAGTGAATAAGCAGGGATATGGGAATAATAACAGAAATCAGATTCTTAAAATCAGATCCAGAAAAGCCAGAATTGAAGGAGTAGCATTGAAGTAGGATTCTGGAAAATTAACTTTAGGAAACAGAACTTAAAATTACAAACTGACATTCAGATTCAGCAAACAATTCGATAGAGAAATAAAGCAGATTATTTGGCAGTTAGAGCATGGGAACAGGATTCTTAAAGCTGAAACTGAAACTAAAAATTTAACTAAGATAATGGAATCGCGGGGTTTGAATTAGAAGACCTGACCCGATATGCAATTGGAGGAGGTAAAAAGTATGGACAATGGAAATTTGAAATAATGCAATCATGAATCCACCAGATTACAGCTACTAAATCCATAGCAGCACACTCAGAATTCACTGAGTCAGACCTGAATCCAAAGATGCAAAGTCTGAAATTCACAGACCCAAACAGCAATAATGCCTTCTTTATTTCTGCAAATCATGGGGTACTGTAGCTTACATATATTTATAACCTTGTTTTCAGACCCTTCAGACCCGAGGATAGAAAAGAACAATCAAAAGCTGATTCCAACTCCTCCAATCAATGGCTGTGATTACAGAGTCTTATTTTCAAAGGAAACTGACTTAAACAGGACTGGATCCAAAATCCTACTTCCAGCCTGAATGAGACATTAATAATGATTAAAATAAAGAAAATAAAACTCAAACTAAGACCCAAAAATGGACTGAACTTCAGTTTTCTGAAGTGATCAGGAAATCTAGAAATTCTGGAACTGCAAGCCTTGTAGAAGGCTGTAGAAGACTCAGATCAGGGTGCTGGCTTGGGGAAAGCTGGAAAAGCTCTTCTTCGTCTTCTTCTTCTAGGCACTGCTGCTGGTGCCTAGATACTGCATCATTGAGAGTTATAAATGTGGGGTAGAGATTATGAAACATGATTGATGTGAAAATTGTTTGGGATAGCTGCATTTTACGTCCATGTTTTTCCCTGGTTATACAGATTGAGACATAACAAAGCTTAATATCATGAATACCGTTTGATATCCCAGGGACAATTGTACAATAATAAGGCCGGAAGCAGATGAAAAATCTGCCCAAATGATTATTGACTGCAGGTCTGTGGACACTTGTCTCCCATTTCCTATTCCTTTTGCTTATTGCTTCATTATAACTATAATCCACTCCATGTGAATTTGTTTGCAGAAATGGGAGACCCAAGAAGAGATGTCTCTTGACTTGCATGACTTTGATGCAAAGGAGGCAATACGTCTTCTGAAGTTTCATCTTGCTTCAGTTTCTGGCATCCCAGGTAATGAATTTGTATATCACAGTTTTTGTGCTGGAGTGATTGTTGTATCATTACATGAATCTGATATCATCCTATGCGCCAGTCATCCGGTACCTGAAAGTTATTGTGGAGTCTAATGCTACGGACATCACCAAAGGGGCTAGAAAACGATTGGTAAGGCTTGCTAATTAACCACCTTCTTCCATCTATCTACTATGCTCTGAGGTGACCACTTATTTCAGTTGAATTCATTCCTTGGTGCAATTTTTATGGGATTGATGTTTTCACACGGAATGAAATTCAGTCAACTTTGTTCTTAAGACTAGTCTCCAAAGGAACAACGTAGAGAGGAAATGGCCAGTTTTAGATGAGTGGTTGAGGTTTTTTGTAAACCCAAATGGAAGTGAGGTTCCTAACAGAACAAAAACATGATTACAATTCTAACAGCTTGTCTATCTGCTCGTCAGAAATAGATTTGGCGAATCTGACTTCATTCTATTTGCTTGTTATGACTTCTTATAGTAGAGTTCTTGATAGAAGTCATAATATTGTTGGATCTCCTAAAGTCATAACTTAAGAAAAGCAACCCATTTCAGGGGATTATAACTGAGGGTATATCATCTAGATGTTAATTGAAACTTATCGAGAAACCTAGGCATATATATATATATATAATTTAAAAATTTATCATAGATATTCATCAAAGAAAAATAAATAATAAACAGTGGATATTTTTTGCATCAAAATTTGGGAGAGAGCCAATAAGTGTAGTTTCTGATGGGTAGGGATCCATTGCTGAAATGTCAAGATGAATAAAGGAAAAAAAGGTTGCAACAGCCTAGCTTAACTTGAGTTTTTCACCCAACTCTGATCCTCGAATCGAGCAACTTGGGAGTCATTTAAATAAGAGAATTTTGTTTATAGTATTTATATGTAGACGTGATGTGATGTGATGTGGCATTATTGTAATTTTAAGCTAAGAAGAGGGTAGGGAGCAGTGGGTTTGAGTTATTATAAGCTTTTATTCTGAGACAAATTGAGTGCCGAGAGCAGGCGATTGATTCAAGAATCTGATCCGTAATCTGCAAGCTATGTTCAAGAGCATCCACTAGCAATTTTGTTTGTATTGGCCATTATTTAATGATAAAAACCCTGTCCTTGGCATTTTTTGGATAAGAACTCCCAGGAAGGAGGAAATTGTAGGTGTTTGTAATTCCTCCCTTGTCCAATTAATCGTCATCCTGAAATCTCATTGTCCAAATTATCATAGTGATGTTGTTTAGAAGTTTGCCTCCATTCCATAGGACTGACACTGCATTCACATAATCCATTGCCTTGATCAGACCAACAAAATGATAGAAAATTAATCCACTGTTCTTTGAAGCATTGACAGCAATATGTCTACCTATCTTCTTTCTTGTTGATATATCCTTTGTTGGATCTGCTAAACGTCATCTTGATCCTACTGTAAAACTTTTCCAATGGAAGATTATAAGTGTTTAAAGCTTGATATTTTGTTGTTCTCTTTGACTGCGTAATCAACTGAAATTTATATTTCGGATTCTTACACTGGTGAAATGCCTTGAGGTTCAGGAGTGCAAATTACGACACAAGTTTGGGCAGTGCCATAGCGTAACATCTAGCTAACTTTTATTCCTCTGGAATGTGGAACAGTTCAAATAGAATTGGTGACAATTTCAACAGTGACTTGTGCCTAATGTTGTTATTGTTCTGCAACTTACAAAATATTCTGTTATCTATCTTAGATTGGATGGTGAGATGGAGAATCCTATTTGTTAAGAACAACATCAGGCAACCTGAATAGTTAAAAATAGAAAATTGAATCCATTTTATTGTTTTAATGTAGTTCTTATGTTGTGGAACAATGAGGGATAAAATGAATTGCAGGCACATGCTACAGATGGCTTCTGCAGTACCATTAATTGAGTTATATAAATCTTTGCTATATAGATATGCCATGGATGATGGTCCAACCTTGAATAAATCTTTTGGTGCAAATGCTCATCCAAAGTTCGGGTTTTATCCTTTAAACATAAGAGAACTAATGTAATACTGTAATTGCGTAATCAAAACAGTACAAACAGAATCGAATCCCAGAGATTATAAAACCAGATTAAGGAGAAATCACATAAATCAAAATCAAGAGCTCATATGGTCTCTAAACTCGGGCCGAGTTCAGCAAATAAAGGGTAGAGCACTTGCCGAAATTCTTAACTCGATCCAAGGGCTGGATCAGAAGTTATGAGTATCCGTAATTTCACCACTCAAATTAAAATTCATAAGATAGGAATATAATGATAAGTCGATTTTCAGATCATGATATAAATATGAACAACAATAGACCAGTAGAACCAGCAAGTCGAGTCGGTATTCAGAGGACAAAACTTCAACTAAAGAGATAAGGGCAGAATAGGATTTCAGCACAGGTCCAGATCAGCACATCTGATCTAGTTCAAAATCTTGTTGAAGGCTTCCTTTAGGTTTAAGAACAACTTTTCAAAAATTTGGGATGATTTGGCTAGATTCCCTCAACTGAAATTTTTGTGTAAAAAACACTAATGAATTCCAGATCAGACTAGGAATTGCAGAAAATTCAGAGAAGCATTTACTTGAATTAATTGAGAAGAAGAATAATAACAAGAGAAACATCCGGGCTTCACACCAGACGGTGGTTGGAAGAATCAAACACAAGGTTCTTCACCAATGGAGAAGAGGAGCAGCGACAGCAGCTTGTTTGTTCATAAGAAAAATCGTGGGCTATGAAAGTGCCTCAGGGTTTGCTTTTATTGACAAGGAAAGAGATAGAGTTGGTTTGGAAGACCCCTAGCCGACTCCTCTTTACAAAGCACAATCAAACCTAAAGCCTAACCTGCCTATGCCGACTTTAAGTTTGATGTGGACTCAACTTAAAAGCGAAGAAAAATAAAAACTTAAATTGAACCAGCATTGGACCCTTCCTTAATATAAAAGAAACAAGTTAAAAACTGAATTAAAAGACTAAACAAACTAGGTCACACTAGGCTTGCCTTTCTTGATCTTCCTCCTGCGGTAAGTCTTTAGATCTGCCTCAAGAACCTTTGGACTTTCCACTGAATCTCCCACTTTAGTGGAATCTCATTTTTGTTTTATAATTAACAATTTATTTTCCGACACAAATGATTGGAAAAAGCAAGAGACAATTATTGTATGGATAAAGTCAGTTTTCTCATTTTAGTGACTCAGTGTACAAGTAAATTGGAGCTAGTTCTCTCTCTTTTGGCCTAATGAACTTTAGTTAATTGGAGTCTTTGATTGTATTAATTTTTGTTCAAGTGGTATTTTGACTTTTGTTTGCCGGTTTATTTTCTCTTACTTGTGTATCTAGTTTCAAGATGTACGGAACAGAATCTCTTTATAGTGAGGAAAGATTATGAGAATAGCTGATAAATGAGTTTTGACACTCTTAAGCAGGTCAGGAAGCTTTTGGAGAGGCAATCAATTAAGTGGACAGAAGAAGGAAATGGTGAGACAATATTGATCCGAGTGGATGAAATTGACCCCAAAAAACTTAGTTTTGCAAGAAAACCACAATAAATGATGAAGCGCAGGTGGTTGTGAGGTCTTACCACCACCTCATTTTTTGATGAACTTAAAGAAAAAAAAGTTTTATTTTTTTGGGTGCGGGACCTGGTTCTCTTTGGACAGAATTGATGCGGTGAGGCTGGGAGTGCAGCAGGACAGGTGATTGATTCAAGAATCTGAAGAGTTTTCTTCGGGATATGTTTGTGATTTTGAAGTTTGACTGGAAGGTTTGGCAGGTATATATAGCTGGGTAGTCTTCTTCTGCTCCATCACTGCAACCTTAGAAAGCTGATAACTCAACAGCAATTTTTTTATCACAATTTCTTTCTTTTTGAATTATCTCAAAATGGAAAGAGAAGTTTTTTTTTTTACAAAAAAAAATGGGTGACAGTTATTCTTCAATGAAGATTTTTGAGGTTTTGGTTGTTTTTGAGACTGCAGCTTAGTGCATGACAGTTTTTAACTCGTGCATCTAGTAAAAAAACAAATCTAAAAAAAAAAAAAATACAGTAATTTTACATCACTCTTGGCCATAATTACTTAGATTTGGGTAGAAAACTACAATAAGATAATTTTAATTTCTCTTTTCAATTGCTCTCTATAGTTTATTTATTTTCTGTCTTGCAATTTGCAAATTACAATTGCTATTTTCTTTTAATCTGTTATACTCTCTGCAATGTATGATTTTTTTTATGAGAACAAATGAAACTGGATGAATTAAATAAAAAGTTCTTAACATCCTACTTAACAGAGGCTGAGAGTTTCTCAACCCTTGATTTTATTCCCCACTTGTGAGCAATGGAAACCGCAGGTCTATTCTTTTTCAAAATACACACACAGCTAAACCTCTTCATCAAAACAGAAATGTCATAAAGTGAAGTGAAAGCTTGGTTCCCAATCAGTCTGGGAGTGTGTTGCTTGTGATGGCAATAAAGAACAACCATTATAAAACCACTTTTTTCAATAGGACTTTGTATATGTTTTATTTTTTTAATGGTTTTTGGATATTTGGAATTGTATTTTAGATGATACATCTTGGAACGTATAATTGATTTAGAACATATATGCATTAATGTTGGTTGTTATAGTTGTTTTGGAACATTAGATGTAGGTATTCAGGTAAAAATTCCTCAATTTATATGAGTATATTGTTGGTTTTTTTTTTTTTTTTTTTTGAAATCTATACGTTTAAAATTTGTACCATCCGTTTCCATCTTTTGTCGTTCTCAGTTTTTTTTCTCTCTTTTTTAACCATACCATTCTGAGTTTTACTCCGTATAAAACCCAGACTATCTGATTCCTTTTTTTCGCCATTTCCATTTTTGCTAAGTATGGTCCATAGTTCTACATGTGTCCACCCTTGCATGACCACCACATACTGAGTCTTACTTTAAAGTATGGACGCCCATTCTCCACCTCTGCCAATTGAATCATAGTTTGCCATCGCAGATAATAATACAAGACTCCTTACCTGATAAACTTTAGTACTCATCAGTGGTTAGGAATTGATCATTCCCTTAGGTCAAGGATGTGATTGAATAAACAGGCAAAAGCTGAAGATCATAAATAGTAGCTTAAAGGAAACGTTCAGATCTTAGGCCTAGGGGTCCAGCAGCCAAAATTCTTCTCTCAACATATGAGGCACCATTAAGAACTTTCTATACGTAAATGCCACACCAAATTCCAAACTTTACAAGATGAATACCTAAAATTCACTCTACTTATCCCATTCTAATCCTTGAGTTTGAAGAAACCATTGAACAACCAATTTAGTAGAGGAAGCTCCAAATCTACTAAGAGAACAAAACCAGAAATCTTCCAATATTTGTATCTTCCAGTATGTAGCTGAAGTCATTGAATGAAAGGTCAAGGACCTGAAATGTTCCTCTCATTTTGGAAATCGATCTCACCTGTCCTATCAAGTGGCTGCTGCTTAAAAATTTAATCTCCCTTTAATTTACCATTTTAGGTATCGGAACAAGTTTACCTGGGTATCCTTGAAAAAAAAAAAAAACAGTTTTATTTTACTATTTTACCTCTTGTCCGTACCGTTTCACTGATACAGTATCGACCAAACATCGGTATCGGTCACCTTCAAAACCGTACAATATTAGCCATATCTAGGGGTGTACATGAATAGCCAAAATCCGTCTCCGTATCCGTTTAGCACTATCCGAATCCGTCCGAAAGCTAAATGGATGTGGATACGGATGGGCTATAGCTATTTGAAAAGCTATATTTACATGTAAACGGATAAAATATTCGATCCATATCCGTGTCCGTATCCGTTTAGCATTATCCGAATCCGTCCGATAGCTAATCGGATGCGGATGCGGATATAGCACTATCCGAGTTGAATCCGATCCGTTTACAGCCTTAGCCATATCGGGCAATCCGAAATTGATACTTCAAACCATGATTTGGTGAGTTTTTTTTTTAGTAGAAATTTTAGGTGAGCTTTAAATTAAGGGCTAAAGTTCTCTGCATTCGCCGCAGGGTACGTCTAGACACATGGGGATGGGCGAAACGATCCCCCCCCCCCCCCCAAGTACCCAAATGTAGCCCTTGTCCTGCTCCATGTGTCTGGGCGTAGCCTACGCCTAGATGCGCTCTTGGACAAAGAACGTGTGCTCTTAAGTTAATAACATAAGTTTTAGGAGAAAAGTTCTCCATGGGGGAGTGTACTGCCCATGCCCACACATAGGGGGTAAAATGACCGCCCCGCCTACATGAAAGGAGAAATCTTGCCCCTATGATTCCAACGTGCATGCTTTCATTGCTTCTGTGCTTGCGTTGGGGAGCATGCTAGGGCCATGCTCCCCCACAGAGGATGTCAACCCTAAGTTTTCAAATGTACGCAATCTTACCCCTATTTCGCAAAGAGGCTGTTTTCAGACTTGCCGTGACCATTTGGTCACAATGGAGCAACATTTACCGTTGCACAAGGGCCCACTCTCACAAAAGTACAAATATGCAAAGTCACTTACATTTCAATTTGTAATTTGATCAATTAATTGAATCTATTGAGAGGGACAACATAAAGTTTCAAAAGTAATTCAAGTCTTTTCGTAGGGATTTGCTATATAACTGTATATGACTATATTGAACAAATCTATATTTCCATTCACATTAAGACACATGCATCACGAATGTTACAGAGAAAGTTCTTTGTAATACACCACTCTTTCCCACCACCTTCCCCCATCGATCCATAATAATACAAGTACGAAAAAGTAAATTTTTTAAGGAAAGGAATGGCCAATATGAATGCAATCACCACTTTAAACCCTCTTTCCAGCTTTTGGAAAATTATTTTCATGTGTTGGCCTCTGTTCTGTTCTATCATAAAAATGAATGTGGCTGCTTTTTTTATTCAATATAACATAAAGTTGCTTGACCCCTCTATGGATAACAACTAATCACTACTCTTCCCACCCCTTTTCTGGCGCAGGCTGTCCTTCCTGTCGTGTTGCGTAGACACAAGGCGGTGCACATTGATCGCCTTACCCCTGCCCGAGTGTCTTGCCCGAGCGGAGGTAAGGGGGTCAATATGCACCGACTTGTGTCTGTGCAGCACAGGCAGGACAAGACAATGTGCCCTAGAAGATCTGTGTTGTTTTCCATGCAGGATAATACAGACCTAGATCCTCTACTACCAAGCTGCCCAGACACGGTGAGGTGTTCAATGACCACCTTACCCCCACTCGGGCAAGGTGCTTGGATAGGGATAATATAGTCATTACACGTCTCATCATGTCTAAACAGCTCGATCCTATGGAACAGCTCGGCAGTAGAGGATCCAAATTGGGATAATACAAGCTCAAAAAGTGAACATAAAGAAATGAAAATTATTCACATTATTTGTTTTTCATTTGACTTCAAGTCAAGACGTTTTTCAACAATGGTTTCCACCAAAAAAAGATAATAATCTTGGTCAAAAGTCTTGAGACTTGCAGAGGTTTTAAAAAGTAAGAAAGACTCCGTTTGGACCCACCCTAGATGAAAGTTTGGATTTTTTTTCTCTTTGGCGGTCCGTGCTGTCCCCTTGATCCTCAGACGTTCATCTTTGGTCTTTTTATTTTATATTTTTTTTCATTGGGGCTCTTTCCCTTGGTTGGTTAGGTGAAGTGGTGTTTCCTTTGTTTGGGGCTTGGTCCTTACCATGAGTTGAGGCTTTACCCGCCTTTGCATATTCTTATGTTACTTCTTTCTTTGCATTTTTGTTTTTTTTTTTTTTATTGGGTTCTAATAATTAGGATCTAGTCAAATTTGGCATTGATGGGAAGACAATTCAGTAATAAGACGGGAGAGACTTCTCCCATCCTTCAACTCGAAACTTATATTTGATACAGAACTAAGTTGAGTTCATATGAAGAAACATATAGGCATGACTCAAAATTTGTTGTGTTTTGAATGGTGCCTGCGAGTTTACACTAGCATAAACACATACTCACCGTTGGCAAGTTTTAAAAAATTGTAAATAGATATTGGGATATCGGTATCAGATCAACTGGATCGACAATATACCAATACCTGGCCGACCCTAGATTGGGTGTCGGTATCGGTATCAGATCAAAGATAAAATCGTCAAAAAAGCTTGATCTTTAATAAAAATATGAGTAAAATTGACCGATCCAGGTCAATCTAGATCGATGTCGGCAGAGACCAATATCGATATCAATATCTAAACTAAAGCAAATAGTTATGAAGAAATTGCGAACTAGAATCAGTCTTGCCTTAGCCCATTAGACACGTAACGAAAATCAAAGTTAGTCAAAGTAAAAGTCGCGAGTTAGTGTGGATGCATTGATATATTTCTTCAAGATTCTCTTTAGCCTTATAACCTGCCCATTGGACCCATTATGCTGTCACACTATAATTGGGCCGGCCTCTCAATGTGTTTTACATGGAAGAAACTCAGTTTCTCACATCTCACACCATTGAAAGCAGTAACTTAGGGAGGGTTTTGTTTTTTGGGTGTGGTCAGAAGAAAAATAGCTTAGGTTTGGCCTTTGACAAGGAAATCAATAGCTTAGGATTCCTATGGTTTCCTCCTATTTTGTGTCTATAAAAACCAAGGCTCTCATCAGTAATTTTACAAACCAATTAGCTTCTTTGGTCCCTCAAGAATCAAGATCGTCGACCCTTGTTTTTGTTCCTTAATTTGAAGAACCTTCAATTTAAGAAATATGATGTGGTGGTGGTGGTGGTGTTTCTTTATTTTCTTGCTATCCCTGTTTCAAACTTGTTTCCTTTCTTCTTCTCCTTCTCCTTCACCTCCTCCTCCCCATTTATGTCTTCAAGATGAGATGCATGCTTTGCTGCAACTGAAGCAAATGCACTTCGTTCCAAATCCCGATTACTATAGTCCACTCGAGTTTTGGAATGAGACCATTAATACTGATTGTTGCAACTGGGAAGGCATCACCTGCAGCAATGTCAAAGATGGTCATGTGGTTGGCCTTCACCTCTCTGATTTATCACTCAATGGTTCTATCCATTCCAATAGCACCCTCTTCCATCTTCGTCACCTTCAAACGCTCAGCCTCTCTTGGAACCAATTTTCAGGACGAATTCCATCACAAATATCACAACTCACAGATTTGGTTTCTCTTGATCTTTCTTTTAACCAATTTGAGGGCCAAATCCCATCTGAAATCTCACGGCTGACCAAGTTGGTTTTCCTCGACTTCTCCGACCAGCAAAACCAACTTGAAATCCCTAATTTGAGAGCATTATTTAATGTTCAAAACTTTTCTAGCTTGAGAGAATTGCATCTTGATGGGGTGAACTTGTCAGGTCAAAAGAATAGGAATTGGTGTCATCACTTATCATCCGCACTCCCTAACCTTGAGGTTCTTTTCCTAAGGAATTGTTCACTTACAGACCCCTTGGATACATCCATCTCAACCCTTCATTTCCTCTCAGAGCTCCGCCTTGATAATAATCAAAATCTCTCTTCCACAGTACCAAGTTCTTTGGTGAACCTGACTTCTTTGATTTTCCTTAGTCTCCCTTATTGTGGATTCCATGGAGATTTTCCTAGCAATCTTTTCCTTCAACCTAAGCTTAAATACATAGACTTATCTACTAATCCTCTCCTCTCAGTTTCATTTCCCGAATTTCCTGATCAAGTGATGAACAATTCTCTTCGATATCTGAATGTTGGCAACACGAAATTCCAAGGGAAGTTGCCAAGTTCGACTGGTAATCTCAAGTCTTTGAAGGAATTAAGTCTCTATGGTTGCAACTTGTCTGGACCAATCCAACCTTCTCTTGCAAACCTTACAAACCTTACCTGGTTGGATCTTTCATCGAATAGTCTCAGTGGTCAAATTCCTTCCTTTTTTAGGTGGAGCTTTCCCAATCTTGAGTTTCTATTTTTGGAAAACAATTTTCTCCAGGGGCTGATCCGTTCTTATTTGTTTTTTCTCCCATCATTGCGTTCACTGCTCTTATCAGATAACAAATTCAGTGGAGTCACAAATGATCTTTCGTATGATAGTTGTTTGTCCATCAATCGTAGTGCTGGTGATAACTTTGTCAACAGTCAAATTGTGTCATTGGGGATGGGTTCTTGCAATATTAGTAAATTCCCAGATTTCTTTAGGAACCTAAACCAATTGTCCAATCTAGACCTTTCCAATAATAGAATTGATGGCGCAATACCCAAATCGATATGGCAAAAGGATTTGTACCGAGTAAACCTTTCTAACAACTTGTTGACAGGTCTAGAATTGCCATTACCTAATCATTCCTTCAACAATATTGAAGCACTTGATCTTCACTCAAACAAGATACAAGAGTGTGATCTCTCAACAACAGCCCCACCATGCTTTCTGCCACCATTCAATCAATCTAGCAGGGAGTTTGAATCTCCTATCTTGGGGAATCTCATGTCCCTTCTCTCCAATCAAACCAGTTTCTTTTCAATTTCAGACAATAATTTAACTGGGAAAATCCCTCTCTCAATCTGCAATGCAAGTAATCTGGAAGTTTTGAAATTGTCCAATAACCAATTGAGTGGCACCATCCCAACATGCCTTGGCAGTAACAATTTATTGGGGGTACTAGATTTGGAGAGCAACAAATTACGTGGTCCTATTCCTCCTACATTCAGAACTGGATGCAGCCTGCATTCACTTAAACTCAATAAAAACATGCTTCAAGGACAAGTTCCAAGATCATTGGCTAACTGCAAAAAGTTGGAGGTGTTAGATATTGGGGACAACATGTTGACTGATACCTTCCCATATTGGTTAGGAAATCTCTCTGAATTGCGTGTTCTTGTCATGAGATCTAATCGCTTTCGGGGTCCCATTGGACAACTCTCTAATGTTGATTCTTCCTTTCCAAAACTACATGTTTTTGATATCTCTGGCAATGCTTTTACAGGAAACTTACCATTGCAATATATTCTTCATTGGAAGGCGATGATGACTGGTGAGGATAATTCCCAATTGAATTATCTCACTTTTCGAAGTTCTAATCGGGTTTATTACTATCGAGACACAATTTCTATTGTGGACAAAGGAATATACTTGGAGATGGGAAGTATTGTAACCACCTTCACCACTGTAGATTTATCCAACAACAAATTCAATGGAGGGATTCCAGATGCAATGGGAGACCTAAAATCACTTATGTTGCTTAACTTGTCAGGAAATAGCCTCATGGGTCAAATTCCATCTTCGTTGGGAAATCTAAGACAACTTGAGGCATTGGATCTTTCAAGAAACAATCTCTCGGGACGAATCCCGAACCAACTGACAAGTTTGACATTCCTTTCAATTTTGAATCTATCTTGTAACAACTTCACAGGAAATATACCGCGTGGCAACCAATTTGACACATTTTCGAACACCTCGTATGAAGGTAACACGGGATTATGTGGTTTGCCATTGTCAAGGAAGTGTGGAATCGCAGATACTGAATCACCTCCAATCTTGACTTTGCAACAAGAAGAAGATTCAGCGAGTTTGCTTGATTGGAAATTTGCCATAGCTGGACATTGCTCTGGTTTAATAATTGGATTGGTCACAGGACAACAATTGTTTTGGAGAAACAACCGATGCATCAACTTTAGTTGGAAAATCAGAGGATCCAAGCAGAGAAAAGGGTTAAAGAGGAAACACCATAGAAAAGCGAAATGACTCAATGTTAAGCATCAGAATAAATGAGATTTGAGTATTATGTCATAATAAAGTGTATCCTCTTTTATTTGTGGTTACGTGATTGTATATTTATGCCCAGTTTTATTGTCTTGGAGTGAGCAAGAGTGGTCTGGGTTGGGGTCAGGTGGATTATGTCCCCCTCCCCCTTTATAATTCTTTTGGCTTATTTTAATAAAACTCTAGGGGATTCCCTGGTCCCAGATAATACTCAGGTTAAAAAAAAATGTCAAAACTTGCTTTCCCCTCCCTTGTTGTGCCCTATTCTTTTACTACCAATCTTGTTGTCGCAATGGATCGAAAAATCCGAATTGCATCCTCTGTGGTCAGAAGCATGGGATGCTAATTTGGTTCTTCGCGGTAGTACCCTCTCATGTCGCAATAGGGTGGACTGGTAAAAAGGGAGTCACCACCTAGATAAGGGCCTAGGACCCACAAATGGTATCTCTCCTTTGTTTGAGGGACGCTAAATAAACTCCAGACTCAATGGAAGGTCTGCCCGAAATCACTAGGTAAGTGTCAAATTACTGGAGGGCTTAATTATGGGACTATTTGTCACACCCTGCTCCCAAAGCACTGGCAATGCGACTAGAATGTGTACCATCATCCTACACATTCTACCAGGATCTCTGACACAGTATCTTAACGCCACAGTCACACTCAAGAGAATCATAATAATCAGAGATGGTAGAAGACTAACATATAATAATTTTGATTCTCATAATTGGGAAACTAAATGTGATAAAATATTTAATATTTCAGATTTATTTGTAACCCAACAATTATATATCCACAATGTAAATAATAATAATTACATAAATTAGTATACACTTATCAAAAATCAAGAATGGAGGACATCGCATCCTCGATTATAATACATCATAAGCATAGCTAACATAGGCACCACCAACTTTGTGCACATCGGGTTCTAGGGTCAACCAGTCTCCAGCACAATCCGTCATGGGACAGCTGCATCGCTGCTCATTGACACCGCACAATCTGCATCAACATCTAAAAAGAGATTTCCACGAGGGGTGGGCTCCACTGAACACAATGAGCAAAATTGGAACACACAAATATATACACACATAATCTCTGATGCACAACAATAGTGATGCATGTATAAGTTCAAATATTCTAACTAGTACACCTAACTATGTGACAATTTGCATACATACATATGTACATGAGGCCGAGATCATGGTACTGACATTACCCTTGGCCACACCCTCCTCCCGTCTCCTCAAGCATATTAGTATGCATACAAAACGCACATGTACATTTATATCAGAGACCAAAATCGTAGTACCGGAATCACCATCGACCACACCATCTTCCTGTCTCCTCTAGCATACACATACCCGTAAAATGAGTATGGCAAATACGGTACTGGAATTACCATCGGCCACACCGCAACCTATTTCCAAGCCTAATGCACCATATATTTCTAGTACAGCAGTTAAGTAAAGTAAACACAGTTAGTATGGCGAACATAGGATGGACCATGTTCACACCACAACCCATTTCCAAGCTTTGATCTAATGCAATATGGATGTGAAATAAATATGAGTATCAGGATCATACATATATGGGACATGCGTACTTATACCGGGCAGACCAATCTGATGTATAGACATCCAGGGCATCCCATACTACCACAAATAATCAGACATCCGATCGGTTCAAGCGAAGGCAAACCAAACGTGATTAACGAATCCCACAGCGTTCCATATCATCAAGATGACACGTACATCAAATTCGGTTCACAATCACACACAATGCATGATTCCTCAATGCAGCATGCATGACAGTAATTAACAAGACGGTCACGGTACCAAAACCACCTCGGCCTCATCGGATCCCGTTTTCACACACAACATAGTATTCATATCAATTTAACAGTTTTAAAGCATACATAGAGAAGGTTACACACATCCGGTTTAAGAATGTAATGCACCAAGCAAATTCTCATAGCTAACAGTATGACGATCACGGGCCCGACATTTCCTAAATCCGTAGATTCAAAGTCTGAAATTCACAGACCCAAATAGTCATAATTCCTTCTTTATTTCTGCAAATCGTGGGGTACTATAGCTTACATATTCTTATAACTTTGTAGTCAGACCCTTCAGACCCGAGGATAGAAAAGAACAGTCAAAAGCTGATTCCTACTCCTCCAATCAATGGCTATGATTACAGAGTCCTATTTCAAAGGAAAGTGACTTATAATAGCACTGGATCTTCCAAAATTCCTACTTCCAGCCTGAATGAGACATTAATAATGATTAAAATAAAAAAAATAACACTCAAACTAAGACCCAAAAATGGACCAAACTTCAGTTTTCTGAAGTGATCAGGAAATCTAGAAATTCTGGAACTGCAAGCCTTGTAGAAGGTTGTAGAAGACTCCAGATCATCAGGGTGCTGGGTTGGGAAAGCTGGAAAAGCTCTTCTTCGTCTGCTTCGATCTCCTAGGCACTACTGCTAGTGCCTTAGATACTGCATCATTGAGAGTTATAAATGTGGGTAGAGATTATGAAACATGATTGATTTGGTAATTAATTTGTAAATGGTCATTTGATTCATGCATGACCATTCAGAATTACCATTCAAATGACCCTTAACCCTTCAAAACCCCCTACAGAAAAATGAATCAAATGACGGTTCAGAAACCCATGGCTTGTTAATAACTAAAATGATTAATTCAATAATTAATTTCAATAGAAAAAGACTTTTGGAAACCAAACCTTTCCCAATAACAATGCTATCTTGTGCATATTCATGCTGAGTTGGAACTTAGAACCGTATAATCTCCATTGTGATTTGGAAAATAGTGAACTTATTTAATGTAGTTTTGAACAATAATCATAAAAACTACTACTAGTACTGAACTCGTTAACCAAGGAACATGAATCAAATGAATCTTCATAAACCCTTTCAAGGATGACCTGATTCATAGGGTTTTAATTGACTCCAAAATAAATACCTAGTTTATTGTGACTCGGGTAAACTCGGATCGAGTATGGTCATTTTCTACACTGGCCAAGTCTACTTGACTCTTGATTAGGTTTTATCATTTTTGACTTGACTTGGGTGACTTGCCCGAATCAAAACCTTGTTTTCTAACTATGACTTTGGCAATGGGCCTAACCATTACTTAATTTAATTTACTATTACGGAAGCTCTTTTAAAAACATTAATAAGTCTGTTGGACGGATCCAGATCCTCTACTACCGAAGCTGCCGGCAGACCGTGCTACTCGGACACGGTGCTGCGTGCAAAGACCGCCCTACCCCCACTCGGCAAGGCGTTTGGGCGGGGTAAGGCGGACTTTGCACATAGCACCGTGTCTGGGCAGCATGGTCCTAGGCTGGCAGCTCGGTAGTAGAGGATCCAAATTGATGTTGACGGCCCTTTTTAAACAGGTTCTCCACTGTTCGTCTTTGACCACTCTCAATCTCATTCTTATGCCTCTTTCATGGGAGTCGAGGAAGGAGGTTGTCGCCCTACTTGCCGAGTTCGTTGAAATTTGATACACTTGCTGTTAGAGATGTAAATGGATGGACCTTTATCCGCTTTGTAACTAGAGCGCTTTGTGCGTATCGTGCGGCGCAAATAGCGGCTATATGTGCTGCAAGTGGGACCCTCTGTGCACACATGGCCGCTGCTACACACACGATGCGCACAAGAGCTCTAGTGATAGCAGCGGATAAAAAGTCATAAATGGATAGTCGAAAATTCATATTCAACTCGAATATATATCTACGCTTATTCGGGCCGATAATCAAATATTGGATACGAGTTCTAATTGATTTTGATAACCATATGATAATCTGATACTAATTCGGATATTGATGTTTTTTTGGTAAATGATATTGATGTATCCACTTTGATAATATCCACTCCGATTATAAGTTATGCTATCTATAGTTATTTAATAACCTTAGTTTTATATAATTATATGTATCATATATTGTATGTTTGTTTATATTCTCAGGTAGAAATAATTGTGCATTATTTTTATACTATTTTTATTTATATTAAGGATCCAATTTTTATGCACGATTGTGCTTTACAGTTGTTGGATGGGGATGGAGGGGAAGTGTAATTATATGTCCCTCCTTTAAGGCTATGTTTGGAAGTCAAGAAAAGGAGATGTGAAAAAGTAAAAAAGACAAAAATCATGATGAAACAATGATTGATTTATGTGTCTATCTATCTCCTCAAATTTTTCTTCTTTTCTTTTTTTTTCTTTTCTTGGCTTCCAAACATAGCCAATAAAAGGGTTTACCCAGTTTCAAGTTTTAACATGTCAAAAAAATTTCCCAAGTTTCACTAAATACTAGACAAAATATCAATAAAAGGGTGTACGTACCCAGTGCATGAGGCTCCCACCACTGTAGGATCCGAGGAGGGTCATAATATACGCAACCTTACCCTTATTTTTACAAAGAGACTATTTCCAGACTCGAATCCATAATCACTTGGTTACAATGGAGCAACCTGTACGATTGCAACAAGACCCACCCTCACAAAAGTACGAAAATGCAAAGTAAATTACGTTTTAATTTGTACTTGATCTATCTATTAATTGGATTTTTTGCGGGGGGGACAACACAAAGCTGATGCGTCAATATCGAACGAATGCAGCACAAATATTACAGAGGAAGTTCTTTGAGCACCACTCTTTTCCACCACCTTCCCCCATCGATCCATAATAATACATGTACAAAAAAGGAAACTTAAGGGAAAGGAATGGCCAATATGAATGCAATCACCACTTTAAAGCCTCTTTCCAGCTTTTGGAAAATTATTTTCTTGTGCCTGCCTCTGTTCGATCTGCTCCATCATAAAAATGACTGTGGTTGCTTTTTTATTGAATATAACATAAAGTTGCTTGAACCTCTATGGATAACAACTAAGTACTAATCTTCCCACCCCTTTCCCTTGTAGGATAATACATGTTCAAAAAGTGAACATAAAGAAATGAATGGCCAACATGAATGCAATCACCACTTTAAAGCCTCTTTCTAGTTTTTGGAAAATTATTTTCTTTGGGTCTGCCTTTGTTCTACTTTATCTAAAAAATTTAGATAAAAAAGCAAAAGATATACATATAATTGAGTCAAATTTTGAGAGAATTTTCATGGGTAGTTGGATTGGCTTTCATTATTTAGTGGAAATAAGGATTCAAATAATTTCTTTAGTTGCTTATGAAAAAGAAAGAGAGGAAAAATGTGTGATTGGAAAATTTCCCAAGTTTCACTAGATACAAGACAAAAGTACCTAACATGCAAAGTAAATTATGTTTCAATTTGTAATTGATCTATTAATTGGATTCTTGATTATTTGTTTTTTTTATTATTCAATCAAAGACTACATATGTAATTTTACACATGACTATATATATTGAACAAATCTATATTTCCATTCACATTAACACACATGGATCACGAATGTTACAGAGGAAATTCTTTGAGCACTACTCTTCATTCTTCCCACCCCCTTCCTCATTCATGATAATACATGTTCGAAAAGTAAACTTAAGAAAAGGAATGGCCAACATGAACGCAATCACCACTTTAAGTCTCAAGTAATGTGACATTATTCACATTATTTGTGTTTTACTTTGACTCTGAGTCAAGACGTGAAAAGAAAGATAATAAAAAGGAAAGGGGAACGTTTTCATACACGGTCGTGTAAGCATGCACGGTCGTGTCCCCTCTCACAATATTGAGCCACGGATTCTGGCCGATTTTGGTGCTCAATTTGCAGGCATACAAACCACTCTACTGACCGCTGCTACTATAGATCCCAATCAAGTTATCCTAACCCGCAACCTTTCCTCTCCCCCAACTCTCTGTCAGCCCATTATACCTACCCCACCTATGCCAGTTATCCCGCCCCTCCTTATGGTCATCCCAACCCACCTATTTTACCCACACCAAATACCACTTCATCATTACCATGGTACCCTAACACTGGTGCTTCTCGCCATGTCACTCCTGATATTCAAACACTTTCTCAATATGATGAATATAATGGTCAGGATCAATTGCATGTTGGTAATGGTAAGGGATTCCCTATTTCTCACATTGGTTTTTCTTCTTTCCCTTCTACTTTTTCTCGTTCGTTTTTGTTACATAATGTCTTGCATGTTCCTTCCATGTCTAAATCTCTTCTTTCTGTTCAGAAATTTGCACGTGATAATAATGTTTTCTTTGAGTTTCACCCGTCTCATTTTCTTGTGAAGAATCAGGTCACCAAGACCACTCTTCTCTCTGGTCCGAGTAAATGTGGTCCTTATGAACTATCTCCCCATTCTTCCCCGTCCGCTCACCATGCTGTTCGCACTTCTCTTGATATGTGGCATCGTCGCCTGGGACACCCGCATGAGCATTTACTCCGTACTATGCTAAATAATAATAATTTACCTTTTATTTCCTCTCATCTTAGTTCTCTTTGTAAGGCTTGCCGGATGGATAAGGCTAGCCGTTTGTCTTTGGTTGAGACTCATAGTAAGAGTTTATTTCCTTTGGATCTTGTTCATAGTGATGTTTGGGGTCCTTCACCCACCGCTTCAATTGATGGATATCGTTTTTATGTTATTTTTATGGATGACAATACAAAGTTTCTTTGGTTTTATCTTCTTGTGTGTAAATCGATGTTTTTACTTGTGTTTAAAAATTTTGGTCTCTTGTGGAACTTTTATTTGAACGTAAAATTAAATCTGTTGAGACCGATTGGGGGTGAATTTCGGACGTACCTACTTAGTTCTCCAAAGATTGGTATTTCTCATCGACTTTCTGCTCCCCACACTCATGAGCAACAGGGTGCCATTGAGCACCGTCACCGCCATATTGTTGAAACAAGCTTATCCCTGCTTGCTCAAGGGCAGTTCCCCAAGTGTATTGGCACTTTGCCTTTGAAACAACAGTATTTTTAATCAACCGAATGCCCTCAATGGTCTCCCTTGGGGTCTCTCCTTTTCAATTGGTATTTCATCGTCTCCCTGATTTCTTAAGGTTTTTGGTTGTCTTTGTTTTCCCTATTTATGTTATACCCGCACCCAGTACCCTAATATTTTTCTTTCTTTTATCCTTGTGACGTGTAGAGGGTGCTGCCATGTATGCCGGTGAGCTGTTCACAATGGTGGTCAAACCAAGCTACAAGATTGTTGACTTCGACACGGGTTTGCCAGTCGAGGAAAGATTCCTCAATCGGGAGTGGGGAAAATTCATCGACGGTGACTTCATCGACTACCCTCCAAGTACCAGTCCCAAGAGTGAGGAGTATCGGGCAGCACACCCCGTATCGCCCTACTTAGACACTTCACTTGGTGACGAACTTAGCGTAGCGGTGGGAAAACTCTTCGGGATCACAGAGGTTGCACCTTGACGTGACGGGGTAAGTGGTTGACCAAATTTTTGTTGTGTGTTTACTGCCCCTCAAAGCCCTCGAAGTGTGGCCCAAAGGCCCCGACCCTTATGGTGGGAACCACCTTCCTACTCGCATCGGATGCAAGGTTACTGGCTGCCTCCGACCTTGCATCCAATGCTGCTGACAAGGACCCTTGTGAGTGAGACCCTGTGGCTAAGGTGCTATTGGTGCCCTGCCATGTTTGACCCTACCCAAATAGACCCTAGGGTGCACTTATGAGGCCTTATCCTTATAGGCCATTAATAGTGGTTTTCTATAAGAGAGAGGTGGGTAGGACTATTCATTAGTCTTGGCTCATTTCTACCTAACCTAACCTAACCGTGCTTGAGAAGGGAGTTATGAGGAGAGAGGGCTAGCAAGGAGAAGGAAGGGAAGAAGAAGAAGGAAACGGCTGCTGAGTTTGGAGCTTTAAAGAGGGCACCTCGAGTGTACCTCAAACCAGGTGAGCCAAGTGCCCTTTCCCCCTTTTTTCTCTCCTCCCCCTTGCTCGTTTGAGCTTGGGTGGTTCGTTGGTTGCAGCCCCAAGTTGGGGTTTTTTTTCCTTTTGAAACCCAAAGGGGTAGCTTGAACCATGTTTGGTTTCCCCTTGTAGGATGCTATCCTACTTTCCCTACATCCCTTGGGATCTCCAACTGGGTCTCTCGACCTAAGGTTCCAACCACCTAGGAACCCCAAATCTGGACTCGGAGTTGTTGGCTCCTTTAAACCCCCCTTAGATCTTTAGGTGTTGGGTGTTTCTAAGACCCAAATAGACTCCAAGACACCCCCCTCCCTAGTCCCTTGAGGCTTAGAGAACCAACCGGGACAACCCTGGGCTTTTAAGACCTTGAAATCGCACTTGGGTTGCATCGGAGGCAAGTCTCGTATGCCTCCGATGTTGCCTCCGATGTGGTCCGAGCTGCGAGAAAGGTCGGAGGCAAGGTCGGAGGCAAGCTCTTTGAGTCCGACGTTGCCTCGACATGGTTTTCAAGGCCTATGACTTATGCAAACTGCGGGGCTTTTCATTGAGGCCTCTCCTACACTCTCTCATACTCTTATTCACTTCCGTAGGCGCCAACACTTGTGCTAGGGGGTGATCTCGTGCGGGAATCGTTACACTTAATCAAATTCCTAATTCAAGTAAACGGTGAGTGGGTTTGGGTGACTGTTTGAGCTTGCTTACTATTGTTTATTCATGCATTTATGAATTATATTATGACATTATCATTCAAGCATGATTGCATACTTGCATTTATTCTTATTTGATGATGATAATTGATTAGGATGATATGGATCTGTGTTAGTTACGGTGCGGAAATGGGCACCGGAACCCCAATTACGTGGAATTGTATATTGCATCTCATTCTTGTCTGATGCGCCGTGTTGTCTTGGTACCGGGTGTTAGATGGAATGGGACGTTGACACACCGGATGTACCTCTCAACACGATAGGATTCATGTAGTATATCGTGGTTAGGCTCGGTTCCTATGCTACGACCCTTACCAACAGGGGTTTAGGTGTTGGGTAGCTAGAGCACCCGCCTGTGGAGAGTTAGAGAGGCCAGGCCAGGGGTAGTAATGGTTATCGGGGTCCGCCTCTGGGTGGTGATGACTACGATGGCGCGGGCTCCATGGTAATAATTGAGGTTGCATTGTGGTGAGAATGGAAGGATCCACGTGTCTTCCCCGAATTATTGCAGTAGCATATACCCAATGACTTAGCATTGTGTGTTAGGTGGTAAATGAATTAATAATGGCATGCACCATGGACTATTTGTGATTGTGTGATTGTGCATCCCCTTTTCTCTCTCACTGGCTCGGTGGAGCTAACCCCTCTTGTGCACACCTTTTTAGGTGAGGCTGCAGGAGATGCTTATTTTGCAGGACTCGAGGTTCAGGCCTCGGAGTACGATGATATCGGACAGAGGACCCGAGGCCGTGACCGAGGAGCACGGTGATGGGTGTCCTTGACGACGGCGCCTACGGGCCGTATTGATACATGGGACGTGTTCCCTTCTTTTGTCTTTTTGGGGCGCGTGCCTTGTATAAACATTTATTGCTATACTTGTTTTGGGGTAGTTATGCTATGGTCATTCGGGATATCCATCCAAACTATTTATGTATCTTTTAACCGTATGAACATGAGGTAATTACTACAAACGCTTCCGCTATTTTATGATCGTTGGAAATGGAATATTCCTTGCCTTTTGTACTCTGAATCTTATGGTATGTTCTTTTAGACTAAGACTGTGCGTTGGGACACTGCAAATCGTGATTCTGGTAGTCTTATGGGACGACACGTATCGTCCTAGTCACCCCTTTATCATTAGTTTATTCCTCAAACGGGATGGGGGCGTGACAATTTATGCCCTTATAATAAACATAAAATGGACTATCCATCATCATTGTGTGCATTCTTAGGTTATAGTCCATCTCACATGGGCTATCGTTGCCTCAATCTCTCTAATAATCGCATTATAATTGCTCGACATGTCCGATTTGATGAGAGTTCTTTCCCCTTCTCGATCTCTATTTTGGGACCTCCCGCTCCCTCTTCTCCAGGTCTCTCACAACCTTGGGCATCAGCCCCTATTCGGTTATCACAGTCCTCTATACCACGGCCCACGCCCTTACCACCATTGCATTGGGCCTCACCATTACTGCCCTCCCCAATGATGCCAACAAGCCCTCTGCCTACCCCAAACCCAACACCCATAACCAGCCCTACCGTCCCTTTGACTGGCTTCTCTCCTAACTCTCCACCACTTAGGACACGTCCCATCCAGGACCATTAATCTCCAGCCACGATTCAAACACCGTAGCCCCACCACCGCCCCAACCTGCTACTCACCATCCCATGCAGCTTCGGTCCAAACCTTAGGTTCCCATGCCCCTAATATTATCTGTTTCTACTAAACCTACATGTTTTACGCAGCAAATAAGTTACCGAATGGCGGGTTGCTATGCGAGATGAGTTTAATGTCCTAATTCGAATGGTACTGGAATCTTGTACCACAAACACCCAACATGAACATTATTGGCTGCAAGTGGATATATCGAATTAAAAGAAAGGCCGATGATTCTCTTGAGCATTACAAAATGTGTTTGGTTGCGGAAGGCTTCCATCAGCAACACGGGATCGACTATGGTGAGACCGTTAGTTCGTTATTAAACCCACTACTATACGGTGTGTTCTTTTTATTGTTGTCTCCAAGGGCTGGCCGGCTAGATAGCTTGATGTTCATAATGCATTCCGGCCTCCATGGTTTCCTTCATGAAGAGGTTTTTATGTCTCAACCTCCGGGGTTTGTTGACAACTCTCACCCACACCATGTCTGTAAATTGAATCGGTCCCTATATGTTCTTAAACAAGCTCCTCGTGCCTGGTTTTCTCGTCTCTCAAAGTTTCTTCTTCACCTTGGTTTTTCTGGTTCAAGGACAGACACTTTGTTACACTATGGAATATGATCATTGTTGGAAAATCGGATTTTTTGACTTAGCTCTCCTTCAACAAAACTTAGTGATTCAGGCATTCAGACCTAGTTAGAGCAAATTACATTTTCTATATTTTAAATACAAGAAATATAGCATAAATATTTGACAATAAAATACAAGAAAAATAAAAACAATAAGCACAAATGTTTGAAGTTTAGTTGTTTAGTCAATGAGATCAACAACAGTACAATACATACAGATACTTATAGATCATAACTATTGTCTAAGGATTAAAAAATATATATAAGAAAGACAAAATGACAAAATTCAACAAGTTTGAGATGATTTAAGTAACTCAAGAAGACTTGACGGAATCTTGTTACTTTTTAAATGTGTGCAAGTATATCTTTTAGTGGGAACCATTGTTGGAAATTAAAAGTTAGGTCTTGAATTGAAGTCAATAATAAGGTTTAACCAAAAAAAAAAAAGAAAAGAGAATTGACTTGCATAGGTTTAAAAAGTAACAAGATTCATAAAATAAACCAAATAGTTATTAAATTGCTTGCATCCCCCCCCCCCCCCAAACACAATAATCCAAGTCTTTCCACTCGATCTGTAACAAAAATAAAAATAATAAAGTCCCACAGTAAAATTAAGTCGCAAGTTCCTGTATGCAATATTAATTTGGATTTCTTCTTAAGATTCTTTTTAGTCTTCTTAATTAGCCCATTAGAGACTTTTGTCATGCAGCCACCATACTTGACGACAATTTGCTTGATAGCTTAATTTGGTCAATTCTCAATCGAGTAGGCAATTAATAGGTTAATATGGTTTGGGCTTTGGCATGCATTGGATGAGCAGTAGCGGGTGGTTTTGTCTATAAATACCAAGCTTCTCATCACTCATTTTACAAAAACCCAATTAATAAGCTCTTTAGTTCCTTTGTTGAAGGAAGGTTATTCAAATTAAGAAATATGATGTTGTGGTGTTTCTTTATCTTCTTGTTATCCCTCTTTCAAACTTGTTTCCTTCTTTCTTCTCCTTCTCCTTCTCCTTCTCCTCCTCCCCATTTATGTCTCCATGATGAGATGCATGCGTTGCTGCAACTGAAGCTAATGCACTTTCATTCATCTCTCCATGGTTTCTATAGTCTACTCGAGTCTTGGAATGATGAGACCAATAATGATACTAATTGACGCAACTGCGAAGGCATCACCTGCAGCAATGTCAACGATGATGCTCATGTGGTTGGCCTTCTCCTCCCTCATTCGTTTCTCAATGGTTCTATCCATTCCAATGGCACCCTCTTCCATCTTCGTCACCTTCAAACGCTTGACCTCTCTTGGAACTCCATCTCTATCTCTGTTATCTTGGCTAAGGGTTTAGCTTCGACCCACTTGGTGAAGTAGTCAATCGCGACGACCAGGTACTTTCTATTTCCCGGTGCTGCGGTGAAGTTACCTAAGATGTCCAGTCCCCACATGGCAAAAGGTATGGGGTTGATGATTGATGTCAACTTGGTGGCGGGTAGATGGGGTACTGGGGCGAACAAGTGACATTGCTCACTCTTCTTGGCATATTGGATGGCCTCCTCTTGCATTCGTGGTCAGTCTAGTCCCTGGCGGAGGATTTTGTAGGCTAGGGCTCGTCCTCCCATGTGGCTTCCACATATCCCCTCACGGACTTCTGCTAGGGCGTACTCTGCCCCCTTGGGTCCTAGGCACCGGAGTAGTGGTGCTGTTGCCCCTCGCTTGTACAGTACCCCATCTAGGAGGGTGTACTTTGCATCTCTCATCCTGATCTTCCTTGCCTCAGCCTTGTCTTCTGGTAAGACGTCGTCCTGTAGGTAGTTGAGTATAGGGTCCATCTAGCTAGGCCCCTCCTCAATCTCATTAACTTGCTTCTCCCGGCATGTTAGCTGATGTAATATTTCCACGTACACTGCATTGGCCAGGTTTCTGAGTTCATCATTGGCTAGCCTGGACAGTGCATCAACAGTTGCATTCTCGATCCTTAGAACTCGAACCATCTCGAACTTCCTGACCTCGGGCCTCGAATCTTGAACCTCAAACTTCTACCATGGTTTGTCGATCATGGTCCTTGGCCATGGCCAAAGACCCCCTTTTTATTTTTCTTTCTTCTCTCTCTTCTTCTTTGCTTTTGGGCAGCGGCCTTTGACAGATGGCACCCATTCATAAATTTATTTTTTTTTTCTCTCTCTCTTGATAGGTGACGTCCATTGATGACGACCATAACCCTTTGGCCGTGGCCTCTTGGTCATGGTCTTTTGGCCATGGCCTCTTGGCCGTAGCCACTTGGCCTCTCTCTTTTGATAGGTGACGTCCATTGATGATGACCATAGCCCTTTGGTCGTGGCCCCTTGGTCGTGGTCTTTTGGCCATGGCCTCTTGGCTGTAGCCACTTGGCCTCTCTCTCTTTTTTTCTTTTTTTTCTTTTTTTTTTTTCTGGCTCTGTCTCTGGTAAGGTGCATTCAACGACGAAGTCTGCCAAGGCTTGGCCTTTGATGGCAGTCCTGGGTTGGAACTTGATGTCATGCTCACTTAACTCCACCGCCCATGCTATCAATCGCCCGGAGACGTCCGACTTGTGCAGTATCTTCTTCAGGGGTAGGTCTGTGAGGACTATGATGGTATGGGCTTGGAAGTATGGTCGTAGCTTCCTGGCTGCCGTTACCAATGCATAGGCTACCTTCTCGATCCTAGTATACCTGGTCTTTGCATCGATCAGGACATGGCTGACGTAATAGATGGGCCTCTGGACTTTGTCTTCTTCCTTCAGCAGTACTGCGCTGACCGCGATAGGGGTGGCGGCCAGGTAGAGCTACAACTCTTCGTTAGGTTCTGGTCGCCCAAGCAGTGGTGGGCTCTCTAGGTACTCCTTCAATTCTCCGTACGCCTTCTGGCACTCTTCCGTCCATGTGAAATCTTTAGGGCTTCGGAGATTCTTCAATGTTTTGAAGAATGGTAAGCACTTATCACCTGATCGTGACACGAACCTGGAAAGGGCGGCGACCCTTCCATTCAACCTCTGCACTTCCCTGACCGTTCGAGGAGCTGCCATCTCTTAGATGGCCTTGATCTTGGATGGGTTGGCTTCTATTCCACGGACTGAGACCATGAACCCCAGGAATTTTTCGGACGTTACGCCCAAGGCGCACTTTGCAGGGTTTAGCTTCATCTGGTTCCTCCTCAGTACTGTGAATGCTTCCTTTAGGTCGGTCAGGTGTTGGTTGGCGTGGATGCTTTTCATGAGCATGTCATCCACATATACCTCCATATTGCGCCCGATCTGCTCCTTGAACATCTTGTTGACCATCCTCTGATAGGTGGCCCCTGCATTCTTTAACCCAAACGGCATGACGTTGTAGTAGTAGTTCTCTTTGTCTGTCCAGAATGCGGTGTAAGACTCATCATCCTCATACATGAGGATCTTGTTGTATCCGGAGTAGGCATCCATGAAACTCAGCATCTCATGGCCGGCGGTGGCGTCGATCAGTAGGTCGATCCTGGGCAGTGGGTACTCATCTTTTGGGCATGCCTTGTTCAGGTCGATATAGTCGACACACATCCTCCACTTCCCACTTGGCTTTAGTACCATGACCACGTTGGCGAGCCAGGTTGGGAACTTCTCCTTTCTGATGAACCCTGATCGGCTTAACTTCTCGACCTCCTCCTTGATTGCGGCTTGTCGGTCAAGGGCGCAGTTACGCCGCTTCTGTTGAACGGGCTTCCTGGTTGGGTCGACATGTAGTTGATGTTCCGCTATGGAACGTGGTATTCCCGACATATCGGAGGTCGACCATGCGAAGACATCCATGTTCTTTTGGAGGAGGTGTCCAAGCCCTTCTTTTTGTTCCTTGCTTAGCAGCAAGCAGACCTGAACGACCTTGGAGGGGTCGTCCCGGCTGAGGGGCCATGGGATGAGGTCTTCCACTGGCCTTCCCCTTCTCTCTGTCAATTCATCTCTCTGGTCACTGACCATGCTCTCTAGGCAGAGTGCCATTCCACGAGTGTTGCCATTGTTCTTTTTCATGAAGGTGGCATAGCACTCCCTTGCTTTCTTCTGATCTCCTCGAACTTCGCCTACCCCATTCTCGGTGGGGAACTTCATCTTTAGGTGAAGTGGCGATATGACTCCTCTAAGGGCTGTCAATGATGGTCGCCCTAAGAGGCCGTTGAAGGACACCACGGACCTGACTACCATGAAATTCACTATGATGGTTACTTGTTGAGGGTGTACCCCAAAGGTGACGGGTAGTTCTATGGTACCTCTGATGGAGGCGGTGGCACCTGAGAATCCATGGAGATAAGTGGGCTCTGGTTTGAGCTGGTCGTCCCCTAACCCGAACTGTCAATAGGCGTCCAAAGAGAGTACGTCAACAGACGCCCCTGTGTCTATCAGTACCCTGTGTATAGGTCGATTGGCTACCTCCACTTGTACTACCAGGGCATCTTCATGCGGGAAGTTTAGTCCTTCCAGGTCTTCATCCGAGAAGGAGATCACCGCCTCGGTCCTGGCTATCTTGCTGGGCTTCTCTGCCACTCCCACAAACCTGGCATGAGCTTTAGCTTTTCTGGTGGACTCTTGCCCCGGTCCTCCAAGTATGGTGAGGATAGGAGGTCCCTTGGTGCCACTAGGTTCTGTTGCATCTCTCCGCTCTTCTGGGCGGTCTCTCTCTCGATCTGTTCTTCTTTCTTCTCGTCTCTGTTCCACTCTGTCTCCATCGCGACCTCTATCTCCTTGGCCTGAGCGGTTGTCACGTCTCCCCTTCACATATTTGTTCAAGCTTCCTGCTCTTACCAGTTGTTCTATCTCTCTCTTCAATTGGTAGCACTACTCTGTGTCGTGCCCATTCTCTTTGTGGAAGAGGCAATATTTGTTAGGGTTTCGCTTCTCTGATCCTGCTAGCATGGGTCGTGGCCAATGGAGTAGGTCACGGTCCTGGATCTGCATGAGTATCTGGGACCTGGTGGTGTTTAGTGGTGTGAACTCGGGGGTGCTTGCCCTCTCACTTCTCTTTGGGCGGTGGTCTGTCCTCCTAGATGGGCGGTCGCTCTTCTCTTATCGGCGCTCTGTCCTCGACCTCTTACCCTCTTTGCGGTCATCAGGTGCTGACCTCTTGTTATCCTGCGGCTTAGCCTCGATTATTTTTGTTCTAGCTTGTAGTACCTCGGCCATATTTGTAAACTCGTTGCACCGCTCCAAGAGCTCTTTCATAGTCCTGGTCTCATGACGTGCCAGGCCCTTGATCAAGTCCAGGTCTCTAATACCTCCTGCTAGGGCTATATGCCGTGTCTGGTCATCCAAGTCTCGAACCTCCAGGGACTCCTTGGTGAACCTGGTAACGTATTCCCTGAGAGATTCCCCAGGATTCTGTACCACATTCAGTAGATTGACGGTGGTCTTCTTCTGCTTGACGCTGCTTTGGAAGCGGGTGACAAACTATTCGCATAGCTCTGCGAATGAGCCTATAGATCTCGGTCGTAGCCTGGAGAACCATGATGTGGCTGCTCCCTTGAGGGATGCCAGGAATGCCCGACAGGAGACCACGTTCAACCCCCCATACAGCGTCATCAAGCCATTAAAGTAGTTGATGTGGTCATTGGGGTCAGTGGTACCACTGTAGAGTTCAAAGGTGGGTAGTCGAAACCTGGAAGGTAGTGTGGCTGACATGATCTCTGCCGAGAATGGGTGTTGTCTAGGTATGGAATGCGTCTCGCCTTTGTTCTGCTTTTTCAACCCTTCCAGTTTCTCATCCAGGTCATGGAGTCTTTGATCGAGCTCCTCGTCCCGTGTCTGTCCCCCATGCCTGGCCAGACATTCACTGTGACCCCGTTCGCGCTCTCTTCTGGATGTCCCTTCCCACCTTGAGTGTTGGTGGGATGGGGAATGGTCACGCCGTGATGAACCCTGTCGTGAAGGTGAGGGGCTTTCTTCTCTGTAGGTCCGACTTCTTCGTGGTATGTGACCTTCTTCCAGTCGTCCGTCGAACACAGACCTCCGGACCGATCTCTGCGGGCTAGACACCCTCGCCCTGGGTGTTGGCGTCCTCCCACGTTCTGACCGTAGCGAGAGGTCTCTTGTTCTCCTGGGATGCTGGGAAGGCTCCCCCCGCTGCGGAGTGGGGGTTGCCTGTCGCGCTAGTCTCTCTGATCTCACGCCCCTGGGAGATGATCTCCTAGGGTTCAGCTCTTGTCGAGGTACGAACTCCACCCTTGCTGATGGTGAAGTCCTTCGACGATGAGACGTCGCACGCTGCATCAAGTATTCTCGAAAGAGTCGTTGTTCATCGAGGATCTATCGTTGTAGGTCGTTGATCTGACCCACAGTGGCTGGAGCATTGGGGTCAGGTGTCACCTCTACCCTCACATCGTTGGGCTCGTCATTGTTGGGCTCGTCGACCACGAACTGGTCATTAAGGGGGATCTCTTCCTCCAGAGGGACATGGTCCGGGTCGTTGGCTCTACGAGAGCACTCTGGGGGTAGTGATCCATTCCTTGCTCCGTTGTTGGTGGTGGTAGTCTTTCTTCGTGCCATTGAGTGAATATGGAAGCGAGCTAGTAGATGTAATGGCTAGCGTCGTTCCCACAGACGGTGCCAATCTATTGCGTCAAGAAATTGTCGAGCGGTCCTGCAAGCCGTCACCTGCAAGTGGACCAAGGGGGTCAACAGAGAGAACCGGTATGGTTCCAGCCTAGGGCTCTCCGATGCCAAAGTTAGATCTCCTGGCGCAAATAGATGAATAGTGATTATTTAGTGTGAGATTAGATCTCCCCTGATGGGGTTGTGTACCTTGCCTTTTATAGTAGCGTATGGCGGTGTGGAGAGTCCCAGTTTGATGGCGATTGTGCCATTGAGTGGATAGAGGCCCTGGGTGACGGGGCTCTGTCCTGATTGATCATCTCCCCGCGGGAGGGAGTGTCCTAGTGGTATCAAGATCCTTGGTGGATAGATACCCGCGTGTGGTGATAACGTCCTTGGTGCTTGAATCCGTCTGGATGACGTGACTTCTAAGCGGTGGCCTAGAGTCCTGGTGGTGACATGAGTCTTGTAGCGATACGATCGGGTCATAGGTGAGTGGCCCCCACCTCACGTTTGTGCCCACGATGCTGTGCCTGGGTGCGGGCCGCGCCTGGGTGTGGCCACCCCTCGGTGATGCCGCGCCTGGGTGCTAGCCGCGCCTGGGTGAGGCCGCGTCTGGATGTGTGGTCGCGCCTAGGTGAGGCTGCGCCCAAGTGGTGGCCGCGCCCGGATGTGTGGCCGCGCCTAGGTGAGGTCGCGCCTGGGTGTGGCCGCGCCTGGGTGAGAGGCCGCTCCTGGATGTGGTCGTGCTTGGGTGAGGCCGCGCCTGGGTGTGGCCGCGCCTGGGTGAGAGGCCGCTCCTGGATGTGGCCGCGCCTGGGTGAGGCCGCGCCTGGGTGAGAGGCCGCTCCTGGATGTGGCCGCGCCTAGGTGAGGTGGCGCCTGAGTGGTGGCCGCGCCTGGGTGTAGCCACGCCTAGGTGAGGTCGCACCTGAGTGGTGGCTGCGCCTGGGTGCAGGCCGCGCCTGGGTGAGGCCGCCCCTGGGTGAGGCCGTGCCTGGGTGTGGCCGCGCCTAGGTGAGAGGCCGTGCCTGGATGTGGCCGCGCCTAGGTGAGGCCGCGCCTGAGTGGTGGCCGCGCCTGGGTGAGGCTGCGCCTGGGTGTGGCCGGGCCTGGGTGTGGCCGCGCCTGGTGCAGGCCGCGCCTGGGTGTGGCCACGCCTTGGTGAGGCCGTGCTTGAGTGGTGGCCGCGCCTGGGTGTGGCCGCGCCTGGGTGGGGCCGCACCTGGGTGAGAGGCCTCCTGGGTGTGGCCACGCTTAGGTGAGGCCGCACCCAAGTGGAGGCCGCGCCTTGGTGCTGGCCGCGCCCGGGTATTGGGACCCTGGTTCGTTTCCCTTGGTTCTGGAGTGGGTCGCCCTGTGACACGTGGCGGCCGCTGATTGGCCCAATGAATATTGGATGTATCAGGTGGGTTTTTGTCACAAAGGCATTTTGGTCATTAGATTTCCTAAAACTAACATCTAACATCTCAAATTAACGGACTGGACTAAAGTGCTACACTGTTTTTAAAGTAAGGGAGAGTTTGCAATTAGAAAAGTTGTAAAGATGCATTTAGACAAATGGGCATTTTCAGGGGGGCATTGTAAAAGAACCCTTAAAACAAATGGAGCATTATGATATATTTTCTTCCAATGCCCTAGTTCAATGTCTTTATATGAATGTAAATATATGTTTGTTCATTGTATAACCATGTAAAGAAAGATACATAAGACTCTGTTTGGAAACTCAAGAACACAAATCACCAAGAGGAATTACTTTGGATCATGTGGGATATGGAAGCATCAATTTTTTGTTGTCCCCCCCCCCCCCCCCTCTAAAGATCTGATTGAATAATTACAAATTGAAACCTAATTTACTTTGCATATTGGTATCTTTTATCTTGAATTTAGTGAAACTTGGCCTTGGGGATTTCCATTGACATGTTAGATTGTTAGATCTTATGTTATTTAGAGCTCACCTAAAATGACAATTAAGAGTCTTAACTCCCAGAGTCCAAAGGGAGATTAGATTTTCTCAAATATTTCATTACAACCATTTCCACCATTAAGAAACAAAAAAAGATACCAAATCAGAGTCAGAGATGCCTGCCATGTAATTCTACTCTATTTATTTCTCATGCACAACATTTCAACCATTTGAATTAGTTTGCAAAGGTGAGCAAGCCTCAGGTACAGTATACCTGGAACCTCAAGTCAGTGTTCCAAGTTCCAACTATTATGGCCATTACATCTGATCACTTCAAAATAAAATCCCAAAACAACCATCCATCATTGATTATGAGAATTTTGTCATAATTTCATTAAATGAGCAATGCCACTTCCATCCATTAGGGTGCAGTATAATATGGTGGAATCCACACCATCATATAACAGTTGAGCATCACATCACTTCTCTTCAACTTGTGGCGAACTGTTGGGTGGGGGGGGTCCTTTAAAATTGCCGCATTTGACACCAACAGGGCAAGACATGGCTAATTATTGTATTTGTGAAGCAATGCACCAGGAACAATTTCTTCTTTTGGTTATTAAGAGCTTTTTTTTTTAAAAAAAACACAATAACAAAGCTTCAGTAGGGTCCCATCTTCTTCCTCCTCTCTTTTTTTTTTTTTTTTTTTTTTTTTTGCTTAAATATAATGTCAGTATATACAATGAAGAAAATGAAACCAAAAATGCAGAGGGTGGGGGGGAAGAAACTTACAGGAAACAAGCAAAAACATGTAGCCAACCTGATGACATCAACAGAACTGTTAATATATGAAGCCTTCTGCTTCCTAATTTCTTTGAAATGTGAGAGGGACGTACATAGCACTGTTTCATGAAGATCCTTGAGTGAGTCTCTGCATTTCACTTTGATCATTAAGGGTCTCAAGCAGGAGAGGAGGGGCATACTGGGCGTTCCCTTGATGCTCCTCGGAATCTTGGCAGAAAGACAGGATGATGGTGTCAATTGACATCTCCACTACCGCAAAGAAAAGAGTTGCAACAACATAGCCAAGCCACCAACACACCTACACAAACATAAACATGAATGCAGTTTCGACAACGCATATTGCAAGTTGGCAGAATAAACTACTATACACCATCTATTCATATGATGTTGACTATATCACCCAAAAAAAAAAAACCCCATGTTATGCAAAGTGGAAAATTAGAATAAAATACATAAGTATCATTTAAAAAATCAAAAGGTTATTGCATAATAATGTGGCAGATCCTTGCATACAAAGGGGTTTAAGGAGCAGTGTCCTTGGACAGATCAGTCTTAGACAATAACAATCTGGATTGTTCTGGATCAGTCAATCCACCACATATAACAGATCGGGCTGTTCTCATCCAATGACGAGATTTAAAATCTGTGCATCTTGCAACAACTGAGTGGAGATCAAAGATCGTGCGGTCAACCCCATTTAGTTGGAATTTGTACTCCTCTTCGAGACTTAGAACAGAATTTTGGGCAGTTTAAAGCGGTATGTAGCTAAGAAGGGTTGATGCCATAGAGTTTGTGTCGATGTTGTATGCCCCCTCTTTACCTGTATCCCCCCCCCCCCCTCCTTTTTACTTCTTTATTATTATTCTATTATCTCTTACAGGATCCATGTAACCGACCCCATTAAGTTGGGATAAGGCTTTGATGTTGTTGTTGTTGTTGTTGTTGTGTATCTTGCAACAACTAAAAGTAAAAGAAGACTTTCCAATACCCAATCTTTCCTTTTTCATTTGTAAATGAAGCAAGAACATTGATCTTCAGCCCAAATTGCCAGTCTCAAGCTAAAAGACAAGGGTTTTCATAGTTTAGCCGCTTGTAAATATTAGAGAATACATGACAAATCATTCATGGCTGTGACAGAAGATATGGACTAGTCTGGACAGAAAGAATTGAAATTGATCCAAGTCTCTGATGACAATACTTAGACACCAATGTTCTATAAAGCAAGCATCAGAACTTGGTAAACTCAGGGCTTAATTGATCAAGCCTCAGAAGTCCCGCAGTTCTTTTTGTTTACATGGCGAAAATAGATAATGTTCAATCACAAATTTGTCGCAAAGAAATAAACCTAACAGATTTTTAGTATGGCAAACTATCAAATTGGTGAAAAGTGAAAACAGTTCTTTTTGTTTACATTGTAAACAGCTGCTTCCTCAGTTGGTCGGTGGCTTGATAGTTGAGTGCATGTCATCCCAGGAGGTCACGGGATCGACTTTCTTGTTTCACATGTGTGCCATAAGGCACACCCCCTCCCCCATGTAACTTTGATTAAATGTAAGTCATTGAAGTCCCATTGGACACTTAGATAGGATAGACCTCCCGAAAAGAGGAAAAAAAAAATTTTAATGGAATTGGAATTTTCAATTGTAAATTTCGTTTTGGTGGCATTTTGGTTCGGTTTGAAAACTTTTCCTTTTTGGCAATTCGGTTGTTCCAATGAAATTTTGACCGCCAACATATGTTTTATAAGATTATAAATAAATAACTATTTCTATTAAATGTAAAAACATTAGTCTTGGAATTCAAAACAAAATACATAGGTTCTTTCCTTACCTATTAGCCCAATTAATATTTTTTAACATGGGCTTTCGGTGTAGTCAAGCCCATTTTCAAGTATAACTTGTTCAATGAGTAGCCCAATAACCAATATTTTACATTTTCCATTGTGGGGCAATATGATAACATCAAGAGAATCTTGGGTTAAGTATGAGCCCATAAAAAATACAAAGATCAAAACCCTTGGCTCTAGCTTCTCCTTGTAAATAATTTTCCACTTTTCTCGTTTCAGTTTTGCATTCTCCTTTCCTTTTCAACTCCTCTTAAGCTTTGTTGGTTCTTTGTCCATACAATTCGAGGGCTTATCAGCAAGGACGGATTGAGGAGCTAGAATGAAGAGTACGTAGAGCATAGTTGGAGAGAGAGAGAAAATTTCTGGATCATCACGTTCACAAGAAGTGTTCTTTTCGTTTTCATTCGCCTTCACAACAATTTCAAACCTCACCTTTTCTTTCATGTCCATTTGAAGAAAAGAGCTTTGATTGAGTTTGATCAAAGCTTCACTCTCACCTTTACCTGTCAAGGATTGGTCACAAAGGCAACCCTAAAAATTGAGCCCTGAAATCTCCTGTTTGGGATAATAACAGTGCTAAAAAATTAGGGCCATAGATGGATAACCGAAAATCTGAATTCGATCTGCATTCGTATCCGTTTAGGGCCATCCGCATCTGTTAAAGATATCTAGGGAAAAAATCCGAATACTCCAATAAAAATCCGTTTGAAAAAAAAATCTGAATACTTGATAATAAAAATTTAAGTTAATAATGATCCTTGAGCGTTTTTGAAGATTCAATAGGTTCTAGAATATGAGGGAAATAGAATCATGATCTATGAAATATGGATTGAGAGTGAATTGTATCCGCTTGGGGGAGGAAGGTCCGGGTTACACAAGGCTGAGATGTAAACTGATGGTCAAAAATCCGAATTCGATCAACATCTGAATCCGTTTAGAGGTATGGTCAAGGAATATCCGGATCCGATCACATCCGATCCGTATCTATTTACAGGCCTATCAAAAATCGACTATTAAGTATGAAGATGATTTTTACAGAAAAATTATAGAACACTATTAAGATGATTTACTTGTATTCTCTAACTTAAAATTTATATTAGCTCAAGCTAGCATTGGTGGCTCATTGTCCCCCCTGTTCCTCCGTTTCTTTTTTTTTTTTTACGGGGGGGGGGGGGGAAGTGTTATGCTGTGGAATATGAGTGTTGTGTAGTCAAACCTGGTTAGAGCAAATCACATTTTTTATATATTTTAAATACAGAAAATATAATATAAATCTTTAAAAAATAAAATAAACCTAGATCTATGAATTTTAGTAGTCTAGTCAATGAGATCAACAAAAGTAATAATACATATAGGTAGATAGAATTTGAATCTCAAAGGATTTGAATTCGTATTGTATTCCCCTTATCTTCTCTATCGACTTTGGGGTTTGCTTTATAGCAGTTTGAGAATGTATAACGTTACAGTAGATCTGTTACAAGAGATAGAGTTTGAACTCATGTAGAGAGTTTGAACTCATGTAGAACTTCCTAAGTTGTAGGGATAGAACTTCCTAAGTTGTAGGGATAGTTCTTATCCTTATCTACTGGAACAACCCCAACGCCTCTTGATTGGTTCAATCGGAAATTCAAATTTTGAATATTTGAATATTCCGTTACACACCCCCTCAAGCGAAATGGTCGTTGGGTTACATTGAGCTTGTCCCTTAGAACTTTGAACCACGGTCCAGGGAGGCCTTTTGTAAACAAATCTGCTACTTGATCACTGCTGGGCACGAAACGGACACAGAGACGATTGGAGGCCACTTGTTCTCTTACAAAATGGTAGTCAATCTCTATGTGTTTGGTTCGTGTGTGAAATAATGGGTTGGCAGCCAAATAAGTGGCCCCAATATTATCACAATATAGCAGTGGTGCTTGGGTTGGAATAACAATTCTGCCACCGCATTTGCCACACCTTTGTATTCCGACTCTGTAGATGACCTGGCCATCGTATGCTGCTTCTTGGAGCTCCAGGAGGCCAGGTTGTCACCAAGGTAGACACAGTAGCCACTTGTCGACCGTCGGTCGTATGGGCGGCCTGCCCAGTCCGCATCAGTGTAGGCAATCAACTACAATGAATTGGATGGTTTGATTTGGATCCCCAATGCTAGTGTATCCTTTAGGTAACGAAGTATCCTCCTCACAGCAGCCCAGTGTGTTACAGTTGGGTTGTGCATGAACTGGCACACTCGATTTACTGAGAACGTGATATCCGGACGAGTGAGTGTCAAATATTGTAGTGCCCCAACAATGCTCCTATAGAGAGTGGGATCATCAAAACACTTTTCCATATCACGATCAAGTGAGCCGGTTGAGCTTGGCGTAGGCATTGGTTTGGCCGTATCCATGTTGGCCTTTTGAAGTAGATCCAAAATATACTTCGTTTGGGATAGATGTAGGCCTTGAGAATCACGAAGAGCCTCAATCCCAAGGAAAAAACTCAGTTCACCAAGGTCTTTAATAGCAAATTCAGTGCCAAGGGTGGTGATGAGATCCTGAATCTGACTGGAGCTTGAGCCAGTGATTATGATGTCATCGACATAGACCAATAGATACATCATGGTTGACTTTGCCTTGTGGACAAAAAGAGCCGAGTCTGACCCTACTGATCTAAAGCCAACGGACATAAGGAATGTGCCAAATCTGTGATTCCAAGCCCTGGGTGCCTGTTTTAAATCGTATAGGGCACGTTTTAAGTGACAAACATGATTGGGATAGTTGGGGTCGACAAAGCCCTGTGGTTGTGTCATATAGACATCTTCTTGGAGTACGCCATTGAGAAAGGCATTTTGCACATCTAATTGTCGAAGTGGCCACCCCTTTGACACTACTATAGACAGAACCATCCTTATTGTAGTGGGCTTTACCACGGGGCTAAATGTATCAAAATAATCTAGCCCTTCTCTTTGATGAAAGCCCTTGGCTACGAGGCGCGCCTTATAGCGTGAGATGGATCCATCAGAATTCCTCTTGATCCGATAAACCCACTTGTTTCCCACCAAATTCATTGACGATTGTGAAGGTACTAGTTGTGAGGTCCCATTTCTTAGAAGCGCATTGAACTCTTCACTCATGGCCTCTCTCCATTTTTTACTTTTGCTAGCGATAGTGAAGGAGGTGGGCTACACTTCAGTAGGGTCTTTTTGGGTAAGGAGGGATTCAGGAATCGGGTAGCGAGTATCCATCAAGTTTAGCCATGAAATTGGCTTTGCAACTCTTGATTTTGAGTGGGTTACCATTGAGTGTTGCATCGGTGGTGGGGCTGCAGGTGCCAATGGAACAGTGGGTTGTGGTAGAGGCTCGGTTGGTGGGCTGTGAGATAACATGTCTAGGATTTGTGGCTGGGTTAAAGTCTTGGGTGCTGGACTTAGTGGTTGGATTAATTGAGCTTGGTTCGGTAGTGGTGGTATTGGGCCAATTGATAATGGTATTTGGTTAGTGGGAACAATGTTGTCATTTGTAATGACTAATGGTGAATAGGTGGGTGGGTTATCTATGACTGAAGTGGAGTTTAGCAGAGTGGCCAATGGGAAACACGCCTCATCAAAGGTCACGTGGCGTGAGATATAAGTACGCCCCACCGTAGGGTCATAACACTTGTACCCTTTATGTGCATTGCTGTATCCAAGAAACACGCACTGCTTCGATCAAAAAACTCTAGTTTATGCTTGTTGTATGGCCGTATCCAAGGATAACAAGCACAACCATTTGTTCTTAACATTAGATAATCCGGCTCTTTGTTGAGCAGTATTTCATATGGTGACTTTTCTTCCAACACTGGAGTAGGTAGTCTATTTATCAATTAGACTGTTGTTTCAAAAGCAGTCACCCAAAAGGTCATGGGAGCAGACGCCCTTGCCATTAGAGTGAGGCCCATTTCCTCTCTTGTCGTTCATGTCGTTCCCGGGTGACCTTGGCCCTGCTTCAGTCGGGGTTGGATCTTCAGAGGAGCGTTCCCCAGGATCGCCTTCTTCTGTGGGTACTCCATCCTCTATACCCTCCCCCAGTGCTATTGATGGAGGTGTGGGACCTTCTAGTGTCTCTAGTCCCAGTAGGGATCGTAGGTCCTCTGGGGCGGCATCCTCAGTCGCCGGTCCTGCTGATAGGTTGGGCCCTGTTGCTAGCATCTTGTCACCTTCTGACTTGGTCTCCCTCCGTGAGGAGTTCCATATTCCCGCTGAGGTCATGTTGCGTACTCCTGGGCCTGGCGAGTATGCCTTCTCTCACCGTGCGGATGAGATCTGTCTCTACCGTTCCTTTTTTCTCCAGGGCCTTCGCCTTCCTATCCCTCGCTTTGTCGAGTTGGTGTTAGAGCATTGGTACCTCACCCCTGGGCAGGTGTTGCCCAATTCTTGGAGGGTGATCTTGGGTTTCTATGTCTTCTTCGCCCACCTGGGGCATGCCGCCACTGTTCCCCTGTTCTCCCACTTTTATCTGTTGAAGAAGGGGAACCATGGATGTTATCACTTTGCTCGCCGCATGCTCAAGGGGACCTATGCCTCTGTGGAGCTTCTCACGGGGATCACTAGCAACGTGAAGTATTGGAGGGATCGCTTCTTTTTGCCACAGTCCCCCGATGCCCACTACGGACTGTTAGGGAAGTCATTGACCTCAAGAGGGTCAATCAGGGGCTTGAGCTGAGTGATTTTGAGGGTGACTCCCTCAAGCTGTGCCTGGGTCGCGATCCGTTCCATGTCCAGGAGTTGGACTCGGAGGCCTTCCTGTCCCTCTGGAAGCTGAGTCCTGGTAAGAGCACTGTCTTTTGTACTTGATTGGCATGTTGGTATTTGAATGTATATGTCATATGACTGGTTTGGCGGTCTATGCAGTGGATATGCGTTCGGACTTCAGTTTGCTCCGTGGCAATCTGCGGAGGAAGGCCGCTTCTCAGGGTGGTCCATCTGCTAGAGTGACCGATGTTGGTGGTGCTTCTGCACCTGTGGCTGTCGGAGCGAAGCAGAAGGGTGGTCCAGGACATGCCCACGTGATGAGCTCTGGTGTGCGTGTCCTCCTTCCCCGTACTTCTCCTGATGATGATGGTGTTTCGGGCTCTGTGCCTCTGCCTCCCTTTGTCGCCCCTTCTGGGTCTTCTGTATTACCCCTCTCCAAGGGAAAAGGTGTGAGTTCCTCTGATGGTACTGCCACTGATCTTCCCACGCTGGATGAGTCCCTGGTGATCACCTTGGGCGTGCCGGAGGGCTCAACCTTAGCCGAAGCCGGAGAGTCGCGGGAGTGGGTGGACAGGGGTAAGCTCCCTACCGCGAGGGTGGCCTTGCAGAGGCTTAGCAATGCTTGTCTAGCCCAGACTCTCTACCATGATATGGCTTCGGTGAGTTATCCCTTTTTTGTCTCGTCATGTTTGTTGCTCTATTTATTCTTAGATTGTTTTATCGCTTGCCGTGTTGATTGTAGGTCCATCACCGTGTTGCTGAGGCAGTGCTTCGATTGGAGAGTCACGCTTCTCGTGAGGTACAAATACAGCGCACCCTGGTGACGTGGAGAGGGAGCTCCAGGGACAGATCGATGCCCTTGAGAGGGCCGAGGCCGACGTGCAGAGGGCGTTGGGGGAGCTCGCGGTGGCATCCGGGAAGCTCCTGGAGGTATCTGAGGAGTTGCGTGTGACCTCTACTGGTGCGACCGAGAGCTCGGCTAGGGTTCTTGCCTTGGAGGAGGAGCTTCATTCATTGAGGGGAACGCATGAGGCGGAGCTGGCATCTGCAGGTGAGCGAGCTGTGGCTGAGTTCCAAGCGCCCTCTGCGTTCTCAATGCTGTATCAGGCGCAGCTTCAGCCTGCCTATGAGGGAGGGGATCGGGACTTAGCCGCTTGTGTTCTGGAGGTGACCCCCGATTATGACTTCTCTGTCTTGGGGTTCTCTGAGTTTGCTACGACGCTTCCGGGTGTAGCGGTGGTGGAGAGCATTCCAGTGTCAAAGGTGGAGGCTGCCCTGCCTGAGGGGGGTGCTGCTGCGCGTCTTCTTGAGGTGGACATGATGTCTCCTACTGGGTCAGAGGTGACCCACCCTTCTGTGGTCCCTTGACCCTACGGCCGTATCGATCTTGTAGATGTCTCAACCTTTTTCCTTTTTGAACTTGAGTTGTAACTATTATAACTTTTCTATGTGATCGCTTTTGCTTTTCTTTGATTGCATTGTCTCTTGGTGATTGTTTGCGCGTTGATGCTCTCTGACCCTTGATAGTCATGGGATTTTGGTAGTGGCGTTGCGCCTTGGTGATCATCGGACCTTGGTGGGTTAATGCCTTAGGCGTAGAGCCTCAATGGTGGCATGACGCCTTAGGCATAAAGCCTCAGTGGTGGCATGACGCCTTAGGCATAAAGCATCTGTAGTGGCATAAAGCCTTAGGCATGAAGTCTCAAGGGTGGCATAACGCTTTAGGCATAGAGCCTCAGTGGTGGCATGTTGCCTTAGGCATGAAGCCTCAATGGTGGCATGACGCCTTAGGCATGAAGCCTCAGTGGTGGTATGACGCCTTAGGCATGAAGCCTCAGTAGTGACATGACGCCTTAGGCATGAAGCCTCAGTGGTGGCATGACACCATAGGCATGAAGCCTCAGTGGTAGCATGTTGCCTTAGGCATAAAGCCTCAGTGGTGGCCTGACGCCTTAGGCATGAAGCCTCAGTGGTGGCATGTTGCCTTAGGCATAAAGCCTCAATGGTGGCATGACGCCTTAGGCATAGAGCCTCAGTGGTGGCATGTTACCTTAGGCATAAAGCCTCAGTGGTGGCATGACGCCTTAGGCATGAAGCCTCAGTAGTGGCATGAAGCCTCCGTGGTGACGTGTTGCCTTAGGCCTAAAGCCTCCGGGGTGGTGTGACGCCTTAGTGTAGTGGCAGTGATTCGATTGAGTGGTAGAAGAAGACAAGTATTCCTGAAACATCTCTTTATTTTGAATGAAATTCAAATTGACCTTGAAACAGTGATGTCGTCTACTGCTACTGCTACTGCTGCTGTTACCACTACCACTACTGCTACTACTTGACTGCTACTATTGATGGAGCTGTTTGCTTCTACTGGTAATACTTCTTCAGGTGTTCTGAGTTCCAGGTACGGTCTACCTTCTTGCCCCCTGGAGTCTTCAAGCGGTAGGTCCCTGGACGTATCTGCTTGGAGACTATGTAGGGTCCTTCCTAGTTGGATGACAGCTTCCCTGCCTTCTGTGGCTGTGATGCACTTACCCTCCGTAGGACTAGATCTCCCTGGTGGAATAGCCTTTCCTTGACCCTGGCATTATAGTACCTGGGAGTATGTTGCTGGTAGGCGATGTTCCTTAATAGTGCTCTCTCACGGACCTCATCTATAAAGTCTAGGTTCACCCATAGTCCGTCGATATAGGTACGTTCGTTGAAGTACAGAACCCTTTGGGACATGGCGCAGACCTCTACTGGCGCCAATGCTTCAGTGCCATATGCTAGGCGGAATGGGCTCTCTCCTGTGGGAGTTCGTACTGTAGTTCGGTATACCCACAGGACGCTTGGTAGCTCTTCGACCCATTTTCCTTTGGCTCCCTCTAGCCTTTTCTTGACTCCTTCCAGTAGTGTTCTGTTGGTGACCTCCACCTGACCATTGGCCTGTGGGTATGCTACCGATACAGGCCGATAGTCGATGTTGTAACTGTGACAGAATGCTTGGAATTTAGGGTTGTTGAATTGTTTACTGTTGTCTGAGACGAGGATCTGTGGTACCCAAAACCTGTAGATGACGTCATCGCGGATGAACTTCTCCATCTCTGTCTCTGTTATCTTGGCCAAGGGTTTAGCTTCGACCCACTTGGTGAAGTAGTCAATCACGACGACCAGGTACTTTCTATTTCCCGATGCTGCGGTGAAGTTACCTAAGATGTCCAGTCCCCACATGGCAAAGGGTATGGGGTTAAGATTGATGTCAGCTTGGTGGCGGGTAGATGGGGTACTGGGGCAAACAATTGACATTGCTCGCACTTCTTGGCATATTGGATGGCCTCCTCTTACATTCGTGGCCAGTATAGTCCCTGGCGAAGGATTTTGTAGGCTAGGGCTCGTCCCCCCATGTGGCTTCCACATATCCCCTCATGGACTTCGGCTAGGGCGTACTCTGCCCCCTTGGGTCCTAGGCATCGGAGTAGTGGTGTTGTTGCCCCTCGCTTGTACAGTACCCCATCTAGGATGATGTACTTTACAGCTCTCATCTTGATCTTCCTTGCCTTGGCCTTGTCTTCTGGTAAGACGTAGTTCTGGAGGTAGTTGAGTAGAGGGTCCATCCAGCTAGGTCCCTCCTCGATTTCGTTAACCTGCTTTTCCTTATACGTTGGCTCATGCAGGATCTCAACATAGACTGCACATGGATGCAAAATCCTTCGGGGCTGGTTAATATGAGACCAGCGCCGCTTCCCGCCGCATTACTCGACCCATCCACGAACATGTCCCACGATCCGTGATCCTTCTCCTCGGGCTCCCCTGTTTTTGATTCGATCTCAGACAGGGTACACTCTGTAATAAAATTTGCAAGAGCCTGGCCTTTGATGGTGTCCTTGGTTGGAACCTGATGTCATGCTCACTTAACTCCACCGCCCATGCTATCAATCATCCGAAGACGTCTGGCTTGTGCAGTATCATCTTCAGAGGTAGGTCTATGAGGACTATGATGGTATGGGCTTGGAAGTATGGTCGTAGCTTCCTGGCTGCTATTACCAATGCATAGGCTACCTTCTCGATCCTGGTGTACCTGGTCTCTGCATCGATTAGGACATGACTGACATAGTAGATGGGCCTTTGGACTTTGTCTTCTTCCTTCAGTAGTACTGCGCTGATCGCGACAAGGGTGGCGGCCAGGTAGAGCTGCAACTCTTCGTTAGGTTCTGGTCGCCCAAGCAGTGGTGGGCTCTCTAGGTACTCCTTCAATTCTCCGTACGCCTTCTGGCACTCTTCCGTCCATGTGAAATCTTTAGGGCTTCGGAGATTCTTCAATGTTTTGAAGAATGGTAAGCACTTATCACCTGATTGTGACACGAACCTGGAAAGGGCGGCGACCCTTCCATTCAACCTCTGCACTTCCCTGACCGTTCGAGGAGCTGCCATCTCTTAGATGGCCTTGATCTTGGATGGGTTGGCTTCTATTCCACGGACTGAGACCATGAACCCCAGGAATTTTTCGGACGTTACGCCCAAGGCGCACTTTGCAGGGTTTAGCTTCATCTGGTTCCTCCTCAGTACTGTGAATGCTTCCTTTAGGTCGATCAGGTGTTGGTTGGCGTGGATGCTTTTCATGAGCATGTCATCCACATATACCTCCATATTGCGCCCGATCTGCTCCTTGAACATCTTGTTGACCATCCTCTGATAGGTGGCCCCTGCATTCTTCAACCCAAACGGCATGACGTTGTAGTAGTAGTTCTCTTTGTCTGTCCAGAATGCGGTGTAAGACTCATCATCCTCATACATGAGGATCTTGTTGTATCCGGAGTAGGCATCCATGAAATTCAGCATCTCATGGCCAACGGTGGCGTCGATCAGTAGGTTGATCCTGGGCAGTGGGTACTCATCTTTTGGGCATGCCTTGTTTAGGTCGGTGTAGTCGACGTACATCCTCCAATTTCCACTTGGCTTTGGTACCATAACCACGTTTGCGAGCCAAGTTGGGAATTTCTCCTTTCTGATAAACCCTGATTGGCTTAACTTCTCGACCTCCTCCTTGATTGTTGCTTGTCGGTCGAGGGTGAAGTTACGCTGCTTCTGTTGAACGGGCTTCCTGGTTGGGTCGACATGTAGTCGGTGTTCCACTATAGAACGTGGTATTCCCGGCATGTCAAAGGTCGACCATACAAAGACATCCATGTTCGCTTGGAGGAGGTATCCAAGACCTTCTTTCTGTTCCTTGCTTAGCAGCGAGCCGACCTGAACGACCTTGGAGGGGTCATCCCGGCTGAGGGGCCATGGTATGAGATCTTCCACTGGCCTTCCCCTTCTCTCTGTCAGTTCATCTCTCTGGTCACTGACCATGCTCTCTAGGCAGAGTGTCATTCCATGGGTGTTACCATTGTTCTTTTTCATGAAGGTGGCGTAGCACTCCCTTGCTTTCTTCTGATCTCCTTGGACTTCGTCTACCCCATTCTCGGTGGAGAACTTCATCTTCAGGTGAAGTGGCGATATGACTCCTCTAAGGGCTGTCAGTGATGGTTGCCCTAAGAGGCCGTTGAAGGACACCACGGACTTGACTACCATGAAATTCACCATGATGGTTACTTGTTGAGGGTGTACCCCGAAGGTGACGGGTAGTTCTATGGTACCTCTGATGGAGGCGGTGGCGCCTGAGAACCCATGAAGGTAAGTGGGCTCTGGTTTGAGCTGATCGTCCCCGAACCCGAACTGTTGATAGGTGTCCAAGGAGAGTACATCAACAGACGCCCCTGTGTCTATCAGTACCCTGTGTACAGGCCGGTTGGCTACCTCCACCTGTACTACCAGGGCATCTTCATGTGGGAAGTTTAGTCCTTCCAGGTCTTCATCCGAGAAGGAGATCACAGCCTCGGTCTTGGCTATCTTGCTTGGCTTCTCTGCCACTCCCACGAACCTGGCATGAGCTTTAGCTTTTCTGGTGGACTCTTACCCCGGTCCTCCAAATATGGTGAGGAAAGGAGGTTCCTTGGTGCCACTAGGTTCTGTTGCATCTCTCCGCTCTTCTGGGCGGTCTCTCTCTCGAACTGTTCTTCTTTCTTCTCATCTCGGTTCCACTCTGTCTCTGTCGTGACCTCTATCTCCTTGGCCTGAGCGGTTGTCACGTCTCCCCTTCACATACTTGTTCAAGCCTCCTGCTCTTACCAGTTGTTCTATCTCTCTCTTTAATTGATAGCACTCCTCTATGTCGTGCCCATTCTCTTTGTGGAAGAGACAATACTTGTTAGGGTTTCGCTTCTCTGGTCCTGCTAGCATGGGTTGTGGCCAATGGAGTAGGTCACGGTCCTGGATCTGCATGAGTATCTGGGACCTGGTGGTGTTTAGTGGTGTGAACTCAGGGGTGCTTACCCTCTCAATTCTCTCTGGGCGAAGGTCTGTCCTCCCAGATGGGCGGTCGCTTTTCTCTTATCGATGCTCTGTCCTCGACCTCTTACCCTCTTTGCGGTCATCAGGTGCTGGCCTCTTGTTGTCCTGCGGCTTAGCCTCGATTATTTTTGTTCTAGCTTGTAGTACCTCGGCCATATTTGCAAACTCGTTGCACCGCTCTAGGAGCTCTTTCATAGTCCTGGTCTCATGACGTGCCAGGTCCTTGATCAGGTCTAGAACCCTGATGCCTCCCGCTAAGGCTGCATGCTGTGTCTGGTCGTCTAAGTCTCGAACCTCCAGGGACTCCTTGGTGAACCTGCTAACGTATTCCCTGAGAGATTCCCCACAGTTCTGTACCACGTTCAGTAGATTGACGATGGTCTTCTTCTGCTTGACGCTGCTTTGAAAGCTAGTGACAAACTGTTCGCATAGCTCTGCGAACGAGCATATAGATCTCGATCGTAGTCTGGAGAACCATGATGTGGCTACTCTCTTAAGGGATGCAGGGACTGCCTGACAGGAGACCACGTCCAACCCACCCTACAGCGTCATCATGTCGTTAAAGTAGTTGATGTGGTCATTAGGGTCAGTGGTACCGCTGTAGAGTTCAAAGGTGGGTAGTCGAAACTTAGAAGGTAGCGTGGCTGACATGATCTCTGTCGAGAATGGGTGTTGTCCAGGTATAGAATGTGCCTCGCCTTTGGTATGCTTCTTCAACCCTTCCAGCTTCTCATCCAGGTCGCGGAGTCTTCGATCGAGCTCCTCATCCCGTGTCTGTCCCTCACACCTTGCCGGACGTTTGCTGCGACCCTGTTCACACTCTCTCCTGGATGTCCCCTCCCGCCTTGAGTGCTGGCGGGATGGTGAATGGTCATGCCATGATGATCCCTGTCATGAAGGTGAGGGGCTTTCCTCTCTGTAGGTCCGGCTTCGTCGTGGTATGTGACCTTCTTCAAGTCGTCCGTCGAACAAAGACCTCCGAACCGATCTCTGTGGGCTAGACACCCTCGCCCTGGGTGTTGGCATCCTCCCACGTTTTGACCGTGGCGAGAGGTCTCTTATTCTCTTGGGATGCTAGGAAGGCTCCCCCCGCTGTGGAGTGGGGGTTGCCCGTTGCGCTATTCTCTCTGATCTCACGCCCCTGGGAGATGATCTCCTAGGGTTCAGCTCTTGTCGAGGTACGGACTCCACCCTTGCTGATGGCGACGTCCTTCGGTGGTGAGACGTCGCACGCTGTGTCAAGTATTCTCAAAAGAGTCGTTGTTCATCGAGGATCTGTCGTTGCAGGTCGTTGATCTGACCCACAGTGGCTGGAGCATTGATGTCAGGTATCACCTCCACCACCACATCGTCTGCCTCGTCATTGTTGGGCTCATCGACCATAAATTGGTCATTAAGGGGGATCTCTTCCTCCAGAGGGATATGGTCCTGGTCATTGGCTCTGCGGCGAGAGCACTCTGGGGGTGGTGATCCATTCCTTGCTTCGTTGTTGGTGGTGGTAGTCTTCCTTCGTGCCATTGAATGAATATGGAAGCGAGCTAGTAACTGTAATGGCTAGCGTCGTTCCCATAGACAGTGCCAATCTGTTGCGTCAAGAAATCATCGAGCGGTCCTGCGAGTGCCATCACCTGTAAGTGGACCAAGGGGCAACAGAGAGAACCAGTGTGGTTCCGGCCTAGGGCTCTCCGATGCCAAAGTTAGATCTCCTGAGCAAATAGATGAAGAGTGATTATTCAATATGAGTTTTGATCTCCCTTGATGGGGTTGTGTACCTTGCCTTTTATAGTAGTGTATGGCGGTGTGGAGAGTCCCAGTTTGATGGTGATTGTGCCGTTGAATGGATAGAGGCCCTGGGTAACGGGGCTCTATCCTGATTGGCCATCTCCCCGCAGGGGGGAGTGTCCTAGTGGTATTAAGATCCTTGGTGGATAGATACCTGCGTGTGGTGATAACGTCATTGGTGCTTGAATCCGTCTGGGTGACGTGACTTCTAAGCGGTGGCCTAGAGTCCTGGTGATGACATGTTATACCCGCACCCCGGGAGTATAATTAATTATTAATTCTTCCCCGTGACGTGTAGTTATCACTGCCACGTATGCTGGTGAGTTATTCTCACTGGTGGTCAAACCCAGCTACAAAATTATTGACCACAGTACGGGTTTGCCTGTGGAAACTAGCCGGGATCACGGAGGTTGCACCTTGACGTGTCAGGGGTAAGTAGTTGACCAAATTTTATTATGTGCTTACTGCCCTCTCAAAGCCCTCGAAGTGTGGTCCAAAGGCCCTGACCTCTTATGGTGGGAACCACCTTCCTACTCGCATCGGATGCAAGGTTACTGGCTGCCTCTGACCCTGCATCCAATGCTGCTGACAAGGACTCTTGTGGGTGAGACCCTGTGGCTAAGGTACTATTGGTGTCCTGCCATGTTTGACCCTACCCTTACCCCTTTTTATTAACTTGACCTTGTGTGGGCCTTGGGGCCCAAGTGAGGATTTTTAAAGCTTGTGTAGGGTTGGATGGTTGTTTGACCCTATCCAAACAGACCCTAGGTTACACTTATGAGGCCTTATCCAAACAGGCCAATAAAGGTGATTTTTCTATATGAGAGAGATGGGTAGGACTATTCCTTAGTCTTTCTCTTTTTCTTCCTAACCTAATCGTGAAAGGAGAGGAGAGCTTTGAAGAGAGGAGGCAGCAAGGAGGAGAAGAAGGAGAAGAAGGTGGGATCGGCTGCTTGAGCTTGGATCTACAAGGAGGACCTCCTGTGTACCTCAAATCAGGTAGGCCAAGAACCCTCTTGCCTCTCTCCCTTCTCTTTTCTCTTTTCGGTTAAGCTTGGAAGGCCCTCCATGTCCTTCTTTTTTTAGCTTAGATGGCTCACCTAATTTCAGTCTTGAGTTTGGGTTTCCTCTTGGAACCAAATGGTTTACCCTAAGCTATATTTTTGGGACTCCATTAATGTATTACAATCCTATAAAGACCTCTATTTAACCTCTTGCTGAATCTATTTGATTCTAAAGCTTCAACCACCAAAGGAAACCCCAAATCTGGATTTTTGAGCTTTTGATCCTTTAAACCCCCTTAAATCTTTGGACGTTGGGTGTTTCTAAGACCCAAATAGACTCCAAGACACCCCCTCCCTAGCCCCTTGAGGCTTAGAGAACCAAATGGGACGACCCTGGGCTTTTAAAGACCTTGAAATCACACCTAGGTTGCATCGGAGGCAGAGTCTGCGTGAGTCCGATGTTGCCTCCGATGTGTCCTGAGCCTGCAGGGAAGGTTGGACTCAAGGTCGAAGGCAAGACTGCGTGAGTCCGATGTTGCCTCCGATGTGGCCTGAGCCTGCAGGGAAGGTCGGACTCAAGGTCGGAGGCAAGCCTGCTGAGTCCGATGTTGCCTCCGATGTGGCCTGAGCCTGCAAGGAAGGTCGGACTCAAGGTCGGAGGCAAGCCTGCTGAGTCCGACGTTGCCTCGGATGTGGCCAGAGCCTGCAGTGAAGGTCGGACTCAAGGCCAGAGGCAGATCTCTGCTGAGTCCGACGTTGCCTCCGACGCAATTTTTAAGGCTTATAACTTATGTAAACTGTGGGGTTTCTCTATGAGGCCTCCCCTACACTCTCTCACACTCTTATTCACTTACATAGGCGCGAACATATGTGCAATGGAGTGATTTTGAGCGGGAATCGTTGCGCTTATACAAAGTCTATTTGAAGTAATTGGTGAGTGGGTTTGGGTGACTGTCTAAGCTTGTTTATTATTGCTTATTCATGCATTTATGAATTATATTGTGACATTATCATTCAAGCATGATTTTATATTGCATTTATTCTTATTCGATGATGATGGTGATGATGATTAGGATGATATGGATTTGTGTTGGGTTACGGTGCCAGGAAGCATTGGCACTGGAACCCCCGGATTACGTGGAATTGTATATTGCATCTCATTCTTGCCTGTATGCGCCGTGTTGTGCTGGTGCCCGGGTGTTAGATGGAATGGGACGTTGACACACCCGGATGTACCTCTCAACACGATAGGATTCATGTAGTATATCTGTGGTTAGGCTCAGTTCCCTATGCTATGACCCTTACCAGCAGGGGTTTAGGTGTTGGGTAGCCAGAGCACCTGTTGCCTGTGGAGAGTTAGAGAGGCCAGGCCAGGGGTAGTAATGGTTATCGGGGTCTGCCTCTGGGTGGTGATGACTACGACCGGCGCGGGCTCCATAGTGATAATTGAGGTTGCATTGTGGTGAGAATGGAAGGATCCACAATGTCTTCCCGAGTTATTGCAGTAGCATATACCCATTGACTTAGCATTGTGTGTTAGGTGGTAAATGAATTAATAATAGCATGCACCATGGACTATTTGTGATTGTGTGATTGTGCATCCCCTTTTCTCTCTCACTAGCTCGGTGGAGCTAACCCCCGTGTACACATTCTTTTTATATTTGGATGCAGATGATTACTGTGGAGCCAGAGACCGTGACTAAGGATCATGGCGATGGTTGCCCACGATGATTGTGCCTATGGGCTGTACTGTTACTTGGGATCGTTCCCGTTTTATTATTTTTTTTAGAGCATTGTGCTTTGTATAAACTTTTATGTTTTACCTTTTTGGTAGCTACTTGATGGTCATAGGAATTTTGTAACTATGTTACTTATTATCATTAGCCAATGAACATCTTATAATCATTTCATTTACGCTTCCGCAAACTCTGACCTGTCTTGGAATGTAATATTCCTTTATCTTTCGCATTCTGATATTATTGTATTTTAATATTGGTTTATGACTGTGAGTTGGCCATTGCATCGAGATCCTGGAGGTGAGGTGGGATGACGCGTGTCACCCCAATCATACCCTGATATTGTACTTTTTCCCTTGTCGGGATAGGGGTGTGACATGACATGAGTCTGTAGTGATACCATTGGGTCATAGATGAGTAGCCCCGATGTCCGTGCACATCACGTCCACGTCCACGATGTCGTGCCTGGGTGAGATCGCGCCTGGGTGAGGCCACGCCTGGGTGTGGCTGCGCCTGGGTGGGGCCGCGCCTGGGTGAGAGGCCGCGCCTGAGTGGTGGCAGCGCCTGGGTGAATGCCGCGCCTGGGTGAGAGGTCGCGCCTGGGTGTGGCCGCGCCTAGGTGAGGCCGCGCCTGGGTGCATGCCGCGCCTGGGTGAGGCCGCGCCTGGGTGAGGCCGCGCCTGGGTGAGAGGCCGCGCCTGGGTGAGAGGCCGCGCCTGGGTATGGCCGCGCTTAGGTGAGGCCGCGCCTGGGTGCTGGCCGCACCCGAGTGGGACCCTTGGTTCGTTCCCCTTGGTTCTGGAGCGGGTCGCCCTGTGACACATGGCGGTCGCTGATTGGTCCGATGAATCTTGGATGTATCAGGCTGGTTGTTCACTTACAGGCCCTTTGGATACATCCATCTCAAACCTTCGTTTTCTCTCAATGCTCGACCTTGAGTATAACCAAAATCTCTCTTCCACAGTACCAAGTTCTTTGATGAACCTACTTCTTTGACTGCCCTTAGTCTCCCCAATTGTGGATTCCATGGAGATTTTCCTAGCAATCTTTTCCTTCAACCTAACATGACAGTCATAGACTTATCTTATAATCCTCTCAAAGACTTGAGATTACCAACTGAACTTGGCAACTTCCCTTGGAATTTCGTGTTTCCAACACCCAGATATCGAAGAGAATAATTGTTCATCACTTGATCAGCAGGGAATTCAGGAATCAAGACTGAGAGGAGAGGATTATAAGATAAGTCTATGACTGTCATGTTAGGTTGAAGGAAAAGATTGCTAGGAAAATCTCCATGGAATCCACAACCCCAGAGACTAAGGGCAGTCAAAGAAGTAAGGTTCACCAAAGAACCCGAGAGACCTGGCTAGAGAGATTTCTGCCACCATTCAATCAATCCAATTAAAGTAACTGCATGACTTTAGGAACTCATTGAAAGGCCCAATTATAATGACTGCATGACGGGTCCAACGGGCGAGCCAATAAGGCTACAGAGAATCTTGAAGAAATTAATGCATCCACTAATAACTCGCGACTTCTACTTTGACTGATTCTGGTTCGCAATTTCTTCATAACTATTTGGTTTATTTTAGATATCGATATTGGTTTTGGTCTCTGCTGATACCGACCCAGATTGGCCTTTTAATTAAAAATCAAGTTGTTTTTTTTTTTTAATTTTTTTTTACAATTTTACCTTTGATCCGATATCAATACCCGATCTAGGATCGGCAAGGTGTTGGTATTCAGTCAATCTAGCCAATCTGATACCAATATCCCAATACCTAATTACAATTTTTTTTTAAAAATTTGCCAGAGGTGATATGTGTTTATGCTAGTGTAGACTCGCAGGCAGCATTCAAAACACAACAAATTTTGAGTCATGCCTATGTGTTTCTTCATATGAACTCAACTTAGTTCTGTAGGTTTCGAGTTGAAGGATAGGAGGAGCCTCTCCCGTCTTATTGCCAAATTGTCTTATTATCGATGCCAAATTTGATTAGATCCTAATTAATTAGAATCCAAAAGAAACAAAAATGCAATTCGAATTCAATTTTCCATCACACAAAACCTTTGTTATCAAATCCATAAACAAAAAAAAAGATAAATAAATAAATAGGAGTATCAATTTATAAGAGCAAATTGAGGACGAATGATATTTATAAAAGCAAAAGGGACAGGTGTGTCTCTATGTGCAGTAGTGCATAGGAAAAATTCTATAACTCACCAATCAAAAAAATTGAAAGGAAGATATTTATCTGTTGGTGGGGATTAGACTATTGGTGGAAAATCAAGCCTTGACTTGATGTCAAGTAAATAAGAAAACAAAAACTTGGGCAATAGTCTTGAGACTTGAACATGTTTAAAAAGTAATGACAGTCCGTCAAGTCTTCGGGAGCTACTACTGATGATTTGGGATTTCTAGTTTTTTTTAACCGATGATGAGTTTTAGTCATTTTGCCTTTCATACATTTTTTTTTAATCCTTAGATAATAGTTATGATCTATAATTATGTATAGTTTTTTTTTTATTTTTTATATGAAATCAGAAACAAAATTAATTCATAAACCGAGTAAATTCCAGAGAAAGTTCTTGTGAAAGAGTCAGAATACTTAGTAGTCCTAGCCCTATTGTCTAATACATGAGACCTTTGGAATTGAATGATTTCATTGACTTGAAGATAATACAAGAGAGAGTGCATATATATAGCACCATTGATGACAATATGGAAACCTAGAATCCTAATCTGAACTCATGTGATAATAGAAGTAGTGGTCCCTGGTTGAGAGGTCTTTTCTGGTGGTTTGAGGACATCATGCATGGTCCAAAGTGGCAGTCCATTGATATACATGATAGAGAACTCGATAGGGGTTTGATTGATCATCATCCTCATGATGAATACGGTTCATATAAAACTTAGTTCATCATATGAACTCAACTTAGTTCTATATCGCATATAGGTTTCGAGTTGAATTGAAGGATGGGAGGAGTCTCTCCTGTCGTATTGCTGACTTGTCTTCCCATCAATGTCAAATTTGACTAGATCCTAATTAATTAGAATTCAAAAGAAACAAAAAAAAAAAAAAAGGCAATTCGGACTCAATTTTCCATCACACAAAATCCTTGTGGTCAAATCCATAAATATGTGAATTTCTGTTAAAATTCACCAATCAAAAAAATTAAAAGGAAGATATTTATCTTTCAGTGGGAACCATTGGTGGAAAGTCAGGTCTTGATTCGAAGTAAAGTAAAAAAGAAAACAAAAACTTGGTCAATAGTCTTAAGATTTGTCCAGGTTTAAAAAGTAACAAGATTTCGTCAAGTCTTCGCAAGTTACTAATAATTTTGGGATTTTTATCGATGATTGATACTTTTACTTAAATCAACCAAAACTCATGGAGTTTTGTCATTTTGCCTTCTCTACATTTTTTTTTTAATCTTTAGACAATAATTAGGCTCTATAACTATCTATATGTATTATAACTCTGGTTGACTAGACAACTAAAATTCATAGACTTGAAATTTTTTTAATTTTTTTTTTGTATTTTATTTTTAAAGATTTGTGTTATATTTACTATATTTAAAATATAGAAAATATGATTCGCTCTAACCAGGTTTGACTACACAACACTAATATTCCACGGCTTAACACCTCTCCCCCAAAAAAAAAATTTATTAAAATAAAAAATAAAAAAAAAAAGAAAGGGAGGAACGGGGGACATTTATGTACATCTTATGTTTATTGATCTATATATTTTATGAAAAAACAGAGAAAGTTGCCGGAAAATGAACATCCAAATATTGAAAAAAAAAAGAAATTGACATTAGTCGTAGTTGCTTTCATGTTGACCAATATTTTCTTTGTATTCACTTTTCTACAGATATTATTATGTATGGGATTGAAAAGAGTTTGGTTAGTGGATCAACTCTTCTGATATTCATTATTTCTGATTTTCACAAAATAATGAAAGTCTAGAAAGAGGGTTAAAGTGGTGATGGCGTTTAATATGGCTAAGTCTTGGATACGGATACCTCTCCATGCTGTGTGAACCACTGGTGGAAAATCAATGGAAAATCAGGTCTTGACTCGAAGTCAAGTAAAGGAGGTCCATTTTCTTTTATTTCTTTTCCATCAAAATGATGAATCACAATATTAAAGAAAATCTTTCCAATATGATCATTAATTGATCTAAAAAAGAAAAATATGAAATTTAACAATAAATGTCCAACAAAAATTTTTCAATGATCAAAACAAAGATACATGACTTTTAAGCATTGATATGTACACCAATAATTTTAGTACTTACTTTTTCTTTATGACACTTCATTGGATATTTTTTTAGAATTGAGTTTTCATTCATCCATAGTGAAAAGTGAATGTTTTCACTTATGGGTTCCAATGCTTAGATGATATTATGGGAATTGTACCAAAGGCACTTTAGACATTTGTATTCAAAAGGGTAATTATGGCATTCTATGGTGGAATACACCTCATTGACTCTACAACAAAAAAACCTCATTTTTTTCTTTTTGATTTTTTTGAGGACGCACGTTCTCTGTCCAAGAATGCATTTGGGTGCAGGCTGCGCCCAAACACATGGGTCATGGGCAGGATTTGAGTCATTTAGGGGTGATCATTTCGCCCACCTCCCATGTATCTGAGTACACCCTGCGCCCCCATTGCAGACAACTTTATCCCTTTTTTTTTTTTTTTTTTTTAATAGTGTCGCTTCAAAGATTTGGTAGTCAAATTATGCCCCATGGGTTACACTATAATCGTTAGTTACTTATCCACAATGGTGGAATTTTCTCTTACCAAAAACAAAAAATGGTGGAATTTTCATTTTGTGACAGTCTGACAGACTACCGTCGGATCACCGAATCATCTCATGTTCTAGAAATTCGTTGAAACATTTCACACTCACACTCACACCTATGACCTAACTGCCATTCCCATTTTTTGAATCCATTTATCCGCGAAACACTTAAAGCTGAATCCAAAGGCCCATATAAATAAGGGTTTTTAACAAATGCCTCCCTGAAAATGCCCATTTGTCCAAATACCCTCCTACAACTTTTTTAATTGCAAATTTTCTCTCTATTTTTAAAACAGTGTAGTATTTCGGTCCAATTCCTTAATTTGAGATGTTAGATGTTAGTTTTAGGAAATCTAATGATCAAAATGCCCTTCTGATAAAAACCCACCAAAATTAAAGAATAAAATGACCAAATTATCCTCCATCTTCCCCAAATGGCTTATGATTTGAACTTGAAAATCAAACCCTAAATCATTTGGGGAAGGAAGATGAACGACCCTAGAATCAAGCCCCAAAAATATTTAAAAAAAAAAAAAAAAAAAAAGCTACTACATTCAATGGTGTGAGAAGTGAGAACAACTGAGTTTCTTCTATGTATCGGACCACTTTTTTGAGTAAAACGCATTGAGAGGCCCAATTATAGTGATTGCATGACTTTTACCCATTGAGAGGCCCAATTTAGTGACGGCATGACGGGTCCATTGGGCGGGCCAATAAGGCTAAAGAGAATCTTGAAGAAATTAATGAATCCACTAACTCACCAATCAAAAAGATTAAAAGGAAGATATTTATCTTTGGGTGGGTACCATTGATGGAAAATCAGGTCTTGATCGACTTGAAGTCACGTAAAGAAGAAAACAAAAACTTGGGCAATAGTCTTGAAACTTCCAAATGTTTAAAAGGTAATGAGATTCCGTCAAGTCTTCGTCATTTTGTCTTCCATACTTTTTTTTTTTAATTCTTAGACAATAGTGTTCGCAAGTTACTAGAATACAAATACTTTGTGAGTCCAAAATGGTTGTACAATTGTAGCACAGATGCCACTCACATCCATTAGGGTGCAGTATAATACGGTGGAATCCACACCATAATATAACAGTTGAGCTTCACATCACTTCTACTCAACTTGGCATTTTGGTTCAGTTTGAAATTTATTTTTTGGCAATTCGGATGTTTCAATGAAATTTTTAGGCCAATCGTATGTTTTATAAGATTATAAATAAATAACTATTTCTATTAAATGTAAAAACATTAGCCTTAGAATTCTAAACAAAATACATAGATTTTTTTCCTTATTTATTAGGCCAATTAAAATTTTTATAACATGGGCTTGCGATGTAATCAAGCCTATTTTCAAGAAAATATTTGTGGGGTAATATGGTAATAACAAGAAAATCTTGTGTTAAGTATGAACCCATAGGAAATATAAAGATCAAAACCCTTGGCTCTTGCTTCTCCTTGTAATAATTTTCCACTCTTCTCGTTTCAGTTTTGCATTCCCCTTTTTAACTCCTCTTAAGATATGCTGGTTCTTTGTCCACACAATTCGAGGGCTTATCAGCAAGGATGGATGGAGGAGAATGAAGAATAGAGCATTATTGGGGAGAGAGAGAGAGAGAGAGAGAGTTTCTGGATCACCTTCACAAGAAGTGTTCTTTTCGTTTTCATTCACCACCTTCACAACAATTTCAAACCTCACCATTTCTTTCATGTTCATTTGAAGAAAAGAGCTTGGTTGAGTTTGATCAAAGCTTCACTCTCACCTTGCGCTCTCAAGGATTTGGACATAAAGGCATCCCTGAAAATTGAGCACTGGAATGTCCTGTTTGGGAATAATATCACTCCTCAAAAATGGACTATTAACTATTAAGATGATTTACTTGCTCAAGCATTGGTGGCTCAATATTTATATTAGCTCAAGCATTGGTGGCTCAATATCCCCCGTTTCTCTCTTTCTCTTTTTTTCTTTTTTTTTTGGTGGTGGGGGAGGAGGTGTTACGGCCGTGGAATATTAGTGTTGTGTGGTCAAACCAGGTTAGATTGTTAGAGTGAATCATAATTTCTATATTTTAAATACAGTAAATATATCATAAATATTAAAAAAAAAAAAAACCCAAATCTATGAATTTACAAGAGTTACAATACATATAGATAGTTCTATAGATCATTATTATTGTCTATGGATAAATAAAAAATTTAGAGAACGCAAAATGACCAAACTCCATGTGTTTTGACTGATTTAAGTAAAAATATTAATCATCGGTAAAAATCCCAAATCATTAGTAACTCGTGAAGACTTGATGGAATCTTGTTACTTTTTAAACCTGTGCAAGTCTAAGAGTACCATAGACCAAGTATCTTGTTCCACTCTTTTGGTGAGTACATTATCTGAGTTTTTTTTCATCTATTTGCTTGATGATTCACAAAATAAAATTTAAATCGAATTTTGGAAATTAGTTCATACATTTTATACTTCATTTGGACTGAGAGGAACCGTGTTCACCATGAGGATGATCAACCAAACCCCTATCGAGTTCTCTATCATGTACATCAATGGACCATGCATGATGCATGTCCTCAAACCACCAGAGAAGACCTCTCAACCAGGGACGACTACTTCTATTATCACATGATCAGTTCAGATTAGAATTCTAGGTTTCCATATTGTCATCAATGGTGCTATATATATATATATATGCACTCTCTCTTGTATTAATTATCTTCAAGCTCAATGAAATCATTCAATTCCAAAGGGCTCATGTATTAGACAACAGGGCTAGGACCACTAAGTATTCTAACTCTTTCACAGGAACTTTCTCTGGAATTTACTCGGTTCACATCGCACGCTGCGTCAAGTATTCTAGAAAGAGTCGTTGTTCATCGAGGATCTATCGTTGCAGGTCGTTGATCTGACCAATAGTGGCTGGAGCATTGGGGTCAGGTGTCACTTCCACCCACGCATCGTCGGCCTCATCATTATTGGGCTCGTCGACCACGAACTGGTCATTAAGGGGGATCTCTTCCTCCAGAGGAACATGGTCCGGGTCGTTGGCTCTGTGAGAGCACTCTGGGGGTGGTGATCCATTCCTTGCTCCGTTGTTGGTGGTGGTAGTCTTCCTTCGTGCCATTGAATGAATATGGAAGCGAGCTAGTAGCTGTAATGGCTAGTGTCGTTCCCACAGACGGCGCCAATCTGTTGCGTCAAGAAATCGTCGAGCGGTCCTACGAGTGCCGTCACCTGCAAGTGGACCAAGGGGTCAATAGAGAGAACCGGTGTGGTTCCGGCCTAGGGCTCTCCGATGCCAAAGTTAGATCTCCTGGCGCAAATAGATGAATAGTGATTATTCAATATGAGTTTAGATGTCCCTGATGGGGTTGTGTACCTTGCCTTTTATAGTAGCGTATGGCGGTGTGGAGAGTCCCAGTTTGATGGCGATTGTGCCGTTGAGTGGATAGAGGCCCTGGGTAATGGGGCTCTATCCCGATTGGCCATCTCCCGTGGGAGGAGTGTCTGGTGGCATCGGGATCCTTGGTGGATAGATACCCGCCTGTGGTGATAACGTCCTTGGTGCTTGAATCCGTCCGGGTGACGTGACCTCTAAGCGGCGGTCGAGTCCTGGTGGTGACATGAGTCTTAGCGATACGATCGGGTCGTAGATGGGTAGCCCCCACCTCACGTGCCCACGATCTGGTGTAGCGCTGGTGAGCCGCGCTGGGTGTGGCGCGCTAGGTGAGGCCGCGCCGTGGTGGCCGATGGTGAGGCGCGCCTAGGTGAGCCGCGCCCCGGATGTGTGGCCGCGCCCGAGGGGTGGCCGCGCCTGGGTGAGGCCGCACCCTGATGTGTGGCCGCGCCTAGGTGAGGCCGCGCCCAAGTGGTGGCCGCGCCTGGCTACTGGCCGCGCCTGGGTGCTGGGACCCCGGTTCGTTCCCCTTGGCTATGGAGCGGGTCGTCTGTGACACATGGCGATTGTTGATTGGCCCGGTGAATATTGGATGTATCACATGGCTTCTTCAAAATTTTCTGGTTCACTACTTTCAGTTACTGTCACATACTCTGATAATGGATATTTTGTTGATGCTTTCCTTTCTCTTTGTGATCTTCTTGGCATAGGTGGTTCTTCTTGAGGTAATTGCTCCCCCTACTCAACATTATCATGTGCATCTTCATTTCCATGCACATCATCAACTGTTTGAGGAGCCTTATTACCCTCAACTTGATTTTCTTCAACTTGACCTTGTTGTCCATCATCACCATAAATAGGTAAAGGGAGTTGTTCTTCTGGCAATTCATCTACAACTCTCCTTGGCACTTCCTCCTTGTCAAAATCAGCAAGTGTTTGATTTTCTCAAAAAATCACATCCCTACTTCTGATAATCTTTTTATCAACTGGATCCCATAATCTGTAACCAAGCTTTTCATCTGCATACCCCATGAAAATACATTGTTTTGTATTGTCATCAAGCTTGGACCTCTCATCTTTTGGAACATGCACAAAAGCCTTGCAACCAAATACTTTCAAGTGACTACAAGAAACATCTTTCCCCCTCCACACAGCTTGTGGAACATTTCCATCCAAAAAAGCAGATGGAGATAAATTGATTAAGTATGTAGCAGTCCTCAAAGCTTCTCCCCAAAATGGTTTAGGTAATTTTACCGTTGAAAGCATGCACCTAACTCTTTCTATAATGGTGCGGTTCATCCTTTCTGCAACACCATTAAGCTATGGAGATTTGCGAACTGTTTGCTTATGTCGAATATCATGAGCTTTGCAATATTTTTCAAAGGGACCACGCTCATCATACTCACCACCATTTCTGTGCGAATGCATTTGAGGGATTTTCCTGTTCTCTTTCAACCATGACATGTGTAAGTACCGCGGTCCTCCGGGACGAAGGTTTCCTCAGCCCTTCTTTCTGGTGTCTTGGTGACATAGGATTTTGGGAGATACATGTGTGTGTGTATGGATGTGGATAACATTGTCAATATATGATAAATAGGGGATTGGGATCATGCATTAAAATATGTTAACCTAATGAGAAGTCGCCACCTAGGGTTAGGGCCTAGGACCCATTAAGTGTAGCCCTACCCGTGGTGAGCGGAATCGGGCTACGTGATTCCATATGGTCCAACCAAAGGTTCGGGTAAGGGGTCAAGTTACGAGTGTGGGAAGGTGTTAGGCACCCACCTCGCCCGGCCGAAGCCGGTCTCTCTGTGTTAGATGCTACGTAAGGACGAATGTTGTTTCTCTCTTATTACGGGGATGGGGGATATTATGAACTACATTCAGGTGTTATGAATTAAACTAAAGTACAATAAACTACATTATATATGTAAAAAGTGCAGATTAAAGCGGTAAAACATGAAAGGACTACATTGGATCGACAAAATGCAATAATTATACCTGTATGGTTGTATGCCCCTGGCTCAGGGGAGATGGACGAATGGACTAACGCTGCTTCTTTCTCGGCGGAGTAACGGCTCTTTCGAGTGATTTGGAAAAGAGTAAACAGACAGAATAACGTCTGTAACAAGGGAGTTTTGATGGTTATCTGTGCACAGACGGGATACCAAAGCTAAGGAGCCAAAGCGCTCTATACTCAGAGGGACAATCGAAGGATCTGTCCACCCCAGGGAAACCTCACATACTCACACACTCAAGAGAGAAGGAGGAGAAATGAGGGTGAAAAGGGGGAAAAGATGCAAGGAATCACTTGGGGAGGGTCTCTCTACCCAAAATTCCTTGGGAAATGTGGGAGGGGACCCTCCTATTTATAGGGAGGGACCTTTTCTCTCTCCTGGCCGAAAAGTCCTCCACGGCACCGTGGAGATGTCCACGACGCCGTGGGGGGCTTTTCCACGGCGCCGTGGGTGACGTCAGCAGGCTGATGTCACACCCCCTCATGGCGCCGTGGAAATCCGGTACACCTCCCCACAGTGCCGTGGGAAGGTACCCACGGTGCCGTGGGAAGGCGTCCACGGCGCCGTGGGCGCGCAGTGCCATTTTTCCTTTTTTTTGGGCCTAAAATGGGTCATTTTGTGCTCAGCATGATTCTTGGTCCTATGGGCCAGGTATCTTTGGGTCTGAAAAGAGGGGGGGTGCGTCGTCCATCGTCCATGTCCCGTTGTCATGATCGCCAATTAGGGGGTGACAAAAATCAGTGTCTACAGTTTGCCCCTCTTTGGCCGAGGCCTGTGCCAACAGCCGAAGGGTAAAGACAAAAGACCAACTAATTTTGTCACCAAGAGCATGTACTGCTGACGCTTTGCTCAAAGGCGGCAGAGTTGCTAAAAATAGGCGGTTAATCGCGATGAAATCTTTCGATAATCCTCAAAAGAAAAACTCGGAAGAACCAAATCTTTATTGCTCAAACAATTTTTGAGGGTGATAAGGCACCGCTCGACCAAAGACCTAGGTAAGGCACCACTCGGCCTACCGGATCGAATATGAGGGACTCCACTGGGATAGAATTTTGAGGGTGATAAGGCACCACTCAACCGACGATCTAAATAAGGCACCACTCGACCCGAAGATCCAATTTGAGGGTGATAAGGCACCACTCGACCGAAGATCTAGATAAGGCACCACTCGGCCCGAAGATCCAATTTGAGGGTGATAAGGCACCACTCGACCAAAAGTCAAACTTGGATGGTTATAAGGTTCCACTCGACCGAAACCATCAAGTCTGGAGGGTGATAAGGCACCACTCGACCGAAAATCTAGATAAGGCACCACTCGGCCCGAAGATCCAATTTGAGGGTGATAAGGCACCACTCGACCAAAAGTCAAACTTGGATGGTTATAAGGTTCCACTCGACCGAAACCATCAAGTCTGGAGGGTGATAAGGCACCACTCGACCGAAAGTTAGTATTGAGGGATTTCACTGGGAATATTTTATATATATATATATATATATATATATATATATATATATATATATATATATATATTTTTCTTTTTTATTATTTTATTTTATTATTTTATTATATATATATATATATTTTAATTTATTTGTTTTTTTTTTTTTTTTTGGGTCCACGACGCCGTGTGGGGGTCCGCACGGCCCCGTGTATGGGCGACACCGTGCTTGCACGGCCCCGTGCCAGACTTCACGGCTCCGTGGGCAATCCTCCACGGCGTCGTGGGCCGCTGTTCCACGGCGCCGTGGGCGCGATAGAGAATTTATAAATAGAGGGTTCCCTCCCTCATTCCTTCACTCCCATTTCTGCTACGAAGCTCTGCTGTTTTTTATTTTCGACTTCAAACCCTGTTTATTTGCTCACACCATGTCTTTCCGCCGACGAGGACGCCAGTCTAACCGGGAGCCACTACTCGGTACCACTGATCGCGATGCACGGGCTGCATGGTATCTTTCAGGGGTCACCCTGGCCGACACGGCCCTCCATGGTTGTCCCTCCATATGGGGCCAGGTCAGTATTCTTACTCTTTCCCTTTCAATTTATGCATTTATTTATATTAGCTTCATACTTCATCGCATAGATTAGAGGTAATGCCCCTAGATTCTGCCCCAATGCTCCTAATGGCACGCGAATGTAGGTAATGCCCCCAGATATCATCTTAGGCACCTAGCAGCACACAAACTTAAGCAAGGCCATCAAACAAATATTCTAAGTGTCTTTTGGCACGCAAATCTAGGTAACGCCTCTAGATATCCTCCTAGGCACCTAGTGGCACGCAAATCAAAGCGAGGTCATCAGACACTACCTTAAGTGTCCTTTGGCACATAAATCAAGGTAACGCCTCTAGATACCCCCCTAGGCACCTAGTGGAACGCAAATCAAAGCGAGGCCATCAGGTACCACCTTAAGTGTCCTTTGGCACGCAAATTAAGATAACGCCTCTAGATACCCTCCTAGGCACCTAGTGGCACACAAATCAAAGCGAGGCCATCAGACACTACCCTAAGTGTCCTTTGAGTACGCAAACGGGTGACGCCCCTTTACTGACCTCTCCCTCTTTCTCTCTTTTTTTTTTTATTTTTATTTAATTGTTTAATTGTTGTCCTCACTATCTCGGCTAAGCATTTGCCTTATTTTTCTTTGCAGGGCAGCTCCCTTCCTTTGCCCAAGAAATATTGCGGGCTGGAGGCTGTTTGAGTGGTACCGCACACTTTGCCGGTACGTCGCGGGTTGTTCGGGACCGGTGGGGCACATCGCCTCGTCCTGGCTAGCGCGAGTTGGGACAGACCGATCGTGAGAGCTCGATAGAGAGGTGGTGGCCGAGCACCCATACATTTCACCTTCCCTTTGGTGAGGCGACGGTCACCCCCTTAGATTTATACATGATCACGGGACTCCCCTTTGGTGGATTACCCGTGACACGACTCCGGATGAGAGGATTATAGCCTCGGTAGAGCCATCGAGCGCCTGGAGTACTATAGGCAGGATTGGGGATTGCGTTACAGGAGAGAGATCCGCGTCGGTCTTGAGGGGTAGCTGGGATGAGAGGGTTGTTCTGAGACGATCGCCGCCGTCCGTCCAGGATCAGATCGCGGGTCGATGCTTCCTCCTATTCTTCTTGGCGGAGGTGATCTTGGCAATATATGCGGAGTGCAGGTGGCACGACGCCGCATATGTTCGCTTCTTCGAGCATTTTGATGTGGCCGCGGGCTACGATTGGGGGCTCGGCGTATGCCTACTTCCGGATATGTTAGATTATCTAGTTGTGGGGTCACCGAACCTGATCGGATGCTGCTATGTCTTATGGGTGAGTTCTCTCAGCTTGGCCTTTTTCTCTTTTCCCTATCTTTTTTTTTGTTTTCATTTTATTCTTACTTTTTTGAGCTCATTTATGATTGCCTATTGCAGACGTGGAGCTATGAGATCCTTCGGTTTGGTCCCTACTTTCGAGACTGGGATGACCCCGGGACCACCTTTCCTCGGACTACCGATGGTGTAAGTCCCACTTGCTCGGGAGCGGACGCCATAAGGACCTTGGGTCCATTCGCGGCCTCCGAACGAGCCACCGACCGAGTAAATTTAAAGTGATTGTTTATCTTATTTTCTCTTTTCTCCTCTTCCTTTTTATTTTTGCATTGATCGATGTCTCTCTTGTGAGCTTCTCTCCGTCCTTATTTGGGGAGGTGATTTTAGAGCCGGACATGTTTGACAGGCCTCGGCTCTCTCCACTCGCAGATCCTTTTGAGGGCCCATGGGGGTTGGCTTTTTACTTGGGAGAGCGAGTGTCCCTGCGGTGGTCCGAGGCTCGCTTAGTGCCCCTGCCTCCTCCTCCTGCTCGGGTCCATCGGCCGACCTTGATGGATCGAGATGAGATCGGCACTGGAGGGTTGGTGAGCCCGCGATTGGGTTGGTGCTAGCCGAGATGGACTACACCGACTTCCTTCTTCGAGAGACCTGGGTCCCCCTCACCCGCGAGGGTCCTCGAGTAAGATCTTCTCCATTTTCCCCTCTTCTTCTCGATTGTTAATCTATCTTTTATTCTGATGTGTTTTCTCCTCTTGACAGTTTCGTGTCGCCCCATGATTCCAGGGGTCTATGGTGGTGGGAGTTCTTCTCGCGCCTCCCGAGTAGGGGAGGTGGAGTCGGTGTTGGGCCCTCGGAGAGGTTCCACCGCGGATTGCTGGTCCAGGACGACCACATTCCAGGGTATCGTTCGTGGTTCATTCGCCACCACGAGCCTGGGATGGTTGAGGTCATCTTACCACCCCCTCGGGCTACGGATATGGACCTAGGCCTCCCTCTTCCTTATGACGGGGTAAGCACATCCGACTTTCCTAACTTCATCCATTATTTTTCAAACTCTTGATATCTTGGGTGGTTATCATGTTTAGGTGGATGCGAGCCGATACGCCGATATGAGGCGCATGATGGCGAGCATGGATGAGATGATCATCTCGCGTGTGGACGCAGGCCATAGTATGGTAATACTTTGTCTCTCCCCCCCTTTCTTCTTTTCTTTTTTTTTTATTTCAATTTTTATTATTGTTATTTCTTGCTTATCTTTTGATTTTCCTCTCTCTGTCTTTCTCTCTCCTTTTTTAGAGGGTTGAGCTCGACCATTGTCGGAGAGAGATTGAGAGACTCAGGCTTGCAAATGATCAATTGCAGTTCAACCTTACGTGGGCTGAGGTCGAGAGGGATGCCTTGATAGCGTCCCAAAGCGGAGAGGGGGGAGGCTTGGACGTTGACGATTATTCCCCTGAGTCATGACTGCTCTTCTCTTTTTTTTTTTCTTTTATATATTTTTTATTTGGAGATATTGTTACACTTATGTACATTTATTTTCCTTCCCTTCTCCTTTTTGTTTATACACTTTGGTATGGATACTGGTGTAATTTTTATGTATACTTTTCTTCTCTTTTTTTTTTGTACACAAACGAATTGTCTATGAATTCATTGGATATTTCTTTCTTTGAAATGCACATGAGACTCCATCCCTTTCCTTAGAAGCACAAATTCCATTGGTAAATGGTTCCATTACATGAGCAAGGACAGAGAAATTGAGAAAAGAAAGACAGACAAGTAAAGATAGGAGCATCCAATTGATATCACTTAGTTGTAACATTTTTCGGATAATAGCATCACCACTTCTTGTGTCACATCTCTGAGGTTCTGAAATTTTCCATCTTAAGTTGTTCCTGCCTTGGAGATACTAAGGAAGTGATATAAAAACTAATGTGAGTTAAACCCATGAATCTCACATAATTGTTCCCTGATGTTTCTGATTTTTCTCTCTCGGCCTTCATCCAAGGGCAGTTCCACTGGATTTCTTGGACATCTCTCTCCTCTAGATATTTCTTCCAGTCTTGGACCTTGTGGAATTCTGACTTTTCCCTTTGTATTTGATAATGCATAGGCCGGAGATGAGGACACGGAATTGGTGCGACCAATTTTAGTTTTTCCATCAACCACATTTAGAATACCAGGAGATCCATGAAGGAAATCATGACCGTATTTCAGAGACCGACTCATGGTATCAAACCCTTTGAATGTTTCTGCTAAAATGGTAGGGGCGATGTCGCATCCTTCTTCAATTTGCCTCACCACTTCTGCAATTATTGATGGCATGCCTTTTCCTGGAGATGCTAACAAGTACCTCCCAATCATACAGAATAAGTATGCCCACTTTCTGCGTCGGATCTGTCTTTCTTCTTCAAACCCATTGTTGTTGAAGATCTTCACAACTTTCAACGCATCCACCTTGTCATAATTGAGAACTTGCTTTAACTCCTTCTTATTCATGGCAAAGAAATCTCCCAAATTTTTGAAGAGCTGCTCTTTCTTCATAGTTGGGAGGAACGATTTTTCTCGAGGGGGTGACATCATGCAAGCCCGAAATTCTTCAATGGTCGGAGCCAGCCAGACTTTTTCGAAGTGAAACGCATGCAATTGGGGGTTCCAGCACTTTGACACTTCCCTTAGTAAATCATGATGGAGCTTGAAACAACCGATCCTTCCCAATACTATCAGATGGTGATCCTCTAGGAGTGTAGGCTCGTCCACATTCATCCGGAGAGTCCACTGACGCAACCGTTCGTCGAGTCCTTCTTTCTTTGATCCTCTCATGCTACCTGTATCAAGGATGGGGTTAGCATTTTGCGACACAGAATGAATAAATTCTTTGTTAATAACCAGCTCTAGATGACTTTTACTTCTAAGCTAGGTCAAGGAATGGAAGGCCAAATGGCAAGATTTACCCATATGTGCAAGGGACGCCGGCTGGCGAAATTTATGGGAGGAAACCGATACAATGCCTTCTTTTTTTTCTTTTTTTTTTTTTGAGACCGTACCCGAATACATCGAGTTGCCTACGTATCCCTTCGGAGGAATCAGGTCTAACGTAGTTCAAATTGCTTCACATATCTCAGACAAAATACTTCTTTAGTTGGTCCATATTGACCAGACCCCGAAGATCTTCTCCGTCAAGATCAGAGAGTTGGACCGCCTGTCCTGGCAATATGGTCTTGACTTTGTAGGGTCCACTCCAATTGGGTCAGAATTTTCCTCTTGGGTCGTGGATCGGAGCTCGCTGCTCTTTAAGGACCAAATCTCCTTCCTCAATGCTCCGAGTGCGGACACCTTTATTGAATGCCCTAGCCATTCTTTGCTGATATTTCTTGAGATTATCCATGGCCTTCATCCTTTTCTCATCCAGGAGATTGAGCTCTTCGTACCTGGCCCTTACCCATTCTCCTTCTGGCAATTGACTATCGAGTAAGACTCGAAGAGAAGGGACCTGAATTTCCACCGGTAATACGGCTTCCATCCCATATACCAGAGAATACGGGGTAGCTCCGGTAGAGGTTCGGATAGATGTCCGATATGCCCATAAAGCTAGTGGAAGTTTCTCTGCCAGTCATTGTGTGTATCGCCATCTTTTGCAATATGACCTTCATATTCTTGTTGGCGCTTCTCTTATCTCCATTAGTCTCGTGGTCGGTAAGTAGTAGACTTATGCCTCTTAATGCCAAATTGGTTTCAGAGTTCTTCCACTTTTCCCCTGAAATGCAGGCCTTGATCGAAATCACTGCATTGCGGCACCCCGTATCTGCAGATGAGATTCTCTTTTATGAACTTTGCCACCTTGGGCAGAAGTTAGGACTGCATAAGATTGAGCCTCTACCCATTTTGTGAAATAGTCGATGGCGACTAACACGAATTGATGTCCATTTGAAGCCTTTGGAGTTATTTTTCCAACCACATCAATTCCCCAAGTAGAAAATGGCCAAGGGGCATTTAATGAGTGCAACTCGTCGGAGGAATATGAATGATGTTGGCAAATATCGGCATTTATGACATCGCCTTACGAAGGTAGCACATTCAGCTTCCATAGTGGCCCAATAGTATCCCATCCTGAGAATTTTCTTGGCCAGCATCCTTGCATTCATGTGTGGTCCACATATTCCTTGATGGATTTCTTCCATGATGATTTGAGCCTGATCCTCATCCACACATAATAGTTGGATACCATCATAAGACCTTTTATACAACAAGTTTCCTTGGAGGATGAACTGAGTGGCATATTTTCATAAATGCCTCTTCTCTCTTTCTGAAAACTCTTCAGGATATCTCCTTTCCTTGATGTAGTCGACCACTGGAGCATACCAAGGTCTTCCATCCTCGGTGAGCGTGTTGACTGGTTCTCCATATGCTGGGCAAGTCCTTCTTTGTATTAGGAAGGGCTAGACCTTGTCTTAAGTATCACATTCTACCATAGACGCTAAAGTGGCTAGAGCATCGGCGAACCGATTGCTATCCCTGGGCAGATACTCAAAAGAAACTTCCTTGAAGCATTGCGTCAGTTGTTCCAGATAGACTTGGTAGGGCTTCAACTTCTCATCCTTAGTCTTCCACTTTCCTTGTGTTTGACAGATCACTATAGAGGAATCCCCGTAAACTTTAATTTTGTCAACTCCTACAGACAGAGCCATTTCTAACCCAATAGCACAAGCTTCATACTCTGCTATGTTATTGGTACAACTAAATTCCAATCTGAAGGCCATCGGCAAGTAAAAGTCTTCTGGGGTTATCAATAACACCCCTGCGCCAAATCCTTTTTGATTGGTGGCTCCATCAAAGTACAGTTGCCACCCCTTAGTTGGTCCGGCTTCCACGAAGTACAAATCTTCATCTGGGAAGAGGTCCTCTGTTGCTCGGGAATCATGCTCTGAGGGAAATGCTGCTAGATGGTCATAGATTGCTCGCCCTTTCACAGACTTTTGACTGACATAGGTTATGTCGAATTCTGATAATAGCAACAACCACCTAGCCATCCTTCCTGTCAATCTGGTTTCTCGAAGAGGTACTTAATGGGATCCATACGAGAGATCAACTTTGACGGGATGTGACACCATATAGTGCCTCGGGAGCTTAGTTACCCAAACCGAGAGATGTACATGTCTTTTCTCTTGGGGCATATCGAGTTTCATACTCGATGAATTTCTGCTCACATAGTAGATTGCATGCTCTTCTCCATCCGCCTTGCCAACTTGGGCCATCATTGATCCAACCATTGTTTCTCCTCTCGACAAATATAGGAGCAAAGGTTCACCGAACACTGGAGGGACAAGTATAGGAGGAGAAAGTAGATACTCTTTGATTTTCATAAAGGCATCTTGACAATTCTCGTTCCATTCTTTCGGCTCTTTCTTCCTTAGGAGTTTGAAGATAGGTTCACAAGTGGATGTCAACCGAGATATGAATCTCTTGATGTCTTGGATGCGGCCCAAAAACCCTCGTACCTCTTTTTCGTCGGGGTGGTGGCATTTCCGTGATGGCTTTTATCTTGTCAGGGTCCACTTCTATCCCTCTTTCACGACAAGAAATCCCGAGTAATTTTCCTGCTTTGGCCCCAAACACACACTTCGAGGGTTCGCCTCGCTTGTATTCTTTGATTCTTTCAAAGAACTTTCTGAGAGCTGCAACATGGCCTTGTCGGTCAATAGATTTGACTATCATATCATCGACATATACCTCTACTTCTTTGTGTATCATGTCATGTAGGATAGCCGTGGCCGCTCTTTGATATGTTACCCCAGCATTTTTCAACCCAAAAGGCATTACTTTGTAACAAAACGTGCCCCAGGATGTGGTGAAGGCAGTTTTCTCCCTGTCCTCCGGGCACATACTAATTTGGTTATATCCTGAGAAACCATCCATGAAGGACAGTAGAGCATGGCCTGCAGTGTTGTCTACCAAAATGTTAATGTGGGGTAACGAAAAATCATCCTTCGGGCTGACCCTATTTAGGTCACGAAAATCCACACACATTCTGACCTTCCCATCTTTCTTAGGGACTAGGACAATATTGGACAACCATTGAGGGTACTGAGTTACTTGAAGAAATCCTGCATTCCATTGTTTGATTACTTCTTCCCTGATCTTCTCACTCCATTCCGGCCGCATCCTTCTTAACTTTCGCTTGGTGGCGAGCCTCCGGATATGTTGGTAATTCGTGTTGCACAATCTTTGGATCGATACCAGGCATATCCTTGTAGGACAGCGAAGACTTCCTCAAATTCCTTGAGGAGAGAGATCATTTGGGATGGTTCGTTATTGTTGAGAGAAGCACCAATTTTGATTATTCGAGGGCATTGATCGGTCCCTATATTTACGGGGTGGGTATCCTCTCGGATGGGTTGAGCTCTTCTTTGCTCCAATTGTTCTAACAGATTACGATGTTCTAAGACATTATCATCATCAGAAGAATAGGAAGAAGAAGAAGAAACATACTCAAAATCAGTAATTTCATTCATGATAAAGGGAAGAGTACAGACAGGCTCAATGGACTGGACATTTCCACCGGACTCGGAATCTGACTCGAGATACTGAGACTTAGAAAGGACTATACTAGAGCTGGTTACAACTTGATTCATTAATATGGAAATCTTCCATCATTCTGGCCCAATTCACTATGGATCCTTGGAGAGGTTGTATGAGAAGATGCGGTGCCGATCCTTCTTCTTCTTCTTCAATGATCACTGCTACTTCGAACAGTTTGCCGATCCCTTGATCCCCTGTGACTTCCTTCTTGCTAGCTTGATCCAATTCCATGGCTATCCAGTCTACTTCGTTCTTAAAGAATATTTCAAGTCCTGGTAGACGTTCGCCCTGTTCTTGATTGAACCATGGTTCTGGATTTCCACAGTAAGGGAAGTCTTCTCCCTCTTTCACGAAGTACCCGTTCAGAGTCTTGAAATATGGCTCACCATTTGCCGTACTATTCTTCTGTCCTGTGGTTTTCTTCCTTGGGTTCTTCGGGTTAAACCCTAATCCACACCGGTTGGCATTGGCTGGTATCTCCGAGAACGCCGGTACCCCTTGTTGGTTTTTACCCAATCCCAATCCAGGGAAATATTTCATCTTTCTCATAATCTTTACAGAGGCCTCGCTCCACATTGTTAGGATTTTCCCTAGACTCTGGTCTTCTTCTCTTGCAGAGGTAGTACAAATGTGGCCGATTTCAAACCCACCCAGCTGCACTTCTTGAGAGGATGAACCACCTACTTCAATGTTGGCCAAAGTGTGTACCATTTACGGGTCTCCAAAGATGGTAATCACTTTCGATCATATATGAACTTCACTTTTGATGAAGACTTGATGCTAGGGCTCCAGTTGAATGTAACCATGGTCTTCCAAGCAACATATTGAAGGATGCTTGAATGTCAATGACTTGGAAGTCTATGGTAAAGCAGGCTGGTCCAATCTTGACCTTGGTGGTAAGAATCCCAATCACCTCCCTTCGGAATTGTCGTATGCTCGATGGTTAGTGGACGACTTCATTTTGTCTAGAGATAAACCCATGCATCCTGGTGCTTTGAGGGGCATCACATTGAGGGCGGACCCATTGTCTATCGGACACGGGGACTTGATTCTTGTTACATTCCACCGTAATGTAAAGTGCCCGGTTGTGATTCTTTCCTCCTGGGGGTAAATCTTCTTCTGAGAAAAAGAGTGACTGAATGGCATAAGTGGCTCCCACTATGTGAGATAACTCTTCAGGCCCCATTTCTATGGGCACTTGAACCTTGGTAAGAGCTTTCAGAATAGCTTCTCGGTGGGTTGGTGACGCCATTAATAAACCCCAGATTGAGATGTTGGCTTGGGCTTTCTTCAATTGGTCTAGTACTCGGTTTTCTGGCTCAACAACTGCCGTGGACTGGCTAGACCGATATTTTTCCACTGTCAACTCTTTATTCTTGAAGTTTCGGCCACTCCTGGTTTTCGCCACCTCTGATTCTCTTTCTTTAGTGACCAACCGGACTGGGCAAAAGTCCCCATCTTCTTCGTCACTATCAGTGATGATAAGAGGACCCTTGGGACAAATTCGGGTTTTACCTCCTTCGTCAGACAAGGCCACGATAGACTTCTAGGCTTGATTTAGGATTCTGACGGGGTTTCTCGCTTTTGACAACTTTCTTGGGTGTATGGGGTTCTTCGGTATCAATTGGCCAATGGCATGAAAGGCTTCGAAGCCGCTTGGTACATCTTCCTTGCTTCGCCAATGACTTATAGAAGCTGTGATCCTTCTTTTCTCCTTGAGAAACTAAAATTTCGGACCTCTTTGTTGAAATAACTGGGTGGATATTCCCTGTTGGGTCATTTACCGCTTCTCCTCATTGACATGACACATATAGAAATCATCATGTGCTCTTGCCCATGCGCGGTATTCTCTGTTACACGATACGGAGACGAGGGAGGAGTCCCACACAGGTCTTGTGTCAAGGCCAAAGTTAACTTTACAGAGTTTTCCAAATGGCGAATCGCTTGAGGGAGCGCCCCTTGTTCTCTAACGATTCCTGTTGAAGCTCCTCCTGGTACTTATCATCCAAGACCACCGTCCTCATGAGTGTTTCTGGATTTTATCTACATCCCGGTGGATCTTGTTCACCGGAATGATAATTCCCATGGTGCGGGTCCACAAGTGTTCTCATACTTCTCCAGGCGTGTCCTTGGTTGCCAAGGTTCCTCATCCTCCATTTCTTCTTCCCCTTCGAACACTTCATCATTGGATTCCTCGATGCGGATTCTTGCTCACTTTCATCTTCTTGGATGATTGTTCTTCTTCCAACGGTTCTTCCCCTTCATCATCGATGTCCATAGGAAAGATACCTCTGGTGGGGTCATTCTGAAATTCCCCGAGGCTGATATCATTGATCCATGCGTCCCGGTTTCACTTCTTGGGGTGGATCGGGATAGGAAAATGAATCGAATACAAGACCAGGTCTTCCGGAGGAGTTCGAAGCGGATCACGAGGCAAAGGAACCAAGTCATATTTTTCAGCTCATGGAGGGTGCGAGCGAGTTCATCGCTCTCATTTGGCATCACCAAGCTCTCACAACGTGCTGCGAAGTTACTACACACCGGATCGGAAATAGAGAAGTAAACTTATACAGGATCTCTTGAGTATGGGTGGAAACGTCGAGTATATCTGCGACTGATAGAAGGCGCTCATGTTCCAACGCCTCGGAACCTCGGAGATGATATCTCCTCATCATCTCTCTTTCATACTCATCGATGATACAGGTTGAATAAGGCCGATGGGGTCATTATTATCATTATTTCGATGTTATTTACCCAATCCATCTCTTCTACTCCTTCGTCCTCCATCGTCGGACTTTGCTCGGCATACTCTATCCATCCCTCGTGGATATCTTGGTCATCTTCCTCATCTGGGCTGTTGTCAATATCTCCCCTTATATGGGCAAGAGAGACTTCTTTGGTCAGAGCTTGTCCAATAGCTAATGCTGAGACTGCTTTAAGGAGCTAAGATGTGACTCTGGTGATTTTAGTCCCTTCTTCTTCTTCAGGAACCAGGTGAGATATTTCGGATGAGGAGAAACCATACTTGCACAATGGTGTCATCATCTCGAGACCCTCTAATCCATACTCCAAGAAATCCAACTTTCGAAGCCGGTTGATGGATGCTATACCTCTACCTTGGTCACATGGTTGCCCGCCTGTTTGGATGTTCCCGTCACAGTTGGTTCGGGTGCAATAAACGCAAATCTGCATCCTTTCTGCCCGTGCTTACCGTGACCACTTGTCTCTTCCTGAATACCACGGGATGGGCTGGATCGATGTGGTAGGATCTTGGAATGGTGTCTCTTCTGCAGCATGTTTTCGATCCCGTAGACGACCTGGGAATAGGTCCCTTTCACCAATGGTTGTGAGATTTTCCATGCAGGTATCCGGTATTCTACCCATGTGGCACCTTCTGACTTTGGATGATAGAAAGGGGAATCGGGCCGATCCACTTCCTGAGACACCTCTTGTCGAATTTGTGGTTCTTTTTCCTCCTTGAGTTTCTTGGTCAACATTGCTATATAGACGTGTGCTTTTATTAGCTTCCTCTTCCCATTGGATGAATCAAGGTAGTAGGATGCTGCTTGCTCGGCACCCTCTTGAAGCATATTTACTCCATGGTTAGGTAGAGGATTTGTGGTGACATTTGGCGGTGCTTCTTCGAAGTTCAATTTTACCCTCGTCAATCAAGTCCTGGATCGCATGCTTAAGAGCTAGGCATCTATCCGTATGATGGCCTTGTTGGTCGTGGTAATGACAACAGATTGGGCTTATACCAGGTAGGTGGATTGTTTAAATCCACAGGCTTAGGAGGGACGGAATTGATCATTCCCTGTTTCTTGAGCTTGGTGAATAACAACAAGGGCATCATTCCTTCAAAGTTGAAATTCCTCCTGGGTGCTTCATATTCAGTTTGGATCACGAGAGGGGTGGATCCTATGGCTACCACCTGGACTTCTGCCGCCTGGCTGCTTGTCCCTACAGCATTTCCTCCTTTGGCTCTTGGACTTTTCCTTGCCGAATAGCTTCCTAATGCTTCACGGGTCATACCCTGATTCTGTCTTTCTTTAAAGATCTTATCTTCAATCTTCTTCCCGATTGTCATAAGAGCATCAAATGTTTTGATGTGCTGGTAGTATATCTTCTCACGGTACTCCCCATATAGATTTTCTAACAATAGCTCGACCTGCTCCTCCTCAGTAGGGCGGTTCCACATTTTCGCGGCCTTCCTTCTCCTGAACCGCATGATGTAGTTTGAGAACTCTTCACTTGGTTCTTGCCTCAAGGTTTCCAATTCTCTTCGAGTAATGTCCATGTCAGTGTTGTATGAATATTGCTTAGTGAAGGCTTTAACCACAGAGGCCCATGACTGGGTTTGGGTGTGATCAAGCTGGGTTAACCATCTCAAAGCAGATCCGGCCAAAGAATATAAGAACGCCTGTCCCATTTGGTTTTCAGAAAGTCCCCATGATCTGGTAATGGTGGCAAAAATCTTGAGATGAGCCCTAGGATCTCCCGATCCGTCGAACTTATCTAATTTCCATTTGAAATCTTCGAGGATTTTCCCTTCGGGAAAGAACACCAGGTCTTCTTCATCTTTTTCTTTGACTTTGCCCTTGACAACCACTTCCAACTCAGCTACTTTTTGCCTCATTTTCTTCTCCCTTTCAGTCTCAGGAGGGTCCATAGGGTGGCTATCTTCCCCTTCTTCCACTGGTATGATGATTGGAGTCTTGAGGGTTGCGGGGTTAGTTTTTTGAACTTCTTGCTCTGCAGGTCCAGCTATGGATCCGCCCCTAGATAGTTCATTGATCGACTGAACTAGTCGTGCCATGAGTTGCCGCATTTCGGCCATGTCTACTTGCAGCCTATCCACTCGATCTTCGACATGACTTTCAGACAAATGATCCTCCGGAGGATTCATGTTACTCACAAGTGATATCTCAAAAGATGAACTAGAAGAATGAGGAGGAATCAAGGATCTTGAGGAGAATGGTGGGTTGGCTCGAGTCAACCTTCCGTCGCGTCGGACCCAGATGGATAAGGACGGAATCATGCTTCTACGAAAGAGAGAAGAATACCTAGTTTAGACCCTAAGAAGGCTAAAGAAGAATTTTATTTTATTTATCTTTTTTTTTTTTGTTTGTGATTTTTTTCGTATTTTATAACATTTGTTTCATTTTATTATTTTATTCGACTCAAGTAATCGGAGTGGTCATTAGAGTTTCAGCAGACTCTTTCTGAGACCAGACTTCGAATGCCGTCATTGCCCAAGCATTTTCGAACACAACAAAAAACAAACAAAAGAAAGATCCTAGTTACCGGGTCATTGATGATTATGTCTGGAGTCAAGATGAGATGCCTTCTTTTTTTTTTCTCGAGGGACATGTAAGGTTCCATTATATGGAAGTGAATTTCCATTTTTCTTTGAGGGACCATCGTGGGACTATGGAATTCCTTATCTTTGGCGGTATCTCATATCAAAACCAGGTTAATCGTCAAATGACCCTAAACTCGGTCTTTCTTACAGCTAACAAAGGTTAGTTTGTGTTGTACCCTAATCATATGTGGTCTATTTTCCTACATGATGCATGTAATGGGTAGGCTTTCATAGGACAGAACAAGGCCACCCTTGACAGAACCGATATACCTATCGCTCGTGGTCGCGAATTGTAGGCACGTGGTTCTTTTGATATACCTGGAAAATAGGTCACACAAACTCAGAGTAATCGAGCTAGTGCCTTTTTTGAGTGGCGAGCACTCCACGACACACTAGTGAATACCCTCGCTGGTGATTCTAAACTCGTACGATAAATATCAAGGGCTGTAGCTTCCAGTGAATTACCCATGACTACTCATGGGGTCCAACGACTAACTACGAGGGTAAGAGGAGTTCCCATGCGGTGTATGTGTGCAAGAGAGTGGTACGGAAACGGCTATCATCCGATCTCGAGTACTTAGTATGACGTGCCTCACCTCCCGGGGTAAAGGCACGACGGGAGTACCCTCGCCGTTTGATTTCACTTGAGCACTATGCATGATGCGGTTAGTACACACAAAGGTTAGTCGAGACAAATATATTATGGTATTTATTTATTCATTTATTTATTTTTGTATTTTGTTTTGCATATTTTTTTTTTTTTTTTTTTTTTTATCATATTTTTTTTTCTTTTTATAAAAGTTTAGAGAGAACATTCTGTCATTTATTGATAGCACCTATTTAGAGAGTTTGACCTCGGGTGGACATTTGCCCACCATTCCCCAGTGAAGTCGCCACTGTAAGTACCACGGTCCTCCGGGACGAAAGTTTCATCAGCCCTTCTTTCTGGTGTCTTGGTGACATAGGATTTTGGGAGATACATGTGTGTGTGTATGGATGTGGATAACATTGTCAATATATGATAAATAGGGGATTGGGATCATGCATTAAAATATGTTAACCTAATGAGAAGTCGCCACCTAGGGTTAGGGCCTAGGACCCATTAAGTGTAGCCCTACCCGTGGTGAGCAGAATTGGGCTACGTGACTCCATATGGTCCAACCAAAGGTTCGGGTAAGGGGTCAGGTTACAAGTGTGGGAAGGTGTTAGGCACCCACCTCGCCCGGCCGAAGCCGGTCTCTCTGTGTTAGATGCTACGTAAGGACGAATGTTGTTTCTCTCTTATTACGGGGATGGGGGATATTATGAACTACATTCAGGTGTTATGAATTAAACTAAAGTACAATAAACTACATTATATATGTAAAAGTGCGATTAAAGCGGTAAAACATGAAAGGACTACATTGGATCGACAAAATGCAATAATTATACTGTATGGTTGTATGCCCCTGGCTCAGGGAGATGGACGAATGGATGTGCTTCTTTCTCGGCGAATGTGGCTCTTTCGAGTGATTTGGAAAAGAGTAAAGCAGGCAGAATAACGTCGTAATAAGGGAGTTTTGATGGTTATCTCGTACGGACGGGATACCAAAGCTAAGGAGCCAAAGCGCTCTATACTCGGAGGGACAATCGAAGGATCTGTCCACCCGGGAAACCTCACATACTCACACACTCATGAGAGAAGGAGGAGAAATGAGGGTGAAAAGGGGGAAAAGATGCAAGGAATCACTTGGGGAGGGTCTCTCTACCCAAAATTCCTTGGGAAATGTGGGAGGGGACCCTCCTATTTATAGGGAGGGACCTTTTCTCTCTCCTGGCCGAAAAGTCCTCCACGGCACGTGGAGATGTCACGGCGCCGTGGGGGGCTTTTCCACGGCGCCGTGGGTGACGTCGCAGCTGATGTCACACCCCTCATGGCGCAGTGTAAATCGAAGTACACACCTCCCAAGTGCGATTAGGAAGGGCATTGCAGTGCGGTGGGAAAGCGTCACGAGCGCCGTGGGCGCTGC